>NC_085926.1:158916428-160267142 GCF_029289425.2 Pan paniscus
CGGGGTTTCACCACGTTGGCCAGGGTGATCTCAAACTCCTGACCTGAAGTGATCCACCCGCCTTGGCCTCCCAAAGTGCTGGGATTACAGGCATAAGCCACTGCACCTGGCCCCCTCTCGTTTTCTAATCACCACCTGCATCTCATTTCTTGGAAGTCCAAAGCTGGAGTGTTGAGCCCTGCATCCAGCACCTGGATGGCTTTAGGATTATTTAGACTCAGCATCCTTTCCAGTAATCACAGTGTACATTTCATCTGGCCAGGGTCAATGCCTTTGATGTATCAGTTTTTAAATATTTTGACTATCACTTCTGACTCCTCTAATTCATTAAGATATTTCCTTCTAGAGCTTCCTAACACTGTGCCTGGGCATCTCGACAGCTTTGAAATTTCAGATCAGTTTTTTATAGCGGCATCCTAAATGCTTCAAGATTAAGGCATGACTCTCTGGATAGCAAGAAAAAAAAATGTCTCTCTCCTTTATCACTCCCTCCTCCCTTTTATTTTTCTCTTTGTTTCCTTAACTGTGTTCTAAAATTTATCACATTTTAAATTATATCTATTAAATAATTTGATCACTCATTCTGTTAATTTTTTTAATGGATGAGTAAAGAACCACATAAATTGCTTTTATATTTCACTTTAATGTTCGACCCAGCAGTTGCCCTCGGTACAAGTTTCCTATCCCTTTGTTATTGCTCTTGGTTGCCTTTTGTATTGTGTAGAGAAAAAGGAATGCAGCAAAAATGAGGAAGTCACTGAAGAGCTTGTCTTTTTCTTTCACTTTTTACTATGCCATAATTACCCTTACTGTGGTCATCTACTTTTCCACCAAATCTCCATCTCTGATTCTCTGTTCCTAAAGAAAACAACAGTAAACATGTAAGCCTCTCATTTTATCTCCATTAGTGGAAGAAGACTGTGATGGAACTGCAAGTAACTTTCCTAGGGACTGCTTCACTGTGGCTAGATTTTTTAAAAATGTTATGAGGAAAGCATTATTTTTTAAAGAACTCATATTTTTAACTTTTTTCTCATTTCAAATTGCTTTTTTGATCTATGGTGAATTCAATCTGAGATTAAGCATTAAAGAACTTGGGAAAACCAAAATGCCTTCACAGAATTAGAGATGCATTTGATTTTTGTACTCAAGAATCAGCTTGTGAGAAGTATTGGCCCCTGTAAATAGAGATAAACTAAGCCAAATTTGTCTGTAGGCCTTGCGTTTTAAAATCACACCTGAAAGTGTTATGAGCCTGATATAATTGCATTTGCAAATAAAATGCAAGAAGGTCTAGGGCTCAGAGTACAATTAAATGTATTAATTTTTTCTTTGTGCTGTAATGACAGTAACTTTAGGCCTCTTCAGTTGACTGTACCTCTTTGTAAACCTTCCCCTGCAGGAGAATCAGCATTCCACAGCCACTAAAGAAAATGAGCTTGTCTAAAAATAGTTGCCTGTTTACTAGACTTTAGCAGATTTTTTGGGGGGTGGTGGGATAGGGAGTGGGTAATATGAAAGCTTTACAAAATGAAATGAGGTCAAATATGACAGATGTGATCAAATGTACTTCTAATCTGTAAATCCCTGACTAGCTACAGTTGGGCTATTTTTAAATGTATACTTTGAAGTTATACTGAATTTATGACATTCTCAGCATTTTCCTATATCTCCAAGCATTTGGGATTACTCTGTTGTATTCTGTGGGTTGGCGATCAGTGCACAATTGCTGGTGCCCACTGGCTCTTTATTGGGGGAACCCACCCCCGATAATTCTTCGTGGGTTCTTTTCTATTTACCTAAGTGTCAGCCAGTCTGAGAAATAAAGGGAAAGAGTACAAAGAGAGAAATTTTAAAGCTGGGTGTCCGGGGAAGACATCACATGTCGGCAGGTTCCATGATGCCCCCCAAGCCACAAAACCAGCAAGTTTTTATTAGTGATTTTCAAAAGGGGAGGGAGTGTATGAATAGGGTGTGGGTCACAGAGATCACTTGCTTTAAGGGCAACAAAAGATCACAAGACAGGAGGTTAGGGCGAGATCACGAGGTCAGGGCAAAACTAGAATCACTAATAAACTTCCATGTCCCGCTGTGTATGCATTGTCATTGATAAACATTTTACCAGAGTTCAAGAGCAGAGAACCGGTCTGACTAGAATTTGCCAGGCTGGAATTTCCTAATCCTAGCAAGCCTTGGGGCACTGCAGGAGACTAGGGCATGTTTCATCCCTATCTACATCTGCATAAAGGCAGACACTCCCAGAGCGGCCATTTCATTTCAGAGGCCTTCCCTGGGAATGCATTCTTTTTCCAGGGCTGTTAATTATTAATATTCCTTACTGGGGAAAGAATTCAGCGATACTTCTCTTACCCATTTTTGGTAATAAGAGAAATATGGCTCTGTCCTGCCCAGCCCACAGGCAGCCAGACTTTAAGGTTATCTCCCTTGTTCCCTGAAAATCGCTGTTATCCTGTTCTTAAGGTGCCCAGATTTGATATTGTTCAAACACACATGCTCTACAGACAATTTGTGCAGTTAACACAATCACCACAGGGTCCTGAGGCGACATACATCCTCCTCAGCTTACGAAGATGATGGGATTAAGAGATTAAAGTAAAGACAGGTTTAGGAAATCACAAGAGTATTGATTGGGGAATTGATAAATGTCCATGAAATCTTCACAATTTATGTTCTTCTGCCGTGGCTTCAGCCGGTCCCTCTGTTCAGGGTCCCTGACTTCCTGCAACAGGTCTTACTTACTAGAGTGTCAAATGAGGTCCTGTTTTGCACTGCTTTTATTTGACAGGAATTATTTTCTAACCACCAAAAATAATAAAATTGATTTACTATGAACTCTTTCCTTTACAAGCAGTGGTTCTCTACCAGAGGCGATATCTACCTCCACCCCCATGGGACATTTGGCAATGTTGGGAGGCATTTTTAGTTGTCACAGCTTAGAAAGGGGAATGGGAGGGAGGGCTGGTGGTGTCTAGTGGGTAGAACCCAAGGATGCTGCTAAGTAAGCATTCTATAATGCACAGGACAGCCCCCAACAGCAACATTTATCTAACCAAAATGTAAGTAGTGCCAAGGTTGTCTTCAGAGCAATAGTTTTCAACCTTTGTAGCATATTAAAGTCACCTTGGGAGGCTAATGCCCAGGCTGCATTCAGATGAATTACACTAGAGTCTTTGAGCAGTGGGACTCAGGCTTCAGTATTTTTATTTTATTAATTTTTAATTTCAATAGGATTTTGGGGAACAGATGGTGTTTTGTTACATGGTGATTTCGGAGATTTTGGTGTACCCATCACCCCAGCAGTGTACACTGTACCCAATGTGTATTCTCCCCCAATGACTCCACTGCATAACCAAGATTGAGAACTGTTACTTTAGAGCAAAATTTTAAAGGGTAAGACTAGTTTAGACATCATCACAAATAGTTCCCTTACTAAAGTAGATGAAAGGACCTCATTAACATGTGGTTGGACCAATCAGGCATGTCCTAGTGTAGTATTATAGTGAGGTTCAAATGAACTTTTAATATTCTCTAAAGCCAGTACTTAAAACATGAGAAACTGCTATTCTCATTCCCATATTGGAAGTTTGTTTTCCTTGTTTTTTTCTAATAAGTTCTTTCTTTTTCCAAGCAAGTGGTGATAAATATTTACTGGTAGCTTTAGTTAGTAAAGTTCTTTCAAATAACACCTTGGGTGTTTGAGCATTGGTGATTTGTTTTCCTTGAAAGTGTCTTATGTATCTTTATTACTTGAATAAATATCATCATGTAGTTATTTACCTGAATTGATATGCTATGCAAAGGAGCTAAAGTATCCTCTCTAAAAATATGTTTTTTTCATAATTTTGGCCTTTCATTCCTTTAACCATTTCCTCTCACCAAAAATTAAATCTTAAAATTTATGGACAGTTACTCTAAACAGATAAATATTCTCCAGGGATGATTAATGTATGATTTTTTTATTTTATTATAGATGCCTATATTGATGGCACAGTTCTCAGGGAACACTCTCCACCCATCAAAAAAAAAAATAGCATCTCAAAGCTTTTGAGAGTCAGGGTAGATAGAACAATTTTTAATGATGTATTATATAGTAAAAACTAGTCCATTTATAAAAAGCTGCCTAGCAAATAATAAAACTGTCTTCTTTCACATCTCAGCATCTCAGTGAGAGTTCAGGCTGTCGAACTATGGAAAGCATCCAGCTTCTTTGAAGAAATAGAGTGAGGTATTACTCACAGAGAGCCATCTGGTATCTTGGTCATTAACCCACTTTTGCTACCCATGCCCACATGCTTGTCAGGAGATGCTGGAGAATGAAGGAAGGGAACAGATTGAGGAAGGAAATGGCAGTGATTGCAGAGCCCAGAGGCTCCCATGTTGGTAAGCGGTTAGTCAGATTCCTCAGCCAGGGCAGAGACTGGCCCAGGTTTCCTGAGGCCTGAGGTTTACACAATTTAGAGAACCCTCTTTAGGAAAAAAATAAAAAATAGGTACAAAATGATTTCTTTAGAATGAGAAAAGAAATCACAATAAATTACAAATTGTAAAGAGTTAACCACTACCACTGAACCTAGAAAAATAACATTTGTATTAATTAATTGCCTGATATATGCTATAGTCTGACATCTGCTACAGTTTTTCCCACATCTTTGGCAGCATGTTCTTTGGTTACTTCTTCATACAACAGTGAGTTTGTAACATCATTTCCTGCAGAGGGGCCTGGGAAGATAATTTAATCTTCCCTTTAGCATGGTTGAGCAAAACTTGGGATTTTTATCTTGCTTTGTTTTTTAATTCATACTTCAGAGTCTCTTTCAGCTTTTCATTTTGTTTTCGTAATGTCATACAAATTTTTAGGGTTGCTGCCAAATCTTGGAAAATTTATATCAAAGTTTCTTACATATTCTTTCTTTCTTACAATAAAAGATTTCAGGTCATTTGAAGTTTCCTTATACAGTTACTAATAAATACTCCTTGAATTTACAACACTCATTAACTGATTGGTTGTCATTGTCCTTGTTGTAATGGTGCATAATGAGTTTTATTTGTCTTCACTTAATGTCGCATTATTCATAAGAACCTGAGCTGTAATGGAGTGAGAACATTTCAGGTCAAGGGAGAACAAAAGGTGTGATCTGGCAAAGGCATGGTGTCCAGTTTGGATGGAATATCATGTACAAGTAGTGTAGCAGTGGGCCACAGGACTAGAAAGGTATGCTGGAGCCAGACAGGCAAGTGGGAAGGGTTGTCAATACTTGGTAGGTGGCTAAGAATAGACTGTATGTTGTACCATAAAGTTAAGAAGCCCAAGGCCATTTGTGGACCACCAAGCATATGAAAGGCAACATGGTGTAATGTTAACATCATTGGCCTTAGAGGCAGCCAGATTCTAGTTTGAATACTAGCTTTTCCCCCAACAGGCCTGGGAAGCCTTGCTAACAAGAACTATATGTGAAAATAATGGCAAACTACATATATATTTCACTATACCCAAACTTGATGTATCCTTGACTTAAGTTCCTCTTAGATCCCAGCCAGAGGCCAATTTAGCATCAGTGTATATACAGGGAAATATGATCAAAGGGAGGTAGAAGTGAAGAGACAGTGCTCTTACCTGATTACTTCTTACTTCTCCAAGTATCTTCTTCAAATTTTCGGAAACATGACCCAGACCTTTGAAAGTGCTTGGGCAAGGGAAGGGCTCTCAAGGTTGAAGCTTCGTTAGCTTCAAGTAAATCTGCAGGTGGTCTAGGACTTATTCTTCCTCTCCTATATGACTTCAGAATCAGGTGAGTTTTAGTGCAATGATTTAGGCAGTTATTGTCATTTCTGATAGTAATGAAGGATATGCTCTGTGTTTTAAACTAAATAATAAAATGAGTTTTTAAATCATCACATAGCTTCACTTTGTTTCTTGGCTTAAATTCTTGAACTAGGGAAGCACATTCTATGGATTGGTTCTTCTGGTCCTATCGGCTGTGGCAAAGGGGCCAGGCTTACATGGCGGAATTTTCCTTTCCTGACCCTGGAAGAGGCAGATTCTCTAAGAGTTAACGATTGAGGAGGAAATAATGGGATCTCTAGAGTAGACACTGTCAAGAGTGGCAGTCACATGACTGCCTTCCACAAGAATAGGGGAACCTGAGTAAGAGAGGAGGAATAGGGCAGACGCCATGAGGTGACTGAAGCTCATGGGAGGCACCCCTTGTCAACTTGTAGAAACACTTGGACAGGTTCTGTCAAGAGCATGATGTTTAGGTTATTAATGTTTATATGACATCCATAGGAAGGTGAGGTCTGCAAACATTCAGGTTAAGGAGTTAGGAATGATATGAGAAAAGAAAAAAAAAATCAACCTTGTTCTTGAAACGAGAACAGACTTGACCGTAAGCAAAATCAAAAAACAATAGAGCCACTTCACAGCTGCTATAGATTTCCACCTTTTAGAAGCAGATGCAAAAAATCAGATTTTCTTGGCTTTTGGTCTGTCAGCCCCAGTCAATAATTAACAACACTGAGTAAAACATTTTTCCTCTGAGATCCTCAAGCTGCTTAACTGATCAGCTTAGCTTAGCTGAGCATGTTAGGGTAGTAAGAAAAGGGAAAATATGGTTTCAATTTTGGTGTATGTGCCACTAGAGCAGGCACTAAAAAAGAAATAGAATGTTTTCTAATCTTCCTTTCTGCTTGGGAGATCTAATTCATGGAGAAGTTAAGTGATTTTCTCAGGATCTCAGAACAACTTAGCAGAATAGAACAGCCAGTCTTTAACTATCAAAGCCTTCCTGGGAGCCACCACTTAAGCTCTGCTAACCTGCTTCCTCTGTTCAGATAGAATTTATAGTGGTAGTGCAGTTAACAGAAGATGTCTGTGCAATTCTTTATGCTTAGGAGGCCAGGGAATGTCTATGATTTCATAAACTAGTTCTGTGGTTCTCATGAGCAATAGATTTTAAAGGCTTTAACACCCTAGTAATCAGAAGGGGGGAAGGCATCAATCTTTTCATGCCTTCAAAGAGATCAAACCATAGCCAGCTGATATAAAACCCAATGTATTGATTAAAGGGAATGTGTTACTCACTTCTGATGTGAAAGGGAAGAAAGGAGGAAATAGAAACAAGTAAGACAATCCTTTAGAAAAATCTGAAAACTGAAGAATGTGAGCACTTCAGTGCTTCATGCTAAAGCCCTGCGTTTCCTATTAATATTTCTTAATCTGTTTCCTTACTTGCTCATTTCTCTTTTAATTTTTATAGTAACATGTCCTATAAAACCAACATGATAATTGTCTATAATAAGTTCCTCTGCAGTGGGAAGTTTAGGGAAAAACAATTTAAGTACCTTTCCTCTCTAAAGTAGTAACTCTAACCCTTACAGAACCAACCAGCACTTTTTTAAAAAAAAATAACGATTATTTTATTTATTATTTATTATTATTTAAAACAATTTTTTTTTTTTTGAGCAGAGTTTCACTCTTGTTACCCAGGCTGGAGTGCAATGCTGCAATCTTGGCTCACTGCAACCTCTGCCTCCCAGGTTCCAGTGATTCTCCTGCCTCAGCCTCCCGAGTAACTGGAATTACAGGTGCCCTACCACCATGCCCGGCCAGGCTGGTTTTGAACCCCTGACCTCAGGTGATCCACCCGTCTCAGCCTCGCAAAGTGCTAGGGTCACAGGCGTGAGCTACCACGCCCAGCCTATTTATTATTTTTTAGAAACAGAGTCTTGCTGTGTCACCCATGCCGGAATGCAGTGGCGTGATCATAGCTCATCAGATCCTTGAAATCCTGGGCTCAAGTGATCCTCCCACCTCAGCCTCCCAAGTGGCTGGGACTACAGGCATACCCCACTATGCCCAGCTGATTATTATTTTTTATTTTTTGTACAGACAGGGTATATCTTTGTTGCCCAGACTAGTCTTGAACTCCTGGCCTCAAGCAATCCTCCTGCCTTGGCCTCCCAAAGTTCCAGCATTACAGGCATGAGCCAGTGCACCCAGCCATAGCAATGTTGTTTTTGTTTTGTTTTGTTTTGTTTTGTTTTTGAGACAAGATCTCATTCTGTCACCCAGGCTGGAATGCAGTGGCATGAACACAGCTCACTGCAGCCTCAACCTCCTGGGTTCAAGTGATCCTCCCGCCTCAGCCTACCAACTAGCTGGTACTACAGGTATGTACCACCACTGCAGCTGATCTTTTTTTTTGTTTGTTTTTTGTTAAGACAGGAGTCTCATCACATTGCCCAGGCTGGTCTCAAACTCCTGGGCGCAAATGATTCTCCCACCTCAGCCTCCCAAAGTGCTGGGATTACAGGGGTGAGCCACCACGCCCAGCCAACAACTATTTTTTAACATTGTTTTTACCATCCTAAAATGAAATTCATAGATAATATAATCTACCTATATGTATACATCATGATTTAAAAATTCAGCAAAATGCCCTAACATAAAGGGGAAAACAAAGGGAAAATAATATATAATTATATGTATTTCAATATGTAAATATTCAAGCACCAATACATTAGAAGTCATAATGGAGTTGTCAGATGTGTGTACACAGATGTACAACAGCTGCAAATGAAGACTAACAGTTGGATTATTTTGATAACTCCAACACAGTAAGTAGCATTGTCATCGATGAAGTGATTTTTTTAAGATAGCAATTCCTCTTTGTGAAGTTCTAAACAAAACAAAGTGAAAGGTCCCTTCATTTATACAGTAGCTGCATTCCTGGAAAATTCATTGTATACCAAAGCGATTCCCAAAATACTCTTTGTTTACATGTAAGACAAGTTCCAAGCCCATGTGATTTTAAACAGATTTTCACTTCTACTGTTTGCAAGTTGTATGGGATGTGAGGAAGTCTCTTTTGTAGGACTGTCTATCACATTGCAGAATCTTTAGTGTCCCTTTCCCTTGCTGAATAAGTCCCAGTCATACCCACAGTTATTTTGACAACCAAAAATGCCCCCACAAATACCCAGAGCATCCTCATTCAGGATCACTGCTTTGTAGGGGTGCCAATCTTTTGGCTTCCCTGGGCCACACTGGAAGAAGAAGAATTGTCTTGGGCCACATATAAAATACACTAATACTAATGATAGCTGATGAGCTAAAAAAAAAAATCACAAACAAATCTCACAATGTTTTAAGAAAATTTACCAATTTGTGTTAGGCCGCATTCAAAGTCGTCCTGGGCTGGTGGGCCACGGATTGGACAAGTTTGGCTGGAACAAAGGTGAAGAATTAAATTCAGGGAAGAGACATTGAGTTCTTTCCCAAACCATTTTGAATGTTTTTGGTTCCTTTTCTTTGGATTTGAGATGTTGAGAGCCCCTGTTTCATTTTCAATTACTGAAAACTTAAGACCCCAGGTTATTCTCAGGAAAAAGAAAGATGGTGATGGTGTAGTTATAGCACATTAAATTTATGGCTTTCATCAAACTACTTGAGTTAAGAATCCCTAAGGAGAGTTTAGTTAGGGAAAGAAGACTCTCAATTACAGATATTGATTCAAACCTAAATACCATCCTAAGGAACCTAGAAAATAGGAACAGTTATACCTCAGGCAATTATGTAACTACTTGATGAAATTTTTTTAAATGTTCTTTCTGGGATTAATCTAGAGTTACTATAAGTCTATTATAGTCTCCCATAAGTCATACTTATTTTCTGTGAAGTCCTTGAACCCTGGGCCTTAACTGTATTCCTAACGACTGTGGCCTAAGAAAAAGACCCACTGGAGGAGCTACCCATGTGCCAATGAGAACCCAATCTTCAACTGGAAATTGACCAGCCTACTGTCTACAAGTGTATGCCATTCATCTCATTATACTGCATTCTGTATACATATGATACATCTATAGTAAATTCATGAAGACAGCTCAATCTCTTGGTTTCCCTAGGTAACATAATCATAACTAATAATGACAACTAATAATTATTGAGCACTTCTATGTGCTAGATGCTGCTTCAAGCTCTTGATGTGTATTAGCTTTTTGAATTCTCTCAACAACCCTAAGATGTAAGTATTATTATTATCCTCATTTTACATAGGGAAACTGAAGCACAGAGAGGTTAAGTAGCTTGCCTAAGGTTGTATAACTAGCAAAGCCAGAATTTGAACCCAGGAAATCTATATCTCCAGAACCCAAATTCCCAACCATTATACTATGCATATTTAAGAAATAACAAGGCTTAGTAAAGGATATGGGTGGGTAATTAATAATCCATGAAGAGGATTAAATACCATCCTGCTTCTAGTTCTGATCAAGCTAAATATTTGTGGGTGATAATAGTTGAGAAAATTGGTAGTGCTGTTACAGCTTTATTCTTTTAAGTATCTGCAGTGTTAGATGTGGTAAAACAGAGGACACGAACACCATTATCTCTAAAACGGAGATAATGACAAGTGTAGCTTCCACTCACATCATCAAAATTAGGGCCCAAGACTCTCTATCCAACTAACAGACATTCAATTCAAACTAGCTTAGGCAAAATGAAAACAACAACAGCAAAAAAGAATGTGAAGTTTAGTGGTTCTGTAAGTGAAGAATTCGAGGGATATACCTGATTAGGAATGGTTTGACCCAGGTCTCAAATGATGTCAAAAGCCTTTCTCTTCCTTACTCAGCTCTTTCTCTCTTTGCATGTTAACCATATTCTTGTCCATTGCAAACAACTTTATCCTTGGAGCCATAGAAGATGTTCACAGTTTACCAATACAGAAAAAGAAAGGAAGAGACCCTCTCTTCCCTGGTATCTGCTGGACAGATTTTGATCCAGTTTGGATCACATGTTCTTCTATAAACCAAGAACTGTGGCCAAGGAGAAAGAACTCTGATTGGCTAGCCTGAGCTATGTGCTCATCTGCCTCATCTCTCTGAAGGAAGGTGGGCATGCACCATGGACCTCATGGCTCGGAAGACAGATGGTTCTCAAGGGGAAAGGGATGAAGGGCAGTTAAAAATAACTGCTTTAAGGAGCCAAACTGAGCCATAACCTGACTACTACTATTTTTATAACACTAGGCCATTGAATCCCTAACTCATAACTGAATTGTTGATCCAGGTACGGTGTACACTGGTGTTACAACAAGGTTTTTTTTTCTTGGTTTTGTTTTATACATGAGGATATAGAATTATACACAGTGCCTGAGATAGGTTAATCATTCAGTAATTGTTAGCTGATATTATATGCTAATAAGTAAAAATGGTATTCCTGCTATTGCCTTTATAATGAATATCTAACAAAAAACTTGCTGCAGTGTATGGCAGTCTGAGGTGATGCCCAGCATCAATATTCCAAGACATGTCAACAACTATATGAATTATGGAGCATCACTTTCTAATCTAGATTAGTCTCGAGTTTGATAAATTATCCTGATTCTCTACAGGAGATTTGGGAGGGTTGGGGGAAGGAAGTCAGGTAAGAAAACATGGGAACTGAACTACAATCTTTCATACTAAAAAGTGTCCGAATAGAAGTGGTCACAAGGTGGTAAAAAATAGCTTCTTGCCTGCTCAGGTCTGGCAGTTGGAAAACATTGTTCTGGTGATGCTTCCAAACCATCATTAGCCCTCTGCTTGCATTGGGTGAATTGGGGAGCTTTATAGAACTAGTTCATGGGCCTCAGCCCTGAAGAATGTTTTGGTAAATGTGGAGGGACCGAGATTCCCATTTTCAGACCCAGGGTAAGCCTGACATGCCGCTAGACATGAGAACTGCAATAAGCAATCTCTATAATTCAAAAAGAGAAAACAGATGTCATAGTAAGGACACAGAGTAGCAGTTCAGGCACAGCCAAGTTACAAAACTTGAACCGACAAATGGTATATACAGACAGACAGTGTTTATACCCTCTCCTCTCTTTTGATGACAAAGCCATTAGTTCCTTTTTGTTTTTCTCTCCTCAGGGACTGATACACAAAGCCTGCTCTCTCCCCAGCTCCCATTTTTCCTCTTTTTTTTTCATTGCTCAGTTAATTTCACTTTGATCCATTTCTTTCTCATGTATGTAAATAAATTTATCCTGATGCCTTTTCTGGTCTTTTTGCAAATTTTACTCAGGATTTATAGGGGGGTGGGGGCGGATATTACTTCTCTCTATTAATTCATGAATAAAAATTACCTTAAATATACTTGATGAATTATTAATTCATCCAGAAAATAGTAATTGGGCACCTATTTGTTATGCTGACCCTTATCAACTCCAGTGGGGAAGGCACCAAGTTGAAGAGGCTGAAGAAGAAACCTAGAGCCAGCAAACAAGATATGGCTTTTCCCAGGGGCTTACATGCAGAGGAGGGAGTTCAGTGGCAGCAGGCTTGGCAGGATATCTGCATGGCCCAGTGGCAGCAGGCTGGGCAGGATATCTGCATGGCCCAGTGGCAGCAGGCTGGGCAGAAGAACCACAGCTGCTTGCAAAAGGCATGCAGTTTAATATGGCATTTTCACTTAGCACCATTTCCCCAGTGATCTTCACCTGGCAATCTACATTCAACCCAAAACCTGGGGCCTCGATCCCCTGTACAGCCTGTGTTCCATGGGACAGCCTGGGGGCTCAACTGTTCCTCATAGACAAGGAATCTCCAGGTTGGCCACTCCCAAGTTCCCTAGCTCAGAACATACATTCAGGTGCATCTGCCCTACAGGGTTATTCTCATGGTATGCTTAAGTTATTGCTATCAGGTATGTTTACCACACACTACTATGTGCAGGCATAGTACTAAGTTCTGGAAATTCAACTGTGAACAACTGACACAAGATTCCTGTCATCATGAGATTTCAGTGTAAGGAAGGAGACAAAATAATGAACAAATGACTATCAGGGTGCCAGATGATGCTAAGCACTATGGAGAAAAATAAAGCAGGACAAGAGACAAGAGCTTGACAGTATAGGGAATAGGAGAGGCTGAGGCACAGGCAGTCAGAGAAAGGCTTGAAGGAAGTGAAAAAGTGACCCTTTCCAAGATCTACAAGAAAGGCGCTCCAGGCAAGTGACCAGCCAATGCAAGGACCCTGAGGTGGGACAAGGCAGAGGATGATAGGATATAAATTTGAAGAGATGATGAGGAAGGTTGTAGGACATTTCAAATGGTGTTTTAAACAGCGTTATTAAAAGGTGGTGTAAAACAAAAAGCAAAGGTTGACAACTGGATTTCGTGAGATGGAGGTTTTCAATGTCCTCAACAAGAGCGACTATAATGGCAATGTGAGAACAAAAGCCTCTTTGAAGTGGCTTAGGGAAAAATTATGGAATGTGAGGAAGTGGAAATTTCAAGTAAATACAAGTTTGTTGGGTGTTTTTTCAGTCCGCTATGAAGATTAGCAAAGAAATGCACCAGTAGCCAGAGGGTTTGTGATACGTAGGTAGAGATTTTTTTTTCTTTTTATTTTGAGACGGAGTCTCACTCTGTCTCCCAGGCTGGAGTGAAATGGCACAATCTCGACTTACTGCAACCTCCGCCTCCCGGGTTCAAGTGATTCTCCTGCCTCAGCCTCCTGAGTAGCTGGGATTATAGGTGCCTGCCACCACACCCAGCTAATTTTTGTATTTTTAGTAGTCACGGGGTTTTGCCAGGTTGGCCAAGCTGGTCTCGAACTCCTGTCCCCAGGTGATCCACCTGCCTCAACCTCCCCAAGTGCTGGGATTACAGGCATGAGCCACCACGCCTGGCCCAGGTAGAGACTTTTTTTAAGATGGAAGAGATGATGGCATATTGATATGCTAATGAATTATTCTAAAGAATGAGAGAAACTAATGATGCAGGGGAGAGAAATATAATTACAAGAGCAAAGCTCTTGAATAGATGAGAGAGATAGGAATAAGGAGAAAGGAAAGCAAGAGGTTTTTGGTTTTGTGGGTTGATAAATCGATCATGGGAAAACACCTTAGTTTTCTAATGGCATCTCTTGGTAAAATAGGTGAGATCCTGCATTGAGATTGAAATAGGGGAAGTGGTATTGGAAGTTTGAGAAAAGAGGGTAATATGTGAAATATTCAACTTGGACTGAATTAACCAAGAAGTGGGCTAAGGACATGAATAGACAATTCTCAAAAGAAGATATACAAATAGCCAACAAGCATGTGAAAAAATGCTCAACATCAGTAGTGATCAGGGAAATGCAAATCAAAACCACAGTGTGATACCACCTTACTCCTGCAAGAATGGCCATAATCAAAAACTCAAAAAATAATAGATGTTGGCATGGATGTGGTGAAAAGGGAACACTTCTACACTGCTGGTGGGAATGTAAACTAGTACAACCACTATGGAAAACAGTGTGGATATTCCTTAAAGAACTAAAAGTAGAGCTAACATTCGACCCAGCAATCCTACTACTGGGTATCTACCCAGAGGAAAAGAAGTCATTATACGAAAAAGATACTTGCACACACATTTTAATAGCAGCACAATTCACAATTGCAAAAATATGGAACCAACCCAAATGTCCATCATTCAACGAGTGGATAAAAAAAATTGTGGTATATATATCATGCAATACTACTCGGCCGTATAAAATAATTTAATAATGGCATTCACAGCAACCTGGATGGAATTGGAGACCATTATTCTAAGTGAAGTAACTCAGAAATGGAAAAGCAAACATCATATGTTGTCACTCATAAGTGGGAGCTAAGCTATGTGGATGCAAAGACATAAGAATGATACAGAGGGCTTTGGGGACCTGGGGGAAAGGGTGAGAGGGGAGCAAAGGATAAAAGACTATACATTGGGTACAGTGTACACTGCTCTGGTGATGGGTACACCAAAATCTCAGAAATCACCACTAAAGAACTTAACACCAAACACCACCAAAGAACCAAACACCACCTGTTCCCCAAAAACCTATTGAAATCATAAAAAATATTTAAAAAATTAACTAGGAAAATACAGTAAAAATGCAGTGATGAGTGAACACATCAGGAAGATTGTGTTCACAGAGCACAGATACAAAGCCAAAAGATGGTTGGATTTAACCAGAGTTGTGGTTGTTCTAGGCAAGGCAATAGCAGGAAGAGCAAAGGAGGATTTCAGTGGTGGGCAGGCTAGGAGGGATAAGAGGACTTAAGGTGAGTGAGGAACAGTGAAACAGTGGTGGGGCTAATGGATCAGATATCCTGTTGGGCTGAAGAATTATTGGAGTCCAAATACCAGTGTGAATGATCTGGAAAGTTAAAAGGTAGTGGTTGGAGAGAGAGATTTTTCAAACAAAGATTTCTGAGGTGGTTCAAGGAGTAGATGGTCTATGTGGACTGTGACAATGTTAGTGGTATAGAAGGTGACAGAGGGAATTCCTAGTCATTAAATGAATGAGGAGGTGAAACCAAGGGGACAGTAAATGCTTGCAACAAGGAGCAGGAGTTGGATAAACTGATTGCACATGTTTGAAAGGAGCTGGATATGTGCGGGAGGTGGACTCTGCTCCTCACCAGTTATCAAATGATGAAGATATCCCCAAATATGATATCTATCCACTGGAAATAACTTTTGAGTTTTTTACCTTTAGTAAAAGGGAGAAGGATAACATTGTTTGCAGAAATGTGGATGGTGATAGGGGAAACCAGAATGGGAAACCATTTGTTGAATTTTTTTACAAGACTCAGGTGTAGTTATTTAAGTATGTCATAAGAAATTTTGGCAGTTCCAAGAAGTCACATTGTCAGATGTCAAATGGTCTGGTTTAATGACTAACTTTTTGTCCTCTTAAAGATAACCTTAGGTAGGATAGGCCTAAATAAGACTAAGAAAATTCCAGGTCTTGGTAGCTGGCCTCATTCTGGCTCTAAAATTCTTTTGAAGAGTGGGTGTGGTGGGGAAGAGTCAGTTGGACAAGCAGGAAGCAAAGAAGCACATATAGTCTGCAGTTTTGTTTTTCGCATTTTATAAATTTCCTCCTTTCTTCTAGATTAAATAAGGACAGCCTATCACTAACAATCTCAAAATAAAATTGTATATGTCCTGAAGAACCTCCAAAACTTTCAACAGCCAAGAACCACATGAAGCAGGATCCAAGTACCACATGAAGCAGGATCCAAGTCTTATACACAAGTAAATAGGTTTGAGGAAAATTTTCAGAAGAGCATGTCACAGAACATATTTGGAAAATATAATAGAAGGAAAATAATATAGAACTAAAAGTTCCTATTATGTAATTACTTTGTATATATAAGTAGCTTTTGCATTCAAGACAAATAACATTACTGGAAAAATTTCTCTCTTGGAAGACATTTCCACATTCCAATTTTCACATTAAAAATGACATAATGAAAGTGCCCCAAATTGTATTGGAATGACCACAAGCACCATACTTAGGTATAACAGGATTTCACCTGGGACTCACTAATCCAGTTGTTTACAGCCAGCATCTGTTCTAATTGATTAGCACCTGTGTCTCACTAGTTGTTAATGTTTTTATTAACACTCTTGCTAGAATACGTATTTACTTGTCAAGTAGCAAAAATTATGTACAGAACCAGAACAAAACACATAAAAATTAGTTTATCTGGTGTGGTTCTTATCCATGTCATTCTTGTCCCTCTCTCTTCTCTCCCTCCTTTTTTTTCCCTTTGCAGCAAATTGTAAAGGTGACTTTATCATTACCTTCATCAGGGTCACGGAGTTCAAAAGGACTTTCTTGAGGGAGATTTTTGACAGGCATCTTTGAAAAGATGTCTAGGGAGACTTGGAACTACTGGATGACATTTTGATGTCATGGAAATTGAACAAGAATAAATAAATGTATTGGCAATATTAGGAAGACTGTTAAAAGTCATTTCTTCAGTGTAAATTTTTGTGAAGGAAGAATAAATATTGACCATTAAGTTATATCACTGTAATACAGGGTCTGTTTGTTAAGCACTGTGTGTGGAAAATGATATGATCCTGGTAAACCCAGAACTGAGGGGATTGACCTGAAAGTTATTTCATAATTGTATTTATTAGTAATGAGTTACAAAGGTACATGACTTTTTAATAAAGAACTTGACCTGGTAAAGAGAATGGGTTTCAGTTTTTATGAATCTTAAACAAAAAAAGAAAAGAAAAGAAAGCCGGTGGTGAAAAGAACCGTGTTTTCTCAGTTAAGGCTACTCAGAGGATAACATGGTTGCTACCTCCTGGCACAATAAATGCAATTTTGGTGCAATGTTGGGGAAAGTGTAAAAATACTAATAATAGCCTACATTCTTCAGCACATTCTATGTGCCTGCACTCTTTTATTCATTCTACATGTAGGAACTCATTTAATCCTCACAACCACCCTATAAAGAAGGAACCATTAATATGTCCATTTTTGTAGATGAAGAGACTGAGGTTAAGTAACTTGCTCAAGGACACACTACTTGAAAATGGCCATGTGTGGTTTCTACTGCAGACAGTCTGATCCCAGACCCTATAGTCTAATAAAGCTTAAGACCATACTGTGGTTGCACTTAGTAAGCCATATTTCACTGCCCTAATCTGCCTATGACTCATAACATACATTTGTGAATTCAGATGATTGTACCATAGATCCTCACCTGGCCACCAGAGGGAAATAAGAATCTCCTACACCCCAGTTATTTCTTCTCAGGGTAAGCCTTCACTTGTGCTCAGTGTTTTCTTTCCAGCATTCTTACCTTGTTGCTGTGGTTTCTGCTGCCACACTCTTAGGAAGTTACTGCTGTCAGGCATAAACATGTTTTCAATGCAACCACTTTAATGCTCCTACTCTGCCTTCAGTAAAGACATAGCTTCCTGTAATTCCCCAGAGTTCAACTAGATCAACCAGTGACTTTCAGGAGTCCTGCTCACATGCCAAGTTTACAATGCCAGTATCTCAGTCTGAAGCATCTATAATTTGGGTCATTTTACTGTATTCAGAACTTCACTAGGAAGAAAGCAAAAGTACTTACCTTTGACTCACCAGAAGTGTCCTCAGAATCAAGAGAGGACATACAGCTTAATTCTAATTACTACCCTAAAAGAGACAGTATGCATACAACGCTTAATGTGGCAGTTATTATGGCTGAAAATCTTGGGTATTTTTATTGTAAGTACTGATTTACAGGTATTTCTCCCTCCCAAGACTCTGAGATACTGCAGAGCTGGAATTGTCATGTTCACCTTTGTATCCGCAGAATCCGGCACATAATAGATGTTCAGTAAATGTTTGCTTTGTGAACAGGTGATGGCATAAAAGCCACGGAAAGGAACAGCTCTTTGCCATCACAAGTTCCATTTTGGACTTGTCCAGTTTAAGATGGTGCAACATTCAAATACACATGTGCTTTAAGTAATTAGAGGTTAGGTGATATAAATTTGATAAGAGCTTAGAACTGCAGATACAGACACTCATATTGTCTATAAAGAATTCGAAGTGGAAGCTGTAATTCAAAGTAGGTCTTAAAGAAAAAAACAGTGAAGGATGAGGAAACAAAGAATGACCTTTGAGGAGCACACACAAAGTTTGGGAGAGGAATGTGATCCAGCAGAGAAGCATTCAGTGAGGAAGAAGCAATTCAAGAACATGCATATATAAGAAGCTAAGAAAAAGTAAGTTTCAAAAAGTGACCAGTAAAAATACAAACAAAACACATAACCAGTAAGCAAGGTCAGATATATAAGAGAGGCCAAGAAAAAAACAGGGAGAGAAGGCTGATGAATCTGGAAAAAAAGTTATTAGAGACCTTTAAAAGTACATTTTCAATGGAGTAGTTTATGTTTTTCACATTTCTGACTTATTTATATTGATTGCAATGACTTTTATAACCAAAACTATTGCCCAATACCTAGCCTTTTATTTTGTAAGATATACTCGAGAAATTTACCAATTAGAAATTATCATTTGATCCTGAGTTCACTGGAATCATTTTAGAAATTTCTCCTGACTAGTACTGTGTAGAGAAGACATTCCTTAGTTGGTTGTTGGATTTTCTATAAATACTTTACACAGCTCAAATATATATCTGATTAAAACCTCTTTAATCCTTCAGTGACCACATTAAAGCCTACACTGAGTGCTTTCTTTCAGGAAACAGAACACCAGATCATTGAAGATTTAATTTTAATTCCTATGATTCAGTTTACTTCCTAAGATTTTAAACTCTTCCTAGGCATTTAATTTCAAGAATATAACTTGAGTCTACTTCAAATTATTGAGATTTAAGATCTGTAAATAACTAATATTTCTGATTGAGTCTAGTAACAATAATCATTTGTTTCTGTCAGTTATTCTATTCTTCTAGAAATCACAAACTATTTAAATTTAGCTAACTCTCAGAGGATCTATGGGCTAGACTGCAAAACAAAACAAAAAACAAAAACAACAACAACAAAACAAAAAAACAACAAGAAAATACCCAAGGAACTAAAAGTCTATAGTTTTTTGTTTTTTGTTCTTTTGGGAGAGTCTCACTCTGTCGCCAGGCTGGAGTACAGTGGTACAATCTCTACTTACTGCAACCTCCACCTTCCTGGGTTCACGTGATTCTCATGCCTCAGCCTCCCGAGTAGTTGGGACTACAGGTGTGTGCCACCATGCCCAGCTAATTTTTGTATTTTTAGTAGAGACTGGGTTTTTCCATTGGCCAGGCTGGTCTTGGACTTCTGGCCTCAAGTAATTCGCCCCCCAAAGTGCTGGAATTACATAGTTTTAAAGCAAACAAAACTACCTTTTCTCAATGATAGGAAAATATATGAAACTCAATACTATATGTTTATCAGGCCCAACCATTAAAAAATTATTTCATAAATAACACCCCCAGCTCTTTTTTTCTTCTATCAAAGCTTCACTAGCTACCAGTGCCCTCACATTCTCTTTCTTCTCCATCCTATTAGGATTAGGATTGGAAAAGATCTGTGATCCACTCGTAACTAAGTATGAATTTAATACAAACCCTCCCTAAGGTGTTTACATTTTAAGGAACTTTCTTTTTTTTAATTTATTATTATTATACTTTAGGTTTTAGGGTACAGGTGCACAAGGTGCAGGTTGGTTACATATGTATACATGTGCCATGCTGGTGCACTGCACCCACTAACTCGTCATCTAGCATTAGGTATATCTCCCAATGCTATCCCTCCCCCCTCCCCCTACCCCACAACAGTCCCCAGAGTGTGATGTTCCCCTTCCTGTGTCCATGTGTTCTCATTGTTCAATTCCCACCTATGAGTGAGAATATGCGGTGTTTGGTTTTTTGTTCCTGTGATAGTTTACTGGGAATGATGATTTCCAATTTCATCCATGTCCCTACAAACGATGTGAACTCATCATTTTTTATGGCTGCGTAGTATTCCATGGTGTATATGTGCCACATTTTCTTAATCCAGTCTATCATTGTTGGACATTTGGGTTGGTTCCAAGTGTTTGCTATTGTGAATAATGCCGCAATAAACATACGTGTGCATGTGTCTTTATAGCAGCATGATTTATAATCCTTTGGGTATATACCCAGTAATGGGATGGCTGGGTCAAATGGTATTTCTAGTTCTAGATCCCTGAGGAATCGCCACACTGACTTCCTCAATGGTTGAACTAGTTTACAGTCCCACCAACAGTGTAAAAGTGTACCTATTTCTCCGCATCCTCTCCAGCACCTGTTGTTTCCTGACTTTTGAATGATTGCCATTGTAACTGGTGTGAGATGGTATCTCATTGTGGTTTTGATTTGCATTTCTCTGATAGCCAGTGATGGTGAGCATTTTTTCATGTGTTTTTTGGCTGCATAAATGTCTTCTTTTGAGAAGTGTCTGTTCATGTCCTTCGCCCACTTTTTGATGGGGTTGTTTGTTTTTTTCTTGTAAATTTGTTTGAGTTCATTGTAGATTCTGGATATTAGCCCTTTGTCAGATGAGTAGGTTGTGAAAATTTTTTCCCATTTTGTAGGTTGCCTGTTCACTCTGATGGTAGTTTCTTTTGCTGTGCAGAAGCTCTTTAGTTTAATGAGATCCCATTTGTCAATTTTGGCTTTTGTTGCCATTGCTTTTGGTGTTTTAGACATGAAGTCCTTGCCCATGCCTATGTCCTCAATGGTATTGCCTAGGTTTTCTTCTAGGGTTTTTATGGTTTTAGGTCTAACATTTAAGTCTTTAATCCATCTTGAATTGATTTTTGTATAAGGTGTAAGGAAGGGATTCAGTTTCAGCTTTCTACATATGGCTAGCCAGTTTTCCCAGCACCATTTGTTAAATAGGGAATCCTTTCCCCATTGCTTGTTTTTCTCAGGTTTGTCAAAGATCAGATAGTTGTAGATATGCGGCGTTATTTCTGAGGGCTCTGTTCTGTTCCATTGATCTATATCTCTGTTTTGGTACCAGTACCATGCTGTTTTGGTTACTGTAGCCTTGTAGTATAGTTTGAAGTCAGGTAGTGTGATGCCTCCAGCTTTGTTCTTTTGGCTTAGGATTGACTTGGCGATGTGGGCTCTTTTTTGGTTCCATATGAACTTTAAAATAGTTTTTTCCAATTCTGTGAAGAAAGGCATTGGTAGCTTGATGGGGATGGCGTTGAATCTGTAAATTACCTTGGGCAGTATGGCCATTTTCACAATATTGATTCTTCCTATCCATGAGCATGGAATGTTCTTCCATTTGTTTGTATCCTCTTTTATTTCCTTGAGCAGTGGTTTGTAGTTCTCCTTGAAGAGGTCCTTCACGTCCCTTGTAAGTTGGATTCCTAGGTATTTTATTCTCTTTGAAGCAATTGTGAATGGGAGTTCACTCATGATTTGGTTCTGTTTGTCTGTTGTTGGTGTATAAGAAGGCTTGTGATTTTTGTACATTGATTTTGTATCCTGAGACTTTGCTGAAGTTGCCTATCAGCTTAAGGAGATTTTGGGCTGAGACAATGGGGTTTTCTAGATATACAATCATGTCGTCTGCAAACAGGGACAATTTGACTTCCTCTTTTCCTAATTGATTACCCTTTATTTCTTTCTCCTGCCTAATTGCCCTGGCCAGAACTTCCAACACTATGTCGAATAGGAGTGGTGAGAGAGGGCATCCCTGTCTTGTGCCAGTTTTCAAAGGGAATGCTTCCAGTTTTTGCCCATTCAGTATGATATTGGCTGTGGGTTTGTCATAAATAGCTCTTATTATTTTGAGATACGCCCCATCAATACCTAATTTATTGAGAGTTTTTAGCATGAAGCATTGTTGAATTTTGTCAAAGGCCTTTTCTGCATCTATTGAGATAATCATGTGGTTTTTGTCTTTGGTTCTGTTTATATGCTGGATTACATTTATTGATTTGCATATATTGAACCAGCCTTGCATCCCAGGGATGAAGCCAAGTTGATCATGGTGGATAAGCTTTTTGATGTGCTGCTGGATTCAGTTTGCCAGTATTTTATTGAGGATTTTTGCATCAATGTTCATCAAGGAAATTGGTCTAAAATTCTCTTTTTTGGTTGTGTCTCTGCCCGGCTTTGGTATCAGGATGATGCTGGCCTCATAAAATGAGTTAGGGGGGATTCCCTCTTTTTCTATTGATTGGAATAGTTTCAGAAGGAATGGTACCAGTTCCTCCTTGTACCTCTGGTAGAATTTGGCTGTGAATCCATCTGGTCCTGGACTCTTTTTGGTTGGTAAGCTATTGATTATTGCCACAATTTCAGATCCTGTTATTGGTCTATTCAGAGATTCAACTTCTTCCTGGTTTAGTCTTGGGAGAGTGTATGTGTCGAGGAATTTATCCATTTCTTCTAGATTTTCTAGTTTATTTGCATAGAGGTGTTTATAGTGTTCTCTGATGGTAGTTTGTATTTCTGTGGGATCGGTGGTGATATCCCCTTTATCATTTTTTATTGCATCTATTTGATTCTTCTTTTTTTCTTTATTAGTCTTGCTAGCAGTCTATCCATTTTGTTGATCATTTCAAAAAAACCAGCTTCTGGATTCATTAATTTTTTGAAGGGTTTTTTGTATCTCTATTTCTTTCAGTTCTGCTCTGATTTTAGTTATTTCTTGCCTTCTGCTAGCTTTTGAATGTGTTTGCTCTTGCTTTTCTAGTTCTTTTAATTGTGATGTTAGGGTGTCAATTTTGGATCTTTCCTGCTTTCTCTTGTGGGCATTTAGTGCTATAAATTTCCCTCTACACACTACTTTGAATGCGTCCCAGAGATTCTGGTATGTTGTGTCTTTGTTCTCATTGGTTTCAAAGAACATCTTTATTTCTGCCTTCATTTTGTTATGTACCCAGTAGTCATTCAGGAGCAGGTTGTTCAGTTTCCATGTAGTTGAGCAGTTTTGAGTGAGATTCTTAATCCTGAGTTCTGGTTTGATTGCACTGTGGATCTTTCTGATTTATTTATTCACCCAGGAAATATTTCTTGAGTTTTCAGCACAGTGCTAGTTTCTATGAAGAAACAAAGTGAGTTATGTATGAAGGCTGCCTTTTAAAGTGGCATGAAATGATGCAGTTATCTATGATCTCATAAAAAAGTGATATGTATTATGAGAGGTACAGGTTTTCTGGAGTTTAGGAAAAAGAGAAGGCCATCTCAAGGTCAGAGTGGGAAGGTGTTGAAGAAGTGGTATTTGATAAGGTACCACAGCATAATGATTAAATGCAGAAGCTCTGGAACCAGCCTTGCCTGCGTTTAAATTCTGGCTATCACTTACCAAATGATCTCGGGCAAGTTATTCAGTAAGCTGCCACTCAGTTACCTCTATGAAATCAAACAGTGGTATATACTTTATGGATCTCTTGTGAGTATTAAATGAGTTATGACATGTAAAGCACTTGGAACACAATATAAGTTTTCCACAAAGGTTAGCTATTATTCTTTAGACTGGGCTTTGAAAAACAGGATAAATAGGATTTAGACATGCAAAAATGAGTCAGAAATTAAATTTCAGAAGGTGCAAAGATTAAAATGTAAAAAGGTTAAACCATAAAATTATTAGAAGAAATCAGGAAGAAATCCCAGGGTGGGGAAGGCTTTCCTAGGTATGACTTCAGACCCAAAAGCTATAAATATACAATTTTAAAAGATGCATTAAAAAACATAAAAAAATACAATTTTAAAAGATGCATTAAAAATAACATATACAAAAAACACAGTCTCAAAGAGATATTTTTACAACTATGCTCATTGCAGCATTATTCACAAGAGCCATGAGGTCAAAACAGCCCAAATGTCCATCAACAGATGAATAAAGAAAATGTGATATATACATACAATGGAATATTATTTAGCCTTAAAAAAAGAAATCTTGTTAAATGCTGCAACAAGGATAAATCTTGAGGACATTATGCTGAGTGAAATAAGCTAGACATAAAAAAGACAAATACTGTATGAGTCTATTAATGCAAGATATGTACAGCAGTCAAAATCATGGAAACAGAAAGTTAAATGATGGGTGCCAGAGGCTGAGGGAAGGGGGAATAGGCAGTTGTTGTTTGATGGGGATAGAGTTTCAGTTTTGGGAGATGAAAAAATTCTAAAGATCTGTTATACAACCACGTGAATATAGTTAACACTAATGAACTGTGCACTTAAAAATGACTAAGAGGGTAAACTATATACTTTTTTACCATAATAAAAGATAAAAAAGTTTTTTTTAAAGTAAACTGAATAATGCTGAAGGTGAGGTGAAAAACTTTTTTTAATAATTGGTTTTCCTCATAATCCCATTTCTTTTCCCTTTACTCTGGTGTTTAAAGCTTTTATGCCATCAAACACTTCAGAAAACCTACCGTCTTTCCTTTTTTTTTTTTTTTTGAGACGGAGTCTTGCTCTGTCACCCAGGCTGGAGTGCAGTGGCGCCATCTTGGCTTACTGCAAGCTCCACCTCCTGGGTTCACGCCATTCTCCTGCCTCAGCCTCCTGAGTAGCTTGGACCACAGGCGCCTGCCACCACACCCGGCTAATTTTTTGTAGTTTTAGTAGAGACAGGGCTTCACCTTGTTAGGATGGTCTCGATCTCCTGACCTCGTGATCCACCTGCCTCGGCCTCCCAAAGTGCTGGGATTATAGGCGTGAGCCACCACGCCCGGCCCCCTACCTTCTTTCCTTTATGCCATTAGGAGAATGTGCCACTTGTAATTACTTCTCTTAGCATCCCAGTCATTCATTCATTTAATATGTATCAAGCACATACTGTGTGCTAGATCCTGTTCTAGACAGTGTGGATTTAGCAGTGAACAGAATTCCTACACTCAACAACCTATATTCTAATGGAGGGGGCACATTAAACAACAAGTAAATATATAGTCTGTCATATGGTGTCAAGGGCTCCAGAAAAAAGATGAGCGGGGCAAGGAATGCCAGGACATAAGTAGGTTACTATTGTGCACAGTGCAATCAAGGGAAGCATCATGTAAGCTGATAACTTGAGTAAATACCTGAATAAAATGGACCATGAAGGTGGATATCCAGGGAAAGAGTGTTTCACATAGAGGGACCACCAAGGGCAAAAGCCCAGAGGCAGGAACAGCTTGATGGGTTTGAGGGAAAGCAAGGAGGCCCATGTAGCCGGAGGAGAGTGAACGGACGGGGAGAGAAATGGAAGTTGTGTGGGGAGTTGGTGCTAACTTTTTGGGTCATTATATAGACCAAGCTGTTCAACCTGCGACCTGCAGTCTGCATGCAGCCCAGGACAGCTTTGAATGTGGCCCAACACAAATTCGTAAACTTTCTTAAAATATTATGATTTATTTATTTTTTATTTTTATTTTTTTAGCTCATCAGCTTTCGTTAGTGTATTTTATGTGTGGCCCAAGACAATTCTTCTTCCTATGTGGCCCAGGGAAGCCAAAAGACTGGACACCCCTGAATAGACTTTGGTTTTTACTGTGAGCAAGATGAGAGCCATCGGGGATGCTGAGCAGAGTGGCACGATGTAACTTATGATTTAGATGGTTTCTCTGGCAGCAGGGTAGGTAGTAAGAGGGAGAAGATGGAAGTAGAAAGATGAGTCAGGAGAGAGGTGGTGGTGGCTGAGACCAGATGGTATTGTCGGGGCTCAAAAATGATACCCCAACATGAAGGCCTCAGAAGCAAACATCTATCTCTATCTGACCTTTTCCTGCCCTCCTGGCTCTGGCTTCTCATTCTCCCTGAGGCTAGCCATAGAAAGTAGAATTACTCTTCCCCAAGGCAGTTCATAGAAACCAGAACTCCTTTTCCCCAAAGCTAACCATAAAACCATAAGTATTTTTAAATATTACTCTAACTTTCCCTCCACCTTTTTGTGTAAAAACTGGCCCTAAAGGAATTATCTGACCTTTCTTGTTTGATTTTAGGCCATAAGACCCCCATTCCAGAGAGGGCCCTGCCCCATACCCAGGAGGAAGGAATGCTGCACAGAGCGGCCAAGAAAAATCTGAACAGACAAGCCTTGCAGGGTTTCCCCATTCAGTCTATTAGAATTAGATCATATCCTTTTTGTCCAATCACATTTCTTCACAGCTGTTTATACTTTGTTGAATCTAAGCATAAAAATGGATAGTTTCCCCTGTATCTTTGGGTCTTCATTCTGAAAGCTCCAATGTCACATAAAACTATGATCGAGGACATTTATGTGCCTTTTCTCCTATTAATCTGCCTTTTGTCTGCTGGTTTTCAGCAGCCTTCAGAGGGCAAAGAAGTCTTCTCTTCACCTTACTATAGCAATGGAGGTGTGAAAAGTGGTCAGATTCTAGGTACATTGTGAAGGCTGGTGGAGATTTCTAATAGATTGGATGTGAAGTGTAGGAAAAAGAACAGAGTCAAAAATGAGTCTGGAGTTTTTTACCCAAACAGCTGCCAGAATGGAGTTACTGTATACTGAGACAGGGAATGCTACAAGAGAAGAAGATTTGCTGGAATGATATTAGGAGCTTAGTTTGGGACATGCTAAATCAGACATGCAAAGTTGGGTCAAGTAGGCAATTAGATATATGAGTGTAAAGCTCAGTGGAAAGATCAAATCTGGGAATAAAAGTTAGGACATCATCAGCATAGAGATGGTATTTAAAGCCAGTAGACTAGATGAGACCAGCTAGAGAGTAAATGTAATTAAGAAAGAGTTCTGTGGAAGGAGCCCTGGGGTGCTTTAGGGTGGAGACATAGGGAAGAAGTCGCAGACAGGGAAGAAAAGCCAGTGCCAGTGATGTGGGAGATAATTGTTTTCTCAGAAAATATCCCTTTTTGAGTGACTCTGATTATCAAATAACTTTTTGTTTGGTCAATGCTAATATATATTTCTACAGTGTTTTTAATCAGTTGCCAGAATGCTGTTTACTCCTGGTTACATGAGCTGTGTTGATCCTGGATCACTCTTGAATGGTAAGGCCAATTCACTGGATAGAGTGCCCACAGTGTTTTCCCTATAGATGCTTTAAATGTCTTTTTCTTTTTGGAATGGAACACATGTTATTATATAGGCTTACATATGAATAGTTAAAATAAGGTAATTTATCAATAAGTTTTTTAAAAAATATGTGACCGTATTTAGAGATGCAGTGTTTGTTTTTTAATAGGATGCAAATCAACTGTCTATAATGTTTTATCTCAATGAAAATCATGTATAAGAATCCCAGTCATACTATATTTGTTACCTAACCTTCCTTTTCATTCATTACTCATCCTCAGCAATCAATAACAGCCTCTCTGCAGCCTCTTAAAATGCAGTGAACCTATTGATTTCACTTGTTATTGCATCTCCCTCCCCTGCCGCTGGCTACAAATTACTCTTAAGTCAGAAAAGGTGGTAAGATAGTAAGAATATATATAGACTGTCCTCTTCTGTTCTCTCCCAAAAGCTTTTTTTTTCCTATTTAACTAGGAAGTGATAAAAGCAAAGCTCAGGACCAGCTGTAAGTTATATGTCCTACAGTTGAAATCTTCTGTACTTTAAAACCAAACATTTTGACTTGCTCTATACTATTAATTAAGCACAGGAAGCAATGCTTACTGTGATTTATCTTTTCCTAAAGATGCATTACAGAAGATATTCAAATACAATATGTCACTTAATGGAAGTAGTTGTTTCAACTCCAAATTATAAAATATCCATGTTAGTTGTTTTTATGTCTCTATTCTAATTTATACTTATACTTTAAGTTTTAGGGTACATGTGCACAATGTGCAGGTTTGTTACATATGTATACATGCGCCATGTGGGTGTGCTGCACCCATTAACTCTTCATTTACATTAGGTATATCTCATAATGCTATCCCTCCTCCTCCCCCCACCCCATGACAGGCCCCAGTGTGTGATGTTCCCCTTCCGGTGTCCAAGTGTTCTCATTATTCAATTCCCACCTATAAGTGAGAACATGCAGTGTTTGGTTTTTTGTCCTTGCGCTAGTTTGCTGAGAATGATGGTTTCCAGCTTCATTCATGTCCCTACAAAGGACATGAACTCATCCTTTTTATGGCTGCATAGTATTCCATTTATGGCTGCATAGTATTCCATGGTGTATGTGTGCCACATTTTCTTAATCCAGTCTATCATTGTTGGACATTTGGGTTGGTTCTAAGTCTTTGCTATTGTGAATAGTGCTGCAATAAACATACGTGTCCATGTGTCTTTATAGCAGCATGATTTATAATCCTTTGGGTATATACCCAGTAATGGGATGGCTGGGTCAAATGGTATTTCTAGTTCTAGATCCTTGAGGAATTGCCACACTGTCTTCCACAATGGTTGAACTAGTTTACAGTCCCACCAACAGTGTAAAAGTGTTCCTATTTCTCCACATCCTCCCCAGCACCTGTTGTTTCCTGACTTTTTAATGATCGCCTTTCTAACTGGTGTGAGATGGTACCTCATTTTGGTTTTGATTTGCATTTCTCTGATGGCCAGTGATGATAAGCATTTTTTCATGTGTCTGTTGGCTGCATAAATGTCTTCTTTTGAGAAGTGTCTATTCATATCCTTTGCCCACTTTGTAATGGGGTTGTTTTATTCTTGCAAATTTGTTTGAGTTCTTTGTAGATTCTGGATATTAGCCCTTTGTCACATGAGTAGATTGCAAAAATTTTCTCCCATTCTGTAGGTTGCCTGTTCACCCTGATGGTAGTTTCTTTTGCTGTACAGAAGCTCTTTAGTGTAATTAGATCCCATTTGTCAATTTTGGCTTTTGTTGCCATTGCTTTTGGTGTTTCAGACATGAAGTCCTTGCCCATGCCTATGTCCGGAATGGTATTGCCTAGGTTTTCTTCTAGGGTTTTTATGGCTTTAGGTCTAACACGTAAGTCTTTAATCCATCTTGAATTAATTTTTGTATAAGGTGTAAGGAAGGTATCCAGTTTCAGCTTTCTACATATGGCAAGCCAGTTTTCCCAGCACCGTTTATTAAATAGGGAATCCTTTCCCCATTTCTTGTTTTTGTCAGGTTTGTCAAAGATCAGATGGTTGTAGATGTGTGGTATTATTTCTGAGAGCTCTGTTCTGTTCCATTGGTCTATATCTCTCTTTTGGTACCAATACCAGGCTGTTTTGGTTACTGTAGCCTTGTAGTATAGTTTGAAGTCAGGTAGCATGATGCCTCCAGCTTTGTTCTTTTGGCTTAGGATTGTCTTGGCAATGCAGACCCTTTTTTGGTTCCATATGAACTTTAAAGTAGTTTTTTCCAATTCTGTGAAGAAAGTCATTGGTAGCTTGATGGGGATGGCATTGAATCTATAAATTACCTTGGACAGTATGGCCATTTTCACAATATTGATTCTTCCTATCCATGAGCATGGAATGTTCTTCCATTTGTTTGTATCCTCTTTTATTTCGTTGAGCAGTGGTTTATAGTTCTCCTTGAAGAGGTCCTTCACATCCCTTGTAAGTTGGATTCCTAGGTATTTTATTCTCTTTGAAGCAATTGTGAATGGGAGTTCACTCATGATTTGGTTCTCTGTTTGTCTGTTGTTGGTGTATAAGAAGGTTTGGGATTTTTGCACATTGATTTTGTATCCTGAGAATTTGCTGAAGTTGCCTATCAGCTTAAGGAGATTTTGGGCTGAGACGTTGGGGTTTTCTAAATATACAATCATGTCACCTGCAAACATGGACAATTTGACTTCCTCTTTTCCTAATTGATTACCCTTTATTTCTTTCTCCTGCCTAATTGCCCTGGCCAGAACTTCCAACACTATGTTGAATAGGAGTGGTGAGAGAGGGCATCTCTGTCTTCTGCCCGTTTTCAAAGGGAATGCTTCCAGTTTTTGCTCATTCAGTGTGATATTGGCTGTGGGTTTGTCATAGATAGCTCTTATTATTTTGAGGTACGTCCCATCAATACCTAATTTATTGAGTGTTTGTAGCATGAAGGGCTGTTGAATTTTGTCAAAGGCCTTTTCTGCATCTATTGAGATAATCATGTGGTTTTTGTCTTTGGTTCTGTTTATATGCTGGATTACATTTATTGATTTGTGTATGTGGAACCAGCCTTGCATCCCAGGGATGAAGCCCACTTGATCATGGTGGATAAGCTTTTTGATGTGCCACTGGATTCGGTTTGCCAGTATTTTATTGAGGATTTTTGCATCAATGTTCATCAAGGATATTGGTCTAAAATTCTCTTTTTTGGTTGTGTCTCTGCCCGGCTTTGGTATCAGGATGATGCTGGCCTCATAAAATGAGTTAGGGGGGATTCCCTCTTTTTCTATTGATTGGAATAGTTTCAGAAGGAATGGTACCAGTTCCTCCTTGTACCTCTGGTAGAATTCGGCTGTGAATCCATCTGGTCCTGGACTCTTTTTGGTTGGTAAGCTATTGATTATTGCCACAATTTCAGATCCTGTTATTGGTCTATTCAGAGATTCAACTTCTTCCTGGTTTAGTCTTGGGAGAGTGTATGTGTTGAGGAATTTATCAATTTCTTCTAGATGTTCTAGTTTATATGTGTAGAGGTGTTTATGTATTCTCTAATGGTAGTTTGTATTTCTGTGGGATCGGTGGTGATATCCCCTTTATCATTTTTTATTGTGTCTATTTGATTCTTCTCTCTTTTTTTCTTTATTAGTCTTTCTAGTGGTCTATCAATATTGTTGATCTTTTCAAAAAACCAGCTCCTGGATTCATTGATTTTTTGAAGGGTTTTTTGTTTCTCTATATCTATCTCCTTCAGTTCTGCTCTGATCTTAGTTACTTCTTGCCTTCTGCTAGCTTTTGAATGTGTTTGTTCTTGCTTCTCTAGTTCTTTTAATTGTGATGTTAGGGTGTCAATTTTAGATCTTTCCTGCTTTCTCTTGTGGGCATTTAGTGCTGTAAATTTCCCTCTACACACTGCTTTGAATGTGTCCCAGAGATTCTGGTATGTTGTGTCTTTATTCTCATTGGTTTCAAAGAACATCTTTATTTCTGCCTTCATTTCGTTATGCACCCAGTAGTCATTCAGGAGCAGGTTGTTCAGTTTCCATGTAGTTGAACGGTTTTGAGTGAGTTTCTTAATCCTGAGTTGTAGTTTGATTGCACTGTGGTCTGAGAGACAGTTTGTTATAATTTCTGTTCTTTTACATTTGCTGAGGAGTGCTTTACTTCCAACTATGTGGTCAATTTTGGAATAAGTGTGATGTGATGCTGAGAAGAATGTATATTCTGTTGATTTGGGGTGGAGATTTCTGTAGATGTCTATTAGGTCCACTTGGTGCAGAGCTGAGTTCAACTCCTGGATATCCTTGTTAACTTTGTGTCTCGTTGATCTGTCTAATGTTGACAGTGTGGGGTTAAAGTCTCCCATTATTATTGTCTGGGAGTCTAAGTCTCTTTGTAGGTCTCTAAGGACTTGCTTTATGAATCTGGGTGCTCCTGTATTGGGTGCATATATATTTAGGATAGTTAGGTCTTCTTGTTGAATTGATACCTTTACCATTATGTAATGACCTTCTTTGTCTCTTTTGATCTTTGTTGGTTTAAAGTCTGTTTTATCAGAGACTAGGATGCAACCCCTGTTTTTTTTGTTTTCCATTTGCTTGGTAGATCTTCCTCCATCCCTTTATTTTGAGCCTATGTGTGTCTCTGCACATGAGATGGGTCTCCTGAATATGGCACACTGATGGATCTTGACTCTTTATCCAATTTGCCAGTCTGTGTCTTTTAATTGGAGCATTTAGCCCATTTACATTTAAGGTTAATATTGTTACATGTGAATTTGATCCTGTCATTGTGATGTTAGCTGGTTATTTTGCTCATTAGTTGATGCAGTTTCTTCCTAGCATCAATGGTCTTTACAACTTTGCATGTTTTTGCAGTGGCTGGTACTGGTTGTTCCTTTCCATGTGTAGTGCTTCCTTCAGGAGCTCTTGTAGGGCAGGCCTGGTGGTGACTTTATACTATTAATTAAGCACAGGAAGGAATGCTTACTGTGATTTATGCTTACTGTGATTTATCTTTTCCTAAAGTTGCATTACAGAAGATATTCAAATACAATATATCATTTAATAGAAGTAGTTGTTTCAACTCCAAATTATAACATATCCATGTTAGTTGTTTTTATGTCTCTATTCTCTAATTTAGGGAATAGATTGACACTGTCAGCTCATACTGCCAAATATCCCTTTTTTTCAAGTCAGGATTTTTTTTTTTTTTTAGATGGAGTCTTGCTCTGTCACCAAGGCTGGAGTGCAGTGGCACAATCTCAGCTCACTGCAACCTCCGCCTCCCAGGTTCAAGCGATTCTCCTGCCTCAGCCCCCTGAGTAGCTGGGATTACAGGCACACACCACCACGCCCAGCTAACTTTTATATTTTTAGTAGAGATGGGGTTTCACCTTGGTCAGCCTTGTCTCAAACTCCTGACCTCATGATCCGCCTGTCTGGACCTCCCAAAGTGATGGGATTATAGGCGTGAGCCACCGCTCCTGGCCAGGATTTTTAAGTGTAGTAGAGACTAGTATAAGCACTAATGCTTCAGATTTCTCAGACTTGCCTTCATGTTTTGGTTTGGGATATTTGGGGATGGGGGGAGTCATATTGTAACACCTCCAAGCAACTGAAATCCACCACTTACGGTGCAAAATCATTACGCCTGAGTTTCCTTGGTGCTGTATGCAGGCAACCACTTCCATTTATTGGAGCTGGCAAAGAATCTTTGCTATTAAATGGGAAAAGGTCACAGTTGTAAATCAAGGAGCAGTAAGTCTTTTAGGTGTGTGTAGGGCAGTTGGTAGGGGGAGTAGCAAAGGGGGGTGAATGGGAGAAATTTGTAATGGCTTCTCTTAACACCACTCACACACATCAAAAGCATCATAATACACATTTCTATTTGGACATATTCTATTTTTAAATTAATAATCATGTGCTATCCTTCCTTCCCCTAAACCAGCTGGAAAGCTTAGTAGTTATTTACAGGGCACCTCAGTGAAATTAGCAGTAGACTGAAACATGACTGTGCCACTGATATGTGCAAGTTCTTCATAAAACCTCATTACCAGGGCCTGGAAATAATGCAGTTGTAGTAAAAAAAAAAACAATTTGTCAAATGTGATCTGAAATCCTAAAGGGGATTTTCCAGCAGCTATATTTTGTTAATGCTGGTGCTGACTGAGTTGATCAGAATATGCAAACTATATCTCTAAACTGGTCATTATTTACATGCTTCAGCTGCACTCACTAATTAAATCCCTGGAGTTATTTCTGACACCTACCACCTGGGACCTGTTTCCAGACAAAGGCTTTCCTGTGGCACATAGCCGAGATAGGTCTGGGCCCTTCTGTTTCATGTCAGAATAAATATTTCAGCTCTGAGGCTTTTTGTTTAACTGGATTCAGTGGTTCTCTTGATTTGCATTATTTCTTTTACCAGGAATCAGTTTACCAAGCTAGCTGTTGTTTGGATGGGCTAATTAAAACCTGCTCAGTGTGTGTGCAGACAGCCTCTAAGCCAAATATTGCCCTACCCAGAACTTGGATAAAAACATGGCATTTGTATTTATTAGAACAGATGAGCCTTGTGACTTACCCCTAGCTAATCTGACTCTAGTGTTTGCTTTTTTCATTGTATGCCCTTCTGAATGTACGTCCCACCTTAAAAAGTGAGGAGTGCCCACAGTTCCCAGCCCTTGAGAAATCCCATGGGAAGGAGCGATGTGGCCTGGGTGTTCCTGAGAACAGTCCTGCTGTCAACTTCATGGGTGGCAGGTCACCAAAATGTGTGTCTATATCACATATGATATTTGGTCTCATGAGACACTTGGGAATCAGTTATTTATACTGTTTTTATCAAGGTTTCATGCAAAGTGGATAACCAGTTATAGAAGCTTTGCTGATACTGCCATTCTTTTGAGTGGAGGCATTCTATCTAGGCAACTGGTAAAAAAAAAATCCAAATATTGTTTCAGATAGTTAAATGCATTAGACTATGATCTCCATCTACATCAAACATTTATTCATTTCTGTCATATTTCATGGTCCTATATTCTAGGAGAGGCCTATCATATTCCCCTAAGGAGCTTGTAGTCTTGTGAATGAAACAGATATGCAAACAAATATTTCCAGTACAATGTGATAAATTGTCTCTCAGATTTCTAAATTGGGTAAGTATGTGTATGATGATGCCCTAACCAAGATATGGAATGCTGAAGAAGGAAGAGGTTGAAGGAGGAGGAGAGATGGAGGGAGATGTTAAATTGGATTTCACATGCTCACAGGACATTCAGGCTGAAGTTTCTAGTAGGCAGTTCTAAATGCGGCTTATAAGATAGATGAGGAACTCCTTGCCAGAAAATATTATTTCATCATGTTCCTATTAGAGGGCGAGGCATAGTACAAATATATTTTGATAGGAGAGGTGAAGAAACAAAACATCGAGAGTGGAGGCTACCCTGGTAGGACATCAGGTTGGGGAAAAGTAAGCTTTTCAAGAGCAGCTTTCCTAATTCTCAATTTTATTTAGAGTGTGCTCTGATTATAACAATATGTGGATGGTGTGGAGACTTTCTGAGAGATTAACCAGTGAATGAGTCTTTAAGAGAAGAATTCTTGCTCATCGACTGGGTATTCATTTGGAGAAGATTGTGTTTTCCAGTTTCTTAGAAGATAATATTTGGAGTATTATCTGAACAAAACATAATGCACTTCGTTTTTTTTCTTCTTCTTTATGCTTATCTTGTCAAGTCATGAAAGAGCCAATTTGAAATATTTCAACTGATATTTCTAGCTAGAAATGAATGGATTTTTGAAACATTTCATTACTATACTTATAAAGTGTAACTGTGGATAGAGGTGATTCATAGTCTTCTTTTTTGGAGGTGGATTTTTAGAAAAAGGAGTGGGGTGTGTCTCCAGTTATCTTAAGGGTGAAATTCTCCCAAATGATCTCAAACTAAAGAACATTTTAAAATCAGTGCCATGGTGAAATTTGAAGAGGGAAGAAAATGTCACAGAATACAATAAATAGAAAATTAACAGAACTCCAAGGAATTTGAGGGAGATTAGATATAGAGAAGTGTCATATTTTTGTTTAGACCAATTATGGAGTCTGAGCATCTTGACGCAATTGATTATGTTGATTGGCTCTTCAGTAGCATTTTCATTTCTTCACAAAACTTATCCAAAAACCTTCAAGTTTCGAGTACCTAGCTGAATAAACTACCTACTTTTTGATGCCTTACCAAGGGTCCACAGTGTTCTATTTTCTGAAGTAAATGCCAACCTCAGAAGTAAGTGCCCATTATGCCTATTGTATTACAATTTTTCTAAGCCCAGAATTGTCGTGGGAGGTTGAAAACATTCCAGTGGTCAAAGAAAGAGAGCAGTTAGCTCATTTAAACCCTCTTCCATATCCCATTCTGTCCTTGGTGAAAAGGTGCCAGCCTGTTTTTATAAGAATAAATCTATTTGACAGACCTGGGGCAGTTCTTGTCTGCTGCTAAGGTTTCCACTACAGATACAAGGAAAAAGTATTGCCGAGGTTGAGTAGGGAAATACAGGGGAAAAACAGAGTTTTTGCATCCTAAAATAACCTTGGAATCTGTAAAGCACCTGCTTTACTCCAATGAAGTACCTAAAATTTGAGTTTACACTAGAGGTTCTAGAAAATTTCCCCTATTACCCTAACCTGATTGAATATAGCTTTAAAAGCTTAAAATTAATAACAGCAAGATACTTTTAAAAGCTTAAAATTAATAACAGCAAGCCAATGACTCCTTAAAAAAAAAGAATGGGGTATACATCTTGACATTATTTAATTCAGCTGTCAATCTTAAAAGATAAATTTGCATTCAGACTGTGTATGCATGTGTTAGCCTCCTCACAGATTATGTGCTGGCAACCCCATTCTGTGCAGGGACTCCTTAGGAAGGCCATCTTTATAGAATTCTCCATGGTGGATCACAAAGAGAGGATTTGCATTTACACATAAAAGACCATAACGCATCAATTTTAGAAAGAGCTTCTTTCATTTTACAAATTAATTGGCCCTAAATAAGAATATTTCATGTAGAAATCTTGAAATGTATTTTGTTTATTCAATAGTAATAATATCAAATGGTTTTCATATGTTCTGTCTTCTTTCTATGAACATGAAAGGTAGCATAGATATTTTTACAAATGGAATTCCAATATTATTGCTTTGGAATTTTTTTAAATTTGTGTTTAAGATACTATAAACTACAATTGATGATAAAGAACATTTAATTAGTTTAGGACTAGAGTTAATTAGCATTTTAATGAAATGGAATCATATCTCTTTAAATAGGAATTTTGTAGCATTTCAGGATTATGGATATTTTTTCTTGTAGTATAAATATTTATTATACACTTTCCAATTATTATGAAGCTGATATAAAATTTAAACCTAAAAATAATGTTTCTAACAATATCACTTAATAGTCAGAAAAAATTTTGAGAAAACAAATTAACCATCTTACTTGTAGGAAGCTGATGACAAGAATCGAAGCAGAACTGCACATTTTCCAAGGTATGTTCCTTGGCATCTCGGCATTCCAGGCATTCTGGAGGGAAAAACATTTGGGATATGTTGCATACCATGACCTTCTTTGGAATTCACTGTTTGACATTATATTAAAGGCTTCGTAAGACTGATATAGTTTAACTGGCTTTAACTTTGAGAACTTGGTATTTCCCCAACTTATTGAGGCATGAACCCTTTTACTGAATAACTTCTATCTATATTCAGCTGAATTGGCTATCCACAGAAACCACTTCGGGAAACATTGAACTAGAGGATAAGATTATTTGATTAATTTGGTTAATTATTTTAGATAATACTATAGATGATGCTCAAAATTGCAACCCAAATTAAGATACTTGTGGTCATTCTGGGTTTGCTGTTGTTGTTGTTATTGTTTCTTGTTAGGAACAAGATCTCATTCTGTCACCCAGGCTGGGGTGCAGTGGCATAATCATAGCTCATTGCAGTCTCAAACTCCTGGGTTCAAGTGATTCTCCCGCCTCAACTCCCTGAGTAGCTGGGACTATAGGCATGCGCCACCATGCCTGGCTGATTAAAAAAAATTTTTTTTGTAAAGATAGGGTCTCACTATGTTGTCCAGGTTGGTCTCGAACTCCAGATCTCAAGTGATCCTCCTATCTCGGCTTGCAAAAGTGCTGAAATTACAGGCATGAGTCAACATGTCTGGCCACCAATTGTTTTTTAACTACTAAAATAAATTCTGGACACTTTTTGGTGAGGTCAACAGCTGGTTTTTAGCTACTACAAAGATGGAAATTTGTTCAGAAGTAAGATAGAATCAAAGTACCATTTAGCAGTAAGAGTTTTGTATATAGAACAAATTTTCAAATAAATAAATTTGAGTGAGTTTGTGTTACCTGTCACTGCTGCATCATCAGTCCGTTAGCTCAGGGCATTTACTGCATGATATATGTCCACTAGGGTCACAGTAATGCATTAACAAGACGATATGTCATATAACAAGTTGGCCTTTCTCTCTAAAATCATAAACAAAGCTAATTATAAAATGTTGTGCTGCTGGGCATGGTGGCTCATGCCTGTAATACCAACACTTTGGGAAGCCAAGGCAGCGGATCACCAGGTCAGGAGATCGAGACCATCCTGACCAATATGGTGAAACCCCCTCTCTACTAAAAATACAAAAAATTACCTGAGTGTGGTGGCGTGTGCCTGTAATCCTAGCTACTCAGGAGGCTGAGGCATGAGAATCACTTGAACCCAGGAGGTGGAGGTTGCAGTGAGCCAAGATCGTGCCACTGCACTCCAGCCTAGTGACAGAGAGAGACTCCACCTCAAAAAAAAAAAAAAAAAAAAAAAAAAGTTGTACTAAGCCTAGAAAAAACAAGGCATCTCCTAACTCAATTTTATACTCTAATATATTCTGGCATTTCAAAATATTTGAACATATATTTAAGTCCTGAACCCTCATGTAGGCAAATTGGTTATTTATTTCTACACCAGGACATCTAAAATAATACCCTGTTTCCTCCCTTTAAACTTATAAATAATTGAGAAATAAGACATAGGAGACAGTCAAGTAGCAAGAAGCAAAATAACAGCTTTACTTCTAATAAAGCTGATTGAGGAAACTGACCTTAACATAAGCAAGGCTTATGTTTCAGAGAAGCATTTCAGAGAAGGCGAAATAGGAATGTCCCTTAAATAGTTGCTAAACCTTATCAACTAACTAGGGAAATGCAAATGAAATCACCATAAGATACTGTTTTGTCCATACCATATAATTAATTGGAAGTCCTCCTTCCTCTTGTATTTTTTGGAAAAGTTTGTGAAGAATTGGTTGGCATTAATTCTTCATTGCATGTTTGATAGAATTCACTGATGAATCCATCTGGGTCAGGGTTTTTCTTTATGGGAAGCTTTTGATTACTGATTCAATCTCTATACTTGTTATAGGTCTGTTGGGATCTTCTGTTTCTTCTTGAGTCAATTTTATCAGTTTGTGTTTTTTTAGGAACTTCTAAGTTTCATCTACGTTATCTAATTTATCTAATTTATTGATATACATTAAATTGTTCATAGTATTTTCTTATTATCCTTTTATTTTATTGATATAAAGTTGGTAATGATGTCCCTTCCTGTATTCCCAATCTTGGTAATTTGAGTCTTCTCCCCTTTTTTTCTTCATCAATCTAGCTAAAGTTTGGTCAACTTTGGTGATCTTTTTTAAGAACCTACTTTTGTTTTTGTTGTATCTCTATTTTTGTATCATTTATTTATGCTCTAATCTTTATTATTTTCTTTCTTCTTTGGGGTTTAGTTTGCTCTTATTTTCTAGTTTCTTAGGGTGGGAGCTTAGGTTTTTTATTTGAGAGCTTTCTTCTTTAATGTAGGTGTTTATAGCTGTAAAAACACTTTAGCTGTATCCCATAAGTTTTGGGTGTGTTTTCATTTCCACTCATCTCAAAATATTTTCTAATTTCCCTTGTGATTTCTTTTTTTGATACATTGGTTATTTAGGATTGTGTTCATGACTTCTTTATATATTGTTACATTTTCCAAATTTATTCTGCTATTGATTTCTAATTTCATTCGTTTGTGGTCAGAGAACATACTTAGTATGTTTCTAACCCTTTTAAATTTATTTAAGTTTTGTTTTATAGTCTAACCTGGAGAATGTCCTGTGTATACCTGATAAGAATGTATAATCTGTCTTTATTGGGTGGAGTGTTCTATACATGTCTGTTAGGTCTAGTGGTTTTCTAGTATTGTTCAAGTCTTTTATTTATTTATTTCCTTTTTAATCTTCTGCCTCGTTCTATCTATTAGTGGAAGTGAGATTTTGAAGTTATCATCTATTATTGTTGAACCATCTATTTTCCTCTTTAATTGTTAGTTTTTGCCTCACGTATTTTAGAGCTCTGTTGTTATGTGCATATATATTTATCTCCCTGATGTATTCACCCATTTATTGTTTTAAAATATCCTTTTTTGTCTCTAGTAATAATTTGTCTGAAGTATATTTTATCTGATATTCGTAAAGCTACTCTAGTTCTCTTTTGGTTTTTTTTACAGCATACTTTACTCTTTACTTTTAACATATTTGTGCCATTGGATCTAAAGTATTTTCTAGAAAGCACATAGTTGGATAAGATTTAAAAATCTATTTTGCTAATCTCTGCCTTTTTATTAGAATTTTTAATTCATTTATGTTTAAGGTAATTACCTATAAGTTAAAAGTTATGTTTACTATTTTACTATTTGTTTTTTATATGTCTTATGTATTTTGTTCCTTTATCACTCCATTATTGCATACTTTTGCGTAGCTAGATGTTTTCTGTTTTAATTCCATTTTTTTTTTTTTTTTTACCCTTGGTTACTTTTTGAATGGCTGCTTGGAGACTGCAAGTAACACCTTAGCTTCAGAATATCTAGTTCATATTAATTCTAAACTAAGTTCGATTTTAAACAAAGACTTTGCTTTAATATACCACTATTCCCTCCCCATTCTCTGTGCTGTTGTCAACCAAATTATATGCTTATACATTATAATGTCATCAATAATTTCATAATTATTTCTTTATGCATTTATTTTTTAAATTAGATAGAAGAAAAAAGTTAACAAATAAGATCAAATTAGAACAAAATATATTTCTTTTTAAATTAAAATCCTGCTTCTATAAAAATATACATTTCTATTGTCTATTATATTTACTTAATTATTGGTTACATTTGTTTACATATTCATGTGGATTCAAATCACTGTTTAGCATCCTTGTATTTCACTTTGAAGGATTCTATTACGAAATCCTTTTTTTGTTCAGGGCTTCAAGTGACAACTTTTCTCAGTTTTTATCTGAATAACTTACTTAATTTCTCCTTCCTTTTTTTTTTTTTTTTGAGATGGAGTCTCACTCTGTCACCCAGGGTGGAGTGCAGCAGCTCAATCTTCGCTCACTGCAAGCTCCACCTCCTGGGTACACACCATTCTCCTGCCTCAGCCTCCCGAGTAGCTGGGACTACAGGCACCTGCCACCATGACCAGCTAATTTTTTTGTATTTTTAGTAGAGATGGGGTTTCACTGTGTTAGCCAGGATGGTCTCAATCTCCTGACCTTGTGATCCACCTGCCTTGGCCTCCCAAAGTGCTGGGATTACAGGCATGAGCCACTGTGCCCAGCCTCTCCTTCATTTTTGAAGCACAATTTTGATGGATGGAGAATTCTTTGTTGACACTCTTCTCATGAGCACTTCGATATGTTGTCCCACTGCCTTCTGATGTACATGGTTTCTGATGAGAAATCAGCTGTTAGTCTCATTTGAAACTTTCTTGTACATTATGAGGGTTTTTTTTTTTTTTTCTCTTGCTGCTCTCAAGATTCTCTTTCAGTCTTTGGCTTTTAACAGTTTGATTGTATGTCTTGGTGTGGATCTCTTAGAGTTTATTCTACTTGGAATTTGTTGAGGTTCTAGGATGTATAGATTAATGTATTTCATCACATTTTGTAAGTTTTGGCCATTATTTCTTCAAATATTCTTTTGTTCCTTTCTCTGTCTCATCTCCTTTAGGGAATCCTATATATGTTGTTGCAATTCATGATGTTCCACAGATTGTTAAGGCTCTGCTCTATTAAAATTTTTTTAAATTCTTTTTTCTATCTATTCCTCAAATTAGGTAATGTCAATTGACCTATCTTCAAGTTTGCTGATTCTTTATTATGCTTCCTCATATCTGCTGTAAAATCCTTCTATTGAATTTTTCATTTCATTTACTACGCAAATATAAACCAGAATTTCTATTTGGTAATTTGGTAATTTTTTAATTGATACTCTCCATTCAATGAGATATCATCCTTATACTTTCCTTTAGTTCTTCAGACACAGTTTTCTTTGATTCTCTAAACATACTATGATAGTGGATTTAAAGTTTTTTTCTTGAAAGTCTAACATCTGGGCTTACTTGGGGGTAGTTTCTACTATTAGTTTTTTATCCCTGTGTATGGGCCATACTTTCCTGTTTCTTTGCATTTCTTATTTTTTTTCACTTCTTGCTTGTGTAGGGCCATAAAGTCATCTAGAGGTAATAAATTAGGGCCTTTTAAGGCCTTTTCTGCACATGCACACAGTCTTACACATGTATCCCAGGAATATGTTGGAGCTTTTCAAATTCCACTGTGGACATCCATTTCCCAAATCTTCCCCGTAAGATTTTTGGGGCTGGGCATGGTGGCTTATGCCTGTAATCCCAACACCTTGGGAGGCCCAGACGGGCAGATCACTTGAGGTCAGGAGTTCGAGGCTAGCGTGGCCAACATGGTGAAATTAGCTGGGCAAAATTAGCCGGACATGGTGGCACACACCTGTAGTCCCAGCTACTCGGGAGGCTGAGGCAGGAGAATCTCTTGAACCTGGGAGACAGAGGTTGCAGTGAGCCAAGATTGTGCCACTGCACTCCTGCCTGGGTGACAGAGCAAGACTCCATCTCAAAAAAAAAAAAAAAAAAAAGATTTTTGGATAGTCTTTTGTTTGGCTTTCACATGACTGCAGTGTTAAATAATTGCCACTGATTGCTTTTAACCAATACCCTGGGGATAGGGCTTTCCTACCTTGGAAGCTCTGAATCAGATCAAATAAGCTCTGGCCGGGCGCAGTGGCTCACGCCTGTAATCCCAGAACTTTGGGAGGCTGAGGCAGGCAGATCACCTGAGGTCGGGAGTTCGAGACCAGCCTGACCAACATGGAGAAACCCCATCTCTACTAAAAATACAAAATTAGCTGAGCGTGGTGGCACATGCCTGTAATCCCAGCTACTCGGGAGGCTGAGGCAGGAGAATCACTTGAACCCAGGAGGCAAAGGTTGTGGTCAGCTGAGATCACGCCATTACACTCCAGCCTGGGCAACAAGAGTGAAACTCCATCTCAAAAAAAAAAAAAAAGGAAGCTCTGCAAATGAGGTTTTTCCAGTGAGCTCCCAGACAGGTCAGATGGTGACAGTTTTCTGGGGATGGAGCTCTTCTTCAGAGTTCCAAACCTCCTCATCCCCTTTTCATGACGGTTAGGCTGCTAATTTTCACAACCACTGTGAATACAAGGCTGCTGGTTTTCAAGGTTGCCACAGAGTTGGCTAGAGAGGAATGAGAATAGGGTGAGTTAAAACAACACAAAGCTCACTCTTCTTACCAATATTCAGCCATTTTCTTCTTAAATAAGCACGCCTTAGTTTGTTGAAAGCTTCAGGCTAATTTCTAGAATTCTGAAAAAGTTGATTTTAACAATTTTTTCCAGTGTTCTCATAGCTTCGTGGAAGAGCAGACTTTTGGAAGTGCTTACTCTGCCATTCCAGAAGTCTCTCATGTATAGGTGCTATGGTTTGAATGTTTTCTCACCAAAACTGAGGTGTTGCCTGTGTGACAGTATCAAGAGGTGGGGCCTTTAAGAGGTGATTAGGCCATGAGAGCTTCTCCTTCATGAATAGGTATAAGGCCCTTATAAAAGATCCTTCATGCCAGGTACAGTGGCTTGCACTTATAATCCCAGCTACTCAGAGGGCTGAGGCAGGAGAATCACTTGAGGCCAGGAGTTTGAGACCAGCCTGGAAAACATAGTAAGAATCCACTTCTAAAAACTTAAAAAAAATAAATAAATTAGCCAGGCATGGTGGCATGTGCCTGTAGTCCCAGCTACTCAGGAGGCTGAGGCAGGATGATCCTTTGAGTTAAGGAGTTCATGGCTTCATTGAGCTATGATCACATCACTGCACCTTAGCCTGGATGACACAGCAAGACCTCATCTCTAAATGAAAAAAAAAAAAAAAAAGAGTCTTCATGCAGCATTTGGTTAGCTTGCCCTTCTATCTTCTACCATGTGAGAACTCAGCAAGAAGGCCCTCACTAGAGGCTGGTGCCTTGATCTTGGATTTCCCAGCCTCCAGAACTGTGAGAAAATAAATTTCTGTTCTTTATAAATTACCCAGTCACTGGTATTTTGTTATAGCAGCACAAATAAACTAAGACAATAGGTTAATTAAAATGGAAATTAAATATAAACAAAAACTCTTTGAGATTGAGTTTATTTTGATTCACTAGGAAATTAATAGTTCCATGTATTTTCTTATAATAATATTTTAAAGATCTAAAGCAAATAAAGTAAAATCTTAAAAGTTATTAAAGTTGAGTGGTAGGTATGTGAATATTTGTTATATTTTACATTTTCTAGTTAGGGAAATAATAACAAACATAAAAAAACTTTTTAAAAGAAATATAATTAAGACTAGTTTTGCAATGTAGTCCTAAGGGGAAGTCCAAAGAAGGAACCCAGAAAGGAGGTAAGAGGTGAGGGCCTAAAAGTGCCATTGGCTGTAGTTTACATTCAAACATTAACAGATAGTTATTAACTGCTTCCCAGATGCAATGGTAAGAGTTTGTACTGCCCTTAAGGGGGTGCTCACTGGTGAAGGGTTAGACAAGCAAGCAGGTGTGCATGGTATAGTTTCAAAAGATAGCTAAGTGCTAGGTGCTAGGGGAATTTCCACAAAAGGAGGGCCTTTAATCCACAGCTGCTGAGGAAGAGCTGGGAAGACCTCTCAGAAGAGGTAACATCTTAGTCAAGCTTTATAAAGGATGAATAAAAGTTGACGGCCGGGCGTGGTGGCTCACGCCTATAATCCCAGCCCTTTGGGAGGCCGAGGCAGGAGGATCACCTGAGGTCAAGAGCTCAAGACCAGCCTGGCCAACATGGCAAAACCCTTTCTTTACTAAAAATACAAAAATTAGCTGGGCATGGTGGTGGGCGCCTGTAATCCCAGCTGCTCAGGAGGCTGAGGCAGGAATCCCTCGCTTGAACCCAGGAGGCAGAGGTTACAGTGAGCCGAGACCACGCCACTGCACTCCTGCCGGGGAAACAGAGTGAGACTCTGTCTCAAAAAAAAAAAAAAATTGACAAGGAGATAGAAGTGTCTTGGTGTCTTGTGCAGGGGAAAATGTACTTGCCAAACTGGTTTGTAATGGCCAGACTCAAGGAACAAGGTAATGGGTGGTGAACAAGAACAATTCACATAGGCCATGCCAATTGTTGAGTTTAAATCCTGGAGGCTATTGCTCTTTGGAAGATTTTAAGGTGGAGAAATAGCAGGGGAAGAAGGGCAGTGAGTACACTGGCTCCAGAGATGAGGGCTGGAATCTGGTGTCAAATTCTGGCTCTGAAACTTACTACCTTGGATCTTGGACAAGTTACGCAAGGTCTCTATGCATTGGTTTTCTCATCTGTAAAATGGAGATAATATTGTCCACCTCACAGAGCTGTTCTCAGCTTTAAATAAGCTAACTGATGTTAATCACTCAGAGGTATATCTAACCACATTGTAAATGCTTAGCAGCTACTAGGAAATTCAAGCAATTTTATGTAAAGATTGGATCATGCTTTAGAAAGATGGCTTTGACAGCACTGTGGAGCAGCTATGATGGGGGTGGGGAGATTGCAGGCCAAGATACCTTTAGACGATTGGTGCAATCAAGGTGTAGGCCTAGGAGCAGCAGTCAGCATCACCTGGTGTATTAGTCCATTTTCACACTGCTGATAAAGACATACCTGACACTGGGTAATTTATACAGGAAAAAGGGTTTAATGGACGTACAGTTAGTTAGTTCCCTGTGACTGGGGAAGCCTCACAATCATGGCAGAAGGCAAGGAGGAGCAAGTCTTACCTTACATGGATGGCAGCAGGCAGAAAGAGAGAACTTATGTAGGGAAACTCCTTCTTATAGAACCATCAGATCTTGTGAGACTTATTCACTGTCACAAGAACAGCACGGGAAAGACCTGCCCCGTGATCCAATTACCTCCCAAAGGGTCTCTCCCACAACACGTGGGAATTCAAGATGCGATTTGGGTGGCAACACAGCCAAACCATATCACCTAGGAACTTGTTAGAAGTGTAGACTTTCTGGAATGGGGCCCAGCAATCTAAGGAGCACCAAAAGTCCCTCCAGGTGAATCTTATGTACATCTAAGTTTGCAAAAAGAGAACTGAAGAAGTTTGCAAAGAAATTTGCAAAAAGAGAACTCAGCTGGTCAAGCTGAGAAGAAATGAGAAACTGAATAGAACCTAACCATATGGAGGGCTCCTCATGGCCCAGGTACTGAACATTAACTGGTTTAAACAGTAAATCAAAGGTTATCCTCATTTTATAGATAAACCAAGGCTTAGAAAATATGGCTGAAGTCCTTGTTCGGCCTCATGGCTGGCAAGTGGTGACACTAGGAATCAGACCCAAAACCTGTGCTCTTAACCACTAGGCTCTTCTCATAATCAGAAAGTGATTGAGGAGAAGGGGAATTTCAGAAATCCTAAAGTAATAGAATTAGCAAGGCTTACCGGGTGATTTGCTATGGTCATGGAGTCATTGTGGACTCCCAAGTCCCTGGATTTGGATAAATATTGATGACATTCTGTGATTCAGGCTGCATGAATGAAACAGCACGTGTAAATTCTAAGAAATTTTTTTTAACATAAGGAGTTTGAGGTCCCTACAGGAAAACAGAATGTAGAGTCCCTGTAGTTTGGACACTCAGGCTAGGAATAAAAATTTGGGAGGCCTAAGTATACAGGTGGATGCAGCTGAAGATGTGGGTGTGAGTGAGACAATCTTAGGCAAGTATGGCAGGAGAAAAGAAAGCGGGCCAAGGGCAGAACCATGGGGAACAGGTAGAAGAAGAAGCTTCTGCAAAGTAGACAGTAAAAAGAACCAAACGGAGGTAAAGGAGAAAAGGGAAAGGACCCAGACATCCAGGAGAAAATCAGCTCAAAGTCAGCTCAAAGAGAGGCTGGGCCAGCATGGTTGTTGCTGAGAATCTCAGCCATACTGCAAGGCAGAATCAAATTACTATCCCTCTCCTACCACCCCTCCCCTATGAATAAACTGGGATACATGACACCAACAACAAAAAGGCTCTCCTGGGTGGTAGAATGTTAGGAGAGGGTACCCTAGGCCTGAGGCAGTCATTAATAAAAGCTTATCAGGATGCTGACAGAATGCCAGTGTACGTGCCCTCTAAAATTTTAATTAGTGAGATTGTACTCCTTAACGTGCAACTTGGTGTAATAGCAGTAATCTTGATGAACTGTGGTCAGTATGGATTCAGGGAGGTCATCCGTACTAATAAAAGTCTAATTCATCACAGTTAATACACTTTGGGTTTTATATTACACTCCCAGTGCCTTTAAGCACTTATGGTGAGCATAATACTTATTATTTTCCACCTCAGTTCTAGTGTCAGAGCCAGCACATATACAAACAAACAAACAAACAAAACCTAACTGTATGTATGTAGTCTAATGGCCGCTCAAATATCTGAAAGGGCAGATATGGATTTGAAGTCTCACACATAAGGAAACATTTATTGAGTGCTTCTGGTGGCCAACATTTTACATAGGTTATTTCATTTTATCCTCATAAGCACCCTCTGAGATAGTTACAGAAAGAGCCAGACTTAGTGAACAAATGAAGTTGAGTTTTACAGTGCTATTAACTATACAAATAGTAACTATGGAGCTAAGATTTGAAACCCCTGTCCATCTCATTGCAAGTTCATATTGTTTTCATTAATGATGCCAGAATGGAATTGGTATTAAATCATCTTGCACATTTTACAAGAATGTCATACAATTCCAATAAATAAGCTGAATGAAACCACTTTTAAACTTTGAGAAGAAGAAAGCGATAGGTAGGCAGGATATTTTTTATTTCCACCCTGAATATCAGAAGTAGCATCTGAAAATATAAAAGAGGCCTCAAAATAATCTCTAAAAGCACATTCTTATTAATAGTTTCCCAAAAGAAAACCTTAATCTATTTCCATTTTTTTCTTGACTTTGCTGTTTATCACTACCCCCAGGAGCTCATTTTTATACACACTACTTTATGGAAACCACCTACCCCTCTACTATCACCCTTAATATACACAGCCCCATAGAATTTCTCCTTTCCTTGCTATTCTACTGAGCCATAGAGCAGAACTGGCAAGAGAAAACAAAAGAGAGCAAGCCTTTAACCTCTCTGCCTCGGTGGCTGTTTTATAAAATGACATGACTTCATTATATTCCTGATATCAGAACAACTCCCTGCCACCACCACCACCCTACAGCCTCCCTGAGGTTTTCAGCAACCATGAAGAAAAGACTGAGCACAAGCTGGCCCATGGAAACTTGGGAAACTTTTTTACCTCATGCCTGCAAATACCGTGGGAGTAGACTTTGAGCTGCTTCATACCTGTCTCAGACAAAATTTTACAGACTGTCTCCTATTTTCCATTTTACAGTTTCCAAATCAGCAACTGCTATGGTCTAAACATGCCTCCCCACCTGAATTCATATGTTGAAACTTAATCACAAAAGTTAGTACTAAAAGATAGGGCCTTTAGGAGACGATTAAGGATTAGTGACCTTATGAAAGAGGTTGAAAGGAGTGCCCTCGAGCCCTTTGCTCTTTTATGTCTTTGCCATGTAAGGACACAGCATTCATCCCTCTTCCCCGACTTTTTTTGTTTGTTTGTTCATTTATTAATTTGCCCTTCTGCCTTTTCCACCATGAGAGGATGCCATAAGAAAGTGGCACTTATGGATCAGGCCCTCCCCAGATACTGAATTTGCCAGGACCTAGATCTTGGACTTCCTGGCCTCTAGAACTGTAAAAAATAATTTTCTGTTATCTATAAATCACCTAGTCTCAGGTATTTTGTTATAGCAGCCTAAATGGACTACAACAACAACCTCCTCCTGTCACTTATTATAATAATATCAATTACCAAGAGATGCCAAAGTGGGAATTTGGGTATTTCATCATTTAGAGGACTACCAATTAGAGTCAGACTTCTAGATGGGCCCAGGCTCCCAATATTTTTGCTTCCAAATATGTTAGCTTGCCCTTCTATCTTCTACCATGTGAGGACTCAGCAAGAAGGCCCTCACTAGAGGCTGGTGCCTTGATCTTGGATTTCCCAGCCTCCAGAACTGTGAGAAAATAAATTTCTGTTCTTTATAAATTACCCAGTCACTGGCATTGCTTTTAATTCTTTAGAAAGTGCTTTTGACTGTAGACAGACATGCTAAAGGCTGTGCCTCATTGTTTGAAGTCCAGATACGTACAACTACTCCTTGTTGTTACTGTAAAAATAGTTCCTGAAAGAATGACTAGAAAGAATAGGAGATGCAAGATTAAAATAACATGAATGGGAGAGGAAGTACAAGACTAAAACTTCCTCATGTCAGAGGTAAGATTGCTTTATTTCCCAACTAAATAAAATCAGGTCACGTATGATTGTTAATGGCAATTCTTGCCAGGAACTTAACCAAAGTTAAAATAATTTTACAGGTTGCTCTAACTTTCCCAGTTTCTGGACATTCCCAATAGATGACTTTGCTATTTTCAAGGACATTCTTGGGGTTTGAACACATTGTTTCTTTTTTGCAGTGCTTTTCAGCATATGATTGAACGTACTCAAGAAGGGTCATGGTTAGTTCAGCAAGCTGATTTCAACATTTGGTGATTGTCTCCAGTTAATGAGCTATACATATGATGTCCGCTTTTATTTTCATCATCATAAACCACAGAAAAAAGGGGAAACAGTATACCAGCAAGTCAGCAAGTCCAAATCAAGCCATGACTCAGATTTCCTAAGAAAGAAAAGATCAGACTCTGCTTTGACATATTCTATCTTAAATTTTGAAATTACTTTGGGGACAACATTAATTATCCAGGTCAGTGTGGGGGAATAGCAGTTCCTCCTTGATCATCCTCTTCATATGGTATAATCACTAACTTCACAGATCTATACTGAAAAGTTGTTTACCTTTGGGGAAATGGCTCATTATAAGTATGTATATAGGGAATAGTAATATAAGAAAAAATCATAAAGATTTGAGGGTAAGTAGAGAAGATCAGACCCTGTGGAAGTTAATAGCATGGCCCTTGGAACCAGATTACCTAGATTCAAATCCCATCTTCTCTTCTTAATACCTCTGTGACCTTGGGCAAATTACTTACTCTTTTTGTGTCTTAGTTCAACCATCTGCAAGATGGGGATATGAGAGTATTATTAGTAGATTGATGTGAGGATTATGTGAATGAGTGTTTGTAAAGCACTTAGAACAATGCTTGTTACAGAGTAGGTGCTCAATAAATGTGACCTGTAATTGTTATCCTTCAGTAATTGGTAAATTTTATGTCTGTAGTCATAGAGTTTGGTTCTTAACCCAGGCCAGGTGCCATTCAAGACACTGCAGAACATAGTGCATATTCCTTCATGTTTATCTAGGTTTTTTTTGTCCTTTTTAATGTTACCTTTAGTCCCATACTAGTCATTATCAACCTGTGGTCACCAGTCAGGGAAGTACATTCGTATTGATTGCTGCAAATTCAAAGGTGCTTTCAGAGCAGAGATCCTTGATTTTAAGGGACTCCCATTAAGGTTGAAAAGATGGGACAAGTCCATTTTTCCTGCCAAGAAAGACATGGCTTCCATGAAATCTCATTTACTATATTTTTGTATCTAACAAGTTCTCTAGGAAGCCTCTCATTTTTGAATCATAAAAAAGGTCTGTATTCAAAGCAAAAATCCTTTAAAAAAATCTTTGATAATTCTGATCTCTGTGCTTTGCTAGCCCAGATTTTTATTATCTGACCCTATGGTATCCATAAGCATGGTTTTAAAGGTATGTCCACAAGTTATTTGATACTTCTCTCATTGTGGTGGAACTTAATTCTTCTCCCTTTGAGTGCAGGGAGGACTTTATGATTCCTTTGTAGTGAATGAATATAGCAGAAGTGATGGGATAATACTTCTGAGACTGGGTTATATAAAGACTGTGGCTTCTGACTTTGGTTTGCTCCTTTGCTCTTTGTCTCTGGAATCACGTGCTCTGGGGGAAATCAACTGCCATGTCATGAAGAGATGATACTTGGGCAGCCAGTGGAGAGACCTACATGGTGAGGAACTGAGGTTTGCCAGAATCCATGTGAATGCACTTGGAAATGTACCCTCCCCTACTTGAGCTTTTTTTTTTTTTTTTTTTGAGATGGAATTTTGCTCTTGTTGCCCAGGCTAGAGTGCAATGGTACGATCTCAGCTCACCACAACCTCCACCTCCCATGTTCAAGTGATTCTCCTGCCTCAGCCTTCTGAGTAGCTGGGATTACAGGCATGCGCCACCATGCCCGGCTAATTTTTTTTTTTTTTTTTTTGGTATTTTTAGTAGAGACGGGGTTTCTCCATGTTGGTCAGGCTGGTCTCGAACTCCCGACCTCAGGTGATCTGCCTGCCTCAGCCTCCCAAAGTGCTGGGATTACAGGCGTGAGCCACTGTACCCAGCCCCTACTTGAGCTTTTGAGATGACTGACAGCTTGACCACAAGCTCATGAGAGATCCTGAGGCACAACCACCCTACTAAGCCCCTCAGGATTCTTGATCCTCAGAAACTCTGAGATAATAAATATTTGTTGTTTTAAGCTGCAATTATGTTGAATGAATCTATCTTGTGTTCATTTCTTCAGCAAGACTGAGTCACATTGCCTCATAAAAATGTATGACAAAGGGTTGGTTGTAGGTTGCAAATATCAATAAACATAGTTAAGAGTTTTATTTTTCTTGTATTTTTTAGAGACAGGGTCTCTCTCTGTCACCCAGGCTGGAGTACAGTGGCACAATCATAGCCTACTGCAGCCTCAAACTTCTGGACTCAACCAATTCTCTGACCTCAGCCTCCTGAGCAGCTAGAACTACAAGCATGTGCCATCATGCCTGGCTAATTTTTATTTATTTATGTGTAGAAACGTGGTCTCGCTATGTTGCCCAGGCTCAAACTTCTGGTCTCAAGAGATCCTCTTGCCTTGGCCTCCCAAAATGCTGGGATTTGTTTTAAAAAAAAAAAAAAAAGCAAAATTGACTCCATCCTGACATCTTTTTCATTCTTTATTGTCAGCACATCTCTTTGGTAAATATTATAGTCTAGTCTCCCCTCTTAAGTGATTAATCTGAAAATCATGTGAACATTCTTCCATTTCCTTTAGTGATTCTGTCAGAGGCATGTGAACCAGAGCAACTCTATCTTAAATGGGAGCTGGGAAAAATGAGCTGAAATCTACCGGGCTGCATTCCCAGGCAGTTAAGGCATTCTAAGTCACAGGAGAGATAGGAAGTCAGCAAAAAATACAGGTCATAAAAACCTTGCTGATAAAACAGGTTGCAGTAAAGGAGCTGGCCAAAACCAGAACCAAAATGGTGACGAGAATGACCTTTAGTCCTCCTCACCGCTACCCTCCCACCAGCACCATGACAGTTTACAAATGGCATGGCAATGTCAGGAAGTTACCCTATATGGTTAGAAAGGGGCAGCATGAATAATCCACACCTTATTTAGCATAACATCAACAAATAACCATAAAAATGGACAACCAGCAGCCCTTGGGGCTGCTCCGTCTATGGAGTAGCCATTCTTTTATTCCTTTACTTTCTTAATAAACTGGCTTTCACTTTGCACTGTGGACTCGCCCTGAATTCTTTCCTGAGTGAGATCCAAGAACTCTCTTTTGGGGTCTGGACTAGGACCCTTTTCCTGTAACAATTTTGCCTCTCACCAATTAAGAATGAGACAATTCTGAGGACTCTCCTTTGGAAAAATGATCAAGGTTCTTGACACTCTGCCATGTTAGGAAGTAAGGTGACTGAATGGGGAAGCAGTAAGGAGGGGGCATGTATTTTTTCATCCGAAGCTGTTATAGTGTTGGAACTTTCAAGGTTCCAGCCTCACTTGGAATTTTATGAAACTCATACCTCATATTTTATTTTTTATGTTTTATTTTTTGAGACAGAGTCTCGCTCTGTCGCCCAGGCTGGAGTGCAGGGGTGCGATCTCGGCTCACTGCAAGCTCTGCCTCCTGGTTTCATGCCATTCTCCTGCCTCAGCCTCCCAAGTAGCTGGGACTACAGGTGCCCGCCACCACACCTGGCTAATTTTTGTATTTTTAATAGAGACGGGTTTCACTGTGTTAGGATGGTCTCCATCTCCTGACCTCGTGATCCGCCCACCTCGGCCTCCCAAAGTGCTGGGATTACAGGCGTGAGCCACTGCGCCTGGCCATACCTCATATTTTAAATGATAACAAATAACTTCTTCCGTGTGGCAAATTTAGATAGAAAGCATTGAAAGAACCTGCTTCCCATCTGCTGATCAAACTGGAGCCTGAATCAAATAAACTTCTCCAAATAAATGCTACAATCCTGATTTCTGCAAGCTTTTGGACTTTTAAAACTTGGTGGTCCTATCTCAGGCAACATATACCTCTTTGGAAACTGGGTATAAATCTACTGGGTTTGGATGTGGAATGGGTTGGTTATTTCATTTGTGTGCTCTCTTTAAGGTCATGAGAATTTGCCATGGTGCATAATCATAGTTTGAACAATATTAGCTGGCTAAGTGCTGGTGCTTAGTGAAATACACTCTTATATCTTTAGACACCCTTTTGCTTTCTTCTTTGATATGAAGCCATTTCTTTCAAGGAGTGACACTTCAGCATTTTTTTAATTGAAATTGTAAGTACAATACATAGTTTGATCATTCTGGTCTCAGAGATTTAATTCTTAAGTAGTGCTAAGACCTCGCCCACCTTTTAAAAAACTCACCTGGATGTCATTCGTCCATTGTATCGAGGGACTGATATAACATGTGTACTTAATTTAAGATCCTTAAGGGTGGGTATTTTCCATTACCATTAGTTAAAATTTGCAAGCAAGAGCAACATGTTCCCTGACTCTGCATAAAGTTAAACGTGCGAACTGAAAATAGAATGAGAGAAAATCAAGCATGGTTATTTACTTTCTGCAGTGCTGTAATTGGGCACTATAGCATATGGCCAAAACCTTTACTATTAATTAATCACAAAAAATCCATATGGATGATTTGTGAACATTCTAAAGTCAGAGTGGGAATTTGCTTCTTTTCTATATGAGGACTAATCTCTGATTTTTTTTTTTATCTTGCCCAAATTCCTATCTAAGGGGTCTGGGGAATCATACCCTACAAACCATAAATTCTCATCAGATGGGTTTTATTTAACCCTATATATTGTGACTTATTTTCCAACCTGACTCTGGCATAACATTACAAGACAATTAAGAAAATAAAATTATTTTATCCCCAAAACATATTTATTTGCCGTATCTTGAAATGGCCCTGCAAAGCTGTCCTTTGTGGGGGAAAATTTGCATCTGCAAAGAATCTCTGTTAACATACCTAGATCTGTTTCTTCCAGGCCTTTCCAATCCTAAAGAGGTTACCTAAGAGCCTAGCACCTTTTAAAGATCTGAACAGGAAACATTTGTCATCTACTGTCTCTAAGGGCATTCACTATAGGACTTCAAAGGAACCTTGGCCTCCACAATCTTTTATCTTAACCTGGACATTTTCTTTCTGTCAACTCCAGGTCTTTAGACAAACTCAACCAATGACAAACTCAACCAACTGTCAACCAGAAAATGTTTAAATTTACCTATAGCCTGGAGATGTCTCCCCCCACTGGCCCCGCCCTGGCTTTGAGTTGTCCTGCCTTTCTGGACCAAACCAATGTATTTCTTAAATGTATTTGATTGATGTCTCATGCCTCCCTAAAAGGTATAAAACCAAGCTGCACCCTGACCACCTTGGGCACATGTTCTCAGGATCTCCTGAGGGCTGTGTCATGGTCCATCGTCACTCATATTTGGCTCAGAAAAATATTTTACAGAGTTTGACTCTTTTTTATTGATGATGTTTTCTTTCTAAACACATTTTTTCACTTTGGGAGGCCAAGGCAGGCAGATCACAAGGTCAGGAGATCGAGACCATCCTGGCTAACACAGTGAAACCCCATCTCTACTAAAAATACAAAAAATTAGCCGGGTGGTGGTGGGCGCCTGTAGTCCCAGCTACTCGGGAGGCTGAGGCAGGAGAATGGTGTGAACCCAGGAGGCGGAGCTTGCAGTGAGCTGAGATCACACCACTGCACTCCAGCCTGGACAACAGAGTGAGACTGTGCCTCAAAAAACAAACAAACAAACAAACAAAACAAAAAACACACACACACAATTTTCTTAAAGGGTGCCTGGATCTCTATTAATACTTAGAATTTGGTAATGTTTAAAAGCTTTGACATTTCTTAATGTCAGAAATTTCCATATTGAGATTTGACATATATTTGGACTCACATTAAATGAGACATACTAGTCATCATCATTGTTAAAAAATATTTTTAAATTTTTAAGTATGGAAGATAAAATAAAAACCCGTTCTCATTCATTTACTTATTCAACTCCCCACCACCACACATACATATACATACTCATACATGCACGCAATACAAACCTTCCTCCCCACCACCCTTGGCTAACTCCCCATTCATCAGTCAAAACTCAGCTCAAATAGTTCCTCCTTGTATCACGGCAGGCTGGTTTCTGTGGTTGGTTCTGTCAACTTCAACTGTAATAGAAATGTTGTTTTTCTATTCTTCCTTCTTTGGCCTCCCATTAAGCTGTCACTTCTTTACCTAGGGAATGCATCTTTTGTTTCTGAGTTCACAACACTACCAGAATTCCTGGCATGGCAGAAAGTGCTTGTTAAATGCCTGCTGAATGAATGAATAACTTCAGCCACCAGCCTAGCAAGCAGATGAGTTCAGAGGTTATATAAACAACGTTCATAAGCTCAGCCAGAATCTTGTTTGAGCCAGAGCAGCAGAAGCCCAGAAAGTCAGGGACAATGCCACCCTGGGGCTTATAAGTCCTTCAGGGGCTACGCAAGGCCAGACCAACTCAGGAAACCACCTGCGAAGGTGCCCTCCCTCCCCAGTTCCATGCCGCCTGGCAGTTTTGTGCTGTCTGTGGGCCTAGACCAACTCAAAGTGAAGAAGTTCTCTGAAAACCTTTTACTTATTAAAGAACTCCAATAAGCAAAATAGGTAAACATATTTTCCCTGGTGGAGCCCTAAGCAAAATTCAATTATGTGAATCGTACTTAATATTTAAAAACATTGTGGGTTTTTTTGGCCAGGCACCGTGGCTCACGCCTGTAATCCCAGCACTTTGGGAGGCTGAGGTGGGTGAATCATGAGGTCAGGAGTTTGAGACAAGCCTGGCCATCATGGTGAAACCCCGTCTCTACTAAAAATACAAAAAATTAGCTGGGCGTAGTGGCAGGCTCCTGTAATCCCAGCTACTCGGGAGGCTGAGGCAGGAGAATTGCTTGAACTGAGGACACGGAGGTTGCAGTGAGCTGAGATCACGCCAGTGCACTCCAGCCTGGCCGACAGAGTAAGACTCTGTCTCAAAAAAAAAAAAAAATTTGTTGTGTTTTTTTTTTTTTTTTCAAATCAGAGGTTGACTTCATTACATTTGCCTAGAAAATAGACTGGTAACAAGTGAAAAACTACCTGAAGAAGCCAGTTCAACTTAGAGTGAATCCAAAAGGGCAGTGGGGCCATGAGAAGCTTCATTTCTTAGCAGTCAACCAGAGGGAGTTTCCAGGGGTCCTGGGAGGAGGGTTTAGATAAGTGAAAGTTGTGCCCCTTGAAGTGCTCTTATTTTTCAGTTTAAAAGATGCCTCCTGCCATCCACATGTTATGCAGTTGGGGATTTCAACCCACTTACAGCATAGTCTTCTCTATTTAATCATAGAATCTCCTCATTTTTAACTGACCTGGCCAGCTTCTTTATCAATTTTGTTCACATACTGCGTGCCTCAAGTGTTCATTTAAACCTTTGGGACTGTAACTGCTAAAGCTGTTTTCACATGTGGAAAATATGAGCCTTTAAGTTTCGTTTAGCAGATGCTCAAGCCAGCAGCCAGCAATATGCCCCACTTCTAGGGTGGTGCCCAGAGTACTGGACTGAGCAGCTGAAATGCAGCTTAAGTTCTGGTTTTATTGCAAATCAGCCACCAATGTTGAATTGGTTTCTTAGTCCCTGAGTCTGTTGCCTTATTTGATGAATTAAAATAAGTAATATAATTCAGGACCCTTGGGAGAAGTGTTTTATATCACTTTGCTAACACTGAAGACTCTCCAGTTCTCTCTCTGATGCACTGGAAACATTGCGTTCTAAATACCCTAAGAGCCCTTTCAGCAGTAAATTGGTCTCAGGGTGCTGGAGAGGATGTATCTGGTGGTGTTTCGAAAGTGATCAACTCCTCCCCCTCACTTTACCCCTTGGGCTTATAACTTTCTTGTTTCTGGCCTCCAAGGAAATCACATCTTCCAGCTCAGCCATGAATTAAAAAAACAATTAAAAATATTTTATACCTCATTTGTATGCTGTACCAGAAAGATGTATTTGAATATCTCATTTGTATATTGCTCTGTGTATGTTTTTTTGAGACGGAGTCTTGTTCTGTCACCCAGGGTAGAGTGCAGTGGTGCGATTTTGGTTCACTGCAACCTCTGCCTCCTGGGTTCAAGCAATTCTCCTGCCTCAGCCTCCCGAGTAGCTGGGATTACAGGCATGTACCAACACGCCCAGCTAATTTTTGTATTTTTAGTAGAGATGGGGTTTCACCATGTTGGCCAGACTGGTCTTGAACTCCTGACCTCAAATGATCCACCCGCCTTGGCCTCCTAAAGTGCTGGGGTTACAGACGTGAGCCACTGCACCTGGCCTGCCCTGTATTTATTTATTTATTTATTTATTTTTTAGTGGGAGTAAATGCAAGTTGAGCATTGAAAATTCAAAATCGGAAGTGTTCCAAAATTCAAAATTTTCTGAGGACCAGCTGGGTGCAACTCTAATCCCAAGCACTTTGGGAGGCTGAGGCAGGCAGATCACTTGAGCCCAGGAGTTCAAGGTCAGTCTGGGCAACATGTTAAGATGTTGCTGAGAGATTTTGTCACCACCAGGCCTGCCCTACAAGAGCTCCTGAAGGAAGCACTACACATGGAAAGGAACAACCAGTACCAGCCACTGCAAAAACATGCCAAAATGTAAAGACCATCGATGCTAAGAAGAAACTGCATCAACTAACGAGCAAAATAACCAGCTAACATCACAATGACAGGATCAACTTCACACCTAACAATATTAACCTTAAATGTAAATGAGCTAAATGCTCCAATTAAAAGACACAGACTGCCAAATTGGATAAAGAGTCAAGACCCATCAGTGTGCTATATTCAGCAGACCCATCTCACGTGCAGAGACACACATAGGCTCAAAATAAAGGGATGGAGGAAGATCTACCAAGCAAATGGAAAACAAAAAAAGGCAGGAGTTGCAATCCTAGTCTCTGATAAAACAGATTTTAAACCAACAAAGATCAAAAGAGACAAAGAAGGCCATTACATAATGGTAAAGGGATCAATTCAACAAGAAGAGCTAAATATCCTAAATATATATGCACTCAATACAGGAACACCCAGATTCATAAAGCAAGTCCTTAGAGACCTACAAAGAGACTTAGATTCCCACACAATAATAATGGGAGACTTTAACCCCCCACTGTCAACATTAGACAGATCAACGAGACACAAAGTTAACAAGGATATCCAGGAATTGAACTCAGCTCTGCACCAATGGACCTGATAGACATCTACAGAGCACTCCACCACAAATCAACAGAATATACATTCTTCTCAGCATCACATCGCACTTATTCCAAAATTGACCACATAGTTGGAAGTAAAGCACTCCTCAGCAAATGTAAAAGAACAGAAATTATAACAAACTGTCTCTCAGACCACAGTGCAATCAAACTACAACTCAGGATTAAGAAACTTAATCAAAACCGTTCAACTACATGGAAACTGAACAACCTGCTCCTGAATGACTACTGGGTACATAACGAAATGAAGGCAGAAATAAAGATGTTCTTTGAAACCAATGAGAACAAAGACACAACATACCAGAATCTCTCGGACACATTTAAAGCAGTGTGTAGAGGGAAATTTATAGCACTAAATGCCCACAAGGGAAAGCAGAAAAGATCTAAAATTGACACCCTAACATTACAATTAAAGGTACTAGAGAAGCAAGAGCAAACACATTCAAAAGCTAGCAGAAGGCAAGAAATAACTAAGATCAGAGTAGAACTGAAGGAGATAGATAGAGACACAAAAAACCCTTCAAAAAATCAATGAGGGCCAGGCGTGGTGGCTCATGCCTGTAATCCCAGCACTTTGGGAGGCCGAGGTGGGTGGATCATGAGGTCAGGAGATCGAGACCGTCCTGGCTAACACAGTGAAACCGTTTCTCTACTAAAAATACAAAAAATTAGCCAGGCGTGGTGGCAGGTGCCTGTAGTCCCAGCTACTCGGGAGGCTGAGGCAGGAGAATGCTATGAACCCAGGAGGCGGAGGTTGCAGTGAGCCGAGATCATGCCACTGCACTCCAGCCTGGGTAACAGAGCGAGACTCTGTCTCAAAAAAAAAAAAAAAAAAAAAAATCAATACAGGAGCTGGTTTTTTGAAAAGATCAACAAAATTGATAGACCGGTAGCAAGACTAATAAAGAAGAAAAGAGAGAAGAAGCAAATAGACACAATAAAAAATGATAAAGGGGATATCACCACCGATCCCACAGAAATACAAACTACCATCAGAGAATACTATAAACACCTCTATGCAAATAAACTAGAAAATCTAGAAAAAATTGATAAATTCTTGGACACATACACCATCCCGAGACTAAACCAGGAAGAAGTTGAATCCCTGAATAGACCAATAACAGGCTCTGAAATTGAGGCAATAATTAATAGCCTACCAACCAAAAAAAGTCCAGGACCAGATGGATTCACAGCCGAATTCTACCAGAGGTACAAGGAGGAGCTGGTACCATTCCTTCTGAAACTATTCCAATCAATAGAAAAAGAGGGAATCCTCCCTAACTCATTTTATGAGGCCAGCATCATCCTGATACCAAAGCCTGACAGAGACACAACAAAAAAAGAGAATTTTAGACCAACATGCCTGATGAACATCAATGCAAAAATCCTCAGTAAAATACTGGCAAACCGAATCCAGCAGCACATCAAAAAGTTTATCCACCATGATCAAGTGATCTTCATCCCTGGGATGAAAGGCTGGTTCAACATACGCAAATCAATAAACGTAATCCAGCATATAAACAGAACCAAAGACAAAAACCACATGATTATCTCAATGGATGCAGAAAAGGCCTTTGACAAAATTCAACAGCCCTTCATGCTAAAAACTCTCAATAAATTCGGTATTGATGGGACGTATCTCAAAATAATAAGAGCTACTTATGACAAATCCACAGCCAATATCGTACTGAATGGGCAAAATCTGGAAGCATTCCCTTTGAAAACTGGCACAAGACAGGGACACCCTCCGTCACCACGCCTATTCAACATAGTGTTGGAAGTTCCGGCCAGGGCAGTCAGGCCAGAGAAAGAAATAAAAGGTATTCAGCTAAGAAAAGAGGAAGTCAAATTGTCCCTGTTTGCAGGTGACATGATTGCATATTTAGAAAACCCCGTCATCTCAGCCCAAAATCTCCTTAAGCTCATAGGCAACTTCAGCAAAGTCTCAGTATACAAAATCAATGTGCAAAAATCACAAGCATTCTTATACACCAATAACAGACAAACAGAGAGTCAAATCATGAGTGAACTCCCATTCACAATTGCTTCAAAGAGAATAAAATACCTAGGAATCCAACTTACAAGGGATGTGAAGGACCTCTTCAAGGAGAACTACAAACCACTGCTCAACAAAATAAAAGAGGTTACAAACAAATGGAAGAACATTCCATGCTCATGGATAGGAAGAATCAATATTGTGAAAATTGCCATACTGCCCAAGGTAATTTATAGATTCAATGCCATCCCCATCAAGCTACCAATGACTTTCTTCACAGAATTGGAAAAAACTACTTTAAAGTTCATATGGAACCAAAAAAGAGCCCACATTGCCAAGACAATCCTAAGCCAAAAGAACAAAGCTGGAGGCATCATGCTACCTGACTTCAAACTATACTACAAGGCTATAGTAACCAAAACAGCCTGGTATTGATAACAAAACAGAGATACAGACCAATGTAACAGAACAGAGCCCTCAGAAATAATACCACACATCTACAACCATCTGATTTTTGACAAACCTGACAAAAACAAGAAATGGGGAAAGGATTCCCTATTTAATGAATGGTGTTGGGAAAACTGGCTAGCCATATGTAGAAAGCTGAAACTGGATCCCTCCCTTACACCTTATACAAAAATTAATTCAAGATGGATTAAAGACTTAAATGTTACACCTAAAACCATAAAAACCCTAGAAGAAAACCTAGGCAATACCATTCAGGACATAGGCATGGGCAAGGACTTCATGACTAAAACACCAAATGCAACGGCAACAAAAGCCAAAATTGACAAATGGGATCTAATTAAACTAAAGAGCTTCTGCACAGCAAAAGAAACTACCATCAGAGTGAACAGGCAACCTACAGAATGGGAGAAAATTTTTGCAATCTACTTATCTGACAAAGGGCTAATATCCAGAATCTACAAAGAACTCAAACAAATTTATAAGAAAAAACCCCATCACAAAGTGGGTGAAAGATATGAACAGACACTTCTCAAAAGAAGAATTTATGCAGTCAACAGACACATGAAAAAAGGCTCATCATCACTGGCTATCAGAGAAATGCAAATCAAAACCACAATGCGATACCATCTCATACCAGTTAGAATGGCAATCATTAAAAAGTCAGGAAACAACAGGTGCTGGAGAGAATGTGGAGAAATAGGAATACTTTTACACTGTTGGTGGGACTGTAAACTAGTACAACCATTGTGGAAGACAGTGTGGCGATTCCTCAAGGATCTAGAACTAGAAATACCATTTGACCCAGCCATCTCATTACTGGGTATATACCCAAAGGATTATATATCATGCTGCTATAAAGACACATGCACACGTATGTTTATTGCGGCACTATGCACAATAGCAAAGACTTGGAACCAACCCAAATGTCTATCAATGATAGACTGTATTAAGCAAATGTGGCATATATACACCATGGAATACTATGCTGCCATAAAAAAGGATGAGTTCATGTCCTTTGTAGGGACATGGATGAAGCTGGAAACCATCATTCTCAGCAAACTATCACAAGGACAAAAAACCAAACACTGCATGTTCTCACTCATAGGTGGGAATTGAACAATGAGAACACTTGGACACAGGAAGGGGAACATCACACACTGGGGCCTGTCGTGGGGTGGGGGGAGGGGGGAGAGATAGCATTATGAGATATACCTAATGTAAATGACGAGTTAATGGGTGCAGCGCACCAACATGGCACATATATACATATGTAACACACCTGCAGGTTGTGAACATGTACCCTAGAACTTAAAGTATTAAAAAAAAAAAAAAACCATGGTGAGACATCATCTCTCCAAAATATACAAAAATTAGATGGACGTGGTAGCACATACCTCTAATCCCAGCTACCTGGGAAGCTGGGGTGGGAGGATCACTTGAGGTGAGGAGATCGAGGCTGCAATGAGCCAGGATTGCGCCACTGCGCTCTAGTCTGGGCAGCAAAGTGAGATCCTGTCTCAAAAAAAAAAAAACCAAACCAAAACAAAACAAAACAAAAAAACCCTAAAACAAAAACAAAAAACTTTCTGAGTACCAACATGATGCTCAAAGGAAATGCTCATTCGAGCATTTTGGATTTTGGATTTTTGGATTTGGGATGCCCAACCTGCATAAACTTTAAAGAATCCTTAAATAAAGTTATATGCTGCTAAAACTAACTGCCTCCTTGCCACACTCCTAATAAGGTTCTACATCTTGCAGAAATTTTTAAAAGCCTGATTTAGGGTGTCAGACCTGGGTTCAAAATCTTGGTCTTCTACTCAAAAGCAATCTGATATTGGTGAGCTTCTTATTCCATATCTGTAGAATGGGATAGGGGATGGTAATAATAATCCCATGTACCTTGCAGGATTTTTGTGAAACTGGATAAGGTCAGGTATGTGTGAACAGCAAATGGAGTGTCTGGCCCATTGTAGCTGTTTAGTTAATAACATTTCCTGTTGTGACTTGACATCTGGTTTGAGATTCTGGCATCCTGTAACTCCTCCTCCTCACCAGCCCTGCCCTCCATCAGCCTGGTCCCCTGTACAGTGTGACACCTACTCAGTAATTGCCCATAGCAGAAACAGACTCACCAGCTGTTCTAGAGCTGGCTCTCCCTGGTCAAAGCTTCCCATGCAGCAAGTGTTTCATAATCAGCCTGTTCCTGCTGCCGTCTGCCACTTTTCCCCCGACCTTCCTGGCCATCCCTTGTCCCTTCCTGGGCAAAAGCATCTAACCATGTGGTATGGTGGTGTCACCTGAGTGTGGTGTCAGCAAACCCAGAGCTTTCCAAGCCTCCCATGATGAGTCTATGACCTGGCATTCCCTGTTCCTTCTGATACTGTTTTTTCTTTCTCTGGAACTACATTGGCCAAAACAGAAAACAGGGAGTCAGTAAGGTTTATCAATATTTCACTTGCATAGCCGCAGTCTTAAGTTACTGAAATGACAGGTTGATCCAGTGAGGAAAATCAAACAACTATCAAAAAGACCAGTCAAGTCACTGTAGACCATGACAAAAGACCCTCAGTAGGAAAGGAAAAAATGCCTAACACCAAGAAACATGAAAGTAAAAAGCTCTGAATTTGGTAAAAGTGAAGTAATTTCTGTAAATGAGTCATATTGTATCTAGGAAATTAGGAAAATTTCAGAAAAGTTTTTTTAAAAATTCAAATCAACTTTAAAAGCTGATATCCTTTTTTCTTCGAATATCTTTGGCATATATTTGTATACACATGACAAGTATTTAAATGAATGAAATTGGAATATTTATATATAGTTCTTTTCAAGTAAAAATGCTAATGTAATATTTATTTTTAAATTTTATAAGAAGTGTTTTATTTTTTACTTAAAATATGAGACTTTCTCATGACAATATATATTCTTCAGAAACATTATAATTAATGTCCTTGTAATGCTTTCTTGTTTGGATAGTTAATAATGCATTTTGACATACTATATCTACTCATTTTGGCTGTCTTCATTGTTTTGCTACTTTAAGTAATTCTATGAGGTCAATCCTTGTACATAAAGCTCAGTTCAAATCTCTGATTATTTCCTTAGGATAAAATCCAAGAATTGGCATTATTAGGTCAAAGAGCATAAACAAGTATTTTCTTCTATTCTTTGTTTTGAAAGTGAATTACAAAGAAATCCTCTCTTAAAAGTTGTTCCTTTCATTTGGTTTTATTCTACAGATTGCTTCTTTACCTCCTTCTTTGTGTCAAGAACCATATTAAACTACGTGAATTCCTCTCTCTGTTGCATCTTTAAGAGAGAGTTGAGGTCTCACTTCCTCTCCCAGCTATCCTCTCCACCACCCGCCATCTCCTCAGACTGAGACAAGTTCCCCTCTCTGCTATCACCCACACCCATATATCCGGGCTCTCATAGTACTGTCATAGCATTTATCATGCTGAATTCTAAGTGTCTGTTTGGTTTTATTTTGGCATTAGACAGTAAGTGCCTTGGGGGTAAGGACTATATTTTATTCATCTTTATTTCTCCAGAAAACACCTAGTACTTTGTACATAGTAGACACTGAATGAGGGAACAAGGAACACAGAACCATTTAGTCACTACACACACACACACACACACACACACACACACAACCATCCTGTCCTATATTATTAAATACAGGAGATAGAAGTGTGAGGGAGAAAGAGGGTCATCTTCATTCAGTAATATGCTTGTATTTTCTCAGATATAGATGTATGGATGAGATATCACTTTTTGATATGTGTCCAGATAGGCCAGATATAACTAATATCAGGATTTTATCAGGTCATTGGGACCACAGCCTTCCTGGAAACATAGCTTTAGAGTCAGTTTTATAGTCTGCTGAGCCCAAAACCAGCTAGATAATTAATATTATTGGATCAAAATGGCCCAAAATCTGATTAGGGGTTATTTATCCTACATATATATGATAGCATAGTCTTTATTTTGTCCCTCCGAGTGAGTTTATAAGTGACTGTGTTCTGTTTGGATGGAAAATATCATCTGGAAATAATTTATGAGTAACTGCAGAACCTGCCAATGGCATGCTTTACAAGGGCTTATTTCATTCACTTCAAGGTATATTCCATAATTTCCTGATTTTCTCAGGTTCTTTTGTGTAAATACCAAATTGACCTTATGTTTTTGTCCGCCTTTTCCACAGGGGCGATCTAAGTGTCAGGATGGTGTTATTGACCTGGCATCTGCGGGGGCGACCCAGAGTTTCCATGACCTGTGGTTGGAAGGCCCACTCATTGGGGCACTGAAGCTCCTGAGAGTTACTGTTCTCACTCAATGGGAGGCCAGCGGTTCTCAGCAGTTTTCTCTGCTTCACACCAGACTGTCCAGTTAGCTTCTTATTCAGCCATTGCCTCTCCATACTGGAGCAAAGGTTTATGATTTATTAGGCTATTCCCAGGAAAGCAAGTTCTATGTCTTCTGTGCTTTGAGCTCCACATAATTCTTGGAGATCCTCACATCAAAGACTCCCTCTTGGTTTTCCTCTTTGTCTCCCTTGCATCTTCCTCTACTCACACCCCTGCTGTCTGGCCAGCCTTACTCATCAGGGAGAACAGAAGAGAGGATTTATGGGCAGGAAAACTCACTGTTTGCTCCATCTTCGTAGTCCTGGGGTGTGGTCCAAAACCTTGGTTGATAGATTTGTAAAAAGACCTTTATCTTGAGAATATTGTTGCTTTGTGAATTTCCACAGTCTCCTTGAAATTCAAAAGCTGAGCATAACTATTTCTTTTTCTTTGCATTTCAGCCATAGCAATCCTAATAGTCCCTAGGACAATGAGTGTCTCAGGCTGAATGGAAGAGGGTCATATACATGCAAGGGGATGGGAATTTAATATCTCTAAATATCATCCTACCAACACATGTATATGTAAATAGATTTATAACTATATGGTCATTTATATAAGGATAATCTAATAATATCAAAGGACAGGTTCATTTTAAATTAAAACTGTAGGGAAGAGTGTTGATTCTACACCAAGAACAAAAAGGTTAAAGAAAGTGTAATTCTCTTTTAAGTACCGGATGCTTCAGACTGTGCCTCTCATTTTCAGCCTTCTTCTCCCCTTTTCCTGTCTCTGCCTTTCTCCTCTCTGCCTTTTATTGAAAGGCAAATGCCCCTTGTAATAAGGCTCAATTTCAGAAGTTCCTGTTATACCCCACTCCCATAGCATTCATAAAAAAAGCGGAGACTGTAGTTATAATTTGCTGGGAACCCTAAAAGAGAGGTGAGACAACTCACTGAAGAATCCTCAAATAACACGAAGACGTAAAAAAATATAGCTGGTGCTTCTCTGGCTTATGTAGGAAGAATCAAAGCAACCATGAAATTAATTTTATTTACCATTAAAAGATACTGGACTTAGAATTCAGGTTGTGATTATGTAATTATAAATTAATTTCAGTAGCATTGTATAATCTGAAATGCCAGCAATAGTTATGAGAAGTATGTTAATGAGTATCAGAAAAGCTTGTCTGCTTGAATATACCTCAAAATAGTCATGCCCAGAGAGTATATATGAAGCCTCCTGCAGCAAGTGGACCCGCTGTGGTTTCCTAAGACTCTCCAATGCATGTGATCAGTTTACTAGGAAGCAGCTCTCTTTAATATGTTCATACTTAACAGAAAAGGAAGGACCAGAAGGTTGCCCATAGGCTGCACCCAAGTGTGAAATAAACATTATTATTACAGCAGTTGAAATTATTACAGAAGTTGAAGAACATTTTAATTTCAAAATAGTATTCATGAGAATCAGATGACACATCTATACTTTAACTCTGGTGAAGTGTGAAAATTAAATGAATACTCCATCAGATTCTGAAAGTTGAATTATGACCCCCACCTCCCTCACTAAAGAGGTATTTTTTCATATTTAGGGTGGCATACCTCATTTGTGGAAAAGATCTTTCTCGCACTCATCCCGTTTCTCAATTTATTGTAGCCATCTTATTAATCACTGTGTTTGCTGGGGAAGAGCCGAAGTATACCTAAATCTAGAATTAAACTATATAGCACTAGGGTTTAAAATAATAGAATTTGTCATCAAGTTGACTGCCTCATATTCAGCCAGTGTCAAACTCAATAGTTGATATGTTTGCTTATGCAAAAATATCAGAGAGGAAAAGAAAATTTTAATTTGTAATGGATCTATTTCTCATAAAATGTCATTCCTGCTGCTCTGCTCTTTAGCACATGATGAGGGGAAGCTGAGGCAGCTTCTATTGTAAAGGAAGACCCAAGGAGGTGCCATTTTAGGGGACCTTCAGGCTCCACCCAGTCCAGGGGATTCACATGAGCCTCCCTGCATATATGGGCGTGTCCCATCACTGCTTCTTCTGCTTGGAAGCCCACAAAGATGGTTTGCTATCCTAGTACCTCAGGTCTTGATGGAAGAAGGCCTTGGTGTGTTCTTAATTATATCCTTTGCCTCAGATGTTTTGTTGTCAGTGTTTCACTCTTCCCGGTCAGGTTTTAGGGCTGCTACCAGTCTCTCCATGAAATAGAAACCCCCTAATGTGCTGTTCTGCTGAACTTCCTCATTGACTGACCTTGTACTATGATGTCTTTCTTCCTGGGGTCAGTGGGTACGGGATAAAGCCTCCAAGCAGGGTTGCCCATATGGTTGTGTATGTTTGGATTACCCCACAGCTCTGGAAGGCACCATTCACACTGTGGTCATTGTCAATTTAAATATGTATTATGGCCATTTTATGGAGATGGTAGTAAAGGGTCTTGATGAAGACATACCTTTTTCTGGTTTGCACAAAAAAAATTAAACACAAGGTAGCAATGGCCTGCCCTGATGTTGAAAGCAACACTCTGGCAACAGGCTAGGTGGGTTCTACCCCTTACTAGCTGTGTGACCTTGGGCTAGTCACATAATCTCAGTTTTATCATCTGTAAGATGGGAATAATAATAGTACCTCATAGGCTATTAGGATTAACGAAATTATGTATGCCAAGGACTAAGTACAGAGCCTGACGCATGGTGAATGCTCAGTATATGGCAGCTGTCACAATGTGGCCCATTTGTGCCCTTCCATATAGATAGATCATTTTCCAATTTCCAATTACTTTCTACCCATCCTCTCTTAACATAAAATGACTTTCAAGCCCATTACTACAAGACTTATTACAGGGGACCTATGGATTTGTGATTTGAATCGTAATTAGTATTAATTTAATAGCCTCTTCACAGAGTTAGACTAATGTGTCAGGTGACACAGTGTCTTAGCCCAGCCACACACATTAATATGACTCTGATGATGGCCTGCCTCTCAGTGAAGTCAGAGCAGGGGGTACAAGGACTCAGGCAATAGACAAGAGAGAAAAGAAAGATTAAAGCTTACTGTTTATAGTGTTTTCCACAGAAGGTATCATCCCTGACAAGTCTGTCTATGCCATGGCATTGATTATTAGAAGAAAGACTCATAAAAACCTCTAGGCAGGTCAGATTTTGGCAGACTTAAAGATTATGCAGACAAGAGTAGGGGTCGGGGAGTCTTATCTGAGAGCTGCCGGGTACTTTATCTGTGTTTCAGGACAGGGCTGACCACAGTGTTGGCTGTGGAAGGTGGGGGCTGGAAACCTCTGCTGACAGTGATCTTATCTTTCCCATGTGATACTTTCATTAATGACTGCCTTCACCTGCTCTTTTTCCAGTATGTTGCACTCCAATATAATTTCTGTCCATTATCAGGCCTTGATGTCATCTACGCCCTGAAATTGTGTTATTGAACTAACACTCATTGTCAAACCTTTACGAGATAAACCTATTTTATTTCTCCTCATCCTATAAATGCGTTGATTCTCCTGTGCTGTGTATAATGAATGGCCCTTTGGCTGTTGTAACACCTTCACTGAAATCCTTGAAGTGTGTGTGTGCCTATCTCTCTATGTCTCGCCCCCTTTCTCCTCCTCCCCTCCCTCACCCCTTGCCACCCCTTCCTTACCCTCCCCAATCTCTCTCTCTCTTTCCTAAAGAACAAAAATGGCAGTTTCCCTTATTCTCATAGAAAAGACTTTATGTCACAGAAGGGAGCTGCTATTGGCATAAGCAGTCTGGCAGTGTGTGGGTGAGTGTCCACGTGCATTATCAAACAAGGCTTATAAACCATGTTAATTCCACACAACTTTCTCTACTCCATCCAGCTTCCCATCCGTACCCCAACAACATAAAAAGTGACATCACTCACTTAAGAAAATGTTGCAGTAAGGTGGATGTTCATAAAATAAGGATTCTCAGGACTCCAATTTTTAAATCATACCTGTGTGCCTACAGAAAGGTTGGAGGGGGGCAAGGGAGTGAGGATCTTAATTTGCACCCAAGGGAGAATGTTTGCTCTGAGGAGAAGGATTGAGTGGCACTACTTAGAAATGCAGCAAGGCAGTGCAGGGAGAGCCTAAAAGCAGCTGAGGCTCTCATGTCACCCAGACACTGATGGACAGTCATTGACATTTGAATCTGAATCTGAATGTGTACTATCAAAAAGGCTGCTGTCATCATTGTCACCACTATTCCTCTGAGTCCTTTTCCATCTCTACCATCTTACTCTCTGTAACGGGATTCTAAGTTCTATATTTTGTTTTATATCTTGTATACTTTGCTTGATGCAGTAAATATGCTCCTGAAACACTGTGAATAAGTAAAACTTCACCTGACTGCAACATTTAAATAACATTAAATTCATCTGAATACAGAAAAATATAAAGAAGAAAACAAAAAGGTCTAAAATCCTATCACCAAGATAGCCCTGTTAATATTTGTTAAAAATATAAGTATGTGTGTGGACATGATTAGAGTGTCTATATTTGCATAGTATAAGGGGTAAATTATACAAGTAGTACAATTAATAGGTATAAATTGAAAAGCACCTACATTTCTTTCGCTCCTACCCCAATCCTTAGCCCCTCCCTCAGCATTATGTCTGTGCAGTGTACAAAGCACTCTTATAAGAATACAGCAATGGGCCGGCACGGTGGCTCACCCCTGTAATCCTAGTACTTTGGGAGGCCGAGGTGGGCAGATCACCTGTGGTCAGGAGTTCGAGACCAACATGGACAATATGGTGAAACCCCGTCTCTACTAAAAATACAAAAATTAGCTGGGCATGGTGGCGCACGCCTGTAATCCCAGCTACTTGGGAGGCTGAGGTAGGAGAATCACTTGAACCTAGGAGGCGGAGGTTGCAGTGAGCCGAGATCGCGCCACTGCACTCCAGCCCGGGCAACAACAGCGAACTCCATCTCAAAAAAATAAAAAAGAATACAGCAATGACTAAGGCATCTCCCTGGCCCTAAAAGGGAGTTTCAGCCTAATGGGTCAAAGAATCATAAATAAGGCATATAAATAGCATGATATGTGACGTACAGTAAGTTGGCAGCTGGGCAGCCATGAGATGTGATGCCAACATTACCCTCAGCTGCTACAGGTCTCTGTTGTCATCCCTTCCCTCCTCCGCCTCACCTAACTAGCCACATGACCTTAAAGAAATATCTGAACTGTCTTTACCCATTTTATGCATTTATAAGGTAGATGTGATAATTCCTCCCTGCCTGATCTGATGAGCTTTGAGAATCGAGTGCCAGAATGGGTAAGAAAACACTTCACGACTCATAAAACAGACCAGAAGTGTAAGGTTTCATTGTCATCTTTATTGTTATACAAAGGGGTACTATGAAGAATCATAGTAATCTTGGGCGTTAATTTAATAGAAAGCCCGGGAGCACAGGGTCACCAACAGCCCAGATTTGACCAACAGCTGCCTTTCGCTTGGCTTGTACTGCTTTTTAAAAGAAAAGTTGCCAACGTTTAAAAATCAGGAGAGTTCATACAAAAAAGACTTCCCTTGAAAAATCGGAGGAAACATTCACAGTGGACCTGCATTCCTACGCGGCAGCCATTTTCGTTGCTGAGGAACTGCTTTCCCCTGAGCACGTGTTCTCCCGTTTGTCACAAGCCCCCCCACTCCCTTTTGTAGCCCCAACACTGAAACCTGATGTCAGTTTCACTTGTCATCATGCTTGCCCTTCCTTAGAGCCGGAAAATGTTTTAGAACCCAGGTTCCCATCAAAAGTAGCAGGGTAAATAGCTACTCCAAGAAGGCCAAGATTTTTCTTACACCTTACCTGAAAGCATTGGAGTTTGCAATTTCAATTTAAGATCTGCAGAATATTCAAGCTGAAAGGGGCCTGGAGGTTAATTAATCCAAACGTCTTGTTTTTGAGTTCCAGAGAGGTTAAGTATATAATATAAATAAAATGTTTAGCATTATAATAAAATACTTTAGTAGGGTCCATCATTTTCTTTCCTTTTTTTTTTTTTTTTTTTTTGACGCAGAGTCTCACTCTGTCAGCCAGGCTGGAGTGCAGTGGCACGATCTTGGCTCACTGCAACCTCTGTCTCGCGGGCTCAAGCAATTCTCCTGCCTCAGCCTCCGGAGTAACTGGGATTACAGGCATGTGCCACTACACCTGGCTAATTTTTGTATTTTTAGTAGAGATGGGGTTTCACCATGTTGGCCAGGCTGGTCTCGAACTCCTAACCTCAGGTAATCTGCCTGCCTCGGCCTCCGAAAGTGCTGGGATTACAGGCATAAGCCACCACACCCAGCCCATCATTTTCATTATTACTAAAGTAACAATTTTGGATTCCCAGGTTTTTTAGTCATTTAGTCATTCAGTACATATGCATTGAGCAATGTAATCAGGGATAAGACACTTGGGGTTTCATGGAAAAGAAACTTTTTATCATAGTGCTTTGTACACTATACAAACTCATAATGCTGGGGGAGGGGCTGAGGATTGGGGTGGGCGTGAAGGATAAGATATTTGAGGTTTCTGAGTCCCGTTTTCCTCATCTGCTTAGAGGGAGAATACCTGCCCTCCCCACTCTGAATGTTTGAAAATCAATTGCAAGTATGTTTGTGAGCCACTTAGTAGAGTTTATAGTACTGAACAAATTGTTATTACAACTTTGTTATGAATTTAACTGAGGTTTTAAAAGTATTTATAACTAGGAATCTAAAAGATGTCTGAGATACCCCAAGTTACATAACCCTCATTAGGATTTACAGTTTTCTCAAGCTCTACTTGTCAAATGAATTAATTGTCTAATATTATCCAAGCAAAATATTTAGTTAAGTTTAGAATAACTTTTTTGTATACTGTTACTTTGTCTGCATTCCAGAAATTAAATCAGAGGGGAGAATGTTGGTTTACAGGAATAGACTGATATATATATATATATTTGCATTTGGGTGTCTTCCCTAAGGAAAACAATAATTATTAGTCCAACACAAAAACATGCCCATTTTGCTGAAGTACATATTGAGTTCAGAAGTGGACACAGATTGTCCTCATAATGACCATTGTAATGTACCTTTATTGCTTCACAAGGTGCCATGGCTTTGCATGGTGTGGTGAGGATGGAAGCCCTACCCATATGTTATTTGCACTGGACCAGAATCTTGGATGGAGGAAAGAACTTTGGACATACCTGGGCCAGAAGTTCTCTCCACCTACCAGGAGTGAGCATGGGAGCATGAGCTATACATGTACAGGAGGGTCATCGTGTTTTCATCAGGGTGTAAAGTGTATTTTGGTACATCTGATAGCTCCTTTTATGGCAATAGCTGGACAATGGTGTTGTCCATTGTGTACTGAACTGGGCTGACCTGTCAGAGCAAGACTTTAGAAGCTTAGCATTATGTCAGGTCAGGACATTATGTGTGAAGGCTTATTCATTCATCTATTAATTTGCTTATTTAGCCTATGTTGGGTGCTTTTAATATTCTAGACATCAGCATTATAGTGGGAAAATCCAAAACTTCTGATATGGTTTGGATCTGTGTCCCTGCCCAAATCTCATGTCAAATTGTAATCCCCATTGTTGGAGGTGGGGCCTGGTGGGAGGCAACTGGATCCTGGGGGTGGTTTCTCATGAATGATTTGTCACTGTCCTTCTTGGTGCTGTTCTTGTGATAGTGAGTTCTTGTGAGATCTGGTTGTTTAAAAGTGTATTGCACCTCCCCCAACTTCCTTCTGCTCCAGCTATGTGAAGTGCCTCATGCCTCCTTTGCCTCCTGCCATGATTGGAAGCTTCTTGAGGCCTCCCCAGAAGCAGAAGCCACTATGCTTCCAGTACAGCCTCCAGAATCATGAGCCAATTAAACCTCTTTTCTGTATAAATTACCCAGTCTCAGGTATTTCTTTATAGCAGTGTAAGAATGGACTAATATATCTTGTGAAGTTTATATTCTAAAGGGAAAGACTGACACTAAATAAATAAATAGTCTAAATAAATAAGCAAGATATCTACATAATTGTGTGTTGTAAGGGCAATAAACAAAGAGGAAATACAATCCCTGTCAGAAAAGGCCTCTCTGAAGATGTCACATTTGAGCTACAACATCTTCATATGGGTCAGTCAACCAATGTCAAGGACAGGAGAACAAGCCAGGCAGAGAGAACAGCGAGTACAAAAGCCCAAAGATGACAAAAAGGTTGGCATATATGGGCAACAGGAGGGAGGCCTTGAGCAAGGAAGGGAGTGGTGTGACATGATATTAGACAAATTAGCTAGGGGCCAGGTCATGCAGGACTTGCCACCATTGTTTCTCACCTGGACTACTGAAATAGCCCGGGGGCTAAAATGACAGTGGTTGGGACTGGAGACAATGCTGTGAGAACAAACTGGAAGGGTTTAAGAGATATTTCAGAGGTAAGAGTAACAGAACTTAATGATGGACTGAATGTCAGGAAAGAGGAAAAGAGAAAAATTAAGGATGATTCTTAAGTTCTGGCTTGAGCAATGGAGTGGATTATGGTGCCATTTTCTGAGGCTTAAAAGTCAAATAACTTGCCAAACCTCACTTAGCTAGGACATTGAAGTCTGGTCCATGTGAATTCGCTTTTTTTTTTTTTTTTTTTAGCTTTTTGGGTTTTTTTTAAACCCATGAGATAAGGTTATTAGGTTAAATTTCCAAGATCTCTTTCAGATTTGCAATTAAGTTCTCATCTAGATTAAATTGTTAATATGGAAATATCCTGAGGTTCAGAATTAAGTACCATTGTCAGGCCCTGGTATTTTTGATAAATGTAGTGCTATGATGGAATAAATATTTTATATCAGAACTAATAGCCAGAATTTTGCAAGTGTTTTGTCTCAAGCATAAAAAGAAAATGATTTTTTCATTTTCTCTTGGGCATGATGTCTTTTCTGGAGTTTCCCAGCAACAAGCAGTTTGTTCTGTCAAGTAAGATGAGATTGTAAACTATCTGTTATAATCCTGAGCTAAAACTGCAAAGCCCAAACAGTAAGTTTTTTTTGGTGTCCTGGTTTGTTTCAGATCATTCTTAAGCCTCCCACCCCAGTGCTCAGCATTGCTTTGCACATATTATTTCTCCAGAACCACACAAACCTCACCCAGGATAGGGGCAGGTTTCCTCTGTAGAGAGAGGAATGGAGACATTTCAGTAATTCAGAATACCACCTATAACTCATAACCCTGCCATCTGGGGCTCACCCATTTTGGCCAGGTCTAAGATTCTGTTGCTAACATAGGCAGGATAGTCCTGAAAACTTCACCATGAGGTAGAACTTAATTTACCCATAGAAACAGTGGGATTTGTTTGTGACAAAGGCGGGTCATCAATCTTAAGTATGTTCAATAGCATGTGAGTACAGTTGGCTCTTCATGTCCATAGGTTGTACATTTGTGGATTCAACCAACCACAGATCAAAAATATTTTTAAAGCAATAAAAAACAATATAACATCATACAAATTAAAAAACAATATAACAACTATTTACGTAGCATTTACATTATAGATTATAAGTAATCTAGAAATGACTTAAAGTATACAAGAGGATGTACATAGGTTATATGCAAATACTAAGCCATTTTATATAAGGTACTTGGCCATCCATGGATTTTGCTATCTATAGGGGGTCTAGAACCAATCCCCAGCAGATCCCAAGGGACAACTGTGTAGCTAAACAGCCACACTCTAAATCTCTCATCAAATTCAGATATTACAGGGAACAACAACAACAAAAAATTCAACTCAAAAAGTCTCAAACAAGAAAGGCATTTATTGTCTCATTGAACAAGGACAGGGCAGCTCTAGGCTGGCTCAGCAGTTCCCTGATATTCTCCAGGACTCAGGCTCTACTGTTTACCTCTGTGCTCTACCATCCTGCACTTGTTGCTATGACCCTAAGGGATATCCCTTCATAGCTGCAAGATGGCTGCCACACTTCTGGGAAACACATAGGCTAGCATTGGGCCAAATAAACAGTCATTGTCTGTTCTGTGTCTCTTTTAGTGGGGGGGGGGGCAGCCTTTCTCAGAAGCCCCCAGCAGACTTTTTTGAGTCCTCGTCCATGGAATGCCCAGTTTCTCCCATCTAGATATACGGGTATTATCCTAAACTTCTCCTCTCATCCTTTATTCTCCTCAGTTTCTATGAGTGATCCATTCTGATTTTTAAAAACCTGTCACAGGAGCTGGGCACAGTGGCTCACACCTGTAATCCCAGCACTTTAAAAGGCCAGCAGGCGGATCACTTGAGGCCAGGAGTTCAAAACCAGTCTAGGCAATATAGTGAGAACCCATCTCTACAAAATAAAAAATAAGAACCTATCACCTACCCTCTATGCCTATATTTATTACATTAATTCAGATCCTCATTAATTCCACCTGTTCTCACTGCTCCCAATTTATCTATCTTCTGCATTGCCCCTGGAATCATCTTTTAAAATATGAATCTCATTGTGTCACTATCCTGCTTAAAACCCTTCAGTGATTCTTAATCAAATATGGGACTAAATTTTATTTTATTTTTGTAGCTGCAAGAATGCCTCCTTCTCCCTTTTTTAAAAAGAAATCTTGCATGGCAGCTGACTTGTTAGCTGTTAACACGTGGAAGCAGAGCTGTCCTAGTTGAAATGCGGCTGGGGAAGGGGCCTTTAACTCAGCCAGCTGGATTCCTCCCCTTCCCTCTCATGGAGGCCCTAAAGCCTTTCCTTGGATCCCCTGGAGTACAGGCAAATGGAAACGCCTACTAGGCAGTTGGTGTAGACCTCAGGAGTGTCAACCAGCCTAACTGCATAGACTTAGAAAGTGTGGAAGCCAAGGTCGGCAACATGCTCACCCAGAAAGTGCAGAGTGAGAAGAGAAGAGAGTCCTATAGAGAGAGGACTCCAAGAGTGATGCTGAAGTAATGCCTACAAGCCATGTAATATCCCATGAAGCAATCTTTCTATTTTACCTTTCAAACTCTAGGACTGTGCCTTATAGGAGAATTTATGCTATGATTGTGTAGGATAATTTAATTCAATCAGATGTTTGAGGACAAAGTGAGGATATGTTGAATACCAAAATTTCAGTTTCCAATATAAAAAAAAAATCAAAAACTGGTAACAACAATTTCTAATTGTGTGGATTGTGCTTTTGCTTAATTTTCATTCTTACAGCTTTTTAAAAATTGTTTTGATAATCCATGAAATTAGTCTTTTTTTTCCCCCAAGGCCTTTTGTATTAGAAATCCTGTGTTAACCAACATTTCATGTGTTTCCATATCTGATCAAGGCATTTTTAGTTAAATAAGCTTAAGAATGGAATTTCAAGCAGAACTATAATAACTGATTATATTATGATAGTTATTTTAATTATTCTCTCTGCTCTTGATATCAACCTGTGTTTATTCTTTATGTCTATTTAAGAATTCAGTGTTGTTGTTTTTTTTCCTGTTGGTGGGAGTCTAAATTAGTTCAACCATTGTGGAAGACAGTGTGGCAATTCCTCAAGGATCTAGAACCAGAAATACCATTTGACTCAGCAATCCCATTACTGGGTATATACCCAAAGGATTATAAACCATTCTACGATAAAGACACATACATACATATGTTTATTGCAGCACTATTCACAATAGCAAAGACTTGGAACCAATCCAAATGTCCATCAATGATAGACTGGATAAAGAAAATGTGGCACATATACACCACGGAATACTATGCGGCCATAAAAAAGGATGAATTCATGTCCTTTGCAGGGACGTGGATGAAGCTGGAAGCCATCATTCTCAGCAAAGTTACACTGGAACAGAAAACCAAACATCACATGTTCTCACTCGTAAGTGGGAGTTGAACAATGAGAACATATGGGCACAGGGAGGGGAACATCACACACCAGGGTCTGTCAGGGGGTGTGGGGCAAGGGGAGGGAGAGCATTAGGACAAATACCTAATGCATGTAGGGCTTAAAACTTAGATGACAGGTTGATGGGTACAGCAAACCACCATGGCACATGTATACCTATGTAACAAGCCTGCACATTCTGCACGTGTCCCAGAACTTTAAGTAAAATTAAAAAAAAAAAAAGAATTCAGTGTTTTTTTTCAAGCCAGCACCATGGCATGCACCTGTAGTCCCAGCTACTCCAGAGGCTGAGGTGGGGAAATTGCTTGAGCTGAGGAATTTGAGGTTTCAGTGAGTTATGATCACACCACTGCTCCCTAGCCTAGATGACAGAGCAAGACCCCATCTCTTAAAAAAAGAAAAAAAAAATTGGTCTTTTTTGTTGTTCCATGAAAACTAAAGAGCCATTTGGATACAGTTGACATTCTTGTTATAGAATATGACCTTAATGAGGAAGGAAACGTTAATGAAGACTAATTAGTGCATAATTTTAACAAGGAAGATATGTTTGAGTCAAGAGCTGAATGGGTTGTGCATTTCAGCAGGTATTTGCATATTGAGTGACACTGTCAAAAAGGAAGAGGTGAACAGAAAGGAGCTGGACAGGGCAGGCTCCAACTAGACCAGACCGTTCAACTCTGTTTGCTTTTATCCATTCCCATTTCAAAAAGGATTTGAGCAGAGCTTGTCCTTTGTGTCTTGTGTGGGCTTCAGGCAAGCACGTCTTCAATCTTGCTTTCTTCTGACTCGGACCACCCTCTCCCTAGGCCTCAGTTCTGTCAACACCAGAGCTTTTTCTGCTTCTGTCTTTATGGTCTGCCTCCATCACACCCTGGAGCGGACCTGTTTCTGGCCACCAGTCTTTGCTGTCAGACTTTGAATAGGCAAGCTCAACCTGTCCTGACATCAGCAGCTTCCTCATGCTCCACATGACTCAGCTGTTGGCATTTCTAGGCCCTCCTAGAAATGAGGAGCCCACCGCACACCCCCATCCTTCCCACTTCCAACTGGGACTTCACAGAAACTCAGCACCAAGCAGAAGCCTAGAGTGTGTATCAGTTGACTGAAACTTCAAACTGATTTTGTTTCTCTCCTAATCCTTTTAAATGTGATATGTGTTTAAGAGTAGCAGAGACAAAGTGATTTAGGTAAATTATAATGTTATCCTAGCCTATTTTAGTGACACTCTAACATGGTTAAGAAAATTGACTGTCAGATTTGATCATTGAAGTCGAAGTGAACAGCCATCATTCTCAGAGTGGCTGGAGTCAAATTCTCACCCAGCAGAAGCAATTTTAATGACTGAAGAATCCAGTTACCACAAGAAGCAATGGAACCTGAATGCACTGCTGACCTCCCGCATTCTCTCTGTCTTCTATTTTTCAGGCACAACGTGTTTGATTGCTCTGCTATCAGATAAAGACCTCACTGTGGCCAACGTGGGTGACTCGCGCGGGGTCCTGTGTGACAAAGATGGGAACGCTATTCCTTTGTCTCATGATCACAAGCCTTACCAGTTGAAGGAAAGAAAGAGGATAAAGAGAGCAGGTGAGCTTGTGAACTCTCCAAGAAATGTCTGCTGTCTTGCTGGTGAACAAGGCGGCTTGCTTGGAGAGCTCCTGGATAAAATGTCCAGTTACACAGTATTAGAGAGGCTGCTACTGAGGTAACCGAGATTGACTTTGTAACATTGCCTATCAAATAAATGGCCACTAAATCTGTCTTCCTTCATAGCCAAAGACTCCAAAAGAACTAAAAAGCCCATTTCCAGTTGAAAGGCTAATAAGATCTTTGGGCCCCGGGTTCTCACTTTTCTCTAGCCTGTTGCTATATGCTGCTTCCCTCGGAGCCACACCTAACTACTAATCATTCCTAAAAAGACCTTGTTTCTGATACCTCTGTGCCTTTGCAAGTGCTGTTCTGGGTCACAATTACTTGTCCCATAAAACTCAGTTTAAGGTGTTCTTTTGGAAGCTTTCCATGTCACACTGTGGCAAGGGCCTTCCCATTCTGGGGTGGATGCCCCTCTGCCTTTCCCCAGCATCCTATGTGGACGTCTTGGGTCACCTTTTACAATACATGGACATACCTGGCTCTCCTATTTGCCTTGCCTTCCTGTCACCTCTTTGAAGACAGGAACTTGGTTTTGTTCATCTCTAAGCCTTGAGCATTTGGCTTAGTGCCTGGTATAAGTAAATATTTCAGAGCAAGGTTGGGGGTAGAGGGGTCCCTTATTCATTCATTCATTGGTTTATTCAATATTTTAGGAGCTGGGGATAAAACAAAACCCCATTCTCAAGCTTTCATGAAACTTACATTCTGAAATTGGCATGGGGGTGAGGAATGGAGTAAATAGACATTAACAAAAAAAAAAATAGTAAGTCATTCATATAGCATATTAGAAGTTGATAACTGCTATGGAAAGACATGAAGCAGGTAAGGGGAGTGTCAGGGAGTTGCAGTTTTAAGTAGTGTGGCCTGTGTGGGCCTTGCTAGAGTGATGTTTGGACAAAGACTCGGAGGATAATTATCAGTTGATTATTACATTTTCATAATTCGATTTCAGAGAATACCTTTATACCTATGTAAGGGAAGAATTCTGTAACTTTTCAGACTGAGAGCTGCAGGATGTATGCTCTTCATGATGTGCCAGGCAGCAGGCCAGCTGTCAGAGGGGAGCAAGCGGGGTGCTCATGTACCCTAGTATCTGACCAGGATGGGCCCTTGCTGTCTGGGTTAATCTGCACATTGACTCTCGATCTCTACAGGTCAGCTTCTGCCCAGTGAATGAATTGAATGAATCTAATCAACATTTTAGTTTTCACGGTAGGGAACCATACTGTTAAGTCAAAATGTGTTGAATTTTATTACAATCTCCTGCTTCAGTGACTGCTTGAGTTGCAAAATAGTTTTTAATGAAAGCATTGGTCAGGTTTTCTGTTGATGGGATGAAACGAATGATATTTTAGGAGCATCTATCAAGCTTTGATGTCCTCCAGGCAGTAGGAGCAAAGTTCTCTGGCTTCCTACTTGTAAAACACCATCTGCCTGTAGGAGTCTGCTGTGAAATTAAGATACAGTTAGCCCGATCTTGCATCAGCACAGGCAAGAACGTGTACACAATACACCTGAAAATGTCATCTTACCATTCAGTGCTCTCTTTTGAAATATCATGGCCATTTTATCCTTCCTCTTCTTCCCTGTCATACCCACTACCCACGCCTGCACCCTACATTGATTCTTTGTAGAAGCAAATTTGGACACTGTCTCCAAGGAGGTTAATCTAACCTCTCTGTTCTTTTACATAATTTGATCAATTGCATATTTTACACAAGGCTTAAGAAACAGTGATTGGTTTTACCATCTTCATGTGTGTTTTCTCTGGCCTCAGCCTCTTTTCAGGACATCTTTCCCCCTCCTGCTTAGCATGACAGTAAGGTCCAGCCAGTCTGGGCCAAATACATGTCTTTCTGTCGCCACTCCTTATGCTGTTTCCAACAACAACATTAGCTGTCATTTATTGTGTGCTCATCCTGTGCTGGCAGCAAAGCCTAGCACTTTACACATACACTTTCTCTTTGCCTGTCTTAAGAGGCTGATAATATTATTCTCATTTTGTAGCCAACAAACCGGAACTTCACAGAGGCTTATGTGCCCAAGCACACACAGCTAGTGAATGGTGAGACCACAGCTGAAACCCAGGACTGGGTTTTATGCTCTTGCCTACTAGACCATGCTTCCTGGAATGTCCTCCTACATATCCTGCCCATAGATGTTTCACCCATCGCTCAAAGCCCACCTTTAATGTTCATTCTACCCTCATGATCAGAACTGGAAATCATCCCTCCCTTCTCCATCTGCCTACAGCATTTAGCAGACACTGGTCTCGCCCTGAAGAATACCACTTTGTGCTTATTGTATTTAATACTTTTTGTGGCTTAATTCTCCTGCCAGGCTGTCTACTTTTTTAAAGAAAGGTGTGGATCTTGTATAACTTCATATCCTGCACATTGCCTTCCATGGAGTAGGTATTTAGTAAATATCTGACAAATATGTGAATGAAGAAAAAAATAATAGATACAGTTGTTAAGTGCATATTATGTTCAGGGACTGTGCCAAATGACTTACGTGGAATAAGACCTTCATTTCTCAACAACCCAATAAAATAGATACTGTCTCTATTTTGTAGCCAGGGAGACTGAGGATCAGAGAAAGAGTTTCTCATCCAAAGTGAGACATGGTTAGAAGAGACAGAGACAGGAATCACATTCAAGTAGTCTGACCTGAGCCTTTAATGACTATACTAGTATGTGCTTTTTCTTAATCTTGATCCTATTTGGAGGGACAGAACTGTTTTGAGACCTATAGAGGCACACTTAAGAGTGGCCTCAGGCCAAATGATATATACGGTGCCTGTTCACCTGCCTTTCAGCATTCCTTTGCCACTCTCCTCAAATCCCTACCCTCATGCTCTCTACTGTCAATCACTGAGCCACCACGGTGTTAAGTTAAAAACCAATGCCCTCCCCCATATGTATCCGCTACCTTTAGTACTCTTATTGATATATTATTGAAATCCTTCAAGATGCCAGGATGAGGGTATGAGGATCAACTGGTAAAGTATGAAACCCCAGGCCATGCAGTGGGTCCCAGGAGTGATGGGGTTAAGGGGCGTGCCCACGGCCCAGTTCACATGAAGTAGGTCACCCTGTTGTGCACATACCTAGACTATCCCAGGTGAGAGAGATATCAGCTGGTCAAACTAATGGGCTCATCCTGTCTTTCTAGGTGGTTTCATCAGTTTCAATGGCTCCTGGAGGGTCCAGGGAATCCTGGCCATGTCTCGGTCCCTGGGGGATTATCCGCTGAAAAATCTCAACGTGGTCATCCCAGACCCAGACATCCTGACCTTTGACCTGGACAAGCTTCAGCCCGAGTTCATGATCTTGGCATCAGATGGTCTCTGGGATGCTTTCAGCAATGAAGAAGCAGTTCGATTCATCAAGGAGCGCTTGGATGAACCTCACTTTGGGGCCAAGAGCATAGTTTTACAGTCATTTTACAGAGGCTGCCCTGACAATATAACAGTCATGGTGGTGAAGTTCAGAAATAGCAGCAAAACAGAAGAGCAGTGAACCCTTCAGGGGTCTCAGCTGCCTTAGACTAAAGGACTTTCAACACACTGGTCTCTTTTAATTTAGTGAAAAGTGTGGGAGTTGTAATTAGGATCATCCATCCCAGACATGGAATTCCCCCTCCCTGGTGGTCTTAGGTCTATAATCAGTGACGAACAGAGGGTGCCCTTGGCCAATGTAGTTAAGAAACTGGAAAATGGTTTCTTCATGTTTTCCCAACTCTTTCATCCAGTGTCCAAAATATATAAGTAAATAGCTGTAGGGTCACGTATATGAAGTGAATAGCATACGTGTCATTTAGTCTCCCTGAAGATTCTTTTCAAGATCCTGTTCAGGGTCCTCCAGGCATCAGCTGTTGTGTCCTCTCTTTGGAACAGTGGACAGGACAGACCACCCAGTGCTGCAGGAGACAGGCCACTGCGTCACCTGTGAGTGGTCAGGGGCTGATGTGGCAACACCCTCTGCCAAGAGACAGAGCTGTCCTAAGAATGCTTTGTCCTTCTGAGCCCATGTTTTCTGCTCAGTAGCAGCTTGGAAGCAGATTTGGAATGGTTTATTATTTTGGCTGCTCTTGGGGACTGCGAGAAGCAGAGAGAATGGGAGACCAGTGGCAACTGCCTGCACAGCAGAAATAACCCTTTTCCCTTGCTTCCTTTAATAGTTAAATAGACTTTGTATACCACCTGACCAGCCTTTGTGCATTTATCCTAATCATGCATGACCGTTAACCTTTTGCTTAGTCCTTACCATATGTAATAGGCAGCTGTTAAATTCACCAACAGATACCCTGATTTTTCATCTTATGTGACCAAGAGACCACATTAGGGGAAATGAAAAAAGCAAGCCACAATACCATGATTCCTTCCATTTTCAACAGTAGATGAAGGAAATGATACTGAATGAGTCACAGTGTTCCCTGGCAAGTAAGCTGTTTGCATTGAGAAAGGAGTGAGCTGGTGAGGTTACCACCCTGAATTGAGCTCCAGCTGCCAGTTTTTGTGTTTTTCCTTGCCCCTTTCCAAGTGGTTTTCAAGTGTCAGGCAGTGTTCTGAGAAGCAGCAGCCTATAACTGTATGTGTTCCTTGAAGCCAGGTGCAGAGTTCCCAGCTACTGCAGCTTGGGATTTGGTGGCAAACTACTGGGATGAGCTTCTCCTTGACAATGGAAAGGCAGCGGTCTTCAACATTTGGTTGCAAATCTCCATCCACATCAGGGAGCTTTCCCCAGGCAAATACAAACCGCCCCCTGTGGCCTGCACGCCTGCAGGGGAGGCAGCAAAGGGACCTGGCAGTTGCAACACAGTAAGTCAGGAATTCAAGCGTGAACCCATATTGATAAGTGGGCCAGAATTATTTAGGGGCCTGGCTTGCTGCTCTCCATTTCCTGTATCGCTAATTTATCATTTTTCCAACCTTGGTATTTTATATTATTTAGAGAAAATGCTGGGTCACTCTCTTTGCCTAAGGTGACTCAAACAGCCAAACAAAACTTCCGTTGCCTCCCAGCCCTCTGTATCCACCTGGTTTTGTTCTTTCCCTGTGAGCATTTGTGGTTATAGCTTCCCATATGCCACATTCACCGGCCACCTCCTCGCCGTGGAACCCTGCCCTCTCCCCTCCTCCTGCTGTAGAGTTTTCCCAAAGCAGTGTCCAGGAGAGAATTTGAGAGAGTGAAGAAATTGCCTTGTGGATGTGGAGGGCTGTAATCTGTCTTGATTTCTCCAAGCACTTAACTTTCTTTGACTGCACTGAGAATTGCTAATGATTTCCCATGAGATTTGCTTACTTTTGTATACTGTATTTTCCAGCATTACAGAACCTTGGTTATTGTTTTTTAGCCATAGAATCTTCTAGTAAAAAATATCTGCCACCATTTTAGATTTAAGCATTTGCCTATGGGGAGACACTGAATATGTGGATGTGTGTATTAATATTTGGGGTGGGGACAGGGAAGGGAATGTGGAAAACAAATGCTGGCTGTGAGCAGTGCTGAGATGGCCAGGCCAGGCGGCTGAGTTTGCTTGGAAATTCAGGACATTCTGACTCCTAAGAGTTGCCCCTACCCACCATCGAACTGAAATCAGCACCAATGGTGTCAGCACTTTACAGCCCATAGCCAACTTTCTTTATTTTTAACGTAGCACAAAAATGTATAATAGCAAGGAAAAGACATTTTTAAATTCCAGTTATTTTTATTGTCTAAAATGAAAGCAACAGTGTTTTGATAAAAGATGAAAAAGAAAAGCTACTAAATTAGTAAATCAGTGGTTACGTGCCCTGCAGAATTTCTTAACAGATGGTGCTGAGTGCACGAGTTACATAACTTTCTCTCTAATTGAGGTTCACAAGGCGTCTTCTAAATTTTGCTTTGTACAATTAATTCATTTCTGATGTTAACCAAATAGAGTGTATATATCCTACTCCCATTACTGCCTCTTTCCCCCCTACTATGGCTTGTAGATTTTCAAAAGATAGAAGTTCTAGGCAAAACTGTAGCAGTTTCATTAATAGTTGTTAGGATAGTTATATCTAAAATCAGAGTATTTTGTTCCCTTTCTTCTGGAGCTCTCTCTCCCTAGCCCTTTTCCAGCTGTTGGGGATGTGTAGACATCACTCCTGGGGGTGCCCTATGGTACACTGGCTGCTCCCCAGGGACCTGGGAATGCTGAATCTAGCCATTAGGGAAATTGATTTGAGATGTTTGCATGTGAAGCTTCCCTAAGCAGCACTGCCAAAGCTTTGGAATTGTCACCCAAGGCTTCCTAGACTCCCTAGCTAGCTCGAGTTCGAATTGCCAATAGTCCCCATGGTGCCAAATTTTGGGATGGTTTTACAGTCTTTTAGAAATGAAGACAGGAATGGCCATGTGCTTCTGAGACCCCAGCAGGATGCCAGGCCCAGGTCTCCATTAATGCAGTGCTCTGCTGCTGCTCCACTGGCAATTTGTACTCAACATAGGTTGGGGGAGGGACAGCTAGGGAAATTTTTTTTTAATTAATTGTATCTACAATTCTTTCATCATAGGAATAAACAACACATATAGAAAGCTCCAAAGCTGTTCCCAAGACCTGTATTTATTTTATATGACCAACTTGCCCCAAGGCAATTAACTCTGAATTGCTGTTCTAATGTGACATATCTGTGTACATATGTACATATTACTGGTAACCAGTGGCTGCATTTTATTCCTTGCTGTGGACTGAGGTATTGGCTTCTTGAATCTTGTATATGTCATAAGAATATTATACAGAGAGTGTTATAGTGAAGGATGTAAGCTGGATAATTTAAAACAGGCCTTATTTCATACAAGTGTAATTATTACATCATTTTGGGTAAATGGCAAACAGGATTGCATGAGAGTGATGGCATCATCATTTCAATTGAATCTGAAGTGATTCTAGGAAATTGATTCCACCGTTGGATTCTAGGAAATTGAGTCCCCTGTTTCCTTTGCGTTTAATTTCCTTTGTGTTTAATTTGACCACAGAAACTTTTTTGAGTAGCACCTAGTAACATTGCAAGGAACTTGTGTATCAAGGTGTATCTTGATTATCCTGATTTTTTTTGCTAAGTTGTTGCCAGATCTCTCTTGCAACTGTGTCAGTGAAAGGTCTGTGTTTAGAAAAGGCAGCATATCATTGTATATTTGAAACTATAGGAATATATACTTTGTATAAAACTTTTCCAATGATTTCAGAAATTCTTTTTTCCTCCTTTTGACCCACGACTAGACTGTTCATCCCCTAATAGTTCCCCAGAATCGCCTTAGCATGTCACACCAGCATTTGTCATCCAGCTCTGGAGAAATGACATGACTGTTAGATACTATGCCTGTTTAATTGCCTCTGGATTAAGTCATTGATATCTAGACTTTTGAGCTAGTTAGCTGTAGAAATAATAGAATCCAGTGTTTCCCAAAGTGTGTTCCAAAGAACACAAGTTCCAAAGATGCTCTTCTAAATATAGGATTCTAGGATGAAATAAGTTTGGAAAACACATACCATCTTAGAAAGTTAGTGAACATGAGCACATCAAAGGCTCTAATTTAAATGTCCTGCGAGGAGAGAAAAACACAACAAATATCTACTGTCAGTTAGCCCAGTGTTTTCCAGATTAATTTGACCACAGAAACTTTTTTGAGTGGCACCTAGTAACACTGCAAGGAACTTGTGTTCTAAAGAACACCCTTTGGGAAATTCTGGTATATTGAAATATTGCTGTGTTTTCATTCACGATGACTCTTAGTAGTAGCAGTACAATTTGCAACTTAGAAGCATGAGCCTTTCATATATGAAGCTGACGTGTTAATAAAAGCAGTGTTAAGAAGTAGTATGACTTAATATGACCAACAGCAGCCTCATATTGATAGCAGAACAATCCTACTTAAAGCTCTAAACATCATCCCTTTTTTTTTAACGGAATCTCGCTCTGTCACCCAGGCTGGAATGCCATGGCGCAATGTCGGGTCACTGCAAGCTCCGCCTCCCAGGTTCACACCATTCTCCTGCCTCAGCCTCCTGAGCAGCTGGGACTACAGGCAGCCTCCACCACACCTGGCTAATTTTTTGTATATTTTTATTAGAGACGGGGTTTCACCGTGTTAGCCAGGATGGTCTTGATCTCCTGACCTTGTGATCCACCCGCCTTGGCCTCCCAAAGTGCTGGGATTACAGGTGTGAGCCACTGCACCCGGCCATCCCTTTCTTTTATATGAATAATGAGCAAGAGCCCTGCCATAGCTAAATATGTCTCAAATTCATTCCAAGATCTTTCCATTGCTTTTTTGCAGTTACCTTTGCTTTTCGGGTTGAATCAAAATGAATATGTTTATATTTCATTACTATGCGATATTTAAAACATATACAGAAAATCACAGAAAAGGAAAAACAGAAATTTGATTTGAATTCACTTTTGAAATTTTAATGATTTTTAAAACTAATGATCTGTTATATAATAACTGAAATGTAAACTATTAACAGTTATTTACTTTCTTTCCTTTATTGTCCTCTCTGGATTCAGTGAAATAATTTGAAATCAATTAGAGCTCATACCTTCTAAAACTCCTGTCCCATATCATCCCAGCTTTCATGTTTTATGTACATAGTTAAGTTTGGCATGTTATTGCTTGCCTAAAATGTGAGGCCTTCCTGTAGTTCCATAGTAGTTACTCTTGGCTGCATAAATAGGTTTGGGAAGCTATGAGAGATTACCCCAAAGTCATGGATGAAAGAAATCTAGTCAAAAACATGGTACGGAGTGAATTAAGGCAAAAGTCATTAACTTAAAATTACATCCAATATTTAGGAATAGCTCATCCTCTGCACATTATCCAAAATATTTTAAAAAACTAAAAGTAAGATCTCTTAGGCTAGGTGGCGGATTGCAAAGGGCAGGGGGCAGTAGATACCATGAAGCTTCCAATAGATGCATTTCTAAACATTTTTTCTAATATGTAAATTTGTTTGCTGATCCTTAGTAATGTTAATGCTTTGTGTATTTGTTATTTTTACCACTGTTGTTGAACAGCAAACTGTTGAGGCTAGGGTTGATTATTGATAATTTTTATGTGTTTAGTAATAACCACAGCATCATATGTACAACTGCTTTAATAAATCCAAGTTAAGGACTTTGAGGAGAGCATGTAGCAACTATTCATTTTAACAAATCATCACAGACAGTTTCCCTGTTCAAAGCTCCACCAAAAAGCAAGCATGCAGCAAAGGTATAGATTGTATTTAGAGATGTGGTTTCATTTATTCTTGAAGTCCTATAACCTTGCATTATTTAAACACAAAATCCCACCTAACATTTGCCAAATCCAAGTTAATCTCAAAAACATCTGAGGACATTGAGCACAAGCAGATTACTGTGAAGGCACTGGTGGCAGATTGTGGTGGAGAGAGGGTTGAGTGACCCAGAGCAAAGTGTGCCTGGGTTACTCGCTGCCACTTCAGGAGAGGGATTGTATCAGCTCTCATTACCTTTTGTCATGAGGCGGTTCATAAATTAAATATGATATCATGCATTATCTCAAAATATTTCTATATTAATTAGATAATTCACGATGTAAAACGTGTTCATGCAGAAGCAAAGGCGGATGTAATAGTCAAGTATCAGGGAAAAATCCCTTTAGGATACCCAGACATTAAAAATGTAAAAAGTAGCTTATAAGAAATGTGGATTATCAGATTTTTACTATATATAGGTTGTGTTTAATAGTAATTTCTGACACCTGCACATAGATCAAGAAAAGGCAGTTGTTACCACTTTTCACCATTCAAAAAATGGGCTTGTCTCTTAGAGTATTGGTTAATGCTTTGCTTATTTGTTAATGAAGACAGCATTTTAATTTTAAAGCTTCCTTTTGTAGGACTGATGGCACGGGCAGAATCACATTTAAGAAAAATGGTTTGGAACACTTTTTAATAAAAAATTGTAAAATCAGTTTCCAGTGTGGTCAAAATTAGAATGTAAAGGAAAGCATTTTTAAGAAAATACAGAAGCCCAAATCAAGGGAGAGTAATATAAAACGAAATATTTTAAATTAAGAAAAGGTGTTATAGTTTATTACATCATGAATTATGCTTTCTGTACTTACGCTCTTAGTGAAGGAGATAACATTGAAGTGAGAAAATGAACATTCTTAGCTATTTGTGAAGTTAGTAAAATTGCAGTCCCTATTCCATTTTTTTCTGATGAAAATGGATACATGAGATCTCATTTATTGCTGTCCTCAACACCTTTACTGTCCTAGATTCCATTCACGTTCCAAATCGTGGACAGTAAAACTGAAGTCAGATAAACATAGTCACAGGTACAACTGGGAGCAAGTTTTAACATAGTGGTAATTTTGCAAATGCCAACATGAATACTAGTGAGTACTCAATTTACGACAGACAATTTCACAAAAACCAACCACAGAGTGATTTGATATTCTTGCTTCTTAGAGAGTTTTCTAATCCATATAATGCAATGGGGCAGGCTGCTCATATAATTAAAAAAATTAATCCTGTAGAAATGATGTATTAGACATCTCTAACCCAAGAAAAATATGTCTTTTGTATAAGTTTTAAATTCCCATTTGTCTATCTTAGGACAAATGATGACTTCTTCGTGTAGTAATGAAAACGTCTAAATCCTGCTGTGTGGAGAAAAGCTAGAACCATGGGACATTAAGCGAGAATACTCCTCTCATTTAGGCTCCCAGACTACAACTAACAGTCTTTATGTATTTATCATCTTGGTTATTGTTTTATCTCAAGCATATACAGTGTGCAGAAAGTAGAATAATGAATAAAATATGACCATGGAGAAAACCCATAACTTTTGCTTCTATTCTAGAAAGCAGTGTTTGTTCTTTTTAATTTATTACGTGTCCACATTGAAACATTAACATCTACAATATTGTCTTTCAGTTTACTCTTCAATTACTAAAGCAAATGATTTTGATTTATAGCACTTACACAACTGCAGTTCAGGTCACAGAATTGAAATCTATTTGATAATGTCTCAGCATTCTCATGGGCAGCCAGGAAAAAAAAAGAGAGAGAGAGAGAAAGACAAATAGAAATTTTAGTGGGTTCAGATAAATGATTCTGACAAACCTGGAAAATAGTAATTAAACAGTTCATTCCAAAAGACCCCAATGTAAACTCTGCTCACATACATAATTTGTATAAGGAAAATGTATGAGTTTTTTTCTTAAAAATAGAAGCATCATTGCATTTATAACAGATTGATCAATTTTATGAACAGATTACATTGGGAAAGTCACTATTATTGCTGTAAGTGTGTTTGTATATTTTATTCTTTCCTTTTTTGTGTGAGCATCTACTATGTGCCAGGCAGTGACTGTGTCTGAGTGAATGTATCCATTGGTGAGCACTCAGGCGCCATCACTGCCTTCTTGGGGCTTACACCCTAGTGGGGGCCTCAGAGATATTATAACACTCAATATTGACCCAATGGGATGAAAATTGTTATCTTCATGATTTCTTCCAATGGGCTTAGATTTGTTGGGACAGGGCAGAATTAGAATAATTATTTCTCACATATAAGAGTAAGTGATATGAGATTGGGAATTTCTTGCCAACACTCAAGCAAACTGCAGAAGATAATTACTCCGTTTTACTAGCTCACCTAGTTTCTGAAGGATGGGGTGGGGAGTGAGACATGGAGCCTCTGGGGACGAGGATGGGGGGGGTGGGACTGTCCCAGTGGAGGGTGCCACTGGAAGCCTCCACCCAAGTGGGCCAGCAGCTGTGCAAGGGTGCAGCAGTAGGCTGGTGAAAGCCAGGTTGTCAAGATCTTTCTAGGGGAAGAAAAGGATTACACAAAAGGAGAAAAGGGAGGAGCAAGAACATCTCTCCATGGCCTATTTTTATTTTTGTTCCCAAGAGACTAGTGTAATAGCCTTATGCCCCCAAAGACAGCCCAGAACTGAGAGTATCTTCAGTGTTCCTGAGTGTAAATCAGTGAATCTGTTATATAGAAAGTTAACATTTCAGGAGCACAATTATTTCCTGATTTCAAATATGAACAGAAGACTAAATGTCATTTTTTTTAAATCATAAATTTGGTATCCATAGTTACTTTACACATTCCAGAGTCTAAGCATGGAATTTAAGTTTTGTATTTTGAACAAAAATAGCAACATCTCTTTTCTGTATGGCAAAGAAAAACTAAATCCCAGACTTTTATTTTTAACCACAGAAACCATCACTTCTTTCTAAATTATTTGCTTGCCTGCTCATTTCCCCTAAACATCTCTGTTTATGCCAATGGCTTTTTAAATCCAAATAATACTAGTTATTGCCAAATTGCATTAGAATCCTATTGAATTAGAATAATTCATATACTTCATATACTAGACAGTAAATGGTTAGGGATGGTAAAGATCTGATTGTGATCAAAAGTAGGGTTTTTGTTTTGTTTTTAATCATGAGCACATATAAAAGGAAAGTCAAATGAAACCAAGCCAATTTCTGATTTAGTAAGATTAAAACCATAGATGGAGCTCAGTTATTAAGGATGGAAAGGAGGAAAGCACAGAGTGGGGAGAGAAAAAGGGGAAGGAAAAAAAGTAGTGTTTTTTGGGGAACAGTATAATATTGTCTCAGAAGTTCTTATCTCTTATCCTGCTGATGTTGAGACAGTGGCTTTGTATAAGCTTTTATTTATACCTATTTCAACATCATGAAAATTTTTCCATCAGCATTTTCTTGCAACTTTAAAAACCACAAGGGATTATTTGTTTATAAAGAGATACAGGATCTATAATTTATTGGCAATACTTTATTTTAGGAATCTTCAAATTGTACTTAATAAATAAATCACAGGTCAAAATGACTGTCAAATCAATCAGGCTTTCTCGTAAGTTATTTCCTGAAAACTATCCATGAGAAATACAACAAGCCTTGGTGAAACCTCATTACTCTTGGAAGTCTTCAGAGGTTATTATACCTACTGATCTGTATTTGTCTCTAAGAGACATTTGAAACACAGTTAAAATGTCAATTTGGTGTAACATTACCTGTAGTAGAGCTCAGAGTATATGGCAGTGCACAGTCACTCAAGATGCATGGCGTGTCATTTGGGTCGCTTTGATGGGTGCTCGGGTAGAATTAGCCTTGTAGAGACTAATGTGTTCATGCTATCTCTGATCCTGTGGTGGTGTATAAAAATGAACAGCTAAAAATTTACCCATGACAAGATTAAAGCAAAAATAAACACAAAGTTGTTAGACTTTAAACATGAGACTGCTGGTATTCTTTTAAGTTAAACTCATTTTCCATTCTAACATCTGTTCTTGAATTTTATAATTTCTCTATGCTTTTGATTTGGAGTAGCTTGAGCTAGGGTTCTATGTGGAAAGCAAAGAAACAATTCATGGGTAGAGGATAAGACCAAAGCCTAACAGAAGCAAGAGGCAGGAGGTTTTGAGACTTTGGTGCTTTCATTTGGAATGGGAATAAGCCTGGCTCTGGTTCAAAACAAGGCAATTTATAAACATGTATACAATGTATGCAACAAAAAATGTTTATTGTAAACCTAACACAACTTTTACCCAGCTTTATAGTAACGCATGGACAAAGTTTATATAGTAATTACTATAAGGTAACAAGGTTTACATTATACACAGATGTAGGCTCCAGCAACACAGCATGATGCACCTCTGAGAAAAGTGTTCAGAACAGAATATCCATCTGCAAAGGTTTTCACACAATGCAGGAAGAAATACTGTAAAATTTGGAGACAGAATGAAATACAGGGAAACTCTCTCCAGGATTCTAGGCTCTGAAGAGTGGGTAGTACTCACGGCTTAGGCCATATTGTAATAACATGGTGACTTGCACTAACCATGTAGATGGAGTTCGTGGATTAGACAATTCTCAGAATTTTCTAGAAAAAGTTGGGGCCAGACATAGTGGCTCTCGCCTGTAATACCTACGCTTTGGGAGGCCAAGGCAGGAGTATCACTTGAGCTCAGGAGTTTGAGACCAGCCTGGTCAACACCGTGAGACCCCATCTCTTAAAAAGAATTTTTTTTTTTTAAAAAGGGGAAAGAAAAGGAGTTTTTTATGCAGATGAAACAATTGCCTACTCTACCTGCTTTCAAATTTAAGTCTGATAAATATAAAAGTTCATTTCTACATATAAAATGCTTTTTTTAAAAATTATCTTGTTTATATGCTAAGGTTCACTAAAGGAGAAAAAAAAGGAAGTGCAAAAGTTTTTAAAGGTACATATAAAAAGGGATTCACTACAAAAGTGAAGTTAAATTTCCCTCCTAATCCTACTATTCATTGAGCTATGAGATAGAGTGGACTATCACTTGATTTGTGAACACCAAATTAACCTCTACCTATAGCTTTTCAACTGTTCTTCTGAAACCGTGAAAGACTTTTTAAAATAAATCAATCACAGCAGCCTTGAGGGATAGGAGAACTGCAAGATCTGTGTCCAGAGAAACAGTCATTGCAATGTGAATTTACCAGAAGTCAGAAATTTTCCACCTTTTCATTTGTGAAGAGGGCAGAGTGAATGTTAACATCAGGCCCAGAACCTACTTTGTGCCAGGTTCTTAAAGTAAACCTTCCCTGATGCTATTCAGTGAGTAAGCAGTAAAAGGCAAGCAAATGTGACCCTGTCCTCTCTCCTCGTTCAAATGGGAAGACCTGGCTCCATATTGTGATGGCTTTATTAGTGAGAGATGTGTAGACTCTTCAGGTTTGTAACCAGGATGCTGTGCCCCTTTCCGTGCTCCCAGCAGATAGGAATTCAGACTCTGCTGCCTGAAATGGAAGGTAATCATCTACTGAGGAGCAAGGAAGAGAGGAACAGAAGGCATTTTTTAATTTCCGCTATCCCCAATCCATCAGTGTGGGCTGCTCACTCAGGCTGGGATCCATTCTCCAACAAGATGCATCCCAGAGCATGGAGCTCCTGTGTCACGGACAAGCTGCTTTCTATCTGCCTCATAGGAAATTGGGTTTATGTCTTCACTTCAGCCCCGCTCATCATTGGCGCTGACCCTCAGGAAGAGGAAAACTGTTTCGTATGTTCCTAAAATTTGGATGCCCTCAGCTGTAACAGACCACTGCACCCACTATGGTGGTGAACTCACATATGCAGGGGCAAGAAGTCTGTGGTCACCGGGTTGGTTCAGTGGCTCAATGATGTCATCAAGAGCCAGGGTCTCCACCTCAGCCACTGCCCTGGCCTTTAGGCTGTTCTCATGGGACCCACACGGTTGCTTCAGATACTATCATTGCAGACATAACATCTGGCCAAAGAAAAGACTTTCTCCTTTGTCGTTATTAGAAAGGAATACCCCCAGAAGCCCACCAGCAGACATCGCCTGGGGTCCCACTGGCTGGGATTGGCTCACATGTCAAAGCATGAGGGGCAAGAAAGGCTGGTAAAGGGCAGTGGCAGCCTGAGCAACATAGTAAGCCCCATCTCTACAAAGTTTTTGAATAATTAGCCAGGTGTGGTGGCACACGCCTGTAGTCCCAGATACTTGGGGGGTGCTGAGGTGGATCATTTGGACCCAAAAGCTCGAGGCTGTAGTAAGCTATGATCGTACCACTGTATTCCAGCCTGAGCGACAGAGCGAGACCGTCTTAAACAACAAAAGTGACTGAGGTGGGAGGCAGCCCCTGCCTGCACAGAAGAAAGTGGGATGGTGGGCACGTGAGGCTGGGGGCTTACCGGCAAACACAGCATTTGGCCTGCACGGCAGCAGCCTTTGCTCATAACATTTTGATGCCACTTTTTACCTTTACCTAAATTTGTTAATGTATTTGTTAAAACATCTGTTATAAAAATGATTTATCCTCATTGTTGAGAATGTAATAAAAGGTACTTTTAAGGTAGGAAGAAATCTTTTGAGAGGCATTTTCTGTTCAAATTTTGTTATATTTTCATCCTGTTTCTGTAGTTTGTACATATGTTGCAAGAGAGGGAAGAGTGGCATTTAGAACCATCACAGCAGCTGCTGCAACCTTTTAAAAGAATGACAAAATTTATCTTTAGAGAAGTTGATTTCCTTTTATCTGGGAAATGCCTTGAATGAGTTTGTTTTTTTGGGGGGAGCGTGGTGGGGGAGAAATGTTAAGCAGCATTCACCCCTGCCTTGCTTCCCACATGGTCTGAAAGGAGAAAGTGAAACAGAAAGAGGGCTAAGTGGAAAGGAGTTTTGGAAATTACTCGTTGATAACCTCAAGCAGGGGTAAGGCCCGGCATGTATACAGGAGTGGCCAGATGTGAGGAGAGAAGGCTTGGCCCCGGGGCCACAGACAATGGGAAATTTCCCTGGTGAGAAATGTTTTAATTATCATAAGAAAGCATCCCCAAAGTTGGCAGCATTAGGCAAAAATTATTTCTTACATTTCTGGTTTACAGGGCCTAAATTGGGGTCTGTTGCAGAGTTGTCTGGCATCGTCTGAAGGCTCCCTCTCCCTTTCAGACACTGAGTGTGGCAGCTTACAGTACGACTGCACTCAGTTTTTCATTCCCCATTCTGTGGAACAATACATTCCTGCATGCTGCAACATCACTTGCAGTTACTTCCTGCAAGAGAAATATACTTCCCCACCTCAGTGACACTGGGCTTGGCAAGGGATTCATCTCAGCCAGTGGATGTATTAATATATGCCACTCTGCTTCCACCAGCTTTTTAATTTCCTTCTATAAGAATAGCATGTTCCAAACGGGCTGCCCATCAGCCTGGATCCTGGAATGAAAAAGACATGGAGCAGGGTTGCAGCCAACCACTGCCATGCAACGTGAGTGAAAACACTGGTTGTCATCAAGTCTGAGATTTGGGCGTTACTGTAGCATTTGTGACCCTTAGCAAAGCTAACTAATGTGCTAAAAGTCACAAACTCAACACTTGCAGACAAGGAAAGCAAGTGAGGCAGAGGGTGTGTGAAACTATGGGGATGGCAGGGCTAAGGCAGATGGGACCAAATCAGCCCAAGGATAAGCTCCAGTATTAAACGTTGTTATATGAGTTAAAATTTTTAAAGCTGATTTGGTTAAACACCAGGTCATGATTTTAATAATACAGCTAATATTTACTTCCTGAAAGCTTAATATAGTTGAAAACAAAAAATATAATGACCCAATCTCTTAATGTTTTCCTAATCATTTAACTTTGTAGGTTCTTTTAGGCACCAATCTTCAGTTCAGAAGAAACAATCTTCTGAAACTTGTTTGGTTTTTTTTGTTTTTTGGTCTTTTCTAAAGAAAGGGAATTATTTTTTATGTTAAAAGTTCTCTCTAGAAATGTTTTGAGTTAGCTTCCCAAACATCGATATACAGAAATGTGGCACTTAGCAATGGAGATACATTCTGAGAAATAGGTGATTTTGTCATTGTGCAAACTAATTAGAGTGTACTTACACAAACGTAGATGGCATAGCCTACTATACACCTAGGCTACATGGTAGAGCCTATTGCTTCTAGGCTATAAACCTGTACAGAATGTTACTGTACTGAATACTTACTGCTGGAAACTGTCACACAATGGTACTGGTGTATCTAAAATAGAAAAAGCACAGTAAAAAAAACCAAACAGTATAAAAGATAAAAAATAGTACACCTGTATAGGGAGGGCACTTACCATTAATAGAGCTTGCAGGGGTGGAAGTTGCTCTGTGTGAGTCACTGAGTGAGTGGTGGGTGAATGTGAAGGCCTCAAACATTACTGTGCACTACTGTAGACTTTACAAACACGGCACATTTAAAGTAGGCCACACTAAATTCATTTAACAATTTTTTTCTTCAGTAATTAACCTTAACTCACCGTAACTTAACCTTACAAACTTTCAAACTTTGACTCTTTTGTCAAAGTTTTTTGACACTTAGCTTAAATTTAAAACACAAACATCTTGTAAAACTGCACAAAAATATCTTTATATCCTTATTCTGTAAGTTTTTTCCTATTTTAAACTTTATTTTTCTACTTTCTAAACTTTGTTAAAAACTTAAGACACACACACACACATTAGCCTAGGCCCACAGGGTCAGGATCATCAGTATCACTGTCTTCTATCACCACATCTTGTCTCACTGGAAGGTCTTCAGGAGAAATTGCATGAATGGAGCTGTCATCTCCTATGATAACAATGCTTTCTTCTGGAATACCTCCTGAAGGACCTGCCCAAGGCTCTATTAAACATTTTTTTAATAAGTAGGAATAGAACACTCTAATTATAAAAAGTAAATACACAAACCGGTGTCATTTATTGTCATTATCAGTATTACGTACTGTACATAACTGAATGTGCTGTACTTTTATACAACTGGCAGTGTAGTAGGTTTGTTTACACCAGCATCTCCACAGACACGTGAGTAATGCACTAGGCTATGACATTAAAACGGCTAAAACATCATGAGGCAATAGATTTTCTGCTCCATTATAATTTTATGGGACCACTATTGTATATGTCATTATGCAGTACATAACTGTAATCTTCTGCAAAACCAGTCAAATCTAACCATGCCACAAAAATAACTACCACCATCTGTCTTAAAGAACGTGACTCCTATATGGATGGAGATTAACAAGGGCATAGATCGATTCTATAGAATATTTCATTTAATTGATTTTATTATAACTGGATTAGGTCTGAGCCCTGGGAAACAGACATCACCTTGTTATAGAGAATCACACATTATAGTTTTAACTGAAGTTGTTTTTCATATAGGACAATCATAAATATGAGTATTACAAGAGCTGACTACATACTTTCAAGTTTATATTTCCTGACAAAGGATATGACCTTTTTCCATCCTGTAATTCAGAGAAAAAGAACCACTTGCCCTATATAAACTCTAAAAAGAAAACTGCATAAACCCAGGAACAGGGGGCAAGGAGTGCTCCCCTTTGACCTACTATTAGCAGGTCCAACAAATGATATATCACCACGTCTATGAAGAAATTTCTTTCTATAAAAGCACAAAATTTAAATCGGATTTGACTTTACATATTAGGGCTTTCATCTTGATGAGAAACTCCTAACAGCAGCAGCTCAAACTGATTGTTAAAAGGAAAAAACACAGGGCAGATTAATAATGCAACTTGGATCTTCACTCTTCTCTTTCCAATTCAAATGCTGGAATATGACACTCTTTTTATAATATTCTGCCCATGAGGTTCTCTCCCTTCTTTTCTGCCTTCAGAGTCCTTTCCAAAAGGAAATTACTGCCTGGCATTCTACATTATTCCTAATTTCCAGGTGGAAAAATGAGACAAATTAATTGACTCCTAAAAACACTAGGGACTGTATTTTTTAAAAGCAAGACAATACTTCAGATTTTCTTGCTTTAATTCTTCTCTATATTGCCACAGTAAAATATTTAACAAAGTCCAAGAGATTACTGATATGCAGTAATGACCTATGACTTTACATTAATGGAGTGATGTATCAATAATAAACTGATCAGTTAAGTAACTGGAAAATGTTTGCATGTAAAGAATGATTCACTATCCTTTTTATCTTGTATTGAAATCGTCAAAACATTTAAAAACACAAAGTTGAAGTAATTTTAAATAATAACAACTGTGAAATACTGCAACATCTTGAAGTACTTCTTTATAAATGACCAAAAACAGGTAAAATTTTGTTCAGTATAATTTCAGTGAAGAAGTTTTTTGACACAGAACTACATATATTTTTAAATTGGTAATCCACATAAGATATACACAAAACCTTCAAGTGACTACATTGTTCAATAAATAAAACTCTACATTGTTTTGTTTTTACAGCCTAGTGAGCTTATAATTCAGTAACACCCTTTTAAGAAATTCTAGTCTACAGAATGACATGTCCAAATTGTTTGGTCCTATTAATTTCTTTAGCAAAAACCTCCAATTCCTTTATACTTAATTCCTCCGCATATCATCTTTGAAGGGCCTGACTAATAAATCACAAGTGTAACCCTCCAGTCTCCAGTCTGGGTTTTTCATGAGTTTCAGTTCAGTGTAAGCCAGCACACTGACCTCCCCATGAATTTTCCACAGTACCTACTTTATTTAACACTTTCCACAAAGTATCCTGTCCTTCTAGGCTTTTTGTAGAATGTGAAGTTAATAATGGCATGTGGTGTTCCTTAGCATGACCTGCCAAAAAGTGATGATCTCCTTGGAAGAAAAGCCATGGGCTGCAATCACACGTCTCAGCTGACAGACATCCAAATGGATTCTATATAGAAAGAAAAGATTTGTGTCTTCTGGAATATGAATGTTCACTTTTAATAAATTCAAACAGATCCCGACATAAACATCTTCAAACTTGATGGGTTTTACGTGACCCATCATTTCATAGATCCTTGGCACCAAATCTCTGGACATTATATAACCCAACCCACTGCAGTATGGAGGGAACACCTTGAAAGGATACTCCTGGTAAGAAATATGGGTTTTTTGGTAAAATCCTCTATAGGAATAATTATCAATTAGAGGATAACCTGTGAAAAACTTCTCTGAGTGGTTTAGGTTTAAAAGATACTTCACTAAATTGCCAGTATTGATGAAAACATCAGTGTCTGTCTTCATTACGTACTTGGCACTGGGGCAAAACTCAGTTACCCACCTGAATGCCATAATGGTTTTCAAGGTCAGGTTATTATATGTGTCTAAAAAATCTTGTCGGATTATGTCACCATAAAGAAGGTGTTCATCCTCTAAGGACAATGCCAACATTCTGTCTTCCTTTTCAGCCTCTTGGCCTAATAAGAAAAATGTAAGAACCTCATATCCCCACCAAGACTTTTTTTCACCCCAAGTAACTCTAATGGCCTGCCTGGCTTTCACATCTGAAGGGTGGGAGGTCACCAGAATGACCAGAAATGGATTTTGATGAGAGCAGTTTGAATGCTCTCGAAGTGTGAAGTGAAAGTCTTGTCTGTAAATTGGCTCATACTCATAGAAGTACATCCAGTTCACGCGTTCTATCACATTGTAGTGGGGAAGGCTGAGGTACCACATCACAAAGAAACTCAGGAGTGACAGCAGCAGGAGGCTCCATTTGAGGGATCTCAGTGACATCCTACTCGGAAGGACAGTCCAGAGAGCCGAGGCCATCCACAGCAGCTCAGAAGCACGCGAGCCGAAGGTTCTGGAAGAGTTATCAAAGATTGGGTTAATATTCCACACCGAAAACACATTTTCAAAAGACATCTGACTATCTACTCAAGGAGAAAGCGTAGGAGAACAGAATCTCCAGAGTAAAACAAAAAATCCTGACTTGAATCTACTTCATTTAACTGTAAGCAAATAGAAACCAATAACCAAAAATCTATTTTAGCTTCTTACATCAAGACCAAGGTTAAAACACATCCTTTGATTATTTTGTAGTAGTTATCCTACTCTACCTAAATTAACAGTTTACTGTTAAATATAATTCTATCCTAGGTGCAGATATGATAGGGACAGAAAGAGATGGGTAATGGTGGGTTAAAAAATAAATCTACCATAAAAACAAATAAATAAAATGTATCTCCTCTTTATAACTATAAAAAAAGAAGGATTTAATTCAAGGGGATATTACTAGCCACATGCCCAAATAAACGAAGGGTCTTTCTCAGCTGTGTGTTCTGATACGGATTCTAGCAAATCTGGATAAGAAAAACCATATAGTGATCATTATTCTATTCTTAGTGACTGCTGATGTGGGATAAGGCAGAGATTCTTCACCTGAAAGGCAAGTCCTCCAGACACAAATAGGATCATCTCTCTTGAGTTTTCAAACACTGACTATGAAACAGCTTTTACCTGCCCCAAACACCACCTCTCCCCTCTTTTTACCTCATTGGTTAAACTCAATGCTCAGTCTGCAAAGCAACTGTTTAAATCAAAGACCCGTCCTTAGTATTAAGTTTTCACATTTCCCATTCCAACCTCTTCAGAAATCACACACCCAATCAGAATCATGGGATGGAAACTCCTAAAACACTTGCTTTTACACAGAAGCTCCAGCTGAGACAAGAGGAGGCACAGAACATTCAGATTGTGAAGTGACAGCTCTGTTCCTGATCTCAAGGCAGAGGGTGGTTTATAATTCGGGATTCCATAAAGCTTTCCTTGCACCATGAGCATAGACTTCAGTCTAAGGGCATTCATGTATGTGTATTTACTGGACATCTTCTACTTCCAAAGACCAGGCACTAAGGAGACCAAAGGAAGTAGGAGACAGGAGAAAGAAGAAATCCCAAGACAACGTATAAACATGGCAGCACAGTGCAGTACACACTGTTTACATCAAATGCTAAGGAACTTTAGCATAAGGGACAGATGAACAACATGAAGAAGGGTGGGCTGAGGAGGCTGCTGGCAGGTGCCCTTTTACCCACAATTATATGGGGGAGGGTTCTTGGAAAGCTGGAATTCACTATGGAGGACAGACATTAATGTCCTTATGGGAAGGCTGGTCTACCAAGGGTTCTACCTTGGGTCAACTTTAGGGTCTCTGGACATACAGCTCCTCTGTCTCTTAATACATGTGAAAATAACAGGATTTCAAGGCTCCTTGTCCTCTTCATTTGGTCATCTCTTACCTGCCCTGATTACGTCTCACCACAATTATCTTTTCTATATGTAATGCTTTCCATATTTTAACCCACACAACGCAATGTAATGTTTTAGCAAACTCTCTCCAGTTCGGTTCCACGTATATGTGTCTTGCCTCTCCACTTACATTCTATGACCTTGTTGGCAAAAACAATTTTTCTCTCAGGAGTCAAAGTGCAAGACAAAGGGAGGCCTACAGCAGGAGTGCAATGGACACTGAGGCTTGATATGCTATCTCCATTTGTAAAAGGATAAAATATAGATCTGTCCACCCACCTCCTATCCTCCCCTATCCCCTTTACTTGCCATACACTGCCAATCCCAGAATAAAACCTGAAATGGAATAGTTTGAGAGCAAGAATTATGAAAGTAATTAACACTGCCTTTATACGTTTTCTCCTCACCTGGCTACTGGGCACTACGCAACCCTTGAGGGAACCATTTACAACTCAGCCACTAACGACTTGTACATTTATGACAACAAATATCTCATTCTAACAAATCAGCATATTTCAACAGATTTTGGAAAAACAGAAGGCAAGTGTTGTAAGCGGTGCCATTTATAATTGCATATGGATGATGGGGGCCCTACTACTCTTCAATAATGGGAAGAACTTAAAATGGCAAATCTTATTATAAAAGTTATTTTTTGCACATTCTATAAGCCATAGTTTCTAAATGTGAGAATGTGACTATGGTTATGATGTCTATCATTTATGGACCCATGAATAAAATAAAGCAGCAGCAAAAAGAGGAGAAACTATCTAGTCCAAAAGCAAGGAACGGACTCTAAAGAACTGGCCAGAACAGACTAGGTCACCTACAACACAGGTGGCTCCAAAGCCAGCCACCAAAGTCCACTCTCCAGCTCTGTCCTTTACCAACCAGGATGAATGGGTATGTTATGTATCTCTTGAAGCCTCAGTTTCCTGTCTCTATATTGAAGATATTAATATAGTGCAAATGAGTGATAATATATGCAAAACTTCTGGCCTGTGTTAGGTATTCAACAAACAGAAGCTGTTATTATCAGCTATGGTTCTACCTTTGGCATCATTTCCATTCTATTTGTGTTCTCTAAAATGATTCTTACTGTCAAAATAGATTAGCCTGAAAAGGAGGGAGGGGCAAAAAATTTTTTCATGTGGTTAAAAAATTAACTAAAATACTAGGTAAAAATGACATGATGGCTACAAAAAGATGTTTCATAGGAAAAGTAAAATATGCTAACATTCTTAGTATATTTTAACAAAGAGATATGAATAAACCTTCATATTTTGCTAAGAACTTCATTTAAGAATGTACATTAACCTTTACATTGATCACTGAAAGAACAAATATAGAACACTATCTTCCAAATTGATTGAGAAATAGAAGACACAAATTAAGTTATCCGTCTATTCAATATAAGGTAGGAAAACGGGAAATAAAAAGAAAAAATGCATGCAAACACAAAATGCAAAAGACGATGGCAGGAATAAATATAAATGTGCTGTTAATTAAGGTAAATGTAAATGTAAACTTATCTACTAAAAAAAAAAAGACTCTCAGGCTGGGCATGGTGGCTCATGCCTGTAATTCCAGAACTTTGGGAGGCCAAGGCAGGCGGATCACCTGATGTCAGGAGTTCAGGACCAACCTGGCCAACATGGCAAAACCCCATCTCTACTAAAAACACAAAAATTAGCCAGGCACGGTGGTGCGCACCTGTAGTCCCACCTACTTGGGAGGCTGAGGCAGGAGAACTGCTTAAACCTGAGAGACGGAGATTGCAGTGAGCTGAGATCCTGCCACTGTACTCCAGCCTGGGCAACAGAGCAGCAAGACTGTCTCAAAATAAATAAATAAACAAACATCATTAATAAGGGACAAAGGAGATGTTATTACTAAAAGAAGAAACCACCCAAAAAGATACTTTATCATAAAGCTCTGTAAGAAGAAACCATCCAAAAAGATAATTTAACAATCATGAAGCTCTATAACCATAAAAACACAGCATCAAAGTATATAAAGCAAAACCTGAAGAGTATGGGTATAAATGGGAAAATTTATAATCCTAATGGGAGATTTTTAATACATCTAAGTAACTGATACATCAAGCAGATAAAAAAGGATATGAATGTTTCAAATAATATTATTAATCTTGATCAAATGAAACATTTAGTACCTTTCATCCAATAAAAAGAATAGAAACATTCATTTTTAAGACAACATAACACATTTAAAAAGAAAACTAATAATATTAGGTAATATAAGCCTTCTCAACAATTTTAAAAACAATAATATAGGCTACATTCTCTAACCACAGCATAATTATAAATCAATTGCAAAAAATATGGAAAACACTTAAAAAATTTAAAAACCATAAAATTTCTTAAAAATTTGTTTAGAAGCCCAAGGCGGGTGGATCACAAGGTCGGGAGATTAAGACCATCCTGGCTAACACGGTGAAACCCCATCTCTACTTTAAAAAAAAAAAAAATTGTCTAGAAGCTCAAAATCCTTATATACACAATTTGTTTCATCCATAAATTTAAAGAGAACACCATATCTGCACTGCACATGAGCAATGTAAAATGTTTCAACTCGGTAGCTACTATACCAATCTCTTACTTGAAAATTACTGGGATGATGGAGGAAAGACAGCATTTTTTATTTCCTGCTTTAAAGAATCAATCGCCTATAGTTCAGAAGAAGCAGATAGCTCCAATTGAAGAGAAAAAGCTCTTCTTTATAGAAAAATGCCACTTATAGGCTGGGTGTCATGGCTCACACCTGTAATCCTAATGCTTTGGGAGGCTAAGGTGGGAGGATCACTTGAGACCAGGAGTTCAAAACCAGCCTGGGCAACATAGTGAGACCCTGTCTCTATAAAAGAATAATAAAATTAGCCAGGCATGGTGGCATGAGCCTGTGGTCCCAGCTACCCGGGAGGCTGAGGCAGAAGGATGGTTTGGGTGTGGGAGGTCCGGGCTGCAGTGAGCTGTGATTGTGCCACTGCACTGTAGCCTGGGTGACAAAGCGTGACCCTGTTTCAAAAATAAATAAATAAATAATTTAAAAATTTTTAAAAGAAAAATGCCAATTAGAAATGTCTAGAAATTACCCCTGCAGTTTCCTGGCCCATAGTTTCAGTTATCCACAGTTAACTACAGTCTGGAAATATTAAGTGAAAAATTCCAGAAATAAACAATTCATAAGCTTTAAATCGTGCACTGTTCTGAGTAACATGACAAAATCTCGCACCATCCTTCTCTGTCTCAGGTAGAACATGAATCCTCCCTCTTCCCAGCGTATCCACACTATATATGCTACCCACCTGTTAGTCACATAGGAGCCCTCAGTTACCAGATTCACTGTTATGGTATCAGTACTTGTGTGCAAGTGACCCTTATTTTACCTAATAATGGCCCCAAGGCAGAAAAGTAGAATGCTGACACTTCAGATAGGTCAAAGAGAAGCTCAAAGTGCTTCCTTTAAGTGAAAAGGTGACCTTGGCATTCTTTGGGTAGGGTGTGGTACTATCATGGTTTCAGGCATGTTTGGGGGACAGGCTGTTGAACACAGCCCCCATGGATAAGCAGAGACTACTATAGATGGAATGACAGAATAAGAAAACTGTCATTTTGCAATCTTTCATGAAATTACTGATGATGATTATACATCAGAGTTTTGATAATAAATAAAAGGTTGATGGAGAATTGGCTATCTGTATGATGCCAAAGTAACACCACGAAGATTACTTTTTAGTTGCAAGAACTGAAAAAATATAAACTTTACATTGGAGGATCAGGGTGTCACCACTCTAACCCAATAATTAATCGTAACATCATAAATGATGGAACAAACACCTATTATGTATCTCCTAATGACATACAATGTAATTTTTAACTGGAATCTAATCAAATTTTACAAGAAATACAGAGGATAGAAAGAAAAGCTAAGGAACATCACAAGAAAGCAATCAAATCCATAAATATATGTCCATAAGATGATAAATAAAAGTTGGTATGTCTTCCAATGGAATCCTATATGATAGCTAAATGAATTGGATTTGTATACAGAACATCAATTTAACTCTCAGAAATAAAACGTTGAGTATAAACAAGTTATATAATGATATATGTATAAATTACCATTTATAAAAATTCTAAAACTACACACAAGAAGTGATGAACCTTTAGAAGCAACTATGTATAAATAATGATTTTTTTCTAATGGGACTACAGGAAAACATACCACACCTATCAGCAGGAAGAATGAAAGGAACATGTGGTTAAAGGGGGGAAAAAAACACTGGTCATAAATACTGTACTATAATTAACAGCTGCTAATTCAGGGCGATGGAAATATAGGTGTTCTCTAATATTTACAGTTTTCTTTGTATATTAAGTTTATTAAAACAAACAGGAAAAAAGTATAATAAAAATGCTTTGGATATCAGAGCCAATCCACCCTAAATCTTGACTGCAACAATGACTAGTTGTATGACCTTAGGCATGTTAGTTACCTTCTCAAAAGTTTCATTTTTCTTTTTTTTTTCTTTTTTTTTTTTTTTGAGACGGAGTCTCGCTCTGTCGCCCAGGCTGGAGTGCAGTGGTGCAATCTCGGCTCACTGCGCCTCCCGGGTTCACACCATTCTCCTGCCTCAGCCTCCTGAGTAGCTGGGACTACAGGTGCTCCACCACGCCCGGCTAATTTTTTGTATTTTTAGTAGACATGGGGTTTCACCATGTTAGCCAGGATGGTCTCGATCTCCTGACCTTGTGATCCACCCGCCTCGGCCTCCCAAAGTGCTGGGATTACAGATGTGAGCCACCACACCAGGCCAAAAGTTTCATTTTTCAGCTATAAATCAGGCATCACAAAACTAATTATTGTGAGGTTTAATGGAAAGAACTTGGATTAACCAGTCAGCACAGGGCCTGGTCCAGGACCAAGAGCACTTAATGGTTTCTGAATATTCCCAAAATAAAGAAATGATAAATTTTTGAGGTTATAGATATCCTGAATTTCTGATTTGACCATTACACATTTATGCATGTATCAAAATATCACATGTACTTTATAAATATGTACACTTATCAATCAATAAAAATATTTTTAAAACGATACTCAGGCATGTAGATAAATAGGGCTCAATTGAAGTGGCCCCTGTGTTCATAGCATGTGTGTATCATAGAAATCAAACTGGCCAGAGATCTCGGATTGGCTCATTTCCTGATAGTGAGAGCACAGGGCAGCTGGCCTGCCTCCTTAGGACAGCTGAGCAGTGGGCTACAAGGACCCCGACACTGTTCTAAATCCCATGTCCCAGGGGAGGGACGGAGAGAAGAATCAACAATATTGACGAATAGAAAACAATATGAAAAGCCCCAACAGGGAAGTACACTATTATTTTATTACTGACTTCTTAAATGCCACACATCACTTTCAAGAAAGAAATTATAACTTAAAAATAATTTCCATTTAATATATGTAGTCATGCATTTAAAAAAAAAAAAAAATTTCCATTTTCTAAAAGATAAACTTGTGGCCAGGCACTGTGGTTCACACCTATAATCCCAGGACTTTAGGAGGCTAAGGCGGGAGGATCGCTGGAGGCCAGGAGTTCAAGACCAACCTGGGGGAACAGTGAGACCCCCATAGATTAAAAAAAAAATTTTAAGGTAAACTTGTGCTTATATTAACTACATATGAATTTGCCAACTATAAGCAATTTCCATTAAGCAAACAGTATCTTATCTATCCCACCAACTTAGTGCAATGCTGGGTGAACAGCAAGCCACCAGTAATTACTTGTTGATTTAGGGGTTGATCTGCAGCAGCTGAAAAAACATCTCAAATACTAGAAAAGCTCAGAAAACCTCCAAAGATAAAAAAGGTTATCAGTTTCCAGTGTTGTAAGTGGTAGAGACAAACTCAAACAAGACTCCAGATCTCACATTCTTGGCTGCTAGATCCCAGGGAGTGTGCTGCCTGCTCACTATGCTTCCTATGCTAAGGAGCTCTTCTGACCAGAGCTGCTTTGAGTTTTAATTTCTTGCAACCATTGAACTTTGATATAAACAGTATGGCAGCATCACAGCCTTATCATTTTCACAAGGAAGACTCAAAATTCCTACCCTTAAAACCTGAAATACAAATTTTTAACAAGAACAGTAACTAATTGTTCATGCAGATATACACCTTTTTATTTAACACCAAAAACATACTGGACATCACTAGAAAATAAATGGGGGTATCAGTGTTTAAATGCAAAGATTCCAGGAAAACAGACAAACAGAGATACTACAATGGCACAATTATTTAAGCCAAAATAACCTGAAACTCTTTCCTGGGGTGCAAAAATGTTGGCTATTTCCTGCAAAAAGAAATCAAATGTAATTATTTAAAAAGTAATTATTCTAATTTCAAATGTAATAATATATGTTCATTAGAGAAAATTTAGGGAATGCCAAAAGAGCACAGAGACAATAAAAGCTTAAAAATAACAATATTAACATTAAAAAAAAAATTTAGAGACGTGTCTTGCTATGTTTCCCAGGCTGGACAGCAGTGGCCATTCACAGGCACAATTATTTTGCACTGCAGACTCAAACTCCTGGCCTCAAGTGATCCACCCCAGTAGCCAGGACCACAGGCATTTGCCACAATGCCGGGCAACAACGTTCACATTTTTTATGAAGATCTGTCAAGTCTTCTGGCTCCATGGGTTTATATAAGCCCCTCTTTCATCTGCTACAACTACTCCCTCCCAATCCTATTTCAACCACAATGGCTTCCATTCTTTTTTATTCTTTTAATCTTTTAATTAAAAAATATATAAATATATAGAGATGGGGTCTTGCTATGTTACCCAAGCTGGTCTCGAACTCCTGGACTCAAGCAATCCTCCCACTGCAGCCTCCCAAAGTGCTGGCATTATAGATGTGGGCCACCAAACCCGGCCTGACTCCCATTCTTATCCCTGAATATGTCAACTATTTTCCTCTCTTGCAGAGCCTGCACTTACTCTGCCCCTCCAACCAAAAAGCTGGTTGTTGGAAAGGCTGGCTCCTTCTCATGCCTCAGATCTCAGCACAGTGTCACTTAGGAGAGTCCTTCCCCGACCCCTTATCTCAAGTAGTTCCCCCAGCACTTATTTTCTATCACATCCCTGGTTATTCCCTTCCATAAAGTATATGAATGTGCTTTGGTTAAGGAATAGGCCAAGGCGAATATCTGGGCCAAAGTGACTTAGCAAGTTTAGGGCACAGGCGCATACTTCACTTGTTAGATAACCTGTCTTTGTAAGTTTATACTTGGCTTTGAGTTGTTATTGTTTGTAAAAGGTATAACTGCCCTGCTGATGCTGCCCATGGGGTTTGGGTTGGCTTGACATGGCTTGGGGGTGCACTAATGCCCAGAGAGAGTAATGCTACTGACCCCTGTAAGGGAGAGTGGATTGCCTTGAAGGCGGGAAATGGGGACTTATGCCCAGAGGGAAAAAATTAAGCTGCTAACCCTGGTAGTATAGGCCAGGGAGTGCAGCTGCAAGGCTGGGGGCAGCAGGAGCAGGCTCATAAGAGGAGCCACAAAGCTGAAGCAAACAGCCAAGATAAAGAAACTGTGACAAACAGTTAGTGTAAGTAAGCTGCTGATTAAAAAGCTGCTGAATAAAACTACATTTCACCTGCCTAAAGCCCCCCGAGTGTTCTTTCAGCAATTCGCCCATCCACCCACTCCCCTCAGACCTCAGCTGGGACTCAAACCTAACACCTTGTTGGACCTCAGCTGGGACTTAAACCTAACACCTTCTCAGCATTTAACCCTGTCTAGACTTTTAAAAATCTATTTCTATTTGTTTATTGTCTATTCCCTTCAAAAGAATATAAGATTGGAGAGAGGGAAAACCTGACCCCACTTATTCACTGCTATATGTCCAGTGTCTAACACATAGTAGGCTCTCTGTAATATCTGCATACTTTGCAAATGATTTGGTAATGTACTTTTATCCACTTAGTAAATATTCCTAAGAAGAAGCTGAATCCAAAAGTAACCTGAATTTGTTGATTATGCTTTTCTTCAGCTGTCTTCTAATAACAAAACCTTATTGTAATAGGCTATGCTGATTCTGATCATGTGCATTTTAAAAGGTCCAAAAAAACAAGAAACGAATTTCAGTTAAATTTTAGGTCCAAGCACGCTAGAGTCAGGATCATCCATATGCTAACTATTATAGATAATTACCAAACTACTGTCAGTTTTGCAACATTCTAACTTTTCTTCTACATAAAATACTGCAAAGGGAGTGGAAATCTTAATTGCCTAAAAAAAGGTCCTGTGCATATTAAGTTTAATTCAAATCATCATTACACCAATCATGTATATTCCTTATAAAGGGAAAATAACTATCAATTCACATCTTTGAGGGAAATTCCCCCACTACCCTTTCAAACTAAACACATTAACTCATAAAGCAATATAAAACTCTACCATTCAATTAGACTTGTCAATTAAACATCTAATTATTTTCACAACTCACTGCTGCTTTGTGTTTGAGGCCCTCCCCTGATTATATTAGAAATAAACACAACCAGTGCCATCTGACCACTACTTTTTCTTCCCCTCTTCTTTAACCCAGTGGTTCTCACTTTGCGGCACATTATAATCTCCTGGAGAACTTGAAAAATACTGGAAGCCAAGCGGGATCCCAGGCCAACTAAATCAGAGTTTCAGAGGGTGGCAGGGCTCAGGTGGCAGTAATTTTAGTATACGTGCTACCAAAGCGAGCACCAGGTGGCAGTATTTTTAAAGCTCCCAGGTGATTTGAATGTGATGCCTAGACCCTCACCACTCAAAGTGCATGGGCACCACCTAGGAGTGTATTAGGAATACAAAGCCCCAGGCCCCACCCTAGACCTAGTGAATCAGAAACATTTTTAACAGGTGGCTTGTGGACATACTGAAGTTTGAGAAGCAATGAAATCCACTTGAGCAAATTACTCAACCTTTTTAAGCTTCAGTTACCTTATCTGTAAAATAGGAGCAATAATACCTTCTTTGCGGGTTTATTGCCAGAGCTACATGAAATAATACGTGCTAAACATCTAGGATGGGGCTGGCACACAGTAAGGGCTAAGTAGATGGTATTGCTGTTATTATTAGAGTCCACACTATATGCTTCCTCTACATATACTATTTGTCTACATTTCCTTTACAAACCTTGCTCCTAACTCCCAAATGTGTCTTACATGGCATGACATGCTCTATAATACAATTAAACATGCAAATAAATCTTAGTGGATCCACCTTCTCCTTCCAAATCAGTAAGTCTTCTCCTAGAGTCCAAGGTTTCTGTTTTCCTAGAATCTCCCAGTGCCTGATGTTCTGCTATCCTGCAAATGCGAGCCCCAAAGAACTACTGGTAGAGGTCCACAAAGCCAAACGCACATTTCTGGGTTCCGCCTCTGCACATGCGCTCCCCTCTCCTGGGATCCTTCTTTCTGCCCCATAGTCTTTCTACAACTGAACATCATTTTTTCTGGGAACCACTCACACTGTCAAAAGTCTCACCATAGGCACTTGTAGCAGCTGGAGAAGAGCTGCAAAATACAAGAAATTTTTCCAGCTGTAGTGCGTGTGATATTCAAGTGGTGTCAGGCTACTTTGAGGATTGTGCATATTTGATATGGTTTACATTTTTCTCCTTACTTTGGAGCATACAGCTGGACATATAATAGGAAGTGAAATTTTATTTACTGAATGAATGAATAGCAATTGGTATATCTGCTTAATTTGATAACACTTAAAAATGAAATATGCTTTACTCTGTCAGGGTAAATAGGCTCACATTAAAAAGAACCTGCTTTCTACTCTATCCAATTTCTTCATACTCCCCTCTCTCCAAAATTTTAGCAATAGTCCTTGCTTGGTCCTGGCACTGCAGTAAGTATGTTTTATATTTCCATTCGTTTGATGACTACCGCAATCTTATGAAGTAGGCACCAATATTATAACATTTATCTTTCAGTTAACCAGCTTGAAGTTTGGACACCTGTTCAGTAGTCAGGGTGTCAGAGCCTGCAAAGCAGCACTAAAAACTCAGGTATATTCACCACCCCAAGTGGAGTCTGTAGCCATTGCACTACAAAAGCTTCCCTCCTGCCTTGTTTTATCCTATTGGCCTGGTATCTTCATACTTTCACAGTGCAGCACCTCTGTTCTTCTTCAGAGGTGAAGAGTTGTCAGAGCTCAACGAGAAACTTTTGGCCGGGCACGGTGGCTCATGCCTGTAATCCCAGCACTTTGGGAGGCCAAGGCTGGCAGACTGCTTGAGGTCAGCAGTTCAAGAGCAGCCTGGCAACATGGTGAAACCCCATCTCTACTAAAAACACAAAAATTAGCCAGGCATACTGGTGCATGCCTGTAATGCCAGCTATTCGAGTGGCTAAACCAGGAACTTTAAAGAAAGGGAAGTTTAGTCCAATTTCCATGCAAATCATGCTCACCCAGTTTTCAACAAGTCCTCTCCAACAAGTTCACTTTTTGGCAATGGAGAAATTCCTGAAGGGACTAATGTTAATGCATCTGTATTCCAAATAACCCTGAATAAGTTGCTGAGACTCTGTAAACATTAGTGAACACTTATGACACAAACACAATGACCATCAGGAGCTAGAAGAGATTCACTGAGAATGCTCTGTTTGACTATCCTAAGCCCCATTTTCAATAGGGTTCTTCAACAGAAGATCAAGGTAACTCGCAGGTAACACCTAAGAATCAAGCTTCTCTGTAAAGAGAGCTGGACACTTAAAGTCCTTCTGAACAAAATCGGAAAATGTGAGTAATAATAGTAGCTAGATGGCTTAAAAATTGGCTGATCCATCATAGCCAGTGTATTTTTCATGCAGTCATTTGTTCAAGAAACATTTCTTGGGCTTGTGCTGGACTCTGGGAATAGTGTTCCACAAAAGTGCCAGAGACCTGTCCTCCTGCTGATGTTCTAAGGTTGACTGGAGCATCTTTGTCAAACTAGGGAAAAAAATCACAGGCCTATCTTTAGCCTTTTCGCATTTCATATTTCTAATTAAAGAACGTGGGCTTATTCAATTTTGTAGGCAGGAAAAAAAAATGACAAATTCATTAAAAGATGTAATTACAATCCAAAAGGTTTTAACAGGTGAGAAAAAGCTAAAGACAGCAAGATGAAATTTGATGGGAACACATTTATTGTCCTATGTCAGAGTTCGAAAAACCAGCTGCACAAGGGCAGGATGGGGAGCCATTTTAACAGCAGCCTAAACAGACCTTACGGTTTAGCTGAGTATGAGTCCAATATGATAAAAGGTGGTGAAGTAAAGGAATAACTGGGCAGTCAGGAAACAAGGATTCTAGTTCTGGCAGGGAGGCCAAGTCATTGAATTTGAGGAGTTATTTCTCAACAGAATTTTAGGACATTGGGCTAGGATACCTCTCAGGCACGATCTGGCCCTACCAGCAGAGGGATGATGTTCATTCTTGCACACTGTGTCCCCAGCACCTAGCATAGTGCCTGGCACATAGGAAGCACTCCCAAGTACTTGTGAATGAATGGCAGTGCTAACAGAAACTCTACAAGTGAATACTAGATTGTGTCCCCCTTCTCACACACACACACACACACACACACACACACACCCCTAATACACTCCTAGGTTCAAGAAACTGGAAAAGCATCTGGGCAAAGGGGGTCATAATTCCATAGCCCCATATGAGTTCCATTTTGAAAGGGTCACTAAAAAGTTAGAAGAGGGTAACTCATTTGGTGAAGGGTTTATCATCTCCCATAAGGATTGCATGACATGTGGCTGAAGGAACTGGGGATGTTCTGTTCTGGAGACAAGAAAAGCTTAGAAGTGCCATGGTAGATACTTTCAAATTATTTTGAATAATAAAATATGTAAGTATCACTCCAGAAGGCAAATGAGAAACCAAAGATAGTGTTATTCTAACAAACGTCGAAGGTCCCTTCTAACTACAAGGTTCCACAACTTTGTTATTGATGTTTAAAATGTAGTTCATAGAAAAGGTTTCATTTTGGCATATTTTAAATTGTTCAATTTTTAAGAATGAATTTGAAGTATTTACTGAGTTTAAGAAAAAAGCCCACCTCGAGCACCACTCTCTGTAGTTGTCACACAGTTTTAGGTAGACAGTGAGTATAAATACCTATACTCCATTACCATTTCCCAATTCTGCCCTTGAAACTCTGCTGGTTGTAGCACCACCACCCTCAGGTATCTTCTAAGATGTATGCGAGAATGTCTCTCATTAAAGCTTCATTAAAAGGGAAGCCTGCTGCTTCATTCAGTGTGCTGAGGTATAAGACATCTGAGTTTTTAAAGACACATGTAAGTAAGACATATTATATATACTGTTATACAAACTACTTTCTTGTAGGCAAAACAATCCCTGTATATGGGAATCTCTGATAGACTTCTGGGTTGTGGCATGCAGAATCTTTTAGGGATTTCTGGGTTTGGGCTGAGAAAAATGAGGAGCAAACAAAAGCAGCAGGACTTTAGAAGGAAAATTTAGCCGCAATTTTCTTTTTGCTTCTGCCCTATCTGCATATTCCAATAAGAACATAAAAATCACTCTTAATAATTTGCAATACATGTTAGGATTTTTAGCAGGGCTGTTTTTTTTTTTTTTAAGGCATAGTGAACTTCTGGGCACTATACAAGTTTATAGTGCTTCTAACTACAAATTACAAAGCACATTTCATGACACTGTAAAATCTGTGTTAACATCAATCCCATTTTCCAGGGAACAGTGCAGCCCAGGTAGAGGAAGACATGGAATCCAAACTCAAGCCCTTCAACTCCAAATGCCAAGCTCCTTCTGCCAGGGCACAGTGCCCCAGGAGAGACCAACCTCACATCTAATCTCACAGCCTCCTGAGATTCCTGGGCAGGGAGCAAAGAATGCAGCAGAAGCAGACACACCTTTACACTCGGGGTGAGTAGTCAGAGAGCACCACGTGATAGAGCAGCCAGCAGGAAGAGCCAACAGGTCAACCGGGTCCAGGGAGCTAAGAAAACTGGAGCAGAGCAAAGATCACAAAGTCAGGCAGAACAGCAGCAAGACTGCCCTGAAAGCTGGGCTTTCTGTGTCTGTTTTGTTACAAAGAGCTTTATCCACTGGAGGAAGAGTATCGGGGAGCTGCTGCAGTTAACATTTCTTCCCATTACTACCCTAAATTGAGAATATTACAGCTCTTTACTATTCTTCTTAGTTAAGCCATCAATTACCTTTGCTTTAGTCATCTGAGGGTATTTCATTCCTTCATTCAGTGTTCTGGACCTGTGTTAGAGGTTGGGGCAGCAGTGGGGAAGCAGACAGACAAGCCCTGTCCTCAAGTTGCCGACACTCAATGCAGAGCGTGGTGGAAGACTCACAACGACACATTTCACACCAAACATCATGAGTGAGGCCCACCTAGAGAACATGGGGGGAGGCTTTCCAGCTCAAATGTTTCTAAACTAGTGACCAAAATCCACAGCAGGGAACTGAGTTTGCACTCTCAGAATGTGTTAGTGCCCAATAGAGGCATAAATTTAGAGCCTGTTATCAGTATGGAGAAGGGAACTATTTAATACTAAGAGATAAAACTGGACGGTAACTTTTTATCTTAGAAAGTGCATAACTCCATTCTCAACGACAAAGTCTGTAACCAAAATAGCAGCCAAATACAATTCCAGATATGAGATATGGTTTGAGCCCTATGACATGCTGCAGGAATAGGTGGCTGCAGGCTTGTGAAATGTTTTAACAGGAGGACTTCTGTATTCTAACTTTTATGAGACTATTCAAAATGCACAGCTTGAGAGTTTAGCAGAAATCCATGTTCTATCCCAGAAGCGGGCAAACTTTTTTCCCCATAAAAGGCAGATAGTAAATATCTTCTTTGAGGGCCCTAGGGTCTGTCTCAGCTACTCCATTCTGCTTTTGCATAGAAAGTGGTAACTCCATTCTTGAAAACAAACTCTGGAAACAAAATAGCTAAATATAGTTCCAGATAACAGACACAGAAAGAGAAGCAACAGACAATGAGATCCTACCTACCTACCTGTGTTCAGAGTCAGAAAAACATGGGGTGGGAAACTGATAACCTACTCTAGCTTTCTTTTAGTTCCTTAATGTCTCAGAGATTCAAGGAGTGCAGGTTATCTCCCCAGCCAAATCTCCCAACCTTCCAGCACTTGGGGCCCTACCCTACAGATGTTCTGTGGCTTCATCTTCCTTCCCCATGCTGATGCGCCCCCTACAAACTGCCGTATTTCTAGCTCATCCTCTCATCTTCCCCTAGCCTCTAATTCACAACATGCCAAAAGGACTGGTAACAAAAGCAAATCAATATTTATAATATACAATTTTTTATTAGTATAAAAGCACTGTCCATAGTCCCAAGAGAGATGTTTGCCAAACAGCCTGCTGTTAAATGAACTGTCACTTTTGAATATATCTGTTGTGCAAGGTCATTAAGAGTATCCTGTTTGATCCCACGTGCTTGACCCCATCCATGTGGCTATCTACCACACAGTGGGAATTTACCCCACAGCGAGCAACAATGATCCATCCTGTTAAAAGCTTCTTTGGTCTGGACATGATATAGTTGTGAAAGGGACAAAGACATTTCCCAAAAGAGGGTTCTACCTGCATCATCCAATGGTGGATGGAACAAAGCTGGAGGCTGGGCACAAGAAGAGACATCATCCATCCAAAGGGGAAAGAGAAAAAGTACTCAATGGAGCATTTTCTTAGGCATAAAGGGAATTGAGTCAGAACTTGAAGTTGAATATGACCCACCAAATTAACTTTTTATAGTTATTGGGTTTTCCTAAAGAACCATGGTATTTTAATAATTCAATTTTTTAGAAAATATATATATTATTAGAGCCGGGTGAGGTGGCACACACCTGAAGTCCTGGCTACTCTGCAGGCTTAGGTAGGAGAATCATTTGAGCCCAGGGGTTCCAGTCCAGCCTGGGAAACATAAAGTGGCCTTGTCTCTATTTTTCAAGCATGAAAAAAGAAAAAAATATATTATCCAAAATGGCTTAGTAGAGCTTCACTCTTGAATTTCTTCAAATCCTCTGATGAAAGAATCGTACTAGAATATACAACAAACTTCGTGGCTGCATCAACGATACTTAAAACCTTGTAAAGGGCATTATTACGGGCATTTTTAACCAATTAGGATAATTTATAAGTTAAAAGTAGATGAACTTACCTGTGGAATTCCAGATGAAATTAAAGCTTAAGTTTTTTGTTGTTTTCTGTATTCCATGCTTAATTAAAACACTCAGATCTGTTGTGAACTACTGAACAGAAGAACAGAAAAAAATATATATGAGTCATAACTTTAGGAATTATGACATCTAAAATCAATGTTGTATACTTAGCAAGTTGTTTTTGGAGCCATTTATTACGTATCAACACTTTTTTCATTTTTGGAAAAGCCTTGATCCTCTCTTCTCGCTTTCAAATCACCTCATGCTCTAATCTGAAATTATACTTGGACACTGTTTTTTTGTTTTTTGTTTCTTTTGGAGATGGAGTCTCACTCTGTTGCCCAGGCTGGAGTGCAATGGCACAATCTCGGCTCACTGCAACCTCTGCCTCCCGGGTTCGAGCAATTCTCCTGCCTCAGCCCCCCGAGGAACTGGGATTTCAGGTGTGTGCCACCACACCCAGCCAATTTTGTATATTTAGTAGAGACGGGGTTTCACCATGTTGGCCAAGCCGATCTCGAACTCCCGACCTCAGGTGATCTGCCCGCCTCCGCCTCCCAAAGTGCTGGAATTACAGGCGTGAGCCACCGCGCCCGGCCTGGACGCTGTTTTGACAACAGTGTTTATTTTCAGGTCTGGAGTTATCCAATGGCCATTCATTTGAATGAACATTTTAGTCTATGAGGGGAAAAAAGTCATAGTCTCTTATCTCTTAGTAATAAACGATTCTGTTCTCCAGACTGATACACGTTCGGTAATTTGTGCTTTTATCAGGCATCGACACATGCATACTAAGAGCACGAATTCAGCGCCCTTCTTTTGCTTAAGCCTCCTGGGAGAAGCTAAAAAACTTGTTCCCAATTGAACACTGCAAACCCAAATTTTCCTTACCTCTGAAAACAGAAAAAAAGACATGGTTTGGCAATTTCTTCCTTGATAGCTTTTCCCACAACGCAGCCACCTCCTAAACGCAGGCAATCTGTGCAAAACGCAGAGGAAACAAAATCATGAAAGCCCTGCAAATCTCCCTCCTAAATCCAACATTAAGAAGGCGAACGGATACTGAATTCAAAGACTACCCGTACTTGAGGATGGCATCATTCCTTACTGCTTGGAAAAGTGAGACTCCGTTGCACCTCTAGGAATCTTTTTAAAACGCCCTGTATGTTCCTTAACACCGCCTGTAGGAATCCTGTAGCCCTAGCCCCGTGGGATTTCCTTCTCTCTCCGCCCGTTCTCCACATTCCCCACTTAGTTTCACATTCCTTCCCAATCCCTCTGACATCCCTGCGCCGGGGCCCTTCCCTAGCGCTCCGGGAAAGCGTTCGCCGCAGGCCTGTTAGGGGCCCACCAATACCGTAACACCGTTCCCGTCCTCTTCCTCGGCACCGCTGCAAACGCCCCGGGTCGCTACCCGGATTTGACGGTGGCTGGAGCGGCACGGGCGACGCAAGGCAGGTATTGCACCCTGGGGCAAGGCAAGGTGGACAACCAGCGGATGCGGCCGCGGCCCGGGCCTGGGCCCTCCGCGTCGCCCACTGCCCCACTGGGCCCCTTCTCCCGCGCTCACCGGAGGCGGGCAGCTGCTGGTCACCGAGACCCGAGACCCGAGACCCACGGTGCGCCGGCTCAACCTGGGCCACGCTCCGCTCTAGAGGAGTGGGCGGTGCCTCCCGGCCTAGCTGCCGGGGTCTAGGCGTTTCCGAGGACGGCGCGTTCCGGGAAAGGCGGGTCCGGTGGCTACACCCTCCACCCAGAGGCAGGACTCAACCGCCTCGGAGACCCTGCAGGGCCGCCCTTCTCACTCACCTCCTGTGCTCGGCGCGCACCCGGCTCGGAAGCGGGAAGGTGGCCGGCGTTCTCTCCCTGCGCACACACGCAGCCTCCCCGCATCCGCACGCACGGCCGGGCGCGCGCAGACCACGCGCCAGGGCCGCGGCCGGAAGCCCCTGGCTGCACGCGCGGGCCCAGGCGGCCCCCAGCCCTGTGAGCTCGCATGGCGCGCCCTCTGGGTCCTCGCGGTCACCTTGCATTCCGAGCACGGCCGTGTTATGTATGCCTTTAGTTGATGCTGGCCAAAATTAGACAACTTAGTGGCAGACGTCGAGCTAGAATTTTTGTTTGAGATCCTTTTTCCCTGGTCGTCTTTCCAAACTGCGTGAGTGCATGGCCTCGAGGCGGCCCTGGAGGGATTTTCTTGTTAAACTTCATACAGAACTAATTAGGAAAGAGGAAATCTTAGGAGGAGTTCTTTGCTGTCTCAGAAGAAATGCCCGTTCTTCTTCCGGAATCGATGGGGAATGGAATGGGGGTAAGAGAGACACGTCAGGTTTCAATGGCCTGTGTATGGATGGGAGTCCCAGGGAGTTGCTTTTGTACACCTGAGCATAGCTGACCTAAACTCCCAGATCCATCTCCTCAAACTCCTTTTACCAAGATGTGCAGTATTGATTGTACTGGTCCTTTCCTCAAAATCAAGTGGGTCTGGATCATGTATTTAACCACTACCAAGCTCAGCCATGAGCACCACCCCTGATTGTAACCCACACATTTGCATCAAGACTAAACGTGGCCCACCATTTCTTTTTGTTTACTGACTCTTTGGCCTGACTGCTTCTTCCTTATAGCCTTTTTCTGCAAAATTACTTATGATAGTTTGAAGGTTCTCTGAAAATAATAGGGGTGAATATAGAGATCAAAATGGATATACAACAAAAGTAAGTTTAGATAGTAGCAGTGTAAGTCAAGGACTTAGTTGACACTGCATAAATAATCAGATCTAAATTAAAATAATCAGATCTAAATTATGGTTGAAATTGTTTTCCTGGTTCCAGCCTTGGCAGGTAGCTGTGTCCTTTGCAGAGGGTAAAGTGATTGCTGCACGCCTTTATCACAGCCATTCTTCACCCCACCTGGGCTGACAGTTCACCTCACTAAGTCAAGGAGGTCCATTAATAACAAAACCAGACAGGTTTCACTGCAGATAGATTAATATGCTGAAAAAATAGACCTCTTATTTGGAAGAATGCTTTAGGGCATTAATACTATATTTTACAAATTCCGTTTCTTAAAATTTTAGAAAAGTTGTATTTCAATACTCATTTTTAAAATGTTTTGAATGTCCTTTGAGTAACCAGCAGGTATATGTGCTCATAGCTGCCAAAACTTCCCTGGAATGCAAAGCAGAGCCATGGACAACAGATTGGGGTAAGAAATTCTCCTAAATGAAGTAAGTGAGACAAAAAGGTCCAAAACCTTTATGAGATTATTTCCTTTGAAGCAGTCTCCTTTTTCTTTGTGTAGCATTTATCAGCTTGTGATTGAGTCATCTATTGCTGCAGATCGAACTCTCCCAAAATATAGTTGCTTGCAAAAATGTCAATTTAATATTTCTCATAATTCTGAAGGTTGGTTATGTGGTTCCTCTCTGGTTTTGATTGGGCTCACTCGTATAGATACATTCAGCTGTAGCAGGGGTTGGCCAAGTTTTCTGTAAAACAGGATCAGATAGTAAATATTTTAGACTTTGTCTCTGTCACATATTCTTTTTTATTTAATTTTTATAAACTATTAAAAACCCAAAGCTATTCATAGCTCAAGGGCCATACAGAAGCAGGCTATGGCCTACAGGCTGTAGTTTGCTGATCCCTGAACTGGAGAATCAGCTAAGCTGAAAGTCCAAGGTGGCCTCACTCATGTGTCTGCTGTTGGCTCCATGTGGCCTCTTATCCTGCAGTAGGCTATGTTTTTGGTCTGTGGGCAACATCCAGAAGAGAGCAGGCAGAAGCTGTAAAATTTCTTAAGGCCTAGACTTGGGAGTCACACAAGATCATATATGCCAAATTCTACAAATCAAAGCAAATTGTGAGGCCTCTCCAAATCCAAGGGGCAGGCAAATAGTCTCTGCCTCTTGATGGAAGGAGCTGCAGATAATGTGGCCAGAACTAGCTAAACTAAGTGGCAGGAACCTTATTCTTGAAAATAAATCATCAAACTTCAAATTTATGATATCTGATGGCAGCTATTGTTCTTACTCACTTCTCTCCCCAAACTGCCCAAACCTGTTTATAATTCTGTGAGCACTCACTTGCCTCAGAACTTGTTTACAGATGTCTCTGCCATGAGATTATCAGCAACCTGAGGGAAGAGACAGGCCCTACCGCACTGCCTTGCTGTAATATATCTTCAATAGATATATATGGAATTTAGCTGAATAGCCTTACTGAGGTTTAAAGTCAGGTTATTTGCTTACTTCACAAAAGCAAAATAAATTTAAGTATCCTGCACTATCTACAAATTCCAGAAGAAAAGCACACATCAAAGAGTTATATTTCACACTCAAATACCATCTGACCAATAAGATGGAAACCTTCCTAGCAATTTTCCAAACATATAATCAAGAGTTAGGAAGCCATATGCCTAATGATAAGTTTGAACTAGCAATCACCTTTAAGGCTATATTACATTTTAACCTTAAATTTGTCTGCAGATGAAAATTGAAATGTAACAACAGTTCTTTCGTAATATGTGCTATATATGTTTCAAGGCAGATGTGGTTCTGGGCAGGGTTTCTAATCTACAGGAAATGCTTCTACTAATTGTTCAGTTGAATTTTTCAATATGTGCCTTCTCCAAAATCTGACTGTGACTGTCTTCTTCCACTTGATGGAAAGCTTTGACAATTTATTATGCTTAGAAGCAGCTGGGGTGTATTTCTAATTGATGATTTGTTATATTTCTTACTTGACTATCCACATCTTTCATTCTCTTCAGCATTTTCCTCCAGCACTTCCTGTCTTACTGAATTTGATATATGACACTGCCTTTGTGCAAATGTAGACAATATCTTCAGCCTTCTGCCTCTGTCCTTCAGATTACAAATACATGCGAGAGTCATGCTAGTAACACGTATGTGACACTTAAACATTAATACAGTATATTCACATACACTTTATCAGTTGATTATTAATACACCAATACTGTGGAGGTGGATACTGTCATTACTATCATTTGGCAGGTAGGGAAACTGGCGAACAAATGTCTCAGAGATACCTCAAACTTAACATGTCTAGGCCAACCTCAGTACCTTCCCATAAAATGTGCTTATTCTCCTGGATTCCTGATTTGTATAAAGCAGCTCCATTTATCACTCATCCAAGTTCAAATCTCACTTCATCCTTCTCTCTATTCCACGTGTCCAGTCAGTCACCAAGTCCCTGTGGATTCTCTCTCTTTCTCCCTCTCCTCTCTGAGATGCCTGCAGCCAAGATAGCCTCATTCTTTATTTAGGTTTGTATCAGAGCTTTCTGCCTGCTCCCTTGACTTCCAAGTTGCCCATCAGGTCCTTCAGATTACCACTAGGCTGTCTTCCTCAAACCCAGATCTTGTCAGGCATTCCTATTTTAAATTGGTCAGTGGCTTCCCACAGGGCACAATCCAAAGGGCTACAGAACCTTTTGTAATCTACCTCAGCCTACCAGCTCCTGCCATGCATGCATTTTCATGCACTGTCATTGTGCCCACTGTTACCTCAGAGTACAGTTTTATTCTCTGAGTCCCTCCATCCCAGAACCACACCCATCTGACTCATCCAAGTCCCACAACCACTATAGTAATGCTTCTCAAACCTAAATGTGCATAGGAATCACTGGAGAATCTTATTAAAAGCAGATTCTGATTCATTAGGTCCTGGATAGGGCTGGAGATTCTGCCTGTTAACAAACCAACTGTGCAGGGCATGGTGGCTCATGCCTGTAATCTCAGCACTTTGGGAGGCTGAGATGGGCAGATAGCTTGAGCTCCTGAGTTCAAGACCAGCCTGGGCAACATAGCAAAACCCCGCCTCTACTAAAAATACAAAAATTAGCCTGGCATGGGGGCGTGCACCTGTAGTCCCAGCTACTCAGGAGGCTGAGCTGGGAGGATTGCTTGAGCTTGGGAGGTCAAGGCTGCAGTGAGCTGTGATTGCACCACTGCACTCCAGCCTGGGTGACAGAGCAAGACCTTGTCTCAAGACAAAAACAAAAACAGACAACCCACCAATTGGTAATAGGATACTGCTGGTTGTTAGGCTGCAATTTGAGTACCAAGAGTCTAGAGCTGCACTGTTCAATAGAACTTTCTGCAATGATAAAAATGCTCTTAGGTGTTTTCTAATATTGTAGAAACTAATGACATGTAGCTATTGAATACTCGAAATGTAGCTAATGAGACTGAGGAACTGAATTTTAAATTTTACTTAGTTTAAGTTTCAGTAGCTACATGTGAGTAAGTGGCCACCATGTTGAACAATGCAGATGTATAGGAATCCCTTTCATCCTTCAAAACTCATTCAGACTTCTGGTTTTCAGTCCAGCATGTAAGACCTTAGAAGTCACCATTCCATCCTAATAACAAGTAAAAAGCTAAACAAACTTAAAAATACTTAACTCTTTGTATATTTTTTGGAAAAGTGAGGTTATGGGGCAAACTGCATTTCCCAAACTGGAGAGACAGACAGGTAGATACAGAGAATCACACAATTAAAAGAAAAGAAAAAAAATGACATTTTGAGCTGGACAAATAAAAACAAACAACAAAACAAACAGAAAATACAGAGCAGAAAACTTGTAACTTATCAGAGCAGAAAACCATGAGCTGAAACCTCTACAGGAACCAGTGCTGGGGTAAGAAAACCTAAACTGTTAAATGATGAATTGCTAGAAGTTCTGTGTTGGCAAGTCTGAGAGTTAAAAACTTCAGGGGGACCTAGTCATGGTGGGTGGAACCCATACTTTTAGTGTGTTTTAACTCCTGGAGTTCTACCAGGTTCACACAGTGAATATCAGAGAAAAATCCCCCAGTGCTTCCAGCGGAGGGAGGAGAAAAGAAACCATTTTGAAATGTGCCAGAACATTCTGTTCTTAACAAGAGCTGTCCTCAGAAGAAAGTAGCTAAGTGGAACCTAGCCTGCTGGGGTTTTATCAGAGCCTAACTGACCTGGAGGAAGGGAAATACCGAACTCCATTCCCTCTAGACTTCCACGTATGAGAAGGGAAATACCCAAATCCAGCCCATTCTAGCTATCCTATCCTACCTAACATGTTAGGGGTGAGTATAGAAGTAAAGAACTGAGAGGCACTTGTGAAGTTCATGATCCAGAGGCACAGGCTCACTAAAAGACTGAGACCTAATCATAGGACTATAGCATGCTCCCCCACCTATGCATACACCTTACCATCACATTACTAAAGGAACATCACAGCAATTTCTTTAACCCAGTACATTATGTCCAGTTATCAAGAAAAAATTACAAGGCATACTAAAAGGAAAAACACAGTTTGAAGAGACAGTACAAGCATCAGAACCAAATTCAAGATATGATAGAGATGTTGGTATTAGACCACTAATTTAAAATAACTATGATTAATTTGCTAAGAGCTTTAACACATAAAGTAGATAGCATGAAAAGACCAATAGGTAATGTAAGCAGAGAAATAGATAATTTAATAAGGTACCAAAAAAGATGCTAGAGATCAAAAGCACTGTAGCAGAAATGAAGAATGCCTTTGATGGTCTTAGTAGACTGGACACAGCTGAAGGAAAAAATCTCTGAACATGAAGCCATCTCAATAGAAACTGCCAAAACTGAAAAACAGAAAAAAGACTGAAAAAAAAAAAAACCTACCCAGAACAGAATATACAAGAGCTGTGGCTCAACTACAAAAGGCGCAACATGTGTAATGGGAATAACCAAGAGAAGAAAAAGAGAAAGAAACAAAAGAAATATTTGAAACAATAATGACAAAATTTCCCCTAAATTAATGTCAGACAGCAAACCACAAGTCCAAAAAGCTGAGAGAACACCAAGCAGAATACATGTAAAAAACACCCACACCTAAGCATAATGTATTCAAACTACAAAAAAATCAAAGATAAAAAAAAATTCTGAAAGAAGTCAGTGAAATAAAACCCACCTTATCTATAGAGGAGCAAAGATAAGAATTACACCTAGTTTTTCCTCAGAAACCATGCAAGCAAAAAAAGAGTAGAGTGAAATATTTAAAGTGTTGAGAGAAGCAAACAAACTGGAATTCTGCAACATGTAAAATTATCCTTCAAAAGTTAAGAAAAAAAAAATTGAGGGAATTTGTTTCCAGTGGACTGCTTTGGAAGAAATGTTAAAAAAAAAAAGTCCTTTAGAGAGAAGGAAAATAATAGAGGTCAGAAATTTGGACCTGTGTAAAGAAAAGAATAGCAATGGAGAAGGAGTAAATGAAGATAAAAATAAAAACATTCTGACATGGTTTGAATCTGTGTTCCTACCAAAATCTCATGTTGAAATGTTATCCCCAATGCTGGAGGTGAGGCCTGGTGGGAGACAACTGGATCATGGGAGTGGTTTCTCATAGCTTAACATCATTGCCTCCTTGGTGCTGTCATTGCAATGAGCTCTCATGAAATCTGGTCATTTAATAGTGTGTGGCACCTCACTCCCCAACGCCCCCACACCTGCCAACACTTCCTCCTGCTCTGGCCATGTGAAGAGTTGGCTTCCCGTTCCTCTTCCACCATGATTGTAAGATTCCTGAGGCCTCCCCAGAAACTGAGCAGATGCTGCCATGCTTCCTGTACAGCCTGTGGAACCATGAGCCAATTAAACCTCTTTGCTTTATGTATTACCCAGTTTTAGGTATTTCTTTATGGCAGTGTGATAACCAACTAATATACTTTTTAAAATTCTTAATTGATCTGACAGATAACAGTTTGTTCAAGATAGTAATAATGTATTTGATTATGTATGTTTGTGTATGGCTATATATAACTGAAATGAATGAAAGCAATGAAACAAGGATAGGATGGAGAAATGAGGATTATTTTGTTATTACAAGGTACTCACACTACCCATGAAGTGGTATAGTGTTATTTGAAAGATGACTTGAACTTGTTTTAAATGTATATTGCAAACTCTAGGGCACCCACTAAAAAAAGTTTTAAAAAATAAATATAACTGCCGGGTGCGGTGGCTCATGCCTGTAATCCCAGAACTTTGAGAGGCTGAGGTCACGAGGTCAGGAGTTTGAGACCAGCCTGACCAACATGGTGAAACCCCGTGTCTACTAAAAATATGAAAATTAGCCAGGCATGGTGGCGCACGCCTGTAATCTCAGCTACTCAGGAGGCTGAGGCAGGAGAATCACTTGAACCCAGGAGGCAGAGGTTGCAGTGAGCTGAGTTCGCACCACTGCACTCCAGCCTGGGCGACAGCGAGACTCCATCTCAAAAATAAATAAATAAATAAATATAACTGATATGCTAAGAAAGGAAAGAAGATGGAGTCATATAAAATGCTCAATTAAAAATCACAAAGGGCAGAAAATGTGGAGGGCAAAAGATAGGAACAAAGAACAAGGGTGATGATATAGTTTGGATATTCATTTCCTTCAAATGTCATGTTGAAATTTGATTCCCAGTGTTGGAGGTGGGGCCTTGTGGGAGGTATTTGGGTCATGGAGGCAGATCACTTATAAATGGCTTGGTGCCATTCCTACAATAATAAGTGAATTCTCAGCTCTGTTCATTCATATGAGAGCTGATTGTTTAAGAGAACATGACATCCCTCTCCTCTCTCACTTGCTCCCTCTCTTGCCATATAATGCCAGCTTCCACTTCCCATTGCCATGATTGGCAGCTTCCTGAAGCCCTAGTTGGAAGCAGATGTTGGCACGATGCTTCTTGTACAGCCTGCAGAATTGTGAGCCAAATAAACCTATTTTCTTTATAAATTACCCAGCCTCAGGTATTGTTTTATAGCAATACAAATGACTAAGAGGTGACAAGTAGAAAACAGTAACAAAAATGAGCTGGGAGCAGTGGCTTACACCTGTAATCCCAGCACTTTGGAAGGCTGAAGCCAGAGGGTCACTTGAAGACGGGAGTTTGAGACCAGCCTGGCCAACATGGTAAAACCCCATCTCTACTAAAAATATGAAAATTAGGTGTGGTGGTACACACCTGTAATCCTAGCTACTTGGGTGAGGCAGGAGAATCACTTGAACCCAGGAAGTGAAGGCTGCAGTGAGCCAAGACCACACTACTGTGCTCCAGCTTGGATGACAGCAAAACTCCATCTCAAAAAAATGAAAAAGCACTAATGAATATGGAAGATATTAATCCAACTATATGAATAATCACTTTGAATGTCTATGGTCTAAATGCACCAATTAAAAGACAGACATTGTCCAAGTGAATCAAAAGATAAGACCCAATTATTTTTTACAAAAAATCCATTTTAAATATAAATATATAAATTAAAAGTAGGTGGATAGGGAAAGATATACCATGGTAACACTAATTTTTAAAAGGTAGGATAGCTACAATAACTTCAGATGGAGCAGACTTCAGAGCAAGGAAGGATATCAAGGATAAACAATGACATTACATAATGATATAGGGATAAATTCTCCAACAAGACATAACAATTCTTTTTTTTTTTTGAGACGGAGTCTTGCACTGTTGCCCAGGCTGGAGTGCAGTGGCAGAATCTCGGCTCACTGCAAGCTCCAACTCCCAGGTACACACCATTCTCCTGCCTCAGCCTCCCGAGTAGCTGGGACTACAGTTGCCTGCCACCACTCCTGGCTAATTTTCGTATTTTTAGTAGAGACGGGGTTTCACCATGTTAACCAGGCTGGTCTCGAACTCCTGACCTCGTGATCCGCCCGCCTTGGCCTCCCAAAGTGCGGGGAATTCAAGCGTGAGTCACCACACCCGGCCAAGACATAACAATTCATAATGTGAATACACTTAAAAACAGAGCTTCAAAATATGGGAGACAAAAACTGATAGGATGACAACAAGAAATAGATGAATCTACCATTATAGCTGGAGACATCCACATTTCTTTAACAGATGTGGACACATTCCGCAGGCAAAAAATCAGACTATAGTGGAACTCAACAACACAATCAATCAACTGGATATAATGGGCATCTATAGACTATCTCATCCAGTAACAGCAGAATACACATTTTTCTTAATCTCACATAGAACATTCTGCAAGATAGGTCACATTCTTGGCCATAAAACACACCATAACCCATTTAAAAGAATAAAAAGCATACAGTGTCCGCCCTCAGACTACAGTGGAATTAAACTAGAAATCAATACCAGAAAGACAGCTGGAGAATCCCCAAATACTTGGAGATTAAACAACATGCTTTGAAATGAAACATGGGTCAAAAAGTAACTCTCAAGATAAATTTTAAAATATTTTCAACTAAATGAAAACAAAAACACAAGTTATCAAACTTCATGGGATGCAATGAAAGTGCTTAAAGGGAAATTTATAGCATTGAATACTTAAAGAAAAAAGATCCAAAAATCAATCATATAAGCTTTCATTTTAGGAAACAAGAAAAAGGCCAAATTAAAATCAGAGAAAGATAAATATTATAGCAAAAATTAATGAATTGAAAATATGAAATCAGTAGAAAAATCAATGAAGCTAAAAGCTGGTTCTTTAAAAAGATCAATAAAATTGATAATTATCTAACCCTGCTAACTGTATTAGGCCATTCTTGTATTACTACAAATAATTAGCTGAGACTAGGTAATTCATAAAGAAAAGAGGTTTAGGCCGGGCGCGGTGGCTCACGCCTGTAATCCCAGCACTTTGGGAGGCCGAGGCGGGTGGATCACGAGGTCAGGAGATCGAGACCATCCTGGCTAATACGGTGAAACCCCGTCTCTACTAAAAATACAAAAAATTAGCCGGGCGTGGTAGCGGGCGCCTGTAGTCCCAGCTACTCGGGAGGCTGAGGCAGGAGAATGGCGTGAACCCGGGAGGCGGAGCTTGCAGTGAGCCGAGGTCGCGCCACTGCACTCCAGCCTGGGCGACAGAGCGAGACTCCGTCTCAAAAAAAAAAAAAAAAAAAAAAAAAAGAAAAGAGGTTTAATTGGCTCATGGTTCTGCAGGTTGTACAACCATGTCACTGGCATCTGCTTGGCTTCTACGGAGGCCTTAGTGAGCTTTTAGTCATGGCAGAAGGCAAAACGATAGCTGGCACATCACAAGGCAAAAGCAGGAGCAAGAGAGGGGTGGAGGAGGTGCCACACACTTTTAAATTACCAGATCTCATGAGAACTCACTCACTGTCTTGTGGACAGCACCAAGCTGTGAGGAATCCACCCTCATGACCCACACACCTCCCATCAGGCCCCACCTCCAACACTGGGGATTACATCTCAACACGAAATTTGGATGAGGACAAATATTCAAACTGTGTCACTAAGAAAAAAGAGGAGACAAAATGCTAATATCAAAAATGAAAAAGGGGACACTAGAGAGCCCAGAGACATTGAAAGGGTAATCAAGAAATATTCTGAACAATTCTAGGTCCACAAATTTGATAACCTAGATGAAATGGAAGAACACTTTGAAAGACAATATTTGCCAAAACTCAAGGAGAAATAGACAATCTGAACCAGCCTATATCTATCAAAAATATTGAGTCAATAATTAATGACCTTGCAAAATAGAAAGCAGCAGGCTTAGATGTGTTCACTGGTGAATTCTACCAAAAATTAAAGGAAACTTCAGAAGATAGAAGCAAGAGCTTCTGGCTAGCTGACCACATGAGGGTTCCTGGAGAGGGGGCATACCCAGGGAAGACAGAGAAATGCCATGCACCCTCCCCCATATGTTACCCCATGTATCACTTCATCTGTATCCTTTGTAATAAACTTGAAAATTTAAAAAAGAAGAAGATGAAAACAGAGAGAATACTTCTTAACTTATTCTATGAGGCCAGCATTACTCTAATACCAAAACCAGGCAAAGGCATTACAAGAAAAGAAAACTACAGAGATATCTTACATAAACATAAATGCAAATGTCCTCAACAAAATATTATCAAATCAAATCCAGCAATGTTAAAAACTATTATACACCACAAGTAAGTGAGATTTATTGTAAGTCTGGTTCAGCATTCAAAAAAAGCAGTGAATATAATCTGTCACATCAAAAGACTAAAGAGGAAAAATCACATGATCATATCAATAGATGCAGAAAAAGCATTCGACAAAATCCTGCATCCATTAATGGATAAAATAACAATAAAGGCTCAGTAAACTGAAATAGTGAAACTTCCTCAACTTGATTTTTAAAAACCTATTAACAAAATCCTGTGAAAATACCAATGAAATTCTTCATGGAAATAGAGAAAACAATTCTAAAATTTATATGAAACATAAAAGACTCAAAATAGCCAAAGCTATCGTGAGTAAAAAGAAAAAACTGAAGGAATCACCTTACCTGATGTCAAATTATGCTACAGTTAAACAGTATGGTACTAGCATAAAAACAGACACCTAGGCCAATGGAACAAAACTGAGAACCCAGAAACAAACCCACACGCCTACCATGAACTCGTTTTTAACAAAGTTGCCAAGAACATACACTGGGGAAAAGACAATGTCTTCAATAAATGGTGCTGGGACAACTGGATATCCATATGCAGAAGAATGAAACTAGACCCCTGTCTCTTGCCATATATTAAAATAAAAATGGATTGAAAACTTAAATATAAGACCTCAAATTATGAAACTACTACAAGAAAACATTGGGGAAGCTCTCCAGGACATTGGTCTGGGCAAAAATTTCTTGAGCAATACCCCACAAGCACAAGCAACCAAAGCAAAAATGGACAAATGGGATCACATCAAGTTAAAAAGCTTCTGCACAGCAAAGGATACAATCAACAAAGTGAAGACAGCCCACAGGATGGGAAAAAATATTTGCAAACTACTCATCAGGCAAGGGATTAATAACCAGGATATATAAGGAGCTTACACAACTCTATAGGAAAAAAATCTAATAATCCAGAAAAATATGGGCAGTAGATTTGAACAGACATTTTTCAAAAGAAGACATACAAATGGAAAACAGGTGTATGAAAATGTGCCCAACATCACTGATCATCAGAGAAATGCAAATCAAAACTACAATGAGATATCATCTCACCCCAGTTAAAATAACTTATATCCAAAAGGCAGGCAATAACAAATGCTGACAAGGATGTAGAGAAAAGGAAACCCCCATACACTGTTGGTGGGAATGTAAATTAGTACAACCACTACGGAGAACAGTTGGAGATTCCTAAAAATAAATAAAAATTGAGTTACCGTATGATCCAGCAATCTCACTGCTGGATATATACTCAAAAGGAAAGAGATATCTGCACTCCTATGTTTGTTGCAGCACTGTCTAAAATAGTAAGATTTTGAAGCAACCTAAGTGTCCATCAACGGATGAATGGATAAAGAAAATGTGGTACATATACACAGTGGAGTACCATTCAGTCCATGAGGGCCAGGCGCGGTGGCTCATGCCTGTAATCCCAGCACTTTGGGAGGCCGAGGCGGGCAGATCACTAGGTCAAGAGATAGAAACCATCCTGCCTAACATGGTGAAACCCCATCTCTACTAAAAATGCAGAATTATCTGGACCTGGTGTCATGTGCCTGTAGTCTCAGCTACTTGGGAGGCTGAGGCAGGGGAATCGCTTGAACCCAGGAGGTGGAGGTTGCAGTGAGCCAAGATCCTGCCACTGCACTCCAGCCTGGGAGACAGAGCAAGACTCCATTAAAAAAAAAAAAAAAAAGGTCCTTTCATTTTGTAACAATATGAATGGAACTGGAAGTCAGGAAGTCATTATGTTAAGTGAGATAAGCCAGCCACAGAAAGACAAACATTGGGTGTTCTCACTTGTTGGATTTTAAAAGTGAAAACAATTGAACACATGGACATAGAGGGTAGAAGGATGGTTACCAGAAGCTGGGAAGGGTAGTGGGGGTCTGGGGGGTAGGTGGGGATAGTTAATGGGTACAAAAGAAAATAGAAAGAATAAATAAGACCTACTATTTGATAGTACAATGGGGTGACTATCATCAATAATACCTTAATTGTATACTTTAGAGTAACTTAGAGAATGTAATTGGATTGTTTGTAACTCAAAGGATAAATGCTTGAGGGGATGGAAAATAATCTATTAAAAAAACCCTCCTCATCAAAATGCCAATAAAATTCTTTAAAGAAATGGAAAAAAAATCCCCAAATTTATATGGAACCACAAAAGACCCTGAGTAGGCAAAGCAACCCTGACCAAAATGGACAAACTGGAAGGATCACACTACCAACTTCAAAATATACTACAAAGCTATAGTAACCAAGTCAGCATAGGATTGGCATAAAAATAGACACATAGACCAATGTAACAAAATAGAGAACCCAGATACAAATCCATGGATTTACTGCTATTAATAACATTTTGACAGTTACCAATAACATACAATGGGGAAAGGACAGTCACATCAATGTGAAAATTCTCAACAAAATACTGGCAAACAGAATCCAACAGCACATCAAAAAGCTTAACCGTCACGATCAAGTCAACTTCATCCCTGGGATGCAAGACTGGTTCAACATATGCAAATCAATAAACATAATCCATCACGTAAACAAAACCATTGACAAAAACCACATGATTATCTCAATAGATGCAGAAAAGGCCTTCGATAAAACTCAATACCCTGTCATGCCAAAACCCTCAATAAAGTAGGTATTGATGGTACATGTCTCAAAAAGAGCTATTTATGACAAATCCACAGCCAATATACTGAATGGGTAAAAGCTGGAAGCATTCCCTTTGAAAACTGGCACAAGACAAGGATGCCCTCTCTCACCACTCCTATTCAACATAGTATTGAAAGTTCTGGCCAGGGCAATCAGGCAAGAGAAAGAAAGAAAGGGTATTCAATTAGGAAAAGAGGAAGTCAAATTGTCTCTGTTTGCAGATGACATGATTGTCAACTCAAGCCATTGCTTCAGTGGGTGCAAGCCCCAAGCCTTGGTGGCTTCTATTTGGTGTTGGGCCTGTGGGTGCGCAAAAGACAACAGTTGAGGTTTGGGAACCTCCACCTAGATGTCACAGGATGTATGGAAACTCCTGGATGTCCAGGCAGAAGTCTATTGCAGGGGTGGAGCCCTCATGGAGAACCTCTACTAGGGCAGTACAGAGGGGAAATGTGGGATTGGAGCCTCCACACAGAGTCCCCACCAGGGCACTCCATAGTGGACCTGTGAGAAGAGGGCCATTATCCTCCAGACCCTAGAATGGTAGATCCACCAACATCTTGCACTATGCACTTGGAAAAGCTGTAGACACTCAAGGCCAGCCCATGAAAGCAGCTGGAGGGGCTGTACCCTGCAGAGCCAGAGGGGTGGAGCTGCCTAAGGCCTTGGGAGCCCACCTCTTGCATCAGCATGCCGTGTATGTGAGACATGAAATCAAAGGAGATCATTTCAGAGCTTTAAGATTTAATGGCTACCCTGCCGGGTTTTGGACTTTCATGGGGCCTGTAACCCCTTTGTTTTGGCCAATTTCTCCAATTTGGATTGGGAACATTTACTCAATGTCTGTACCACCATTGTATCTTGGAAGTAACTAACTTGGGAACATTTACTCAATGTCTGTACCACCACTGTATCTTAGAAGTAACTAACTTGTTTTTGATTTTACAGGCTTATAGCCAGAAGAAACTTGCCTTGTCTCAGATGAGACTTTGGACTTGGACTTTTGGGTTAATGCTGGAATGAGTTAAGACTTTGGGAGACTGTTGGAAATGCATGAATGTAAAAAGGACATGAGATTTGAGAGGAGCCACAGGCAAAATGATATGATTTGGCCCTGTGTCCCCACCCAAATCTTATCCTGAATGGTAATCCCCATGTGTTGAGGGAGGGACCTGGTGGGAGGTGATTGGATCACGGGTTTGGTTTCCCCTATGCTGTTCTCATGATAGTGAGTAAGTTCTCAAGAGATCTGATGGTTTAAAAGTGTGACACTTCCCCGCCGTTCTCTTTCTCTCCTGCCACCCTGTAAGATGTGCCTTGCTTTCCCTTTGCCTTCTGCCATGACTGTAAGTTTCCTGAGGCTTCCCCAGCCATGTGTAACTGTGAGTCAAGTAAACTTCTTTTCTTAATAAATTACACAGTCTCAGGTAGTTCTTTATAGCAGTGTGAAAACAGACTAATACATTCACAATTGGACATATATCCAGAGGAAAGGAAATATATTGAAGAGATATCTCCACTCCCATGTTTATTGCAGTATTATTCACAAAAGCCAAAATATGGAATCATCCTAAATGCCATGAATGGAGGAATGGAAAAAGAAAATGGTATATATACAATGAAGTAAAAAGAATGAAATTCTGTTATTTGCAGCAACATGGGTGAAACTGAAGGTCATTATGTTAAGTAAAATGAGCAAGCTGAGAAAGACAAATATCATGTGTTCTTACATATGTGGGAGCTAAAAAAGTGGATTTCATGAAGATGGAGAGAAGATTGGTGATTACCAGAGACCAGGAGAGGTAGGAGGGAGGGAAATGAAGAGAGGTTGATTAATGGGTACAATTAGATAGAAAAAATAAGACTTAGCACTCAGTAGATCAGAAGGGGATTATAGTTAATATTAATCTATGGTACATTTCAAAATAGCTAGAAGAGAATAACGTAGATGTTCTTAGCATAGAAGTAATGGATGTCTCAATAACCTTGATTTTTACACTTTATATGAATGTATCAAATAATCATATTTACCCTACAAATATGTTCATCTGTTAGTTATCAATAAAAGCCAAATCCTATACTATGTTGAATAGGAGTGGTGATAGAGGACATCCTTGTCTTGCGCCAGTTTTCAAAGGGAATGCTTCTAGCTTTTGCCCATTCAGTATGATATTGGCTGTGGGTTTGTCATAAATAGCTCTTATTATTTTCAGATACATTCCATCAACACCTAGTTTACTGAGTGTTTTTAGCATAAAGGGGTATTGAATTTTATTGAAGGCCTTTTCTGCATCTATTTAGATAATCATGTGTTTTTTGTCAGTGGTTCTGTTTACGTGATGGATTATGTTTATTGATTTGTGTATGTTGAACCAGCCTTGCATCCCAGGGAAGAAGCTGACTTGATCATCGTCATTTTAATGTGCTGCTGAGGTTGGTTTGCCAGTATTTTATTAAGGATTTTCACATAAATGTTAATCAGGAATATTGGCCTGAAATTTTCTTCTTTTGTTATGTCTCTGCCAGGTTTTGGTATCAGGATGATGCTGACCTCATAAAATGAGTTAGGGAGAAGTCCCTCTTTTTCTATTGTTTGGAATAGTTTCAGAAGGAATGGTACCAGCTCCTCTTTGTACCTCTGGTAGAATTCGGCTGTGAATCTGTCTAGTCCTGGGCTTTTTTGGTTGGTAGGCTATTAATTACTGTCTCAATTTCAGAGGCAGTAATTAACTGGTCTATTCAAGGATTCGACTTCTTCCTGGCTTAGTCTTGGAAGTGTTTATGTGTCCAGGAATTTATCCATTTCTTCTTAGATTTTTCAAGTTTATTTGCAGAGAGGTGTTTATAGTATTCTCTAATGGTAGTTTGTATTTCTGTGGGATTAGTGGTGATATCCCCTTTATCATTTTTATTGTGTCTATTTGATTCTTCTCTCTTTTCTTTTTTATTAGTCTGGCTAGCAATCTATCTATTTTGTTAATCTTTTGAAAAAACTAGCTCCTGGAAGTTCAGGCTAGGGTAATCAGACAAGAGAAAGAAATAAAGGGTATTCGAATAGGAAGAGAGGAAGTCAAATTATCTCTGTTTGCAGATGACATGATTTTATATTTAGAAAACCCCATCATCTCAGGCCAAAAACTCCTTAAGCTGATAAGCAACTTCAGCAAAGTCTCAGGATACTTAATCAATCTTATAATCATACTTATAAGAATGCTTGTGCAAAAAGCACATTCTTACACACCAATAATAGACAAGCAGCCAAATCATGAGTGAACTCCCATTCACAAGTGCTACAAAGAGAATAAAGTACCTAGGAATACAAGTTACAAAGGATGTGAAGGACCTCTTCAAGGAGAACTACAAACCACTGCTCAAGGAAATAAGAGAGAACACAAACAAATGGACAAACATTCCATGCTCATTGATAGGAAGAATCAATATCATGAAAATGGCCATACTACCCAAAGCAATTTATAGATTCAATGCTATTCCCATCATGCTACCATTGACTTTCTTTACAGAATTAGAAAAAACTACCTTAAATTTCATGTGGAACCAAAAAAGAGCCCATATAGCCAAGACAATCCTAAGCAAAAAGAACAAAGCTGGAGGTATCACGCTATCTGACTTCAAGCTATACTACAAGGCTACAGTAACCAAAAGAGCATGGTACTGGTACCAAAACAGATATATAGATTAATGGAACAGAATAGAGCCCTCAGAAATAACACCACACATCTACAACCATCTGATCTTTGACAAACCTGACAAAAAAGCAATGGGGAAAGGATTCCCTATTTAATAAATGGGGTTGGGAAAACTAGCTAGCCAGATGCAGGAAACTGAAAGTGGACCCCTTCTTTATGCCTTATAAAAAAATGACTCAAGATGGATTAAAGACTTAAACATAAGAACTAAAAGCATAAAAACCCTAGAAGAAAACCTCGGCAATACCATTCAGGACATAGGCATGGGCAAAGACTTCATGACTAAAACACCAAAAGCAATGGCAACAAAAGCCAAAATTGACAATGGGGTCTAATTAAACTAAAGAGCTTCTGCACAGCAAATGAAACTATCATCAGAGTGAACAGGCAGCCTGCAGAATGGGAGAAAATTTTTTGCAATCTATCCATCTGACAAAGGGGCTAATATCCAGATTCTACAAGGAACTTAAAACAAATTTACAAGAAAAAAACAACCCCACCAAAAAGTGGGCGAAGGATATGAACAGACACTTCTCAAAAGAAGACATTTATGCGGCCAACAAAGATGAAAAGTATCTCATCATCACTGGTCATTAGAAAAATGCAAATCAAAACCACAATGAGATACCATCTCATGTCAGTTAGAATGGCGGTCATTAAAAAGTCAGGAAACAACAGATGCTGGAGAGGATGTGGAGAAATAGGAATGCTTTTCCACTGTTGGTGGGAGTGTAAATTAGTTCAACCATTGTGGAAGACAGTGTGGTGATTCCTCATTGTGGAAAACAGTGTGGTGATTCTATATCTAGAACTAGAAATACCACTTGACCCAGCAATCCCATTACTGGGTATATATTCAAAGGATTATAAATCATTCTACTATAAAGACAGATTCTACTATAAAGACACATGCACACATATGTTTATTGCAGCACTCTTTACAATAGCAAAGACTTGGAACCAACCCAAATGCCCATGAATGATAGACTGGATAAAGAAAATGTGGCACATATATGCCATGGAATACTATACAGCCATAAAAATGAATGAGTTCATTTCCTTTGCAGGGATGTGGATGAAGCTGGAAACCGTCATTCTCAGCAAACTAACACAGGAACAGAAAACCAAACACTGCATGTTCTCACTCATAAGTGGGAGTTGAAGAATGAAAACATATGGGCATAGGGAGGCAAACAGCACACACCAGGGCCTGTCAGGGTGGGAGGCAAGGAAAGGGATAGCATTAGGAGAAATACCTAATATAGATGACAGGTTTATGGGTGCAGCAAACCACCATGGCACATATATACTTATGTAACAAACCTGCACATTCTGCACATGTATCTTAGAACTTAAAGTATAATTTAAATAAACAAAAAAACAACAGAAAAACACAAATCTAGGGCACAAAATTTTAAAAAGGTTGTCCTAATGGGCCGGGTGTGCTGGCTCACACCTGTAATCCCAACACTTTGGGAGGCCAAGGCAGGCGGATTACCTGAGGTCAGGAGTTCAAGACCAGCTGGCCAACATGATGAAATCCTGTCCCTACTGAAAATACAAAAATTAGCTGGGTGTCATGGCAGACGCCTGTAATCCCAGCTACTCGGGAGGCTGAGGCAGGGGGATCAGTTAAACCTAGGAGTTGGTGTTTACAGTGAGCTGATATCGCACCGCTGCACTCCAGCCTGGGAAACATAGTGAGACTCTGTCTCAAAAAAAAAAAAAAAAAAATTGACTTGGTGGTGGTTAACTAGAAGCTCTCCTGTAAGATCAAGGAGCAAGGCAAGGATATGCCCTCTCACCACTGCTTTTTAACATCATACTGAAAGTGCTAGATAATGCAATAAGACAAGAAAAGAAAATAAAGGCATACAGATTGAAAAGAAGGAACTAGAACTGACTTTGTTCACAGATAACATGATCGTCTACATAGAAAACCCAGAAGAAGTAGCAAAAAAAGGAAAACTCTCCAGGAACTAATAAGTGATTATAAGAAGGTTGCAGGATTCAAAGTTAATATACAAAAGGCAATTGTTTTTCTATATACCAGCAAACAGCAGATGGCATTTAAAATTAAAACACAATATTATTTACATCAGCACTCCCAAATGGACACATTAGCAGAATCTATATAAGGAAAACCACAAAAATCTGATAAGAGAAATAAAAGAATTAAATAGGGAAATATTCCATGTTTATAGATAGAAAACGTAATATTGTCAAGATGCCAGTTCTTCCCGTTTATAGATTCAATGCAATGCCAGCCAAAATTACAGCAAGTGATTTTATGTATGTTAACAAAATAATTCTAAAGTTTATGTAGAGTGTCAAAAGACTTAGGGTAGTCAATACAATATTAAAGGAGTTATAAAGTTGAAGGACTGACACTTACATGACTTCAAGACTTATTATAAGACTACAGTAATCAAATTACGCGGTATTAGGGAAAGAATAGACAAATAAATTAGTGTAATGAAATAGAAAACCTAGAAATAGATCCACAAAAAAATAATCAACTGACCTTTAAAGATTCATATTGCAAAGACAATACAAAAAAAACCTTTAAACAAATGGTGCTGGAATGACTGGATATCCTCCTGCAAATAAAAAAAAATGAATCTAGACACAGACCTTACACCCTTCTTTAAAATTAATTCGAAATGGATCACAGATCTAAATGTAAAATGCTATGAATCTCCTAGAAGATAATGTAGAAAAATATTTATATAAGCTCAGTTTGGTGATGACTCCTTAGAGGCAACACTGAAGGCACAATACATGAGAGAAAGAACTGATAAACTGGACGTCATGAAAATTTGTTTTCTGTGAAAGACACTGTCAAGTGAATAAAAAGACAAGCCAAAGACTGGGAGAAAATATTTGCAAAAGATATATCTCATAAAGATCTGTTATTCAAAATATACACAGAACCCTTAAAACTCAAAAATAAGAAAACAAACAACCTGACTAAATACTGGGCCAGAGACCTTAATAATGCAAGTACTAGAAAGCATGAATGACTTTTTTTTTATAATAGAGGAGAGGGAAAACTTTACAAGCTATCACTCAAAATTAAGCTCTGAGCACTTTGGGAGGTCAGGGAGGGAGGATTGCTTGAGACCAGGAGTTCAAAACCAGCCAGGGCAAAATAGCAAGACCCATCTCTACAAGATTTTTTAAAAAAATTATCTGGGCATGATGGCATGCACCTATAGTCCTAGCTACTTGGGAGGCTGAAGTGAGAGGATTGCTTGAACCCAGGAGTTCAAGGCTGCAGTGAGCCATGATCACACCACTGCACTCCAGCCTAGGCAACAGAGTGAGACTCTGTTTAAAAAAGAAAAAAGAATCAATAAAAAACATAAATAATGTGTCTATATATAAACTTTAAAACATTTTTATGAGGAAAAACAACACAGTAAAAAATGACAACTTGGAAGAAATATAATTATTTTTATAGATTTATAATTAGATATAATTTATAATTAGATTATATAATTATAATTATAATTATTTTATAATTATATTATTAGATGACTAATATTTTTCCCAATATTTCATTATGAACATTTTGAAACATAAAGTTTTATAGGCAACACCCAAAATCCATCACATACATTCTCCCATTAATATTTTACTCTACTTGTTTAATTATATTATATAGAATTTATCCATTTTTTATGCATTTCAAAGTAAATTGCACACATCAATATACTTCTCTCTAAGTATTTCTGCATGTATATCATTAACCATTTCTGCATGTATATCATTAAATACTTCCCTCTAAGTATTTCTGCATGTATATATAACCATGTATAGCTCAGTATTTGTTTACAGGTTTTTCTCCCAATGTAAAATGTAAATACAATGAAATGCAAAAATCTTAAGTGTGCATTACTGATTTTTGACAAATGCATACATCTATCAAACCCCTATCCAGAGGGATGATTTTTTTCAGTGGTTTATACAAGATCCAAGTTTATCTCTTTTTAAATAAATTGGGTCGTCCAGGTGTGTTTGATTATGTCAGGGGCTTAAGGGCCTTTCTATTTTATTGTTCCTCCATTTTCAGCAACACAGCTAAAACCTTAAACCATCATATCTGTATTCCAGCTACTAGGAAGAAAAAAAGTGCAGAGAAGGACCTACCTCCTTTCAAGGTCATTTCTAGAAGTTGCATGTGCTGCTCTGGTTATATCCCAGAACATAATCATATAGTAAACAAAGTTGCAAAGGAAGCTGGAAAATGTTGACTTTATTCTGGTCACCAAATTTCCAGCTAAAAATAGGTGATTCTATTAATAAGGAAGTAGGAGTGACTGGCTTTTGGGAAACAAGTAGTAGTCTGTATCATAGGCATTTTTATTTACTTTTTTCCCTTCATGTTCCCTATATCCAAAGGGCCAATATTAATAAAATATAGAGAGTTCCAAAAATGTTGAGAAGAAAAAATACCAACAGTGCAATAGAAAAATTGGTAAAACAGCTACTCAGGGGGCTGAGGCAGGAGAATTGCTTGAACCTGGGAGGCTGAGGTTGCGGTGAGCCAAGATCATGCCACTGCACTCCAGCCTGGGTGACAGAGCAAGACTCTGTCTCAAAAAAAAAAAAAAATTAATTAAAAAAAATAAAGAAAAATGAGTAAAAGATATGAATGGACAGTTCCACAGAAAAGGAAATGGACCCTAAACATATAAAAAGATGTCAGACCATGCAGAGTGGCTCATGCCTGTAATCCCAGCACTTTGGGAGGCTGAGCTGGGAGGATTACTTGAACCCAGGAGTTTGAGACTAGTCTGGGCAACATAGAGAGACCTCATCTCTACAAAAAATTTTAAAAAATTAGCTGGGTGTGGTGGTACATGCCTGTAGTCTCAGCTACTTGGGAGGCAGAGGTGGGAGGATCACTTGGGCCCAGAAGGTCAAGGCTACAGCGAGCTATGATTACACCACTGCACTCCAGCCTGGGCAACAGAGTGAGACCCTGTCTTAAAAAAAAAAGAAAGATGCCCAACCTGCTCATAATAAAAAAATAATGCTTAATAGTGACCAACCCAAAAGGAAATTAAGAAAATCCCATTTACAACAGCATCAAGTAGAATAAAATAGTTTGCCTCCATGGAGGCAAAAGACTTGTGCAACTAAAAATGACAAAACATTGCTGAAAAAAATGAAAGAAAACATAAATAAATGGAAAGATATCCCATGTTCATGAATGAAAGACTTAATATTGTTAAGATAAGTTAACTACAGATTCAATGCAATCCCTCTCAGAATCAAACTATAGTTTTTGCATAAATAGAAATATCCATTCTAAAATTTATATGGAATCTCAAGGGACCCTGAAGAGAGCCAAACCAATAAAAATAACAGATTTGGAGGTCTCACACTTATTACAATTCTAAAAGTAATCAAAACAGTGTGGTATTGTCATAAAGACAGACATACGGACCAATGAAACAGTATTGGGAGCCCAGTAAATAATCCCTAACATATATGGTCAAATAATTTTCAAAAAAGTACCAAGATTATTCATGGGGAGAGTAGAATCTTTTCAACAAATTATACTGGGAAAACTGGATATCCACATGCAAAAGAATGAAGGTGGACACTTAACACCATATACAAAAATTAGCTCAAAATGGATCAAAGGCCTATATATAACCACTAAAACTGTAAAACCCAGAAAAAAAAATATGGGGGAAAATCATGACATAAGTTTGACAATGATTTCTTGGGTATGACCAATGGTACAGGCAACAAAAAAAAAAAATGGAAAAACTGGACTTCATCAATATTAAAAAACTTTTGGGTGTCAAAGGACACTATGAATGGAGTAAAAAGATAAACCACAGAAAAGGAGAAGATATTTGCAAATCATATATCAGATAAGGAATTAATATCCAGAATATATACACAACTCCTAAAACTAAATATCAACAGCAACAACACAATCCAATTTAAAAAGTAGACAAAGTCTCTGGTTGTCTAGTGTCTAGGAAACAAACAAATGGACAAAGGACTTTAATTGATATTTCCTCAAAAAAGATACACAAATGGCCAAACAGGACCTGAAAAGTTATTCAACATCACAAATTATTAGAGAAATGCAGATCAAAACCACAATAAAATATCACTTTAGATCCATTAAAATGGTTACTATAAAAAGACCCAAAAACTGTTGGTGCAGATGTGTAGAAACTGAAAGCCTTGTGCAATGCTAGTGGGAATGTAAAATTATGCAGCCACTAAGGAAGACAGTATGGTGGTTCCTCAAAAAATTAAACAGAATTACCATATGATCCAGCAATTTTACTTCTGGGTATACGCACAAAATAATTCAAAGCAGGAATTTGAACAAATATTTGTACATTAATGCTCATAACAGCATTATTCACAATAGCCAAAAGGTGGAAACAACTCAAATGTCCATCAACAGATAAATGGAGAAACAAAATGTGGTATATACATACAATGAAATATTAGCCTTAAAAGAAATTACATTCTAATATATGACACAATGTCGATGAACCTTGAAGACGTAATGGCAAGTGAGATAAGCCAAACACAAAAGGATACATATTTTATGATTCCACTTATATGAGGTACCTAGAATACTCAAATGCATGGAGACAGAAAGTAAAACAGTGGTTACCCAGAACTAAGGGGAGAAGAAATGTGAGTTATTGTTTAATGGGTTTGGACTTTCAGTTTGGAATGATGAAAAAGTTCTGGATGTGAGCTGTAGTGATGGTTACACAACAATGTGAATGTACTTCATGCCACTGAAGTGTACACTTAAAAGTGGTTAAAATGCTAAGTCTCAGGTATATTTTGCCACACCAATTTTTTTTAAAATAAATTTTAAAAAGAAGGCCAGGTGCAGTGGCTTGTGCCTGTAATCCCAACACTTTGGGAGGCCAAGTCAGGAAAACAGGTTGAATCTAGGAATTTGAGACCAGCCTGGGCAACAAAGTGACACCCTGTCTCTACAAAAAAAAAAAAAAAAGAAAGAAAAGAAAAGAAAAACAAATTAGCTGGGCACAGTGGCTCATACCTATAGTCCCCTGATGCAGTGACAACTCTTGCACCTATAGTCCCAGCTACTCAGGAGGCTGAGGTGGGAGGATTTCATGAGCCCAGAAGCTCGAGGCTTTGGTAAGCTATGATCATGCCACTGCAGTGCAGCTTGGGTGACAGAGCAAGACACCATCTGTTAAAAAAAGTTTGTTTTTAGACTGGACACAGTGGCTCATGCTTGTAATCCTAGTACTTTGGGAGGCCGAGGCAGGAGGATTACTTGAGGCCAGGAGTTCAAGACCAGCCTAGGCAACATAATGAGATCTTCATCTCTACAAAAAAAGAGAGAAATACTAACTAAAAGTATATTGTGGCTGGGCGCGGTGGCTCACGCCTGTAATCCTAGCACTTTGGGAGGCTGAGGCAGGTGGATCACCTGAGCTCAGGAGTTCAAGACCAGACTGGCCAACATAGTGAAACCCTGTCTCTACTAAAAATACAAAAATTAGCCAAGCGTGGTGGCAGCCTTCTGTAATCCCAGCTACTCGGGAGGCTGAGGCATGAGAATCGCTTGAACCCGGGAGGCAGTGGTTGCAGTGAGCCGAGATTACACCACTGCATTCCAGCCTGGGCGATAAAGCAAGACTTTGTCTCAAAAAAAAAAAAAAAGTATATTGAGATGTCATTTTTCAGCCATCAGATTGACAAGAATCCAAAAGCTTGGCAATGCAAGGCTGTGGGGAAACAGGCCTCTCTCATTGCTTTGGGAAGTTAAAAATGTATACTCACTATGATGGGGAATTTGGTAATGTCTAAGAACATTAGGTGAGCATTTATCCTTTCATCCAACAATCCCATTTCTAGGACGTCTCCCAAAGATACACCTGCAAAAAAATAAAATAAAATTATAGGCACAAAGTTATTTATGGTGACCTTATTTGCTATAGTAGAAAACCAGAAACAACCTAAACGTCCAGCTGTAGGGACTGGTTTAATAAACTGTGGTACATTTAAGCAATAGAGAATTATACAACTGTAAAAACAATGAGGAACACTTCTATATGCTGGTATGGAACAATTGCCAGGATATATTATTAAGTGAAATAAAGCAAGATGCAGAACAATGTTTATGGTGTGCTACCTTTTGTGTGAAGGAAACAAATATATAAACATATTTGTTTGTTTTCAAAAAAGAAACAATGAAATGACATACTAACAAATGGACAAAAATGGTCTCCTCCATTTGGAGAGAGGGTGCAGGATGAAGAAGCAAGTACAGAAGGAAAGGTTCTATGGGTGCATCTTTTTATGTAGTTTTGGCTTTGGAACCATATAAACGAATTATGTATTTATACAATGGGAAAGACAAACCCCTGAAATCGAAAACAAAAGAAACAGAAACAAATGATTCTAACTATACATCATTTTGGCACTGAAACTGTGTAGAGAAAGTAATTCTTTCATTTTAAATTTCAGTACACCTCTAGTAGGATATATTCTACTAGGAAAAAGTACCACAAAAAAACCTACACTGCATTCAGTTGTCTTATTGTAATACTAATAATAACATGATACAGAAAAAGAAAAGCAAATATTTGTTTTAATTCCATTAGGAACTGAGATTTTCACAGTAAGAAAAAAGAGATCCAAGCATAAAATCAAAGAAGTTATGTACAAATTGTAAAGAATAATGACTGCAATGGATTAAAATATCAACTATATACAAATTTGTGAGCTCATTGTGATACTTCAAAAAATGAATTGGTTTCCATGGGAGGTTGCTAGATCACTAAGTGACTACTCTGCGCATTGATAAATAAAGTCGGGGAGGGATAAAGAATTCTTCCTTTCCTGTATAAATAAAATAATTAATGAAGGAAAGTTTGGTTTTTGTTTTATTTTATTTATTTATTTATTTTGGAGACAGGGTCTTGCTTTGTCTGCTCTGTCACCCAGGCTGGAGTAGCTGGATCATGGCTCACTGCAGCCTTGAACTCCTGGGCTCAAGTGGTCTTCCCACCTCAATCTCCACCTCCTGAACAGCTGAGACTTCAGGCTCACGCCATAACCCCTACATTGACCAGCCTGGTCTTGAGCTCCTGGCCTCAAGCGATCCTCCCACCTTGGCCTTCCAAAGTGCTTGACTTTCAGGTGTGAGCCACTGTGCCAGCCCCATCCTCTTTTTTGTAGATGAATTACAGTCAATCAAAAAAGAAGCAGTAATAAAATAGCCCACTACCATTTGCATATTAAAGTTACCCACCAACGTTTTACCCATGTCATTAGAAGTTGCAAATGACAGATTCTAATGACATGGGTAAAACATTGGTGGGTAACTTTAAAATGGAGGAAACTAGCTGACATCACCAGAACCCAGTGATCAACTTTGCAACAATAAAACTAGGCAACCAGTAACTTGTATCTCCTGGTGTGAGTAATTTGAGGTATGCAACATCATCAGTGAAGTACTCTTGAATGAAAATCTGACCCTGCATCTAATCAGACTTCTAAATCTCACTTCCATTTTACAGGAAATATAGATGATAGAGGAACAAGTAAAGCAGGGATAAGAGGAAAATCAATAGCCTTAACTAATTTTACCAAACTGGAAAAATAAAAATAAATGAACAAAATGTTTGATTCCAAATCTAGAAACATAAACCAAAAGAAGGCAGGAGGGAGAAAATAATAAATATTAAAGGACAGATTAATGATTAGAACAACTACAAGAACTAATAAATCTTTGGAAAAAAATAAATACTTCTTTGGGAAAAACATAGGTAAACCACCAGCTAACCTAATTAAGAACAAAAAAGGAAGAAATACATAAGAAATGATAAGAGAGACATAAGCATTGAAACATTTTTTTTAAGTTTAAGAGACTACTTGCACAACTTTATGCAAATACCTTTGAAAACCTAGTTGAAATAAATAATTCCCTGGGAAAATACATTTAAAAAAAATTATCCCCAAAAAAGAGGAAAATTTGAACAAATCAATTTTCATATGAGAAATAGAGAACAACCTAAATACTCATCTATTTAAAACTAGTTAAATAAACAATGATGCATGCAAACTATAAAGTATGTACTATGTAGCAAAAATCTCTATGAACTGATATGGAATGTTTCCAAGGATTTTTTTTTTTTTTTACAGAGTCTTGCTCTGTCCCCCAGGCTGGAGTGCAGTGGCACCATCTTGGCCCATTGCAACCTCTGCCTCTGAGGTTCAAGCAATCCTCCCACTTCAGCCTCCCAAGTAGCTGGGACTACAGGCATGTACTGCTAATCCTGGCTAATTTTTGTATTTTTGTGTGTGTGTGTGTGTGTGTATATATATATATAAACTTTTTTTTTGTTTTTTTTTTTTTTGGTAGAGACGGGATTTCACCATATTGCCCAGGCTGGTCTCAAACTTCTGGTCTCAAGCGATCCTCCTACCTTAGCCTCCCAAAGTGCTGGGATTACAGGTGTGAGCCACCACGCCTGGCCTCAAGGAAATTTTGTTAAAAGAAATATGTGAAAGAGTATATATAACATGAACACTTTGTAAGAAAAAGGAGAAAATATGACTCCATATATATTTGCTTGTTCTTAAAAAAGAAATATAGGAAGAATAAGCCAGAAACAAATGAAAAAGCATAAAATGAAGGTGTGCAACTTCTCTGAATTTACCTCTTTAATATAGTTTTTCTTTTGAACCATATAAACGTTTTGCATATTAGATCAACAAAAATTTAAAAGCAAAACCTAATGTAGAACACAAACAGCCACAATTTAAGCTAACTAAAGAAACTCTCAAGTTGGTACCATAACAATTCAGAAATAGAATTAATTCAAGTAACTTTTGAACACAGCACTCCCCTAACAGAACGTATTTTCAGTGCAAAAAGAATTGCAAAAAAAATTGAACTTTCTCTACTAGGTTTTTAAAAAATTATTGTTGTTTTTAATTGATACATAATTGTACATATTTATGGAGTATAGTGTGGTATTTCAATACATGTATACAATGTGTAATGCTCAAATCAGGGTAATTAGCATATCTATCACTTCAAACATTTATCATTTCTTTGTGTTGGGAACAATTCAAAATCTGCTCTTCTAGCTTTTTGAAAATATACAATAAATTGTTGTTTATTATAGTCACTCTGTAGGGCTGTGGAACACTGGAACTTATTTCTCCTAACAAGCTGTACTCTTGCATGCGTTAACCAACAGCTGACTATCCCCTTGACCTCTTCCAAACCCTTTCCCAGCCTCTAGTAACCACTATTCTACTATCTACTTCTTTTTTTATTTGTTTGTTTTGAGATGGAGTTTTGCTCTTGTTGCCCAGGCTGGAGTGCAATGGCGTCACCACGGCTCACTGCAACCTCTGCCTCCTGGGTTCAAGCGATTCTCCTCCCTCAGCCTCCTGAGTAGCTGGGATTGCAGGCGCCCGCCAGCATGCCCGGCTAATTTTTGCTTTTAGTAGAGGTGGGGTTTCACCATATTGACAAGGCTGGTCTCGAACTCCTGACTTCATGTGATCCACCCACCTTGGCCTCACAAAGTGCTAGGATAACAGGCGTGAGCCACCACACCTGGTCACGGTATTTATCTTTCTATGCCTAGCTTACTTCACTTATCAGAATGTCCTTCAAGGTCATCCATATTGCCATGAATGACAGAATTTTATTATTTTAAATTGCTAACTAGTATTCCATGATGTATATATACCACATTTCTTTTATCATTCATCTGTTGGTGGACATGTAGGTTGATCACATATCTTGGCTATTATGAAAAATGCTTCAATAAACTCGAGGGCAGATATCTATTTGACATACTGATTTCCTTTCCTTTGGCTAAATACCCAGTAGTGGGATTGCTGGATCATAGGGCAGTTCTATTTGTAGTTTTTTGAAGAACCTCCATACTTTTCTCCATAATGGTTAAATTTGCCTTCCCACCAACAGTGTGTAAAAGCTCCCATTTCTCTCCATCCGTGCCAGCATTTGTTATTTTTTGCCTTTTTGATAGTAGTCATTTTAACTGGAGTGAGGTGATATCTCATTGTGGTTTTAATTTGCATTTCCGTGATGTTTAGTGATTTTTTTTAATAATAATATCAGTGAAGAAATTCTGAAGTTATTTTGAATGTATTATAGATAGAGAAAATTGTGGGAAACCAGGGTTCTTTCCTCACTGTGGGAGAAGGGAGTAAGAAAAAAATATATAGCTCAGAGCAGTCTGAGTTATGTGAGGAATACAAAATTTATCAGGCCCAGAGAGACATAAGTATGGCATTTCAGCCATGCTTCCTTCCTACGTTCACGCCTGGGGCAGTTCTTTAAAGGCATTTTGTTTCTAATTTGCTGCTTCACCCACCTGTTATGTTCATATTCCTGGGAGGTGTGATGCAAGGAACAATGATAGTTAATAAATTACGTTATTTTAATGCAAATTCTTGGTTAAAAAAATTAGAAACTGACTCTTCTTTTTTATGTTAAAAACTCATTAGTTACTGCTGCTAATTGGAGTATGTATACAGGGCAACTTAAATCTATGCTCCTGAGTTGCAGTCCTCAAACTTGGCCCAAATAAACTCTCTACTTTGCCTCAGCTTCTTCTTGTAGGTTGACATTGGAATTAGAGGTATCAGTATTAACTCATGATTCTTTAAAATTTTGGATTTCTAGCTTTGTCTCCCAAAAAAAGCATAGAAGCAATAACATTCCAATAGCTAATTTCAAGTCTGGGAAAGGGGAGGTTCACAGTAAGCTGGAAACATCTTACGCACAAAAGTAAGAAAGTGCTCAAAATTGATGGGAACACAAGAGTTGACTTGAAGCTGTTCCCACTGGCTAAATTTGTGACAAGCTGAACATCAAAAAGAATAATAATGGTGATGGATTATATTACCTTGAAATAAGAAAAGAACCCATTAATCCATAGTGACACTCAAAATAAAGGTGGAAGTGGAAGTGAGCTCTCTTCTTTCAAAGACTGCAGCCTACAAAATACAGAAGAAATTATAGAATTAGAAAAATCACCATTTTTCAACCACCATTGGAATAATTCAGGCAAGATCACCTGTAGATGCTAAACTTATTGAGTGAAAGGTTTTTGAGGATTATTGGGCAGTATGATATTCACAGTATTGTATCTCACACACAAATTACTTATTTTTATTTAATTATTTTTTGATACAGGGTCTCACACTGTCACCCAGGCTAGAGTGCAGTGGCACAATCATGGCTCACCACAGCCGCACCCTCCCAGGCTCAGGTGATCCTCCCACCTCAGCCTCCTGAGTAGCTAGGACTATAGGTGCCTGCCATCATGCCTGGCTAATTTTTGTATTTTTTGTAGAGATGGGGTTTTGCCATATTACTCAGGCTTGTCTTGAACTCCTGGGCTCAAGAAATCCACCCTCCTGGGCCTCCCAAAATGCTGGGATTATAGGTGTGAGCCACCGCGCCTGGCCCACAGATTACTTATTAATTACATAAACCAAATAGTATTATTTGAGGCAGGTCTCAATCAATTTAGAGATTTTGCCAAGGTTAAGGACATGACCAGTGACACAGCCTAAGAAGCTTCTGAGAACATGTGCCCGAGGTGGTTGGGTTACAGTTTGGCTTTACATATTTTAGGGAGACAGAAGTTACAAGCAAAGACATAAATCAATACATGGAAGGTATATATTTGTTCAGCCTGGAAAGGCAGGACATCTTGAAGCTGAGGGAGGAGTCTTCTAAGTCATAGGTGGATTCAAATATTTTGTTATTGGCAATTGGCTGAAAGAGTTAAGCTCTGCTTGTTGAGTTGAAGTCAGAATAAAGAAATGCTTGAGTTAGATCGGGGAGTTGTGGAAGCCAAGGTTCTTGTTATGAAGATGAAGCCTCCAGGCTTCAGAGAAAATAGATTATAAACATCTCTTCTCTGGAGACCTTACTCTCCAGAAAAGATCTAGTAGCAAAGGAAGGAGATTCTCTACAGAATACACATTTTCTTTCTAATGACTTGTGATGTAGAAAAAAGAAAAATGCAAATTTCCCCTACAAGGACCTCTTTGCAAGGCCATGCCACAATATGTCAAAGAAATATATTTAGGGCCAGTTACAGTGACTCTTGCCTGTAATCCTAGCACTTTGGGAGGCTGAGGCAGGAGAATGGCTTGAGGCCAGGAGTTTGAGACCAACCCAAGCAACATAATGAGACCCCTATTTCTACAAAAATTTTTTAAAAATTAATTGAGCATGGTGGCATATGCCTGTCCAACTACTCAGGAGGCTGAGGTGGGAGGATCTCTTAAGCCCAGGACTTTGACGGTTCAGTGTGCTATGATCATGCCACTGCATTTCAGCCTGGGTGACAAGAGCAGGATACTGTCTCTAAAAAATAAATAAATAAATGAAAAATAAAGTAACAAAGGAAGAAAGAAATTAAAACATATATTTAGGGCCTGTTATCTGTCATGTGATGCTATACCAGTATCAAGTTGGAGTTCAGTATCTTATTGCTACAAAGAGTTTGTCTTATTCATCTTATGATCTCTATTTTTGTGTTAATGCTGGTCAGTTGTGCCTAAGCTCCAAGGGGAGCCATGTACTACCCCCCATTCCCATCGTAGGCTGAAATAGCTTTTCAGCTTTCTCTGGGATCCCCTTGGCCAAGAGCGGATCCATTCAGTCAGCTGTCAGGCTTAGAATTTTATTTTTCGTGTACAATTACAATATAGTACACACTCACATGCATGTGCATATGCACACATGCACAAAATATGTTGAGATAGTATGCTGATCTTTATGAACATGTAATAGCCCAGAAATGGGAGAAGCGCTTTTTAAAGAGATTTTTCAACCATAAATCTTCATTGAAAGAAGAGACTTCTGTCTATCTTGGATATATTTCTTTTGGGACACTCCTACCTCTAGAGACCAAAAACAATTGTTCCTGAGAGAAAGTGAAGTCACCCGAGTAAAGGTGCTTAGGTTGAGAAGCTAAGCCAAGTGCTTTATTTTGTAATGTAAATCCATGTCTGTCAGCAGCAAAGCCAAGTCCCTGCAGCTTTGTATCTTCCACAGGAGAAAGGATTATTTTCTATATTTGGATTTTTATTGTTTTGGGTTGGTTTTTTATTGCTGGAGATGTGTATATGTTCTTTATGTAGTAAATCACAGAGAATCAGGAGCAGAAGCCCTAAAGCTACTGTAGAGATAGGCATGCCTGATCATCCTATGGGGCTTTAAAAAAGTGACCTGGACTTAGTCCAGTTTAGCACAGCATGGGTTGTGGTTATGCCCACTAAGATTGGATAACTCACAATGTTGTTATTGATTTGGCGGCCGTTATTTGTAATTGTCCTGAGAGGTGGAGCTCAGGGTAACCATAACACTGAGGGTTAGGGTGGCGCATCTTTTAAAAGGAGACATAATTCCACAATCATCCACCTGAGTAGTAGTTATAAATTACTGGTGTGCAAAAATTGAGGATGGAGGAAGAGCAGAAACCAGAGGGAAAGGAGACCCTTTTTCTTGTTTAGGTCCTTATTGAGAGTCTGCCAAGAACCTTGAGGCATGAAGATAGATGAGAGTCAAATAGGGAGGCAATCGAGGTTGGTCTCAAATACAGAACTGGGGGTAGTGCATCGGAGCGAAGTCATTTTTTTTTTTTTTTTTGAGACAGAGTTTCGCTCTTGTTGCCCAGGCTGGAGTGCAATGGCGCGATCTCGGCCCCTGGCAACCTCCGCCTCCCATGTTCAAGCGATTCTCCTGCCTCAGCCTTCCTGAGTAGCTGGGATTACACGCATGCACCACCGTGCCCAGCTCATTTTGTATTTTTAGCAGAGGTGGAGTTTCTCCATGTTGGTCAGGCTGGTCTCGAATTCCCGACCTCAGATGATCCGCCTGCCTCGGCCTCCCAAAGTGCTGGGATTACAGGCATGAGCCACCGCGCCCGGCCCTCAGCAAAGTCATTTTTAACAGCAATTGGAAGCGACTCATTGTGCTAAGCTTCCTGCCAGCCAGTCTCAGATATGCCTGGGAAATTAAGAAATGGGCCTGCCCATGCTTGGGGAACAATGGTAAAGGGCAAAACACTGCCTCCCCCTGAGGCCAAAGGGGAGAAGGCAGGTATGTCCCCAGTTATCAAGGATACAAAAATAGTTTCCAAAGGGTAGAGGTCATCAGGCATAAATTCTCTATAAGTCGATTCATTAACAAAGTATGTAGTCAGTCCTCACTTGTCTCCTTATAATTGGTTCACATTATTACCTATCAATAATTCTGAAATCCCAATGCTTTTGGAAAGTTATTTTTTTCATAAGTTTGCAACTATCTCATCTGGTGGCAAAACTTGACTAGAACTTACTTGATATTTTTTACACTCTTTTTTTTTATTATACTTTAAGTTCTGGGGTACATGTGTACAACGTGCAGGTTTGTTACATAGGTATACATGTGCCATGTTGGTTAGCTGCACCCATAAACTCATCATTTACATTAGATATCTCTCCTAATGCTATCCCTCCCCCAGACCCCCACCCCCCAACAGGCCCTGGTGTGTGATGTTCCCCTCCCTGTGTCCATGTGTTCTCATTGTTGAACTTCCACTTATGAGAACATGTGGTGTTTGGTTTTCTCTTCTTGTGTTACTTTGCTGAGAATAATGGTTTCCAGTTTCATCCATGTCCCTGCAAAGACATAAACTCATCCTTTTTTATGGCTGCATAGTATTCCATGGTGTATATGTTTTTAATACTCTTATGTCACTTGAATTCTGAATATTTATGTTTTGCTTCAGAAATATCAATGGGCTTGTTAATAAGGTTCTGCCTCAGAGTTCTCTTAGCATGCTACATGGCATGGGCCCCATAGAGCTAAAAAGTTAAAAAAAATCTGAAAACTTCTGAATCCCAAAAGCCTGTCTGGTCCCAAGGGATTTGGACCTGTATTAACCTTTATCCTAGCTGAAGGCCTGCCTAAGGCTCCTTAAGCAAGCCAGGGTCTGTTTTCTTTGATCCTTGGATATAAATGACCCACCCTCATGTTCTAAGATAGAGCTTGCAGACTGGTGTGTACTACTTGGTGGCATACCTTGTCTGGTCCACACTGGTTTAAAAATACATGAATGTGTTAAAAGTCAGGAGATTACATAAATTTCTAATGTCTCTTGGAAAATTGGAAAAGCTAGCAATATTGAATCTACATTCTGGCAGAACATATATTTGCTAGAACTGAGCAGCAGCTACTTTTTAAAGATGGGAACATGTCTATAAAATTGTCAGAGGCGTTTGAACCAGAGTGACTTCATCTTGAATAGGGACTGGGTAAAATGAGGCTGAGACCTGCTGGGCTGCTTTTCCAGGATGTTCATTAGGCATTCTTAGTCACAGGATGTTTACAGTTAAGGGAACAGGTTAATAATGTTTACTGAACAGACCCAGGGCTAAACAGATCCAGGAAATAACAGGCCCAGGAAATGTCCTGATGTCCTGATATCTTAAGAACAAAAGCATTTATAGTTCTAAGAATAAGTTTTGCGTTAAAGATAATAATACAGATTTTTACAGAAGACGGTAATTACACAAAGATTAACAATTCTTTGTCACAAGCCCTTGTAGTAGGGCATATTTCTCCCATGATTTTTTGCTTTATTATCTTATATATAAGCAAGCATTGTACCTAAGGTGGACATGGTTCTTCCTCTCACTTTCAGGAATGCCCTCCTCTGTCTATGGAGTAGCCACACTTTTATTCCTTTACGTTCTTAATAAACTTGCTTTCACTTTACTCTGTGGACCCACCCTGAATTCTTTCTTGCAAGATCCAAGAACTCTCTCTTGGTGTCAGGATCAGGACTTTTCTCTTCCATGGTGAACTGCAAAGGGACCATACTGAAGAGATCCCCGACCCAAGGGAAATAGACTGCAGCACCAATTGGCTGATGTTGGGAAATTGGTGGGGTACATTTTATCTTGGGACAAAGTTGGGTTAAAGGTCCAACTTAGGAGGGTTAAAGCCCCTTGTAAGACAGAGAGGGTTAAAAGGCCCCTCTTGGTAAAGCACAAGGATGCTGGTCTGAACTTGGGTTAGAGGCCTAACTTAGGAAGATTAGAGTCCCTCCTAAGACATGAGGAGTTAGAAGTCCTCCTTGGTAAGGCCCCTCTTGGTTAAGAATGGATTGGCACTATGGGATATTAACTGCCATTCTCTTTGAATTAATCCATCTTGTGTTCTTTGCTGCATGAATCAATTTCCTGATTGCTGTTTGTCTTTACTCCCATTTTCAAGAAAACTCACTTAACTGATCCTGGGGCATTATAACTTTCCCTTCCCCCATGCCTCTGCCCATTTTTGTATGTTTGCTTATCTGACAGGATTGGGCATTTGCAGGATCACAGGACGTGAGGAGCTTTTTTTACCTCCCCCAAATGGGGAAACTTGAGAGCTGATGGGACTGCTAGAAAAGATCCCATCCATGACTCACAGGTGGCCACCTGAACTTTCGACTCAGTGTCACTAAGATGAGTGGGTCTTTTTCTGGCCTCTCTGAGCTCCATGCTTCCCCCTCCCCACCACAGGCAATGCTTTTCTCCCTTCCCTTTCCTCTGTCTCTTCTTCTTTCCTTTCCCTTTCCTGACTTCTGCCACTCAGAGCAACTGTCCGATCTTCCATCTTGCTCAGAGACCACGTGTTGAAACTCCTGGTCAGACGTCATTCCACCCCACTTGGAGTGGATCAAAGGGGACAACAACAGGGGAAAATGGGTCCGAGTTTGAGCCTTATCAGTTTGCTATTGGGCACTGAACAGGGTGGCTAACGCTATGTGTTGTCACATGTATTTTGCTCTGGCTGGAATGGAAAATGTTAATTCGGTTCCCCCATGCAGCCTGTTGGCATCTTGCAAAATTGAGAGGCTTTTGCACATGGTTCCATAAAAAAGATAATTTTTTTTTGTAATACAGTTGGTCTTACAGCTATGACACAGGAAGCAGGGCTATCAAAGCCACTCAGAGAGTGAGAATCCAGAAACCTGGTATACTGGCAAAAGGGTAAGAATTTCTTGCTAGTCAGACTTCTTTTTCTTTTCTTTTCTTTTCTTTTTTTTTTTTTTTTCTGAGACAGAGTCTCTCTCTGTCACCCAGGCTGGAGTGCAATGGTGGAATCTTGGCTCACTGCAACCTCCGCCTCCCAGATCCAAGCAATTCCCTGCCTCAGCCTCCCGAGTAGCTGGGATTACAGGTGCCCGCCACCACACCTGACTAATTTTTGTATTTTTAGTAGAGATGGGGGTTTCACCGTCTTGGCCAGGCTGGTCTTGAACTCCTGACTTCATGATCCACCCGCCTTGGCCTCCCAAAGTGCTGGGATTACAAGCGTGAGTCACTGCACCCAGCAGTCAGACTTCTGACCTCTCTCTCTCTGTGCAAACTGGTTGAATGAATGATAAAAATCACTGTGTGCCTCTCCTGCAAGGTTTTGATTAATGAAAAAAAGGATTTGTGAGGCCAGTCTTAGGCTGCAGCAAATCTGGTCTACTTTATATTATGAATTTGTTTCTGTGTTGTTCTGTCATAAAAGGGGGTACCATAGGATAGAATGCAGGCCTAGAACCCCTGTAAGCCCACTGTTCAAACCAGCCTAGCAAACTGGTTCATTGCAAACTTTGTGCAGGTCCCTGAAACAAAAACTAGATGAGGTTTTCCTCTTGTCTTGCTTTATGGTCCTTCAGAACTTGACTTTGTAATCATGTGGGAGGTACTTTCTCTTGGTTTCTGCCATTCAGAGAGTGGAAATTTGGGGATTCATGTCATAGTCCTAAAAATTATCTTGGGCAGTTATGTCTTTGCAAGCTTGAAACTGGATGCTCTAGACTCTTGAGAAAAGCAGCAGATACTACCCTGATGCTGTAGCTCAGTAGCTAAGGTTTTTGTCTTTTCACAATGGTGGTCCAGGTTTAATTCCCACTTTAGGGAATGAGTCCTTTCTGGTTTGATATTTGTGTGACCTGTGTCATTTATTGACTCCTTCCCCCATCATGAACAATTTCTGACTTCCTGTCTTGAATTTCCCTTTTTCTGAGCTACCTTTGGAGATTCTAGATCTTGTAAAAACTGCTTACCACCTCTTGGAAAATACTTCATACACCCATGATTAAGTCATAACCTTAGTTAAGGCTTGTTGGCTTCATCTGGCAACTTATAAAGTTCAGAAGCCAGAAATATTGGCTGTTTGTCTTGGCTGGAGTCTGGTACTAAGATATTTGGTTAAAAGTCAGCTTAATTAAAAGCAGATATCCAAGCTGCATACATATTCAAATGGCTTTTATTTTTTTCTCTCTCTCTTCTTGGATCTTGTTTTTCTGGAAAAAAGATTTTTTCTTCTCGGTCGACTGAATTATTTTTCTCCACTTTGTCTTCTTGTCATTCTTGATGCCCACATGAGATAATTCTTATAAAATATCTAATTTTATAAGAATTTATAATAAGAATTTAAAATAAGAGTTATTTTATGATAAAATAATTCTTATAATTCTTTTTTTTTTTTTTTTTTTTTTTTTTTTTTTGAGATGGAGTGTCACTCTTTTTGCCCAGGCTGGAGTGCAGTGGCGCAATCTCGGCTCACTGCAACCTCCACCTCCCACATTCAAGTGATTCTCCTGCCTCAGCCTTCCGAGTAGCTGGGATTACAGGTGCATGCTACCACACCCGGCTAATTTTTGTATTTTTAAAAGAGATGGGGTTTTGCCATGTTGGCCAGGCTGATCTTGAGCTCCTAACCTCAGGTGATCCTCCTGCCTCAGCCTCCCAAAGTACTGGGATTACAGGCATAAGCCACCGCGCCTGGCCTAAAATAATTATTAATACCATGGGACTCTTTGGGAAAAACAGAAGAGTCTCTACAGACCCCATTTTGGGAAAAACCTCTGTTTCCCTCGTGGAATCCCAGACATTGAAAGCATATAGGTCCCTCTCAAAATCTAAGGCTCTCCTCTGTTTTGCATTGCATTACCTGACATTTTTTACTTTTGGGGACATCAGAAATTACTTTGCATTATGAGAGAGTTTTTACCCTTGGTGTGTAATACTTAGGTAGGAAATCATATTAGTCTGTTTTCATACTGTCATAAAGAACTGCCTGAGACTGGGAATTTGTAAACAAAAGAGGTTTAATTGACTCACAGTTCCACATGGTTGTGGAGGCCTCAGGAAACTTACAATCATGGCAGAAGGGGAAGCAGGCACGACTTACATGGTGGCAGGTAAGAGAGAGATAAGGGGAAACTGCCATTTATAAAACCATCAGATCTCATGAGAATTCACTCACTATCATGAAAACAGCATGGGGGAAATTGCCCTCATGATTCAATCACCTCCCACCAGGTCCATCCCTTGATACCTGAGGATTACAATTTGGATTACAATTCAAGATGAGATTTGGGTGGGGACATAGAGCCAAGCCATATCAGAAATATACTTTTAGTGATGGCTAATGGCTGTGATGGGGGAATACTCAGCTCTTTAAACATGTGGATCAGAGAAGCATACTTTTAGCTATCTGAAAAGAATGAAAACATCTCCCCCCTCTACCCACAGAGGTAAAACTCCCATGGAGGATGGGCTGATTGGCTTTGGGTTGCCCACAAGTTTCAAGCCTTGGGGGTATGTCCTTGCAATGAAATGCATGGTAAAAGTGTTGCACTGTCTTGTGCCATAGAGTTTCCCTCTTTTAAAGGATCCAGGATCCGGCATGCGAATGGGATGCTTAATTTTGGGGGATATATTTTGCTCTCCAGCTCTGCCTGTTTGTTAGGCCCTAGAAACTGCATGCTTTCCTCGCCCTATTTCTCAAAGGGCTCCACCCTGATGCCAGTAATCCAATTAAGAAACTTTAAAACTGGCTAATGGAAAAACCTTACAACTACTGGATCTTCTTCTGTCTATGTGTTAATATGTGTTATGTATGTGAGGTTTATATAAAATAGCTCTGATTAATTTTACTGAAAATAATAAATGCTTAAATCAAATGTTTTTGTCAGAAAAATAGAACTTTAACACTTTTTGGTTCATGTGACTATAGTAATCTTTGGGAAATAAAGACAGTTTTAAAGATTATTGATAAAATAAAAATGTGAAAATTTAGACATCTGGTCTAAATTAAGCAGGTCAGATACTGTGTTCACTAAACTACTTAAACTGCTTTTTTGACTTTTGATAGTTGTGTGACTTACCTGCTTTGGAGCCATTTGGTTCTAGGTAAGGCCTGGAGAAATGTGGAGTTAGCTATGCACCCTGGCTATACTGGAAATAGTTAGACCTTACCTGTACTTCTGTCTGGCATCCTGGACTCCACATCTGGTACATAATTAAAATCACCTACTTACCAGATTTTTCATCAAAAATAAAAGCTTTTAAGAGTTAACACTATAATACATGTAATTGAGAGTACCGGAGAAACAGTTTTACATGCAAGGTGTGTAAAGAAATTAGAATGTGTCTTTGGTTTAAAAAAAAAAAAATTATAAGAAAGCATAAGAATGTGCATTTTTTTTCCTGCCTAGTTTATAGGGTTAAATGATTGTTTTAGGTTAGATAGAATAAAGCTGAAATTTTGAGCAAGTTGTACAAGGTTCGTGAAAGATTAATCTTGTAAAAGAAATCCCTGGCTGGGCACAGTGGCTCACACCTGTAATCCCAACATTTTGGGAGGCTGAAGTGGGATGATTGCTTGAGCCCTGGAGTTTGAAACCAGCCTGGCAACATAGCAAGACTCTCATCTCTATTAAAAAAAAAAAAAAAAAAAAAAGAGGAAGAAGAAGTAGAAGAAATTCTGTGTGTGAACATATTGCCTAGAGTTTAAGGGATATTCAGTTTTTCTGTAAATTGAATATTGGAATAAAAGCACAACAGGGTTTTCTTTGGAGCATTAATCTGCTCATTAACAAAAAAATTTGAAGGATTATAAAAGGTTTGTGTTTGCCGGGCGCAGTGGCTCACGCCTGTAATCCCAGCACTTTGGGAGGCTGAGGTGGGTGGATCACGAGGTCAGAAGATCGAGACCATCCTGGCTAACACGGTGAAACCCCGTCTCTACTAAAAATACAAAAAATTAGCCAGGTGTGGCGGCACATGCCTGTAGTCCCAGCTACTCGGGAGGCTGAGGCAGGAGAATGGCGTGAACCCGGGAGGTGGAGCTTGCAGTGAGCCGAGGTCTCGCCACTGCACTCCAGCCTGGGTGACAGAGCGAGACTCCGTCTCAAAAAATAAATAAATAAAAATAAAAGGTTTGTGAGAATGTTACCTAATGGTCAAACTATTTAAAATTGAATAGATTTGCCTATAAGGCTTTACTAAGAATTGGGTTTGACATTAATAGTACACTAATGCAAAGGTGAAATTTGGCTTTCTCTCTTGAACAATATTTTCATGTAATGTTGAGAGATAATACAAAATTTGTGTTTGCCTTTTGAATAAACTACAGGAAAATGAAGGGAGAGAAAAGAGACAAATTGTTTGGAAAGCTAAGGCTTCCTTCTATCAATGAGTAAAGGGTTTTGCCTTTTTTTTTTTTTTTTTTTTTTTGAGATGGAGACGCTCTGTCGCCCAGGCTGGAGTGCAGTGGCGCAGTCTCGGCTCACTGCAAGCTCCGCCTCCTGGGTTCACGCCATTCTCCTGCCTCAGCCTCCTGAGTAGCTGGGACTACAGGCTCCTGCCACCACGCCTGGCTGATTTTTTGTATTTTTAGTGGAGACTGGGTTTCACTGTGTTGGCCAAGATGGATTAGATCTCCTGACCTTGTGATCCGCCCGCCTCAGCCTCCCAAAGTGCTGGGATTACAGGTGTGAGTCACCGTGCCTGGCCAGGGTTTTGCCTTTAAAAAATCTTTGAGTTATTATTTTGTCTAAATAAATGACTTGAGATTCTATTTTTTAATGTCAAGTGTTTTAAACCTTTGATATTTAACAAACATCCCAAAATCAAATTCTAAATATAGTCATTTTGTGACCTGATTAATCCTTCTAGATATTAGTTCCCATAAGTCCAAAAATGATGTATTTTGCTTATTTGATATATTAAGGTCACACAGAAAGCATAGTCAAATATAAAATAATATTTGTCTTTCTTTGGGCTGTATTTGTATAAATGTATTATTGGTATGTGTTCCAAAATTATGCAAAACTCCTATAATTCTAATATGATTTAGTGTACATTATCAGTAATAAAATAATAATTGTTATGCTAAATTATTGTGTGCCACAGAAGTAACCAAATTTTTTCATCAATTGTGTCTTTGACTGTGGCTGCCCTAAGACTCTTAGTCGTCCGTAGACAATTGTCTTGTTTTAATCCTTTTCAAAAGGCAGTTTATCATCAGCTGTAGGACTCTGATGAGTACTCTTAAATGCAGGTCTCTGATAACTATGAAAAATGTGCCATTAAAATATAGAGAAAAAAACCTTCCAAGACTCTCTTGGAAAATGAATGTATTCATAAATATCAAGCAAAACAGGAATTAATTGCATAGACTGAACTAATAAAAGACAAAATTATCTTTTTATGACTTTTTGTTTAAAACATTGCTGATTCTGTTTTGTTTTTCAGAGTCAAGAAAAATTTTCTTTTGATCTATTTATAGCTTTTGACAATTGAGTAAAGTATAATCCAATTAAGAGCATATTTCTTTTTCTCTACCCAATTCCTCCAAAATTTATGAGTATTCATTTGTAAACCAAAAAGTATCTGAGGCAAGTCTCAATCAACTTAGAAGTTCATTTTGCCAAGGTTAAGGACATGCCCATGTACGGCCTTTGGTGCTCAAGGTGGTCAGGCTACAACTTGGTTTTATGCATTTTAGGGAAACGTAAGACATCAATCAATACAAGTAAGATGTACATTGGTTTGCTTCAGAAAGGCAGGACAACCAGAAGCAGGAATTTCCAGGTAATAGGCAGATTTAAATATTTCCGAATTGGCAGTTGGTTGAGTTACTATCTAAAGACCTGGAATCAATAGAAAGGAATGTCTGAGTTACAATAAGGGGTTGTGGAGACAAAGGTTTTATCATGTGGACGAAACCTCCAGGTAGCATGCTTCAGAGAGAATAGATTGTAAATGTTTCCTGTTAGACTTAATTAGTCTCTTCTACGAGTCTTAAGGTCTATGTTGATATTAATGATAATGAGGCAAGTCTGACTCCCACTTCCCATCATGGCGTGAACTAGTTTTTCAGGTTAACATTGGAATGCCCTTGGCTGAGAGGAGGGGTCAGTTCAGATGGTTGAGGGACTTATCATTTTATTTTTGGTTTACACTTAACTTATGGCAATACAGTTATTTGCATAAGTGCAATAAGAATCTGTTTTCTTTTATAAGAGGACACAATTGGAGACACTGGTTAGTTTACCAAGGCTTTGACTAGAAGGCCATGCTTTCAAATATGAACAGACTGCTATAAGGATTCAAAGTTGACTTATAGGGCCAATAAAAGACTCTGGGGAAAAACTGGCCTCATATCTTGTCTATACAGTCCCTGTACAGGGTTCCTGACCTGTGGTAAGTAAAGAATGTCACTTTCTTACTGGCCCAGGAGCCCCAAGTTATCTTGGGACCTCAAGAAGAGAGAAATTGACCTAACCCATACGGGTATTTTCAAGCACAAATCCATGGCTAGACTCAAGGTTTTGAAAGGTCTATCTGAGATTTTGTATGAAACAAAGTTTCATCAAAGGCAATTTAAAAAGGAGCCTATATGGCAAATAATTATTCTTGTTGCACTTTATGAAAATAATCAGGTCAAGTATAATATGACTAAAGGTTATTTTGCAAACAAATCAGTCCTACCTTGATTTGTTTTTAATAAAAATGAGGACTGGAAAGAGATAAATTATGTTTCAAAAACTGTGGTACACCTGTTGTTAAATTCTAGTCTTGTCCATTGTTTTTGTGTATTTTTCTGAAATGTAGACTGACCCTGCTTATTCCTGTGATCTCTGCCAGCTGCGTAGAAGAAACGAGGGATGGGTAATGTAAAAATCTGTATCAGTATTCTAACTCTGAGCATATATTGAACTTGGCTAGCAACCCCATATCAGCTTGGTGCCCAATTCATGGAAAGCCTTCTCATTTAGTTTACTTGGGATACTTATTTTATTTACTGTTGTTGAGTATATTGCTGTCGTACTCTTTAAGTAAGAATGCAAGATAAGCTTACTCAACATTTTCTATAATTGAACACTTATTAATCTTCCAGATATTACCTTTTGTCAGGACCCAGAGTTATGAATGGCCATCACTATACTGATGCTTCCTGACTGAGCTCCTTTCTACCCTAAATACAAGAGAACCTAAGAGTTAGGCAGGAATATTATCACCCCTACACAGCCCAAAGAAGCTATAGAAAAATGAATTTTTGTCCTTCTGCAACTCTTAGGATTAAGTATCCCCTTGGAAAAGGGAGGGGAGAATATGTCAGTGGTGTTTAATCCAGAGCAACCCCTTCTTGAATAGGGGATGGGTAAAATACGGCTGAGACCTGCTGGACTGCCTTTCTATGAGGTTAGGCATTCTTAGTCAAAGGATATTTGTGGTTAAGGGAACAGATTAATAATGTTTACTGAACAGACCCAGGACTTAACAGACCCAGGAAATGTCCTGATGTTACAATATCTTAAGAACAAAAGCATTCTTAGTTTAAGAATAAGTTTTGCTTTAAAATAATAGTATACATTCTTGTGGAAGACAGTAGTTACACAAAGATTAACCATTCTTTGTCACAAGCCCTTGTAGTAGAGTATATCTCATCATTTTTTGTTTTATTATCTTGTAAACAAGCATTGTACCTAAAGTGGACATGTTCTTCCTCTTGCTTTCAGGACTGCCTCGCTCTATCTATGGAGTAGCTATACTTCTATTCCTTTACTTTCTTAATAAACTTGCTTATACTTTACTCTGTGGACTCACCCTGAATTCTTTCTTGTGTGAGAGCCAAGAACCTTCTTTCGGGGTCTGGATCAGGACCCCTTTCTGGAAACAAAATGAGTAGTACTTTTTTTTTTTTTACTGCTTTATTGAAGTATAATTGATATAAAATAAAAAACTGTGCATGTTTAGTATGTACAATTTGGTGAGTCTGACATTTGCATGTGCATGTGGTTTTGGAGAGGGATGAAAATGGGTGGTAGGGCAAAGGTTTCTATTCACCCAGCTCACTTTATTTATTTTTCTTACCCTCCTAGATACTGTAGATATTTCAGTTTGTGGTCCCTGCTGTTGAGCAATCTGAGCTCTGTGAGATATGCAGATAATGTCTCCAGAGAGCCATTAGCATGGGTCTTCAGCCATGCCTCCCCATCCATGCCACGAGGGAATTGTTTAAAGTCATTTTGTTCCTGATTAGCTGCCTCACTCAGTATCTTCCTGTTCCTGGAATTTGTGACACAAAGAACAATGTGTAGCCAATCAGTAGCTAATACTATTTTAATGTAAATTCTTAATAAACAACTTAGGAACTGCCTCTTCTTTTTCTTTAAAAACCTACTTTTTATCTGTTGCTACTCTGAGTGTATATTCAGGGCAACTTGAATCTATGTTGCTAGTTGCAATCCTCAAGCTTGTCCAAAATAAACTCTCTATATTAGTTTGGTCTCAGCTTCTTCCTCTTAGATTGACACTGTACACCCAAGTCAAATCCATTTTCCTCAAAGTCCCTTGGAACCCTACTTGGGTTACCATCCTAGCTGTAGCTCTGACCCAGCAATTCCCTTAAATTAACCTTGGCACTGGCACAGTGCTCAGGACCTTTTCCATAAGGGGCTTGCTCCTCTGACTCACCCCTCCTCATCAATTCTTTTCTCCAGGGAAATCTTCCTAAGAACTGGCTGCATTATAGAACCAGACTGAAATCCACTCATCTGGCACAGTAAAACCAGGTATCTACACCAAGGTTTTTGCAGCAGTAGAAAGAAAGGCATTTATTTGCAGGGTGCCAAGCAAGGAGGACCAGGAAGCTAAATGCTCAAATCCTGACCTCCTTGATGACTTGCAAGCAAGAGTTTTTAAAGGTAGGAGTAAATCTCAGGATATCAGAAGCTACATGCAAAATTATACACCAGTACAAGAAGGTTTTAGCTTTATAAGGGTAGAATATCTTGGAGTGGGGGCCTGGAGGGTGACTTATAGGTCATAGGTAGATTCAAAGATTTTCTGATTTGTAATTGGTTAAGGAAGCGAAGCTTTGTTTAAAAATTTGGAGTCAGGGCCGGGCACAGTGGCTCACACCTGTAATCCCAGCAATTTGGGAGGCTGAGGCAGGCAGATCATGAGGTCAGAAAATCGAGACCATCCTGGCCAACATGGTGAAACCCCATCTCTACTAAAATACATTAAAAAATTTAGCTGGGTGTGATGGCGCACACCTGTAGTCCCAGCTACTTGGGAGGCTGAGGCAGGGGAATCGCTTGAAACTGGGAGGCCGAGGTTGCAGTGAGTGATATCATGCCACTGCACTACAGCCTGGCAACAGAGTGAGACTCTGTCTCAAAAAAAAAAAAAAAGAAAATTGGAGTCAGTAGAAAAAAAGTGTTAATTTTCTGGGAGAGGGGGGTGACTTTCCCAAAGCCCCTTGAGAAGAAATTTAGAACAAAAAATTATGGTCAAAGTTCAGTCTTCAATTCTCCCTTATCTGAAGTCTGCGTGCCAGAGGATCCATTCAGTGGGGGTCCTCAGTGGGTATCTGACTTTCTAAAAGACAACTCAGACACAAATGTTAAGATGTTATCCTTAGTTTCTATAGGGAAAGGGAACATCTCAGGAACTCTAACTTTCTTGGCTATTGTTTTAGGCTACTATTACCTTCTTGTTTAACAAGTTATGTATTTACTTCTGAGGCTAGCTCCATGCCTGGAATTTCTCTCGAAGGAACTCAGAATATTCCTTTATTTCCATGCTTGGAAGTCTGCAGGCTCCTAAAAGGGGACCCCTGCTCCACCTCAGCTTCTCTTTGCAATAAGTCCCTTTCTTTTTACCTGCCCCATAGCTTTTCAGCCTATGCCAGCTGGTGCTGTTCATTCTGTTGCTCCATGCCCCTGAATGACGTCTTCTTCTTTGCATTTCCAACATCTGCCTGCTCACCTGTAGTTTATTTTACTAAAGAACTGGTACTTGTTGGTCTTGGTTGGGGGCCCTTACTAGAAGAAAGAATTCAACTACTTATTTGGTGCCTGAGAAATCTTTCTGACTACGTAACAACATAAAATATGTACTCTAGAGCCAGCCTCTCCTGGGTACTGGCATAGTAGGAGTACCCAACTTTACACCTTGAGATCAAACTCTGGGGAGGCAAGTGCCCTGGAGAGCAACATATGGAAATAGAAATAATTTATTCCATCAATGCTTTCTACCCTCTCTGCCAGGCAGTCTATTCCTGTTCTTGAGGTTAGAGAGTGGCATCCCATGGGACAGGCCTCATTTCTTATGGCTAAGAGCAAGAACATGGAGCCTGGATTAGAACTCTCATTGAATGGAGAATTAACCACGTACTGGTGTGTAACCTTGAGCCATCATACCTTTCTTTGTCTCTACATCTTCATCTGAAAAATGGGGCAATTCACCTGAAAAATGGAGTAATCATAGTGCCTGTATTAGTCTATTCTTGCATTGCTATAAAGACTAGGTAATTTAGAAAGAAAAGAGGTTTAATCAGCCCACAATTCTGCAGCCTGTACAGGCTTCTGCTTCTGGGAAGGCCTCAGGAAACTTATAATTGTGGCATAGGGTGAAGGGGAGGCAGGCATAGTCTTCACACGGACAGAGCAGGGGGAAGAGAGAGAAAATGTGGAGATGCTACACACTTTCACACAACCAGATCTCGTGAGAACTCAATCATGAGAACAGCATGGGAGAAGTCCACCTCCATGATTCAGTCACCTCGCACTAGGACCATCCTCCAACACTGGGAATTACAATTTGACATCAGATTTGGTTGGGGACACAGAGCCAAACCATATCAGTGCCTTTTTCATAGATATGTGAGGATTAAATATAAAGCTCTTAGCACAGAGGCTGACACATATTAAGTATCAAAAAGTGTGAAAAATAGCACTTGTTTTTTTCCCAAGAGCCTCTAAGCCTATCACTGAAAAATTATATTCTATCTCAGGAGTCTGTGAAAAACAAAATATCGTTCTCAAAAAATTGCTTGTGAAGAAGACTCTCCACTTAAAACTGTGGCCCTATGCTGTCCTGCTTTCCACTAACAACCTGAGTACATACTTCCAGCTATATCTAGCCAAAAATCAATTAGAACTAGTGCTAGAGCTCCATTAAACCTACAATATGCAATTCCAATCTAAAGGCCACTGCTTTGCTTTACTTCCACATGTAAGGTACAGATATTCTTAAGAACCTTCTTTCAATGAAAGAAGATTTCAGTGACCATGACATTTTCATTCCTTTAAAAAAAAAGCTTGGCACAACAAATAAGAATATTTTATTGAACCTAATGATAATTTTTCTGAATTTGTATTTATTTATTTGCAATTACACATGTAATACTTCTTTTTTTCCCCTTTTTTAGAGACAGGGCTTGCTATGTTACTCAGGTTGGTCTTGAACTCCTGACCTCAAGCAATCCTCCTGCCTTGGCCTCCCAAAGTGCTGGCAGTAGAGGCATGAGCAAACATGCCCAGCCCACATATGATACTTTAATACATTCTGCTAAAACAATTCAAACAATGTAAATAAAATGAAAATGGTGTTAACCAAAAAAGTGACTGAGGAAGAAGTCTCAATCAATAGAGGTTTATTGACCCCAAAGTTTGAGGATGTGCCCAGGAAAAACACAGTCACAGAGGCATCTGTGACCTATGCTTTCCAAAGAGGGTTTTGGGAACTCAGTATTTAAAGGAGAAAGAGAAAGAAGGAAGAAAATGTTGGGGGTAAACAGTGAGGCAAATGGTTACATTCCTGGAGGCTCTAATTACTGCTCTATAAGTTTACATCTTACACAAGGCAAGGTAAACATGTGAAAAGAGGAGAGGAAAAAGTCAATTATCTCATCTCAGGGCAAGAGAGGAATAATTTCTTGTCTTGTCCTTGTGCTGTATCTGTGAAGATAAGCCTGTAATCGACATTGTCAGTGAGAAATTTAACACAACTTGGCTGGGCACGGTGGCTTCAAGCTACTCGTTCTCAAGTGGAGCTAATAGTTACCTCAAATGGCTAATCTTTCTCAAGTGAAGCTTGAGAAAGTATTTGCTTTCCAAATTACATACTTCACCTAGTCTGTTTTGCTTACATTAAATTTAGCAGCTAACCTCTTTGTGTTCACTCACAAAATACTTTGAACTTCACATGACATATGACTATCATATCTTCAGTCTACTGGAGAGTCTAAATTTGCATCTGAAAAAGCAAAATAGCTCTAAGCAAACATTTCTTCCTTAAAACTCAAGATTCCGTTTTATTTTGTTTTTGTTACATCTCACCTTCTAGACAGCAATTTTATGCCTCACAGTCTTGATTTCATCAAGACACATTGTTGGAGATGGAGTGGAAAGTACTCCTATTTGTTACTCATTCTTCTAGTCTTGAACTAGTTTTTGTTACTTCTGACTCTTTATAGGCAGATATCATGTGTACAATATAGTAATGAAAATAGAAATCTGGATTTCAACCTGCTTTGTCTCTTTGACTCCCTCTTTTCTAGGAACTGATCCTTTTCTCCACTTGTCCTCTTTCCTGTGTCTTACTCTACAATGGACTGAGTGTTCATGTCCCCCAACCCTTTAAATTCATATGTTGAAATCCTAACCCCTAATGTGATGGTATTAGGAGGTGGGCCCTTTGAAAGGTAATAAGGTCGTGAGAGTCGAGTCCTCATAAGTGAGATTAGTGCCCTTATAAAAAAAGAACCCAGAGAGCTCTCTTACCCTCTTTCCACCATGAAGTAACCAGTCTACAAACTGGAAGAGGACCCTCACCAGGATCTGACCATGGTGGCACCCTGATATCAAACTTCCAGCCTCCACAACTGTGAAAATAAATTTTTGTTGTTTATAATCCACTCAGTCTATGGTGCTTTGTTATGGTAGCCCAAACTAAGGTATTCCCTTATGCTTGACCTCATGACATGACTTTATCACAGTGGAAATACCCCTGATTTAACCAGTTTACCCTACTTCTTGGCCACAGTGATACGCTCAGGGAACCTGAATCAAAGGCAGGACAACTAGCATCCCTCTGCAGACAGTTGGAATTTAGACCAAGAAATTCTAGGCTTATTCTTTCTGGTTTTGAAACAGAGGAGATAGAAACTCAGAAGATACAGTAAATATTTTCCAGCTTGTGAAAAGTAGGCCAACACTACTTTTGGGTTGAGAGGAGAAAAACGTCAATTCAGAGAGAGGAACAGAATTGAAAGCTGGGGCAGAAAGACTTCCTTGCCTAGCTGTACCCTGCTCTTGGACCATTTGAATCACCTCTGCTTCCTTATGATTACTTATCTTTTTTGTTTGTTTGCTTGTTTTAGCTAGTTAGAGATAGTTTCTATTACTCATAACACCATAAAAATGTTAACTAATATGATATTTTCAGCAATAAATTTTGGGGTGAATTTCTCCTTCTTTAATTGTTTTGTTAGGCATTTGTTATAATGGTCAAGAAAGGAATTTCCTCAGGGAATTTTTCTTCTGTTTTTTTTTTTCACCCCATGTATAAATTTTAAGTACATGTCTCTATTTCTCACTAGAGTCAGTATTACATATCTTTTTGTAAATGAAATACAAGGGATTTGCAGCAAAATATGAAAAGCCTGGAATGATCTAGTATAGTATCTAAATAAAAGTTTCTTTCAAGACAAAACTCCTCAAAGAGGACAAACTTGTGGGGATAGAATTCAAATTTAAGAGGGCACAGATCATAAAACCAACGAAAAAGAATACCTAGATTAAATGTGGGGTGGAGGTAGGAAGGGACAGTCAGAATATTTCAGAATGTAAGCTACCATAATCTTGAAAGCTTTGAAAAACATCCAAAAAAGAGAGCTCTAAAATGATAAGGTTTGAATAGAAAGTTATCCAAGTTTGGGTAGAAAGTTATCCAAGTTTGGGTAGAAAGTTAAATGATAAAATATTATCCAAAACTACATCTCCTTTCTAAAAGCTCAGGAAAACTTTGACATAAACATTGAGCTACAGAAAAGATAGAGATCAAATTCCACTAAAGTATAAGGAAAGAGAGAATAATATTCCTACAGATAATAAAACATGCCAAAAACATTCTCATACAGCAGATGAAAACTATAATATTTCAAAACTAGCTAGGAGACACAACAAACGAGATAAGAAATAAAAGAACAAATCAGAATTTGAGATGATAGAACTAAGAAGATAATTTTAAAAATTATTAAGAAACAGAACAAATAAAAGTAAAACTAGAAAAAATACAAGATAATATCTCAAGAGAAATATAAGTAAAAAAAAATTTTAAGAATTTAAAAAAGAGAGAGATAAAAAGGATTAAAGAAAAGACACACAAGGAAGATCCCACATACATACAATAGGCATATCTAGGGAAAATTTTAGCAATAAAATACTGAAATCTATCATTTGAGAAGCCAAAATAAAATGAGAATTGAAACTAAATATTGAGAGGACACTCAGTTTATCTGATAAAATTGGCTTGGAATGATCATCACTGAGATTTAGTCTAGCGAAATTATTGTACTTTAAAGGAAATAAAATAAAAATTATTTAGAAAATCCAGGGAAAAAATATGAAATCATTCATACAGGAAAGAAAGTCATATTATCTTCAAACTTCAATCTCAAAATTTTATGCTTGAAGAAAATTCAGTAACATAGTGCAAAGAAAGAAAATACGAAGCAAAGATTTTATATCTATATAAGCTGTTAGCAGGCAAGAACTGAGGGAATATTATTCTTTATGAATCTACTGGAGAAGGGGATTCAGACAATCAAAATACATGGGGAGGCATTGACAAAATGATTCATGGTGAGCATTGATAATAATTTCTAGCAAAACTAAGACACTAAATGAGAGATATAAAGAAGATAATGTGGTACATAATGGCTGAATACTCTGACAGTGTGGATACGGTACAATTGTAAATATGTGGGGTGAGAATGGAAAGAGCATATGCAAAAGAATTTTTAACTCTTTTCAGTAATTGTATTGATGATAATGTTATTTCAGGGTGTGTCTTTGAGGAGGGTTTTGTAAGAGAGTAGTATTTGAATCAGTAGACTGAGTAAAACAGATCTGCCCTCACCAATGTGGGCTAGCATTATCCAATTAGGCACAGGAAGAGTGAATTTGCTCTCTCTTCTTGAGCTAGGATATTTACCTTCTCTTGCCCTCAGACAGTGGAGCTCCTGGCACTGGGGTCTTTGGACTCCAGGAGTTACATCAGCACCTCCTGACCCCCAAGTCTTTGGGCCTTTGGCCTTGGACTGAGAGTTATGCCATTGACTCCCCTCCTTCTTATGTCTTCAGATGCGAACTGAATTACACCGCTGGCTTTCCTTGTTCTCCAGCTTGCAGGCAGCATACTGTGGGACTTCTGGGCCTCCATAATTGTGTGAGTCAATTCCCATAATAAATCTTCCTTATCTATCTATGCATATTCTTTTGCCTATTTTCCTAGAGAACCTTAATATAGTCATCACAGAAGATGCCAGAAACCAACTTTTTATTTGAGAACTGGCAAATGAAAGAAAACAATCAAGCATTTGTCCTGCCTTTTCTATGTAAACTGCGCCACCCAGATACCAAATAGTAGGTGAGGTAAAGTTTCTCTTGATGTAAGTAGTCCATCAAATTACTGAAGAAGAAAATTTGAATATCAACATCTTTTGCAGTCCTAGTGAATTACTGGATCTAAACATTGAGAATCAATGGCAGATAGCATTACAAAAGGTCAAAAGAAACCAGGCTGGGCTTGGTGGCTCACGACTATAATCCCAGCACTTTAGGAGGCAGAAGTGGGAGCAGAGGATGACTTGAGCCCAGGAGTTCAAGATCAGCCTGGGCAACTAAGCAAGACACTGTCTCTTTAAAAAAAAATTTACCTGGAAAAACATAAACCCACCTATGAAGTAGTATTGGCAAAAATCATCATCATCATCATCATTATTATCATCCCTAAATGTGATTCAGCCTGGAGATCCAGAAGAGTGCTTTATGTTGCAGCATGCAATCCAAATTACTGAGCACTCTCTCTTGGTGTTGAAAAAGCCAACTGCTTCTATATCTCAGAGTGAAGCAATTTTAAGTATTTGGTGACTGTGAAGCAGTAGCCTTGTTGAAGAATGTGCCCCAACTCTTTTTTTTAGTATATTCTCCTAAGAGTATTTAACTAGAAAATGGGAACAAACTCACCAGCAAAGATTAGATTAAGGGTGTTATCTTCTAAATGGTCTGAAGGTAGCTATAGGCAAGAGGGATGTAGAATGGAGAGACCAGTATGTAAATGATAAGCATATATGTTAAAAATTGTGTCCTCTGGCCAGGCTCAGTGGCTCATGCCTTTAACCCTAGCACTTTGGGAGGATCGCTTGAGGCCAGGAGTGCAATACCAGCCTGGTCAACATAGTGAGACCCCATCTCTATTTAAAAAAAAATGAAAAAGAATCTCTCTATACATAAAATTGTGTCCTCTACTCTTCAGCCCCAGAATCTTAACAAAAAATTATGTATGGATTGAGTGAGCTCTGCGTTCAGAGGTGCTAGAGGATGCAGCCCCTCCCCTAACTTCCAAGCATCTCCCCCTACCTGCCCTGCATGTTTCTGCCCTAGTGATTCATCCTGGAAACTGCATCCTCTCCAAAGCCATGGAAGGTGTGCCTTCCTCACACTGTGTCCCTAAATAATTTTTTTTTTTAATAAAGGAAAGAGATATTTTTTAAAAATGTCTAGATAAAGACTTTGGTTATGGTTTTTACAGTAGACCAGAAGTTTTTGGACAGATACCATACCAAACATTTCTACATTCTGTAAAGCAGCAGTTTATGAACTTCAACCCTTAAAATAATCCCAGGCTCCAAATCTGCACCAGCAAGAAGTCAGTTGCAAGAGTTGTGCACCCTAAGGAAGGGCATACTCCCAAATTACACCTCAAATGTAATATTGGAAGACAACAGACCCGGCAAATCCTTCTGGCCTGATTTATGAATTTTTAAAATTCAGATATTTGATTTATCTTAAATTTGTTTTGGGAAAGGGAATGAAGTTGTTTCAACTCCATCTATTGATTATTTTCTCCCTAATTTTTGAAATACAAGCTTTATAATATATTAAAATCTCATATGATTTGGGTCTATTTCTGGACTTCATTCTTTCATTGATCTATTTATTAATATAAAACTACATTTTAAAAAATGATACTATGAGGCCACTGCATTATTGCGTGATATAGAAGGAACTACTGAAAACCTTTGCCTCTGGAATTTCAAAAATCAGGGAGCTTCAAGGAATAGGAGACCTTCCTTCTGGTATTCAGCCATTAAGGTGACTAAGCTTTACCAACTCATGTTCTGGCAGATGTTTATTCCAAGATTTCAAATTCCTTGGAAGATGGTTGGCTCAGCTTAGGCCAGGTATCAATTTCAGAATCATTTATCTATTTTTTTGGCGGGGGGACAAGTGAATATGACTTCCAGGTGCTGAACCCTATATTTCAAAGAAACATAGTGTTGTGAGTTGAATGGTACTCCAAAAACTGTCTGCTTCACTATGCTCACCCACCCTTCTCATACACCTGAAGCTTCCCTATCTCTGCATGGTGCACCTTTCCCATACACAATTGCAGCTACCCCTTCCAATAGGAGAGGGTGCAAACTCCTGCTTCTGTATTGATCTAGAAGCAATGTCATAAGACTATACAGCTCTAAGCCAAGGATTTCCTACGGCATGCTTACTCTTCTAGTTCTGTCAAAATTTCTTTATATATTCTTCAATCCATGAACTAACTGGAAAATTTAATCATCATTAACACGTCCTAAATAACAGTGATTTTCAGACTGGGATATGAGTACATTTACGGATGCATAAAAATGTTCCAAGGGCTACTCTAGCCTGGGAACTTTTAAAGGAATCAATGTCCAGACCCCCAGCTTCAATATGGAGCCTTTCTTTCTTAAAATTGATCTGCCTGCTATGGGTTTGAGTTAGAGGACTCTTGCCTTTCTCTGTGTTCTCATCTCCTCTTTCAAAACAGACTTTCCAAGTATACCTCTCCCCCATCCTGGATCTTATTGTGGTGCTTTACCAGAGTGTAAAACCTCAGGAGAACCAAACAACAAACTATCTTAGGTTATTGGTGTTGGGGAAGATTTCTTTAATCAAGATGCCATAAACACATGGGAAAACTTGGTGTCTTTCACTGTCTTATATATATTTCAGTTGAGGGTAAAGCATAGTATTAAAAATAATCTATTCTGAATTCAGATGTATTAGGAACTGGAGCCGCAAGATAAATGACAACATTCGTTCAACAATTTAGTCTCTTCCATTCCCTGACTCTTGTCAAAGAAGTATTTCTTCTGTGGGAAGTTCTCTTGAATGCACAGCAAAGATTATAGGCAGAATATGGAGACTCTGGTACCTTATCTTACCTAGGTGACAAACCCATAACAAAGTTCTGGGCCTAGTCTAACTTGAATACTCAAAGATTTGAAGAGACCAAGTTGGGAAATAACCATTTGCTAAGAAGAAATCTTTCTCTAATTGTACACCACTCTTGGTTAGCTTGGTGGCTACTTCCACTCATTTGTGTCTTGGTGTGTTTCTTTTGCACGTTTTTCAAAATTTCAAGAGAAAGGAAGCAAAAAAGTTTCATGTTTACTTTTAAGAGATCCATGTTATATCGTCAAAGAAAAGGAACATATATTGAGGGTGAGTTAGTGTTTTCTCTTAACCATTTATTTAGACTGGTAGTAGAATCCTTTTTTGAGGTCTTTTAACAAAAAGCTATTGCTTATTCCAAATCCATATTTATTTTTACTTGGAGCTAAGTCTACTGCTGACTGTGACTCATTAACCACTTCTCTGCTTATTTGTTTATTTATCATAAAATGTACTAATTAGATATATATTAACTAACTGGGCTATATTTTGAATTTTATAGCAGTAATGCACTTAGCAGTCACTGAAACACTCTTTAGATCTGCTTTGCTGGGGCCCAACACTTTCTTTTATTTTGTTGTTAATTTGCACAAAATAGAATGTTAATTTGTATAAAATTAAACTGTAGTCTTAGAAGCCATAGTTATGATAAATGTTCCCCAAATGCAATCAGGACGTAATGACCCAAATTAAATGTTTTTTATTCGATTAAGTTTAGCTCTTCTTTTGCAGATGATGACTTGCCTTTCTAATTCTGTCAAATGCATAATTACAATCTTGTTTTCAGCTGTTAAATGAAATTGCATATAGATAAATAGAATGGATATACACCTATACACATATATTTTTTCAGTATCCGTCTTCTTGTCCATCTGTTATCTTTTTAAGACATTGAGTCTATCAAATATTGAAATTTAGTATGAATATTTCTGCAGTCAATAGTTTAAAAATTATAATGTGAAATTTCCAATTTTATGGGGTTATTTTAAAATCATTTATGTACAATTTTAGCTTGAAACATAAGATACTTCTAAATAAAATAAGTGTAATTGGTAGTTATTTGATAAATATTGGTTAAGCTTTTTAGGTGTATCTTCCAGAAATTGTCTATCTAATAATTGGGTTTAAACATTTCTTTCCAAGTCAGAAAAATATCGCAAGTAAAATATTTATTGCAAAAATATCTTACTTGCAATAAAATTGAAGGAGGACCTAATAGTGTTGTCAACGATCAGATTCTTAAAAATATTTTTGGTGAAGGATTACCACTGTAATTTTTCCTAACTTCGACCGGCACTGGTCCCAGCGCCCAGGCCGTCTCCCAGCGGTGGCAACATGAAGCCAGGCGGCTAGGGCGGAGGTGGCGGCCCTGATGGCGGCGAGCTGGTGGCCAACATGCTCCCAGTCGCTGGCGGCGGTGCCTGCTCCTGACCTGGGCTCCACTCCCACTCCGTGCGCCAAGCGCAGCCACCGCCGCCCACAAAAGGATTTTTCAAAAGTTTTTTTCGCGGGGAAAGAAGTTTGAAGACTACTGCAATAAACAACAACAGAGAAAAAGGAAGAGGAAAGAGTATAAAGATTTTTGCTTATATCATGTGAATTATTAAAAAGAATGAAGGGAAGGGGAAATTAATTATTCAATCTTCTGGCCCTCCGCGTACATACCAGGCAGAAGTCTGACATCTGAAGAAGATAAAATGAGGCTAAGTACCTTCTCTTTAAAGACACACCTAGAAGTGGAATCCATCATTTTCCTTCTACTCCATCTGCTAAACGTAGCTCATAGCCAGAGATGGCTGTAAGGGAAGCTGGAAAATATAAATCTTATTCTGACGGCCAGCTGCCCAACTAAGAAAATAGAGTGGAGACCTCATTCTCATTTCTACAACTGCTCGCACAACTTTAGTTTGGCATTAATGATTTTCCTTTCCTTTTTTCCAGGCAACTGCTCTGTTCCTTAAGGCAGGTCAGGCTGGGTGTGGTGGTTTACATCTATAATCCCAGCATTTCAGGAAGCCGAGGCAGGAGGATTGATTGAGGCCAGTAGGTCAAGACCAGCCTGGGCAACAAAATGAGACCCTAACTCTACAAAAAATTAAAAATTAGGCAGGCATGGTGTCACGTCCCTGTAGTCCCAGCTACCTGGGCGACTGAGGCAGCATGATCGCTGGAGCCCGGGAGTTTGAGATTACAGTGAACTCTAATCTAGCCACTGCGTTCCAGCCTGGGTGATAAAGCAACACCCTGTCTCAAAAAACAAACAAACCAAAAACAAAAGTGGCAGGACATTATATCACTGCTTCACATTTTTTGCCATTAAATAAGTTCTTGTTTGGAGGCCATATTGACTAAGAAAGCATGATGTTGTACAGGATTTTCAATAAGGACACAGATGTTGGTGTAGGCAGAAGCATGATGGGTAGGGGAAGCCTATCCAAATGCAGAATTAAGTGTCTTTTCTTGTTATGGTCTTCTACATGATGAAGGGAGCCTAATAAAGTCAGCCTGGCAACAGATACCTAGTGTTGTGTTACCATCCTGGTGCTAGGGTTTGCTACCCTGCTGAAAAATTAGGTACTCGACAATAGCAGGATTGGCCTTTGTAAGGGAAAATTTCTTGTTCAGCTCATACGTATGCCATTCCTGCAAGCAATTATTGGCATTCTTTTAGACAATTGAAGTCACACTCAGCAGGTTAAGGAAGAAGTGTGACGAACTTCCACAGAAACAGTTCTCTTATGTATGTAGTTATGAAGATCCTTTCTCCCCCCACGTAGGCCTGTATGATGAGTTAAATACAATATATAGGATATGTTTTAGTTAGTGGAACTGTTTGCTTCGTAATAAGATCCAAACAAATAGTGGCTTAAGTAAAACAGAAGTTTAGCTATCCCATAATAGCCTAATCATAAGCTGTCTGGGGTTGATATGGTATTGGGGATCCAAGTTCATTCTATCTTATTGCTCTGTCATTCCTAGAATATTGCCTGCATGCTTGTGGTAGAAAAGACTCACCACTATAGTAACATGCCAGGCTACTGAAGAAGGGAGAGAGTGAAGGCAAATTCCTTTCTGTTTAGAAGCACAACCCAGACGTTGACCCAGCATGACTCATCACTTCCTCCTACTTTCTATCCACAAACCTTAGTTCACAGCTCTAATAGCTGCAAGAGAAGCTGGAAAGTGTAAATCTCATTCCCATGACCAGGTATCCAACTAAGATTTGAGAGTTTTATTATCAAAGAAAGAAGAAAAATGAATATTTATGAGTAACAAGTAGTCTTTCTCTGGTCAAGAAATGAATATTTACAAGCTTGGAGATCATTCTGAGCCTATTGAAACTTCATACAGATTTTACTCTATTTCTCAATTTATTTTTTGAATTGAAAATTTAAAGTTTATTTCTCAAACTTATTAAATTTTAAATATTTCAGGTGATACTTTAACTTATAAAACAAAAAACTAAGCAAAATTAATATTTATGTCACTATGAATTTGGGGTGGTGGTGGGAGTAGTGATAGGAATATCAAGACTTAAAGATATTTCTAGTTGATACTATTTCTTACTGTTTTTGGTACAGTTACTATAGTTCCCAATTTCTAAATGGGAAAAACATAGCATAGAGAAATTTAGTGGTTTATTTCAGTTACAATTTGTGGCAGGACAAAACTTAAATTATTATGGATCACACCACAGGCCTCTTCCCAGGGTTTGCAAACTGAAATGCCTGCAAGACTCAAGTAGGCAACATAAATAAATAAAGTACATCTCATATAGCACAGTAGGGGTGTCAGGGACCTTGGTCAACTTGAATAATTACACTCTAATTAAAGAGGTCTGCCAAGATAGTAGTCTCTAATTGCCATTTCCCGCTTACAAAAGGTGGTAAGAGATCTTTAGGGAAATAGTGGATTCCACATCTAGGGCAGAAAATGCCTGTGATAGCTTCTGAAGCTAGAAAACCAGGAAACACTCAAAAGAATAACTTGAAGAAGAAGTGATTTTTAAAAAGTACAAAGGAACTAATTAGAAGGAATTTGTGAAGATTGAAATGCATCAAATATATAAAAATTCATTTGTTTGAACTAAAACAAAAAGAACATCTCAATGGTTAGCCATTAGAGATTGTTAGGGCATCATCTGATTACCGTGAAAATTAAGGGAAAGAATCAAGCATATATTCTTTTTTTTTTTTTTTTCTGAGCTGAGTCTTGGTCTGTTACCCAGGCTGGAATGCAATGGTGCAATCATAGCTCACTGCAACCTTGAACTCCTAGCTCAGATTATCGTCCCACCTCAGCCTCCTGAGTAGCTGAGACTACAGGCGTGCATCACCATGCCCAGCTTTGCCCACTTTCTTGGTCCCATCTTCTCACTTCTCCATGTGTACGTATTACCAGGCTCAATTACTGGGAGTTCGTCGAACAAGCCATTGTTCCACATGTCCTTTGTATATCCATTCTCTGTATCATTTTTCTTCCCTGTTCACCTGCTGAACTGCACATTGGTGATGATTCTGCACAGATATCACTGCTTTATAGAACCTTCTTCACTCTGCCTTCTCAGACCCAGATGGCACAGGCAGCAAACAAATGCCTGTAAACAGTCCTGCTTAACTGTGCTCTAAAGCCACTCAAAGGCACCCCTGGCGGGGTGTTGCTTCTACCAAGATGGCTGGTTATACACCTTTGCCAGAAGAACTAGGAAGCCAATGCTCTAGCTTTGTGGCAACACCAACAGGCATGTCATCCTGCTGATTTAAAACTTTTAACATGGCCTGTGAGTACTTCTGGTGGCTCTCCAAAAGACAGTACATAACTACATTCATGCACCTGTGACCAGGTCACTGGGACAGCATCTTGAGACTGTCCAGTCCCTGATGCCATCCTATTGCTAGTGAGCATCACCACTAGAGTGAGCCTACCTGTCCTGCCCTTCCCATTTCTACGTCCACAGTGTGTACACTGGAACAGACATTGTGACTGATCATCTAGGAAACTGCCTGGTCCTCAGATATCAGAGCTATCTGCTCCTTGACCACGATCTCTTGTTTGTTGCTCTAGCTCGGGGAGACACCCTCCATGGTCACTGTCATTTGTTTATACCACTACTCCCAGACATACCAGCAAAGGATTCGAGAGCAGAGCATCTCTAGCATCTCTGAAACAGATGAATCACTGGAGAAGTTTCAAAATACTGGCATTGATCTGGTATTAATCAATGCCAGTATTTTGGTTCTTTATGAAAGATGTGAGGGGAATCTGTTGTCTCTTTTGTGACCAGGAGGAGAGAAGAAAAAAGTGTTTGGAAGCAAGATCTCATTATTTGATGCCGTTTTGGTTTCCTGCATAATTATTTCCTTTTTGTTCTATTAAAAGAATTTGCAAAACATTTTTAAACATGCTGGCTTGTTGCAGCAATGCTAAGTGAACAAAACATAGCAATTGAAATCAAGTCCAAGTCTTTATGTTTCAAGACATGTAAACCCAAACTCAGTTAAACAATAAAGGGAAGTTAATGGTTTCTTACCTGAAAAATCTAGAGGCAGGGCTAGCTTTAGGTAAGGCTTTACCTGACTGCGTGGCTATGTCACTAAAAGCTGAGTCTGTGAGGGAGATCCCTGCCCTGGCTGAGCCGTGGAGAACAGACCACAGTACCACCAGACACAGACTTTGGTGGCCCATAGTAGCAGCATGCCCCATTGTGCCTCACTGGGAGTTGTTTCAGGGAGCAGCAGTGGCTAGCCACTTTCTGTTAGACCATGAGAATACAGAGGATGCCATGCGCTTCCCAGGACCTTAGCTTCACCTCCTGGCTATGACGTCATGGCGGCATAACATCTCACTGGTGGACCCACAGCCCATCTGGGAATAGATGTGGAGCCCTGAAAAATACCATTTATGTGGGCCATTCGGGCAGAGACTGAGTTAAATTTTGAAAGGCAGTCTAATTAGTTTGGTTTGGACCATGTTTACAAGATTAAAATAAAATGTGGCTTTTTCTTCTTACCTATTGGGTCAGGAGCTTATTAATAAGATCAAATCAATCACAAAGAAATTTTTAAAGCCTTCTTTTCATTGCACACCTGACCATAAAATGAGTAAATTTGTGACTACACTGTTTAAGCTTATTTTGCCATTAATAAATAATGTGTGTTCATTAAGGGGAATGTGCAAAGTTTAAAAATAAAAGAAAAATATCACTTGTTAATGACACCTAAACACAATTGCTGTATTTTTATATATTTCCTTCCAGTGTTTTTTCTGTGAGTACATTTTCATTACATAATCAAAATCATATTATAAATGTGGGATTTTATTTCTTTTTTATTTAATATTATATCAAAGCACTTTTTGACCTCTAGACATATAATGTAAATGAGTGTGTATTATTCTATGAATATTTCATTGCATAATGTCCCAGAACTTACTTAACTGATCTTTTGTGTTTTTGTTTTTGTTTTTGAGACACAGTCTCACTCTGTTGCCCATGCTGGAGTACAGTGGCCCAGTCTTGGCTCACTGCAACCTCCTCCTCCCAGGTTCAAGTGATACTCATGCCTCAGCCTCTAGAGGAGCTGGGACTACAGGCATGTGCCACCACGCCAAGCTAATTTTTTTTTTTAAATGGTAGAGACAGGGTTTCACCATGTTGGCCAGGCTGGTCTCCAACTCCTGGCCTCAAGTGATCCACCTGCCTCGGCCTCCCAAAGTGGTAGAATTACAGGCGTGAGCCACTGCGCCCGCTACTTAACTGATCCTTTAATACTGTATCATATTCATTAAAGAAGAGGAAAAAGTAAAAAATATGTTTAGGGTGAAACATATACTGTATCTAAAAAGGACAGAATAATTTTGGTTACTTTTTATCCCATACAGATCCTTTCCCTAAATTATACCAAATTTATAATGAATCAAGTTGCAATATTGGCCCAAAGCACCTAATGAGCTCTAGAAGTAAAAAGTATTACATGCTTCAGCAACCCAGACCTTATCCATCTGACCAGTTTTGAGAAAGTCAGATCAAATGGGTAAGGGGACAGTTAGCTAAATGAGGGAAATATCATTATCCAGCTTACACAACCATGGATGTTCCACTCATTCTTATATCCAGCTTCCTGGGCATCAGTGGACTGAATGTCAGCTCAGCTTTGGTTGTGTAAAACTGGCCAGGTCAGTACTATAACCTTTCAGACTAACAAACCCAGTAAGGGTTTGGAAAGACTGAAGAATGCTGGAACATTCTCTCTTTATTTTTTATTTTTCATCTTAAAGTACATACAATCTACCCAGATTGCTTCCATAAGGGAATTCCATAAGGAGATTATATACACACACACACACACACAAACACACACACTCAGTTACAAAATGAATAACATTTCTTAATTTCTTATATAACATCAACTCTTTCAATCTGTACTAGCATCAAATTTCTTGGCTAATTTTCCCCACCAGACATGAAACTGAGTGGAGAAAAGAGAACATTTTCTATTTTTTTTGGTCTTAAGTGACCTAGACTCTGCATCTCACTCTGCTCTGCATAATTAGCCACACAAATGGGCATATGAAAAATAAAATTGCAAGAGCAAAGAATAGGAATATATTATTTAATTTCTGGTCATGTGTACATTTAATTGCGCATACAAGAAGATAATCATTATAAAGTACAACTTGTACAGTATGTCCTTAAAACTTTTTTCTAGTAACACAGCCTATATGTTGTATACAAGCTAAATTAAAGTATTTCTTGTTTCAGTACTGACTACTATAAAATTTATTTATTCCAATTCAGGAAAGGATTTCAAAATGGAAATGTCGAAAAAATGCCCAAATTTTCCTATAGGTCAATTCTGATCCAGTATGCTGTGTCCAATTATAACTGGAGCTGTACTTTGGCCCTCTTAATAAGGTCAGCAAAGACAGAATTCTATACATCTTAATGAAATCTCCTGCGAGTGGATTCAGTATATAGGATGGTGCTTCTAAATATTTTACATGTAGCTTTCCAGTAATGGTGTTCATTCTGTCAATCAATATCAAGTTAACCTCAAAATTACTGAAAATCTGGAATAAGATATAAAATATTGAATTACTCATTTTTAATAGCATAGGTAATAAATGTATGTTGCTCTGGAGAAGTAACTGTTGATTTTTTTCATGTAAAATTTATGAGACATTTTGAAATAGTGGGGAAAGTTCAGTCCTCTCTCCTCCGTACTGTAGGATAAGCTCAGTGGGAAAAACCAGAAGCCCTCATGCATGGGACATTGGTGTGTTGTATTCTGGAGGCATGGTCCACCCATTTCTTGTATTGCAGAGGCTACTCAGTCCCAATTCAACTTGAGGAAATTCTATTCAATGTAATGTTGTTTAACACTTCAATTTAATAAACATTTAATGAGCAAAGCACAATGCTAGGTGTATTAAGAAGAGATTCCTTAGTTGCAAGGAATGACAGTTCTAGCATCAGTTTGCTTATGTGAAGGGCAATGGTACAGAGAAGTCTCATTGAACCTATGGCAGGAAGACAGGCAGGCCTCATGGGAACTGGAGAGCTGTCAAACATTCTCTTCCTTCCTGTCCCCTGACCTACACAGCCTCTTCTGCTTCTGTTATTCTCTTTGACTACATGGCATTTGATCTGCCATATTTCTGCTTCATTCTGCTTTCTGTAAGCCTCCTCCTCTGCTCTTTTACCAAATCTGGCTCCTAGGTTTCAGTCTTATAGAAGGAACCTCTGTGTGTGTGTGTGTGTGTGTGTGTGTGTGTGTATACACATATAATTTTTTACTTGCTGATGTTTTCTTGTGAAAAACATAATTTTAGCACAAGACAGATTGTGACAACAGGTACAAGAAATAAGTGCTACTGGAGTGTGGAGGAGGGAGAGATTGAGGTAAGGGTCTAGGAAAACTTCAATGGTTGGAAGATACTCAAAATGTCAGAAATACTTTGAATAGTGGCCTACAAATGAGTGTGGAATGAAGTCCAATGTTTATGGCGACTAGGGATCATACGTGTTACAAAGATAGGTGTGACTTGAGAGGCAGCTTCTTCAACAATGGAAAATCATCAGAGGTTTTTAATGAGGTGAGTCACATGATCAAATCTGTGCTTCATGAAGATGCTTAGGGCATTCTAGTTGGATGAATTGGATGTGGTGTAGGGGCTGGAGCTCCTATCCTCCTTCAGAAGCAAGGCAGATCAGTGAATCCGCATAAGGGTATTAATGGTCTGAATTAGGAGAAAAGCCATGAAAATGAGTGGACACAAATAACCATTATATTTAACAAAGATAGTATAGCTTTGCTGTGGAATGTGTGAATAATAATCAGAGTTTAAAATGTTGGCAAAATGTTAAATACTTCTAGTAAAACGCAGCATGGTTTTTAAACAGTTAATTTTAAATAGTTAATTTTTAAGTGGAGGAAGGAGGAAGAATATGAAGATGGGGAAGTGTTAAGTTTGTTATTTTAAAAAATTTTTATTTTACTTTAAGTTCCGGGATACATGTGGCAGAACATGCAGGTTTGTTACATAGGTGAGCATGTACTACGGTGGTTTGCTGCACCTATCAACCTGTCACCTAGGTATTAAGCCCTACATGCATTCTGATGCTCTCCCTCCCCTCACCCCACCAACAAGTCCTGGTATGTGTTGTTCCCCTCCCTGTGTCCATGTGATCTCATTGTTCAGCTCCCACTTATGAGTGAGAACATGCAGTATTTGGTTTTCTGTTCCTGTGTTAGTTTGCTGAGGATGATGGCTTCCAGCTTCATGTCTCTGCAAAGGATATGATCCCATTCCTTTTTATGGCTGCATAGTATTCTATAGTGTATATGTACCACATTTTATTTATCCAGTCTATCATTGATAGGCATTTGGGTTGGTTCCATGTCTTTGCCTTTGCTATTGTGAATAGTGCTGCAATAAACATACATGTGCATGTATCTTTATAATAGAATGATTTATATTCCTTTGGGTGTATACCCAGTAATGGGATTGCTGGGTCAAGTTGGTTATTTTTAGTTTTTAAAAAAATGCTTTCTGTCAGCTCTGGAGGGCTGCTAGCCCACAGTCCAATAGTTAGGATGGATTCCTCTGCTAGGTCCAAGCTGTGTGTGATGGGGTGACACGGCTGGTCTCTCAGAGCAGGATGAGGAACAGTCCACTTAGGGATAGTTGGTGTGCAAAAAGAGGTGCTGTGTGGGTCCAGTGTAAGAGAAACAAATCTGAAATCTAGCATTGAAATGCTATTAAAAGAAGAGGCCCCATGGACTACTGTTTGGAAAATTCCATACAACAATAGGGTCCCAGTTCTCTAGAAGAGGGTGAAGACAGAAATTGGACTCAAGGGATGCTGAAAGGGGATTATGATATAGAGAAAGACAGGCCTATAAATCTGAAAAGTGTTTTGTACAATTGTCATCTCTTGGATGATCTGATCATGACCATCAGCCCCATTCGCAGTCATGGAATATGTTCTTAGTGAGCCGTTACCAATTGCAAAGCACTGTTACAAACACCAAGGGGCCTACCATGCCACTGAAGGAGAAAGGGCTAACATTTTTTGAGGATCTACTATATTCAAGGTACATTACTAGAGACCATGCAAATGTTATTTGATTTAATTTTTTTTAACATCTACAACTTTTTAAGCTTGGTCACAATTAGTAGGACTTTTTCTCTGTCCAAGCACAGTATTGGCCACTTCCTTACTTTGTGACTCTTGAATAAATTGTTTTTCCCCAGACACACAAAGGGGGCAACTACTTTCCTCCAGAGGTCAATAGTTGAGATGAGGGACTTGCTCTGTTGGCAAATCTGAAATCTCACCTAGCCAAGCTTCTGACTCATCTTTCCTGTCCTCAGTGCCTCCTGATCTGTGAGCTCTTGGTTCTGGCCCATCCCCAGGCCAGTGAGCTCACTCTAAACTGTTGCTGCTGCTTCTCCTCCTCAGATAGCTACGTCCTTCTAACCAGAGCCTACAATCTATTTGGGGAGCTTTGGCTTCTAAAACTTCCCCTTCCAATGCATGGGAAGCACTTTTCATCACAAAAGACAATAATGTTGAAAAAACTAATAAATAAATAAATAAATAAATAAATCCTCTGAAACACAGAATTTAATAATGAAAAAAATTGTCTACTTTGGATAAATGCTTCTTTACATTAAGAGAGATTGTGTCTTAGATCTCCTAAGGTTAACACAAAAGATTATAAAAACTATTAAGGATTTGGAGTCATTATGTTCATTACTGTTTTTTAAAATTACATTTTAATTTTAGCATTGAATGCTTTGCTGCTATGAAAGATAATAGGATTAATACTGGGAGGTAGGGTGACCAACAATCCCAGTTTGCCTAGGAGTGAGGAGTACCTTGGGATTTGGGAATTTTTGCACTAAAACCAGTACAGTTGGTCCCCCTAGTGGAAAGCATCTTGGTATAGTTGCTAAGACTGTAGATTCTAACACCTTCATTTAAGGCTTTGCTCTTCAATGTACTACCTATTTATCATAAGCAATGTACTACCTATTTATTACGAGCAAATTACCTATTTTTATGTCTCTATTTTCTCTTCTGTAAAATGAGGATAAAACAGTAACTACCCCCAAAGAGTTGTTGTGAAATTAAATGAGTTACTATATGGAAATGTAGTGTGGCAGGTCCCCCACCAGGTTAGTTAAAGGTTTATGTCTACGGCTTGAATCCTGAAGGCTAGGCAATGAGCCAAGGTCTTGGTGCTCAGCAGAAGGGCAGGTGTCCTTGAGAACCCAAACATCCTGGAGCATAGCTGGAAACATAATAGTGGACAAAGAGCCAGAAAATTAACTTAAAAGCAGTTTAGAGAAGAGCAGTGGGGTAGATCTTGTAGTTGTCCTGCCGCTGCCCAGGAATGCCCTGTGTGTAAGTCCTGATTAACTCATCTGCTTACCAATCCGGACTTGTCCAAGTCATTCTTTGGTCTCTCAACTATTTCCCACCACCCCACCCCACCCCAGGTTTTTCTTGTAACACTTACAACAGTACCTACAATGTAATGAACACCAAATAAATGCCAGCTGTCATTGCTAAGTCCTACCCCTTTTCCCTGATTGTATTTGTTTATATATTTTTTTACTACCCTAGCTTTTGATCCTTCATTTTACATTTACATAGATTCATTGTTTACTACTTGCCCTTCAACTATGTCTTTTCCAATACTGAGTTTTCCAATCTTTAAAAAAAAGTTTAAAAGTTGCTACATAATATTTTGCATATTTATAGGGTAATAAAATAATATGTGATATTTTGTTATATGTATAGAATGTGTAATGATCAAGTCAGGGTATTTATTTGACATGTCTATCACTTTGAGTATTTATCATTTCTATGTGTTGGGAACAATTCAAGTCCTCTCTTCCAGCTACTTTGAAATACAGAATATATTGTTGTTAACTGTAGTCACTCTACTCTACTGTTGACAATAGAACTTAAACTTTTTATCGGTGTGTTTGTAACCATTAACCTCCCTCTCTTCATTCCCCTTCCCACCCACCCACTTTTCCCAGCCTCTAGCATCTATCATATGAAATCAACTTTTTTTATGAGATCAACTTTTTTTTATGAGATCAACTTTTTTTAGCTCCCATATATGAGTGAGAACATGCAACATTTGTCTTTCTGTGTCTGGCTTATTTCACTTATAATAATCTCCAGTTCCATCCATGTTGCCGCAAATGAGTTTTAAAATCTTGATTCATTTCTTGGCTGGCTGAGTTTTATAATTAATTAAACTTCTCACAGAGAGCTCATAGGTGCTTCTATTAGTGTGCTGTAGCTGCTATTTTAAAAATACCATCAGGCGCGGTGGCTCACACCAGTAATCCCAGCACTCTGGGAAGCCATAGGTGGGCGGATCACCTGAGATTAGGAGTTCAAGACCAGGCTGACCAACATGGTGAAACCCTTTCTCTACAAAAAATACAAAAATTGCCTGGGCTTGATGGTGGGTGCCTCTAATCCCAGCTATTCGGGAGGCTGAGGCGGGAGAGTCACTAGAACATGGGAGAATCGTTTGAATGCAGGAGGCAGAGGTTGCAGTGAGCCGAGTTCGCGCCATTGCAGCAACAGTGCGAGACTCCATCTAAGAAACAAAAACAAAAAAAAAATTGGGTGGTTTAACAAAATTACTTTTCTCATGGTTTTGGAGGCCAGAACTCGAGACCAACATGCCATAGAGTTGGGTTTCTGGAGAGGGCTCTCCTTCCGGTTTGAAGATGGCCACCTTTCTGTTATGTCCTCATATGGCCTTTCCTCTATGCCTCTGTGGAGAGAACACGTTCTGGTGTCTCTTCCTTTTCTTATAAGAACATTTATTCTATTGTATTAATCTCTCCTTTTGACCTCATTTAACCTTAATTACCTCCATAAAGGCCCTACCTCCAAATATAGTCACATTTCGGATTAGGAGTTCAACATACAAATTTTGGGGAGACATAATCCAATTAATAATATTGCTATATTTTATGAGTTCTCTGGTTTTTGAAAATGCCTGCTGCTTGACTTTATGACTGAATAATATCTTGCAGGCATATAATATTCTTGGATCCCTCTTTTTTTTCGGCATTTGATGGATAGTGCTCCATTCATTTCTGTCATTGATGTTTTTCATGTCAAAGTGTGAGGCCATCCTGACTTTTTCTCTTATAAATGACTTGTTTTGCTTGAATTCCTGAATTCTTTTTAAATTTTTTCTTAGAATTTTTCTTTTTTTTAGAGACAAGGTCTCACCTGGTTACTCGGGTGCAGTGGCATGATCATAGCTCACTGCAGCCTTAACCTCCTGGTCCCAAGTGATCCTCCTGCATCAGCCTCCTGAGTAGCTAGGACTACAGGCAAGCAACACCACACCTGGCAATTTTTTTAATTTTTGTAGTTCAATAACTTCACCACATTGTATCTTGACCTATGTCTTTGTTTTCTTATATAGAATGTATTCTATCAAACTACAGATTCAGGTTTTATATTTTAGTAACATTTTACTTTCTTTTATTTTAAAATACTTTTCCTGTTCTGTTTGTTGACTTTTACCTCAGGGACATCAATTATTCTTATGTTGGGTCACCTTTGTTCTTCATTTTATCATGTTCTCTAAAATTGCTTTCATCCCTTTTCTTTCTTTTCTGCATCGAGCACTATATCCTTATAATTTTATTATTATTTTTATATATCCTTATAATTTTATAATTATTATAATAATCTTTCTTTCACCTCACCTAGTAGAGAGTAGTAGTTGCATACCTGATAATAATTTCTCTCTTCTTCCTTACTAGTAGAACTCCATTTTTTTAGAGAGACAGGTTCTCTCTCTGTTATCCAGGCTGGGGTGCAGTGGCATAATCATAGCCCACTGTAGCTTCAAACTCCTAGTTAGTCTCAAGCAATCCTCCCACTTCAGCCTCCCAAGTAGCTAGGACTACAAGGTGCACACCATCATAGCCAGCTAATTTCAAAATTTCTTTTGTAGAGACAGGGTCTTGCTATGTTGCCTGGGCTGGTCTTGAACTCTTGGCCACAAGCAGTCCTACTGCTTCAGCCTCCCAAAGTGTTGTGATCACAAGCATGAACCACCATGCCCAGCTTCATTTTGTTTTTTTATGGCAATGTATATCTTAAAAACTTGATTTCTTGGTCTCTCTTGCAGCTGAAGTTGGGCATATGACCCAACTCTGGACAATGAGATTAGGTCTAATATGTGAGATATTTAGGAGAGCTTTCTAAAAGAGATTCAACTCAGTTGGCACATGCCTTTTACATTTCTTCTTTCTCATTATGCCTTCTTGAAATGTAGACACAAAGTGAAAGAAGGAGCAGCCCTCTTGGTATCATGAAGTGTTCATAAGGATAAAGACTACACACTAGAGATGTTAGAGCAGAAAGCTAACTGGATCTTTGATAGCTCCTTTTAAGAATTGAGAAAAATAACTCACAATTGGTTTAAATAATTTAGTTTGGTTTCCTGTTACAATTGAAAATAATTCCTATTAATACAGATTATTCACTTGATTTTTAGCAATTTAAAAATATGATGTACTTTAGTAATTTTTTGTCATATTTGGGTTGGGGTCATGCTAATTCAGCTTTTGAGATTTGCTCCAATTTTGATATATGTGCTACTGAAGGGAGCAGGATATTGTTTTTTCTTTAATGGGGAAAGAAAAGGGAGGAAGTCAGGTCACAAAGAGCAAGCAAATATTGTCATTCTCAGTGATAATTAAATGAGTCAACGGGGGAACCACAGGAAAGCAGAGGGAGGCTGGTAGTGGGCTGTACTCCTTAGAAGTAACAAGAAATGGACATTATATTTTGTCTTTTTCTGCCAGGCTTTCAAATTTTTGATGGTGAGATGATTTTTAAAATTATTTTCTGTTTTCCACTGTTTTATAGGGAGTAATCCAGAGTTTAGAATCCAGAATTCAAAAATGAGTTTGAAATTACATTGATAATGTTGTTATTGAGATAGTAAATTTGATAATAAGGTAATTAAAGCAAGCAAGCATAAAACAGTGCAACTAAGAAAAAGGACCAATATTGGCTTGGGATTTAAAGTAAATCTATACCTTTTGTTACTACTAAATTAGAGATGCCTGGTGGCTCTGCACAGCTGTTAATTAAGCAGTGAGGAGGCCAGTCATTAACTCCTTCAGGTCCCCAAGATACTATTTAGTTATTGCTTCAATTTATTGCACTAAGCTCACTAATTGGCAATGTCTTAAAAACACTGGGAATATCTAGTTCATAATATGTTTAGTCTTCTATATGATTAGATGGAAAAAGCAATTCTAATTTAGTTTCTCATTCATTTTAATTTAGATTGGCGGATGTTCTATGTGTACTGTAGTAACTATTTTATTTGCATTATGGAAGAGCCTATAATTGCAATTTATCAATTTTTTGTTATACTGTGGTTTTAATTTCCTCCAAAATGCTACTATAAAAATGGATGCAGTTTATTCTCTAATTCATGTAGAATATCCCAAGAGCAATATTGGGCTCATAAAATTCAAGCCATATTTTAAAATGAGTTTTGTTTGAAGAGGGGATAAGGGAAACAGAAAAAAAAAAGTAAAATAAGAGAAAGAAGGGAAGTAAACTGAACAATGAAGTGCTCAGCTTTCCGAAGATATAAATTCACTGTGAGAACAGTGATGGTGGATGGTGGAAGTAGTTCACATAGAAAAGATTCTTATTTTTGGTATAATATTGTTATTTGAAACTGATCTAACATATATCACATTCCTTTCATGGATATGTATATAATGAGTAGAAATTTTCCACAAGGCACCATTTGGATAAACAGTAGGGAATTTAAATTTTGTAATCTCATATGTTTCCTAAGTCTTACTTGCAGTTAATCAGACAACAAATGTTTGATATTTTAAGCTGCTAAATCTAGGGGTAATTTTTTTATGTGGCAATAGATGACTAAAATACAATATACATTATAGGATTTTTTTGCTGATTAAATGAGAGCAAGTGATATATAAATGTTATCACTATTAATTTGACCTACCAGAACTTTGGTCAGAAAGTTACTTCTTTTATATAGATTATACTTATTCTGTTGTTGAGTTCAATTTTTGATGTTTTGTTTAGTTTCTCTAAACTTTCCCATCACTTTTAAGTTGAGTGTTACAGACATTTACATTTTTACCTCATGTTGGAAGTGTGTGATTGGCAAAAATAGTCAATTCCTAGATGTTATAATAAAAATAAATAAGCTATGTTGAAAAAGTATACCACTACTCTCTACAGGCATGTGTATATAGGTGAATACAGAAAAGTTTTCAGCTGGTATGATAAAGAGTTATTTTAGCAAAGCATACATATTCTTTGTAAGGGTTTGATTAAAGAGAAGTTATTCTTATAATCTCCTATATTTAAGCCTGATTTTCAAAGAATATTGGGCCACACCAATAACAACTTTATCTTTACATTTATAGTATTGGTGAATAAAGCTCACAAGACAGTGTTTTCATCATATAGGACCTGGATCTCAAACTCAATGCCTTTAGTGCTGAGCAGGTTAGGGAAAGAATGAAGTGAGTTGGGTGGGTGGGAGCACAAGTCCTGTAGAAGTTGCAGTTACTCAGCTCAACCCAACATTCTCATTCAGGAATTTGAGTCCTTGCTTGCGAGTCTCCAAATTTCCAAGACAAGATGAAAACTTGGGCTTTTGTCTGTGATCTTTAAAATTTATTTGAGGGAAAACTCCCCATATTTAAAAATATTGTTTCAGTTTTTTAAAAACATTTGCAGATCAAATAAAACACATGTATGAACTAAAGACGTATCCTAAAAAGATGAGAGAGAAGCTAAGTGTATGACCTGAAGCTATTTATTTTGTGGACAAATCCTGTAGCTATTGGAAGAAAGTTTTAGAAGCTTATGTTTTGTGCATTTCCAGGTGTTGGATAACCAATGCAGTTTCTATAAAGAGGCCAGCACTAACACTGCATCCATCAACAGACAAATGTCGTGTCAAAAATCTTCTCATCAAGGTTTCTCATTCACACAGACAAAACTAGTTAAAATTTCTAAAAAAGACATTTCCCTGTGTCTATAATCACTTTCCTGTGGATGCACAGTGGCCTACTTTATGACTTACTGTTTAACCAGCTGCAAAAACAATAAATGGAGCCCCATGTAGAAAGGGCCATCTGCCAGTGGGCTTCACTGATTCATTATAATAAGGGTCAGCAAAGCTGGGGATCTGTCCCATCATGTCAGCTAGGTCTGCAACTGGAGGGTCTAAAATAAATGTGCTCTACTTCTAACCTTTACTCCTCTTACTTTCACAATGTTTATTACTTTATTCAGCATGACTGCTCATGTGAAATGTGTCTATTGTCTTTTAACCACAATCTCAGGAATATCATAAATACAGAATTACATAGCAGGAGATATTTTTTGAATGTTGGAAAATGAGAGAAGACGACATTTTTAGCCTCTTTCAGGTCAATTCACTTTCTGTTATTCTACCATATATATTGTTCTTATAGCTACTATTTTGGATCCCATTAATTTCTGGCTATTGAAAAGCCTGAAATAGGGTACCCTGTTTTTCTGATAAAATCTGTTGGGTAAGATTTATTTCATCCTAAATTTTGACTCATAAAATATACTTTTGCAATTAAAATAGCAAAGATGATGATTACATTAATTGTATACATTAGTCATTGTATAAGATTTAATTTAAAAACTTATTAAGTGGCCATATTTTCTGGGACTGCTATTGGTGATAAATGTTGAGCAAGACCCTAAATTAGTTAAGTCAATCCAAGTGAAGACAATGGAACATTAATAATATTTCATTTTTTACAGTATAATAAAAATTAATGTTTTTTGTCTCTTTTAGGTCTATTAAAATAATGAATATTTTTCATTAGCCTATTAATAAAAATTAACACATTAATTAATATTAGCCATTCTTCAAAGAAAGTAATTGGGATATTTTGTAAAAAAAGCAATATTCAGCAATTTCTGTACAGATTTTGACTCTCTGAGTATTATGTATTCAGTAAGGTTGAATACCTGAAAATGATGAGTCCATTGTCATATTCCTTTTGTCTTCTGAGAGTTGTGAGGTAATTGTGAAGTAGCTTCTATTAATCCAATCCTTTTGCGTATGTCAACTGTAAACTCTGGGCAAAAGTGAACAATTACCTGAAAGCACTGGAGAGTAGAAGCAGGAAGAATCTGGGTCTACAATTGGGAGAAGAACATTTCACTGAAGAAGTTTCCCATTTTTAAAGCCTTGTGGCTTGAGGACAAGCCCCAGGAAGGGTAGCCAAGAACCCTGTGCACAGAAACCCACACTTTTACTGGCTTTAAGAACCAGAGGATGGGCCAGGCACCGTGGCTCATGCCTGTAATCCTAGCACTTTGGGAGGCCAAGGTGGGAGGATCACCTGAGGTCAGGAGTTCAAGACCAGCCTGGCCAACATGGTGAAACCCCATCTCTACTAAAAATACAAAAAAAAAAAATAGCTGTGCATGGTGGTGTGTGCCTGTAATCCCAGCTACGTAGGAGGCTGAGGCAGGAGAATCACTGGACCCTGGGAGGCAGAGTCTGCAGTGAGCCAAGATTGTGCCACTGCGCTCCAGCCTAGGTGACAGAGCAAGACTCTGTCTCAAAAAAAAAAACAAAAAAAACAAAAAAAAAAAAACAAACAAACAAAAAAACAGAGGATGGAGTTGCGAGTGGCTAAAACAACTGGAAAGTAAAGTAAAGATGGAAATTCTGGAAATGAGAGAGCTAGAGAGGGGGAGGTCCAAATCCTCTATATAAACTCTGCCCAAATTGCTAGATGAATCCTAAGCCATAAATATATATAAGGAAAGGCTCTAAGCAGCCAAGGTAAGGCTAAAATCACTAAGTAATGATTTCAGGTGTCCACCTGCTGCAGAGGAGACAAAATTTGAAGTTTTCTTCCACCCAAGTAAACTGCCTGCTAAAACAACAAGAAAGATCAACACTTTTCAGAGGAATAGGACCAGAACTGGGTTATATGGCCATGTTGTAAGTGCAATTGAGCTAGGAAGGTGATAATTTGCCATTTTCCATCTCTGTAATAGGGAAGAGCCTTGCCAGAAAGAAAGCAGAGAGTCAGAAAGCAAGTAGATTATCTAAAGAGTTTGCAACATTAGGCAAATTGATAGAGTCTGGTTGGGGCAAGAGGTACTTGTCTGCTGAGTTGGACTAGGAACCAAAGTTTTAATTTTCAATCTGGTATTTATCCCTGCTGTATATTTTAATAAATTTTATTGTAAAATATGTCAGACAAAAATTGATATTATGAGCCCCCATTACTTGCCTTTGTGAACCCTGAAAATCTGAGACAGGTCTCAGTTAATTTAGAAAGTTTATTTGAGGACGCATGCCCATGACACAGCCTCAGGAGGTCCTGATGACATGTGCCCAAGGGGGTCAGAACACAGTTTGGTTTTATACTTCTAGGGAGACATGAGACATCAATGAACATATGCAAGATGAGCAATGTCTCAGTCTAGAAAGGTGGGACAACTCAAAGCAAAGGTGGGAAGACTCAAAGTGGGGAGGGGGCTTCCAGGTAATAGGTAGATAAGAGACAAATGGTTGCATTCTTTTGAGTTCCTAGTCTCTCCAAAGAAGGCAATTAGATATGCATTTATCTCAGTGAGCAGAGGAGTGACTTTGAATAGAATGGGAGTCAGGTTTTCCCTAAGCAGTTCCCAGCTTGACTTTTCCCTTTAGCTAAGTGGTTTTGGGAATCCAAGATACTTTCCTTTCACAATTTCCCCATTTTATTTTTAAAAATCTTTTGGAGAAAGCATTTTAGAAGAAAATGAGTCTCTCTGATCTCAGGCTTTGTCTGATCTCTCATGGTTAGGATGGTTTATTCCTAGATGCATAGGTCTCAAGTTATTAGGAAAGCTCATTTTTAGAAGGTTGTGAAGTCTCAAGTCCTATGAAGAGACAGTAGGGGGAGAAAGGGAGAAAAACAACAACAAACAAAAGAAGAATCCTGGAAAACTGATACAGACCACATTACTCTGAAATTCATACATCAGTAGGCAGGTATGAAAGTGCCTTATGTATGTAAACAGGTTGCTGTTATTCTGAAGTTTAAGTTGTCTAGCTTTAGTTTGCAGGGCTTTATGAAAGCACAGCTTAGTTTCTGGTGACTCCAAATTAGGAAAAATAGGGAAACGAAGAAAAAAATTGAAAACATTATTTTGAAGACTTATAGCCAAGAAAAATTAGAATTCCATCCAAACTGTAGAAAATAATAAAAATGGAAAAACACTAGGGAAGACTAGAATTTAACAACAGGTGTACTATAGTTTTTGAGCCATAAATTTTCTCTCTCCAGTTTCCATTTTTACTAAAGACAAATCATGATAGCACTGGTTTGCTTTATTATACCTGGCCTGACTATTTGCAGGAGGAATAATATTTTTTAACATAGGCTTTTAAATTGGCTTTGATGGAACTTTGTTCCATAGAAGGAATCTCAGATAAGACTTCTTTAAAGCCGAGCCCAGCCATGGATTTGTGCCATCAAAGGCCTATGAGTTGGGCAAATCCCTCTCCTCTTGAGCTTCCAAGATAAACTTAGGCCTGTCAGAAAGTGACATTCTTTACTTACCACAGGTCAGGAACTCTGTAGACAAAGGTATGAGGCCAGTTTTTCCAAGGGGCTTTGATTGGCTCCATAAGTCAAGTTTGATTCCTTAAAGGAAAGCACACCATTCTAGTCAAAGCCTTGATAAAATAACCAGTTTCTCCAACTGGGGCCTGTTACAAATGAAAACAGATTCTTATTGCACTTATGCAAATAACTGTATTGTCATAAGTTAAAAATACTCACAAATAGTTTCCAAATTCTGTGGAAATCAGATAGAGAGAAACAAATATGATCCAAATGTTGTTCATAGGAGTATACTCATTCATTAAAAGCTATAAATAGGTTAAAATAAAAGTTTTCTCGGCTCTGAAAAACAAAACAAAGTATCACCAATGTTTTAAGTAAAAAGTTAAAAAGATTACTTCAGACTAGTCCATGCAGTTAATTCCTGTTCTACTTGACATTCATGAACATTTCAGCTCTCCATGAGTCCTGAAAGTTTTCCTTTATCCTGATGTCACAATCTCCAAAGTTATCAGAAACCTGCATTAAAAAGCACCTTGTTAGCATTTTATAGCTGATTATAAAACCGATCAAATCAAGATAACAATTGTCCGTGGATGGCAAAAAGTTTAAGGGCAGCTATAGTCAAAGGCACTTTGACAAGGAAATTTGTTACCTCTGTGGCACACAATAATGTAACATAACAATTATAATTATTACTGATAACATATATTAAGTCATATCAGAATTATAGGAGTTTCCCATAATTTTGGAACACATACCAATAACATATTTATACAAATATAGCCCAAAGAAAACCAAACACCATTTCATATTTGACAATGCTTCCTGTATAATTTTTATACCAAATAGGGCAAATATGTCATTTTTGGACTTTAGAGAACCCATTAGTAATATCTTAAAGGATTAATTAGGTCAGAAAAAGACATGATTTATAATTTGATTTTGGAAGGTTTGTCAAATATCAAAGGTTTAAAACGTGTGATATTGCAAAATCAGATCACAGGTCATTGTAAAATCATTCATTTAAGCAAAGTGATCTCAGCTATAGACTAGCTGAAATTCAAGAAATGAACCTGTTTTTGCTACAGAATACCTGAAGGGCTCAAGTATGAATGACACCATGGATTAAAACATGACACTGAAAGCAGAGGGATCTACAAATATACAAAGAGGTTAGACCCCTGTTTCCTCTCCTGTGCATCAGTGACTATCCCTAGTCAGGCAATCATGGCTTATTTCTGGAGAGACTGAACCAGAGGAGTAGGTCTTAAACACACTGTAAGTGATAGAGAGTGAAGGTGAAATAAAGGGTTGCACGCAGGGGGATTAATGAAATTCTAAATACTGGACTTTGGGACCCCCAGATTCCTTTCTCTATCCCTTCCAGAGCACCAGTAGTTTGGTATGTTCTTCCTAGGTAAAAAGTGGAAAAACAAAAAATAAAACAATACTGAAAGGTTTTAGAGAAAATACCTCCATAGACTGACTTAAAAGGCTGATAGATTACCAGATCATCCACCATTTGGCAAGTCCTGTCCACAGGCAAGAACTTATAAAATTTTAGGGCCTTTAACATGGAAAGATGGCCAAAGATCAACATATTCTTTAGGAATCATTCAATATATAAGAGATCAAAATAAACAAACAGAAAATAGGAACCCAGAGGAAGCAAAGACAACTTTAAAAAAATACTATACTAAATATCCCAGAGAATTAAAATATATAAGTATATTGTAGCCATTAAGCAAAAACAGGATAACTATGGGAAAGAAATAAAGAAATTTCTTGATCCAGCAATTCCATTTCTAGATATTTATCCAAAATATTTGAAATCAATATGTGGAAGAGATGTCTGCACTCCCATGCTTATTGCTGCACTTTTCACAGTAGCCAAAATATGAAATCAACCTAGGTGTCATCAATGGATGAATGGATTTTTTAAAATGTTATATATATATATATATATATATATATATATATATATATATATATGCACAATGGAATAATATTCAGCCATAAAAAATAATGAAATCTTGTCATTTGCAACAACATGAATAAACCTAGAGACACTATGTTAAGTGAAATAAACCAAGCACAGGACAAATACCACATTATCTCATTCATATGAGGAATTTTAAAAAATTGATGTCATAGAAGTAGGGAGTAGAATACTGGTTGCCAGAGGCTGGAGAAAGCAGAGGGGCAGGGGAGATAGAGAGAAACGGTTGGTCAACAGGTACAAAGTAAGCTACAGTTAGATAGGAGGAACAAGTTCTGTTGTTCTATTGCACAGTAGGACGACTATAGTTAGTGATAATGTATATTTCAAAATAGCTAGAAGAGAGGATTTTTAATGTTTTCACCACAATGAAATGATAATGTTTGAGGTGAGGAATTTGCTAATTACCCTGATTTGATCATTACACAATGTATACACGCATTGAAACAGTATACTCCTTAAGTACATATGATTGTTATGTCAATTAAAAACAAAATAAAACTAAACAAGAAATTGCTAAGGGAGTAAATTCCAAATGTTCTCACCACAAAAATAAGTATTTGAGGTGATGGATATGACAATTAGCTGGATTCCATTATTCCACATTGTATTCATAAATCATAACATCCTGTACCCCATAAATATATACAATTATAATTTGTCAATTTACAATTAAAAATAAAAATTAAAAAAAGAATTGATGTTTCCGTAAATAAATTAGTTAATTCAAAACATTTTTAAAATTTTTTCTAGCATTTAAATATGTTAAATGTTACTGAAATTAAAAATTTAAATAGAGTTGGAAGTTGAGGAAGTTTAGGAAATAAAAAAAGATAAAGAGATAAAAGACAGGAGAAACTATTAACAAAAAGAAGAGGAGATTAAGTCTAAGAGGCTCACTTTGTAACTAATAGAAGATTTAGAGAAGGCCACAGAAAGAACTGAGGGGAGGAAACTACCAAAAATTAATTGAAGAAAATCTCCCAGAATGGAAGAATATTAGTCTTTAGATTGAAAGTACCAACAGAGTCCATGTGAAAAGTTGAGAAAATGCCCGCACCAAGTTACCTTGTTGTGAAATCTTGGAATGCAAGAGATAAAGAGAATCTTTTTTTAAGTTTGTGGAGAAAAAGAGAGAGAGAGGCATGGAAATGGGTGAAGGGAGATGAAGAAAACAGGACACATTGAAAGAAGAGGAAATAAGAGGATCACAGTGACGTCAGGCTTTTTAACATTATCATTGCAAGCTAGAAGAAATGAGAAAATGCCTTCAAAATTCTGGAAAGTAATATTCAATCCAAACCAACATGCAGTGAATGACATCCCCTAGAGCTTTTTGGTTTTGGTTCGCATTTTTAAAACACTTTGAATAAAAATGACCCCCTAGGGTTTTGCAGTGCATAATCTTTACAACCATATGCGGCAACTCTACTCAATTCAGTCAAATTTGCAGTCACATTTGAAGACAGAATACAGACATAGAAGGACTCAAAATGTACACATCCATTCTTTTCTCAGGAAGGATATGCTCTAGAAAAGTGAACGGATAATCCAAAAACCAAGAAAAAAAAAAAGGGAAAAACCTGGAATATAAGAAATGGGTAATTCTGCCACCAAAGGTATGTGGGTTTCCTGTAACAATTCTCTATTCAATTCTTCAACACCAATTAAGTGCCCCCAAATTTAATTCAATAATTTAATTCAATTCTGACACTAAGTCCTGGAGTTAGTATCAGAGCCCACAGGTTAAGGGCCCAGTCCCACAAGACTGCCACTCAGAAACAGCCAAATAGAAGAGGTGTACAGGGCTAGCTGTAGGGGTGGTATAAAGCCTCCATGCCCTCTCCAGGTGCCCACTCTCCCAGCACATCAGTATGTTCACCAATCTGGAAACTCATGGAATCTTGTTGTTCAAGAGTTTTTATAAAGCTCAATCTCCACCCCACCCCCACACCCCAGAGGTCAGTGAGTGGGGCTGAAAATTCCAACCTTCTAATCACTTGATCTTTCTGGTGATCAGTTCCATCCTGAAGCTATCTAGGGGTCCTACCCTTAGTCATCTGATTAGCGTAAATTCAGGTGTGATCAAAAGGGTCTTTCATGCCTGTAATCTCAGCACTTTGGGAGGATTAATTGAGGCCAGGAGTTTGAGACCAACCTGGGCAACAGAGCACAACCCTGTCTACAACAAAATTTTTTTTTTAATTAGCTGAGCATGATGGTATGTGCTTGCAGTTTCATCTACTCAGGAAGCTGAGGTAGGAGGATGGCTTGAACCCAGCAGTTTAAGACTGTAGTGAGCTATGATTTATGCCACTGCACTCTCCAGCCTGGGCGATACAGTGAAATCCCATCTCTTAAAATTAAAAAAAAAAAAAAAGCCAAGCATGGTGGCTCACGCCTGTAATCCCAGCACTTTGGGAGGCCGAGGTGGGAGGATCACAAGATCAGGAGATTGAGACCATCCCGGCTAACACGGTGAAACCCTGTCTCTACTAAAAATACAAAAAAATTAGCCAAGCATGGTGGCAGGTGCCTGTAATCCCAGCTACTCGGGAGGCTGAGGCAGGAGAATCTCTTGAACCCGGGAGGTGGAGGTTGCAGTGAGCTGAGATCACGCCATTGCACTCCAGCCTGGGTGACAGAGTGAGACTCCATCTCAAAAAAATAAATAAAAAATAAAAATAAATACAAACAAAAATTAAAAAATGGAAAGCTTGCTATGAATAATAAGAAAAGACATGCCCATTGATTTTGTATCCTGAGACTTTGCTGAAGCTGCTCATTGGCTTAAAAAGATTTTAGGCTGAGATGATGGGGTTTTCTAAATATAGAATATGTCCTCTGCAAACAGACAATTTGACTTCCTCTCTTCCTATTTGAATACGCTTTATTTCTTTCTCTTGTCTGATTGTGCTGGCCAGAACTTCCAATACTATGTTGAATAGGAGTAGTGAGAGTGGTGGGCATCTTTTTCTTGTACTGGTTTTCAAAGGGAATGTTTCCACCTATAAAGACATATGCACACATATGTTTATTGCAGCACTATTTACAATAGCAAAGTCATGGAACCAACCCAAATGTCCATCAATGACAGACTGGATAAAGAAAATGTGGTACATGTACACCATGGAATACTAGTCGGCCATAAAAAGAAATGAGATCATTTCCTTTGCAGGAACATGGATAAAGCTGGAAGCCATCATCCTCAGCGAACTAACACAGGAACAGAAAACCAAACACCACATGTTCTCACTCATAAGTGGGAGTTGAACTATGAGAATACATGGACACAGGGTGGGGAACAACACACACCAGGGCCTGTTGGGGGGTGGGGGGCGAGGAGAAGGAACTTAGAGGACGGGTCAATAGGTGCAGCAACCCATCATGGCACACGCATACCTATGTAACAAACCTGCATGTTCTGCACATGTATCCCGGAACTTGAAGTAAAATTAAAAAAAAAAAAAAAAGACATGCCTATCACTCAGGAAATTACAAGGGGTTTAGAAGTTCTGTGCCAGGAACCAGGGACAAAGACTAACTATTTATTTTTTATGATGCTGCTGTAATCTAACACAAAACATGGTTTTAGAAAGTCTGAGGATGATGACAAAGGGATCCCAGAGTGACAGTTATGCAGCAGGCTGGAAAGCAGCCAGCCCAGATCAGAATAAGGATATGTAGGCCTCGGGGATGAGGAGTAGGGTGAAGGGAGATGGAATTGGTAAATTATCTGCTTTGTATGACCATTTGGAAAATAATAGCAATAGGTATTTGACACATATGATGGAGCATTTAGAAAACATTAACAATAGATTCATAAAAAATAAAAAATAAAAGGAAAACAAAAGAAACAGTTATTCACTACAGGAGAAAAAAGGCTATTCAAAAAAAGAAACATAATCATAGAAACGTACTTGGCCCTGTAGTGAACAGTATTTACACTATCATAGTAGTAACCAAATTTTCATTTAATTAGAAATTGTGCTATCATAACTATATTAAAGGGAGGGGTGAGAAAAAGTATGCAGGAGGGAGATGTAAGAGAGTGATAATCTTATCCTCCATTGACAGATAATGTCTAGTTAAAAATAGTATTTGGCAATACAGCTTATTAGCAACATGACATATTATTTGATTTTTTAAATGGTAGCCACATCTTACATTGATTAAACTAATTTTTTTATTTTTTTTCCCACTGTGAGAAACAAATTTTGTTTTTAGAGACAGGGTCTGGCTCTGTGGTCCAGGCTGACGTGCAGTGGTACAATAACTGCTCACTCCAGCCTCCAAACTCCTGGGCTTGAGCAATCCTCCCACCTAGGACTAGGATTAGGACTACAGGTGTGAATTATCATGCCCAGCTAATTAAAATTTTTTTTTTAGAGGTGGTGTCTCATGTTGCCCAGGCTGGTTTTGAACTCCTGGCCTCAAGTGATCCTCCTTCCTAGTCCTCCCAGAGCATTGGGATTACAGGTATGAGCCACTACACCTGGTCGCTAAAATAAAGTTTGTTTACAAAAATAAAAAATAATCCAACAAAAGATGATAAAGCTCAGGTGTAAGCCACTGTCAAGTACGGATAGAAAGAAAGTTGAAATTTGCTGGAGACTTTCCGGGTAGAATGGGTACAAATTAATATTTGTAAATTATCAAATTACTTACATCATAAGATCATGAGCTCTGCAGATCTGCATAATTTGACTGGAATTTCTATTATCCCTGCTAATCTTTGGTCAATGGTTTTCCCATGTAAGAACAAAATGGAAACAATAATGTATACCATAATCCAAGTAATATATCTGCTTGGTATTTTCCAAACATTTCTAAGTACCATGCATACACACCTTTCCTCTATATACTGATTACTTAATAATGTCTTATTAAGACATTATTTTTTTTACTTCTCCCTCCTTGAACTTATTAAAATTTTAAGTAGTTTTCATTCATAACTAGAACCTCAGAAAGATTTTTAACCTTATTTTCAACTGGATTATTGACAAAAACTTTTGACAAATGTGTCTAATTTCTATATCAAAGAGATAATCAGCAATGCTATGTTTCTCCTTGTTAGTGTGTCAGAAATTTGTATTTTTTGTTATTAGTAGGATTGGGGGAGCTATTTATCTTATTTTTCTTCTCTTTCTTCACATTCTAGTTTTATTTTTTTTTGAATTGATGTCAGTGAAAATGTGTTTTCACTAATTCAAAGTGAGTTAAGAAAGAATGTAACAAAAAATTCAGAAATTCAGTGAAAATAACCGTAAAGATTTGAAAGTAAAGTTAAACATATTTTGTAAAACATATTTCATATTTCTTATCTAAATGTTTATTTTCAGATTCCAAAGATTTGTTTTTATTTTGGAATTTCCAAACATTCTACATAGAGAATATATTAATCATAAGCCAAAAAAATCACAATTTTTTTACAAAGAGGTAGTAAATAAGAAATAAAATATAGAAAAAGAAAATAGTTTGAAAGATTAACATAAAATTGTCAGTCATGGTTTTCTTAGTTTCCTGGTAGGAGGGACACTCAAACCTGAAATGTACCATCCATCCTTTCACTCACTTGAATGATATTTATTATCACCATATTATTACCTTCTGTGAAACACCTGGACTACTCCAAAGATGTCACTGCCTAAAGAACAATGTCTTGGAAGACAGTGAAATCCCAGGCCCTAGAAGTATTCAGGTAGAAACCAGAATATCACTTGCTAGGGTAATGTATGAGGGACTCAAGCATCTGACTGATAATAGAACCGGGCAACTTCTTAGGACTCTTCTAAATGTTGAGCTCTGGCCTCTGGAAAATACAACCAAAATAACCTGTTGATAAAATGAAACTGAGTTTATTGCTTTAAATGATAAAGGGTAATACTACATTGAAAAGTCTTAAGCAGTGTTTCAGAGTGGGGAGGGCAAAGGCAGGATATTTTATGAGATTTTCTTTAGGGTATTGTGGGCCTTTCACTGCAGGGTGTGGTGACTGAAGGAGAGGGTTAGGGACTTCTGGGGATAGGGTAAAGACTTCATTAAGTTTGGCAAGGTCAGGACATAATAATTTGCAATTGGTAGATACAGTGAAGTTAGGGTTTAATTATAGCTTTTTGGGGTGAAGAAGATAGTTTATTACATGTATGCAGTTCTTTCCAATTAACTTCCAATTCATGCAGGTTATGGGCTGAACTGTTTCCCTTCACTCCCAAGTTCAAATGTTGAAGCCCTAATTTCTAGTACCTCAGAATGCGACTGTATTTAGAGACAGAACCTTTAGAGAGGTTACTAAGTTAACATGAAGTCGTTAGGGTGGGTCCTAATCGAATATGACTGATGTCCTTAGAAGAAGGAAAGACTATGTGAAGAACAGCAAGAAGGTGGTTATCTGAAAGTGACAGAAGAGTGATGTCAGGAAAAACTACATTTGTTGAAACCTTGATCTTGGACCTCTAGACTCCAGAATTCTGGAAAAATAAATTTTAGTTGTTTAAGCCATCCAGTCTACGGTATCATGTTATGGCAGCCCTAGCAAACTAATACAGTGCAATATAATTAACTCTTCTCTTCAGTATTGCAATTGAAATCTAAGTCCAGAACTTCTTCACATTCTGAATATGAAGATTTCCCTTGAAGACTGTCATGGAGACATGGTGATGTACAGACATGGCTCCTGATCATGATATCTTTTTTTTAATATACATTTTTTTAAATTATACTTTAAGTTCTAGGGTACATGTGCACAACGTGCAGGTTTGTTACATAGGTATACATGTGCCATGTTGGTGTGCTGCACCCATTAACTCATTATTTACATTAGGTATATCTCCCAATGCTATCCCTCCCCCCTCCCCCCATCCCACAACAGGCCCTGGTGTGTGATGTTCCCCTTCCTGTGTCCAAGTGTTCTCATTGTTCAATTCCCACCTATGAGTGAGAACGTGCAGTGTTTGGTTTTTTTGTCCTTGCGATAGTTTGCTGACTATGATGGTTTCCAGCTTCATCCATGTCCCTACAAAGGACATGAACTCATCATTTTTTATGGCTGCATAGTATTCCATGGTGTATATGTGCCACATTTTCTTAATCCAGTCTATCATTGTTGGACATTTGGCTTGGTTCCAAGTCTTTGCTATTGTGAATAGTGCTGCAATAAACATACGTGTGCATGTGTCTTTATAGCAGCATGATTTATATTCCTTTGAGTATATACCCAGTAATGGGATGGCTGGGTCAAATGGTATTTCTAGTTCTAGATCCTTGAGGAATCGCCACACTGACTTCCACAATGGTTGTATTAGTTTACAGTCCCACCAACAGTGTAAAAGTGCTCCTATTTCTCCACATCCTCTCCAGTACCTGTTGTTTCCTGACTTGTTAAAGATCACCATTCTAACTGGTGTGAGATGATACCTCATTTTGGTTTTGATTTGCATTTCTCTGATGGCCAGTGATGATGAGCATTTTTTCATGTGTCTGTTGGCTGCATAAATGTCTTCTTTTGAGAAGTGTCTGTTCATATCCTTCGCCCGCTTTCAGATGGGATTGTTTCTTTTTTTCTTGTAAATTTGTTTGAGTTCTTTGTAGATTCTGGATATTAGCCCTTTGTCAGATGAGTAGATTGCAAAATTTTTTTCCCATTCTGTAGGCTGCCTGTTCACTCTGATGGTAGTTTCTTTTGCTGTGCAGAAGCTCTTTAGTTTAATTAGATCTCATTTGTCAATTTTGGTCTTTGTTGCCACTGCTTTTGGTGTTTTAGACATGAAGTCCTTGCCCATGCCTATGTCCTGAATGGTATTGCCTAGGTTTTCTTCTAGGGTTTTTATGGTTTTAGGTCTAACATGTAAGTCTTTAATCCCTCTTGAATTAATTTTTGTATAAGGTATAAGGGATCCAGTTTCAGCTTTCTACATATGGCTAGCCAGTTTTCCCAGCAACATTTGTTAAATAGGGAATCCTTTCCCCATTTCTTGTTTTTGTCAGGTTTGTCAAAGATCAGATGGTTGTAGATGTGTGGTATTATTTCTGAGGGCTCTGTTCTGTTCCATTGGTCTATATCTCTGTTTTGGTACCAGTACCATGCTGTTTTGGTTACTGTAGCCTTGTAGTATAGCTTGAAGTCAGGTAGCGTGATGCCTTCAGCTTTGTTCTTTTGGCTTAGGATTGACTTGGCAATGCGGGCCCTTTTTTGGTTCCATATGAACTTTAAAGTAGTTTTTTCCAATTCTGTGAAGAAAGTCATTGGTAGCTTGATGGGGATGGCATTGAATCTAGAAATTACCTTGGGCAGTATGGCCAGTTTCATGATATTGATTCTTCGTATTCATGAGCATGCAATGTTCTTCCATTTGTTTGTGTCCTCTTTTATTTCATTGAGCAGTGGTTTGTAGTTCTTCTTGAAGAGGTCCTTCACATCCCTTGTTAGTTGGATTCCTAGGTATTTTATTCTCTTTGAAGCAATTGTGAATGGGAGTTTACTCACGATTTGGCTCTCTGTTTGTCTGTTATTGGTGTATAAGAATGCTTGTGATTTTTGCACATTGATTTTGTATCCTGAGACTTTTCTGAAGTTGCTTATGAGCTTAAGGAGATTTTGGGCTGAGACGATGGGGTTTTCTAGATATACAATCATGTCATCTCCAAACAAGGACAATTTGACTTCCTCTTTTCATAATCGAATACCCTTTATTTCTTTCTCCTGCCTGATTGTCCTGGCCAGAACTTCTAACACTATGTTGAATAGGAGTGGTGAGAGAGGACATCCCTGTCTTGTGCCAGTTTTCAAAGGGAATGCTTCCAGTTTTTGCCTATTCAGTATGATATTGGCTGTGGGTTTGTCATAAGTGGCTCTTATTATTTTGAGATACGTCCCATCAATACTTAATTTATTGAGAGTTTTTAGCATGAAGGGCCGTTGAATTTTGTCGAAGGCCTTTTCTGCATCTATTGAGATAATCATGTGGTTTTTGTGTTTGGTTCTGTTTACATGCTGGACTACGTTTATTGATTTTCATATGTTGAACCAGCCTTGCATCCCAGGGATGAAGCCGCCTTGATCATGGTGGATAAGCTTTTTGATGTGCTGGTGGATTTGGTTTGCCAGTATTTTCTTGAGGATTTTTGCATCGATGTTCATCAAGGATATTGGTTTAAAATTCTCTTTTTTTGTTGTGTCTCTGCCAGGCTTTGGTATCAGGATGATGCCGGCCTCATAAAATGAGTTAGGAAGGATTCCCTCTTTTTGTATTGATTGGAATAGTTTCAGAAGGAATGGTACCAGCTCCTCGTTGTACCTCTGGTAGAATTCGGCTGTGAATCCATCTGGTCCTGGACTTTTTTTATTGGTAAGCTATTAATTATTGCCTCAATTTCAGAGCCTGTTATTGGTCTATTCAGAGATCCAACTTCTTCCTGGTTTAGTCTTGGGAGGGTGTATGTGTCCAGGAATTTATCCATTTCTTCTAGATTTTCTAGTTTGTTTGCATAGAGGTGTTTATAGTATTCTCTGATGATAGTTTGTATTTCTGTGGGATCGGTGGTGATATCCCCTTTATCATTTTTTATTGCGTCAATTTGATTCTTCTGTCTTTTCTTCTTTATTAGTCTTGCTAGCAGTCTATCAATTTTGTTGATCTTTTCAAAAAACCAGCTCCTGGATTCATTGATTTTTTTGAAGTTTTTTTTGTGTCTCTATCTCCTTCAGTTCTGCTCTGATCTTAGTTATTTCTTGCCTTCTGCTAGCTTTTGAATGTGTTTGCTCTTGCTTCTCTAGTTCTTTTACTTGTGATGTTAGGGTGTCAATTTTAGATCTTTCTTGCTTTCTCTTGTGGGCATTTAGTGCATAAATTTCCCTCTACACACTGCTTTAAATGTGTCCCAGAGATTCTGGTATGTTGTGTCTTTGTTCTCATTGGTTTCAAAGAACATCTTTATTTCTGCCTTCATTTCGTTATGTACCCAGTAGTCATTCAGGAGCAGGTTGTTCAGTTTCCATGTAGTTGAGTGGTTTTGAGTGAGTTTCTTAATCCTGAGTTCTAGTTTGATTGCACTGTGGTCTGAGAGACAGTTTGTTATAATTTCTGTTCTTTTACATTTGCTGAGGAGTGCTTTACTTCCAACTATGTGGTCAATTTTGGAATAGGTGCGGTGTGGTGCTGAGAAGAATGTATATTCTGTTGATTTGGGGTGGAGAATTCTGTAGATGTCTGTTAGGTGTGCTTGGTGCAGAGCTGATTTCAATTCCTGGATATCCTTGTTAACTTTCTGTCTCATTGGTCTGTCTAATGTTGACAGTGGGGTGTTAAAGCCTCCCATTATTATTGTGTGGGAGTCTAAGTCTCTTTGTAGGTCTCTAAGGACTTGCTTTACAAATCTGGGTGCTCCTGTATTGGGTGCATATATATTTAGGATAGTTAGGTCTTCTCATTGAATTGATCCCTTTACCATTATGTAATGGCCTTCTTTGTCTCTTTTGATCTTTGTTGGTTTAACGCCTGTTTTATCAGAGACTAGGATTGCAACCCCTGCCTTTTTTTTTGTTTTCCGTTTGCTTGGTAGATCTTCCTCCATCCCTTTATTTTGAGCCTATGTGTATCTCTGCATGTGAGATGGGTTTCCTGAATACAGCACACTGATGGGTCTTGACTCTTTATCCAATTTGCCAGTCTGTGTCTTTTAATTGCAGCATTTAGCCCATTTACATTTAAGGTTAATATTATTATGTGTGGATTTGATCCTGTCATTATGATGTTAGCTGGTTATTTTGCTTGTTAGTTGATGCAGTTTCTTCCTAGCATCAATGGTCTTTACAATTTGGTATGTTTTTGCAGTGGCTGGTACCAGTTGTTCCTTTCCATGTTTAGTGCTTCCTTCAGGAGCTCTTTTAGGGCAGGCCTGGTGGTGACAAAGTCTCTCAGCATTTGCTTGTCTGTAAAGGATTTTATTTCTCCTTCACTTATGAAGCTTAGTTTGGTTGGATATGAAATTCTGGGTTGAAAATTCTTCTCTTTAAGGATGTTGAATATTGGCCTCCACTCTCTTCTGGCTTGTAGAGTTTCTGCCGAGAGATCAGCTGTTAGTCTGATGGGCTTCCCTTTGTGGGTAACCCGACCTTTCTCTCTGGCTGCCCTTAACATTTTTTCCTTCATTTCAACTTTGGTGAATCTGACAATTATGTGTCTTGGAGTTGCTCTTCTTGAGGAATATCTTTGTGGCATTCTCTGTATTTCCTGCATTTGAATGTTGGCCTGCCTTGCTAGGTTGGGGAAGTTCTCCTGGATGATATCCTGCAGAGTGTTTTCCAACTTGGTTGCATTCTCCCTGTCACTTTCAGGTACACCAATCAGACGTAGATTTGGTCTTTTCACATAGTCCCATATTTCTTGGAGGCTTTGTTCATTTCTTTTTATTCTTTTTTCTCTAAACTTCTCTTCTTGCTTCATTTCATTCAATTGATCTTCATTCACTGATGCCCTTTCTTCCAGTTGATTGAATCGGCTACTGAAGCTTGTGCATTTGTCACGTATTTCTCGTGCCATGGTTTTCAGCTCCATCAGGTCCTTTAAGGACTTCTCTGCATTGGTTATTCTAGTTAGCAATTAGTCTAATCTTTTTTCAAGGTTTTTAACTTCTTTGTGATGGGTTCGAACTTCCTCCTTTAGCTCGGAGAAGTTTGATCGTCTGAAGCCTTCTCTCAACTCGTCAAAGTCATTCTCCGTCCAGCTTTGTTCCATTGCTGGTGAGGAGCTGTGTTCCTTTGGAGGAGGAGAGGTGCTCTGATTTTTATAATTTTCAGTTTTTCTGTTCTGTTTTTTCCCCACGTTTGTGGTTTTATCTACCTTTGGTCTTTAATGATACTGACGTACAGATGGGGTTTTGGTGTGGATGTCCTTTCTGTTTGTTAGTTTTCCTTTTAACAGTCAGGACCCTCAGCTGCAGGTCTGTTGGAGTTTGCTGGAGGTCCACTCCAGACCCTGTTTGCCTGGGTATCAGTAGCAGAGGCTGCAGAACAGGGAATATTGCTGAACAGCAAATGTTGCTGTCTGATCTTTCCTCTGGAGGTTTCATCTCAGAGGGGTACCTGGCTGTGTGAGGTGTCAGTCTGCCCCTACTGGGGGGTGCCTCCCAGCTAGGCTACTTGGGGGTCAGGGACCCACTTGAGGAGGCAGTCTGTCTGTTCTCAGATCTCAAACTCCATGCTGGGAGAACCACTACTCTCTTCAAAGCTGTCAGACAGGGACATTTAAGTCTGCAGAGGTTTCTGCTGCCTTTTGTTCGGCTATGCCCTGCCCCCAGAGGTGGAGTCTACAGAGGCAGGCAGGCCTCCTTGAGCTGCAGTTGGCTCCACCCAGTTCGAGCTTCCCGGCCGCTTTGCTTTGTTTACCTACTCAAGCCTCAGCAATGGCAGGCGCCCCTCCCCCAGCCTTGCTGCCACCTTGCAGTTCGATCTCAGACTGCTGTGCTAGCAATGAGCAAGGCTCCGTGGGTGTGGGACCCTCCAAGCCAGGTGCGGGATATAATCTCCTGGTGTGCCATTTGCTAAGACCATTGGAAAAGCGCAGTATTAGGGTGGGAGTGACCTGATTTTCCAGGTACCATCTGTCACAGCTTTGCTTGGCTATGAAAGGGAATTCCCTGACCCCTTGTGCTTCCCGGGTGATGCGATGTGGTTATCAATGACAACTTGCTACTCAGCTAGCTACTATTAATAACAACATATTTTTCACTCATCTGGTCATTCAAAACCAAAAGCCTTTGCTAATTTCTTCTGTAAAAGTGGTATTTCTTCATTTGATGGTAAATGTAAGATGCATTTCAATTTTTACTATGCTTGATCTTAGCCAAAAGGCTGAGCAATGATTGTAGTTCAATTTTTAGATAAAATGTGAATAAAAATAGATATCTTAGGAAAAAGAAATTTCAAAACATCAGAGAAAAATAATAAGTTAAGCCCCAAGCTGAGTGTAGTCATTCGTTTTCTAAGGAGGGTGTGGAGGGGAAGGATGTCATAATTCATATTAGCAATATGTCTCCACTTCTCTCTTCCTTCCCCTCAAAGACTGATGGGGAAAAAAACTGAAATTTCAAAGCCTCTGCCCATTTTTATCTGCAGATAGTCTGGACTCTGGAGCCAAAGCCTATCATTGTAGAAGGCCAGCATTTAAGCTTCTGGGGAGTGGAAATGTCTTTGATGCTCCAGAGCCTTGTAGTGGATGGAAAACTTACTTGTTCTGCATCATAAGATGAAGAAAATTTAGTTTGTTGGGGGTCTAGGGGAGAAAAGTGTCCAAAGGGGAGAAGCACAGAGTGTGAAGTCATGAAGGGAGTAAGAAACCATGGCAGGAGGCCAGAGCCTCCTGGGAGAGAGGTGCCCAGTGGGAAATTCCAGTCATTAGGGTGGCCAAAGGACTTTATCTTTTTTTTTTTTTTTTGAGACAGAGTCTCGCTCTGTCGCCCAGGCTGGAGTGCAGTGGCGCAATCTGGGCTCACTGCAAGCTCTGCCTCCTGAGTTCATGCCATTCTTCTGCCTCAGCCTCCCCGGTAGCTGGGACTACAGGTACCCGCCACCAGGCCTGGCTAATTTTTTTTGTATTTTTTTTAGTAGAGACAGGGTTTCTCCATGTTAGCCAGGATGGTCTTGATCTCCTGACCTCGTGATCCTCCCGCCTCGGCCTCCCAAAGTGCCAGGATTACAGGCATGAGCCACCGCGCCTGGCCGAAAGGACTTTAATAACAAGGATATTTGAAGTTCAACTTTCAGTTGTTTGCCATGTGATGCCACCATGTGTCCTGGCCTTCATACACATCATCCCAAAAGTCAGAAAAACTGCTGCTGCACCTGATGCTTGTAAAGGGTAAGAGGTCTGTCACCCCCTTCTCCTCTCAAAGGGTCCCCTGGAAATAGAATGGACCCGAGTTTTTACTGTAACTCTTTGAACATGGATAAATCTCCCCAGTGGCTAGAGAACCCACATTTCTTGTTTCACTATGCAGAGAAGTCTCCAAAGTCTAGGCCTCACCACCCCTTGAAATGTCAACACACACCCCTGGACTTAACCTAAAAGCCTATCTTGAGATATAACTAGTTGTCTCCCAAGAAGGTAAGAGACATTTTATTATTTTTTCTTCTGCTTTACAGAATTAATTGTGTGAAATTTCATCATGAGTGCTTTGGGAGGCCGAGCATGACTTTTGAGGTCAGGAGTTCAAGAGCTGGGCAACATAGAGAGACCTCGTCTCTAAAAAAAAAAAAAAAAGGCACGGTGGAGTGCACCTGTAGTCCTAGATACTCGGGTGGCTGAGGCAGGAATATCACTTGAGTCCGGGAGTTTGAGGTTACAATGAGCTATGATCATGCCACTACACTCCTGCCTGGGAAATAGGCAAGACCCTCTCTCTAAAAAAAAAAAAATTCAACCTGACTTCATAGTGACTCACAGGCAGCTAGTACACATGTACTCTATTGTGCTCATTCAGTAATAAATGTTTCCTTCTTTCTACATTAATGTGAAGAAGTCTCTCTTTGTTGGTAGGAATTTTATTTTCCCAAAACATGCAAATTACTTATTTTATACTTTAGGAGGAAGTCAAGAAGGAGATGTGACCTATGTGAGACCATGCTCTGGAGAAGAGAGACAGCATCAATAGCCGGACATCTTTACATGTAAATGATTCATCAGAAGCAAAAATTTGGAGTCAGAGAAGACAAGGAGAAATGTAGTCATCTCCCTACCCCAACACACTTAGGGCTTAACTTGGAGTGGTTGGGGGCATGCGAATCAACTGACTAAGATAAAAGACAAGGTTTGTTCACATGGATGGAAGTACACAGTAGGGAGCACCTTGGTGAACAGCTAGGAGTAAGAGCCTATGTATCTGTTTACTTAAGGAAAAGTGGGGATGTAGGGCTTCAGTAGGAAAGTATCGAAAGTTCTATTAGGTTTTTTTCATCCTGATACGAATGGACAGTCTCCTTCCTGGTTGGAAACTCCCCTAGAGGGAGATTTATGGCAGCTGAATTTGCACCTCCCCAAAGAGTCAGTCATCTTCCAAAGAGCAAGCCCTCACAGGAAGTTAAATGGAAGTTGTATTTTTGGGAGGCTCTGCTTTAGTGAGCTAAGGGAAGTTCAGAGAAGCTTTTTTTCTGCATCTACTGCAACTCATATGTTTTCCATTTAAAGTAATTTTTATACTGGTGAGTTTTAATCCCTTCATCTCTTTATGTATGTAGAGATAGAGATAGATATAGTTAGATATACAAAGAGAGAATATACATATTTTTCTGAACCATTTTTTCCTACCACATTTACCCCTAAAACTTGTCTATTTTCTAAGAATAGGGGTGTATCACTTATATGCCCATAGTTCAGTTATCAACTTTAGTAGACTTAACATTAATATAATACTTTTTCTTAATCTACCATCCATATTCCAATTTTGTCAATTGACCCCATAATGTATTTTATAGCATTTTTCCCGTGTCTAGCACAGGATCCAGTCTAGGATTAGGTATTATATTTTGTTGCCAGGTCTCTTTAGTCTCCTTTAATATGGAACATTTCCTTGTCTTTTTTTGTATTTAAAAAAAAATTTTTTTCTATATAGGATGAACGGATGGATGTGTGAAAGGAAAATAAATCTTGGAGCCCCCAAATCACTAAGCTAAAGGGAAAAGTCAAGCTGGGAACTGCTTAGGGCCAACCTGCCTCCCATTCTACTCAAAGTCACCCCTCTGCTCACTGACACAGATGCATATCTGATTGCCTCCTTCGGAAAGGCGAATCAGAAACTCAAAAGAATGCAACCATTTGTGCCTCACCTATTTGTGACCTGTAAGCCTCCTCTCTGCTTCAAGTCTTCCTAGCTTTGCTTCAAGTTGTCCCGCCTTTCCAGACCAAAACAGTGTACTTCTTACATATGTTGTTTGATGTCTCGTGTCTCCTTAAAATGTATAAAACTAAGCTGTGACTGAGCACCTTGGGCACATGTTGTCAGGACTTCCTGAGGCTGTGTCACGGGCACATCCTCAACTTTGGCAAAATAAACTTTCTAAATTAACTGAGATCTGTCTCAGATTTTCTGGGTTCATAGATTGACAGGGAATTTTTTTTTTTTTTTTTTTTTTTTTTGAGACAGGGTCTGGCTTTGTCACCCAGGCCAGAGTGCAGTGGTGCAAACTCAGCTCACTGCAACCCCTGTCTCCTTGGCTCAAGTCATCCTCAGACCTCAGCCTCCTGAGTAGCTGGGACAACAGACATGTGCCACCACTCCCGGCTAATTTTTTTTTGTATTTTTTGTAGAGATGGGGCTTCACCATGTCACCCAGGCTGGTCTCCAACTCCTGAGCTCAAGCGATCTGCCCACCTTGGCCTCTCAAAGTGCTGGGATTACAGGTGTGAGTCACTGTGCCCGGCCAGCATTTCATTGTCTTTTATGACATTGCCAGTTTTGAAAAAACAGTCCCTTTTTTAAAAAAAAACTAGAATGTTCCTTATTTTGAGTTTGTCTGATACTTTCTCATGATTAGTTTCAGAGTATGCATTCTGGCCAGAATAGCACATTAGTGATGTTGTCCTCAGGGAGTCACACCTAGAAGCATATAATCTGTGTGTCAAATGCCCCTTATTTGTGATGTCAATTTTGATCTGCTGGTCAAGGTATTGTCTGAGTTGTTCAAATGATAGTAGTTTTTTTCTCTTATTCCTAATAAGCAATCTATGGGAAGATATCATAAGGTCATCCAAATATCCTGCTCCTCATCAAAAATTTATCTCTAGATTTAGCATCTATTGATAATTTTTGCCCAAATGAATCAATATTTACTGTGTTGGCAGAAAAAAAATGAAGATTTTCCAGTTCAATTACTCTTTTCACATTTACAATTCAGCACTTGGCATTCTTGCATAAGCAAGACCTCTTCTTTCTTTACATATTTATCTACATGTTATTAGCATGGACTAATGAAATTACTAGGTTTTTTGTTTGTTTGTTTGTTTTTTCCCAATGGTTGGCGCTCAAATTGTCCTATATTTGATGAATGGGAGCCCCTTCAAGCTGGCTCCTGTGTTCTCGTGTCATGCCCTATCATTTTGAGCAGTTCCTTACTCTTTGACCTAATAAGTTGCTTCAGGCTCACCTTGTACCTTTTCTGGCCCACCCATTTCGTCCAAGAGCCTTTGAAGAAAGGCTCTTTACTAGGGAATGGTGTCAGAATCCAACATCTGAGTTCTAAGTCCTAATAATGTTTTAAGGATAGATTCTTAGGATTATAATTTTTTTTTTTTTTTGGTCACAGTATAGTTTTGGAGATTCTTTATATATATCACCAAACTGCTTCCTGGAAATGTACTGATTTATTCTCCTACCTGCAGTGCATAAGAACGCACTTCTCTTTCCATGCTCACTAACATTACCTTTTTCCTAACTTTTCAGGTAGAAAAGTATATAATAATTTTTGTTTCCTAGATGATGATGATGATGATGATGATGATGATTTGAGACAGAGTCTCCCTCTGTCGCCCAGGCTGGAGTGCAGTAGCTCAATCTCGGCTCACTGCAACTTCCGCCTCCCAGGCTCAAGTGACTTCCCCAGCTGAGCCTCCCAAGCTGGAAACGTAGGTGCCATAACACCTTGTCTAATTTTTGTATTTTTTTGCAGAGACAAAATTTCGCCATGTTGCCCAGGCCAGTCTTGAGCTCCTGGACTCAGCCATCTACCTGCCTTGTCCTCCCGAATGTTTCCTAGATTGCTAATAAGGTTTGTTCATTTATTACCTGTTTTCATTAAATTATCTGTTCAGGCTGGGCGCAATGGCTCACGCCTGTAATGCCAGCACTTTGGGAGGCCAAGGTGGGTGGATCTCCTGAGGTAGGGAGTTTGAGACCAGCCTGGCCAACATGGTGAAACCCTGTCTCTAATAAAAATACAAAAATTAGCCAGGCGTGGTAGCCTGCACCTGTAATCCCAGCTACTCAGGTGGCTGAGACAGGAGAATCACTTGAACTCGGGAGGTGGAGGTTGCAGTGAGCTGAGATTACGCCACTGCAACTCCAGCCTGGGCACCACAGATTGAGACTCAGTCTCAAACAAAAATAAATAAATAAATAAATAAGTTATCTGTTCATATTGTGCCTACTTTTATCAGAGCTTACAGTTTTATATCTGTATGAAGTGTTCTTATATTTGGGACAATGATTTTGCTAGCTTATTTACATTTAAATTTTCTTTGTACTTTTACTTTACATTCAAGTATTTGATGTTTATATTGAGTCAAATCTGTCCATCCTTTCCTTTGTGATTTTTTTCCCATTGCTGTAATGCTTACGGTATATTTTTATAGAGCAGTAATAAATATTTTAGTGTTAATTATATTCTTGCTGCCCAAATTAAAAAAGACTCTCTTTTTTTGTGGAAAAGAGTGGAGAAGGAAGAGCGTTGATTCGTTCCAAAGAGAATTTAATAGTAGTAACAGTTATTACTACTGTAACTGTTAATGAAAAAGATTGTGTGTGTGTGTGTGTGTGTGTGTGTGTCTGTGTGTGTGTTTCTTAAGAGCTCTGTTAACATCAAGACTGTTCCTTGACTTTCTCCTTAGGGTCAGGTATAGTTAAAAGGTAAAATAATATTAAGCAAAACATTGTTATTTTTACAAAAGACTAAATGGGCTAAAGATACCCTCTAGTGGAAGGTTAGTAGGTCCTTCTCTACAATCAAACTGACAGCACAGAAAATCTAGTATCCCTCAATTTTATAAAATGCTCTACATATTCAATTGTTATATGGGGCTTTTGCTTTTTTATGAATAATAGGATCAATAACAGAGTTAAGAAATTAATTTCCTCATAGTTCATATGTTCTTTTTGAAGGGATTTTGCTTACTTTGATTGCTTCCAAGATGCATTATCCTATAAACAACAACAACCAAATTATCATGGTCACCAAATTCTATTTTCTCTGTTCAAAAAAGATATTAGTTATTCAATCTACTCTTTCTGGTAAGCTTATACAAGTAAATATTGGCATGTTCAATATATAATCTGAATGTGTTATCAGAATCTGCTTTAATGTTACAAAAAATTGCTTTAATATTATGAAAGAAAATATTTTGCAAAGTCATCAACATAACTAATGTCAAAATAAATATCTAAAAAAGGATGAGCGAAATGCTTATTTTATGACTTTCAGGGTTAATGTTCTTGAAAAAGAGATTGCTCTGTAGAGTTCTTGAAAAAGAGATTACTCTGTAGCCTTAGAGGCTACCCCAGCATCTTGTTCATAGTGGATATCAATAAACATTACTGGTAGGAGGGGAGACAAGTTATTTCCTAATCATCTGATGTAAAATCTCTTTTGGATAAATTATTAAGATGATTGGAGTGGCAAGATATCTGTAAAATGCTAAAGTTCATTGCTTCATTTATTTAAAATATCCTATAAGATTCACACATAGACAGCCCCTTTGTTATGACAAAAGTACGAATAGTACTGAAGTACAATAGTAAAAGCATGGCCTTTTCAATAAATTGTTCTGGGGCAATTGGATACCTATATGGACAAGAAAGGAATCTTAGCTTCTGCATCACACCATATACAAAAATCAACTCCAGGTTGATCGTAGATCTAACTGTGAAAGGTGAAACAGCAAAGCTTCTGGAAGAAAACATGAACAGCTAGGGGATGGCAACTATTTCTCAAACAGGGCACAAAAAGCACTAACCATAAAGGAAAAGATTGCCACATTGGACTAAATGAAAATTGATAGCTGCTTTACATAGAAAACACTGTTAAGACAGTGAAAAGGCAACTCATTCACTAGGGGAAGATATTAGCAATACATATATTCAATTAAGGACTCTTATGATGAGTATGTGAAGAATTCCTACAAATCAGTAAGAATAAAACAGTAGATAAATGGGCAAAAGACTTAATAGGGACTTCACAAAAAAACACATTCTAGTGACCAATAAACTGATGAAAATGTGTTCAGCTTCTTTGACTAAGAAAAGTAAATTCATATCACAATGTGACCACTACAAATAGAGGTGTGCTGGTAAATGTTTAACAATGGGGCTTTCCAGAGGGGAAAGAAAGGTGTGTATGCATGTAGCACAAATTTACAAATAATAATAAAACATACAATACCCTTTATGGTAAATTCCATATAGCCAGTAGCCAGTTAATTCTTCTTCTTTTTTTGTTTTGTTTTGTTTTGTTTTGAGACAGAGTCTTGCTCTGTTGCATAGGCTGGAGTGCAGTGGCACCACCATGGCTCAATGCAGCCTCAACCTCCTGGGCTCAAGCAGTCCTCCCGCCTCAGCCTTCCCAGAAACTGGGACCACAAGTACGAAGCACTGTGCCCAGCACAGGGGGTCTCACCATGTTGCCCAGGCTGATCTTGAACTCCTGGACTCAAGTGATCTTCCTGCCTTGACATCCCAAACTGTTGGGATTATAGGCATGAGCCACAGTACCCAGACTGCCAGTTGATTCTTAAAGATGTTTTTGTTGATTTTTGCTGAACCCTTGTGTCTGTATCTAAGGTTGCAATTCAACCATGCTTTTACAAATTTTTATTTATGCTAGCCACAACATATCAACTACAAACATGGCACTTTAGAGTTTAATCTGCATTATTAACATTTTCTGTATCACTTTCTTAAGTCTGCATAAATCAACAAAATAATAAATTAAGCCTTGAAATTAGTAGCATTTCATAGTTTCCGTGGTGTAAATACTCCATTGTGGCCATTGTCAAGTTAGCCACGTGACATTGCTGGAGGGATGCAGAACAGCACACCGTGGTGTGGCATTTCCACAACACAGACATGGTTGATGTAAGTAACCTTAAGAGCACAGATAATAGACAAATATAGCATGGAGGCGATGAATTTCAAATACTTATTACCTTTGTAATATATAATATATAATATAAATAAGTTGTATTATATATTATTTAACAAATATATTGTATATATATTTTGTGTATATCTATATTATATATAGTAACATATAATATATAATATAACTTATTTAAATTTATATAATTTAATTTTTAATAATGTGTTTAACAACCAGCTCACAGAATTCCTGAAAATGTAAGCATTGGTTCCTTAGGGCCAGTATGAGCCAACTCTCACACACCATTAAACCTACCAAAATGAAAAGATAGCCCATACTAAGTGAGGCCATATGACCTGACAATTCAATTCCTAGATATATATCCAACAGAAACATACAAATATATTCACCAACAATGTGTACAAGAATGTTCATAGCAGCACTATTTGTAATAGCCTTGAAATGCAAGCAACCCAGAAGTTCATCAATAATAGAATAAAGTATGATGTACTCAAAACAAGAATGAACAAACTATTGTCACATGTACCAATATGGATGAGTATCATAAACATAATGTTGAGCGAAATAAGTCAGACCCAAAGATATACATGATGTATGTTTGTATTTATATAAAGTTCAAAATAGGCAAAAGTAATCTATAGTATGAAAGTCAGGATAGCAGCTCCTCTTGGGGTCAGAGTCCAAGGGGGCATCCAGTGTCCTGGTTATGTTCATTTTCTTATTTTGGTAGTTACAAGTATTTCTAGTTTGTGAAAATTTATTAAACTGTAAAATTTAAGATCCGTGCACTTTTCCGTGGTTGTTACATTTCAATGGTTCACTTTAAAACACTTAAAGCACCACTGCTTAAATTTAAAAAAATAAAACTGACCTAGGCCGGGCACGGTGGCTCATGCCTGTAATCCCAGCACTTTGGGAGGCCGAGGCAGGCGAATCACGAGGTCAGGAGATCAAGACCATCCTGGCTAACACGGTGAAACCCCGTCTCTACTAAAAATACAAAAAATTAGCCGGGCATGATGGTGGGCGCCTGTAGTCCCAGGTACTCGGGAGGCTGAGGCAGGAGAATGGTGTGAACCCAGGAGGCGGAGCTTGCAGTGAGGCAAGATCGCGTCGCTGCACTCCAGCCTGGGTGACAGAGCGAGACTCCATCTCAACAAATAATAATAAAATAAAATAAAACTGACCTAAATGACAATTCCAAGCTTTTAGCTTGGAATGTTACTTTTTAAGCAAGTAAGCTAATTTAATTATATCTGAAGGAGTAGAAGAGTAGAAACCAGTAGGTTAAGTAACGGGGTACCATTATTTCACTGTGAGACCCAGTACAAAAAATTTTATTCCTTTCGTGACTCAGTCTTTTCTAACACAAAACAGCAGTATTGGTGGGCTATACAAACCAGAAAATGGTTGAAAGAAAAATCTTACCAAATATCTTCATTAATCTTAAAAATTTCAGTATAGAATTAATGACAGATAAAAAGAAAATAAAAGAAAAAATGAATCCAAAAACAGCTAAACTTTTCATGCATCTAAATTACATCAGAAAATAATGTATCTAATACAATTCTACATTTTCCACATACGAAATTAATGATAAGAATGAAATAGCTTTTTAAAAAGTTTTCAAAGACATAATGTCTTCATTTTTTTTCTTTTGGCCTGAAGCCACAGAGAGAAAACAGCTGCAAGCTAATAAAATGGCGAGGAAAGGAGTGCTTCTTAGTAAAAGTTATGGGTAAATGGTGAAATGAATGGTAGAAATGGAGTGAGGAACCCATCAACCATAAACTCAGTAGAAGGGAAGGAGTAGCTTTCTGCTGAGTAGGAGTGAATTTAACATTATATATTGCAGATAAAAATATTTTCCCGAGATTATTAATTCCCCTAGATCTAGACCTAGGTTTTCAAGTTAGTAACAATTTACTTCTGAAGGATTTCTCCCTTCATATAGAGCACACCAAAATATTACATACAAAAGGACATTAGCCACTGTTACCACACAAAGATCTCCTCTTCTAGAAGCTTTCTGCTACAGCATATTTCACATTTCATATATTTTATGCCTGTTTTGCCCTAGACATTCCATCCTATGTGAGTTACTTGGCAGAATTTAGTTTAAGGATATGTGGAAATGTCTAAAACAGTAATCATGTTAGATGGATGTGTAAGAAAGAAAGCCTTTCTTCAGGGTTAGCCTTGCATTTTGGTCAAGGATGAGAACCATTGCTGGACATCAGCTTGTCAATAAATCTACCTATCTCCTTTGAAAGGAGTCTTTAATCAGCAATCAAAGGTCATAGAATTATGGTAGATATTTGACTCAGCACATATAACATTTTGACAAATATAAAAAATTGGTTCAAATTGACTGAACGGCCAAAGACATTACTTGGGTAAATCAAACAAGGTTTACATATCTGAATGTGCAGCATGAAGTCAGAGCAGTTAGGATATGTAGCAAAGAGATCAGCTCTTAATCTTTATTAACAGACAGAAGTGCTTACACTCGAGAATCACTCCGATGGGCCACATCAGCAGATACACAACTGAGGATAGTAAGTTTGAGCAAGTGACGCTCACATTAGACCTTTTGAAGGTCAACTGCCCCTTCAGACCTAGTCTTACATGCATGATGCTAAAGACTGCGCCCTAGCCAGGTGTATCTAATTCATTGCAGAGTATACATGATATACAGTACACGTGCAGGAATAGGTAACAGAGTACTTGTATGCCTAAATAAACTTCTTAGTCTTTACTCTCAACCTCTCCAAGCTAAAGCAGCTTGGGCCAGATATGACCCTCAATACCATGCTATGAAGTTAGAGCAAGCACCTATTCCCCAGATGGCCCTGGGAGTCATGGTTATGCACCCTTGGACCAGCTCTAAGACCTAATCTGCAGGCCTAGATTTACTCATTTTGGCAACAAATATGTATGAGAATCATGAGTTAGAAGAAGAACAAAAAAAGGTTGTGCAAAATATCTTCCCCAGTCATTGACTGTCCAATTACATAGTCACTTAGCATAAAAAGACAATTCTATATCATTATTTTGTATGCTGTTTTGTTGTGTTTGTTTTTACCTTCTAAATCTATGCATTGAGATATGAAGAGATTTATATCTAGCCATCTTTCATCACTTTAAGGCATCCTTTCATCAGGTGAAATGCTTATTTGCTTTGGACATGTCCTGCCTTTCAACCCAGTTTTGAATGATTAGATGCCAAGTTGTAGTGTCTCAGTGGAATCTCAACACTTTGGACCTAACAATGGATTAATTCATAATATCTGAGCCTGCATAATAATGCTAGAAGTTACACATTTCTGCCTAAAGCTTAGCCTACCTTAACTACTCTTTCATGATGAAACTCTTCTGCATCCGGGGTCACTCTGCTGAGGCAGAGAGCTGATTTGGATAAGGAGACAGGCTCAAACCCTGGCTCTACCACCTGCTAGCTTTGTAATCTCTTTTAAGTCCCATAGACTTTGAGCTTTGCTTCTTTCATCAGTAAAATGGGATTGAATCTACCTCATAAGTTTATAGGACAGTTGAGATGTTTGTAAACTTGTGAAGAACAGTGCCTGACACATAGTCTATGTTCAATAACTATCAATTGAGTCTAAATCTGACAGATGTAGTCTGTTGAAATTTACCATGTGTAAACATTTATTGTCTATAATCTTTACTGCCAATGATGGCTTTCATTTTAAAAATCTCTAAATTTCAGCAATAAATTAATTGCTAGAATTTTAGAGGATGGGTTTGTTGTATACTGAATAGAAATAAAAATTCTTGCAGCTAAAAGCATTTCCTTGTATGTGAAATTAAGGCTTGTGACTACATGCCAAGCAATTCACAAATAAGTATCTTATTCTGGGCTGCCACTTACTCTCTTGGAAGCTTTCTGAGAAAATTAATGAGTTTACCCCCAAATTTGTGGAATTCAAGTAAATTTTCACTGGGCTGTTTGATTGCTCACTCTGTTGGGTGGATTATAGTTTATTGGAGGGGGGCCATAGTTGACAGTGCAGCTGATGTACCAAGAAACAGGGAAAGAAAATCACCCCAAATAGGTATTAAGATTTTAATTGGTTTCACAAGGCACTCGGCAGACTCTATTCAGTAGCTAATGATGAATTTTAAAGAAATACCAGAAGAATGCCATCATAACCATTTAGGGATTTCTATTTTACATTCATAAATATTAATTGGACCCATTACCACTGTCTAAAAATGGTCTGATAAATATTTACGAAGAACAGCCGGCTATTAGATGTCTTAACCTAGTGCTTCCAACTGTGTTAATTTTGGCAATGAATGTGCAAATTACTAAGATTGTTTGGGGATTCTAAACTTCGAAAAGCAACGGTGGGGGAGTAGGAGGACATTATTTAAAAATTAGCAAGAAAGGGAGAGGCCAGCAGAAAGCACTGGCTCAACTCTTTCTTCATCTCTAGTTACTGCCCGTTCTCCTTCAACTGCTCATATGATCTAGGCCCTGCTGACTAGATCTGCATGCCTTGAACTTCTGAGCTAATGATGCAAAGAAGCAAGGACGGGGCACCATACAGTGGCCATATAGTGGCCCCAGTGGAGCAAGGGATGTTGTGCTAGCAGCAGTAGATGATGCCCGTGGTGCATGCAGTCTGTAGCATGTATCCTGCAAGGGTGATGTCTGCGTGGCCTTGACTGGATGACTTGGCTCTGCTGTGTGATTTTGGGTGCTATTCCTGGCTGCAAGCCCCTGAGTCTTGTTGTTCAACCCTTCTTAGGATTATGAGGGCTACCAAAAGCATATTTATGAATTCCTTCAGCTAAATAAGCCAGAATCAGTTTCTCTTGCTTTAACTAAGAACATTATGTGATAGAATGATTAACTAAACTTTTAAAAAGCGAACTGTTAGGCTTAAAAAATTCCCATGGATTGGATTTGATGCATGGTGCACCAAATTTGAAACCTCCCTGATAAATTATAAGTTCCTTCATATATAAAGTGGGAGAAGAGAAAATATAAACAGAGCCCATACTAATTAGGTTTCTTCATTTTTTTCTCCTACTTATCAAAGTATTACATCATTTTATCTTTTAAAAATGGTAATTTTAGCAGAGGAATTTTAATAAAGTAATTCTTTAACAGTATTATAGGTTCAGGGAAAAGGTAGGGATCAAGGGTGGAATGGCTAGTGCATAGGGCACATCTAGTTTGCCTTAGATCTTGACACACCATAGTACCTGTAACAAGCTGGCTGGAAAATGCATATTTCATAGTACCTAAGACAATAGCTCTCCTGGGGAGAAAGAGCAATGTCTTTCTTTCAGACACAAAGGAACCTTTTTCCTTTCCTTCTTTTAATACTCATACCAATCAGTAAATTTCTACTTTGGACAAAACATTGTGCCAGCAGTCTGGAGAAAATTAAAGAAGTGTGAGTCACCTGACTGACCTTAAAGAAAATACATTTGTTCATTCATTCATTCATTCATTCATTTATTTTTCAAATGTTTATTACATTCTACTAGACCCTACAGATTGAAAGATGTACAAGGTATGTCCTTGTCCTCTGGGGCTTATGGTTAATAGGTATTATTACAATTTACCTGACTAAAGACCTATGTGGCCTCATGATACACAGGAGCCTATAAGATATGTTTATTAGATTATTTATTTACTTTTAGTTAACATTTTAAGCATGTACAAACAATCACCATAACCTATTGGATTTTTTTTTCTTAAAAAAATTAGTATTCACTTTTGTGTCTTGAGCCCACAGATATAAGCAGTATATAATCAGAAAGTTATAAATAAACTCAGATTATATAGGAAAAGGTGTGCTCCTAAAAATGACACATACATTAATTAAAAGGATGCATCTAAAATTATGACCAAACTATTTTTAGAAGGCAGAAATGTAAAATTATACCTTTAAAAATGAAGACATCATTTATATACTTCAAAAATAAAATGTGATATAGCAGAGATGAATGATCGCTATAGGATTGTATTGGTTTAAGAGAACACGATTTCTAAAAAAAAAATTATCATTGAAAATATATTACCTGTAAGAATGTGAAAGAAATCTAGTAAGAATTTAGGGGAAAAATTATGAAGTCAAAAGCCAATTACCTTAATATTTTTCTTATTCCTAAACAATAAGAACAACATTAAAGGAAAACTATCTTGCATTTTAATTGTCTATCTGGCATTAAGGAAGTTCTGCAAAAATGTAATACAACTGAAAGGCTTCAATTCCAAATTAAAAATCTTCTAGGCTCAGATTAAAATGTGGACTGTTCCATATGAAAAATAATAAAGATGTAATTGGCTTATTGGATAGAGTAAAAACTTTCTTTGAAGTTTGGAATGACTAAATTCAATTTCTCTGAATATTTCTTTGTATTGTTTTCTCCCAGTGATGCAAATTATATTAAATATAATAGCTTACAAAGTTATTGTCTATAAAACACTTGTATCTTTTGTAATTCAGATACAAAGAAAACCACCTTGTGTTAATGATATATGCATTTTCACTAACATTTAACATGACAGATATCTCATCACTTTTCCACTAAAATCAGTATAATATTTTTGTTCTATCAGTACTGAATTTAAAAAATCTTGGCTGGGCGCCGTGGCTCACACCTGTAATCCCAGCACTTTGGGAGGCCTAGGAGGGCAGATCACGAGGTCAGGAGGTCGAGACCAGCCTGGCTAATATGGTGAAACCCCGTCTCTACTAAAAATACAAAAATTAGCCGGTCGTGGTGGTGTGTGCCTGTAGTCCCAGCTACTCAGGAGGCTGAGCAGAAGAATCGCTTGAACCCGGGAGGCAGAAGTTGCAATGAGCTGAGATCAGGCCACTGCACTCCAGCCTGAGTGACAGAGCAAGACTCTGTCCCAAAAAAAAAAAAAAAATATATATATATATATATATATAAAATAAAAATAATGACATTAGAAACAAAGAACCATGATTTTATTTAGTGATTCAATATATTTTAAACCTCTTACAAAAGAGAAGGCCTATGAACAGAATGTAGAATTTCTTGAAGTTTAAATGTTGAAGAACTCCAAAAAGTAAATCCAAGCAACTAATTTAGCAGCCTGGGAGGAGGTTAAAGACGCTTAACTATGTTAAGACCTGAGTCAGAATCTGGGCTTCCCTTTTTTCTAGGTACTTTACCTTTACTAAGTAAAAACTTCTCTGAGCTTTTTCCTTTTTTGAGATGGAGTCTCACTGTGTCACCCAGACTGGAGTGCAGTGGAGTGATCTTGGCTCGCTGCAACCTCTACCTCCCAGGCTCAAGTGATCCTCCCACCTCAGCCTCCCCACCGAGTAGCTGGGACCGCAGGCGTGCCCACCACACCTGGCTAATTTTTTGTATTTTTGGTAGAGACAGAGTTTCACCATGTTGCCAAGGCTGGTCTCAAACTCCTGAGCTCAAGCCATCCGCCCACCTCAGCCTCCCAAAATGCTGGGATTACAGGCATAAGCCACTGTGCCCAGCCTTCTCTGAGCTTTAGTTATTTCACCTGTCAAGTGGGGACTAATACCCACTTCCAGAATTGTTGTGAAAATTCAGTCATGTGTGTAAGGTGTCTGGCATGCAGTAAGTAACTGAACAAAACTTATTTCTTATCTCTTTTTTCACTTTTTGAGCTCTAGTTGGGAAGATAAGCTATAAACCTATGAAAAGGTAATGAAAAATCCAAGCGTTAAGTCACAATTCACAGGCACTGAGGTGGCTGGAGAAGATGATCTCTAAAGCCCGTTGCAGCTCTAAACATTGATTATTCTATGACAGCTGTATGAGAAGCGTCAGGGGGCAGTGGATGATGAATTGGCAATTGGAAGGTGTGGACAGTAAGTGCTCTTAGGTCAAAGAGGGGAGCCACTGCCTTGGGCTGGAATGGTTTAGGAAAACCATTAAAAAAAATTCTGAGCTGTCTGAACTACAACAAAAACTCAATTCAATTAGGAGAGTGACTGGCAAGAGTCTGATTAGAATACAAATTCAGACCAAGCTAAGGAGAATAAGAAACAAAATACTGGTGAGAAAGGAAAAGGCAGAATCAGCAATTTGGTTTCTGAAACAGACAAAGACTATTAAGTAGCTATCATGCTTCTCACCCTTATAACAGTCTTAAAAGGCGGGCAAAGTATATTAGCCCTGCTGGAATCTCCTTTGAGTGTCAGCATCTGTTAGCAACAAATAATAGAAAACCTGGCCATCAGTGGCTTAAACAAAGTCTTTTTTTTTTTCCTTAACTAGAAAAAACCTAAAGGTAAACAGTCCAGAGTTGGTGCCTCTGCATAATGACACTGTCAAGGCTCTTTCTTGCTCTTTCTAGCTAGGCTCTTTCTGGGTCTCTGTCTCACCATTGTTAGAATGATGGCATTTGCACTTATATTTTTGTTGCCTTATGCTCATTTGATGGCTGGTATACCTCTGGGTTTGTACCCCATACTGAAAAGAGACAGAAGGGCAAAGGAGCAGAGAGTGTGGGCAGGTGGCATACCCATGAGTCTGAGCCTTTTTATTAAGAGAGTTAAAGCTTTCCTGGAAAGTTGCCCGGGAATTGCAAGACTTTCTCTTGAAATTTTCCTCTGGCCAAAATTGTGTCTCATGGCTGCCCACAGTGGGAGAAAGGGGATGTGGATAGGATTAATCAGCCAACCCACACTGGAGACAAAATTGCTGAGGCCTTGTAAAATAATTAGTACAAAAGATAAAACCAGGGAATTGTCTTCCTTAATCAGGAATTTTCAACTCATTTAAAAAATTAAACTTTTTAAAAATTTTGAAATAATTTTAGATTCAAATGCAATTGTAGAAAATAATATGGAGAGATCATTTTCCTCTAATAATAACATCTTACAAACTACAGTACAATGTAACTACTGAGATATTGACATGGACAGAGCTAAAATACAGAACATTTCCATCACCATAAAGATTCCTCATATTACCCATTCATAGATATAGCTCTCATACCTCCGTCCCTTCTTAATTTCTGGCAACCACTAATCCATCCCCCTTTTCTATGAATTTGTCTATTCAATAACTTTATATAGGCCAGGCACAGTGGCTCACCCCTGTAATCCCAGCACTTTGGGAGGCTGACGAGGGTGGATCTCTTGAGTCCAAGAGCTTGAGACCAGCCTGGACAACATGGCGAAACCCATATCTACAAAAAAAATACAAAAATTAGCTGGGCATGGTATTGCATGCCCGTAGTTCCAGCTACTTGGGAGGACTAGGTGGGAGAGTCACTTGAGCCCAGGAGGTGAGGTTGTAGTGAGCGGAGATTGCATTCCTGCACTCCAGTATGGGTGACAGAGTGAGGACTTGCCTAAACAAACAAACAAACAAACAAACAAAAGAATTCGTGGTAGGGATGTACTGCAGTTTGTTTAACCATTCACCCACTGAAGGATATCTGAGTTGTTTCCAAGTTGTTTCCAGCTTTTGACTATAATGGATAAAGCTGCCACCCTCTTCATGTACAGTTTTTTATGTGCAAGTTTTCATCTCACTGGGATAAATACCTAGGGGTATAATTGCTAGGTCATATGGTAGTTGCATGTTTAATTTTATAAGAAACTGCCAAATTTTTTCTAGAGTTGCTCTACCATTTTACATTTTTGCCAGCAGTGAATGAGTGATCCAGTTCTCTGCATTCTTGCCATTTGGTGTTATCAGTATTTTTTATTTTAGCCATTCCAATAGAGGCAGTGATATTTTATTGTGTTTTTAATCTGTATACCTCTCATGACTAATACTGTTGAACATCTTCATGTATGCTTGACTTCTATATACATTCTTCAGTGGAATGTTGTCATGTCTTTTGCCAATTTTCTAATTGGGCTGCTTGATTTTCTGTTAAATTTTGAGAGTTCTTTATATCTATTTTATTAATAGATACTAGTTCTTTGTTGAATACAGTTTGCACATATTTCTGCTACTCTTTAGCTTGTCTTTTTATCTTCTTAACAGGGCCTTTAACAGAGCAAAAGTTTTTAATTTTAATGAACTCCAACTTGTCAGTTTTTCTTTTGTGGATCTTGTTTCCGAAGTCAGGGCTTAGCACTCTTTGCCTAGTTCTAGATTGTAAAAATGTTCTTTTTTTTTTCTAAAAGTTTTCTAGTTTTACATTTTGCTTTAAATTCATGATCCATTTTGAGTTAATTTTTATCTAAGATGTGAGACTTAGGTTGAAGTTTATTATTTTGCCTCTGTATGTCCACTGGCTATAGTTGAAAAGGCTATCTTTACTGACTTGGCTTGGCAGTTTTGTCAAAATCCGTTGAACATGTTTTTGGAGGGTCTTTTTCTGGGTTCCCTATTCTCTTCCACTGATGTGTGTCTATCCTTTCACCAATTCCAAACAATCTTGATTACTGTAGTCCCATAATAAGTCTTAAAACTAAGTTGACTAATTTTTCCCACTTTCTTTTTTTTTAATTGTTTTAGGTGTTCTAGTTCCATTACTTTCCCATATAAATTTTAGAATAATCTTCTGTACATTTACGAAAAACTCTTGCTAGAATTTTGATAGGAATTGCATTAAAATGACATCAAATTTAGGAGAATTGACATCTGTGATGGTTGATATTAGGTATGAACTTGATTGGATGGAAGGATGTGTAGATGGCTGGTGAAGTATTGCTTCTGGGTGTGTCTGTGAGGGTGTTGCCAGAAGAGACTGACATTTGAGTCAGTGGCCTGGGAGAGGGGAAGAACAACCTTCAGAGTGGGTAGGAACCATGCAATCTGCTGCCAGTGGCTGGAACAAGACAGAAGAGGGATGAGTAGCTCGCTTGCTGAGTCTGCTTGGGCTCTCTCTCTCCCGCTGTGTGGTGCTGGACACTTGACTTCCTCTCCTCCTGCCCTTGGACATCAGACTCAACCTTCAGACTCTGAGACTTGCACAACAAGTGTCATTATAATCCTCCAGCACGAATGTCAACACAGACCTTAACTCTGATAAGAAACATGTACAATCTATTCTCTCTAAAGCCTGCTACTTGGACGCCTCATCTCCCTGGTAAAACCTAGGTCTCCACAACACCTTATTGTAATCCAGATATTCCTTTCTATTGATAAAAACTTTTTCAACCAATTGCCAATCAGAATATGTTTAAATCTACCTATGACCTGGAACCCCCCGCCACTGCCACCACCCTGCTCCCCACGACCTCTCTTCAAGTTGTCCTGCCTTACCAAATGGAACTAATGTAAATCTCACATGTGTTGATTGATGTATTATGTTTTTCTAAAATGTATAAAAGCAGGCTGTTCACCTTGTGAACATGTCATCAGGACTTCCTGAGGCTGTGTCATAGGTGCGTCCTTAACCTTGGCAAAATAAACTTTCTAAATTGAGACTTGTCTCAGATACTTTTTGGTTTAAAACTTACTGATTGAGAATCCAAAATCTGAAAACCCCAAATCTGAAATGCTTCAATGAGCATTTCCTTTGAGTGTCATGTTAGTGTTCAAAAAATTTCAGATTTTGAAGCATATTGGATTTTGGATTTTTGGATTATGGATTAGGGATACTCAACCTATACGTAGTGTTATTCTCCCCCATCACTAACATGTAAAAGTTAGAGGTTGTTCAGTGATTACATCTTTTAAAAATTATAATAAAATATTATAAATTCAGTCTCATATTTTGGAATTTGTAATAATGGAGAAATTGTACAAGTATTATTATCGTAATTTTATTTCATCTTTTCTATTGTATTTGCTGGGATTCTATGTTAACATATTATTTGTACTTTTAAAACTTTTTGTTGAAGGAAATACACAGGCAGAAATAGGCACAGATTATAATGTATAGCTGAATGAATCTGTTACAGTGGTAATTAGGCAAGAGCTGGACAGGAGAGGGCTTCCCCTACCCACCAGGAATGTCAGGCAACCATCAGGTGACGGTCTGGCAGTTGTCATATCACCTTTCTAAAAATAATAATTGGTTGCAGGCACCAGGGAGAGGCAATTTCCCAATGGATAAAAACACTTGAAATTGGTAATCAACAACTTCCAATAAAATCTCAGGAATTGGGCGAGTGGGCTTGAGTATGTACATTGAAAGGTAAAATGGCAGACTTTAAGTGGTTATATGACCTTCAGGGGGCATTCCACTGGAAAAGGGAAAAAAGCCTCAGGTGGCCATGCATACAACTTCTTAAACACACTGCACCTGCTCATCTCTCAAGCGCAAGGACAGCATCATGCATGTGGGCTGCCCACTCTAAGGGAAGAATCATGAAAAAAGGAATGCAGAGACACCCGAAATATGCCAACATATAAAATCCCAAGTCAAAAGGTCAAACACCACATTTGACCTCCACAGTTCTTGCCTGGGTCTCTTCCAAGTGTACTTTCCTTTCTTTCCTGCTCTAAAGCTTTAAAATAAACTTCTACTCCTGCTCTGAAACTTGCTTCAGTCTCTTTTTCTGCCTTATGCCCCTCAGTCAAATTCTTTCTGCCGAGAAGGCAAGAATTGAGGTTGCTGCAGACCCGTATCTATTTGCCACCAGTAACTCAGATATTCACTACTCCTAACAAATTTTACAAAGTGAACACTAAATTTTTATTTCATTTACTAAATGATGTCTTTATATTGTAAATTAAGGGTGAAGCAGAATCGCAGGTGTAATGTTTCAAATTTGATACATTGGCTGTTTCAGATACAAACCATTTCTTATTGCTTCACTCAATTCCTATTAAGGATCTTCACCAGAGAATAACAGGGCCTACAATCATTATAGTATTTTGCAGTTTACTAAACACTTCTATGTACCTTATCTCAGTCAATCCTCATAACAATTTTCTGAGGTAGGGATTATTACATAGTTTTAGAAAGGAGGAAAGGAGCTTTTAGAAAGGCTCAGAGTGGTAAAGCAAATCCTTAGGGTCACAGAATCTATCAGTCACAAATCTCAGACTTGAAACAAGGACTTTAGAGTCCATGTCTTCCACCGACTCTCCTAAGCATACTGCTTTCTACATGGCGCATGCTGTGGCTGTGAGGTACTGCCCAGATCCCCCTCAAGGAATGAAGTACTTATCCCACAACAGCAGGGAGTGCTGCTGGCAGAAAGCCCTCAGTTTCATCTACTTCTGGGACTGCCTTGGCTGAAGAGAGAAATATCACCCAATGCTATGTCCTTTTCCTGGGACAGTCACATCCAATGACTCATTGATGAGCAAAGTCCCCCTCGGGAAAACTCAGAATGGTCATTTCACCTTCAGAGCTTCCCACAGGGTTAGCTGAGGCTTCCACTAGACTGCACGGCAGCACAGCTCCCTTCTGCCCAATGGTGTTTCTGCCCTTCTATTCCACAGGTGTTGATTCTAAGAGGATACCCTAATACACCTCCCCTGCACTAATCTCCAATATTATCTTGATATCCCCAAATGTGCTATCACATTTGATAGTGTGAAAAATATCACAGTATGCATTTGAAAGTTCTGTGTAGAATTTCATTATTTCAATGATTAGCAGATTTTTTTTTTTTTTTTTTTTGAGACAGGGTCTCCCTTTTTCACCCAGGCTGGAGTGCAGTAGTGCAATCTTGGCTCACTGTAGCCTTGACCTCCTAAGCTCAAGTGATCCTTCTGCCTCAGTGTCCTGAGTAGCTACGACTACAGGTGCATACCACCATGCCTGGCTAATTTGATTGTTTTATATTTATTTTTTATTTTTTAGAGGTGGGGGTCTCAACATGTTGTCCAGGATAACCTGGCCTCAGTCGATCCTCCCACCTTGGCCATCCAAAGTGTTGGGATTACAGGCATGAGCCATCATGTTCGGCCAGGAATTCCATTTTAATACCATGGTTAAACACATAGAAATGAAGTTTGTAAACATATACTAAGGCTTAGATTTGAATACAGATAGATATCCTCAGTGCAAGGACTATGGGAGCTGAAAATAATCTCACCTATTATTTTCAGGTGAGATTTGAGGTTAAATAAAAAGTGCAAAGTGAGTTTCCCTCTGGTATTGTTTGCCAATATTATCCCACTCAGTCCAATCCTAGGAAGCTCATTCAGGCTCCTGAGAGAGGTAGTTGAAATCAAGAACTTAATTTTGACATCTGGAAATCTTAGTGGTGGGGGCTGGGAGATGAAGAGAGAAATATAGGTGCCTTCTACTACAGAAGTATTTCATTTATCAAAAGGTTGTGGATAGGAATAGACGGCCTCAGCCTCAGAAGGGGAGGTAGGCTGCTATGGTGAGGGTCTGGGTTCAGAAACAAACTGTATTTCACGTCGCAGTTCTATCACTTATTTGCTATAGGACTTTCAACAAATTGCCTAATCTAATCCAGCCTCATCTGTAATATGTAAGGTCCATGAGGGCAGGGACCATATCTGTGCTGTTATTATCAAACATCAAGTGCTTAAGAAGCCTGGTATTCAGAGCCAAATCAAATAATTGTAGAAGGAATGTGTTAAAAAATGAGCAGCCTTTGACATTTAGAAGCTGGTCTGGTACTTGCAGCTATGCCATAATATTTTCCTATTAGACAGAAATAATTTCACAGAATACTAAACTCAGACAAGATTACTCTGAAACCATGATAAAATGAGGCAAAGAAGGTCACTTCATAATTTTGTCTAAGCACAGACCAAAATAAGTTCACTATGCCACCCACAAAATACCAAACATTCCCTTTCTTCACCAAAATGAGTGACTGCTACTTCTTTGCTAATTGCAGCTTTATCCTCCTGCTTCCCTTTGTGTAAATAAGATTTACTGAGACATCCAATCACAGAATTGCCCCTGCTTTCTGACAGCATCCAATCTATAGAAAAACCTCTATTTTCTTAGGGCCTCCCCGAAAACACCCGCCCAAAGCCCCAATCCTATGATAGGTTTGTTCTAAACACCCTCTTACTGAGATACCCAAAGGGTATCCATGGTGCGTGTCTGGGCTCACTTCAAAGAGTAATAAATAGACAGAAGCTGCTTAACTACAGCTGTGTTCCTAGTGGAGTTTGGTTGAGGGCATAGGCAGTGTGAATAGAAAAAACGGGGAGAAAAACACTGTCTCTTCAGAGTTGTGGTGGGTATTAAATGGATAATTAATTTACCAACATATATTGAGGGTCTGTTTTGTGTCAGCTGCTGTGCTAGGTGCAGGGAATACCAAGAAGAACAAGACCCGAATTGCTCTCCAGGGTTTTGAAACTGCCGGGCATGCAGAGTAGAAAATTTATGATCCAATTCAAAGCACTATTATAGAGGCATATACCTCGTATAAAGGTGTTATCATAGAACCATATATACAGAAGGAGCATGTAACTCCTCTGGCCCTTAGGGACCGAAGGAGTCAGAAAAGAGAGGATGTATGGTGGACAGGATAATGGCTCTGCAAAGATGTCCTATTCCCTGAAATCTGTGAATATATTACCTAACACGGCAAACGAACTTTACAGATGTGATTAAATTTCTTGAGATGGAGAGATTATTCTGGATTATTTGGTTGGGCCCAGTGAAATCACAAGTGTCCTTGTAAGAGGGGTGCGGGGGGGTGTGGATGAGAAAAGGAGACCCTGACTGCAAAATGATGTGGGACCACAAGCCAAGGAGTGTGGGCAGCGTGTAGAAGTTGGAAAGGGCCAGGGAATGGATTTTCTCCTGGAGCCTCCAGAGTCAGCCCTCACCATCTATTTAGACCTGTAGCTTCCAGAACTGGAAGAGAACAAATTTATGTTTTCTAAGCCAACTAAATCAGTGATAATTTGTTAGAGCAGCACTAGGAAACTAATTCAGGCTTAATCTTTAGTGCCGAGTCCCGGGTAGAAGCAAAGGAACACTATTTTCTGTGAGGACCTGCCAGTTGGTCTTCATGGCTTGCGAGTACGTGTGCTTGGGAGTAGGACAGGATATGTGGAGATCAGATCCTGAAAGGTCTTCTTTCCACACAAAGAAACTGGAAATAATGCTGAAGGTAATCAGAGGCCACTGAAGGATTAAAAGCAGGGGAGTGTGACAAAATCAGAACTGCATTTCAGAAGGATGAATTGAAGTCTACAAGTAGAGACAGCAGACGAGAGGCTACTTAAGTATTCTGGGCAAGAAATGATGAGGGGCTGTCTCTGATCACCCTCTACAAAGCGCCTTTGCTTATTCCTTGAAATTTGGGATGAGAGGATTTAGAAAAAAAAAATGGTTGTACTCTTCAAATATTTGAAAGGCTGTCATGAGACAGATTAGACACGGTCTGTGCTGCTCCAAGTTTGAGGGATAAATCAGTCATAAGAAGATATTAAATGCACTATCCGGAAGCACATAATTAATAATTTGTCTAAAAATCGCATAGACTTCTTCACAGATAATTATGCTTTACATTTCATTCTTTCAACAAATACTCATTTGAGCAGTTAGCATGTGGCAGGCATCAGGCCTGTATATGACGGTGAACCAGACAAAAGGCACTGCCCTGGATGGAGTTTCTTTGCATAAGGTACCGTTTACAGATAACTTTTATATAAAATAATCATTTAATCAAGAAGCAAGCTCACAGTCGGGATAGCTGAAAAGAGACTAATATACGGGCGAGGTTGGTTTGGAGTGAACCCTGGCCTGGGAAAATCGAGACGATAACTGAAAAGCAGTCACTGACGGCAAATGAGCCCCTGGGACTTCTCTCCGCGAGCTTTCCCAGCCACCAGGCCGCTCCCATCACCCTTCCGCCCGTCGGTGCCGCCCCTTTCCTCGTCCCCACCCCGTCCCTTTTAATACGTCACTCGGGCCGCGGGATTTCGAGCATTTCGCTCGCGAGATCTTCTCTGTGGCGGAGACGGCTGACGGGACAGCCGGGGTCTATTTTGTTGCGGGTTTTCAGCAAATCCAGGGCTGGTCTGGAGGCGCGAAGTAGGTTCCGGGGTCCGAGACCTGGGCTGTCGGCCGCGGGCCCCTGAGTAGCGGATGGGGCGGGCTCCCCGGGCTCGGGCCGTGCTCAGTCTGCGTGAGCGCCTCGTGCCCGGAACCCGTGTGCGGTCGCGCCCCGGGGTTGGGGGTCGGCGTGGGTGGCCCTCGGGCGCCGGGACGCCGTCCGGAGACTCCTGTGGCGTGGGTCTGAGGCGCGGTGGTCTGGTGCGGTCCCTGGGCTGGTGGAGAGCGGGAGGGCCCGGGCGTCCACAATCCCGAGCTGACCTCGCCCTTGGTCGTCCAGGGTTGGAGCCCAGGTGAGATGGAGGTCAGCGGCAGAGCTGGGTGGCCCGAGGGCCTTGCAGCTGGGAAGCTCAGGAAATCCCATGGTCCTCATAAAGTTCTTTTTAACGAACTTACCCAGTGGAGTTGGGTTTCCTTCTTTCCTGCTTTTTCGAAGTTCTGTGAATATATTAATTATTCAGAGAGACTGGAGGAAGACGTAAAAAGAGGAGATTAGGTAAAGTGATTTAAATCCCAACATTCCCTTTTTTTTTTTTTTTTTTAAAAAAAAAGACCTTAAGGCATACAAAACGATGGAGTATATGGCAGAATCCACCGACCGCAGCCCTGGACACATGTGAGTGCGACACTTCTTCCTTCCCCCTTAAATGTGAAAATCTTCAATGAGCCTGGGAAACTCACTATGGAGAACGCTTGAGGGTGGGTGGGAAAGAGCGTATATTGTCATAAATGGGAAAAAATAAAAGTCTTATTTCTGTAGAAAATCGAATTAGTTTCTGGTTATAAAGCTTGTTCTAGTAAATATAAGCTCTAAGAGGGTTAAAATATTTACCATACATCCTTTTAGATCGGCACTGTCCAATATGTAGCCATTAGCTACGTGTGGCTATTTAAATTTACTTTTTACTTACTTTTTTTTTTTGAGACGGAATCTCGCTCTGTTGCCCAGGCTGGAGTGCAGTAGTGTGATCTCGGCTCACTGCAACCTCCACCTCCCGGGTTCAAGCAATTCCCTGCCTCAGCCTCCCGAGTAGCTCGGGTGACTTCCTGATTTTTATTGGAGATTATAATGTAGTAATTTTTAAATTTTGAACATCTTAAAACTTAGTTATCAATTTTTAATTTCTTGCATTTAAGTTCAAATTAACTTTTTTTTTTTTTTTGCTGTTAAATAGGTTTAATGATACAGTGCTCTTCAAAGAGATTACTACAGAGACTTTTAAACGATAATCCTGGAATCGTTCAGCACAGACCAATTAGCTAAATCTAAAATAAATTGGCTTCTTACCACAACTACCCTGTAAACATTGTAGTCCTTCTGTCTAGAATGACCCTAATCTCATAGGAAAACAGTAACTATGGAGAAACTAGCTTTGTGGCCAAAAGTAAAAACCAAAGGAAAAATAGGAATTCAGTGGTTAGTGAAAGCAGGAAATTTGGCCCCCTTCCCTGTGATGCTTTACTCTTCCCTTGTCCATCAGTTAGCTCAGTGGGTTTGAATAAGCCATCTGAAAATGTCTTTGGAACTCAGCATAGTGCTGATCTTCCTTGTTCTATCAGTAGCTTTTAACAGACACTTGTCGAAGGGCTCAAAGCCCTTCACAGAACCCTTTCTTGGAATGGGTTGTTTGACCATTATACTTCCCTGCCGGACAACCAGCACTTCTGGAAGAGCCTGGTTAGCTCTGTCAGGAACTGCTTTCTTTCCAGGTGGTACCGCTGGCTCCACTCTGTCAACATAAACCCCAAGCAGTTTAAGTTGGAAGTTTCCTAAATTAATTTAAATGGAATAAAATTAAATACTTGGTTGCTCGTTTGTACTAGCCATGTTGCCACATGTGGCTAGTGGCTACCATTGGACATGGAAGATTATTGAACTTTTATTTTGGACAATGTTGTTCTACATTAGGGGTTCTCAGACTTTTTCTGCCCCCAGTACATCTCGAATTATGATAGTTCCGTCATTTATACTGAGTCTCTAGATGTTGATAGACTTCCTATACTGTTAAAAAAAAATTCTGCTATGGGTAAATGTTTATATTTCAGCAGTCCTTATGCTTTTTTTTTTAATTGCCTTTGGAGTATATTGGTGTCTGATTCTGTTAGAAATGATTTAGATATTAGTTTCTATTGGTGTAGTCCAGAGATATACTTGAAGAAATGTTCATTAGAGATAAGTAGACAGCTGTAGTCTTTTAATGTAGTGACACCATACTGTTCACCTAAGCTATGGTCCTCTGTATGCCCTGAATAAATAGATTTTTGAAGACTTAGTATTTAGAATAAGGTGGTTGAATTAAAAAGAGACAAACTGATCTTACATATTCTTGATACAGGATTTTCTTTTTGGTTTTTGCCATTGACACACTATTTCCTTGTTAATTGATTCTTTCTTGGTTTTCCAATTTTCAACAAGGGATAATGAATAACAGTGCTTCTCAAATTTTTCCCAAGTTTGCTATTACACTTGTGGTTGGGAAGTTTATCTGTTTATTTGTAAAAGTTAATGTGAATGTTTGTGTCTGCATAGAAAATGTTTGGAAGGATATATACAAATTATTAATAAATGTTATCTTTATGGATAGTGTTGGTTGGGTGTGGTAAAGAGCATGTTAACATTTTTAATTATATTTCAGTATCTAAAATTAAAATTAGTGCAAGATTTGTATTCTTCATCAATATACCTCCATTTATTTTAATGTGACAATATAGTTTCATTTGCTTTTAATAAAAAAGACTTGTTTAGACCCATACTGGCTATTTAAATGTAAATTTGAATTAAAAAAATAAATTGAGTTTCTCAGTTGTGCTAGTCACTTTTCATGGCCCAGTTGCCACATGTGGCTAGTGGCTACCTTGTTGTACAGACCAGAATAGAACATTTCTGTCGTGGCATGAAATTCTGTTGGACAGTACTGACCTTCTAGAACCTTTAGGACATCGGCCTTATATTGAGGATTTTTAGAATTATAGCCATTTTTGGTGTTTTTGCCCCTGTATTACAGGGTTATTCTTTATCTACTGCATTTTTGAAGATTGCTTTGTTTCTTTTTTTTGTTTCTTTTTTTTGAGACATTGTCTTGGTCTGTCATCCAGGCTGGAGTGCAGTGGCATGATCTGGCTCACTGCAACTTCCACCTCCTGGGTTTGATATGCATGCCTCAGCCTCCCAAGTAGCTGGGATTACAGGCGTGCGCCACCATGCCTGGCTAATTTTTGTATTTTTAGTAGAGATGGGGTTTCACCATGTTGGCGAGGCTGGTCTCGAACTCCTTATCTCAGGTGATCTACCCGCCTCAGCCTCCCAAAGTGCTGGAATTACAGGTGTGAGCCACTGGCTGGCCCAGGTTGCTTTGTTTCTGTTATTTTTTTGAAAAGGGCACAGATGCTGTGGCCTAACTTGAAGGCTTTTGTTTGTTTGGCATCTAAAAAAAAATTTAGTGTATTTTAAAAATCTAATGTGAAAAATTTATCCTTTATTTATTAAAGCTTGTGCTGTGAGTGTGGTGTTCCGATAAGTCCAAATCCTGCCAATATTTGTGTGGCCTGTTTGCGAAGTAAAGTGGACATCAGCCAAGGTATTCCGAAACAAGTCTCGATTTCGTTCTGCAAACAATGTCAAAGGTACAGTGCAGTACAATTTTGCTCTTTTTAAAGTTGGAATTTACATTTAGAGAACCACCGAGATATGCTGAGATTACACGAAGTATGTATATGGAGTAAAGTGCATGCAATTAAGGTTTAAATTTTCTGTTGGTGTCGCCAAAGATTTTAGAATTTGCAATTTTATAGTGTACTTTTCTAGTGTGTCCTTCTAATCTGGTAAAGATAGTGTAAATGTATTTGAATCTGTTCTTCTGTTAAAGGATCTAATAGATTTGATGTATATAGTTAATAGGAGTTGATGTTTGTAAGGGTGAGAGCAGATTATTGAGGACATATTGTTATTATGAGGTTTTTTTTTCTTTAGTTATTGAAGCCATGTATGATAAAAGCTTATGTTTGGAGTAATTTAGTAATATGTTTTAAAAACTCATAACGTTCACGTGTAATTAAAATAACTATTGTTGATGGAAAAGAAGCTCAATAAATTATATCTGGAATGGTCTGAAATAAAGATTGGATTTGAAGGAAGAAGACTTCTTCTGAATGTTAATGTTTCATTCCTCTTGATTTTCTTTGTCAGCATAAACAACTTACATCTATTAGGCCATTGAGTAACACAAAACTGCCTAATGAGTGTAAAAGTGTATGCCTGTGATTTCCAAAATGGATTAAGACGCTAACTTTTTGAGTGTGTATCTCTAGAGGGGTGGTTCATGGACTCCTTTGAGAATTTGAAAACAGTATCTCTTCCCCAAAATATTTACATACATGTATATATATGTGTGTGTGTGTATATATATGTAAAAATATATGTGTGTGTGTGTATATATACATATATATACACAAACACATGAAACTGTGTACTGTTTCAGGGAGTTTACAGTGTATAAGCTTAGCAAGTGTGAGGCTTAATCTTTATTATAAATATTTGCTATTAAAAGCCTGGGGGAGTTGGCAAAGTACTGATAAAGAACTAAACAGACTTAGTTTGTCTTGGCTTCCTCACAAACTAGCTGTTTGAAACTCTTAGCCGTTTATCATCTCTGGGCCTCAATTTCCTCATCAGAATGAAGGGTTTTATTAGGTGATATGTGAAGCCCTTTCTAACTCTAAACGTTTACTTATAGGCCAGGCTTGGTGGCTCACGCCTGTAATCCAAGCACTTGAGGAGGCTGAGGCGGGTGGATCACCTGAGGTCAGGAGTTCAAGACCAGACTGGCCAACATGGTGAAACCCTGTCTCTACTAAAAATACAAAAATTAGCTGGGCGTGGTGGGGCACGCATGTAATCCTAGCTACTTGAGAGGCAGGAGAATCGCTTGAACCCGAGAGGCAGAGGTTGCAGTGAGCCGAGATCATACACTGCACTCCATCCTGGGGGACGGAGCGAGACTCTGTCTCAAAAGAAAAAAGAAAAAAAAATACCAAATAAATATGTACTTATAAACAAAGGGAGACCTGTGTAATGTTTTTGATTGAACCTTGAAAAGTGAAAATCAAAACTTTCTGTTATTTAACAAGTATGGCAAAAAGACATTCACATAACATGTTTGGAAGTATTTTATATTTAGCAAGCATTTATTGAACACCTACTATAAGATGTATGTGGCATAGTGCTAAGTCCTGGGTAGGCGGGACTAAAAACCTTAAAGCACATACGTAAGAGATTTAAGTTTTGTTTTAGTCTGGTTTTACCTAAGATTTTAAATGTTGTTTTACAATTTACAATTTGAAAAGGACTTGAAATGTAGATGAATAGACTGAACTATTGCTGATTTATAGTGTTGTGAGGTACTAATGTACCTTTTTTTTGTGAAAAATAAGCAGTTCTCAGGCATTTTAGAAGTACATAATAAACCATTTTAATGCCATTTTGAGATGATTCTCACCTGTTTTTCAGAGCATAGCTTTAAGAGACTCTTGGACATTTTAGTGGTGATTTGCTGATTAAAGTAATAAGATCACTTTAGTAGGTTATTTCAGATTGACTTTCTCAGTCAGAATTTTACCTTTTTAATTAAAGCTACTAGTCTAGTTGAAAGTTTTGGAACCATTAAAATATGTTTGAGTTAAGTGCTTCATATCATCCTTGGGTTTTATTATGCCTGGTTAATAATTTGGGTTACATCTGTATATTCAGATGGAAATTTCTGTGTTTCCTGACAGATGTTGGATTTCAGTATGTTATCTTCTCTTTTAGGTATTTTCAACCACCAGGAACTTGGATACAGTGTGCTTTAGAATCCAGGGAACTTCTTGCTTTGTGCTTGAAAAAAATCAAAGCCCCTCTGAGTAAGGTAAGTTAAACAGCTAAAATCAGTATTTATAGGTATGTTTTCATTAAAGGTCTCATTTTCAGAAAATTCTTGTGAGTAGGTTTTTCAAAAGGAATTTTTTTTTTTTTTTTTTTTTTTGAGGTGGGGTCTCGAACTGTCACCTGGGCTAGGCTAGAGTACAATGGTGTGATCTCGGCTCACTGCAACCTCTGCCTCCCGGGTTCACACGATTCTCCTGCCTCAGCCTCCCGAGTAGCTGGGATTATAGGCGCACACCACCACATCTGGCTAATTTTTTGTATTTTTAGTAGAGACAGGGTTTCACTATGTTGGCCAGATTGGTCTCGAACTCCTGACCTCGTGATCTGCCTGCCTCGGCCTCCCAAAGTGCTGGGATTACAGGCGTGAGCCACCATGCTGGCCTCGAAAGTAACTATTAAATGTTACTATTGTTGCCAGTAGCACCCCACTACAAACACTTTTTAAAGTTATATATATTCTTTTTATGAAAAGTAAAAATATCTTTTTGCTTTAAAAAGACAGAATTTAATTTTTTTCCTTTGTTATTTATCGAGAATCTCATGTATAATTTTTTAACGGAAATTTTTATGTAAAACCATCACTAAACATAATTGAGATTATAATATTAGGGCTATGTTATTTGGTTTCTTTTTATTGTCATTATTGATCTGGAAATAAAATATTTGTGCCTGTCACTGAAAGTCAGTGCATAAATGTATTAAAAAAGATAGTTTGTTTAAAGTACAGTTTATTTCCTGATATAAAATTGAAAGTGATTGACACGATGAGTTTTCTTTATTTTAAGCTTTATGACTCACTTCTACCATATTTTTAATTGAAATTGACTCTTTCAGATTGAAGACTTTTCTGATTCTCCTTTAAGCTCTAATAAAATTTCATGTAATAGTTCTTTGAAATTTCTGCCTTTATTTTCCTACTAGGTCCCAGCCAACCCCACAAATTTCTGATGGTCACTTTTTGGCGCTTCTGGCATAAAACTTTGTCTTTTTCCCTTCATATTTTAAAAAACCTTTTTGGTTTTTTTCGCTCCCCTCTGTTCTTGGTGATTTTTACTTTATCTTCTAATCTTTCTAATGAATTGTTTTTTTCCAGTAGTAATGTTTTTAAGTTCCAGAGTCTTTCATGTTCTTGATGCATTTTTTTTTAAGTTTTTCTGAAGATTTTGATAATAGGACTTTTTTTGTTTGTTTCTTTCTGTTCCCTCATTTGTCTCTGTTTTTTTATGAAGTCAGTTTTTTGTGTGTCTTGGTTTTTTGCTTTTATACTTGGGGTTTTTTTCAAATGTCTAGTGAGTCTTAACAGTTCATTAATTAATTCATCAGATGTTTATTAAGTACCAACTCTGTGCCAAACTGCTTTTGATGTTGGGGATATGGCAGTGAATAAGACAATCCCTGTCTTAGAAAGCGTGTATTCTAATTGCACACTAACATGCCAGTGTGGAGCAGCATGTTAGTATGCAGTGATCAAAATAGGTGGATATATTACATGGTATATTAAAAGGTATATTCTGTGGAGAAAGGAGCTAGGAAGAGGATAAGAACTGTGCATGGAAGAGTTGAAATTTAAAGTAAGGGTGTTTAGGGGAGGTCTCACTGATAGGGTGACATTTGAGTAAACATTAAAGATTACGGTAAGGGAGGAAGCTGTGCAGAAATGTGGAGGAAGAGCATTAGGGGTAAAGAAAACAAATGTAGAGACCAAAAGCAAGAGCATACTTGTGTGAATAGAACGGAGTGGTGAGGGGAAAAGTAGTTGGGGATAGAGTCCAGAAAAGTCATGGAAGGCCACAGTGTGTCTGGCCTTGTAGGCCCTTATAGGGGCTGTTTCTTACTCTGAGTGTAAGGAGTATAGAGGGTGAAGGGCAGAGTAATGAGATGACATGACTTATTAGTATTCCTCTGGCTGCTGTTTTTAGAATGGTTGTAAGGGAGGTAAAGGTGTTTAAGTTTTTGTAATAATCATGAGAAATGGTTTTGGATCAGCAATGGAGGTGGTAAGAAGTGGACAGATTTTGGATCTATTTTTAAGGTAGTAACATTTACTGATGTAGCTGGATGTGTTTTTGTAAGAGACAGAAGAGTTAAGGATGCCTTCCACTGTTCGTGACCTGAGCAGCCAAGTCACTGGGTAGGGGGCATCAGAGTTCATCTGTAACTGGTATTTAGATGTCTACTAGACACTTAAGTAGAAATACTGAGTAGGCAGGTTGATAAATAAGCCAATGAGTGGTCCAGTCTAGAGATAATGAATTTAGGATATAGATAGTATTTAAGGTCATGAATTGGATTAGATTATTTCAGGAGTTTACATAGAGAAGGAAAGAAACTGGAGGACTGAATTCTGGAATCATTCCTTTAATGGGTAATGATGAAGAAATAATTGGGTAATGAGGAGGAATCAGCAAAGGAGACTGAAAGGAGCTGCTAGGAGGTAGGAGGAAAACAGGGTGAGTGTGATGTCCTGGGAGGAAAGGGAAGTGTTTTAAGAAGAAAGGAGTGAGTAGCTATGTGATTTGCAGTTGATGAGTCAAGTAATGAGTTCTGTAGATTTAGTAATGTGGACGACCTTAATAACATGGGTAATTTCTGTTTAGTGGTGGTGGTAAAGATGTCATTTAAATAGAAATTAAAATGGGAGAAGGAAGATAGACAGTTCTTTTGAGATTTGCTGTAAACGAAAACAAAGAAATGGGGCAGTGGTTGAAGGGGAAGTTTGGGAAGGGACACTTGTCTTTTTATGTTATTTTATTTTTTGGAGATAAGGTCTTGCTTTATTGCTCAGGCTAGAGTGCAGTGGCACTGTCATGGCTCACTGCAGCCTCAAACTCCTGGGCTCAGGTGATCCTTCTGCCTCAGCCTCCTAAGTAGTTGGTACTACAAACATGCACCACCACACCTGGCTGATTTTTATTTTTACTAGAGATGAGATCTCTCTGTTTCTCTCTCTTTTTGGCCCTGTAGAGCAGAGATCTCACAATGTACCCAGACTGGTGTTGAACTCCTGAGCTCAAGCGATCCTCCTGCCTCAGCTTCCCAAAGTGTTGGGATTACAAGCATGAGCCACTGTGCTTGGCCAGGATACATTTCTTAAGATGGTATATATAACTCTATTTGTAAGCTCTCTGGGAGTGTTAGAGTACGGAGGGAAATTTTTGTGAAATTGCAGGGAGAAGAATAATTGGCTGGGGGGTGGCCTCAAGAAGTGGAAAAGAGATATAGTACATAGTGAAAGAATACATTTATTTGTTAATTCACTCCTTCATTCAACAAGTATTCAGCACTTACTCTTCACCAAGCACCATTTTGGGAGGCTGTAATATTTCATGGAACAAAGTAAAGATCTCTGCTCTCTAGAGGGGCATTCTGGAGGTTGATCTTGATGGGAGTATGGACAATTCATCTGTGGTAACAGGAGGGAAGGTGTTGAGTGGGAGCTTCTGGGAATTCTCCTCTGGTTCCTTCTTTTGTACTGGAGAAAACAGAAGCGTGGGCAGTAGCTATGTGGGAAGAGCTGTTAGATAGATGTTTGAGGAGAGAGCGGAAGATATGAAATAGTCCTCTAGAACAGTTGGAGAGGAAATGCACCAGGACAGTGTTGGATGGGTGCTGGGCAGTGCTGAGGGTTACTGTTACAAGTTTAGACTAGTCACTGTGGTGTGCATCTATTTCTGTAGTTCTGTCAGCCACATAGTCAAGGCATAGAGCAGGCAGAGCACTGGATTTAACCAAATTTATAATTTAGCCTAGTGGCTAAGGTGAAATAAGAGAGGGAACAAGGAAATTGAGTGTGTACATGAGAATAATTTTGATTATTGATTTTGAAGCTAGTGAGGAGGAATGAGGAATAAAGTTGGTAGGATGAATGGATTGTCCATTATATTAGCTTGAAAGATATTTGGTGCCCAGGAACTAGAGGAAATAAGCTGGAAAGATGGGAGGTGGTAGTCAGAGAGTAGGATGTTTGGAATTGATAGTTTGGAGGGTTTGCAGTTACTGGTAATAGAAGCATATGAGTGACTGAGATAGGAAGGTGGATAATATTTTGGGAGAAGAAGAACTCAAAGAATGGAGAGAGAGGTCAGGGTATTGTGGGGATCACCTGTGTGGATATTGAAATCGCTAGGTATTAATATTGTTGGAAAGTGTGATGGTGAGCCAGAAGCTAAAATCTTTTGAGAAATGAAAACAAGTGATACAAAGATGAATAGATTACTATAAAAAAGAGAGTTGTGGGTGGTAGAGTCTAATGACTTTAGACTCAGAGCTGTATATTTGAGGAGGAGACAAGGAGAATGGTCTGTAATTAGCAATGAAGAGCAAGGACGATACCTGTCTGGTGCCTGGTCCAGTGATAGGAAGAAAATGAGAGAAATATCAGTCATCACTTTATATAGCTGCAGGGGAGAGAGAAATCAGGAGATCTAGAAGGTGAAGGGAATGTTCAGCAAAGTTGAGGATTTAGGAGATTTCATTGTTAATGAATGTTGAGCTCCGGAGGGCACAGTAGAAGGGTTTTAGGATTCGGGGAGGAATGTTAGATGGGGACAGAATAGGGAATATGCATAACCATATGGAAATTGGAGTATAGGAAATGAGGGGTGACTGAGGTGTCTGGGACTATGGTAAAGAAAGAAAGGGACTAATAAAGTTGATTAGTCGTGGTTGTCTGAGGACACATAGTGCAGTGGTTGTGTTGGGGAATGCCGAGCAGGATGTCAAGGAGACTCTCCATTCCTGCAGGTGGAGGTTGGAGCTTGAGGGGAAGATCAGTCTTATTCAGTGCCTTTGGGGCTTTTTTTTTTTTTTTTTAAACCACTGCTGATGGAGATTGAAGGAACAGGAATCTGCCTATCACCCTGTGTACCTGGCATCACTTGTTAACTACTAGGCTTTGCTTTAGGGAGGCCAGCTGTATGAGGAGGGTTTTACTCTGGTGTGTTGAATCTTTGCATCCACACTAAAAGTGGCTAGTCTACTTTTTACCAGACAGTGCTTGATAAAAGTATAATCTGCTGCTGATACCTCTCAAATCTGTTAACTGCAGCCCAAATTTTTTTATAGATCTCCAGACCAATCGTATCTTACTGTTCACTGAAAAGTCCTCTTGGGTATCTCACAGATACTGTCTTAAACTGAAATGTCTGAAATCAAATGTAACATCTTTTTCTCATTATATCCGTTGTTTATTTCGGTATAGGTAGTCACAAAAAGTGTACTACCTAGTTGTCTAAGCAAATACTTGAGCATCATTCTGGAGTCTGTTCTCTTCCTCTTTTCCATATCCAGTTACCATTAAATCTTACAGATTTTTTTTCTACATCACTTGGACTGTGCAGATAAATCTTATAGATTTTTATCTCCTAACTAGCCCTTGCATCTGCTTTTGTTATTTCCAGTGCCTCTCAGTTCAGATCATCTACAATCTGGCCCAGGTTATTACAGCAGCCTCCATTCTTGTTCTCCCACCCACCCCTTCTCCCCAAACACCCATTCTGGCCATTCTTGAGTTATATTCAGATCTTCACATATAGCAAACTGTTTTTGGCCTATGCAGATGCTGCAGATTTAGTAGTGAGTTATAGTTGTGGATTTAGTATTCAGTGCATGCAACTTCCCTAATCAATGTCACTTCTTAAAAAAAGTCACAGAATATAGAGAGAATAATCCAAGTGGAAACTTTTGTTCATGAGGTTACTAATAAATAATGAGGTCACAAGGTCTTTGCTTTCCTCCAAAAAATATAATTTCCTTTTAAAGGACAATGTACTTTTTTTTTTTTTAAGGGAAAAGAATTTTTTTCCTATGCAAATACTTTAATTTTTGCTTAAATTATATCAGTTGCATTAATATAGTCATTGGGTTGTCCTTTGATTTGCTGCTGTTGTTACATAACCAATGATTAATCTTTTTTTGTGATGATGGTGTGTAGTATGCTGATCACAGATTCCTTAAGCATCTTATGAAATCTGCTTATTGATGATTTGTTCTTTCGTGTTTTTTTTCCTCCTCAGGTGAGAACTTACGTTTCTTTTTGTTTATGTTTTATTGAAGGTACGGCTTGTAGATGCAGGCTTTGTTTGGACTGAGCCTCATTCTAAGAGACTTAAAGTTAAACTGACTATTCAGAAAGAGGTAAGCAGTACATAATTTTCTCAGCATGGTTAAAGTGCAGGTAGTGAAAATGAAGACCTAGTGATAAGTTATTTTATGGCTTGAACAGCTTAAAAGAAAAAGAGTACACTCAATTTTAGCTGTTTGTTTTCTTTTGAGCATCTGTACAAATAATTAGATCACTAGTAAGAGTAGTCATTGCTTCTGATTAGCAGACTTACTTTTCCAGAGTTATTTTTATTAGGAAAGGATTGAAGTAAAAACGGCTAAGGTACTGATTCTCAAACTTGGCTGATCATTGTAATGACTCATCGTAACTGAAGCAAAAATTCTCTGTATGTGAGGCCGGGAATCTATAAGTAGGTTGAGTATCCCTTATCTGAAATGCTTGGGACAAGAAGTGTTTCAGATTTTGGATTTTTTGGATTTTGGAATTTTGCATTATACTTAACTGGTGGAACATCCCTAATTCAAATACAAAATGTTCCAGTGAACATTTTCTTTGAGTGTCATTTAGAAACTCAAGAAGTTTCAGATTTTGAAGCTGAAATTTCAGATTCTGGGTTTTTGGATTTGGAATGTTCAATCTGTATTTAAAAAGCTTCCCATGTGATTTCTGATCAGCTATGTTTGGGAATCATTAAATTAAGGAATTTTTTTTTTGAGAAGTTTTCCTTATCTTTTTCTTCTAAGGATGATTTTTCTATGTAAACATGTGTAGGCTGGGCATGGTGGCTCACACCTGTGATCCCAGCACTTTGGGAGGCCAAGGTAGGCAGATCACTTGAGCCCAGGAGTTCGAGACCCCATCTCTACTAAAAATACAAAAGTTAGCTGGACGTGGTGGTGTGTGCTACTTGGGAAGCTGAGGTGGAGAATCACTTGAGCCCAGGAGGCGGAAGTTGCAGTGAACCAAGATCGTGCCACTGTACTCCAGGCTGGGCAACAGGCAGAGTGAAACCCTGTCTCAAAAAAAATTACATATATATGTAAAATATACACAGAATATTCTCACAACCACTTCAGCTAAAGGAAAATTTGAAATGCTAATCTAATAAATCTTAGGAATTAAATCTGTATACCATTCTTGAAATAGTATAACTTGTTTTTATGACTTTAAATTTGAGGACATTTGATTGATGTCTCAAAGCATTAATGGAAAAAGTTTTAAATTAAATATTAAAGGTTCTTCTTTAAAGAAAATATTTGTTATTAAACAAAACCAAAAGAATGAAGGAGTGTAATTGTTTTATCAGGTGATGAATGGTGCTATCCTTCAACAAGTGTTTGTGGTGGATTATGTTGTTCAGTCCCAAATGTGTGGAGATTGCCATAGAGTAGAAGCTAAGGATTTCTGGAAGGCTGTGATTCAAGTGAGGCAAAAGGTAATGAGAGAAGATGATGAGTGAGTCCTACATCTTATATTTCCTCTTTGTTAATTATAACTTTTCCTTCTTTCTAAATCCAGGGATAGTCTGGGTCCCTGAAGCATTTACCTTTGGAAATAGATCATTATTACATTTTAGATAATCTTTAAAGATTGTTATTGTTTGAAAAATCAGTATGCTCTATCTGTAGATAGTATGTGTGTCCTATACCTATAAATGGCTTTTTCGTGGGGCATTTATTGATCAAATAATTTATATTTTAGACTTTGCATAAAAAAACTTTCTACTATCTGGAACAGTTAATTCTGAAATATGGAATGCATCAGAATACACTTCGTATCAAAGAGATTCATGGTGAGTTAAAACTCAAAAGCATTTGAAATGATGTCAGATTTTTATTTCAACATACCTAAGTAATCTTATATTTACTGATAATATCTGGATTAGTACTGTCCAAAAGAACTTTCTGTTAGGAAAAAAAAAAAAACAACTTAATTCTTTATCTGCATTGTCCAGTATGGTATAGTCACTAGCCACATTTGGCTGTTGAGTACTTGAAATGTGGCTAGAGCAACTGAGAAACTGAATTTTTAATTTTCTGCTAATGTCAAACATAATTATCTTTTTATGTTTCATACCTAAGTATGATATTTCTTGAGGTTTCTGTTTGATACATATGCATACATACTTCTGTCCAATCTTGCTCTCAGTTAAGTGAGTGACATTGAAAAGAGTTAGAAAGAAAGCTTGCCTTCTTTCTACCTAGCATTTAATTAACCTCAGAAGTTTTTTAAGAACTTGCCCATTAAACCATCCAATTTGATATCTCCTAAGGGACGTCTTTTCAGTTTCTTTTATGATATTCACCTCTCAGGTATTCTACCCCTTGAGTCAATTTTAATACCATTTTCCAAGAAAAACCATTTCATCTAGCTTTTTAGATTCTTGGTATAAAATTGAGCAAATAAAATAAATCTCACCCGTAACTGTAGTTATGTCCTCTCTATTGTTCCTAATGTTTATCTTTTCTCTTTTTCTACTCACTTCACCTTAGACTAGCCACTTTTATCTATTATGTTAGTTTTTTCAAAAAACTATTTTTAGTTTTATTTTAAACAATCTTTTTATTAATTTTGTTTTTAACACTAATTCCTTCAACTCTATTTAGTTCTGTTTTGTTTTAATTAATTGAAAGCTTAGTTTATTTTTAATTTCTAATACATATATTTAAGATCATAAATTTTCTTCTGAGTACTATAATGGGTCTGTAGCTGGTACTTATAGCTACCTTTTTCCACTGCCCATTGCATATTTTATTTGCCCTCAGCAAGCACCTCGGCTGTTTCATTCTTTTGGGTACATACTTAAGTGTGGAATTACCAAGTCATATGGTAAATTTATGTTTATATATAAAAAACTACCAAACTGCTTCAAAGTGGCTGTACCATTTTACATTCCTGCCGCCAATATTTCTCTGTATCCTCCTCAACACTTGTTTTTATATTTTTGGTTATAGCCATTCTAGAGGGTGGTATGAAGTGGTATCTCATTGTGGTTTTAATTTCCATTTTGCTAATGACTAATGATGTTGAGCATATTCTGGATACAAGTCTCTTACTGCATATATGGTTTGCACATATTTTCTCCTAGTGTGTAGGAGAAAATTCACACTCTGTATTCTTAATGGTGTCCTTTGAATTGCAGAAGTTTTAAATTTTGTTGAAGTCCAGTTTATCAAGTTTTTTCTTTTAATTGTGGTTTTGGGGTTATGCTTAAAAACTGTTTGTCTAATCAAGGTCACAAAGATTTTCTCCTATAGTTTCTTTCAAGTGTTTTATAGTTTTAGGTCTTATATATTTAGGTCTAACTCTTGAGTTAATTTTTGTGCAGAGTGTGAGATAAGTGTCTAAATTCATATTTTTCTATGTGGATATTCTTCATCCCAGTGAAAACTCTGTCCTTTCCTCAGTGAATGCCTTGGGTCTTCTGTCAAAGATCTATTGACTGTAAATGTAATGTTTTATTTCTAGAATCTGAAGTCTGCTCCCATTGATCTATATATCTATCCTTATATTAGTACCATGCTGTCTTGCATACTTACTAAAGTTAGTGAGTTTTGACATTAAATGTGTAATGTTCATTTTCTTCAAAATTGTTTTGGCTATTCTGGGTGATTTTAGTATTGGCTGTTTTGGTAATTATATTTAGTTATTTGCAAGAATATCTTTAATATTTCTCAGCTAGGTAGGTTTGCTTTTGGCTATTCCTTTCTTGATTTCTAGTGCTACTGTTTTATGATGAGATAATGTTGTCTTTAGTAATTTCTACTGTTTAGGATTTATTGAAATTCTTTTTCTTTTTAAAATCTTAATACATGATTTTTAAATGAATGTTTTATGAATGTTTGATAAAATATGTATTCTTTCTTAGAACTGTGTTCTATAATCTCAGTTAACTTGACCTTGATAGTTGGTTATTCAAGTTCTGTGAATTGTTACTATTTTTTGTCAATATGATTATTTTGGTTTTGAGAGAGTCCTATTCTAGTCCTTCACAATGATTGTATGTGTTAATATTTGTTAATTTTTTCTTTTCTTTTTCTAGTACTTTTTGTTTTCTGTCTCTCAGATAGTTTCCTGTTATCTTCTTGGTAGATTATTCCATTTATTACATAAAATAACTTTCTTTTTTTTTTTTTTTTTTTTTGACATGAAGTCTTGCTCTGTCACCCAGGCTGGAGTGCAGTGTTGCGATCTGGGCTCACTGCAACCTCGGCCAACTGGATTCAAGCGATTCTCCTGCCTCAGCCTCCCAAGTAGCTGAGATTTGGCACATGCCACCACGTCCGGCTAATTTTTTGTATTTCTAGTAGAGACGGGGTTTCACCAGAATGGTCTTGATCTCCTGACCTCATGATCCACCCAGCTCAGCCTCCCAAAGTGCTGGGATTACAGGCATGAGCCACTGTACCCGGCTGTTCATAAACTTTCTTTGTTCTTTGTTTTTCTGTCCCCCTTGGCCTTGAGTTTTATTTTTTCTAGAATTAGAATTACGAGTTTTATTTTCATTTGCTGATTTATTTTGTCTGTCTTTTTGCCAAAGAAGTCTTAAGTGATATCTCTAATCTGTTGTGACTACAATAGAGTTTTCTAATAATTTGATTTTGTTTAAAACAGATGTAATTTATAATATAGTCATGTTAGTAGAGGAGAATCCTATTTTGCATAATTATTTTCGTATGGCTTTTTTTTTTTTTAAGATGGTCTGGATTTTTATTATTCCTCAAAACAACATGCTCAGAAGATGGTCGAATTTCTTCAGTGTACAGTTCCCTGTAGGTATGTTCTGAACCTTGAATGTGACTAAATCTAAGGACTTGGGAATGGATGTGGATCACATACATTCTTCAGGCTCAGACAACTTCTCTTTATTTAAAATCGTAGTAGAAATACTTACACAATCAGGAAGCATATATTGGGTTAACCACCCACTCACAGAGGTGGTAGGACTTGTGCTCCAAAGATCGGGAAATTTTCATAGCTGGAGTTTATATTGAAAGGTACTATTAGTGTGAACAAAGATTTGCAGTGGGCGTTAGTATGACTTTTAATAATGCTATATAGAAAGTAGATTGGTTTGAGCCAACAGCATGTTCTAGAGGTTTGGTGGAAAAGGTTCAAAATAGGTAGGGCTTAGTTAGAATGGTGAAGGTTTTGACATGCAAGTGCAGGACAGTAGGTTTTACCAGAGGAGGCATCATGAAGCCATTTTAGACCTTGGACAATGATGGTTTGATTTAATGAAAATTGATATTCCTGAGTCCATACAGGTTAATGATCTTTGTCTTTATATTACTACTAACTTTTTTCTTAATAGATACAAAGCATCACAAAGACTGATCTCTCAAGATATCCATAGTAACACATACAATTACAAAAGCACTTTTTCTGTGGAAATTGTTCCAATATGCAAGGTACTTTTCTTTTTCATTTAATCCATATCTGTAAAAGAGTACAAGTAATTAATTGGCTTATATGTAATTTGTAGCCCCTGGTTTTCCTCTAGGGTTGGTTAAAAATTTAGAATAAGTTCCTTAAGTGACTTCTAACACATTCAGCCATGTTAAAAGATATATATTTTTTAAAAAGTCATGCTTATAATTATGAATTGACATGCCTTTTATTTTGGTGTATTAAAATGAAAAGACCTGGTTATAGTTGATAAAAGTCCATATTCTTTGAAATTTGTGATCCTATGAGCCTGTATCATGTAGTTCAGTGAAATTGAATAAAAGAAATGACATTAAAATCAATATTAGTGAGCCACTTTGTGGAATATGTACAAACAAAATTTTGGCAAGAAATTAAAGAATATTGTGATAATGTGAAAATGAGATCATAGAATCATTTTTATGATTTTAAAACATAAGCTGAATAAAACATTTAAAATGTAGGTTATTTCATTTAATTATACTAAGATAAAACCCTGCTTCAAAAAATGTGAATTAAAATTCAATAAATAGTTATTGAGCATCTATAGTATAGAAGGCTGTGTACTGAGGATTGTATAACTACAGGTCTCTGCCATGTAAGAATTTATATGTCAGTATTAAATCACTAAGAATGATAACTGCCATTATTGTGACCGTTCTACATAAAGTTAATCTAGATACTTTAGTGTCTTTCACCTCATTCTCATCTCATAATAACTGAGGTAAGCCATATCATTTTGACGATGAGGAAATTGAAGTTTGAGGAGGTTAGATAACTTGCCCAAAGTTACGTGATCACAAAATGATGAACCTAGGATTTGCACCCAGGTCTGTGTCTCTAAAGCTTTAAAATTGCTATTGCTATTTTATAGTATGTACTGGGGATGAAATGATAGCTTAAAATAGGGTCAGCATACTTTCTCTGTAAAGAGACAGATGGTAAATTTTTTAACTTTCAGGTCATATAATCTCTTTTGCAGCTACTCAGCTTTGCTGTTGTACAAAAGTAGCATGGGTAATATGTAAAGGAATGTCAGGGCCGTGTTCTGGTAAAACTTTATTTACAAAAACAGATGGTGGGTCAGATTTGTCTTGAGGGTGGCATTTTGCCAACCTCTGGTTTAAAACAGTAAATGTTTCCCTGGTACAAATCTTGAGAAATATGAATTTAGGTGTGAGGGCATATTTAGGCCTTGTGTAACTGAGTTTTACACATGTAAAAATTAACATATGTATTACACTATGTAAAAAAGTATATTTGTTTATCTTTGGAAACTCATGTATTAAAAACCAAGGACTGAACTAAGAGCTGTTATGATTGTGAATAGATACACCTTAAAATATAACTCAGATATTTTTTGTATTTTAATTCAGTTTAAAAACAGATAATTACGTTGCTGCTTCATGTCTCCCAATATAAATGTAGACATGTGACTTTTTTGGGCTTCAATCTTTGATTGTATATTGGCACATGTAGCCATGTAAGAGAAATGTGTTCCTTTGAAGTTTATTTTTTAATGGAGATTGAAAGAAGTCACAGGTGGATTTATAGAATCGCTCTCCTGCTAATGTTTATAATACTCTGTTTAGAATGTACACTGTATTAACATATAGAGTGATAAGAGGCATTCACACTGCAATAAAATGGAAATAATAATAGCTTGGTGATTTGGGCCCTGGATTTTTTTTTTTTTTTTTGAGAGACAGTTTTGCTCCGTCACCTAGGCTAGAGTGCAGTGGCACCACCTTAACTCACTGAAGCCTCGACCTCCTGGGCCCAGGCTGTCATTCCACCTCAGCCTCCCAAGTAGCTAGGCCCACAGGCATGCACCACCACGTTTGGCTAATTAAAATATATATATATATATATATATATATATATATATATGTATATGGAGACAGGGTCTCCATATGTTGTCCAGGTTAGACTTGAACTCCTGGGCTCAAGGGATTCTCCCACCTTGTCCTCCCAGATTGCTGGAATTACAGGAGTGAGCCAGCGTGCTCAGCCAGGATTTTTTTTTTTAAAGCATTTTTATTAAGACAAGATGCCTGTCATACTTAAGGTCTGATTCTTTTCTTTAGTCTCTTTGTTGATTGATAGAATTGAAAATAACGTTTTGGTTGGTCAGATGCAATTGGATTGGGTGTTTATTGATGAGTGTTTATTGGACTGTTACTTAGGATATGCCTCATTCTAAATGTTAGTTCTTATGCCTAGGATAATGTTGTCTGTCTGTCTCCAAAACTGGCACAAAGCCTGGGAAATATGAACCAGATTTGTGTGTGTATTCGAGTAACCAGTGCCATTCACCTCATTGATCCAAACACCCTACAAGGTAAATTCTGGAAATGATTTGCCTTGACAATTTTGTTCTGTATGACAAACAATAATAATTCGTGTTGTTAATTTTTCAAGCATTCTTGCTAATATTGTTTTGAAGGGTTAGTTAAAATTTGTGCTATTGTTTAATACAAAACATTGTGGAATTTGCAAGCTTTGATTAGTTACTTTTGTATTTTTTATTTAAAGAAACAATTCTGTTAATTTTTACATATTTACTGGTTTATTCCATTAATTTTTACTGAAATTGACTTTTTTTTTTTTTTTGAGATAGAGTCTGGCTCTATCGCCCAGGCTGGTGTGCAGTGGCGCAATCTCAGCTCACTGCAACCTCCGCCTCCCAGGTTCAAGCTATTCTCCTGCTGCAGCTTCCCAAGTAGCTGGGATTACAGGTGCCTGCCACCATGCCCAGCTAATTTTTGTATTTTTAGTAGAGACGGGGTTTCACTGTGTTGGCCAGACTGGTCTTGAACTCCTGACCTCGTGATCTGCCCGCCTCGGCCTCCCAAGGTACTGGGATTACAAGCGTGAGCCACCATGTCCAGCCTGAAATTGACTTATTTACCTCATTTAATTTTTGTGACTATTTACTTAAGTCCATTGCCAAAATTTGGTGTCTAGCAGTTATTTTAAATTTTGGAACATTTGGCTTTTTGTGGCCCATTGGAACATTTAGTTTAAATATGAATTTTAACCAATTTTGTTATTACTGTAGATCATTTTTTAACATTGTCTATAGAATAAATTATTTTTTAAGGAAGACCACATTTTGGTAGGTATCTTAGTATTTGGATGTATCTTCTGCTTGATCTTTTTCATGTATTTTCTGTAATATGTTTCCTTTATACAAAAAGTGAGTTTATTTTGATATTTTTCAAAGTCATTCATTATCTTTATCAGTTAGGATTCATAAGTTAAAGATCTGTTAGCAATATTGGGATGGACATTCTTTACCTATCTGGTAGAACTAGGCTTTATTTCCCATAAACTAAGCAGCTAAGATGACAGATACGTTTCTAAAATAAAGTGCCAGCACGTGAAACAGCTGTACCACTGATTGGCTCTGATCTTACTTAAGAGGCACTTAGCCCTGTGGCATTCTGGTTATAGTAACTATTTAAGATATGTTTGACATCTAATATATTTTTCTTGTGCTTTGAGAAGTTTGGGATTGGTTTATAGGAGTAATTGATGACCCTAAGGAGTGAGTTGACACTAGTTCTGTTGACCTGCCACTTCCCAGTTGGTATCTACCAGTTTCTTCTTAGTTAATACATTTGATAACTGAAATATATAATTTTTCTTATGTTTTTGTGTTCTATCCTTATTTTTAGTGGCAGATATTGATGGGAGCACTTTCTGGAGTCACCCTTTCAATAGTTTATGTCATCCCAAACAGCTAGAGGAGTTTATTGTGATGGAATGCAGCATAGTCCGAGATATAAAACGTGCTGCAGGTGCTGGAATGATATCAAAAAAGGTAAGCTACATCCTGCTTGCCAGTGTATTTTTTTTTCCCCTCAGTTATTATTGTTTCAGTCCCTCTTTTAAAAAAAATTTGTTGGTGTTTCCACAGTATGGAATCCAAACTTAGCACCACATTAGGAAAAAAATTCTTTTTTTTTAATCTTTTTAATATGTGGTCATTGTGGAAATTATTAGACTTAGACTGTTCAGTTAATTTATTCTCTTTTGTGTAGGAAAAATCTTTTAAATGTTTACTCCATTATATTTAAAAAAGGCATTTCTTTGCTTTATTTTTATAGAGGAGGACCTTTATTTTTGTAGTGGTTATCTTGACTTTTAAAAAGTCATCACCAAATACTAAATACTTCAGTGTGCATCTCTCACACACGGGAATATTTTTCTACATAATGAAAATGTTGTTACCATACCTATAAAACATATAGTCTACACAGTATTCTGCTCTTATCCATGGGGATACATTCCAAGATGCCCAGTGGATTTTTGAAACAACCCACAATAGTACCAAACTCTATGTATATTGTTTTTTCCTATACATACATACCTATGATAGAGTTTAATTTATAAATTAGGCACAGTAAGAGATTAACAATAATTAATAAAATAGACCAATTATAATAATATACTGTAATAAAAGTTGTGTGAATGTAGTCTCTTTCTTAAAGTTATCTAATTCTACTCCACCAACCTGTTTTTGGATAGCGATTAACTGTGGGCAGATGAAACCTTTGAAAGGGAAACTGTGGATAAGGGGGGGATTACTGTGTTCAGATTTCCTCATTTGTCCCAAAAGTGTCTTTTATGCCTTGTTCAAACAGGTATTCAATTGGAGACCACTCATTAAATGGGAATATTATACCTTTTTAGTCTTTTATTTAATAATAGTCCCCTTCTTTTTTCTTTTATTGGTTATGATACCAACTTCCTTAGACAACTAGTGCATTTATCTTGTAGAATACTCCACCTTCTAAATCTATCTAATTGTTTCCTCATGATGCCATTTAACTAGCTTCTTAATTCATTGTGTTTCCTCTAAACTGGAAAGTTGATCTAAAGGCTTGGTTACATTTAGGTTAAATTTTTCTTGCCAGAATATTTCAGAGATGATGCCATGTACTTTTTATTACATCAAGAGACAAGTAATGTCTGACTGTTTCACTTGTTAACATAGTGATAGTCAGATTCCTCCATTGTAATGTTATGATTTTTTTTCCTTCTGACCAGCAAGCAATCTGTGGCTTAATACTATAATAATATGCAAGTATTGAGTTCCTGTTACCTCTTTTTTTTTCTGGCTTTAGCATCTGTTGATAATTCTTGCCCATAAATTAATTATTTTATTCAGGGTTACAAAATGGTGAATTTTCTATTTCTATTCTACATTTACTAGCTGTCATTCTTAAAGAAGAGCTTTTCATTATTAACTAGGGGTTATGTAGCTTTCCTGAAATGCTCGCCTGCATACATTCTTTTAATTAATTAATTAATTTTAGACATGATCTTGCCGTGTTGTTTGGGCTGGAGTGCGGTATGGCTTCATAGCTCACTGCAGCCTCAAACTCCTGGGCTCAAGTGATCCTCCTGCCTCAGCCTCCTGAGTAGCTGGGACCACAAGTATGTGCCACCATGCCCAGCTAATTTTTAAATTTCTTTGTAGAGATGGGGTCTCCATGTTACTCAGGCTGGTCTCGAACTCCTGAGCTCAAGCAATCCTCCTGCCTTGGCCTCCCAAAGTGTTGGGATTACAAGCGTGAGCCACCTCCCCTGGCCTATGCATAAATTATTAATTCTTTTAGCAAATATTTTTAGAGTAAAGAGTTGATCTAGGAATCATTTCCAGTGGTGAAAATTAGCTTACATGTACAGGTGGTTCTCTCTTTGTGATTATCATTGTGATCTCCTGAAGTATAAGTATTGTATATTTACTGTATTTTCTTTTGTTTTCTTCTTTTCTCCTCCTCTCCCTTCATTTCTTTTCCTTTTTTTTTTTTTTTTTTAAAGAGACAAGGTCTCACTCTGTCTCTCAGAGCTGGAGTTCAATGGTATGATCATAGGTTACTGGAACCTTGAGGTTGTGTGCTCCAGTGATCTTACCACCTCAGCATGCTGCCACACCTGTCTCATTTCTATTTTTTAATTTTTTGTAGAGTCAATCTCACTGTTTTTTCAGGCTTGTCTCAAACGATCCTACTGCCTCCCTTATAGGAATGAGCATGAGTGCCTGCCCTTTCTTTTTTTTTAAATCCTCATATTGCCCTAAATTTATTCAATGGGAGCCCCTTCAGAATGGTTCCTATGTTGTTTTGACGTGACTCTCCTGGTCTTTGAAAGCATCCTTGATTTCTGGTGCAACACAGCATTCAGGTGTTCCAGAATCACATGTATAGTTTATAACCCATATCTGAAATCAAATGTTTCTTCAAAGATGAAAGTCTGGCTTCTTTTACTGTGAAATAGTATCTAGAGACTCCCAGGGTACCCTTGTGTGTGTGTGTGTGTGTGTGTGTGTGTGTGTGTGTGTGTGTGCTAATAATGCTTCTTGAGACAAAAATAACTTGTGATAATTTGGGAAAAATCAATGGAAATGGAAGACAGATGACATTCTACATTTTATTTATAAATTAAGGTAATGTACTTAGGGCAAACTTTTCATTTATAATAAATGTAGAGTATCATTTCCCCTCAGGCAGTTATAAAACCAGATACTATATTTTCTTGGTTTTTAAAAAATAGCTAGAAGAGGTTAATAAATTTCTTACAAGCAGAAGTCTAATAGCTAGAAAGTAAATCCTGTTAAATAAAATGTAGTCTCCCTGTTAATTGACTTTTCTTTTGCAGTTCTTAAGTTTGGGACTTGTCTTTTATTTCAGTTTCTCCTTCTGCTCTATTTCTTTTCATTTTTTTCATTTCTTTTTCTTTGACCAACTGCAATAAGAAACACTTGATTCTTTTCATAACTTTATTTTGAGATTCCTTAATTTTATTTATAACTCTTAATATTTTGCTCTCGATCTCACTTCAGTTGGTCTGTCTTTGTTAAAGGTGTTGGCATGTTAGAAAGGGAATTAATAGTTTTCTAGTTTAAAAATTGGGATGTTGTTTCTGCTATATATATATTATATATAGCAGATGTACTATATTATATATAGCAGATGTAGAGAATGATTGTAGTCTACACTAGTAGATACTTTAAAAATTAATTTGATAAAGATTTGGCCTCTCTAGTGGTTTACTACCAGGATTTCTAGGCTGTTTTGTCTGAACCCTGATTTTCTGAACCCTTGTGTCAAGCAAGAGTTTGCTTGGAATACGTTCTTGCTTTAAGATTCCCCTACCTTTTTAGTTATTTTGTTCACTCTGCCTATGTTGGCTCATCTTCCTGTGAAAACATTTCTTTTGAAAATTCTACATATATATATTTTTAGGGACATTATTAATGTTTTATAAAAGTCTTGAATAAAATCTTAGAAAAAGTCAGTGATTTATTTTTATGAATTGTTTGTGAGTCTTTCTATACTCATGATTCAGTAATTTGTTAATTTTGACAGTGTTTCATACATCAGAAAAATACAAAAAATTTTCTGTCTTTAAAAATTAGAAAACCAAAAATCAATATTGTATTTAACTTTTCTCTGAGATGCTTTTAGAGTTATGTTTAGATTATTGAAGAGTACATTTTCTTTCCTCTTAAGCATACCCTCGGGGAAGTCTGGGTACAGAAGACATCTGAAATGAATACAGATAAACAGTATTTTTGTCGTACTCATTTGGGACATCTTCTAAATCCCGGAGACCTGGTGTTAGGGTTTGTATTATTTCATATTTTAAACTGCCAATTAGGATTGCAAATTTTCTTTGGGAACCAGCAAAACTACCTAAAAATACTAACATTGTTTATTCTAAAAAGATCGAAGGGTTCTTAGGAGCCTTATAACTCATTTTATTGTTGATAACTAAATTAAACTGGGTTGGACAGAAGCCCATAGTTACTCCATTTTGGTTATAATCTTAAAGAGTAATTTGTTGTAAGATTTTGTTAATTGAGCCTTGAAGTTATATGGTTGTATCCATATTTAGAACTGCTTTTGCAGATTGGGTCTTTTTTATTGTGCAGTTGCTACTGCTCAGATAACTCACTTTTAAGATATGACAACTATATATATACAAAGGGCTTGTAAAGGCATAGATCAATTCTTTCTGAATCAGAGCTTTTCAGTGAGTGTGTGATTAAACCCTCAAATATTGCTTTTGCTTTTAGGATTTCAGTTTCTTTTACTACAGAATGAGGTTTTTTTTTGTTTGTTTGTTTGTTTAAAATAAATTAGAAGGAAGCAACTAATTGAATTCTAAAGTTGGAATGATACGTAAGTCTGTTTTGCTTTTACAAATGTATGGCAAGGTGGACAATAATTGATTATAAGTGAAACTCAGAGTTCCTTATTGTCTTTACCAGCATCTACAGAAGCATGTTCATTGTGTAATAAATGACAGAACTTTTAAAGTGGGAAGCATATTAAATGTTTGATTTTTAGGAAGTTTTAGGTGATATCCATAAAATAAAAAGTTACACACAAAGGGTAAATGGTCACTAAGTTTTTCATTGTTTACATTTCAGGTTTGATTTGGCCAACTGTAACTTAAATGATGAGCATGTCAACAAAATGAACTCAGATAGAGTTCCAGATGTGGTAAGGCTTTAGATTTTTCCCTTTTTTCCTGTGTTAAAGAGGATGAATGTAACTCTTAGGGGTAAGAGGTAGGAGTTCACACTTTTGAAAATAACGAATCAATTTAGAGATTTCTGAAACTGCAGATAAGGTATAATAGCAAAATTTGTTTTTGGTTTTTTTTTAAAAGAAACAGGAGGCTGGGTGCAGTGGCTCAAGCCTGTAATCCCAGCACTTTGGGAGGCCTAGGCAGGTGGATCACCTGAGGTCGGGAGTTCGAGACCAGCCTGACCAACATGGAGAAACCCTGTCTCTATTCAAAATACAAAAAAATTAGCCAGGCGTGGTAGTGCAAGCTTGTAATCCCAGCTACTTGGGAGGCTGAGGTAGGAGAATTGCCTGAACTGAGGAGGTGGAGGTTGTGGTAAGCTGAGATTGTGCCGTTGCACTCCAGGCTGGGCAACAAGAACAAAACTCAGTCTCAAAAAAAAAAAAAAGAAATGGGAGTCTTGCTTTATTGACCAGGCTTGTGTGCAGTGTCATGATCACTCACTGCAGCTCAAAATTCTGAGCTCAAGTAATCCTCCCACCTCAGCCTCCTGAGTAGCTGAGACTACAGGCACATGCCACCACTCCCAGCTAATGTTTAAAACACGTTTTGTAGAGACGGGGTCTTGTTATGTTGCTCAGGCTGGTCTCGAACTCCTGGCTTCAAGTGATCCTCCCACCTCAGCCTCTCAAGTAGCTGGGATTACAGATGTCACCTATCATGCCTGGCTTCATTTTAAATAATTTTTCTTGGTGGGGTAAATCCAAGATTTATTGTGATTGTTTGTTCCTTTTCTAATCACATTTTCATTCTCGATCAAAATACCTGATATTATCTGTAGAGCAAAAATAAATTTAGCCGGGTGCGGTGGCTCATGCCTGTAATCCTAGCACTCTGGGAGGCTGAGGTGGGTGGATTGCTTGAGCTCAGGAGTTCGAGACCAGCCTGGAAAACACAGTGAAACCCCATCTTTACTAAAATACAAAAAATTAGCCGGGCATGGTGGCATGCACCTGTAGTCCCAGCTACTTAGGAGGCTGAGGCAGGAGAATTGCTTGAACCTGGGAAGTGGAGGTTGCAGTGAGCCAAGATCATGCCACTGCATTCCAGCCTGGGTGACAGAGCGAGATTCCGTCTCCAAAATATAAATAAATAAATTTGCAGCTAAAAATGATGACATTTAGCATTTTTTCAGGTTCATTTTTATTAGGCTCACTTCGTTTCACATACATTGTTCAGTTAAGAAGGCATTTAGAGTTAAGGCTGTTATTCAAAGCTGAATAAAATATCAGTGAAAAATAATCTTCACAGTATCAAGCCTTGGAAAAAAACTATTAATTCTGAAAAATCTGTTAAGTTCTAACATGATGAGGTTAAGAATCATGAGAAACTGAATGAAATTAGTGTGAAAGACCTTGTCTTCTATACTTGCTTAATCTTTTAGAATAAACATTGATTTCTTTAGCAGTGAGCAAAAAAAATAGAGCCATGACAAATCAAGGACTCCGACCACCTGCCCAGTTGTACTTTTATTAGTTGATAAATTAGGAATTAACAGCGTGGTTGGAGTGTAAGTCTAAATAGGTATTTCTAACAAGGTCATAAGAGGAGATCATGGCAATCTTACAATATTTTGTATTTTGTAAAATTATTTTCATTCTATAATTTATTAAACAAGCGTTCTAAGATACATTGTTGTGAAAGTTATATATAGTTCTGTAAATGCTTATTGGTGGGTATAAGAGAAAAAAAGTATCTACTTGTGATATTGAGAATGATTTATATGAATGGTAGCTGAAAACTGAAGTTTGAGTTAAAAGAAAACTACAGTTTTTGTTATTAAGAAAAACAGTATTCAGTCACTGAAAAATTTTAGCAAATTTTAACAATTGTACAAATAATGCTTGAATCCATTCTCATAAAAAGTTAAATACATGGAGAAAAATTTTAAAAGTCCTCTTGACACTGTCTCTCCATCCCTTCTCCTTTCTCCTGAGGTGTAACCAGTGTCATTAGTTTGGTCATTTTTTAGCTTTATTGAATTTTGTGGCCTCACTGTATAGTTCCCATTCTTTGTAACTTTACAAATATTTATCTTGCAGGTATTAATCAAGAAGAGCTATGACCGGACCAAACGTCAGCGTTGTAGAAACTGGAAATTGAAAGAGCTTGCAAGAGAGAGAGAAAACATGGATACAGATGATGAAAGGTCTCGCTTTTCTTTAAATCTCTTATGTTGTCTCAAAGGAAATCTTTATGATAAATACTTTTTATGTTGTAAAGAAATAGGCATCACACAATTGATCCTTGCACTCAATTATAATCTTGGATTCTTATCAAGGTATTAATGGAATCAGTATAAGATGATGTAAAGACATTTAACACAGATTTAGTAATTATTTCCTGGTTTATGACCTAATAATTGTAGTGTTAATGTAAACAATTCATTTGAAAAGTTAAAATATAGTCATACTTTGCTTAACAATGGGCATACCTTCTGAGAAATGCATCATTAGGTGATTTTGTTGTGTGAGCATCATAGAGTATGTGGCACATGACTTTATAATAAATAATTACATTATGAATATCACAAATAGCAGATGAGTACTTATGGCTTGAGATAAAAAGGAAACAGCTCATTGATGCCAAGTGTGTTATTCCTCAAATAATTTAAGCAGAAATGAAGACAGTGTTCTAAAACAGTTTATTGGATGATTCAAAAAGTGGCTTTAATGATGGTGAAGACACTGATGTCTAAAAAAACTGAGAGTTTATATAAAATTGTTTCATGAAATGTGAGTTGGAAACAGCAGTATGTCTACATAGTCCTTATAATGAAAGTCCTTAAATGAAGAAAATGTAACTATATTTTTGGTGATGAAATATTTAAATGTTTATTTAAAGGCAATACCAAGATTTTCTTGAAGATCTTGAAGAAGATGAGGCAATTAGAAAAAATGTCAACATTTACAGAGGTTGGTGTTCTAGGAGTGTTTAAGTCATTTGTTCTGTATATAAGTATAGTTCCTAGTATGAATATTTTGGTATCTTAAGCTTTGATTCTCATAAATGTCTTTAATTGTTTTTTCAACTACTCTAGTCACACTTCTACAAAAAAACTTGCAAAACAATAAATAAAACTTAACAAAATACTGTTTTGTATATTACAGTTAGTATTATTTGCATTCTAGCTTGATCCCTTAAGTTGCTCACTCCTATAGTGGTGGAAGTATATTCTTACAGTTACTCAGTTCATTTGTTCAGTGAATATAATTTGAATGACTGCTGTAAGAGACAAGAGCTTCTGATACAATATAGTTACATAATAATAATGATAAAGAAGGTAGATATTTGTATATTTTCAAATATAATACTTTGTATACATATAAATACTTTGTATTTATTTTATTCTCTTTGTATTTTTTTAGATTCAGCCATCCCTGTGGAAAGTGACACCGATGATGAAGGAGCACCTCGAATTAGTCTGGCTGAGATGCTTGAAGACCTTCATATTTCCCAAGATGCCACTGGTGAAGAAGGTGCATCAATGCTGACATAATGAGATGTTGTAGACTGTTTCCATACGTGGGCTTAAGAAGTTGGACAGAGTTACCTTAAGTGTCTCTACTATCTTTGCCTCCAGATTTCAAGAGGAGAAATTTAGTTTTAAACCTGAATAAACATGATTGTTTTCAGTGCTCACTCAAACCACTAAAAAAGATGGATAGCTTTGAGGTTTTAGATCAGGAAAGATTATGGAGAATGTAGTTGTTATTGATTTTTGGCAATTTTACATGTGGAATTTTATCACTGTGCTTTTTTATATGAGGCACTGTAGTATTTTCACATAGTATAGTACTCTGGATGTAAAAGCTCAAAAATTGTGATTCCTTGAACGTTCACTAAATCTTCAAGCAAAAACACATTTTTACATTATTTTTACGTTGATTATTTTAGTGAAAGACCATATGAAGAAGCATTTTTAATATTAACTTGTTACATACTTTGATCCACTTTACATCATTTTTATGTTGTTGAGGTAGGGAAATTAGGGTTCAGTTTATCACTGGACATTCAGGAGGCAAGTCAATCTTTTTTATTTCCTTATAAAATTAACTCTTCAAAAGCTGTTAAACAGAGAGTTATCTTAATTTTTATTGCAGTAGGAGGAAATATATTTAAAATATTTGTAGATTTATAGCAAATAGAGACTCGTTATTTAAAGGTTAAATAAAAATTTGTTCTTTTGTTGTTTTTGCCAGTTTAGGGCAGTAGCTGCTTTTGTCATAAATATCTTCCTACCACATCAAAAATGCTGCTTTTAAAATTTTTGTTTATAAATTGAGAAGGAATTTTCTCTCTATAAGTTTCTGTCATTGAACAGATCACCATCAAAAAGAATATTAGAATCCAGCATGAAGATAATGGCTAATAAAAATGAGGTACTTACTTTATAAAACCATTAATCAGATTTGAATGAGGAATGCTTCCCACATCCTTGTAAGAAAAACTGTGGCTTACGTTTTGAAGTATTCTGAGAATGAAGTATTACGATCCAATTTCTATAAGCAAGATCAGACTTGTTAAGTATGCCGCAAGTAAGAGCTAATTCATTCATTCCATGTGTGCCACTAAATAAAGAGATTGAGCAAGTGCCACTGTGTGGAACATTTTTCTTTTTTTTAATATCGGACTTTCCAATTTTGAAATTATGGATAAAGTCCTAAATTTTCTATAGTGGCTTCTTTTCTGTCTGCATATTTTGTTAAAATTGTGGATCTAAAAGCCATATCCTGTCTTTGGTGGTGGCCTAGTAGGAATGGCTTGTCCTAGTTCTTCAGAGGTAAGATTGACCAAAGCAAGTTCTCATTGGTGGTCTGTGTTTACATCTTCCATGTCAAGATATTTTAAAGCATGAAAATAAAGCCATTCTTGCCCTTTTTCGTGTGTTTGAAATGGTCGCATCGGTGTCATATTTACATGAGAAAGTATCTTACGCACTTTTCCAAAGTAGAATTGTTAATGTTATTTAAGTACTTTTATAATCTTCCCACTGAAAAATATAGTTTCCCACTAACCTTATTTAGTCTTACTCATTTATTTAGTCTTACTCATTTTGATGTTCTATTAAGTATTGAAACTTCTTGGTTGAAAGGCTGTGACAGGCAAACGAATGTAGCTAAGAGAAAAGCTGTCATCCAAGAGCTTGCACAAAGTTAAATAACCTTGATAAATCTACCATACTATATAGTAAGGTTCCCATACTCAAGAGTCTTGTGGGTCCCCCAGTATTCTTAATCATGTCCCAAAGTTGTTATGGCTTGGGAAGGCTGGTATTAATCAAATGCACAAGAACATGATTTATAACCAATTTATAAATATAATTTACAAGTCATTATGACCATTATTTTTTTGTAGCCAAATCTGCACCTGAAGCTGCTGATTTAGAGTCAGAAGTCACTGAGGGGCCAAGTGTGGTGGTTCACGCCTGTAATCCCAGCACTTTGGGAGGCTGAGGAGGGCAGATCACTTCAGGCCAGGAGTTCAAGACCAGCCTGGCCAACATAGTGAAACCCCGTCTCTACTAAAAATGCAAAAATTATCCGGGCGTGGTAGTGCACGCGTAGTCCCAGCTACTCGGGATGCTGAGGCAGGAGAATCACTTGAACCCAGGAGGCAGAGGTTGCAGTGAGTCGAGATCTGGCCACTGTACTCCAGCCTGGGCGACAGAGTGAGACTCTGTTCCCCCACTCCCCCAATAAAAAAAGTCTGATGAGCAAGAAAAGTTCAGGGGTAGAGTTGCTTGTGTAATTGAGATGTTTAACAGCATCAGGCTAATTCCTTGCCATAGTAGAACCCAGAAGCTCTGAGCTGTGTGCCAGGAGATGCCTCCCTGGTCAGTACTTAGTACCAGAGTTTTCCCTAGATTCTTTAATTTTAGTAAATGTGCTCACATTGAGTCAATCCTTACATAACTGGGTATGTTATTTCCAGCCCAAGGAATGTTTATTTTAAAAAATATTTTTAATTATCCATAATTTCAGACTTACAAAAATGTCGCAAGTATTCCCGGATACCATTTACCTAGATTTGCCAAATGTAAACAATTTGCCTCATTTACTTTCTTTCCCCTTCTCACTAATAATTTTTTCCTCAACATTTAAGAGTAAAATGCAGACATGATGCTTCTTTATCCTCTAAATATTTCAGCATTCCCCCCCGCTCAAAAAACAAGGAATTCTCGAATCACAGTGTAGTGATCACTATCAGAAAATTAACATTGACACAAAACTGTTATCTAATTGATAGGCCGTATTAAGATGTCAGTAATCTCAATAAAGTCCTTCATAAAAATAGTAAATCTAAGATTCTGTGTTGTATTAGGTTTTCATATCTCTTCAGTCTTCTTTAATCTGGACTAGTTCTGAGTGTAATGTTTTATGTAATTGACATTTTTGAAGAGTCCAAGCCAGTTGTTTTGTAGAGTGACCTCAATTTGGGTTTGTCTGATGTTTTCTCAAGATTAATTTTAGGTTATGTCCTTTTGGCAGGACTGTGCCAGGAGTGATGCCAAATTCTCAATGCATAGTATCAGGAAGCGTGTGCTGTTGATTAGTCCAGATGTTCCCAAACTTGGTTATTTGTTGGTTTTCTGTTGTAAGGAAGAGCTATCTCTTTTTTCATATATTTGCTTATTCAGTTGTTTTTCATGTCATTGTGGACTCTTGAATTTTTACTTTAATACAGTGGGATCTAGCCCTTTGCAATAGTTATTTTTACTTGATTTTTTAAAAATTTATTTTCAGTGTACAGTGAAATTTCTCTTTGATGTATAGATCTATGACTTTTAACACATAGATCATGTAATTACCACAGTCGAATTATAGAACAGTTCTATCACATCCACCCCAAAAAAATTCCATGTTTTTGTTTTGTTTTGTTTTGTTTTCAAATCCTCCCATCCCTAACCCCTGGCAACTTCTGATCTGTTTTCTAACTTCATAGTTTGCTTTGTCCAAAATATATAAATGAAATCATGCAGTATGTAGCCTTTTAAGTCTGGTTTCTTTCACTCAGCATGGTGCACTTTAGATTCATCTAAGGTGTTGTGTAAATCAAAGTGGGTTCCTTTTTGTTACTGAGTAATGCATTATCAATATCACAGTTTATTCATTCCTATGGTGAGGTATGTTTGAATTTCTAGTATTTGCTGATTAGTGGTAAAGCTGCTATGAACATTTCCATACAGCTTTTTATTTTACTTGGGTAAATAACCAGGAGTGAGATTGTTGCATCCTATATTTAACTTTGTAAAAACCTGTCAAACTATTTCCAAAGTGGCTTGTGCCATTGTGCTTTCCCACCAGCAGTGTATGAGATTTTCACTTACTCTGCATTCTTGTCATATTTTGATATTGTCAGTTTAAAAAAGCCATCTAGATAGGTGGATGGTGGTTTCTTTTTGTGATTTTAATTTGCCTTTCCCTAATGGCTAATAATACTGAACATCTTTTCATGTGCTTATTTGTTATGTATATCTTTTTATCAGTAAAACGGCTGTTCACATCTTTCATCTATTTTTAAGAATTGGGTTGTGTTTTAGTTGGGGTTGCTATAACAGAATACCATAGACTAGGTAGCTGAATAAAAAAGCAAACCTTCTTTTCACAGTTCTGGAGGCTAGGAAGTCAGATCAGGGTGCTAACTAGCATGGTCAGATTCTGGTGAGAGCCCTCTTCCTGGTTTGCACATACATGGCTGTCTTCTTGCCATCTTCTCACATAGCAGAGTGAGAGCTCTCTAGTATCTCTTACCTCTTCATAAGAGCACTCATCCCATCAATAAGGGCTCCACTTATGACCTAATTACCTCTTAAATGACCCACCTCCTAATGCCATCACATTAGGGATTAGGGTGTCAACAGATGAATTTTGGGGCACCATAAACATGCAGTCCATAGCAGGTTGGTGGTTTTCTTGTTTTTTATTTTGATGTTCGTATTGTTCCAGACTTGGCCAGTGGGTACCCCTCCAAGCTGGGGCTTACGTCCTTTGGACAGGTGCTTCTCTGTATTTGATCTTGTTCTTATGCTGATATAACTTTTTGGGCAGGATTTGAATTTTTCTTGTTCAGGCCCCACATATAATCTACTCTTAGCTTATTTTGCATCATGAGGAACCAATGTACTTAAAAATAGGGCAGTTTGAGTTGAGTCATCTGTGATTTAAGGAATCATGAAATGGCTTCATAAAAAAACACTGATGTCAGTGTTATGTATTCTCAGCTTATCAGTTCTGTCACATGTTGAAATAACTTGATCAGTGGGGTAGTGAGCCTTGATGACAGCAAGAAATCAGTCTAGGTATCTTTCTGTACTCAAAATAATGTGATAAGAAAATTGAATTTTAGTTGATTGACTTGATACATTTTGAAAACTGTGTTATTGTCTAGGGAAGAGACATGATTCAGGGTGACAAAACAAGATCTGTAATAATTAAAGGTTATTTGGAATAGGTTGGGCAGCAGTGGCTGTAGCAATGTTGCTTGTATTGTTTTATCTGATGGCAATTTTATTTTGTTTTTGTTGGAGTCAGCACTGCAGTGGTGCTTGTCACACATTTTCCTTCTGAAACAGTTTCATATAAATAAGGTCTTTATCACCTGCTTCACAGCATTTTTGTGAAGTACTTTAAGGTAAAATATGTACTAGAAATAGTTTATTAAGTGCTAGACAATTCTTGGGAGCTGTATGATGGAAATGAAAACGTTTTGGAATCAGCTTACCTGTCACTTATTAGCTATATGACTTAAACTTTCTGAACACCTATTTCTTCAGTTTGTTAAAAGGACATAATACTGTTGACTACATAAAGGATTGCTAAAATTCTTAGCATAGTCAGTATGCAACAAATTGTAATTCAATAGTATCTGCTTTCAAAATTTATAAACAGTTTTAGTGTTTAGTATTTAAACAAGTTGAGAAATGACTTGTTTCTTGTTGCATTTTGTATGCTTACACTTTTTAGAGCAGCATAGAGTCATAGAGTTTGTTCTAGAAAATTCATATGTTATAGGGAACCATAAAGACAAATGTAGAAATTACCCATAATCCTACCACAGGGATTCACTGTTAACATTTTGTCATTGTTAACATTTTGATACTTTTCTTTTTTAATAGGCTTTATTTTCTATTTAGTTTTACACTTAACAGAAAAATTAAGAAAACACTGCAGGGAGTTCCCATATACTCCATACCCAGTTTTCCCTATTAACATTTTATATCAGTATGATATAAAATATAATTATATGCTTGTTATAATGAGCCAATATTGATACATTATTACTAACTAAATAAAGTCCATATATTTAGAGTTCTTAGTTATTATCTAATTTTCTTTTCCAGGGCCCCATCCAGGGTACCACATTGCATTTAGTTGTCATGTTTCCTTGTGCTCCTCTTGGTAGTGGCAGTTTCTCAGATTTCCTTTGTTTTTGATGATCTTAACAGTTTCGAGGAATACTGCTCAGTTATTTTATAGGATGCCCTGCTATTGGAATTTGTCTGATGTTTTTCTCATGATAAGATTGGGGCTATAGGTTATTGGGAGAAAAACTGCAGAGGCAAAGTACCATTTTCATGACATAATTTCAGTGGTGCTTACTATCAATATGATTTCTCACTGTTGATGTTGATCTTGATCACCTGACTGAGGTAGAGTTTGTCAGGTTTCTCCACTGTAAAGTTACTCTTTTCCCCCTTTCCTTACTGTACACTTTGGAAGGAAGTCACTGCACAGCCCACGCCTAAGAGATAGTGAGTTACACTGCCCCTCCTTAAGCATGGGATATCTACGTAAATTATTTGGAATTCTCCTGGATGGGACATTTGTCTCTTTTTAATTTACTAATTATTTCAATCATGTTTGGCCATATGGAGTCATGAATACTTATTTTATACTTGGTGTTATAATCTGATACTATTTTAATTATTTTGTTCGAATTGTTCTAGCTTTGGCCATTGGGAGCTCTTTCAGTTGTCTCCTTTGGGTGTATGGTCCTTTGACAAACCCCCATCATTGTGTTATGGTGGGTGTGTGTTTGAGCATTTCCTTACATTCTGGTACTATAAGGTGTTACAGACTCATCTTATATATTTATTGCCCTAGAATTGGTCATTTTTTTCTAGGAGCTCTGGTTTTATTTATTGGAGACTGGTTTTAGAAACCAACATCTAGGTGCTAAGTATGCTTGCTGCTACTGAGGTCATTTCATTTAGTTCCTCTCAACTGACAGAGTAAAAAAAATGCTGTTTTACTAACCTATGTATTTATATATATTTATAAATACTTCTATATGTACCAAATCTATCTACACTAAAGTACACATGAAGTCATACTGATGTCTCCAATTATAATTAATTACTGCATGGGTCAGTCTAGCTTCCTGTCCTTGTTTATCTGTGAACTCCCATTCCAACAGTGTAAAACCTGATTTCCACCATCTGCCACCCATTTACTTAATTATTACATTCCAGTATACAAGTATAGTAGTACAAGAATTATTAATCTGCATCCTGTAAAAAATAACTTTGTTAACTACAGTAAATGTTTTATGTGCAGTTCCCTTTTGCCCTTAGTCTTTCAGACTGTACTCATTTCCAGAGTTATTTCGGTCAGCACCTTTAGTGCAATTGTTTCATATACTTGTAAAAGAGTTAGTCTTATCATAGTCTTCATTTCTTCCTGGGATCACCTGACCTCCTAAATGACTTTTTTAAATTTACTTTTTGTGTTGTAAATTTCTACAGTTTTGACAGATGGGTAATGTCTTGTATCTGCATTACAGTGTTAGAATTTTACCGCCCTAAAAATCACCTGTGTTTCCCCTATTCATCCTAAACCCTAAACTCTTAGCAACCACTAATCATTTTACTGTCTCTATAGTTTTGCCTTTTTCAGAATGTCATATAATTGGAATCATATAACATGTAGCTTTTCATACTGGGTTCTTTAACTTAGCAATGCATTTTTAATGTTGTATGTATTTTGTGGCTTGTTAGCTCATTTCTTTTTATTTGCTGAATTATATTCTATAGTATGGATGTACCACAGTTTGTTTATCCATTCATCTATTGAAAGACATCTTGAGTACTTCCAGCTGTTGGTGATTATGAATAAAGTTGCTATAAACATTCATGGTCAGGTTTTCCTGTGAACTTAGGTTTGAAAATCAATTGGATAAGCACCTAGAATCATGATTGCTGGATCTTATGGTAAGATTGTTTAGCTTTGGAAGACACTACCAAATTGTCTTCCAAAGTGGCTGTATCCTTTTGCATTACCACTTTCAATGAATGAGTGTTCCTGTTGCTCTGCATCCTTGTCAGCATTTGGTAGTGTCAGTTGTTTATAGATTTTAGCCATTCAAATAGGTGTGCAGTAGTATCTCATTGCTGTTTTCATTTGCAGTTCCCCGATGACAACTGATGATAAACATCTTTTCATATGCTTATTTGCCACCTGTATATCTTGGTGATGTGTCGGTCCAGATTTTTGCCCATTTTTAAATTGGGTTGTTTTCTTGTTATTTTAAGATGTGTATTTTAGATGATAGTCCTTTGTTAATATGTATTTTACAACTATTTTCTCCCAGTCTATGGCTTGCCATATATATATATATATATATATATATATGGGCTGGGTGCAGTGGCTCATGCCTGTTATCCTAGCACTTTGAGAGGCCAAGGTGTGTGGATCACCTGAGGTCAGGAGTTTGAGACCAGTCTGGCCAACATAGAAAAACCCTGTTTCTACTAAAAATAGAAAAATCAGCCAGGTGTGTTGGAGGGTGCCTGTAACCCCGGGTACTCAGGAGGCTGAGGCAGGAGAATTGCTTGAACCTGGCAGGCGGAGGTTGCAGTGAGGTGAGATCGCACCACTTCACTCCAGCCTGGGCAGAAGAGTGAGATTCTGTCTCAAAAAAAATTAATAAAAAATAAAATAATACTAATATATATGAAAATAATTTATGTATGTGAATTATTTATATGTAATATATATAACTTACAGATGATTATATAGTGGTGAGCTCATACTGTATATATAGTTTTTGTGCCTTCTTTATTATTATAAAATAAACGCTTTCAAAGCCATTAATTCTTTGTAAATACATTTAATAAAACAATATTCCACTAGTAGATTACAGAATATCCCCAATTCATCACTCTGCCCTGTGTCTATGCCTTTTATCCTATAACTTATAGTAGGATCAAATAAATATCTAAGGCTTTAGAGGTTACATGGTCTCTATCACAACTACTCAGCTCTCCTGTTGTGGCATGAAAGGGCCATAGACAATGTGTAAATGAGAGTGGCTGTGTCCTAATAAAACATTATTTTAAAAAACAGACAGCAGGCCTGCTGACCCTGATGTCACTTTATTTTTTGTTTTTAATTTTTAATTCTTATCTGTGGGTATATAATTGGTATATATATTTATGGAGTATATGAGATATTTTGATATGGACATACAATGTATAAAAATCACATGGGGGTAAGTGGGATATCCATCACATCAAGCATTTATCCTTTGTGTTACAAACAATCCAATTATACTCTTGATTTTTTTTTCTTATTTCACTTAAAGTATCTTGGTTGTTTTAAAATGTACAATTATTATTGACTATAGTCACCCTGTTATGCTATCAAAACTACATCTTATTCTCTTTTTTTGTACCCATTAAAACCATCCCCACTTCCCCCAAACCTTCCCCACTACCCTTCCCAGCCTTTGGTAACCATCATTCTACTCTCTATCTCTGTGAGTTCAGTGGTTTTAATTTTTAGCTCCCACAAATAAGTGAGAACATGTGAAGTGTGTCTTTCTGTGCCTAGCTTAGTTCACTTAACAGTGATCTCCAGCTTCCTCCATGTTGTTGCAAATGACAGGATCTCATCCTTTTTATGGCTGAGTAGTACTCCATTGTGTATAAGTGCCACATTTTCTCTATCCATTCATCTGTTGATGGACACTTAGGTTGTTTCCAAATCTTGGCTGTTGTAAATAGTGCTGCAGTAAACATGAGAATGCAGATATCCCTTCGATATACTGATTTCCTTTCTTTAGGGTATATACCTAGCAGTGGTATTATGGGATCAAATGATAGCTCTGTTTTTAATTTTTTGAGGAACCATAGTGGTTGTACTAATTTACATTCCCAACAGCAGTGTACGAGGGTTCCCTTTTCTCCACAGCCTTGCCAGCATTTGTTATTGCCTGTCTTTTGGAAAAAAAGCTATTTTAACTGGAGTGAGATAGTATCTGATTGTAGTTTTGATTTGCATTTCTCTGATAATCAGTGATGTTGAGCACCTTTTCACCTGTTTGCCATTTGTATATGAAATGTATATTGAGAAATGTCTATTCAAATCTTTGCCCATACTTTGATTGGATTATTAGATTTTTTCCTATAGAGTTGTTTGAGCTCCTTATGTATTCTGGTTATTAATTCCAGAAGGATAGTTTGCAAATATATTCTCCCATTCTGTGGGTTGTGTCTTCACTTCGTTGTTTTCTTTGCTGTGCAGAAGCTTTTTAATTTTATGTGATCTTATTTATCCATTTTTGTTTTGGTTGCCTGTACTTGTGAGGTATTACTCAAGAAATCTTTGCTCAGACCAATCTCCTGGAGAGATTCTCCCATGTTTTCTCTTATTAGTTTCATAGTTTGAGGTCTTAGATTTAAGTCTTCAATTCATTTTTTTTATTTTTGTATGTGGTAGGATGGGTCTAATTTCATTCTTCTGCATATTGATAATCCAGTTTTCCCAGCATTGGGGAAAGAGACTGTCCTTTCCCCAATGTATGTGCTTGGCATCTTTGTCAAAAATGAGCTCATGGCGGATATATGGATTTATTTCTGGGTTCTCTTCTGTTTTATTGGTCTGTGTCTATTTTTATGCCAGTACCATGCTGTTTTGGTTACTATAGCTCTGTGGTATAATTTGAAGCAGGTAATGTGATTCCTCCAATTTTCTTCTTTTTGCTTCAGATAGCTTTGGCTATTCTGGGTCTTTTGTGGTTTCATGTAAATTTCAGGATTTTTTTTTCCATTTCTGTGAAGAATGTCATTGATACTTTGATAGGGATTGCATTGAATCTGTAAATTGCTTTGGGTAGTATAGACATTTTAACAATATTGATTCTTTTAATTAATGAACATGGGATATCTTTCTATTTTTTTGTGTCCTCTTCAATTTACAAAGTACATCAACTTTTTATAGTTTTCATTGTAGAGATCTTTCACTTTGTTTAATTCCTAGGTATTTAATTTTATTTGTAGCTGTTGTAAATGAAATTATTGATTTCCTTTTCAGATTATTGTTGGCTTATAGAAATGCTACTGATTTTTATATGTTGATTTTTTATCTTACAACTTTAGTGAATTTGTTTGTTAGTTCTAATAGTTTTTTGGTGGTCTTTAGGTTTTTCCAATTAAAATATCATATCATTGGCAAACAAGGATAATTTGACTTCTTTCTTTCCAATTTGGATGTCCTTTATTTCTTTCTCTTGCCTGATTGCTCCAGCTAGGACTTCCAGTGCTATGACAAATAACAGTGGTGAAAGTGAGCATCCTTGTGTTTCAGATCCTAGAGGAAAGGAAGGCTTTCAGTTTTTTCCCATTCAGCATGATACTAGTGGTGAGTCTATCATATATGGCTTTTATTATGTTGAGGCATGTTCTTTCTATACTCAATTTTTTTTAGGGTTTTTATCCTGAACAGATGTTGAGTTTTATCAAATGCTTGTTTTAGCATCAATTGAAATGATCATTTGTTTTTGTCCTTCATTCTGTTAACGTGGGGTATCACGTTGATTGATTTGCATATGTTGAACTATTTTTGCAGCCCTGGGATAAATTCCACTTGGTCGTGATGAATGATCTTTTTAATATGTTGTTGAATTTTGTTTGCTAGTATTTTGTTGAGGATTTTTACATCAATATTTATCAGTGATGCTGGCCTATAGTTTTTTTTTCTTTTTATGTGTGTCTGGTTTTGGCAACAGAGTAATAATGGCCTCATAGGATCAGTTTGGAAGTATTCCCTCCTGCTTTATTTTTTAGAATAGTTTGAGTAGGATTGGTATTAGTTCTTCCTTAAATGTTTGCTAGAATTCAGCAGTGAAGCCATCAGGTCCTAGGCTTTTCTTTGCTGGGAGACTTTTTGGCTTTGATCTTGTTATTTTTTATATGTCTGTTCAGATTTTGGATTTCTTCATTGTTCAATCTTGCTAGGTTTTATGTGTCTAGGAATATATCCATTTCTTCTAGGTTTTCTCATTTATTGGCACATACTTGTTCATTGTAGTCTCTAATGTTCCTTCTAATTTCTACAGTATTGGTTATAATGTCTCCTTTTTCACCTCTGATTTTATTTATTTGGGTCTTCTTTTTTTTTTCTTAGTCTGGCTAAAAGGTCACCAATTTTGTTTATCTTTTCAGAAAAACCAACCATTTGTTGATCTTTTGTATTTTATTTCAATTTCATTTATATCTGCTCTGATCTTTATTATTTCTTTTCTTCTACTAATTTTTGATTTGGTTTGGTCTTGCTTTTCTAGTTCTTTAAGATGCATTGTTAGATTGTTTTCTCTGATGTCACTTTGTAGTGCCCTTTTACTTTTATTCTGACCTTTGGAGATTAGAATGAGGTGTAAGTTCTGAGCCTGAGCCTCAGAGATTGCATGTTTCCTCTCGGGCCTCTGCCATTGCTGTGAGCACGTGTTTAGTTAAATCTGTTAGAGGAAGTGAGGGAGAACAAACCCAGGTTGCCGCACCTGAAGCCAGCTAACCCTCAGACATGTAAGCAAGCACAGCTAAAATCAGTAGAGCTGCCTAGCCAAACCCCAACTCATCCCAGACACATGAGCAATAAACTTGTATGCCCCTGAGGATTTGTGGTTGTTACAGAGCATTGTTGTGACATTAGACAATTAATATTGTGACATACCAACACTGAATTAACAATTTTTGTGGCTGGGCATTTCTAGGTTTTTTCTTTTTCTTTTTTCCCATAAAAATTTGTTTCATTTCTCATTATTTTCTGAGAATATATATGTAAGGATGAATTTACTGTGTCAAAGAGCATATAAGAATCTCAGTACATAGAAAAATCCTTTTTAGAAAGATCGTACCTACCATGTAATGCGGTTTATGAGATTGCCTCTTTTACAATCTTACTGTTCTTGATGTTTGGCATGTTTTCTCTTTTAATGTTTTCTAGGCTCACTTTAGGTGAAGCCCAGTCTGTAGTGATCTGTTAGATGAACTTCTGTAGCAGTTACAATCTGTTCTACGTGGTTAGTTTTTATAAACCTCCTGAGTTATTATCATTACCATTTTTATATGTATGTCTTTCTCTCCAACTAGGCTATATATTTCCTTAGGGCAGCACAAATATAGCACAATGCATAGGTCCTCAAGTATGTAGTTAGTAGTACAATCTGATTTGAGCTACATTTTGAAAAATGAGTGGTCTTTTTGGTTGGGTATTGCTTTGCTTTAAATAACTCTTTGAGAGTCCACTCATGAAGCAAGAAGTCAAGCAGATTTTTAAGGCTTTGGAGAGGTGGTAAATAGAACTTATAGAGAGAGTTGTCCATATTGGTCAAGACTTTATTTTGTTTGTAGAAGCCAAATGTGCATCTAATCCTATACATTGTTAAATTTTATGAGTAGTGCTGTGTCTGGAGTTGTTTCCTTCTGGTGGGTTCATGGTCTTGGTGACTTCAAGAATGGAGCCACGGACCTTCACAGTGAGTGTTACAGCTCTTAAAGATGGCACAGACCCAAAGAGTGAGCAAGATTTATTGTGAAGAGCAAAAGAATAAACCTTCTACAGCCTGGAAGAGGACCTGAGTGGGTTCTGGCTGCTGGCTGAGATGGCCAGCTTTTATTCCCGTATTTGTCCCCTCCCATGTCCTGTTTCTGTCCTATCAGAATGCCCTTTTCTCAATCCTCCTTGCGATTGGTTACTTTTAGAATCTTGCTGATTGGTCCATTTTCCAGAGTGCTGATTGGTCTTTACAGAGCGTTGATTGGTGCATTTTACAAACCTCTTGCTAGCTACAGAGCACTGATTGGTGCGTTTTACAATCCTAGCTACAGAGCGCTGATTGGTGCGTTTTACAATCCTCTTGTAAGACAGAAAAGTTCTCCAAGTCCCCACTGGACCCAGGAAGTCCAGCTGGCTTCACCTCTCAGTGCTAATTAGTCAACCACAGAAGTCTGATATTGTAGTATTAGCACAGACTGTTCAGTTTTAACACACAGTAAATTATTTTCTTCCTCCAGAGAACTTTATTGTGTATAATGTCACATATGTTATTTATAAATAATCCTGTGGACAGACAACCACAAATGACCTATACAGAGAAGAAAAACTATTGGGAGATATTCAAGAACTAGAAAATATGTCTGGTAGTTTTCCTGTGTTTATGGATTTGGACCAGAATAATGCTAATGGGCTGACTACTCAACAAAGGACAAGATAAATCAGTGTACATGTGGATTCAAGAGTGTTCTATACTAAGAGAGTGCTGTAGAAGTCCCCATGGAATGTTACTAGATTCCTGGGATGATGATACTGAATAGTCTGGAATGTGGCATTCTTTGTGTCAAAGAGAGTCTTTAAAAAAATCTGTGTTCTGATGGTAGAGTTCCAATTTTGGCATTTTGCCTTCTGTGATAATAGATAGACTTTGACTCTAGGTAAATTTGTGGTGGAGCAAAAGTTCGTTTGGGGTTGTTCCACTTACCCCTTACTCTTTGCCCTCCCTAGTCATGTTTGTCCTCTTTTCTTTATAGGCAATGGCCTGATACTCATAGTCAGGAATAAATAAATAGTTATGGTTTAAAATATTATTCTTGAGAGTATTTTCATCTTTGGGAACAAACATGCTTATTTGTACTTGAGTTCTTGTCCTTCTACCATCATCACTGGAAAAACATCTCTGGGTAGTCACTGCCTCCCCAAACTGGACTCAGGATGGAACTTTTGAAGCAGTGTTACCTACCCCAAACAACTCAAACCCATAAGTATGAGAATAAATGATTATTTTAAGCCACTGAGTTTTGGGGGTGGTTTCTTATGCAGCATTATTGGCAATAGCTAACTGATACTCTCTACATCTTTAAAATTCATTTCACTGTGCAACTTCTGATGGGTAATGCTTGCTCTGATTATAGAAGTAGGGCAACCCTCTTTCCCCAAACACCTACTAGGGTTAAAGTTCAGATGATAGTAGATGTACCCCTATCGATTCTTTTAAAGTAGCTTGACTTTTTCTGCTAGTGTTGTCTTGAGTGGGTTAGTTAATCCCCATACATTATTTCTACACATTACAGTAATATTGTAATATTACTGTAATCTATTACATTGTGATAGTAAGTGAGTTCTCATGAGATCTGACGGTTTTATAAGTGTTTGGCTCTTCCCCCACCCCCTTCTGCCACCATGTAAAGAAGGTGCGTGCTTTCCCTTCATCTTCTGCCATGATTGTAAATTTCCTGAGGCCTTCCAGTCATGCTTCCTGTTAAGCCTGTGAAACTATGAGTCAATTAAACTTCTTTTCTTCATAAATTACCCAGTCTCAGATTTCTTTATAGCAGTGTGAAAACGGACTAATATACAAGGAGGGATTGGGGAGGCTAAGAAGACATAACTCCAAGTGTTCTTAGTCTTACTTCAGGCTGGGCCGCCTCTTATTTCAGATATTGGCTTGTGGCAGTGTCAGTTTCCTAGTTTTGATCCTGTACTATGTTATGTGAGATGTTACCGTTGGGGGAGGCTGGGTGAAGAGTACAGTTGACCCTTGAACAACACGCATTTGAACTGTGAGGATTCACTTGTAGGTGGATTTTTTTTCAATAAATATATTAGAAAATATTTTGAAGATTTGCAACAATTTGAAAAAACAGACAAACCATGTAGCCTAGAAATATCAAAAAATTAAGAAAAATTAGATATGGCATGAATGCATAAAAGGTATGCTAGTCTATTTTATCATTTACTGCCATAAAATATACACAAATATATTATAGAAAATTAACATTTATCAAAACTTAGGCACACAAACACATCTTATACATGGCGCCATTCACCATCGAGAAATGTAAACAGATCTAAAATTGATTTATTAGTCATAACTTCATAAAATTAACTGTAATAAAACTGTACTATTGTAATAATTTTGTGGCCACTTCCTGTTGCTATTGTAGTGAGCTCATGTTGGAAGTATCCATTTAAAATGCCATGTGACCCTAATCATCTCGGCATGAGCAGCTCATTTCTCTGGTAAATTGCTTATTACATTAAAAAGTGATCTCTCTTGGTTCTTGCATATTTTTTATTGTGTTCAATGCAATACTGTAAACTTTAAATAACACCATGGGACCCCTATGAAATGCCACTAGTAATGCTGGAAGTGCTCCCAAGAAGCAGAGAAAAATCATGACAAGAAAAAGTTGAGTTGCTTAATATGTACTGTAGATTGAGGTTTGCAGCTGTGTCCACTATTTCAGACAGATGATTCACCTTGTAAACAGATGATGTAAACTTACAGTATTGATAAATACAACACAGTACTGTAAATGTATTTCCTCCTCTTGATTTTCTTAATAACATTTTCTTTTCTCTAGCTTACTTTATTGTAAGAATACAGTATATAATATATATAACATACAAAATATGTGTTAATTGACTGTTATTGTGAAGACTTCCAGTCCACAGTAGGCTGTTAGTAGTTAAATTTTGGGGGATGATACGTGGATTTTCAATGGTGTAGGTGGCGGGCATCCCTAACCCCCATGCTGTTGAAGGATCAGTTGTACATTAAATTTTTTTTCTGTGCATCTATAATTATTTCAGAATAAAGTTAAGAGTTAAAAGTATTGCCATGTTATATAATGCTAATATAAGAGGATTATATATTGGCTAATATATATAAATATATCTTAAAAATGTATTATATATTTTTTCCTCTAATATTAGCTAGTATTACAATACTGTGCTTATATAATGTTTACAAGGTGAATAATATATATATACTAGCTAATATAAGCTAATGTTAGAGGAAAAGAGATAATTCTTCCTTTGTTACATGATTTATTTAAAGAAACTTGAGTGAATATTGACAGTTTATTGAGCAATCTATCCATCACTGATCTCTGAGGTGTTCTTCAGAGAAAAGTTAATGTGACAGAAAGAGTGTGTGTATGTTTATTCAGTTCCATCTAATCTAATTTAGAAGAGTTGCATGAAAGGACCCATTTGTTTTTTTTAGTTGTTATTGGTAATGTTAGCAAAAGGGAAGGAGATGATATTAGATAAAGAAAAAGAGAAAAGCAGATCGTCTTTTATGTGAGGTTATTGTTAGGGAGGTGGCACGTAAGAGAGGACTAGCAATTTTCAATTTTGGCAATCCAGAATGACTTCTGTCTTAGAAAATGAAAAGCAATTTATTTTCATTAGGAGTGTTTAGCACTGTGAATGTTCACAGAAACATGTTTGTTTGCTGTCAGATATGTGGGAATAAGCTGAAGCCCATAAAAGTTGGATGGAGACTTAGCAACTTGGGAAATAAAATATTCTGACAGTTTCTAGCTTTGGACTTCAACCTATTTCAGTGATAGTAACATCAATGTCCTATGCTTTTCCCCATGGTTCTGTGATTTGACAATGTACAGTGTAAGCAAGAATAAGAGAAATACTTTTTCTTTTTTAAAAGATAATTTTAAAGGTTGTGATATGGCTTGTCTTAGTACTTCTTTTGGTATTTCAAAATACCTTATGATAAGAGACAATCTAACATGGGAAATAGTGAAACCACCTTTGCAAAATTATAACTGAGGAAATTATGATAATGAAAGAAATCAGATATAACCGATTCCATCTTGCTTCCAACCTTTAAGCTGTCCTTGTTCATTCCTGGGCATAGGCTGAACTAACCTTGGGAAGGAATTCAGTTCATGGTTTGACTCTGAAACAAAATTGATAAAAATTTTGTTTCCCAAAAAGACCCCTTTCTCACCTGGGGGCCAGTCTGCCTTTGTAGGACTAACAAATTAGTTACAAGATTAGAAATCACAGTTCAGGGGTCATGCAACCTCTGGCTCCAAGAGTCTGAACCTCCCCAGATTGCTCCTGGGGAGAACATCACTACTGTAAAACCTAAGATCAGTCCTTGAGATATTTTTCAGACTCTGTACTTACTGGGTCAGCTGAGACCATCCAGACCGGTAATCTGGCTCAACCAGTTCTGCCATCCCACCCAGGAACAGAAGACAGCAAGAAAAACTCACTTCGACTCCCTATGATTCCATCTCCAATCTGACCAATCAGCACTCCCCACTTCCCAAGACCCTACCCGCCAAATTATCTTTAAAAACTCTGATCCCATACGGGGAGACTGATTTGAGTAATAATAAAACTCTGGTCTCCTGCACAGCTGCTCTGTGTGAATTACTCTTTCTCCACTGCAATTCCCCTGTCTTGATAAATTGGCTGTCTAGGCAGCGGGTGAGGTGAACCCATTGGGCAGTTAGAATAGGTCTGATAATATCTTCACGTATTCTGGCACGCCGCACTAACTAAACTTTGGAAAGTTTAGCAGCAGATCTATGGAAACTTATTTAATTTTACCCCAGCATATGAATGAATTTATCAAGAAGGAAGCGAAATTGGTTATGTCACTTTATTTTATAATTATTTTGTCCACATTTTCCTTTTTCTAAGGAATGAATATTTACTTGAAAGGCCCACAAACATTATGTAGTTATCTTTACCATGCATTTGTTTCTTTTAATATGGCACCATGTGGAAGTGTAGTTTTGCTCTACTCATACGTGTGTGAAAGAAACCATAGTGAATATGACTAAGTGCATAGGCCCAGGAACCAGATGTCCTGGGTTTAAATCCCAGCTCTTACTGTGACCCTCAGGCAAGTGCCTTCTTTTAACTCAGTTTCCTCATCTGTAAAACAGGAATTTCATTGTTTAAAATTGTGGGGTCCAATTATTCTGAGGTTAATAGTAAAGCAGTATTTTTCAGGTGCCCTGGCACAAAAGGGCTGGAAGTGCAAAAAGAAAGACAAATGGGACTGGAGCAATAAAATGGAAGATGAAGGGGTGATATCCAGAGATCAGAAATTGGAGATGCCCCTGGGCTGGCTGCTGCACCATTGGAGGCACTGTTAGAGTCAAGCTTGGATCTGCTGAAGAGGTGTCAGTCAGCCAAAGGGTGCTGCCTCTGCCCTAGCTGGTCATCTGGATTCACTTCATTCACATAGCAGCAAGAGTATCTGCCACCAACTACCATACATTTGGAGTCAAGAGCCTTTCTCTTTTTTTTTTTCAGCCTTCTCAGTTCCTTTCAGTGCCTAACAAGAGAAGCAAGAGAGCCTGGAAATGTAGTTTGATACCTCCCAGCCCTAGATGTTCACAGTATAGAAGGGTAGGTGGACTGAAAAACAACAGGTAAATAAGCTGTACAAAGACTTCATAATGTGCATATATCTTTTATAGTCAGTAACTGTGGCTGTCTCTAGGAAGGAGAACTCAGGGGCTGGAACATAGCAGTGGAGGGATACGTTATTTTTACTCCTGGTTTTGGGGCTTTGTTTTTAAGGCCTTTAGATCCATAGAATTGAATTGATTATTTTCAGTTCATTGCACACTGATTTTGGTCCTTGTAAGTCATTATGCTCATTCCTTTCTCCCATTGTCACTCATGCCATGGATGTCTACTTCCCATACTTCTATGTAGATACATTGAAATATATAAAATCTTCACACTGTTATTTATGGTTTAAATTTAAAGAAATACTGTTGTGCTATCCATTTTCCCACGGTTGGGCATCTAAGTTGCCTGCAATTATTTTGCACAATGCTGAGATAAAGAGCTTCATCTTGGCCGGGTGCGGTGGCTCACGCCAGTAATCCCAGCACTTTGGGAGGCCGAGGCGGGCGGATCACGAGGTCAGGAGATCGAGACCATCCTGGCTAACACGGTGAAACCCAGTCTCTACTAAAAATACAAAAAATTAGCCGGGCGTGGTGGCGGGCGCCTGTAGTCCCAGCTACTTGGAAGGCTGAGGCAGGAGAATGGCGTGAACCCGGGAGGCGGAGCTTGCAGTGAGCAGAGATTGCGCCACTGCACTCCAGCCTGGGCAACAGAGGGAGACTCCGTCTCAGGAAAAAGAAAAAAAAAAGAGCCTCATCTTTTTCTTTTCTTTTCTTTTAAGGCTTTGTTGAGAGTTTCTGGGATACATACCCAGTGTGGTAGGCAGCCTCTAAAACGGCTCCCATTGATTTCTGCCTCCTGATATTCATGCTTTTGTTTAATGTCCTTCCTTTTAATATGGACTAGGTCTAGTGATTTTTTTCTAACAAAGAGAATATGTCAAATGTAACGCGATGTCACTTCTAAAATTGGTTTACAGAGAGACTGTGACTTCTGTCTTGCTCGCCATTTCTCATTCTCTCTTTTTGGAGCTCTTGCTCTGGAGGAAGTGAGCTGCCATGTTATAAACTGCCCTATGAAGAGGTCCATGTGACAAGGAACTGATGTCCCTGGCCAACAGCCAGTGAGGCCCTAAGGCCTGCAACACTCTGTGAGTGAGCCTGGAAATGAATCTTCTGAGCCTACCAACAACCACACTGATCCTTAAAATGGCTATAGCTCCAGGTCCTTGATTGCAGTCTTTCAAAAGACTGTGATTCAGGGCATTCAGGAAAGTCATGTTTGAATTTTTGACCCACGGAAACTTTGAGATAATAAGTGTTGTTTTATTATTTATTTTTAAGCCACCAAATCAGGGAGTAATTTGTTACACAGAAATAGAAAGTACATCCAGGAATGTGACTGTTGTGTTGTAGGATGCATATGTAGGGGGAAAATAACTCTCATACGTTTGTAATCGGAAAAGATCCCCGTTACAAAAGACAGATTAACAAGAGAAAAACAAGTTTATTAACGTGTATTTCATATGTACAAGGGAGATATCAATGATTAGTTCTCAAAGAAGTAGCTTTGAATTCTAGCTTTTATTTTATTTTCAACAAAGAAGAGTAAATTTTTAGAGAAGTGACAGCACAAAGGAAAAGGACTTGGAGTCTCTACAAGCAGCAACTTGTGGGGAAGGCAAACAAATGGCAGATAAAGGTTAGTAAAGCTTGTGAAAATAAATTTCCTCTGGTATCATTTCAAGGCTGATGAGGGTCTAAAGCTGTCTTCAGTGGTTAACCTCTGTTGTCTGTGGTAAAGAAGGGGTGGCAGGATACCTTTTTTCTTATAAATCTACGTTCTGCTTTCAGGCAGGTAGAGGGAGGGCAGAGAGCTCTCCTGCATCTGCTCCTTCTTCTTCTTTTTTTTTTTCTGAAGCCAGAATCTCGTCTGTCACCCAGGCTGGAGTGCAGTGGTGCCATCTCGGCTCACTGCAACTTCTGCTTCCTGGGTTCAAGTGATTCTCATGCCTCAGCCTCCCAAGTAGCTGGAATTACAGGCGCCCGCCACCACACCCGGCTAATTTTTGTGTATTTAGTAGAGATGGGGTTTCACCATGTTGGCCAGGCTGGTCTCAAACTCCTGACCTAAAGTGATCCACCTGCCTCGGCCTCCCAAAGTGCTGGAATTACAGGCTTGAGCCACTGTGCCCGGCCCATCTGCTGCTTCTTAATAATCTTTGGCTCAACAATCTTTTATTTAGGGGAAGCATATTCTGGTCTCTCACAGATAGCTAACTATAAGGACTGTCAAATTTCTTTCCTACCAGCAGTACATGAAGGTTTCTGTTTCCTCATAGTTTCACTAACACTTGATAATATCCGGCTTTTCCCCCCTAATTTTTGATAGGTATAAAGTGATATTCTAATTATATTTATTTGATTACATGCCGAGTATCCTTTCATATTACTCAATGGTTATTTAGTTTCCATCCTGGTCAGTATTTCTTCATATTCTTTGATTTTCCTTTCATGTTGATTTGAAGAAATTTCTTATATAATAGCCTTTGTTGGTTTTAGACATGGAAAATATATAGTTTGTTAAGTTTGTGTATGATGTCATTTGCTAAGCAAATATTTAACTTTGATGTAGTTATAGCCATAAATTTCTTTCTTTTTTTTTTTTCTTTTTTTGAGGTAGGTTCTCATTGTCACCTAGGCTGGAGTGTAGTGGCACCATCACAGGTCACTGTAGCCTTGACCTCCTGGGCTCAGTGATCCTCCTGCCTCAGCCTTTTGAGTAGCTGGGATAACAGGTGTGTGCCACCATGCCTGGTGAATTTTATTTTTATTTTTTGTAGAGACGGGGTCCCACCATGTTGCCCAGGCTAGTCTTGAACTCCTGGGCTCAAGCCATCCTCCTGCCTCGGCCTCCCAAAGTGGGATTACAGGCGTGAGCCACCATGCCTGTAATTCTTTTTCTTTAAGGTTTGTGCTTCCCTGAGTCTTGTTTAGGAAGGACCACTGATGCCATAATTTAGATTTTTTTAAATAAGTAAAGGCCTTTGCTTTAAAAACTGTTGAATGAAGTGCCTTTAAAAATATGAACGAGGGTCGGGTGCATTGGCTCATGCCTGTAATCCCAACACTTTGGGAGGTTGAGGCGGGCGGATCATGAAGTCAGGAGATTGAGACCATCCTGGCCAACATGGAGAAACCTCGTCTCTATTAAAAATACAAAAAATTAGACGGGCGTGGTGGCACGTGCCTGTAGTCCCAGCTACTTGGGAGGCTGAGGCAGGGGAATCCCTTGAACCCAGTAGGCAGAGGTTGCAGTGAGCCAAAATCACGCCACTGCACTCCAGCCTGGGTAACAGAGCAAGACTCCATCTCAGAAAAAACAAAAAAAAATGATCGAACACTGATGATCTTTTATTGCTCATCTCATCGGAATTTTCTTTGCATTACCACTATCAAGTACTTATTTTACAAATAATGTGGTAACTGTTAACCTATTCACAAATCTGGATAAAGATGAGATATGGCCTTTTAGTAAGTGACCCGAGTCAGGTTGACTGGAGAATCTAGTAAGAGTGAATTGAAATATTGGTCCCCAAATTTCAGAAACTGTAAGATAAATATGTTGCAAAATAATAAAAATGTGTTTTCCTAATTTTTTTCCCCTCAGCGAAGGGGGAAAACCTTCCAATTCTTTTAAACAATAATTTTAGGTTTAATTAAAATGGCCACCAGGTGGCACCAATGCCTGATAAGTACTTCTGAAAATCAGAAGCATTATTCTCATACTTAAAATCTGTTAAAATTGACATTATAATTAAGGAGATAATTCTGGTCCCCTCCTAATTAGTCTTCAAGAAACTCTTTTTAGGCTCCAAGTTAGATGAAGTGTCTTGTCTCTGTGATCCTATGGCTAACAGTACTCACCAATTACTCTGTAATTGTTTACCTGAGTCTGTTTCTACTCGAGGTAGAGATCAGGACATTTTCAGCCTCACTAGGCCCCGAATAACGTGGCTTTTATTTATTTTTCTGGTAAACATTTGGTTATGAGTTAAAGCCGGGTTTGGGAGAAGTAAAATCTAAAATGTAGACTTTCCAATTTAAATAGGTCTTTCAATACTTATAAAATCTACAGGCTTGGGAAAATAGTGAAAATAAACATTTCATTGTTTAAATTTTATATTTTGAATTGATAATGAAAAAAATAGTCAAAATTCTCTTCCTCATTCACCGGGCTGATCCACAAGTTCCCTTTCATTTTGGGAAATGGGCCTACAAGACACTTATGGCCCTTGAAAAATAAGTTTTATGAATGAGTATGTCCAAGGACTACAAGGCTGACTTCAAAGCAACAGTCTGGACTCCAAGTACGAAACTTAAAAAAAATCATTTATTCTAAAATGGCACTAATGAGACTCAGGCTGTGTCTGTATCTGAGTATACTAGAAAGTCTCTATCAGCTGCTTCCCTTTTATCTTTTTAGAGATGACATCTTTTCTGTATGGTTGGTGCATTGAGAGACTCAGCCAAGTATCAGGCTTTCCATCCATGGGACACATGTCTCCAGAACCTTCCAGCTGTTCACTTGTGACCAATACTCAGAATGCCTTTACTATTGAATACACTTTTAAAAATGATCAATACCAACATTCCCCAAAGTGTGATTAGTGAAGCGATAGTCCTTCAAGAAACTACCTGTACTTGGGGAAAAAAAGTATCCTATCCTTGTTTCTGTCTTTGCAGCTTGTATTATCATATTGAAGACTCTGAAGCCCTTCAGCAGTGGTTCTCATTGGAGTGGTACCGCCCCCTAGGGGACATTTTGTAAATTTGTGGGAGTGTTTTTGTTGTCACAATAATTGGTCAGAAGCCATGGATACATGCTAGGTAACATTCGGCGCATCTAACAATGCTATAGAAGCAAGAATTGTCCTTCAACCCCTGGGACTTTCATTTGTCCTGACAATCATGTAGCTAAAAATCTGTATCTAATTAAGCCTACTACTAATTGTGTTTAACATATCAATACAAAGTTATTAGGATTTTATAGTAGACACTTGAATGTCTTAGGAATACATTATAGGAATGACAATATAAATCAAGGAGTACTTAGGAATGAAAACATAAATCAAGGAAAGATTGTATCAAAAATAATTTTTTAAAAAGACATGGTCTTGAGGCCTGCAGGGGAAAATGGTGAATAGGAGGCAGGACTAACTTGTAGCTCCCACTTGGACTGACAGAACAGCATGTGGAGACCACATCATGAACTTTTGCTCCAAGAACTGCTGCAAGAACATACCAGGAAAACAGAAAGAATTCACAGACCCTTTGAAATAAGCGGCTTGCCACTGCAAACTCCAAGAAACAGCCGAAAAACTGTGAGTGCCCAAAGTGTGAGAGGGTGAAAGTCCACCTCTGAACACACATCCTCACCGAGGAGCTTGGAAATCTGGATCACGGGAGAGGGATTTAACCTTACCTAGAGCTGAAATGAATTTAGAGAGTGGAGAGAAATATAAAAGTAGAAGAGGCAGCAGGAAAGGCCTGTAGGCACTTCTGGCATCCAAGGAAGCCCAGGGAACCTATTTTGACTTTATTTCACAGGGGTCTCTGGGGAGGGCTGCCAGTGGAATTGCGGAAAGACCACAGGAAGAAGGAAACTTCCAGCTGAACTTTGTACTAATTTCGACCAAGTGTGAATTTTCCAGGGCAGAATCCAGGGTTGGGGGCAAACGGGAAGTGCAGACATAGGCACAGAAGCCACACCAGGAGGGGTGAAGCCTGAAAGCCCTGCTTGCTTTCTCAGAGGAGAGGCTTGTAGCCTGGGGCCAGTTCCAAGCCCTGCTCACCAGCTGCCTGGTTATAAAGTCCGTGTTGGGGGAGCACATTGGGAGTGAGACTGGCCTTTCTGGCTACCTGGGAGCTGGGTGAAGCCTGTCACAGCTGGCTTTCCCTCACTGACTTGGAGACTTGTCTGATGCAGCAGAGACAGCCATAATCCCTTTGGCATGAGAAACACACCCATATCTCCCACAGCAGGTGCAGCAAGCCCCACCCAAGGAGAGTCTGAGCTCAGACACGCCTAAACTTGCCCCCACCTGATGGTCTTTCTCCACCTGCCCTGGTAGCTGAAGACAAAAGATATAATCTCATGGGAGCTCTATGGCCTTGCCCACCACCTGAGAAACCTGAATACTTATCCAGGTGACCCTAGGGCAAGCTTGTATCCTCCCTATGCTACCACAGCTGATGCTGCTTTGAAAGTGCCACCTCCCGGCTGGAGGCCAACCAACACAGCAACTCATAAAATAACAATCCTTCCCCCAAGAAGGAAAAAACAGCTAACTCCACTGCCTGTAACATCTTGGCTAACCAGAGGTCCTAGGTCTGTCCATGTGACAACTTTACTGCCAGCACAACTAGCATTCATGAAAAGTCGCACACTAAACAAAACTACAACCAAGGCCCCACACAGAGTCCACCTTATTCCCCGGCTACCTCCACCAGAGCAGGTGCTGGTATCCACTGCTGAGAGACCTGAAGACAGATGACATCACAGGACTCTTTGCAGATACTTTCCAGTACCAGCCTGGAGCCTGGTAGCTCTGCTGGGTGGATAGACCCAGAAGAGAAATAACAATCACTGCAGTCCAGCTCTCAGGAACCCCCATCCTTAGGGAAAGGGGGAGAGCACCACATTAAGGGAGCACTCCACGGGACAAAAGGATCTGAAGAGCAGCCCTTGGGTCCCAGATATTTCTCTGATATAGTTTACCCAAATGAGAAGGAACCAACAAAACAATTCTGGTAATATGACAAAACAAGTTTCTTTAATACCCCCAAAAGATCACACTATCTCACCAGCAATGGATCCAAACCAAGAAGAAATCTTTCAATTGCCAGAAAAAGAATTCAGAAAGTCAATTAGTAAGCTACTCAAGGAGGTACCAGAGAAAGGTGAATAGGAATTTAAAGAAATTTAAAAAAATTTACAGGATATGGATGGGAAAATCTCCAGAGAAATAGACATCACAAGTCAAAAACAATCACAGCTTCTGGAAATGAAAGACACACTTAGAGAAATGCAAAATACATTGGAAAGTCCAACAATAGAATTGAACAAGTTGAAGAAAGAACTTCAGAGCTTGACACAAGGATTTTGAATTAACCCAATCTGACAAAGACAAAGAAAAAAGAGTTTAAAAAAATGAACAAAGCCTCCAAGAAGTTTGGGATTATGTTAAATGACCAAACCTAAGAATAATTGGTGTTCCTGAGGAAGAAGAGAAATCTAAAAGTTTGGAAAACATATTTGAAGGAATAATTGAGGAAAATTTCCCTGACCTTGCTAGAGATCTGTGGGAGTTAAGGCAGGCTGGTGGGAAAAATTTTCAGGATAATTATAAGAAATAGACACAAACCTTCTATGGAACCTGAAGGGGTTTGCATAACTTCAGTAATAGATCTGGCTGAAGGCAGCCTAATCCTCTTACCTTAAGTAAATAGCTTAAAGTAGGTACAAAGGAATGTAAGGGAGTTTACCTAAATAACTTGTTTACTCATGTGGTCCTAAAATTAACTTTTGATCATTCGCGGGCAGGATGGCTCTCTTGGGGGGAGGGGACCAGGTTAGTTACCCTCTAGTGATGTTGACTCAAAGCCTTTGTCATTTAATATATGCTGAATAAATTCCAGCAGGGCCAGTTAATCAGGGTCTCGGCTGCTACAACTCTTTTGGTCAGTGGCCTCACCCCCTAAGCCCACTCTTTCACTGAATATCAGTGTCTGAGTACGTTATTCATCTGTTGTGCAGCTGGGGTCTGTGAGATGGACCCTGGCAGAGATCTGGACATCCAAATACAAGAAGCCCAAAGAACACTTGGGAAGTTCATCACAAAAAGATCATTACCTAGGCACATAGTCATTGGATTATCTAAAGTCAAAACGAAGGAAACAGTCATAAGAGCTGTGAGGCAAAAGCATCAGGTAACCTATAAAGGAAAACCTATCAGATTAACAGCAGATTTCTCAGCAGGAACCCTCCAAGCTAGAAGGGATTGTGTTCCTATCTTTAGCCTCCTTAAACAAAACAATTACCAGCCAAGAATTTTGTATCCAGCAAAACTAAGCCTCATAAATGAAGGAAAGATACAGTCCTTTTCAGGCAAAAAAATGCTGAGAGAATTTGCCACTACCAAGCCGGCACTACAAGAACTGTTAAAAGGAGCTCTACATCTCTACATCTTGAAGCAAATCCTCAAAATACACCAAAATAGAATGTTCTTAGAGGATAATTCTCACATGACCTATAAAACAATAACACTATTACAAAAAAAAAGATATTCAGGCAACCGCTAGCACCATGAATAGAATAGTACCTCCTCTCAAGACTAATGCTGGATGGAAATTGCCTAAATGCTCCACTTTTTTTTGAGACAGAGTTTCGCTCTTGTTGCCCAGGCTGGAGTGCAATGGCACGATCTCAGCTCACTGCAACCTCCACCTCCCTGGTTCAAGTGATTCTCCTGCCTCTGCCTCCCAAGTAGCTGGGATTACAGGCATGTACCACCACGCCTGGCTAATTTTGTATTTTTAGAAGAGACGGGGTTTCTCCATGTTAGGCTGGTCTCAAACTCCTGACATAAGGTGATCTGCCCACCTCGGCCTCCCAAAGTGCTGGGATTACAGGTGTCAGCCACCGCACCTGGCCAAATGCTCCGTTTAAAAGATACAGAATGGCAGAATGGATAAGAATTCTCCAATTAAGTATCTGCTATCTTCAAGACACTCTCCTAACACACAAGGACTCACATAAACTTAAGGTAAAGAGGTGGGAATAGACATTCCATGCAAATGAACACCAAAAGTGAACAGGAGTAGCTATTCTTATATCAGACAAAACAGATTTTAAAGTGACAATATCTCAAAAAGACAAAGAGGGTCATTATGTAATGATAAGAGTCTAGTCCAATAGGAATATATGACAATCCTAAATATATATGTACCTAACACTGGAGCTCCCAAATTTATAAAACAATTACTACTAGACCTAAGAAATGAGATAGATGGCAACTCAATAATAGTGGGGAACTTTAATACTCTACTGACAGTACTAGACAGGTAATCAAGACAGAAGGTCAACAAAGAAACAACAGACTTAAACTATACCCTAGAACCAATGGACTTAACAGATATTTACAGAATATTCGACCCAGCAACTGCAGAATATACATTCTGTTTATAAGCACATGGAATATTCTCCAAGATAGACCATATGATAGGCCACAAGAAAAGTCTCAATAAATTTAAGGAAATTGAAATTATATGAAGTACTTTCTCAGACCACAGTGGAATAAAATTGAAAATCAACTCTGAAAGGAACCTGCAAAACCATGCAAATATATGGAAATTAAATAATTTGCTCCTGAATGATCATTGGGTCAACAATGAAATCATGATGGAAATTAAGAAGTTTCTTTGAATTAAACGATAATAGTGATACAACCTATTAAAACCTTGGGGATACAGCAAAAGCAGTGACAAGAGGAAAATTCATAGCATTAAATGCCTACATCAAAAAGTCTGAAAGAGCACAAATGGGCAATCCAAGGTCACACCTCAAGGAACTAGAGAAACAAGAATAAATCAAACCCAAACCCAGAAGAAGAGAAGAAATAACAAAGATCAGAGCAGAACTAAATGAAATTGAAACAAAAAACAAATATAAAAGGTAAATGAAACAAAAAGCTAGTTCTTTGAAAAGATAAACAAAATTGATAGACCATTACAAGATTAACCAAGAAAAGAAAAGAAGATCCAAATAAACTCAATTAGAAACAAAATGGAAGCTATTACAACTGATACCACAGAAATACAAAAGATCATTCAAGGCTACTATGAACTCCTTTATGCACACAAACTAGGAAACCTAGAGGAGATTGATAAACTCCTAGAAAAATACAACCCTCCTAGATTAAACCAGGAAGAAATAGAAACTCTAAAACTCTGTTCAGAGTTGAAAAAAAATTCGCAAAATTTTTTTTTTTTTTAATTTTTTGAGACACGGTCTTGCTGTGTCATCCAGGCTGGAGTGAAGTGGCACAGCCTGGCTCACTGCAACCTCCACATCCCAAGTTCAAATGATTCTCATGCCTCAGCCTTCCAAGTAGCTGGGATTGCAGGTGCATACCACCATGCCCTGCTAATTTTTGTATTTTTAGTAGAGATGGGGTTTCACCATGTTGGCCAGGCTGGTCTCAAACTCCTGACCTCAGGTGATTTGCCTGCCTTGGCCTTCCAAAGTGCTGGGATTACGGGCATGAGCCACTGCACCTGGCCATGCCAACAATTTAATTTTTTTTTCAAGATGGAGTCTTGCTCTGTCGCCCAGACTGGAGTGCAATGGTGCAATCTCAGTTCACTGCAACCTCTGCCTCTTGGGTTGAAGCGATTCTTCTGCCTCAGCCTCCTGAGTAGCTGGGATTACAGTCACATGCCACCATGCCCAGCGAATTTTTTGTATTTTTAGTAGACATGGAGTTTCACTATGTTGGCCAGGCTGGTCTCGAACTTCTGACCTCGTGATCCACCTGCCTTGACGTCCCATAGTGCTGGGATTACAGGTGTGAGCCTGGCTGACAACAAGTTTTTTAGCGAAAATTTGCCTAAAATTTTTTAGTAAAAAAATTTTTTGCAGCAAGATTGAAATGGCAATTAAAAAAAACGCCAAAAAGAAAAAAAGTCCAGGATTAGCAGATTCATAGCTGAATTCTATCAGACATTCAAAGAAGAATCAGTACCAATCTTGTTGACACTATTCCAAAAGATAAAGAAGGAATCTTCCCCAAATCAAACTAGGAAGCCAGTATCACCCTAATAGCAAAACGATGAAAGGACATAACCAAAAAAGAAAACTACAGACCAATATCCCTGATGAACATAGATGCAAAAAATCTCGACAAAATACTAGCTAACCAAATCCAACAGCATAAAGATAATCTACCATGATCAAGTGGATTTCATACAAGGCATGCAGGGATGGCTTAACATATGCAAGCCAATGAATGTGATACACCACATAAACAGAATTAAAAACAAAAATTACATGATCATTTCAATAGATGCAGAAAAAGCATTTGACAAAATCCAGCATCCCTTTATGATTAAAAACCTTAGCAAAATCGGCATACAAAGGGCACACCTTAAAGTAATAAAAACCACCTATGACAAACCCACAGCCAACATTATACTGAATGGGGAAGAGTTGAGTGCATTCCCCCTGAGAATTAGAACAAGACAAGGATGCTCACTTTCACTGCTTCTATTTAACATAGTACTGGAAGTCCTAGCCAGAGAAATCAGACAAAAGAAAGAAATAAAGGGCATCCAAATCAGTAAAGAGGAAATCAAACTGTCGCTGTTCATAGATGATAAGATCATATACATAGAAAACCCAAAGGACTCATCCAAAAAGCTTCTGGAACTGATAGATGAATTCAGTAAAGTTTCAGGATACAAAATCAATGTACATAAATCAGTAGCACTGCTATACACCAATAGCGACCAAGCTGAGAAACAAATCAAGAACTCAACCCCTTTTGTAATAGCTGCAAAAACAAACAAACAAAGAAAAAAAAACCTAGGCATATACCTAACCAAGGAAGTGAAAGATCTGTATAAGGTAAACTGCAAAACACTGCTGAAAGAAATCATAGATGACACAAACAAGTGGAAACACATCCCATGCTCGTGAATGGGTAGAGTCAATATTATGAAAATGACCATACTGCCAAAAGCAATTTACAAATTCAATGCAATTTCCATGAAAATACCATCATCATTCTTCACAAAACTAGAAAACACAATCTTAAAGTTCATACGGACCAAAAAAGACCTGCATAGCCAAAGGAAGACTAAGCAAAAAGAACAAATCTGGAGGCATCACATTATCCAACTTCAAACTATACTTATAAGGCTATAGTCACCAAAACAGCTTAAGTACTGACATAAAAATAGGCACATAGACCAATTAAACAGACTAGAGAATCCAGAAATAAAGCCAAATACTTACAGCCAACTGATCTTCAACAAAGCAAACAAAAACATAAATTGGGGGAAGGACACCCTGTATTAGTCAGGGTTCTCTAGAGGGACAGAACTAATAGTATATATGTACATATGAAAGGGAGTTTATTAAGGAGAGTTGACTCACATCATCACAAGGTGAAGTCCCACTATAGGCTGTCTACGAGTTGAGAAGCTAGGAAGCCACTCGGAGTACCAAAGCCTCAAAAGTAAGGAAGCTGACAGTGCAGCCTTCAGTCTGTGGCTGAAGGCCGAAGAGCCCCTGGCAAACCACTGGTGTAAGTCCAAAAGTCCAAAAGCTGAAGAACTTGGAGTGTGATGTACAAGGGCAGGAAGCATCCAGCAAGGGAGAAAGGTGAAAATTGGAAGACTCAGCAAGTCTGTTCATTCCACCTTCTTCTGCCTGCTTTATCTTGCTGTGCAGGCAGCCGGGGGGATGGTGCCCATCCAGATTAAGGGTGAGTCTGCCTCTCCCAGTCCACTGACTCAAATGTTAATCTCCTCTAGCAACACTCTCACAGACACACCCAGAAACAACTTTGCATCCTTCAATCCAATCAAGTTGACACTTAATATTAACCAACACAACACGCTATTCAACAAATAGTGTTGGGATAATTGGCAAGCTACGTGTAGAGGAATGAAATTGGATTCTCATATCTCACCTTATACAAAATTCAACTCAGGATGCATCAAAGACTCAAATCTAAGACCTGAAACCATAAAAATTCTAGAAGATAATGTCAGAAAAACCCTTCTAGACATGGGCTTAGGCAAAGAGTTAATGACCAAGAACCCAAAAGCAAATGCAACAAAAACAAAGATAAATTGATGTGACTTAATTAAACTAAAAACCTTCTGCACAGCAAAAGAAATAATCAGCATAGTAAACAGACAACCTACAGAGTGGGGGAAAATCTTTGCAAACTATGCATCTGACAAAGGACTAATATCCAGAATCTACAAGGAACTCAAACAAATCAGCAAGAAAAAAAGCAGACAATCCCATCAAAAAGTAGGCTAAGGACATGAATAGACAATTCTCAAAAGAAGATATACAATGGCCAACAAACATGTACAAAATGCTCAACATCACTAATTATCAGGGAAATGCAAATCGAAACCACAATGAGATACCACCTTACTCCTGAAAGAATGGCCATAATTAAAAAATTAAAAAATAATAGATGTTGGCATGGATGTGGTGAAAGGGGAACACTTTTATACTGCTGGTGGCAACATAAACTAGTACAACCACTATGGAAAACAGTATGGAGACTGGCTGGGCATGGTGGCTCACACCTGTAATCTCGGCACTTTGGAAGGCCAAGACAGCCAGATCACTTGAGGTTATGAGTTTGAGACCAGCCTGGCCAACATGGTGAAACTCCATCTGTACTAAAAATACAAAAATTAGCTGGGCATGGTGGTGTGCACCTGTAATTCTAGCTACTCAGGAGGCTGCGGCAGGAGAATCACTTGAACCCGGGAGGTGGAGGTTGCAGTGAGCCAAGATCACACCACTGTACTCCAGTCTGGGTGACACAGCGAGACTCTACCAAAAAAAAAAAAAAAGAACTAAAAGTAGATCAGCCATCCCACCACTGGGTATCTACCCAGAGGAAAGAAGCGATTATATGAAAAAGACACTTGAACATACATGTTTATAGTAGCATAATTCACAACTGCAAAAATATGGAACCCGCTCAAATGCCCATCAATCAAGTGAATAAAGAAAATGTGGTATGTATGTATACCATGGAATACCACTCAGCTAAAAAAAAAAAAAAAAAGTCATTTGCATTCTAGATAGAATTGGAGACCATTATTCTAAGTGAAGTAACTCAGGAGTAACAAACATCGTTATGTTCTCACTTATAAGTGGGAGCTAAGCTATGAGGACACAAAGGCATAAGAATGATACAGTGGACTTTGGGGACTCAGGGGAAGGCGGGGGCAAGATGAAAGACTACACATTGGGTACAGTGTACATTAGTTGGGTGATGGGTGCACCAAAATCTCAGAAACCACCACTAAAGAGCTTATCCATGTAACCAAACACCACCTGTTCCCCCCAAACTATTGAAATAATAATAATAATAATAATAATAATAATAATAATAATAATAAAAGACATGGTTGTGTTATGGTGTCTAGGCTGAATTGCAATAGTTATTCACAGGTGTAATCATAGTGCACTGTGGCCTCAAACTCCTGACCTCAAGTGATCCTCCTGCCTCAGCCTCCCCAGTAGCTGGGTGTATTTCGTTTTGTTTGGAGCTTTGCCAAAAATTGTTTCTTCTTTCAGAAAGGCATATCGTGAACAGACACCACTAGTTGTATTTGAGTAGCTGATACAGCACAACTGTGTAGCCTGTGTTTGTAAGCTGTCACATTCACAGTTATTCTGCATATAGATGCAAGCATATGACTACTTGTTTTTTGGTTTATACGTGACCAACATTTGCATATTAAAATACACATTATGTTGTTGTTGTCAGCCTTTCTGGAAATTACGTTTATATAGGACATATCTATGAATTTTGTTTCAGGATGGTAAAGGAGGTGGTGTTACATTTCTGTACTGCTGGTGCATTGAGAGACCCAAGCAAGTATCAGGCTTTTCATCCGTGGAACACATGCTCCAGAACCTTCTAGCTGTTCACTTGTGATGGATACTCTGTTAGCCTTCACTATTGAATACACTTTTAAAAATGATCAAAACCAACATTTCCCACAGTGTGAAATGTTTACAAAAAAGGTATGTTGGGTTTGTTAGGGCTAGACATTGTTATTCTAAGTAAAGAAACCTGGAGAATTTTCCTAACCCAGCTAAATTTATTCGACAACAGAACAGTTTTATTTGATGCCTGCTGCTAAGTTTAATTATTTACTGGGTTTTCCATTTGTCCCTCTGATTTTAGTGTAAACTTATTACCCATCCAAGATGTGGGCCAATGCTTCTTTTCAAGCTTGCGCTAACTAATAACAGAGACCAGAGCTGGAACTTAGTCAAGGCAAAGCTACAAGCCAAACAGTGGTGGAGAAGGGTGGAACATGTCATGACTTGAGGTAATGATGAGCATGTGGGTGAAGTGAGGGGCAGTGAGACCATATGGGGAACGCTGAGGCCAAGTGGGTGTGTGTCAATGGAGGGCATGTGTGCGTAGGGTTGGGCACTGGGCACTCCCCGTATAACCACTAACAGATTAAAAACTCTGGTATTTTTGCTGATTCCTTAAATAAGGGAATATATGGAATTTTGTATAAGTCTCAGTTGTGATGAATTGTTCCTCAGTTGTGATGAATTGTTTCTACAGTTAACCAAATTGGGATTTGGAACATTTAAAAGCCTGATATACAATGTACAAAATTCAGTAGCACTTCTGTACTTCTTTTTTTGTTTTTTTGAGTCAGGGTCTCACTCTGTCACCAGGCTGGAGTGTAGTGGTGCGATCTCAGCTCATGGCAACCTTTGCCTCCCAGGCTCATGTGATACTCCCAACTCAGCCTCCCAAGTAGCTGGGACTACAGGCATGCATCACCACGTCCAGCTAATTTCTGTATCTTTTGGTAGAGATGGGGGTTTTGCTATGTTGCCTAGGCTGGTCTCGAACTCCTGAGCTCAGGCGATCTGCCTGTGTCAGCCTCCCAAGGTGCTTGGATTACAGGCGTGAGCCACTGCGCCCTGCCAAAAATCAGTAGCACTTCTAGATACCAACAACATCTAAGCTAAGAACCAAATCAAGAATGCAATCTCATTCACAATAGCCACAAGAAGAATGAAATACCCAGGAATACAGCTAACCAGGGAGTGAAAGATCTGTACAATGAGAATTACAAAACACTGCTGAAAGAAATCAGAGATGACACAAACAAATGGAAAAATGTTTCATGCTCATGAATAGGAAAAATCAATATTGTTAAAATGGACATATTGCCCAAAGTGATTTACAGATTCAATGTGATTCCTATCAAACTACCAATGACATTCTTTACAGAATTAGAAAAAGTTTTTTCTTATTTAAAATTCATATAGAAACAAAAAAGAGCCTGAATAGCCAAAGCAATTCTAAACAAAAAGAACAAAGCTGGAAGCATCACATTATCCTACTTCAAACTATGTTACGAGTCTACAGTGACCAAAACAGCATGGTACTGTACAAAAACAGACACGTAGACCAATGGAACCAAATAGAGTGCCCAGAAATAAAGCTGCACACCTGCAACCATCTGATCTTTGACAAAGTCAATGAAAACAAGCAATAGGGAAAGGACTCCCTGTTTAATAAATCATGCTGGGATAGCTTGCTCGCCATATGCAGAAGATTGAAACTGGACCCCTACCTTTCACCATATAGAAAAATTAACTCAAGATGGATTAAAGACTTATATGTAAAACCTAAAACTATAAAAACTCTCGTAGAAAACCTAGGAAATACCATTCCAGACATAGGCCCTGGCAAAGATTTCATGATGAAGGTGCCAAAAGCAATTGCAACAAAAACAAAAATTGGCAAATGGGACCTAGTTATACTAAAGACCTTCTGCACAGCAAAAGAAACAATCAACAGAGTAAACAGATAATCCACAGAATGGGGGAAAATATTTGCAAACTATGAATCTGACAAAGGTCTAATATTCAGGATCTAAAAGGAGCTTAAACAAATTAACAAGCAAAAACCAAGCAACTCCCTTAAACAGTGGGCAAAGGGCATGAACGCTTTTCAAAAGAAGGCATAACAAATGGCCAACAAGCATATGAAAAAATGTCCAACATCACTAATCACTAGAGAAATGCAAATCAAAACCACAATGAGATAGATACCATTTTCCACCAGTCAGAATGACTATTACTAAAAGGTCAAAAAATAACAGATGCTGGTGAGATTGTAGGAAAAAGGGAACGCTTATACACTACTGGTGGGAATGTAAATTAGTTCAGCCCCCATGGAAAGCAGTTTGGTGATTTCTCAAAGAACTTAAAACAGAACTGCCATTCAACCCAACAATCCCATTATTGGGTATATACCCAAAGGAATATAAATCATTCTACCATAAAGACACATGCATGCATATGTTCATTGCAGCACTATTTACAATGGCAAAGACATGGAATCAACCTAGATGCCCATCAAAAGTAGACTGGATAAAGAAAATGTGGTACATATACATATGGAGTACTATGCAGCCATAAAAATTAATAAGATCATGTCCTTTACAGCAACATGGTTGGAGCTGGAGTTATTTTAAGTTATTCTAAGAAAACTAACCTAGGAACCAAAAACCAAATGCTGTGTGTTCTCACCTATAAGTGGGAGCTAAACATTGGTACATATGGACACAAAGAAGGGAACAATAGGCACTGGGACCTACTTGAGGGTGGAGGGTGGGAAGCAGGTGAAGATCAAAAAACTACCTTGGATACCATGTTTATTACTAGGTGATGAAATAATCTATACACCAAACTCCTGCAACATGCAATTTACATATGTTACAAACCTGCACATATACTCCTGAAACTAAGTGTTTTTCTTAAAATTAATGTAAAGATAGTTTGCTTTACATTCCTCTTACCACACGCAACAGGTCACATGCATCATAAAAGAAATAGGCCGGGTGTGGTGGCTCATGTGTGTAATCCTGGCACTTTGGGAGGCTGAGATGGGCAGATCGTTTGAGCCTGGGAGTTCGAGATCAGCCCGGGCAACATGGTGAAACCCAGTCTCAACCAAAAAAATGAAAAAATTAGCCAGGTGCTGTTGCATGCACCTGTAATCCCAGCTGCTTGGGAGGCTGAGACAGGAGAATTGCTTGAACTTGGGAGGTAGACGCTGCAGTGCGCCTAGATCGCTCCACTGCTCTCCAGCCTGGGTGACAGAGCAAGACTTTGTCTAAAAAAAAAAAAGTTAAGTGCTTTAAATGCCAAACAGTCAGCTATAGGATTTTGTTACCGAAGAAAGTCAAATGGAAGCACCTGACAGATGAAATCTGGAGATGGCTAAATAAAAGCAGTGACTGTAGAGATTTTCCCAGTGACCATACTTGACCAGGATCAGAAAACCTCAGGATCGGGAATCAGGCTTTCTTGGTCTTGCCTCCTGCTTTGCTGTGAAACCTGGGAATGTAGTTAGCCTCTCTGTCTTACCTGTTTTTCTGTCTACCTCAATAGGGATTATGAATATCATACACAATGACAAATGGTAAAGTATCTTGAAAATGGAAACTTCTGTACTATTTAAGATGTTGTAGTTACTAATTAATTCTGGTTTATGATGCAGTTTAAATGAGGTTCTTTTTTATTGCAAATTGATTATTTCCTCTGTTAGTATTCTATTGATAATATTTATTTAATCAAAACATCATTATTTGTCCACAGACAAATAGTAACAGTGCTGCCACTGGGGTCTAGGCAACCTGATTCACAACCTGGGGTACTTCCCCAGGGTCTTCAGGTCAACTGAATTTAGTGCTGCCTGGAACCCCACTTCCTCTTTAATTTTGCATAACTAGACTCTTGCCTAGTAGTGTTGCTATTATCTCTTCGAAATAGTGGAGAGACATGACTTATGGCTCTAATGTATTCTCATAGCTTCCTTACTGGTCATGGACTTTTTCTTCCCATATAGGCATAAGTATCTGGGCCCCAGCCTATATCCTAGAGATTATACAGATGGCTGCAGGTAAGCGGGTGTTCCCTAGTTAATGTCTACAACCATTTGTGTAGAATAGCCTGGATCTCCAGGGAAGCTCTCTTCTCTGGTGGCCTTGGGAGCTGGCAAAGTTACCACGGAGATCCTTGCCTGGAGTGATCATGAGAGCCAGCCACACCAGAGGCTCAGGTGGTTCCAGGTTTTTTTTTGTTTTTTATTTTTGTTTTTTTTTGAGAACGGAGCCTCACTCTGTTGCCCGGGCTGGAGTGCAGTGGTGGTATCTCAGCTCACCACAACCTCCACCTGTCAGGTTCAAGCGATTCTCATGCCTCAGCCTCCTGAGTAGCTGGAACTACAGGCACGTGCCACCACACTTGGCTACTTTGGGTATTTTTAGTAGAGATGGGATTTTGCCCTGTTGCCCAGGCTGGTCTGGAACTCCTGGCCTCAAGTGATTCGCACAAAGTGCTGGGATTACATGTGCGAAAAACCACACCCAGCTGGTTCCAGGCCCTCTCTAAGGCACCAGACTTTTCCATCTGCATTCTGACTCACAGTCAGACTTAAATCCCCAGGGCCCACCAAGAATAGCCCAGAACTCCTTGAGGGAGCCCTAGAACTGACCAGTGTTCTGAGGCATCTTCCAGGCTGAGCTACATGAGCCATTAGCAGACCTTGGGTGAGAGCTAAAATTATCATAAGCCATGTGCTCCCCACTTATGTCCCGGGGTTCCTCTCGGGCATCTCCGGTGTGTTGTGGAGCATCTGTGATAGAGGACTGTTGTCAGCAATCAGCTCTGTCTGCCAGAGGGGCACCAGCAGCTCTTTTCTGAGGAGGAGGCTGTCCCTCAAAGAGTCTTAATTGTGAGGCCAATTTTATTCTCATCATTATACTTTCCTTTGAAATGGCTGTTTCCTATTTCAAGAGCCAGCTCAAATGCTACTTTTTCCCCTGTAGGCTCCCAATTTGAACAGAATAATTGACTCCATAAAGTGCTGTCTGTGTGCCATAGCATTTTTTTTATTTTGATATGGAGTTTCACTCTTGTTGCCCAGGCTGGAGTGCAAGTGCCATAGAATTTTATCTACATCAATAGTGAAACTAGCATTTTATCTACATCAATAGTGAAACTTAACACACAAGTATCTAAAATGTGTCTGCCTATGTGAATAACACATGTTTATTGGCTTAATTCCCTCAAAAAACAGTATGATGGAGATAAAAGACAGACATTCTATTTCTAATTATTTCCACAAATTTATTGAGAACCTACTAACAGGTTAGACACTGGCATGACCTGAAGATGCAATTATGAATAAGACACACATAATGCTTGCCTTCAGGGAGCTTTCAGTCTTTTCTACTTTCATGTCTTGGTTCCTCAATTCATTTATGCTTTCCCTGATAAATCAAATGTTGCTTCAGGTGGTGGTGAGCCAAGTCGGACTATTCCTTCTTGCTTACCTGAGAGGTGAATGAACATCCAGGGGAAGGGGCTGCTGCTGCTGGTGGTAGGAGAAGCAGCAGGTGGCTTGGCAGAATTATGTCCTCCTTCTGACTGCACTCATGATGATTGTAGCATGCCCAGTTTCTTCAGTTCTCTCCAACAGGAACCACAGATGATCTCAGTGGTGGCCTTGTGCATCTTGCTAATCACAGGTTGGATCTTGTGAGTGTATAGGCTTGATCTCCTGGAGTAGGTACCCAGAATGGATAGAGCCAAGGGGCAACAGGAGGCCAAACCAAAAAAGCCAAGTCCATTTCAGATCCAATGGGATGAATAGTGAGGGGCAAATTTCTAAGTTTAGAGGTGATATTGGACAAGGATGAAGCTTGTTGTTGTAGGAGAAGCTGGAGATTAAGAGTTAGGTAGTTAGTGGATCCAAGAGTTTTGTGGTAAAAAGAACTGGGATGTCCAGAGCTCTCTGTTCTTGAATTTCTGGGATTACTTAAAGAGACAGGGCTATGGTCAGGCACGGTGGCTTGTGCCTGTAATCCCAGCACTTTGGAAGGCCGAGGCAGGAGAATCGCTTGTGCTCAGGAGTTCAAGCTCAGCCTGGGCAGCATAGCAAGACCTGGCCTCCACAAATAATTTAAAAAATTAGCTGGGCATGATGGCATGCGCCTGTAGTTCCAGCTACTCAGAAGGCTGAGGCAGGAGGATTCCTTGAGCACTGGAGGTCAAGGCAGCAGTGGGCTAATACTGTGCCACTGCACTTCAGCCTGGGTGACAGAGCAAGACTGTGTCTAAAAGAAAAAAAATACAAGGCTAGGTCAGACAGTGGTGTGTAGTTCTGTGGGCACAAACAAAGAATCATAAAATGTAGTCCTTGCCCCTTAAGGAACCTATATTCTAGCTGTGAAAGAATAATCACACTTTTAAAAAAAGAATGGAGTAAGATGAGATTACATTTAATCAAAGACTAGAGTACTAGAGTACAGGTGTTTGTAGAAGAGGGTTGGGTCAATGTGAGCTAAACGCTTGGGAAGGTCTTGTGGGCCTCAGGGCACAGGCAGGGTTCAGAGATCCTGGCTCATTCACAGCCAGCAATCCATGTCATATAGTCACCTCCCATGCTAGAAACCGCAGTGAAGTCTGTGCCCAGGCTACAATTAATGTGAACAAAGCTAAGGACAACAGTAGAATGCTCAGAAGAATGCCATCTTGACCTTAGTCAATTCAACTTTCTCTTTCTGAATACCGTATGAAGAAATCTCAATTATCATGAAAATATTCCCGGCTCTCATAGTTGAGTGTGGGAAAGCCAAGAGCTCCCCAAACCCTATTGTGTGGCAAGGAATGGTGGACAAAAATGGTTGCCTCAGATGCAAGGTTGGCATTTTGCCACATTTGGATGGCACAGGTGGATAGGCCTTTGGGTCTGGGCAAATTTCCCAGCTCCACCTGGGGTCTGACTCACGCTGCCTGCCTGCAATGCCCTTTCTGTGGCATGTTTTCTGTTCTGCTAGATTACCTTTCACTGGTTGAAAAGACAACCTCTCATCACTGAGATTGAAATGTTTAAAAAGACGACATCTCACCACTGAGACTGCAGGCATGCATCTCTTGATACTAGATGGAGCCCTGTGTCTCCTGGTGTCTCTCCTCAGAGCACACACCTACCCCAGTTGTGCACATTTCATTCTTGCACTTGTGTTAGGAGGCATGGAATTTTGAGTTTCTTGAGGCATGAAGGAAGATGTGCTCATCAATAACTGTCTTCCCTGCCTTTGCTTTGCCAGTAGGAGAGAGCTGGATAATAAAACTTGTGATTTATTTGGACCAACTGCATTAGGAATTAACAGTGGTGATTTAATTCCAGTAATGCTTGACCTCTTCTTCTGCATTTTGTCTGTTTCGTCAAGCTGTGCCCCTGCTATAAGTGACTGATAATCACTAATTCTAAACTTGCTTAAAGAGTATAAAAGGGGCTGTGTGCAGTGGCTCATGCCTGTAATCCCAGCACTTTAGGAGGCTGAGATGGGTGGATCGAGACCAGCCTAACCAACGTAGTGAAACCCCGTCTCTTCTAAAAATACAAAATTAGCCTGGTGAGGTGGCACATGCCTGTAATGCCAGCTACTTTGGAGGCTAAGGCAGGAGAATCGCTTGAACCTGGGAGGCAGAGGTTGCAGTACCGGAGATCGTGCCATTGCACTCCAGCCTGGGCAACAAGAGTAAAACTCCATCTCAAAAAAAAAAAAAAAGAGTATGAAAGGGTACATGTCACCTGAAATCTCAATAGAATTTTATTTGTCACCACATAATTTTGTAAGACTTTCAAAATATTTCTTGAATTATTACCAGATGATTGGAAAGTCCAGACAACTGGCTGGCTCATTTTTTGACTGACTGACTTACCTTTACAAGTGTTTTGAGGGGACCTTGCAATTGTAAAGTGATGAGTTTGTTGGTCAATTAATTAATTCATTTAACACGTTTATTGAGTATCTATTCTGTCATGCTCTGTTCTAGCTGTTGGGAATAGAGCAGTGTATAATACGGAAACCTGCCCTCGTTTAGGGGAGACAGATAAATAGAAAACAAAGGAAAGAAAGTAACTGGTGATTTGAGCATGAGAAGTACTGTGGAGAAAAATCAGGGAAGGGCATGTAGGCTGCTTGTTTGGGAAAGCAAGTGGGAAAAACATTTCAGTTTTCAATATTGTTGTATGGAAAGGCATTGCTGAGAAAATGACATTAGAGCTGTCAACCTAAATAACAGAGAGGCTTTCTAAGAGAAAATGGTATTTATTTGGGAAGAGAGCATTGCAATGGGAATATAACTGCCATGGTAAACTATGTGTGCATTCAGGAGATAAAGACAGACATGGGTTTTTTAAAGGAAAAATGAGGAGGGTTACATAATTTTTTTTGTTTGTTTTTTGAGACAGAGTCTCACTCTTTTGCCCAGGCTGCAGTGCAATGGCCCAATCTATAAAGTAGTTATAACTACCTTATATCCTTTTAGAAATGGGGAGTGATGGATGAATACAAACACAATTTAAGAGAAACTGCAGTGTACTTAGTAGCTTGGAACTGGGAAGAAAGTAGCCATGGCTTTGGAAAAAAGCCACCCTCCAGCTTGACCTTGCAAGATGAGGATTCCCATTTCTTCACTCTCCCTGCTGCAGCCTTTCTCCTCTTGCTTATATTCAGGGTTCCCTCTGGAGCTGGGGGAGGAGGAAAGAAGCAGGATTCTCTGAATCCTCAGCCCTGACTACTGCAACCCATGTGGCCACATAGCATGGTGGTTAGGAGCACGGACTGAGATCAGACAAACAGTTCATACCCTGACCACCTGGGGTCTGAGTTCTCAGCTCCATCTGTAAAATGAAGATAAAAAATAATAGCTACCTATTAAGAAGGAGGAGGATTAAGTAGGATAATGTTCACAGATAAAATGCATAGCACAGAGCTGATACATATAGACACTATGAATGTCTTGCCTGTTATTGTTATTTTTATTATTTGACATTCTTTAATTTTGAAAAGACACACTGGACTTGATTAAGATCTGGCTCTTCATTGTCTCCAGTCAAATGTCCTGTGGCGACTCTCTGTGGTACTGACCCTTCACATCTTGGTTTGATATGGCTTACTGCAAATAAAACAAAACCAATATGAATAGTGAATAAATCCAACAACCACAGCCAGCTTTCCACTTCCTAAAAACCTCAGTAATGCTAAGGATGGGGCCACACAGAGATGCAAGGAAGAGAGGACAGTGAGGAGGGAGCTGCATCAGGAACTACCTGTACTTTGTAAGCTCATCCCCCTCCTCCCAATACCTGTGAGCACTTCTTCAGGTTCTGTTAGTAGAAAATGATGTAGCCAAAGAGGATTGAAAAGTCCAATTTAATATATTTTACTTAATTGTGTTAGAATAAAAGAAAGGTTTTTTCAAAAAGCTCACGTGTTTGGTAATTTTTTTTTCACCATATAAACATGTTGAACCACTGACCTTTGTGCAGAGAGAGGGTACAGTGGAGGGAGTGTATGGCGGCGGACTCCCAGGTGCAGGCTGTATAAACTTTGGTCAAGTGTGAAGCTTCTACATGTGTAAAATGGGGAGAACATTTTCCTCACAAGGCTGTTGAAAGGATTGAGGCACGTGGTGTGTGGGAAGTGTCCTAGCCAGAATAGGTTTTTAATGATGTTAGTGTGATTTTTTTGAAGCCCTTTCTTCAATTTTTTCACTTTTTTTGCCACATCATTGGAACTGCTTAATTATTCAGGATTTTTATATCGAGTTTATGGATTATGGAAGCCCTTTGCTAATAGGTTTATCTCCTGATGACTTTTAAAACTGCAATATAACTGCATATCAGCATGTCAATTATGAGAAACAGCAAACAATTCAACATCGATACTGCTGAATGCCTTGGTAAAATGGTTTTTATAAAAAGGAGTTTGAAAGTATAGTTAAAATAAAACTTCATGTTTTTAATGTTTATTTGACCTATGGACATAGTTTGCAAGTTGATAGTTTTTCTCATTTTTAAAGTTTTTTTTTCTGATTATGCACTTATCACAAAAATGTGAAGATCAGAATAAAATCACCCATAATCTTATTGCCAAGAAATAACCACTCGTAACTTAATTTTTTCCCTTTGATATGCATAGCTCTTTATATGACTTTTTCCACTTAAAAGTATATCTTAAGTATTTTCCCAAATTACTAACATTGAAATTGCTTTCATAATGGATGTACTGTGATCTACATAATTATTTTCCTAATTTAGACAATAAAGTTTGCCTAAGCTTCTTCACAAGAAATGCTTTTGAATGTGAGCTTTTGTCTGCATTTCTAATTAATACCTGAGCGTGAATTCCTAGGAGTAAAATTATTGGGACAATCTTATTTATTAATTGTGGTGTAACAAACCACCTTAAAACTTAGTGACTGAAAACAACACTAATAATTTATTTGCTCCCAATTTTGCAATTTGGGAAGGGCTCTTTGGGGACAATTTGTCTCTGTTCCACATAATGTTAGCTGAGGTGACTTCACTGGGGCTGGAGACCCACTTCCAAGATAGCTCACTGATACAGCTGACAAACTGATGCTGGTTGGTGGCTGGAGGCATTGAGTGCCCTCCAGATGGACTTCTCTACTGGGTTCCAGGAGAGAGGAAGTGGAAGCTGTTAGTTCTCTTAAAGGCTAGGCACAGAACTGGCAGAGTGCCTTCCACCATGCTCCATTGCTCAAAGTGGTCACAGGCCAAATTCCAGAGTGTGGTTAAAATAGGCCACACCTCTTTCCAGGGGATGGGTCGAAGAATTTGTGGCCATAATGAATTTACCACAAAGAGCATATTGTTGAAGGGTCTTTATGCATATTAGCAAATCACTTTCCAGAAAGGTTGTCTATCATTACACTCACCTACATTAAATATTAAAAATTTTAAAAATCTCTACTTATTCATTAGGTGAAATGTGGGATCTCATTGTTTTACTTTGAACTTACCTAGTGCACTTACACAGACTTGATAAAAATTTATATTTCTTCCTTTGTGTAAGAAAGAAATATAAATTTCATTTTTGGAGTCAATTTGTTTAAGTGTTAACAATCTTATAGAATTACAGGAGTTGTTTATATGTATTATTGACATTAAGAATGTGTCACAGTTGTTGCAAGTATTCCTTTCAGTTTTCTTAATTAAAAATAAAAAACCTCTTCCTCTTAATTGAGAAAAAATTAGACAAAACAATTTCCTATTAAATTCACATGATCTTATGAGTCCGGCTGCCGTGCATTGATCTCAAAACAATGATATATGTTTTACATTTTAATAGAATCTTTTAAGTCAATTTCAGTTTTACTCATCTAACATGTCACCAGAAACCCAGAAATTAGTATGATTTATTAATTATCTTTATTTTGGAGGGACTGAATCCAGAAAGCTTGGATAAGTTTATCAGAATAAAAATGGAGGAACAAAAAACTGTGTCATCATCCCTTAATTTGCTCTTTGTACCTTAACTGGTGGGAAAGCCTCTAAACCTCCCTGAGCCTCACATTTTTAAACTGTAAAGTAGGGTAATAGCAGGGACACTGTGAGGCTTAGAGAAGATATTTATGAGGTGCCTAACATGTAATGGTATGTAGTGGGCACCATAATTACTCACCTAAGTTCTCCGTTGTGAACCTAGGAAACGCCTTATTTCCAGAATATCAGAGTAAGTTCTACAGATGTCTTTCCAGGGGGGAATTTGGGTTGTGTGAGTGCTGTTATCCAGCCCACCTCAGTTGGTGTCCATTACTCAGTGGTAGTCGGCACCACATGGTGTGTTGCACAGGGATGCAAACTCGATGCCTTGCCCTAATGGCAGGCACATCACTAATGTCAGGCCACAGCTGGAGCAACTGTCTCTGGGATTGTATGATACACTCCTTGAGAATGACTCTTGAGGAGCTTCTTGGAAGAATTTGATGTCCAATCTTAATATTCTGAGAGTTCCATGCTAGTATTGTGACTAATTATACCTTATACCACTTGCGTGCCACTTGATAGTTTTCACAGGACTTTATGTGTTTTTGTCTTCTTTGATCTTCACAGCCATCCTGGGAGGCCAGCCATTCAGATATTATTTCCCTGTTTTACTCAGAGAAAGTCAAGGCTTGAATGGGTTATGACTTGCCTAAAGTTATAAAGTGAGGAAGTGCCAGGCCCAACACCAGATGGCTCCCACAGGCCCCATCCAGAGCATTTCTGTTTGATTGTATGCTGCCTAACTCCCCACCGAGGACATAGTAACAGATGGCCCTGAAATGAGGAGGTCTACAGGATGGATTGTTTTTCTCTTTTGCATTAAAATGGGTTTGCAGAGCGTAGTAGTCAGTGTGGATTCTGGAGTCATCTGGAGTCATTGTCTGCATTTGGATGCTGGCTTTATCACTTAGCTCTGTACCCTTTCTTGCAAAAGGAACTCAGATAAAACAAATGTAACTTTCTGAAGTTTTAAGACCAGAAAGGTCAATTTCTATGTTTATTCAAAAGAAACTTAACCTCTCTATGCCTCAGATACTCCATCTGTAAAATGAGAATAACACTGGTAGCTAACTCATAGGACAGTTGGGGGATTACATTAGAACATCTATGCAAAACAAAAGCACAAGGCCCAGAACCAAAGTAAACACTAACTAAAGCCTCAGTTCTTTCTTGGTATGATCTGTGAAACCTTCAAAATGTCTGTGCTACTGGCCTTTCACTATGCTTTGTACTTCAGGCACTGGCTTCAGGAAGGCTCTGTTAAAAGAGAACCATCCTCCATGAGACAAGACCTGTCCTTTCCATGGGAGAGGCAGTCATTGACAAGTGTCCTCCAACACATTTTCCCAGTTTATCATATTGGCACTGAAGGAACACTCAGGTAAGTATTAATTGCCTTGAGATTAAAAAAGGAATTCAGCCATTAGCCACTCTTAACATTTTGTTGTATTCACTGCCCATTTTATATAAGCACTTAAAATTGGAATCATATCGTGTAAAGATTTTTTGTCACTTGTTTTCTTTACTTCGTGTTTATATTATCTTTACATCTTCTTACTAATAAAAAAAACTTGCTTTCACAGTTGCATTGGATTCCTTATGTGGAGTTACTATTATTTATTACCAATTTGGTATATGGGACAGTTAGTTTTATTTTCCTGTTGTAAGTAATGCTATAGTAAACATCCTTCTACACACATCTTTGAGATGTTCTGTCTTTATATCCTTAGAATAAATTTCTAGAAGTGTAATAACTAATTCAAAGAGTATATGCAGCTTGAGAAATGTTGCTGAACTGCCTCTTAGAAAGTTTTAATTATTTACTACTCCCACCAACAGTATATGTCAGTATCAGGGAGCAATTCATTCCAGCCCTTCCACATTCTCTCATAACCAACTGTTCTTCCCACCCTTCATTCTAAATGTAGTCCTCTATGAAGCCTCTACTTTAGATCAGCTCTTGGTTCCAGCTACATTGTTTCATTTAGTGTCTCCTAAACATCCTCTGTGGGCACCCTCTCTAGGACTTTGCCTTTTTATTTTATTTCTGGAAATGTCTTCTTCCTCTTATCTCTGCATCATAGATCCTTAATTCAAGTCCTAATTCATATGTAAACTTTCCTGATTGTCTGACTTAGTAAATTACCTCACCCCTGAAATCTCTCAACCCTACATTGTACTCTGTCTTCATCAGTCATTTGATACTCATCACATGCTGCCTTATCTGTGAATTAGCTTTGTATGCATTCCTATATTGGTTTCTGAAGGACTTGTATAGTACAGAATTACACTTAAAAATTCTTTGTATTGGCCGGGTGCGGTGGCTCACACCTGTAATCCTGGCACTTTGGGAGGCCACCTGAGGTCAGGAGTTTGAGACCAGCCTGACCAACATGGAGAAACCCCATCTCTACTAAAAATACAAAATTAACCAGGTATGGTGGTACATGTCTATAATCCCAGCCATTCAGGAGGCAGAGGCAGGAGAATCACTTGAACCCTGTTGGTGGAGGTTGTGGTGAGCTGAGATCACACCACTGCACTCCAGCCTGGGCAACAAGAGGGAAACTCCGTCTCAAAAAATAAAAAAATCCCTTGTATTGTTACTGAAATGCCAGGGGTTTGTTCTAGGTCCTACTGCTCACTGCACAGAAAGCCAGTCATTGAGACCGTGAGTATTGCCAGGGAAGAAGGCTTAATCAGGTGCTGCAGCCGAGGTGATGGGAGATCAATCTCAAATCCATCTCCTTGACCAACTAAAATCAGGGGTTTATATAACATGGAAGAAATGTAACTACATGCAGGAAAACATGAACTCAGGAGGCATAAAGAAGAGGAGTTGGTCAAGAGGCAGCAGGTGGTCAGTTAGGCAATCATGATGAGTGAAGGGACTGGCTTCTCATTGTTTGGCTGTGTTGATCTGGTAAGTGTCAGTTCCTTGATACCATCTGGGAGGACTTATGGTTGGTTTCTTGTGAAAGGAACTCAGATAAGACAAATGTAACTTTCTGAAGTTTTAAGACCAGAGAGTCAATTTTTATGTTTATTCAAAAGAAACCATAAACATAAGTTCTGTGGGGACAATTGGGCCGGTTTCAATATCACTCATAACATACATAAACGTGGCTTTGCGTATAACTACACTGTAATATATATGCATGTATAATGTGTATAATAGAACTCCAATGAGGGATCATAATGAAAACTTAAATTGCCTTTTGGTTAACTGCCCTACCAGATCAGACCCTTTCCATTGTTCCAGTCATCAACAAAAAACAGACATCTAGGAGGCTTAGATACTCAGTCTTCTTGAACTTAAACCTCCAGTGTATTATGCTTATCTAAATAAAAAATGATAGGGACTCTTTTTCACATAGCACTTAGGGAATAGCTGGATTCAATTTTAAATCATAAAATTGTAATAAGAATAATCTGGTCAATGTCTAGAATCAGGAATCAAAGCCAATTTGACAAAGGACATATGTACACAAACAATGAAACTAAATATCAATCTTATAAAATAACCTGAAAGATGTAGGAAATCTTAATACTGTTAGTGATAAAAAATGATAGCTCTTTCAAGAAATGCTGAGATTGGGCCAGGTGTGGTAGCTCACGCCTGTAATCCCAGCACTTTGGGAGGCCTAGGAGAGTGAATAACCTGAGGTCAGGAGTTCAACACTAGCCTGGCCAACATGGTGAAACCCTGTCTCTACTAAAAATACAAAAAATTAGCTGGGCATGGTGGCGTGTGCCAGTAATCCCAGCTACTTGGGAGGCTGAGGCAAGAGAATTGCTTGAACACGGGAGGCGGAGGTTGCTGTGAGCCGAGATCACGCCGTTGCACTCCAGCCTGGGCAACAAGAGTGAAACTCTGTCTCAAAAAAAAAAAAAAAAAAAAAAGGAAATGCTGAGATTGAACAAATGTTCAATAAGTCACATTATATAAATAAGTAGGTACATAATGCAAACATGCCCCAAGAAGCTAAAAATTCTATAATTCCATTAATTCCACAGTGCATTTAGAGATAACAATTGCTCTTCATCATTGGTTTTAAATGATCTAGTTAATATTACTGTCAATCTTATAAGATAAGGAATATGAAAAGGTAGTTATGTGACATTTACAATCTTACAGTTTATAGACACAGTTTATAGAGTACATCATCCCACTGGAGTATCATGACCATGCTTTCAGCTAGGCATTAATTGTACAAATAAATAATTGGAAATTCAAGGTGGTTAAAAACTTGGTTAAAGCCATACAACCAATAAGTGGGGTCCCCAAGTCTTGCACCTGGGTTTGTTTGGTTCTCAGTGTAGCGTGCACTCCACTGTAACCTGTGCTTCTACTGCATATTAAGAGCGAGTTTCAGGTTCAGAAGCCTTGCCCTGCATCAGGGTCTTTACAGTGGTAGTTCTCTCTGCCTGGACTGTTCAGCATGCAGATGTATACATACTTGTCTCACTCCCTTACGTCCTTAGTTCTCTGCTCAAATGTTGCTTTATTTGTGAGTTCTTTCTTAATTAGTTACAATACTAATAATCCCCATCTCTCCACACTTACCTAAGAATTTCTTCACTTTTTTTCTTGCTTTATTTTTTCTCAAAGCACCTATCACCATATGACATATTATATATTTACTTGCTAACAATAGCATGTAAGATCCATAAAGACAGGAATATTTATTCTGTGCCCTACTGTATCTCAGCCCTAGAGCAGTGTGGGCACTTAGCAGGCATTCAGTAAATATCTGTAGGATATAAGCAAGTTAAAAAAATAAATCCATGTACTTTCAAGTTTGAATTTGTAGCAGAACATTGGTATTGGTATTGCAGTTAGTCAGGTATGAATTCAGAAATGAAGCAGCAATTGATCAGGGAGCTAAGGAGGTTGAGGGAGTGAGACAAGACATAGATGTCTGCATGATGAACAGTCCAGGCAGAGAGAACTGAAAGTGTAGAGATGCTGAGCCGGGATAAGGCTTCTAGGGCAGTGTAGTCTGAACTGCCTGATTTCTAGCTCTGAGTTCTTCATCCATCCATTTATTCATTCACCGTGCTTTGCTTTTCTTCATACCCCTTATCACCACCCAAAACTTGATTATATATGTATATATATAAATGATGTATTTATACATCATATATATATATATATGTATTCTTATTTGTCTTTCTCCTTATTTCATTCTAATATAAGCTCCAAGAGGGCAGGGGCTTTGCCTTGTAAAATGCCACACCTTCACATTGAGAACAATGACATAAAATAGGAGTCCAATAAATATCTTTTATTAAATAAATAATTAATATATTAATTTAAAAACATTTGTTGAGCACCTACTATATGCCTGGCATAAGCTTTGTCTTTAATTTCACGAGAGAGAAAAACGAGTCAACAGAAAATTGCAGCACAGGTAAGATCTGCCATGGAAGGGGGAACACCGCTATAGGGACTCCTAACCCAGCTGTGAAGGGTCAGGAGAACTTTAAAGGCAGGATTATCCTGAGCTAAGCTTGAAGAATGACAGCACTTGCAAAGGGGCCGGGCCAAGCAAGGACAGGCAAAATCTTAGAAGTGGAAACATTTTGATATGGTGGCAGGCTGGGACTCAGGGTTGGAGGAGAAGTGTCCAGAGGAAGCCGGAAAGCCAAGGGGTTCATATGACATGCAGGCCCATTGGACTTTATTCTGAGCTCAATGGAGAAATCTAAGCAGGGATTCGACATGAGCAGATTTTCTTTATTATCCCACTGTTAGCATTTGAAAGGAAGGACAAGGTAGCAAAAATCAATCTTCATATCAGATCCACAAAGTCAGTAAATTGTAGGTTTGACACAACGAATGAGCTCTTCAGTTGGTTAGGCACAGGCATGAGATGGGACTTTACTTCCCAATTAACCTTTAGCCTGGCTGGCGAAGAAACCCACTCCTAGGCCCAGCCTTCCATAAATGGGGACTGAAATGTCCTATGATCAGGTGGAGACAGCCTAACCCCTGTACAAGCTCTTGGTGACAGTTTGTGGGTGTCTTTGAAAAGCTTGACAGAGGCTTTCTCTCTAATGTAAAAAATGAAGTGAAGCTGTGAAATTGAAATATCTTGAAAAGCTAGTAATTCATACGCTAGATAATTCTAGAGTAACAGAAAGATAAAACTCCTCCTTTCTTAAATTATGCATATGATTTAAAATAATACATGCAAATATTACATTTAATACTTAGAATATTTTTTTTTCTTGAGAGCCCTCCGTTGCCAGGCTGCGGTGCAGTAGCATAGTCTCGGCTCACTGCAACCTCCGCCTCCCAGGTTCATGCCATTCTCCTGTCTCAGCTTCCAGAGTAGCTGGGACTACAGACACCTGCCACCATGCCCAGCTAATTTTTGTATTTTTAGTAGAGAAGGGGTTCCACCATGTTGGCTAGGATGATCTCCATCTCTTGATTTTGTGATCTGCCCATCTTGGCCTCCCAAAGTGCTGGGACTACAGGCGTGAGCCACTGCGCCCCGCCAGAAGATTTTTTTAACCAGTAAGGTGGGTAAGCAGAAAACAAAAGTGGTAATATAAATTGACTTTCATCAAATGTCTAGTTTCTTGAGACCTTATGCCAAATATGTGTCAGCAAGGTCGACCTCTACTTGAGTATAATAGAGAGAGAAATATTAGGGGGCCTGAGAATGTATGTTAGGGCAGGGAGATATGTGCCTATGGGGGAAAACTCCAGCACAGTGAGAGAAAAGACCTGGTGAAGAGTAGGTATCCATTTATTCAGCTCACCTTTGGTTGGATGTTGGCCCTATGTGTGAAAAGCACAGTGTTAACTATATACCTACCAAGATAAAGGGTGTGTAGTTGAATGGTTGCATATATTTGTACATGCAACTATTTTTTTTACATTCAACCTTTTTTTTTGATTGAGTGCAACTCACATAACATAAAATTAACTATTTTAAAGTGAATAATTCAGTGGCATTTAGAGCATTCACAATGTTGTACAACTGCCATCTCTATTTCCAAACACTTTTATTTCCCTAAAGGAAATCCTGTATCTGTTAAGCAGTTGCTCCCTATTCCTCCTCCTTACCTGGCCCTGGTAATCATCAATCATCATTCTATCTTTATGAATTTACCTATTCTGGATATTGGTTTGCCTCTGTGTCTCCACCCAAATATCACCTTGAATTGTAATAATCTCCACATATCAAGGGCAGGGCCTGGTGGAGGTAATTGAATCATGGGGCAGTTTCCCCCATGATGTTCTCGTGGTAGTGAGTGAATTCTCACAAGATCTGATGTCTTTATAAGTGGCTTTCCCCTTTAATGGGCACTCATTTTTCTCTCTTGCTGCCCTGTGAAGAGGTGCCTTCTGCTGTGATTGTAAGTTTCCTGTGGCCTCCCCAGCCTTGCAGAACTGTGAGTCAATTAAACCCCCTTTCTTTATTCCACTGAATGGAATAATTCAGTGGCATTTAGTACATTCACAATGTTGTACAACTGCCATCTCTATTTCCAAACACATTTACTGCCCCAAAGGAAATCCTATATTTGTTAAGCAGTTGCTCCCTATTCCTTCTTCTCTCCCGGCCCTGGTAACCACCAATCATCATTCCATCTCTATGAATTTACCTATTCTGGACATTTCAGACAAATAGAATTACATAATATGTCACCTTTTGTGTCTGGCTTCTTTCTCTTAACATAATGATTTTGAGGTTCATTTACCTTGTAGCCTGTATTAGTACTTCATTCCTTTTTATGGTTGAAAATATTGCATTGTATGTGTATACCACAATTTGTTTTTGCATTCACCTGTTGATGGACATACATGCTGTTTCTACTTTTTGGGTATTGTGAATAGTGCTGCTATGAACATATGTGTACATGCACTTATTTGAGTACCTGTTTTCAATTCTTGCCAGTATCTACTGCCCAACTGATTTTTTTTGACAAAGAAGTGAAGCAATGGAGAAAGTGTAGTATTCTCAACTAATGGTGCTAGAGCAATTGGGCATCTATAGACAAAAAAAAAAAAACCATGACCTAACCATGATACCTCAATATTAATCCAAAATGGATCATGAATTTAAACTAACATGTAAAACTATACAAACTCCTAAAAGAAAACATAGGGAAAAATCTTCTAGACCTAGGGCTAGGTGAACAGTTCTTAGATATGACATCAAACACACCATCCATAAAAGGCAAAGTTAGCAAATGGGTCTGTAAAAAATTTAAAATGTTTGTGCAGCAAAATAATCTGTTAAGAGTAAGAAAAGACAAGTTACATAGAAAACATTTACAAATCACAAATTTGACAAAGATCTTATATCTAGACTGTACAAAGAACTTTCAAACTCGACAGGGAAAAACCAAACAGTCCAACTGGAAAATGCACAAAAGACTAGAACAGCTATTTCACCCAAGAAGAGAAACAGATGACAAATAAGCTCATAAAAAGATGTTCAACATTATTAGCTGTTAGGAGAAGGCAAATTCAAACCACAACAAGATATCACTATTCACCTGTCAGATGAGGCAAAATAGTGATCCTACCAAATGCTGGAGAGAATGCAGAGAAACTAGATTTCTCATACATTGTTAAGAATGTCTAGTGGCACAGCTACTGTGGAAAGATATTTGGCAGTTTCTTGTAAATCAAAACATGTACTTACCATAATGACCCAGCAATTGCACTCTTGAGCATTTATCCCAGAAAGATGAAAACTTAGGTTCACACAAACATCTGTAAACAAAAGTTTCTAGCAGCTTTGCGATAGTCTCAAACTGGAAACAGCCAAACTCTAGTACATCTATGGAAATGAACTGTTGATACATGCAACAATCTGGATGAATCTCAAGGGCATTATGCTGAGTGAAAAAAGCCAATTGCAAAAGGTTACTTACATACTGTATAATTCCATTTCTATAACATTTTCAAAATGACAAAACTACAGTGACAGGCATGGGGAGTGGGTGTGAAGATAAAAGGAGAATATGGGGGATTTCTTTGTGGTGATGGAACAGTTCTGAGTCCTGATTGTGGTGGCCATATAAATATATACATGGGATAAAATTGCACAGAACTAAACACACACACACACACACACACACACACACACACATAAGTGAGCACATGTAAAAACTGGTGAAATTAAACAAAGTCTATGGTCTAGTTAACAGAATTATACCAAAGTCAATTTCATGTTTTGATATTGTATATCAGCTGTCACCACTAGGGGGATGCTGGGGAAAGACTGCAATGACTATTTTGCAACTTCCTGAGAATCTATAATTATTTCAAAATAAAGAGTTAAAAAGAAACATAAGTGGTGCTTGGGGATGATGGGATCACACTTGTAATCCCAGCATTTGAGGAGGCTGAGGTAGGAGCATTACTTGAGGCCATGAGTTTGAAACTAGCCTGGGCAATATAGTGAGGTCTGTCTTTATAAAAACAAACAAAAAACCAAAACAAACAAACAAAAAACCAAAACAAACAAACAAAAAACAAAGCCAGGTGTGATGGGGGCACACCTGTAGTCCTAGCTACTTGAGAGACTGAGGCAGTAGGATTACTTGAGCCCAGGGTTTTTTTTTTTTCTTTTTTTCCTTTTTTTTGAGATAGAGTCTTGCTCTGTTGCCCAGGCTAGAGTGCAGCGGTGGGATCTTGGCTCACTGCAACCTCTGCCTCCTGGGTTCAAGTGAATCTTGTGCCTCAGCCTCCTGAGTAGCTGGGATTACAGGTGCATGCCACCACACCTGGCTAATTTTGTTTTTTTTTTGTACCTTTAGTATAGATGGGGTTTCACCATATTGGCCAGGCTGGTCTCGAACTCCTGATCTGAAGTTATTCACCCCCCTTGGCCTCCCAAAGTGTTGGGATTACAGGCGTGAGCCACCGCTCCCAGCTGTGCCCAGCGGTTTGAACCTGCAGTGAGCCATGATTGCACCATTGAACTCCAGCCTGCGTGACGGAATGAGTTCCCATCTCAAAACAAAACAAACTAGAAATTAAGTGGCGAGTTAAAAATGCTCATGAGGCTGGGCGCGGTGACTCACATCTGTAATCCCACCACTTTGGGAGGCCGAGGAGCGCGGCTCATTTGAGGTCAGGAGTTGGAGACCAGCCTGACCAACATAGTGAAACCCTGTCTCTATTAAAAATACAAAAAAAAAAAAAAAAAAAATTAACCGGACATGGTAGCACATGCATGTAGTTCCAGCTACTTGGGAAGCTGAGGCAGGAGAATTGCTTGAACCTGAAGGCCGAGGTTGGAGTGAGCCGAGATTGAGGCACTGCACTCCAGCCTGAGCGACAGCAAGACTCCATCTCAACAACAACAACAACAACAACAACAAATTCTCATGAAAGTTCTAGGATATACCTGTATTTTATTAATACTTTGAATAAAGGCAACAATGATTTTGAACATAAAAACAGAAGTGTGATATTAGGCTTTGCTGAGCTTTCTCGGTAAGAGGAAGTCCTTGTCTTTTGAGTGCCTGGTGGAGTAGGGAAGATAGTTTGGTAAATGGCACATTGTCTACTGGGAGGTAAGGAGATATAAGCAAACACTTATGATCCCTGAATCAAATGAACTGAGTAATTCCAAGCAAAGTGTGGCAGGAATTTAGAGGAAGGAGATTTTATAGTGGCCTGAATGGCCAGGGAAATATTTCCTGGAGGAGGTGACTTTTAAAGTGACCTTTGAAAAATGGATTTGATTTAGAAGATGAGAAAGAGAATAGGGAAAGCTTCCATGGATGTCTTAGATTTTTTTGGGTTACTATTTTCTTAATCAAACTTCTACTTTATCTCAAAGCTTATTCTTTTATGCCTTTAGCCTCTGAAGCTGGATGTGTCTAGACATACAGCTTCAGAGGAGGTGTGCAGGCATACCTTGTTTTATTGCACTTCACAGACATTGTGTTTCTTACAAATTGAAGTTTTATGGCAAACCTCCATTGAGCAAGTCTATTGGTGCCATTTTCCCAACAGTATGTGCTCACTTTGTGTCTCTGTGACAAATTTTGGTAATTCTCAACATATTTCAAACTTTAAAATTATTATTGTATCTGTTATGTTGATCTGTGATCAGTGATCTTAGATATTCCTATTATAATGATTTTGGGGCACCATGAACTGTGACCATATAAGACAGTGAACATAATTGATAAATGTTATGTGTGCTCTGACTGCTCCATTGACTGGCCCTTCTCCTATCCCTCTTCCTTTCCTCAGGCTCCCTATTTTCTGAGACAAAACAATAATGAAATTATGCCTGTTAGTAGCCTTACAATGGCTGCTAAGAGTTCAAGTAAAAGGAAGAGTCCCATCTCTCACTTTAAATCAGAAGCTAGAAATGATTACACTTAGTGAGAAAGGCATGTTGAAAGCCAAGACAGGCCAAAAGCTAGGCCTCTTGAGCCAAACAGTTAGCTGACTTGTAAATGCAAAGGAAAAGTTCTTGGAAATCAGAAATGCTACTCCAATGAACACAAACGATAAGAAAATAAAATGCCTGATTGTTGATATGGAGAAAGTTTCAGTGGTTTGGATAGAAGATCAAACTGGCCACAACATTTCCTTAAGCCAAAACCTAATTCAGAGCAAGGCTCAAACTCTCTTCAATTCTATGAAGGCTGAGAGAGGTGAGGAAGCTGTAGAAGGAAGGTTTGAAGCTAACAGAGCTTGGTTCAAGAGGTTTAAGGAAAGATGCCATCTTCATAACATAAAAGTACAAGGTGAAGTAGCAAGTGCTGATGTAGAAGCCACAGCAAATTACCCACAAGATCTAGCTAAAATCACTGATGAAGGTGGTTACACTGAACAACAAATTTTCACTGTAGACAAAATAGCCTTCCATTGGAAAAAGATGCTATCTGGGACTTTTATAACTAGACAAGAGAAGTCAATGACTGGCTTCAAAGCTTCAAAAGACAGGCTGACTCTTGTTAGGGGCTAATGCAGCTGGTGACTTTAAGTTGAAGCCAATGCTCATTTACCATTCTGAAAAACCTAGACCATTAAGAATTATGCTAAGTCTACTCTGCCTGTGCTCTATAAATAGAACAACAAAGCCTGGATGACAGCACATCTGTTTACAGTGTGATTTACTACATACTTTAAGTCCATTGTTGAGACCTACTGCTCAGAAAAGAAGATTCCTTTCAATACACCCAATACACCCAGTCATCTAAGATTTCTGATGAAGATATACAAGGAGATGAATGTTGTTTTCATGCCTGCTAATATATTTATTCTTCAGTCCATGGATCAAGGACTAATTCAACTTTCAAGTCTTATTATTTAAGAAATACATTTTGTAAGACTATAGCCGCCATAGATAATGATTCATCTGGTGGATCTGGGCAAAATACACTGAAAAGCTTCTGGAAAAGATTCACCATTCTAGATGCCATTAACAACATTTGTGATTCATGGGAGGAAGTGAAAACATCATTAACAGGAGTGTGAAAGGCATTCATTCCAACCCTCATAGATGACTTTGCAGAGTTCAAGATTTCAGTGAAGGAAGTAACTGCTGATATGGTGGAACTAGCAAAAGAACCAGAATTAGAAGTGTAGCCTGAAGGTGTGACTGAATGGCTGTAATCTCATGATCAAATTTTAGCGGATGAAGAGTTGCTTCTTACAGATGGGCAAAGAAAGTGTTTTTTTTGAGATGAACTCTACTACTGGTGAAGATGCGGTGAGCATTGTTGAAATGACAACAAAGAATTTAGAATATTACATAAACTTGGTTGATAAAGCAGTGGAGGGGCTTGAGAGGATTGACTCCAGTTTTCAAAGGAGCTCTATGAGAGTAAAATGCTATAAACAGCAACACATGCTACAGCGAAATCTTTCATGGAAGGATGAATCAATCGAAGTGGCAAGCTTCATTGTTGTCTTATTTTATGAAATTTCCACAGCCACACCAACCTTTAGAAACCATCACCCGGCTTGGTCAGCAGTCATCAACATTGAGGCAAGACCCTTCCCCAGCAAAAAGATTGCTACTCAGTGGAGGCTCAGATGATCATTACCTTTTTTTTTTAGCAATAAATTATCTTTTAATAAAGTATGTACATTGTTATTTTAGACATGGTGCTATTGCATGTAGCACTATAATATAATGTAAACATAGCTTTTATGTGCTCTGGAAAACACAATTTATGTGGCTAATTTTATGGCAATATTCACCTTATTGCCGTGGTCTGGAGCCAGACTTGCAATATCTTTTGGGTATGCCTGTATGATAAAAATGGACCATGGGGACTGGCACAAAATGTGCTTGCTTTGAAGCTTAAAGAGAGTTTAGAGTTAGTGTGTAGTTCTTCCAAGGGAACTTCTCTTTGGAATGGAGAGTATGACTTTAAGTTTTGAGTCCTACTGCCATTTCCTGGGAGGTAGTAAGCTGAAGTCATATAGCTGGAAACTCTGCCAAAATAAGATTATTTCTTCCACTATAGTGTTTTGTCAGGAAGAACTTGAAAAATGAATTGAAACTGGAAATCAAGTACAACTGACAATAAAGAATATTGCCCCATTAGGAACACAACAAACCATTTGCAGTTAATGGAGTCTTGATTCTGTATTTTCTTGTGTTTAAGTATTGGGCTCTAGCCCAGAGAAGCCAAATTCAAAAAAAACTAAATGCCAGATATGAATAGACCCTTGATCACAAGCAATTTATTTCAACATTTGTTGTAATGATGGACTTACATTTTACTTGGTCCTCTTTGCTTAATTGGCAATTATTAACTCTCACATATTATTAACTAATAAAGTTATACGATCTTTGCAGTAACTAATTCATACTTTAGGAGAAGATTGAAATAGCCATTTAAACTGTCTGTGGAGAAAATATGGCCTCACTGAACCAACTACTTGGGTGCCCTTTCAATTACAGCAAGACTCCCAGCCATTTAGGCTAAAAAGAGCTCTGGAGATTCCCTTATTCAATAGCCTCATTTCACAGGTGAGGAAAACAAGACCAGAAGAAGATGCTCCTCTTTCAGGGAATAAGTGGTTTTCAAGCTGTTCGTTCATTCAATTGTTTGTTACTTGTTCAATCTGAGCACCTATGAGCCAGATATGTATTGTTCTGAGTGCTGGGGATATTGGGACCTGCTCCCAGGGGTCTTACATAGTGTGTATGTGGAAGAGGAATTAGAAAAGACTACACTTTTGGATTAACTAGCAATTTCATCACAGTGGTAAGTGCACTAAAGAAAAGAAGAACAAAGAAGAGAATTCTGATTGGGAGGAAGGGGGTGTTCGGGGAGAACTTTTTCAAGGAGATGACATTTAGGCTGAGGCCTGAATGATGAAAAGTCCTCATCATCTTTGTTATGATAATGGAGGAGGTTCTCACAGGTCGAGGAAGAGCCAAGCCCTGAGGTAGGAGGATGACTAGTCAGTTCAGAGTAGAACACAGCTCAGTGTTAGGTGAGGGCTTGGCATGGCATATTCTGCAGGCCTTGTGGGCTGAGTGAAGACCCTCAGTCTATGAAAGGTCTACAGAGGACCTGAGGGATACAATTTATATTTTTAAAATGTTTTGTTGAATGTGATGTGGAACGGTGTGGAAAAGGTGGCTAGTTATGGGGCCACCACAGCCAGCCCATATGAGAAGGATATGGTCTAGAGTAGGGTTTGTGGCAGGGCTCAGCAAGAGAAGTGAATGTGTTTAGGATATATTTTAAAGACAGAACTGGCAGGGCTGTGGTTAAATTGGACGTGGGGGTGAGGGTAAATGAGAGAGTGATTAGAAGGACTGAAGCTTTTGGTTTAAGCACATAGGTAGGGCCATTTCCTGAAATGGGAAAGTCTTGAGAGGCGCAGGTTGGAGAGGGTACAGTGAAGAATCAAGGGTAATGAAGAAATAAATTGGTACTGTACAGAGACTGGAAAAAAGAAGAGTAGGCTTATTTTGATAGGGCAGTCGATGAAGGCCTCACTCAGGAGTTGACATTTAAGGTGAGAACTGAAAGGTGTGAAAAGTCAGAGAAGAACATTTCAGATAGAGGGAACCGCAGGTGCAGAGGCTCAGGGGAGGAAGTGGCTTCACAACTCAGAGGGAACCCAAAGGAGAGAGGTAATCAAAGGGTGGTTTCCGTGTTTCATATTATAACTTAGATGTGATGGAAGAAATGTGCCTTTTTTCTCTTTTTAGCTGACCTGATTTTTCTCATAGGAGTTGAGATTGAAAGAAGGTACCAGGACTTTAAACCTGCCAATGAATCCACCTCTTTCAGATGACTCCATCACCTTTACACCCATGGCTTCCTTTATCTGGAATATTTGGATGAATTGAAAGTCTGTATCTTAGATGTATTCAATCTAAGAGTTTGTCCCTGGATATTTGTACTAAAATATACTAAAACCAAAAGTCAAAACATCATATTAGTTAATAGAAAATTGTTCTGATATGTGAAGTAAAAGGGAATTGAAAGCATTATTTTCAAATTGACTGTGGCACATACATTTGGCCAAACATGAGTCCAATATATCTCAACCAACTCCAGTCATTGTCTTGCACTTTGCTTTACATTTGTTCCAATAGGATTACATGCTTTGGGTGTGGACGCCAAGAAGTGACAAAAAAAGGAAGCTGGGATCATTACGGTTAACGCAAGCATGTTGGAAACCAGAGAGAGGCTGAGTGCTATCATACACAGACCCATGAATCGGAGTAAGTTTGAAGCATTGACAATAATGGGTTGCAGTGTGTTTTGAAATAAACTTCTATCCATTGGGAGAGGTGAAATGAAATAAAAAATTTATCAGAAATAAAACTACTAAAAAGATTAAATTTGAATTTGACCTACAGGGATTGATCATAATTGAGGAATTTGACCTGTAGGGATAAATTGTTCAACTGAAGAAAGAATTAAAGAATTTGATCCACAGGAACATATTGGTCAATTAATCTGAATGTTCTTTCCTGGCTCTTCACACATTTTAGATCTCACCCTAAATATCAACTCCTGAGTGAGGGCTTCATTTAGCGCTGTATCAAAGTGGCTTTTTTTTTTTTTTTTTGAGACAAGGTCTTGCTCTGTCACCCAGGCTGAGAGTGCAGTGGTGCAATAATGACTGACTGTAACCTGCACCTCCTGGGCTCAAGCGATCCTCCTTCCTCAGTTTCCCAAGTAGCTGGGACTACAGGCACATGCTGCCATGCCTGGCTAATTAAATTTTCTTTCTTTTTTTCTTTCTTTTTTTTTTTTGGTAGAGATGATGTCCTCCTGTGTTGCCCAGGCTGGTTTCAAACTCCTGGGCTCAAGTGTTCCTCATGCCTTGGCCTCCCAAAGTGCTGGGATTACAGATGTGAACCACCACATCTGGCAGGATTATTTTTTTTTTCCTGATCTCCATATCTATTTATTTTTTCTTTCCGTTTTGAGACATGGTCTCACTCTGTTGTTGCCCAGGCTGGAATGCAGTGAAGCTATCATGGCTCACTGCAGCCTCGACCTCCTGGGCCCAGGCGATCCTCCCGCCTCACCCTCTAATGTAGCTGGGACCAAAGGCATGTGCCACCACATCTGGCTAAGTTTTTAAATTTTTTGCAGAGACAGGGTCTCACTGTATTGCTCAGACTGGTCTTGAACTCCTGGCCTCAAGCATTCCTCCTGCCTCAGCCTCCCAAAGTGCTGAGATTATAGGTGTGAGCCACTATGCCAGGCCTATTTTGTCTAATAAATAAATCCTCACCCTACCTATACTCTCCCCAACCTGTTCCTCTCTAGACTTCCCATCCTAGGAAATGGTCCTACCTAGTTGCTCAAGTTCCCTCCTTGGTCGTCTCTTCCTTAGAGAACTTTCAGATTTTTATCTCTTCAACTGCTCCTCTCCTAGATGGATTGGGAGGCTCATGTGACCTCAAGGTGGCAGAGAAGAGAGGCCAAGTTGTTCTATTGCACTCCAGCTGTACCAGTCTCCATGGTGATGCTATTTGTCTGTCTAGTCAGGTGGTGGAGTTTGGGGGTGCTTTGCTGCCCTGACTTTGGAGAACTTAGTCTGTTCTCTGGGCTCAGTTGGCCTGGACTTCCTTTCTGTAGACTCATTCTCTCCTCAGTTTTCTTGGTGCTGCTGTTCTTTCTTTCTAAGGTCTGAGGGGCCCTGGGACCCCCAGCTTAAGATTCTTCAGGGTCACCTCACTAATGATGTGTGGCATCTTTGCAAATGGAAATATCAGCTTCTTTCCACCACCTTCATGATGCAGGCAGGAACCTGTAGGTCTCTTCCGTGACACCCGAGAGCCAAAGAAGACTCTGGGTAAGCAAGCCCTCTTACTATCTACCCATACTGTGTTGCCTATTTTTACTTTGCTGTGGCCATTCATTGTTGTCCCTCTATGTGATGACATCTTTCCAGAGTGAATCTGAAAGTGGCAACAGCACCTCTACTCTTGGCTTTCCTCTTGACCCTTGTCCCACCTGATACTTCTTTGATCTTATGAGCTAAGGAGGTTTGGTAGTGATCCATAACACATACACATCTAACAATTTGCTTTCCCTAAATCTCCTTTCTCTCTTTCTAGCAAACTCCCTGAGCTGGAAGGGGTATATTCTCCTCTTTCTCCTTATGGTGGTTTTAAAACAAGTCTGAAAAATTTTTGAAACTAAAAAAGGTGCAGTCCATGTCACCTCCCTTGACCCTGGGTGGGCCTTTGTGACTTTCTTGATGAAAGGAATATGGCAGAAGTGATGCTGCATGCTGTGCTTTGAGTTTGTCCCCACCGAAACTTATGTTGGAATTTGGTCCCCGAAGGCCAGGCATGGTGGCTCACGCCTGTAATTCCAGCACTTTGGGAGGCTGAGGCGGGAGGATCACGAGGTCAGGAGATCGAGACCATCCTGGCTAACACGGTGAAACCCCATCTCTACTAAAAATACAAAAAAATAGCCAGGCGTGGTGGCAGGCGCCTGTAGTCCCAGCTACTCAGGAGGCTGAGGCAGGAGAATGGCGTGAACCTGGGAAGCAGAGCTTGCAGTGAGCCAAGATCACGCCACTGCACTCCAGCCTGGGCGACAGAGCCAGACTCCATCTCAAAAAAAAAAAAAAAAAAAGAAATTTGGTCTCCTATGTGGTGGTATTGGGAAGTAGGGCCTAGTGGGAGGTGTTTGGGTCATGGGGGAAGATCCCTTATGAATGTCTTGGTGCTACCTCAAAGTAGTAAGTTCTTGCTGTGGTGATATTAGATTAGTTGCTGTGGGAGTGGGTTGTTATACAGCCAGGATGTTTCTTAGATTTTGCCTTTTCACTCATACCCACTTCCCCTTTGACCTTCCATGATGTTTTGACCTAGTTCAAAAGTCCTCACCAGAAACTGAACAGATGCTGAGACAATAATTCTTGAACTTCCCAGCCTAGAGAACAATGAGCTAAATAAACCTTTTTTCTTTATAAATTATCTAGCTTCTGTTATTTTGTCACAGCAACACAAAACAGACTAAGATACTGTGTGATGTCAGGTTGAACTAGGAAAGGCCCCGCCATTTCCACCAGTTTCTCTTAGGACTTGCTCTCAGAGCTTTCCGATCCCATGTAAGGAGTCCAGCTATCCTGAGACCTCCATTTGGGGAGACCACGTGGAGAAAGAATGAGACCTGAGGAGTGTGTGCTATCAGCTGTTGAGTTGCATCCAGCTCAGGAGCTGATGTGAGCTAAGAATCCTTAAAGATGATGCCAGCTCAGCCACTGTCTGATGGCAACCACAAGAGATACTCTGAGTGAGAACCACCTGGCTAAGCCATTCAATGCCCAGATTCACGAGCAAAATAAATGCTTGCCCTTGTTTTAAGTCATTCATTTGGAATAGTTTGCTAATAGGTGACTGAAGCATCCACTCTCCCTACAGCTCACATTCTTACCATCCTGCTTCATTTCTTAAGTTGTCACTATGCTATGACTCATCATTAAACCTCCAAGTAGGGTGACCAGTCACCTGATTTGCATGGGACTGAGGGACTTCTCAAAATTTGAGACTTTCATTGATAAAACTGAGAAAGTCCTGGGCAAATCAAGATGAGGTGGCCACTCCAGCTCCAAGATTTGCTTTTTTTAAAATAAAAAGGTAGCTGAAAGAATTTAGAGATTTCAGAATTATTACTTCACTATAAATTTTTAAAATAGGTAGTGTTGGGCATAGAGGCTGACCCTGTTTTCTAAGTGGTATCTGCCCTCCTAAAGGAATAGATGCTATGTAAATGAGTGGGCTAGCAGAGTCAAAGATAATTATAGGATGTGAAAATACACTTGAAAGTATTTCAAAAATATATCATAACATAGAGATAGGGAAATGATCCAGACAGAGTCACTGACTTGCCAAGGACAAACAGTGACAAGGTCATGATTTGGAATGCAGATATTGGAACTTCAGTCTGGGGTACTTATCTCCAAATTATATCAGTTCTCATTCTTACCAATATTCACCATGTAAGTAGGGTATAATATTCAACCATAGAGAATATTTAGACTGAGGGAGAGATGTCTTTGCTGTAAAATAGTTCACCATCTTCCCATCTAGGTAGCACAGGTTAGACTGAAATCCAATCTCAACCAAGACTGAGTAAACGAAGAACAAGAAAATACATCTTACTTAAAACAAAACCGCAAACCAACTTCAGCTCTATTTTTGAAATGGAGGGTTTGACAATTTCATTATAAATGTTAGTGCAAAATTGTAGGCTCTGGTACTGCTGTCTCAGAAGAAGCCCAGTTAACTGTGGGTTAACTTAGGGCTCTTCAAGGAAGTGAAGGATAGGGAGGCTTCCAACAAGCAGCAGGGCTGGTATAACTGGATACAGGCAAAGGAGCCTTCCTGGGTGTGGTTTTTTGGCAAAGAAACCCAGACTGCCTTGGCAAATGAATAGTAGGCTGGAAATTAGTTGGGGGAGTGGGAGGAGATGGGTGGAAAGGAGGGTGGGGAAGGAGAACATTACCTTGAGGTCTGATGTGGCAGGAAAGTCTACTACCTGCTTGCCCCACCTCTGTTCAGAAAATGTGTGTGGTGCGTTTGCGTATGGGTTCTGAGTGTACCTAAAAAATAGAGTAGAACTTTTCTCAAAGAAGACAAATTGCTTACTACTATTACTGCAGTGCCATGGCTACCCAATCACCAAGCCCATCTTTTCCAAGAAGGCCAGGAGGAAACTGTCTGACCAGCACGGCTAATACGATGGTGAGGCCATGAGTCAGACACTGATTAGATTCAGCTGATATGTGAACAGCTGTGAGTTGCATTTCATATTATGATTAAAGAAAAATTTCTATAATTTTACACAACCTTTGGACTCATTCATGCAAAACTGAAAGTTAAAAAAAACAATGAGTGAAAACTCTTGGGGTAGGATAACATTTCAAAATTTTAAACATTTGCTTTCATTCTGTATTTCCTCCTTTCCTTTCCTTCCACTCAAATAGGTAGTTAAGCCTGTTCTTTGCTTCCATGGAGGAATATAGCTGGGGCAAAAAGGTGAAATAGTCTACATGTTTTCCTGGCATTGGAAGAATAGGTGAGGCCAACATATTGGCCAGAAACCCGCAAGGGAAAAGATTCCTCTGAGACCAGGGCTGGAAGATTTCCCAGGGTTGGAAGGAGGAAACACAGAAGAACAGAGAGCTCTGAAGTTCTGGGGCAGAGAAGAAACATGCCCTTGTGAAAGTTGTCAGACTCAAAATGGAGTCACTAATGTTAAAACAGCAATAGCAACAATAACAACCCTGGCAAATAGAGGTGGGGAAGACTGTGAGGAGAAGGTATTCGATCTTGTATGCCTGATAACAAAAGTATCATAAAAGACTGCAAAAACCTCGCACAGAGGTCATTGCAACCTTACACACACACAAATATTTTTGCAAGGACATCTGCCCAGCAACTGCCTGTTTAACCTTGGGTTGGTATCACCTTTTTGTTTGTTTGTTTGTGTTTTAGAGATAGGGTCTCACTGTGTTGCCCACGCTCAAAATCCTGGGCTTAAGCTAGTCTCCTGCCTCAGCCTCCAGAGTAGCTGGGACTACAGGTGCGCACCACTGAGCCCAACTAATCTTTTGTTATTGATCTTTGTAGATAAGGATAATTTTTTTTCAAAACAATTATGTAATCTTCCTAATTTTTTCCTTTAAAAATCTTTGTCTTCCTTTACCTCCCTGAATATACACATAGTTTACTATGGCAGACGTATTCCCATTGCAATTCTCTATTCTCAAATAAACATCATTTTTTCTAATAGAGCCTCTCTTAATTTGTTATTTAGGTTGACATTCTGAATCTTTCAACATTCATTCATTCAACTTTTTTTACACCAGGCACTGTTTCAAGAGCAGTGAACAAATAGATAAAATTAGAACAAATGCCCTCATGAAGCTTACATTTTAGTGAATATCAAAACGTATGAGATTCTTATGTCAGACATTATTCTAAATGCTTGGTATGTTTTCTTCTCACAACAACCCCTTGAGTTAGATACTATATTCCCAGCTTACAAATGAAGAAAGTGAGACAGAGAAAGAAGATATAATTTGCTGATCTCACAGCTAGTAAGTAGCAGGGCTGGAATTAGAACCCAGATAAACCGGCTTCATTTATTTTAACTGCTATGGTACTCTTGCTAAACTTTTAGGCAGGGTTTTGGGAGGGTGGCAAGACACTAGAGTTGCGAAGGCTGCTTGCAGCAGTTTTACAGAGAACTTCACGCCCCAGATAGGTCAGGGTAGGAGTGGAAAGACCCTGAAATTCCAGGGTCCTCCACTGTGGATGATAAATGTCTCAGAGGCAGCCTACCTTTCCCTGAATGTCTTCCACTGCCTGAGTCTGAGACAGCAGCTTGACCAGAGGGGAAGAGCCCTGAGGTCTGAGGTTGTGTTTCCTCCCTGCTTAGCAGGATGTGCACTCAAAATAGAAATTAGACTGTGTTAAAATAATAGAGATAATAAAATAGAAAGAATTGTTAAAGTAAGATGAAATTGCGGGGCACAGTGACACATACCTGTAGTTCCAGCTCCTCAGGAGGCAGAGGCAGGAGGAACACTTGAGCCCAGAAGTTTGAGTCCAGCCAGGGCAACATAGTGTGAGACCCCACGTCTCTTAAAAAAAAAAAAAAAGATAAAACAGAATAATTTCTTTTTTCAACTCTGAGTTTGCTGATTAAGATCCTCCGGGAAGCATGGGATTAGAGAGCTATGTGTGGATAGTCCCAATCTCAATCTCACATTTCTCCCTCTAGTATTATGGCATTGTTAAAGGAGGATCTAGGATTTCAATGTTGCTAAAGATGAAAGCTTAATCAAATAAGACTATTAACTCCTTTTTACAGAGAAATTAGTTTGAATTTACATGACTGTGGCAGACTATGTAACTGTCAACATGTCACTAAAAAATACATGTACACTCTGTGGATGTGGACCAAGATGGTGGACTAGAAAGCTCCACTAATTGCTCCCCCTGCAAGGATACCTAATTAACAACTATCTGCATGGAAAAATCACTTTAATGAGAACCAAAAATTAGATGAGCACTTGCAGTACCTAGTTTTAACCTCATGTCTCTGAAAGAGGCACTGAAGAGGTAGAAAAAACAGCCTTGAATTGCCAACACCTGGCCTGCCCCATCCCCTAGCAGTGGTGGCATGGTACTGAGAGCCTTTCTGTGAGCTAGGGAAAGGGGAACACAGAAATTGTGAGGCACTAAACTCAGTCTTGCTCTGTTATAGCAGAAAGAAAAACTGTACCAAACTCAGCTGATGCCTGCCCATGGAGGAAGCATTTAAATCAGCCATAGCCAGAGGGGAATCACTGATCCCAGTGGCTAGAACTTGAGTTCCACAAGCCCCACCACTGTGGGCTAAAGTGTTCTGTGGCTCTGCATAAGCTTGAAAGGCAGTCTAGGACACAAGGACTGCAACACCTGTGGAAGTCCTAGGACTGAACTGAGCCCAGCTCAGTGGACTGGGCGGGGGAAGTGGGGTGGGGGGGGCATGTGACATACTGAGATACCAGCTGGAACAGCCAAAAGAGTGCTGGCATCACCTTTCCCCTAAACCCACGCTGCACAACTTGCAGCTCCAAAATAAACACCTTTCTTCCACTTGAGGAGAGGAGTGGGAAGAGTGAGGAAGACTTTGTCTTGCATCTTGGATACCAGCTCAGCCACAGCAGGATAGGGCACCAGTTAGAGGTGTGAGGTCCCCTTTCCAGGCCCTAGCTGCCTAATGACATTTCTAGACACACCCTGGGCCAGAAGGGAATCCACTGCCTTGAAGGGAAGGACTCAGCCATGGCAGGATTCACCACCTGCTAACCGAAGAGCCTATGGGCCCTGAATAACCAGCAGCAATGCTCAGGTAATATTAATACATCCAGGGCCTTGAGTGAGCCTCTGAGACTTGCTGACTTCAGGTGATACTCAGCACATTCCCAACTGTGGTGCCTATTGGGTGAGACTCCTTCTGCTTGAGAAAATAGAAGGAAATGTAAAGGGGACTTTGCCTTGCACTTTGAATACCAGTTTGGCCACAGCAGGGTAGAGTACCCAGAAGGGTCTTGAGGTCCCTGATTCTAGGATTTGCCTATTGGATGGCATTTCTGGACCTGCCCTGGGCAGAGGGGAGCCTGCTACCCTGAAGGGTGAGTCTGATGCCAGGCAGCATTCACCACAAGCTGACTGAAGAGCCCTTGGGCCTTAAGGAAACATCAGTGGCAATCTGGCTGTACTCTCTGTGGGCCTGTGGTGGTAGTAGCTATGAGGTAAGTCTCCTCTGCCTTTGCAAAGGAGAAGGAAAAGTGGGAAGAACTGTGTCTTGTGGTTTGAGTGCCAGCTTAGCTGCAGTACAATAGAACACCAGTTATATTTCTAAGGTTTTTGACTGTGGTCCCTGGCTCCTGGATGGCACATCTGGACCTTCCCAGGGACTATGAGAACTTACTGCCCTGAAGGGAAGGATACAGGCTTGGCAGCCTTTGCCATTATGGACTGTAGAGCCCAAGGGCCTTGAGTGAACATAGACAGTAACCAGGGAGTGGCTAGAGTAGGCCTTGAGTGAAACACAATGCTGTGCTGCTTAAAGTCTGATGAGGCACAGTATTAATGGTGGTGGCCACAAGGGTGCCTGTGTCATGTCACCTCCAGTTCCAAGTGGATCAGAACAGAGAGAGACCCAGTGTCTTTGGGAGAAAGTAAGAGAAAAGAGCAAGAGTCTCCGCCTGATGATCCAGAAAATTATTCTGGATCTTTTCTAAGACCAGCAAGTTGGTACCTCGACAAATATGCAAGAACCACAGCCTTACTGGGCTTGGGGTGCCCCCTAAAACAGATACAGCTTAGTTCACAACACCCAAGTCCTTTCAAATATCTGGAAAGCCTTCCCAAGAAGGATGGGTACAAACAAGCCCAGGCTGTGAAGACTACAATAAACACCTAATTCTTCAATACCCAGCCACAGATGGACATCTACAAGTATCAAAACCATCCAGGAAAACATGGCCTCACCAAATGAACTAAATAAAGCATCAGGGAACCAGTCCTGGAGAAACAGATATATGACCCTTCAGATAGAGAATTCAAAATAGCTGCGTTGAGAAAACTCAAAGAAATTCAAGATAACATAAAGAAGGAATTTAGAATTTTATTAGATAAATTTAACAAAAATATTGAAATAATTAAAAAGAATCAGGCAGAAATTCTGGAGTTGAAAAATGCATTGTGCATACTGAAGAATGCATCAGAATCCTTTAATAACATAATTTGTCAAGCAGAAGAAAGAATTTGTGAGCTTGAAGACATGCTAAATAAAAATACACAGACTGAGGAGGCAAAAGAAAAAAGATTAACAAACAATAAAGCACACCTACAAGATCTAGAAAATGGCCTTAAAACAAAATCTAAGAATTATCTCCTTAAAGAGGAGGTAGAGAAAGAGATAAGGGTAGCAATTTTCTTCAAAGGGATAATAACAGATAACTTCCCAAACCTAGATAAAGATACCAATATCCAAGTACAAGAAGGTTATAGAACACCAAGTAGATTTAACCCAGAGAAGACTACCTCAAGGCTTTTAATAATCAAACTCCCAAAAGGTCAAGGATAAAGAAAGGAAGCAGCAAGAGAAAAGAAACAAATAACATACAAGGAGCTCCAATACGTCTGGCAACAGACTTTTTAGTGGAAACCTTATAGGATAGGAGAGAGTGATATGACATATTTAAAGTGCTGAAGGTATAAAAAGTTTTTCTGTAGAATACTATATCCAGTAAAAATATCCTTCAAACATGAAGAAATACAGATTTTCCCAGACAAACAAAAGCTGTGGGATTTCATCAATACCAAATCTGTCTAACAAGAAATGCTAAAGGGAGCACTGGAATCAAAGAAAAGGATGTTAATGAGCAATAAGAAATCACCGGAAGGTACAAAACTCACTGGTAATAGTAAGTACAAAGAAAAACACAGAATATTATAACACTGTAACTGTGGTATAAACTACCCTTATCTTAAGTAGAAAGGCTAAACAGCTAATCAATCAAAAATAATAACTAAAATAACTTTTCAGAACATAGATAGTACAATAAGATACAAATAGAAACAACAAAAAGTTAAAAAGTGGGGGAATAAAGTTATAGCATATAGCTTTTATTAGCTTTCTTTTTGCTTGCTTGTTTATGCAAACAGTGTGTTATCAGGTTTAAAAAATGGGTTATAAGACAGTATTTGCAAGCCTCAAGGTAAACTCAAGCCAGAAAACACACAAAGAATACACAAAAAAATAAAAAAGCAAAAGAAACTAAATTATGTAGCCAGAGAAAATCACCTTCGCTAAAGGGAAAACAGAAAGAGAAAGAAGGAAGAGAAGATCACAAAACAATGAGAATATAAACAACAAAATGGCAGGATAAGTCCTTACTTATCAATAACAATATTGAATGCAAATGGACTAAACTCTCCAATCAAAAGACATGGAGTGGCCGAATGGATAAAAAACATCAACAGCAACAACAACAACAAACAACAACCACCAAAAAATAAGACCCAATTACCTGTTGCCTTCAAGAAATACACATCACCTATAAAGACACACAGACTGAAAACAAAGGGATGGAAAGAGATATTCCATGCCAGTGGAAACCAAAAAACAGCAGAAGTAGCTATACTTATATCAGACAAAATAGATTTAAAGAGAAAAACTATAAGAGGCAAAGAAGGTTACTATATTATGATAAAGGGGTTAATTCAGCAAGAAGATATAACAATTATATATGCACCCAACACTGGATCACCCAGGTATATAAAGTAAATTTTATTAGAGCTAAAGAGAGAGATAGACCCTAATACAATAATAACTTGAGACTTCAATACCCCACTTTCAGCACTGGACTGATCTGCATACAGAAAATCAACAAAGAAACATTGGACTTAATCTGTACTATAGACATAATTGATATTTATAGGACATTTTATCCAGTGGCTACAGAATACACATTCTTTTCCTCAGCACATGGCACATGCTTCTCTTCAGGAGATGTAACTACTTCTGACTCCAAGTAAGTGTTTCAATAACACCCTGTGCAGATTTCAAGCACTAAATTTAATTCATGTTATTGTCATTATCTATATGTCTGTTTACCAAACCGGATATTGGCCTTTTCATGTCATTTTAGTATCTTCTGTCTTTGTATCCACACAGTAAGTGTAGTGTCTGAGGTGTTGTAAGTCCTTCACAAATATTTGTTACAGACATTCATTTGTTGAGGAAAGAACTCATGTAGTTTATTTGATCACATAATGAGAGCTTTGTACTACTTTCTGTTTTCCCTGGCTTGCCAAAAAAGTTCAAGCCAAATTTTATGCTCTGTGACAATAGCTATCTTATCCTAACTCTAAAAGATATTTTTAACTTTTGTTTTTATTTTAATTAAGCTAACTACATGTTTTCATCTAAATGATCTTAAATGCATTTTGGAACTATAAGGAATATAAATTATAAATAAATACACTTAGCAAATTTTGGCTCATCTCTATGTTGAAGGAAGATCCAATCAATGCCTCTCACCACGATGAAACATTAAGAAACATCAAGCAGTAATAACTGTTAGATAAACAGGCAAAGGTATTATGTGTTATGCTTATGAATAGAAAAGGCAAATAGAGATTACTCAAAGAGTAGACTGGAGATTTATAAACTGTAAACAGACACATTTACATGGCTAGAGTTGCTGAGATGATATTATGCAGTGAGGAGACTCATGTGTTGAAAACATTCGTTTTACTGTTAGTTATGTATTGGTTGTTTTGCTACTTAGAAGAAAGACAAAAGGATCCTCAGAGGAGAAGGAGATTATAAACCTGGTGAGACAGCTGCGTAGTGGCCCAGTTATGAGAAAAGCAGAGGTCAGATGCAGGTACCAAGGTCAGGCAACAGAATCCAAAAGGTACACTTCTATCACTATGAGAGAAAAAGAGTATTAGATTTGAGATTGGAGAATCTCAATGATCCAAGGAAATTATCAGTTGCTTTGGATAGTTACAGTGACATAAATCCATAGGAATATTATTTTGTGAAGTAAGGAGCATATTCGTTGTGAAATTACTCTTGGTTTTGCTACAGGCTTACCAAAAGGCTGAAGGCTAGAGTGAAATGGGAAGACAGAAAACAACAGGAGGGAAAAGGAAAATCAGAAGGCATGATGACAAGGCAGAGCTTTATTTATTAAAGTTATACTTTGGAAAATTTGAGAAAGTAAAGGAGTTGATCATTTTCCTGAACTGTAAACATACCATTACTTACAAAGTAAATAGCACTTTCTAGATGAAAACAAACTACTGAAAGAATGAACAAAGAAGCAGTCATTTCACCATCAAGTGAGTCAATATTTGCTTTTTATGGTAACCAGAAATATCTGGGTTTGTTTTTTAATCTTAATGGTATAAATTTTAATGACAAAGATTATTTAGCCTTTAGTAAAAAATTGGAAATTCCTACAGTGAAGTTTGCTCTTAGAAATGGACTCCAGTTTTAGAATGAAAAGTGCCCTAACTTAACACTTATTTGTTTGTCAAGGTTGATGAGACTATCTAGACATTGTGAAGTGGAAAAGGAATATGCCCACAGAGAAGGCTGGCATCTGCACTAGGAAAGGAAACTTAGAGGCAGTTGCTGGGCTTGGCCTGTGGTAAGGGTTCTTGTCCTTGATACCTGCTCTCAGAGGTCAAAAAACTTTTAGCCTTCCTGAGGCCATTTGGGGAGTCTGAAACTTCCAAATTCATTATTAATATTGAATTGTGAGATTTCACATAAAAATCCACATTTCTGATTTCTTTTAAAAAATCAGATAACATTCCAGCATAGCAACTATCAATAGGAACTGAATAGAAGCTGCTCATTTGGGACAGAGCCAGGTCATGATTGTCCCTTCCCTAACCCCACTATTTTTGCCAGACATGGAGGCTGAGTTGCCATCTATCAAAATGATTGCACAGCTGTTTGCTTTATTATAGAATTAATAAAATATTGAAGCATTTCTTTTTTCTCAATGTTCAGTTTTCTTTAATGACCCTCATCTCCCTGAAACAAAGTTTCAGGTAGCTGGGTGATGGCAAGAGATGTTCACTTGACGATTTTGCCCTGATTGAAGGCTTTGCCCACATGCTGGAAGGCTCTATCCCAGGAAAAGTACTCTTGAACCTGTATCTGGGTCTCATCACTGCCAGGATCCAGTTTCTGCTACGTGTATGACTCGTAGTCCACCTGCCAATCTGGACTCAGGGGAAAGGCAAGCTCCTGGCCTCTGAAGACCCAGATTCCAGAAATGGAGCTACTATTGTTGGTTCCAAAGAGGATGACACGGCAAAGGTGTTCTTCCTCAGCTTGTCTAGTCATTGGAACATTTCAGTGATGAGGTTGCAGCTCATGAAGGTCTGGGTGAGCTCTTCAGGGAAGTGATACTCAGAGAACCATAGGGACCAGCCATCCTTAACAGAGTGCTTCCAAAAATATGGCAGTGACACAGTGTGTCCTAACTGGAGCACTTGGGTGTAAATTCACCCAACACAAAGGTACCCTTGGGCAGCTGAGCAAAGAGGCCCTTGGCCTTGGGCTCAGCAGCCGGTGCCTGCTCACATTCATCCATCTCCTCCTCAGAAGCAAGGGAAGCCACACTTTTTCCTCTTTCTGTTCAGCCTGAGGCGTCTGCTTCTCTTTTAATGAACCTTTCTCTTTCCATGGGTGTCGTTTTTAGTCGGGCTCTCTGTAGAATTTTTAGCATCAAACTGGGCCATCTTCTCACACAGTTTCACTTATTCCAAGACAGCCCGCAACTGGGTCTGGTTAATGCAGATGAGGAGCCAAGGGTTGATACTGAGAAAGGCTTGGTGGAAAGAAGGCTCCAGCCCCTGCTTATAGAGCCATAACAAGGTGCAGACAACTGTGATGTCAGCCAGTTACTCATTCACCCACCAGAAAAGTCCTCATCTTCAAGTGAGCATCCAGCAGCTCCAGAATTCATCTCATGTCCTCTTTTGCATTCTTAGTGGCCTATTTGTTGTGGTGCACGATGCCCAAGGTAGGGAAAAACCAAGTACTGGCTAAGGGCACTATGTTGTTATCAGCAAAGCCTACCCACTGCACCACCTGGGCTTCTGCTTCTGGAGTACTTTCCTGCAGCTCCTCATTGCTCACATAGTAGGTAATGACATTACTCTTAAACACACAGGCTCCACTGTCACCATCAAATGCTGGAATCTTGCCAGCAGGAAATTTGAAAAGAAATTTAGGGTTGTGGTTGGTTTGGCCAAAGTGGAAGTGGGGATGGTGCAGAGAGCATGCAGACCTGAGCCCTGCTGTATTGAGCAGTGATGAGGGCTTTGAAGGCCCTCCAGTTTTCAGCATATGTGTACAGGATCTAAGCCATCATGGTGATTCTTCAGAGAAAGGGAAGGGAAGAAAAACAAATCAAGAATGCATTTGGCTGCAAGTAACAGAAAAGCTGACCAACATGACTTAAACATGAAGGGTTTATTTTTCTTATATTACCAAACCTATGCAATTACTGGCAATTGGTTTAGCTACACAACTGCACCCAAGGGTCTAGACTCTTGCTTTACTTTCTGCTAAGCATCCTTCACAAGCTGGCTTTTGTCTTTGTGGCTATCTCCTCACAAGTACAAAATGGCGTTTGCATCTCCAGATAATTTGTCCACTTCAAAGCAGGAAGAAGGGGGAATGATCAAGGGCCAAACCAATTGTATGTCCCTTCTACAGAGAAATTTAAAATTCCTCAAGTCAGCAGCATGTTCTGCCTACATCTTATTGGTCAGAACTGGGTTACATGGCTAGAAACAAAGGAAACTGAGAAATAAGAAAATGTGAGTAAAAATTTTGGCATGGACCTGGTTCTAGGCACATTGCCACCATAAAAAGCTCAGAGTTTCACTGAAAAAAAAAATAGAAAGAAAGAAAATAAGACTATCTCTTGAGGTAGGAAATATTTTATTTAAGCCTCAGGGGTGATCTGTACCCATGGATGAAATTATAGATACAAAAACTAAGCTGGGGATCTTAAACCCAAAGTCCACAAGGGGATAAATGACTAAAACAGGCAAGTGACTTGTGTACATCTATATCTTCTCTGCATAATTATTTCTAAGATACTCTTCACAAGAAATATGACTTTTCCAATTGTTCTGGAATCATGTGGCATCTTGGTCCATTTTTATCACACTTGTGTATTTTGCATATCAGTCTCCTGTCAGATGATGGTTTGCAAATATTTTCTCCCATTCTATAGGTTGTCTCATCACTCCATTTACTGTTTCCTTTGCTATGCAGGAGCTTTCTAATTTAATATAGTTCAATTTGTCTATTTTTGTTTTCATTGTCTGTGCTTTTGGAGTCTTAGCTGTCAAGTCTTTGCCTAGGCCAGTGCCCTGAACAGTTTCCCTTTGTTTTTTTCCAGTAAGTTTATAGTTTGGGGTCTTATATTTAAGTGTTTAATCCAATTTTTTTGTACATGGTGAGAGACAGGGGCCCAGTTTCATTCTTCTGCATATGGTTATCTAGTTTTCCTAGCACCACTTATTGAAGAGATTGTACTTTCCCCAGTGTATGTTATTAATGGCTTTGTCAAAGATCAGTTGGCTTTGAATACGTAGATTTATTTCTGGGTTGTCTATTCTGTTCCATTAGTCTATGTACCTATTTTTATACCAATACTAAGCTATTTGGGTTACTCTACCCTTGTAATATATTTTGAAGTCAGATAGTGTGGTGCCTTTAGCTTTGTTCTTTTTGCTCAGGGTTGCTTTGACTATTCAGGCTCTTTCATTGTTCCACAAGAATTTTAGGACTGCTCTTCCTATTTCTGAGAAAAATGGCATGGGTATTTTGATAGGGATTGTATGGAATCTGCAGATTGTTTTGGATAGTAGAAAAAAATTTTAATGTGTAGATTGTATTGAAAATATTTATATTCAAAAATAGTTTGGATTCTAAACACTTAGATTTTACCTGATTAAAATCAGAAGTATTGATCTTATTGTTAGAAGAAGCTTTGGTTATCTTAACAGACAGTTTCTACATAAACAATTATTTGATTATACAAAATATCAAATGTAAATAGAAATAGACCAAGAAACAATAGACATAAATAATTATTTAACCAGTAGCAATCATTTGGATCACCTTTTAAAGGAATTTTTGGATACATGAAAAATGGAAAGATATTGTAATAAGATAACGCAGCACACAAAGGCATTTGATCCTAACTCATCACTGTTACTACACTTCTATTTTTCAGTAGTGGTGGACCCTCATTATTGCCCATCAATCATTCAGTTTATTATATAAACCATAATGCAGGACCTTGTATTCTGCAGACAGCACAGGTCTTAGAATGCCAACATCTGTCATGGGCTGTAAGACACAAAATTTAAATGTTTATTTCATTCACTACTTTAGACTTTTCTCTTTTTTTAAGTTCTAAGATGGACCAAGTTATCCTGTTGTTTTTTCTCTTCAGGAGGAATAGACAAGCATTTAAGGCAGCAAGTACTGCAACTGGCTGCTTGGAAAGGCAACAACCAAGGAAGGGCAACAAGGAAAGCCATAGTGACATTGTGCTCCAGAGGCTGAAAGTGCTTAGGATCAGCAAGGCAGCACTTTCCCTTTTCCCTTTGCAGGCCATGTTCTCTAGCGCGTTGCCTCAGTGCCCTTGCTAATAGCAGACATTGCTGCTCCCAGCCCAGCATTTGCAGCCTCAGTTTTAGCTGGCTTGGCCATGCTGTTTCCTGTGGTTGTGGTTTGTTAATTTTCACTGCTGTATATCGTTCCATTATGCAAACCTGCCACAATTCATCAATATTACTGTTAAGGGATTTTTCTTTTTCCTTTATTTTTTTTTGGTGAAAGAGCATGCTTTATTGGAAAGCAGAGTGCTGCACAGTGACCAAGAGATGAAGGCCGCCCAATGAGCATTTACACATTTTACTCCAAAAGACACACAAAACGTCTTACCAACAAAAATAAACTGGAACAGGAGTTCCTTTGGGCAACTCCCCAGCCTCATCCTTTTCAGGGATTGGAAAATCTCCCAACCATTTTCCTGATGGCAGCTGTGGTTCACTAGAGATAGAGCCCCTTGGGAGTGCCTTCCTGTTTTTTGCAAAGAACATTTTCTTTATATTTTTTGAAGTCTTCATTTGTTACCTTCGTTCTGTGGCTCTCTTAAGGCCATCAGGCAAGCTTCTGTGCAGATTGCCTTGATGTCAGCACCAAAGAGGTCATCTTTAGTCATTATCAAGTCGTCCAGGTTTACATCATCGGCCAGTGTCATCATGCTTGTATGCATCTGAAAGATGCTCTTCTTAGTATTTTCATTAGGGAGGGGAATCCCGATCTTCCTGTCAGTGCGGCCTGGTCTGCTAAGTGCTGGATCCAAATTTCTGTTTGGTTTGCGGCCATGATAACTTTCACATCTCCCCTAGAATCAAATCCATCCAACTGGTTCCACAGTTCCAACATTGTTCGCTGAATTGCTATCTCACCACCAGAATTTGAGTCATATCTTTTTGTTCCAGTGACATTAATATCATCAATAAACACAGTGGATGGTGCGTGTTCTTCAGCAACTTGAAACAATTCCAGTATGAGTTTGAGCCCATCACCCAGGTACTTCTGAATAAGTTCAGAGCCAACCACTCTCAAGAAAGTGGCTGAGGTTTGGTTTGCTACCGCTTTGGCTACAAGGTTCTACCTGTGCCAGGTGGACCATAGAGAATGACCCCCCACCCCGTAGGAAGCTTTACACCCGTCTCTTCATAATATTCAGGTTGGGTGAGAGGAGGCTCCACAGATTCCTTAATTTCCTGAATTTGGTTGTCCAACTTTTCTCCCAGTATCAGCATAGGTCTCCTGGGGAGTCTTTTCCACCTTCATCACTGTGACTAGGGGATCCGTGTCATCCATCAGCACCCCTATCACTGCATGCACCTTGTGGCTGAGCAGAACCGAGCAGATCCTTGTCTACAAATGAAAGAATGCTGATGTAGTGTTCTGAGCCCACAGATGTAGAATAATGGCATGATTGTGATCTCTTCCAAGGTTCCTACTGCTATTGGGGTCCCCCCTCAGATCATCCACTTTTAATCTTTTCTGTTGCTTTTCTTCTAATGGTTTCATTTATTTCTGATTTCTAATGAATTCTTCCTCCATGAGAAGACAGTCTTCAATTCTCTCTAACTTCAGTAATTTTCATCAGCACTGAGTGTGAGATGTCACCAGTGGCAGTTTGCTGGCAGCATCTGGTCCCTTTGTTTTCTTCTTCTCCACTCTAGTTGGTACAGGAGGTTCATATTTATTTTTCTTGTCCTGTCATTCTTCTTGCAAACTCCAGGACCATAACCCCCACTCAGACTTTCACCCATCTTGCCTTGGCCAATTGAGCTGCCAATTCTTTCTTAATGTCTGTCTTTTCATTAGGCTGTGGCTTCACAAGGTGTTCGTTAGGTTTTTTTTTTTTTTTTTGGATGAATGGATACTGAGTAGATGGTGTAATGTCATGGTGATGTGAGATAATCCTGGAAAAGGTTAGTTGGGGCCATACTGCGGAGAAATGCAAAGTCTGGTGAGAAGTTTGCACTAATTTGTTAGACAATGAAGCTTCAGAGTGGAGTGATCAAAAGCACAGACTAGGAGCCAGACTATCTATGTGGGTTCCACTGCCGGTCCTACCACTTACTAGCTGTGTAACCTTGGGGTTACTTACCTAACATATCTGTGTCTCAGTTTCCTTACCTGAAAAAAAATGGATTTCATAGGAGGATTGTGAAGATTAAATGAATTCATATTTATAAATTGCTTAGACCAGTACCCAGCACAAGGTAAGTTCTGCGGCAGTGATTATTAAATAAAATGGGTATCCATCACAGGTTTTTGAACAGGGAAGTGGCATTTTTTGGAGCAGAATGAGAGGCTGTAATAAAGGCAGGGGCAGTGGTCCAGGCTACAGCTACTGTTATGAAGGCTGATTCTCACTGACCTCTGTTGCCTGTATAAGACATACTTATGAGCAACTCACAAGCAGAAAATAACTTGACAATAGGGATTGAGAAAATTACATTTTCAAAAATTTTATCCTTTACCTTTGCAGACAAATTCTGAGTGGGTGGGCAGTTTGGAATTGCAACCTCTAATTAGAGAACTTTCATCTTTTATATCCACCAGTGAATGAACTGTAGTTACCACAGTGGTGGAATTTCAGACCAGCAGGAGAGGGACTTTTTCCATCCCACTGAAATGGCACAACATAAGTTTCTCCCTATGTTGCCTAAGCATGAGGTTGATTTATTGAAATTTGCAGAAATTTCCAATGGAAGTTTCCTGCAGTGAAGTTGTCTCTGTAGAGCTGGGTCATCTCACTGAAGCCACACTATGGAACAGTGAATATGTGGGAGTTTAGGAAGAAACAGATGCTACATTCCAACTGGGCACTTTGAAACATTTAAGAAAAGGATCACTTGCTGACTAGGGAAAACAACAAGGAATGATGCAGAACCCTGAAGCTAGCAACCCTGGGGAAGCCTGATCATCTTAGGTCTGAATTGCATGCTTAATCTTATTTAATCCTCACATTATCTCCATAGCTATTATTACTAATACTTCTCAGATAAGGAAAACTGAGGCTTTAAGAAGTTAAGTGAATTGCCCAAGGTCTCACAGCTCGTAAGAATCACCCGAATCAATTTTAGTGTTAGGTTTTCTGAAGCTAAAGTCCATGCTCTTTTCGCCACTTGAGTAATCTACTGACCTTTTATTTATGCAATAACTTTATATTTTACTCTATTAGGTGAGTATACTTGTATAAAATTCAAACATTACAGAAATTATAGAGTAAAATTATGGAGTAAAAAGTTCAGTTCAGTTCTTCTGACCTCTGTCCCTCAAACCACTTTTTTTCTCAGAAGTTATCATTATTGACAGTGGGACGTGGCTTCTTCCAGATACTTTTTCCCCTGTGCATTTACAAACTTAGCACATATATGACTATTTTTACAGAAAAGGTAAACTGAAGCTTAAAGAAGTTAAAGTGACTTGCCCATGGTCTGTTTCTGCTGGATATCCACTGTAAATAGGGTCATTTTGTTAATAATTTCCTTTAACTTCTTATTACTTTGTGCTTTTTTTCCTTTTACTTTGGACCCTTCCCTCCCAGAGTGATTTGAATTATTTCTTTATACTGTGGCTTAAATTATACAGATATATATCTACATATCTATAGATAAATATCTAAATATATATTTAGGTATTAAACTTCCTGGTGTCTTTATCGTTATACATAACTACAAAACCTGAATAAAATTAAGAAACAACATAATTTAAAAATTAAAGTTAAATCATCAATGTTAATGCAATGCAATTTAATGTAATTGAAATAAAACTGCCAATGTTTGGGTTAGTTATAGGAAGACATTTTATTCACTTGTTGACTTTTGATTTTGAGCATGATAGTCCATTTTTATCTTTTTTCTTTTTTTGCTTTTAAACAATAAATACATACTCTCATTTTATCCTATGGCCAGTCAAAAGGCAATAAAGCAATGTAATAGTGCATGCCCAAACAATACTGAAACATTTTTAAAGGACTATTTACCAAAAATATTTTTCATGTATTTCTACAACTGTAAGTTCTGGTGATGAACTTTTGCAATCTGATCAGTACAGAGGTAGATATACACAAAGAATCCACATTTCCCACATTTCCCAAATGGTACTAACTACCATACCACTGTATCAGAATTACTGTGTATAAGATGACTCAGTTCTCTCACAAATTATTCCTTGTTTGAACTATTGGTAAACTTTTGTTTGCATAGTATAAAATGAGGCAATCTGGCCTCCAGTGGACGTTGGTGCCTTGTTTCCATTCTGAGTCCACCTCAATTTCTTCCTCATTAGCTGCCCCAGTTGGTATATATTACTGCCCCTTGTCATTTTCATGACACCATATGTAAACCTCCGTTTATTCAGTAACTTAAAAAACTTAAGTTTCAGTCCATGAAGATGTCTTGTAATTCTATCCCCAGGAAAAAAAATTTTTCCTTCTGAAAAATTGCAAAAGGAAGAAAGTATACTATTATGGAACTTGTGATCATTCATAGAGAGTTGTGCTCAAGTTCACCTTTGTCCTGTAAAAAAGAAAGATTTGCTAAACAATTAATAGAGGAAAGGTCATAACATCTTTATGCAAAACATTCCCATTTACAGAGAAGTGTGTAAATGGGAAAATCTCAAGCTTTGTCATATAATTGGTTAAAATAAATTACAAGTACAATAGCAGATACAGAATGTTGTCATTTAGATACTAGGTTGTGCAGGCTCAGATACATTCAGTTACGCGTGTTAATACATAGAAATGAAATACTATTCCTTCATAGGATCACTTGGTTATAACCTGACTAAAAATAGCAGTACAAAATGCAGGGATTGCATTTTGTGGGTATTAAGTGGTCATTTAGACTGATGCAGAATATGCCTATCTTTTTAAAAGAGTATCAATCATATAAGAATAAAAAATTAAAATAATCTCAAGGTATTTGTGATACAGTCACCCACCCCCACCCCAACCACAGCTCTGGATAAGTGAGAAGTTCCCAGTTTGAGAATTGCTGTGCACTATGTTCTACTTCCCTGCGTGGGGCACAGAGGCCATAGGCTCGGGGGTGGGAGGACAACGCTGCTGAAGGGAGTGAACACAGACTTACCTTCAAACTCTTACAGGGTTCTGTCTGCTGCTGGCAAGGAAGTTGGCCAAGTTAAGAATGGGATGCTGTGGTCTGTGTAGTTTTATATCTCCCCAGTGCCCAGGCCAGGGAGACATTTCTCCATTTTGCAGACAGGCTTAGACTAAATTATTTCTGTGGATGTCCAGACTCTGCCGGATTGATGTCAGCCTTCCATGTTACCCATCTCCTAGTTTGTACTATGGCTTGAAGCCCCTCTTTCCTGTCCTAAGATATACTTACTCACTGTGAAAGAGAAGAGAAAAAGCCATAATGGAGGTTCTATGGCATGTAATGTCCTCATGAATCTATTACCCTGGTGCATAATACATTTATTATTCTAATTGGCATAAGTACCAGAAGTGTGTTTCTGGATCTTTCCTTGGGATTCAACATGGGTATCCACTCAAAGGAAAGTGTTCCCTTAAGATACTTCATTTCCAAAGTAACTGATAGTTAAGACAAAGACAGAGTTCCTTTTTTCTTTTTTTTCCCTCCTTCCTTCCCTTCTTTAGTTCCTCTTCTTCCTCTCTCTCCTTTTTTCTGTCAGGTATCCTTTAAGCAGAGCTGTGACTGGACAGGGATCCCCAGACCCCCAGGACTGTACTCCTCACACCAGACACCTGCTGAGAAACATAAATCAACAATATATTGAGAGTAGAATGATAGTTATCAGAGGCTGGGAAGAGTAGTAGGGCAGGGGTAGGGGGTGGGATCTGGAGAGAAGTGGGGACGGTTAATGGGTACAAAAATACAGTTAGATAGAATGAATAAAATGTAGTATTCCATAGCACAGCAGGGTGACCAAAGTCAACAATAATTTATTGTAGATTTTAAAATAACTATAAGAGTATAATTGGAATGTTTATAACACAAAGAAATAATAAATGCTTGAGGTGATAGATACCCCATTTGCCCTGATGTGATTGTTATGCATTGTATGCCTGTATCAAAATACCTCATGTACCCCATAAATATTTACACTTACTATGTACCATAAAAATAAAATAAAACCCAATATATTAAGAAACACAGCCTTACAGAAGAATTCCAATTAATAAATGTAAAATTAAAGAGGAGGAATAAAAAGCCATCACTGGGGAAATACCACAGTAATAACTGTTGCAGACAAGATCCAGTGACAGATAAAATTAGTGGGCAAAAGTTTGAGGAGAAGTAGGATATCAGCATCGTCTCAAAATATCTCTCCCAAAGCACTTATCCCTTATAAAGGGAAGAATAATACATTTGCAATGGAGAAACCCAACAACACCACAGTAATCAAGTGGTCAAGATTAATGTCACTGGTATTGAGACATATCAACATTACATACCTGCTGATAGTGTGCACTGGGAAAGACACAGTATCATTTTTGCCATAATCTTTCCAAAAAGGCATAAAGCCTCTATTTAATCATGAGAAAACATTAGATAAACCCAAATTGAGGGCCAGTCTACAAAATACCTGACGAGCCCTCATTAAAAGTGTCAAGGTCACAAAAGACAAGGAAAGACTGAGAACTGTCACAGATTGGAGCAGACCAGGGAGACAATCAAATGCGATGTGGGATTCTGAATTGATTCTTGAATAGAAAAAGGACATTCAGGGAAAAACTGAAGAAATTCAAATAAGAGCTGTAGTTCAGTCAATGGTGTTGTAACAATATTAATTTCCTGGTTTTGATAATATACTATGGTTATACAACATGTTATTAAAAATATTAGAAGAAGCTGGGTGAAAGGTATATGGAAAGTCTCTTTTTTTTCAACTTTTTGGCAAATGTAAAATTATTTCAAAATAAAAATGTAAATAAATAAAAGAAACACTTAGGACTAGAATGGTCATAATAAGTTTCCTGTGTAAGAAATTATTTGATCTCAGCCTTGAATTGTGGGCAGAATTCCATAGGTGGAATTCCAGATAGGGAAGCTCCCAGATAGGGAAGGAACAAATCACCACTTGATTGATCAATGGCAAGAACACAGTGGGCCATGGATATTGATGTGAGGTTGGATTTGTAGTGGGAAGAGAGAAAACTGGATTGTGAGGATTCCTGAAAACCTGGTCAAGAATATTAGGCTACAAGCCTGCAGCAGATAAGAGAGAGTCTTTATACATCTGAGAATGGGAAGGCTGTTGTGATCATCTGGATGGGACCGGAGGCCTTGCTAAGTCTGTGTGTTGACAGTGAGGAAGGAGAATGAATATGACATGAAATATTATAGGAAATGTTCAAGATTTGATGAATATAAGGGAAATGAAGAAGAGTCAAAGAGGACTTGATTTTAAGCTCAGACAGGTGGATGGTGGTATCATTCACAGTAAGAAATTCGGGAGGCAAGAAAATCTGGGGTGAGGGGAAAGGATATCATATAGGTGTGAAGTTTGAGATATTGCAAGAGATTCAAATGAAAATATTTTAGTAATAGTTCTAAGGACATCTCTTTCTTTATTTGTTTAGCAGACATTTATTCCCTACTTTGTGCTAGGACTCGTGCTAGGTGCTGGAGATAAAAAATCCCATGATGTGGCTCTTACCCTAAATGAGCCGGGGAGGAGACAGACACTGTATGGAGGGTTGCATACAGGCTGGGATTACAGGGAGTATGACAAGCTTTAAGAATTTTCCCAGTGTTGGGAATATGGGACTACAGGTCAGGCAAATACAGAAGATACGAAAACTTAGGAGTCATTAGCCAAAAATGGTAGTGGAAGCCTTGTATGGCTAAGTTAAAATTTAATAGAAGAAGAAAGGCAAAAGTTCAAGAGGTAGTCCTGCTGAGACTCACCCCGAGAGAATAGGAGAAAGTCAAAAGTCACTCGCAGAAAGGAAGAAAGTGTTGGAAAAGTTGCAACAGAATCTGTAGTCATGGAACCACAGACATGGAAGAGAGTTTCAAGGAAGTGGGAGTTTGCCAGTTGTTTGGATTTTGAGGGGATCAGTTCAGTGGAGTGAAAAGGTCAAGAATTGTAGAGAAACTAGAGAGGAAATGAAAGCATGGAGTACTCATTTGAAAAGTATAGTAATGAAAGAAAGCCAAGAGGTAGGAAGGTTCCTGGAGGGGGCACCAAGAGTGTGTGAAGTAGAATCTTCTCCACTCATTCACTCAATTCAACAAATACTGATTTCAGTTGCCAGGCACTGTGATGGGTATTTCATGTATATTTCTCAGTTAGTTCTCACAACTTTTTGAGTGGGTATTATCTCTTTAGCAAACTTTTTTTGGGGAGTCTACTTGGCACCAGAGAGTATTTCAGTTGATGAGGACACAATAATGGACAAAAATAGGCAATCCCTGACGTCTTGTCACTATTGACATTAAGCAAATTATGTCACACGTCATGAAAAATTGCAAAAGGAAGAAAATATACTATTATGGAACTTGTGATCATTCATAGAGGGTTGTGCTCAAGTTCACCTTTGTCCTGCAAAAAAGAAAGCTTTGCTAAACAAATTAATAGAGGAAAGGTCATAACATCTTTATGCAAAACATTCCCATTTACAGAGAAGTGTGTAAATGGGAACTGTGGGTTTGCTATAACTCTTAGGGCCATTCTAATTGTGGGCACTGACTTTAGGTGACTTCAGATAGAAACTTGTTCTGCTATTCTCTTGAGTCTTTCAACTCACAAATGAACCTTTTCAAAGTCCAGAATGGTTTCAGGAGTGTGCTCTGAGGGTGGTGGAGCTGGTATTTAGCATTGAACCTGGGAAACAGGGTTAGGTTGTCCAAATGCCTCCTCCAACCTAAACCCCAAGGGCAGACAAGAATTTGGAATCTGCAGATTCTCCTTATCTGGGGTGGAAACCGTGGAGTTTCCAGGCAACATTCTCAATGCAGACTTTGGAGTTTCTCACTTGGTCTTGAGACCCTATTTCTGTTCTCTGAAGCTCCTGATCATTTTCCTTTTTGCCCAGGCCCTGATCTCTGTTTTTAACTTAGTCTGATAAATTGAAATAATCTCTGATATGTTTCTTTTTTCTAAGTTGGTTTCTTGGAAGGGTAAGGCTTTCATAATTCTGATAAGTTTTATCACTTTTTTCCCTGCCCCTCATTTGGGAGGCAGATAACTTCAAATTTCCAGGCTATATGATTGTCTTTAGAGCAGAATAATTTTTGAGTTTGGTTTGAGCATCTTATTACAGGAATTAATTAACTCAAAGTCATTCTGGTGCACCTTTGCAGAAATGAGAAGCAGTCATGTCCTCCCTGACATTTGTTTTCTGAGCTCCTCAGTGTTTTCAGGTCTTACAGGTAAATGTGTCTTACAAGGCTAGTATCTTTGCATGACTATAATACAAAGTCACCATAATGGTTAACTTAAACAATTATTCATCATTACAACAAATTTGAAAAATGTAAAATTAAATAAAAGGCAAGATTATAAAAAAATACTATTCCAATATGGTCCCTTTTTATTCTATCTGGTCACTGTACTTTCCTGTTGGTTTAACCACCCATAAACTAGGTCACAGAGTGTGTAAGTAGAGCCATTTTTAATTTGTCTGGACTCACCAAGATGTGGCATCTATTTCTTCACACGCTCATGAAGTTAGTGGATCATTACCTTTGATTTATTGGAAAGTCTGAAGCTCTCGTCTGTAAGAAGGAACTATTTCTCTTACTCTTTTGCCCTGAATTATTTTCTCCTTCCCTAATCAAGAATTTTATCAAATTTTTCTTTACTTTTCTAACTACTCAAGAACATCACCTAGAAGTGATAATATTAAGACTTTCATATGAAAAGCAAGTTAGTCTAATTATAATAGCACTGAACTGCATTTTTATATATAATGTGAGGTTTTCTTTGAGTTTTGGGGAGGGATGGTTAACTCTGTTTACTGAAAGATATATTTAGAGGTCCAAGTAATATAACCAATTGGCAAGGGAGAATATATTAGAGAATAAACTGATTTTAATTGCTAATTTTAATGTGGCTAATTGCTGTTCATCCTCTAAGATGTAACTCAGGCATCGCTTCATGTAGGAAGACTTCTCTGAATTTCCTCATCCCCACCCAAAAGCACTAGGTAGGCAAACCAGGATCTACGGTCATCCTATATAATGCTCTGTCTAAATCTCAAAGTGCTTACCACATTGATTGATGTCCTATAATCACACAGAATCAGTGAATGATAGAATGCAGAAAAAGGTGTGGTATAGTGATGGTTTATGTGGACATGTAGAAGGTGCCATTCCTTCCAATGGTTAAACACTTCACCTCTGCAGCCTCAGTTCAAATCTCAGCTCCCTTACTAACTGTGTAACCTTGAGCAAGTCACTTAAACAATCTGTGCCTCAGCTTTCCCCATCTGTAGAATGAGGATAATGATATCTATTTAACAGGATTGTTGAGAGAGTTAAATGAATTACATATGCAAAATGCTTAGAAGAGCACCTGATGCATAGTATACATGCCGTATAAATATTAGCTATTTATTGTTATGGCATGTAGTTGGCCTAATAGAAGAGGTAGAATTTGAACTGAAGTTGAAGAATAAGTGTATCTGAGTATATAGAGACAAGCTGCCAGTATGTGTGTACACATTTCTATGTGGCTGTAAAGATTAGCAGTTACAGTGTTGTAAGTAGGTGTTTTCATTTTATGTCTACAGGTTTCCAGCCACTGCACTGGGTTAGGAAAGTAATTCTACAGTTTTTGACCCAGCAGAACTTAGAGTCCACTTCCCTTCTACTGATCTCATGATAGACACTGATATGTTCATAATGGCATTCTTTCCAACGAGCAGGTATAGCTTCAAAGTTCTTCACAACATGACCTTCTAGGGTGGCCCTGCCAGTGATCACAAGAGCCAATAAGAGAAAAACACACACACTATTCCCAGAGGAGTCATTCTTTTCACAGCAGAGAAACTGGATCCCAGAGAAGTGAAGTCACTTGTCCAAGGCCACACACAGGCAGCCAGAGCAAGAAGAACTGGGGTCACTCTACCCTCTGAGGGGTGATTATCTTTCCATCGTCCATATCACTTGTTTATCTCAGTTTCTAACTAAAATTTTCTGCCACAAATATTTGCAAACTATTCATCTGACAAAAGTCTAATATGTAGAATCTCTAAGGAACTTAAACAGCTCAACAAGAAAAAAAAAACCCATTAACAAGGGGGCAAATGACACGAACAGACGTTTCTCAAAAGAAGACCTACAAGTGACCAACAAAAATATGAAAAAATGCTCATCATCACTAATCATCAGAGAAATGCAGATTAAAACCACAGTGAGATACCATCTCACACCAATTGGAATGGCTATTATTAAAAACTCAAAAAATGACAGATGTTGGTCAGGATAAGGAGAAAAGAGAATGTTTACACATTGTTGGTGGGAATGTAAATGAGTTCAGTCTCTGTGGAATAGATTGGAGTATTCTCAAAGACCTAAAAATAGAACTGCCATTTGATCCAGCAATCCCATTACTGGGTATGTACCCAAAGGAAAATGAATCATTCTACCAAAAAGACACATGCACTCATGTATTTATTGCAGCACCATTCACAATGGCAAAGTTATAGAATCAACCTAGATACCCATCAATGGTGGACTGGATAAAGAAGATGTGGTACCTATGCACCATGGAAAACTACGAAGCCATAAAAAGTAATGAAATTATGTCCTTTGCAGTAACATGAATGTAGCTGGAGGCCATTATCCTAAATGAATTAATGCAGGAACAGAAAATCAAATACTACATGTTCTCACTTATCTGTGGGAGCTAAACAAGGGGTATACACAGACATAAAGAGAGAAAAAATAGACACAGGAGACTTCAAAAGAAGAGAAGGAGGGAGGGGGGCAAGAGTTGTAAAACTACCTTTTGGGTACTACGTTCACTGTTTGGGTGATTGGTTCAATACAAGCACAAAAAGCACATTATGCAATATATTCATTATATCCGTATGTCTGTGTAACCAACCTGCATATGTACCCCCTAAATCTTAAACAAACAAACGAACAGCACCAAAAAAAACCCACACCAGTTCTGGAGCCAGGTCTGGGTCCAAATAAGTTTGTTAAAAAAAAGTTCTGCCACCAATTATATTGGTACAGGCTTAGATGGTGGAAGCATATATACATATACATAAATATATATGTGTATGTATATATGTATGTATATATTAAATTATGTATGTGTGTATAGATATATCACATTAAATACATATACCTGCAAGTAATTAAAAACAAAAGGAAGCAAGGTACATTCATTGATCCATGAGGTGCCCTATTGTGATATTATTGTGAAATGCATAAAGCTTTGCATGCTCTGCAGTAGTGCTGATGGTACTATCTATCTGGCTTAACCAAATTATTGTGACATGATCTTATACTCAGGTTGCAAATGAAAGCGCTCCACCAAGCTCCTCGGCAGCAGACTGAGTGTCCTTTAGAGCTTCATGCCTGTAAGCATAATTTGTGATATTTTACTGCTCTTAAATGATGCATGATGAAATGATTGAAGACATCATTATGTGGAACAAAATGCATTGGGGAGTGTGATGCTAACTATTAAGCACTTCAAGCTTCTATGGGAGTGTTGAGTACTTTTACTGAAAAACAGTAAGGAAGCGCTGTTTGTTATGATCAAGACTGTATCTAAAGAAAGAGCAGTGCCTTAATCATATATAGACATGTTCGGCAAGCCTGGCAAGTGGGAGGGAGTAAGAGGAGTATGCAGCTTGATGCTGGATTTTAGTGATTTAATCAGCATTCACTAAAAGCCTGTTAAAGTGGTTCCCAATCTTGGCAAAATATTAGAATTATCTGGGGAATTTTAAAAACTACTATTTGGGCACTCCCTTCTGGGGGTTTCAATTTAGTTTGAAAATTTAGTCAGGGCCAGGCATTGGTAGTTTTTAAAGCTCCCAGACCATTCTAATGTACAGCCAGAGCTGAGAACCAATGGTCTAGTACTTGAGGAGAAAACAGTTGTAGATCTTTACAGATGCATCAATGAACTTTTAAAAAAAATGTCCTCCCTTTTTAAAAAATGCTCACATGGGGATTGTTGTGAGAATATAGGAGCAGGAGAGAAGGAATAATGGGTAAAGAGAATACAGGAGAGGGACAAATGTCTCTCAAAACCTTCACCAGATGTTTAAAAACTCACCTTAGGTGAGTGACTTCATAAAAATGCTAGTGACAAATCATGTCTGGAATATGACTCAATGTCTCTACTCTGGAGTTGTAAAAGGGCTTAATTTGTTCATCAATCCATTCGTTTAGTGAGCTTTTATAAGAGTACATGGTGCAAAAAACAATGTGCTGTGTTCTTTGTGCTCTTCAGAAGGAACACCTGCATAATTCTGAGGCAACCAACACCTGAAAGGTACAGAATATGCACATGTGGGTGGTGGACTTCTCTTTTTCCCTCTTTGGAGCCAGGTACTTTCTCTGGCTCAGGTAAATATAACTCAGGACTGGGAGGAAGGCATTGCATTTGCATGGTAAGGTGCGAGAGATAAGCAGGGTTTCAGGGGGTTACATTTTGATAGTGTAAGAGCCAAGGGAAGATGTCCGCTTTGCCCTCTGAAGGTTCACTGAAAAATCAACTGACAAAAGGGAGATTAATAGGAGAAATGGCACACAAATTTATTAATGTGCATGGAGAAGAATCATAGAATGATTACCCCAACACCCCAATGGGGGTACAGATGCTTATATGCCATCTTGAGTTTACAGAAAGAATGGAGGACTTGGATCATGGCCCAAAACAGGTTATGGTGGTAAATCATGCCTCTGTCCCATCCACTCTTACACCATAGCCAGTGCCATCATCTTACAGTATAAATGACATCACATTCCTTGCACATCACCCCCCTGCTTAGTGTCCCTCAATTAGAGACGTTTGAATCCTGCTCTACTGCAGCTGGAAGAGCTATGTTCCCTTTGCCCCAAGGACTTCATCATCCCCAACCACCTGTCGCTGTCTCTCTAGCACACTAGTGTTTTCTTTTTAAACTTTATCACAATTCATAAATATTTTGCTTGCTTGTATTTTTGTTGTTGTTGTCGTTATCTTGCCTACCAGATACTATCATTAATAAATCCAGAGATGTTTCTGCTTCTGTCTCATTCATTTTCATTTTCTAGTACCAAGCCCAAAGACTAGCACATGGTAGGCTTTTATTCCCTATGTATTTTTTTTAAAAGTTTCAAACATAATGTTAACAGAATTTGACAATTAATGCCTGTATACCTAGCATCTAGTTTCTATTGTTATATTTTCCTCATCACATATTTTTTCATTTTTCCATCCTTGTATCTATCCATCAATACATGGTTGACTTTTAATAAATTTATTGAATGAATGAATAAGTGTTACTCTTTTAGTCCATAGTCAGGAGCTGTCCATCTTTTGGTTGGCCCAATACAGACACTGAGCTTCTTTGTTTTTGTGTGGTCACAAGGTAGAAGGAGCTATATAATGTCCTCGTGGGTGGGAATTTGCTAAGCCCTGTATCAGGGGATTCAGAAATAAGGACAAATCTGCCTTCTAGAATCACCCCAGTAAGAGGATCTAAATATATTTGTGATGGAAGAAGAAAAAAATAGAAAATGTGGATGACTGTTTTTTTTCCACAAACAACTTAATGAAGATTGGTTAGTCCTATCTTGATATTTAAACTGCCTGATATCTTGACATTTTGTGTTTTTTGTTGCACAAGCAGATAAAAGTAACTGTTGACTTGGCCAATACCAGGGAAAGAACATTTTACAATTTCTCGTTCGGTGAGTGACAAATGCAAGCTCACCGGAGCCATGGAACCTTTGGCCTTTCTTGTTTTTAAAGTTCTGTACACATCATTGAAATATCCAAGTAATGGAAGCAAAGGAAAAACACACAAAAAGTGTTTCTAATCTAGGCAAACTGGGGTCAAGGTAAAGAATGTCTCTCTCCATGTCTAGAAAATAAACTTAGCAGGCAGGGAAAGTAATGCTTACTCTTCTTTCCCACTACATGCTGATAGGTTTTTTTTCCCAAACTATTTTTGATTAGGTTTTTTGGACCCTGTATTTATTATTTTGACTGCTCAGAAGAAACACCTTCGAAGTGACATCCTGGGGTGGTGCTTTGCAATAATCTTTTATTAAGCTTTGCTGTGTCTGTTCATGTTTATTTTAACTCTCTTATTTTTAGATGGAGGATTTTTTGAGAAGGTCAATGCAGTATCTTTGTGATTGAATTCCAGGAGTACTTAGCAGGGGTCCATGTATATAAGGGTGTTGAATCATTATGAACTGGGAACGCATCCAAGTTCATGCTTAACTGAGAATTCTCTTTAAATATTTAGAAGTGAAAGCAATCTTTCAAAATAGTCACGTGGGCCTTGGAAGCATAGAAATGGGTGAACACAGCATCCTAGGTACAGCAGCAAAGGTGACAGCTGGGACCTCAGCTTATCATTCCTCCAACCTTGGCTGTCTCCTAACGCTCTTCCTTTTATTTGATGGAGTTCTACTTTCAAACGTTGGTGACACTCATCCCATCAACTTTCATCTGTTCATTTTGTCCTCCCCTGGGCTTTCGTGTGCAAAATATTTGCAGGGCCCGGTGTGGTCCTGACCTGGATTTGCATCCTTGCTATGCTACTAGCAGCTACTAGTAGCTGATCGACCTTGAACAAGAAATGTAACCTTTTCAAGTTCCAGGCTCTTTACCTGTAAGTAGGAGACCTTTATACCTACTCCAACATGGAAAATGTGTCCAGCATGGAGAAGTCCCTTGATAAATGTTAGGTTTTTGTTACCATTTTAAAACCAGTTACCACATTGGATTACTAAAAAATGATAAGCTGGGGAGAAATATGCAATGTAACATCTAGATATTTAGTGCAATATGAATAAAAAGTAAATCTGGAAGTAGATATTTACTTACAAAATTAATTTTATTTTGCAAAACTCAACAAATACATGTTCAGATCTGGTTTCTCTTCAAAACATGTGTTTGTTTTTTTAACAAACATGCAAGTTAATTTGGCATGCCAAACATCTTTCTCTCTAGCTCGCCTTGGAAAAATTTTTTTCATAACACAAACAAGGGTGCAAATATTGTCCAAACCTATTTACATTTTTACCCTCTAGGATTACATACATTAATATTTATTGGGAGGAAAGCAAAACTGCAAAACGTAGTCTTTGGCATTCACATTTGCTTCAGCAGTATAATTAAAACCTTATATTTGTTTTAAAGATAAACAGTTTGAAGGAAATTTAATAAATCTTGTTTTGGCTCTGCAAAGGAGCCACCATATCAAAGCACTTAACTGGAGCTGTTGAATTCCTGCTGGTAGAATATTACTTCCAGCCTATTTATTAGCTTGTCTTCCGGTGGCCCAATACATGCTTTTTTTCCTCTACACTGAATGAAAGTACAAAAAGAAAACCATTTCTTTTCTCTTTTTCCCCCAGCATCATGCGAGGCAAGGCAACACCACAAATACAATATCTGAATTTACTTTGATTATACTTTAGTTTCTTACACTTAAAATTATTTTGTATTATAATACTTACTTGGTTATCTAAAATCAACATTGTTGATTTTAAACGGTTATAAAGCCAGACTTTAAGAAGCATTTAAAACAATTCATGAACTCTGTATGAAAGGAAATAATTGCCTCCAGCTTATTCTTTTGCATTTGAAGTAAAAGAATTTCCAGTATCATCAGTTTACTAGAAAATAAGACTTAGGGGGTCCATATAATTTATTCACATCTTTTTATACATCGTAAACAAGGATAGGATACTTCTGACAGTAGCCTATAAAGATTTTTTAAAATTTATCCTTCAGTATAGAATAAGTGTCAAGCGAGCACTTTAAGCATGATTCTGGTAGGTCTGTTAGGAGTCTATTTTCCAGAAAAATTTTGTAGGAAATTGTTCTGATTTTAAATAAACTAAATTCATAGATTTGTGTTGACAGAATATGATTTGTGAGGTAAAGTCACTGTATTATCTCCGGTCTAAAGCACAATGTAGCATGTGCGAAAGAAACTAAAGAGACATGTATTTCAAACTCCAGGCAGAAAGGCAGAATATAAGAGTGCATAGAGAAGAGAGTGCTTTTCAGGTCAGATAGTGAAGGAAGACACAATAGTTACCTAAATCAATAAGTTGTAAGCAACATATAAATATGCAATGCCATTTCACTGAATGTGAACAGGATCAATTAGAAATTGTACTGTGATATCCACATATTTTTGAGAAAAATTCCCAAGCCAGGCGAATGTGGATTGGAATAAAGACATAGGCAGTGTATACCACCATAGCAATAATGGTTAGTAAGATGGTGTTAAACATAGATCGCTCCCAGGGCTCTAAAACAGCACAGCAGCTAATGATTTGGTATTGATAGTAGAGCCAGGAGAAATATTCCTTCACACGCCTCAAATCCATGGTTGGCTCCTTCAAGCTGCAGTAAGTTTGTCCTGTTAAAGAATGTAACAGATTAGAGGATGAGGAACCAAACATAGAATCTCTTTAAAATTTCATGATCTCAGCATGTTAAAATCTTTCAAAGATTTGTTAAAGATCATTGAATATATTATTAATATATGAATATTCTGTAAAATAATACATACTATATTAACTATAAAAATTAATGTCACCACTACTAATAATTACTACTAAAATTGGCAGCAATAATACTATTAGTAACAGTAACATCTATCTAAACATGACAATTGTTAGAAATAACTTTAGTGATAATGGTACCTAAAAATTGAGGTTAGCCTCATTTTCCTGAGCCATGTATACAAAGAGAGATAAAAGTGAACCTAAGCACAGCTCTGAGGAAGAGACTTTTGAGATAAGGTCCAAGGGATCATTATGAGTCAAATGGATAGAATAGATAGTGAAGTGGGGAGAACAGCCAAGACAGAGGGAACAATATGTACAAAGGTTGGAGGTGGGAAGAAGTAGGTTGGTTTTGAGGGGCCACGGAGGGAGAAGGGAGCAGGGAGTGTGATGACACTGAAGAGGTGGGAATGGCCACAGTGAGGCCAGGAGCTGTAGGGCCTAGTTGGATAAGTTAACTGTTTTATCTTCAACCTCTGAGTTAGGGCAATGCTGTGGTGGGTTTGAGAGGAGGAGGCTTTAAGTTCATGTGGTAATGCTGCATTCTGGAGTCGAGTTGAAATGACTTTGGAGCCCAAGTATTTCAGAAAATCTGTACCTCTACTCTTCCCTAGGGCATTACTATTTCAGAATCAACAGTGTACTGAGAACCTGTTTAAAATATTCTTAAATACTCTTCATTTTTACAAATGAGATAATATTGCTTATTTAGAAATATTAACTTTTCTCTATATGTTGTGGCTATTTATTTATTTATTTGTTTTTGAGAGAGTCTCACTCTGCTGCTTAGGCTAGAATATAGTGGCACAATCTTCGCTCACTACAACTTCCACCTCCCAGGTTCAAGAGATTCTCCTGCCTCAGTCTCCTGAGTAGTTGGGATTACAGGCATGCACCACCATGCCCGGCTAATTTTTTTTTGCATTTTTAGTAGAGATGGGGTTTCACCATGTTGGCCAGGCTGGTCTTGAACTCCTGACCACAGGTGATCTGCCCGCCTCAGCCTCTCAAAGTGCTGGGATGACAGGCATAAGCCACTGTACCCGAACTTGTTGTGGCTTTTACAAATGCACTAATTGTTGGGCTCGGTGGCTCACGCCTGTAATCCCAAAACTTTGGGAGGCCAAGGCAGGCGGATCATCTGGGGTCTGGAGTTTGAGACCCGCCTGGCCAACATGGTGAAACCCTGTCTGTACTAAAAATACAAAAAATTAGCTGGGCATGGTGGTGGGCACCTGTAATCCCAGCCGCTGGGGAGGCTGAGGCAGGAGAATCACTTGAACCTGGGAGACCTGGGAGGCAGAGGCTGCAGTGAGTCGAGATCTTGCCATTGCACTCCAGCCTGGGCAAAAATTCTGTCTCAAAAAACAAACAAACTGCACTAATTAAGTGATGAGTAATGTGGTTAGGAGAATTCATTCATTCATCGAATGAATACATTTTAAGTATTACCATGTGGCTCCTTCTGAATATTAATGGCTTCGGAAAGACTTTATTCTCAAAGGCATTACAGTCAGGAGATGCTCTTCCAGGAAGCAGCAAACTGGACCATGTAACAAACATGCAGTGATCGAGGGCCCAGGAATGAGCACTAAGTGGGAGGAAAGGACATGGAAAAATGCTAAGGCATGGTGGGACAATAGTCTCAGGTACTAGAGAGGCTGAGGCCAGGGGGAAGGATCCCTTTGGTCTAGGACTTCAAGTCCAGCCTGAGCAACATAGTGAGATCCTGGCAAAACAAAACAAAACACTCTAAATTTTAAAAAAATTGCATTGATTAATTTCCCGGCTATTGCTTTCTCTATTAAAATTAGAATTCCTTGCTTGGGCAGCCCTAGCCGACACCTTAATGATGGCCTTGAGAAAGACCCTGAGCCAGAGGCATCCAGCTAATCTGTATCCAGATTCCTGAGCCATAGAAACTTCAAGCTAATTAATGTCTATTGTTTTAAACTGCTAAAAGTCAAACAATCAATCATTGAATAAAAGAAACAGCAGATAAAAAGCACACCAACATGTATAGCACCAACAGTGGATACATGGTAAGATCTTGATCACGAATACCCCAAATCTGCAATGACTTTAAATCTGGCTGTTTTAAATATACTTCTGCACTGCTAACCATTTAAGCAGTTAAGATTTAAAAAAAATTTTTTTTGCCAGTTACCACAATCTCAGCCCTCTAAGTAGCCAGAACTGACATGTGAAAAGTGTCTCTTGAAAACACTGATTGTCTCTTTTTCTCTGATTCATTTTCCCCTTATTGATGATAAGCAATTTTAAAGACAGTTTGTGTGTCATTTCTTATCATGAGAAGGTGAGAAGAGGGAGAGTTGGTTATTATTGGTGAACCATCTGCTACAATCTATTGTTAGAATGCACACTATTTTTAGGTTCTAGATTTGCTTAGGTAATATATTTCTACCTTCTGTGAGTCAACTTTCTTGTCTCCTGTGGGACTATATACAAGATTAAAAGGAAAAAACCACTTTAGACAATTTGATGAGTAATGTGGTTAGGAGAATTCATTCATTCATTGAATGAATACATTTTGAGTACTACTATGTGGCTCCTTCTGAATATTAATGGCTTCGGAAAGACTTTATTCTCAAAGGCATTACAGGCAGGAGATGCTCTTCCAGGAAGCAGCAAACTGGACCATATAACAAACATGCAGTGATCGAGGGCCCAGGAATGAGTACTAAGTGGGAGGAAAGGACATGGAAAAATGCTAAGAAGAAGGCTAGAAAAAGAGCCTGCATTTGAGGAAATAAGATGACAGAAATATGAAATTAATTATCCACTGATAACCTGGAACTAGATGATAGCAAACATTTTAAAGTCCTAAATTTTCACAGTGAAATGTGATATTAATCTATCCACTTCCTTAGAGACCTAGTGCTATATCTCAGCAAAGCTAAACCAAGAACTTGAAATGCTTACTTTATTCAGGCACACCATGCATCTCCTGTTTTTAGTTAGGTGCTTTTGAAAAGATGACTTTCGATATATGGAAAAGAAGGAGAGAGTAGTTTATTCTTTTTTAAAAAGAAAAGTTTCCTCTAAACTTCATGACTTTAAAAATGTTCTTAGATCTTTCATGAGATTGTGTATTCAAAGGTGGCACTCCTAAGCAGACTGTGATGTGGCTTCAGGCAGGGGTACAGTGGCCTGGATACGGTTTGACTCTGACATGCTGAGACAGTGATAATACCTGCTGTAGCCTGAATGTTTCTGTGTTGGAAGTCCACTAAAAGGTTATTTCATAACTGGGAATGCAGAGTAAATGATTATTTCTTATTTCTGATTGTTACTACTCTTTTATCAATGGGTGGTGATTTCCCTCTCATTAGATTTGTGTGCGGTGGAGAAGGAGATGAAGTTACATCTCCTCTCTCAGATAGAGAGGGAGAAGATTTGAGACTTATGACTCATTACACAGGGGCAGGACTTTGTTCTGGCTTGGATGGAGAAGAAAGTGAATAAATGTAACAATTTAAAAAAACCACATGTGGTAACACGAACACTGCTGTATGAGTCATGGAATGTGAACACAGTTGAGGGGAGCTTGCAAGAAAAGTATTGGCTGGGCTTGCTCAGGGAGCTCTTTGTTGTTGTTTTCTGTTTTGGGGAACAGGACTGGAAGGAAGTTAGGTAACTGCAATGAAAGAGGCGTAGCAGGTGATTTGGTACAGTGGCATTTACCTTGGAAATATTGCAGAAGACGTGATCAGTAGCCCTCCCCCTGCCAAAAAAGAATTACCCCAAGTTACTGGATTTTCTCATTAAGGAATTTCCTATTCTAAAGGTAGCTATTCTCCTGGGGAAAAAAGAAGACTTAGTACATTTTGGTTTAAATTTACTTCTAGAACATCAGAATCAGGGACTGAACAGTTAGAAGGGCCTAAAGTTGATTTTTGGGTTAACTCCTTCTCAACTCACTTTGGAACTCTACATCAATCACTCAGCTTCATTTTTTTTTGTGTGCTTCATATTTGGAACCTGAAAATCTGAGAAGTGATAAAAGTGTCCTGCCAGTTGCAGAGAGAGATGCTGTATCTAAAAAGAGACTCTTTCTGTACTCACAGTAGCTTTCTTTGGAAACAGCTTAATATGACTTACTCAAGTACAAGCCCTCCTTTAACTGAGTAATTCATTTATTTAAAAAATTAGAAATACAGCGATTTCCTTCCTAAGAACACAGTATGGAAAGGGGGATAAAAATGAGTAACTTTACAGTGGAGAAAACTGATAAGCCCTGCTTCAGCCAGGTGGTCAAGGCCAACATTGATCATTATTAATCATGTTGATAATAATCATGATATGAATAATCTTCATGATATGATGTCAAAAAAGACACTTTACCTCTGTGATCTTCTTCCCAATAACCCATAGATCCAGCCTAATCATGAGAAAGGTATCAGACAAATTCCATTAGAGGGACATTCTACAAGATACCTGACCAGTACTCCCCAAAACCCCCAAGGTCATCAAAAACAAGCAAACTGTGAAAAATTGTTATAGCCAAAGGAGGCTAAAGGAGGCATTATGACTAATTGTAATGTGGTATCCCAGATGGAATCCTGGAACAGAAAAGGGACATTAAGTAATAACTAAGGACATATGAGTAAAGTAAGAACTTTAGTTAATAGTAGTATATCAATATTGGTTCATTAATTGTAATGAATATGTTATACTAATGTAAGTTTTTAAAGGGGACACTGGATTCAGGGTATATGGGAACTCCCTGTATTGTCTTCTTGATTTTTCTGTAAATCTACAACTGTCCTAAACAATGAAGCCGATCCAAAAGAGAAAAGATTAATTAGGAAAGCCTTCAAAGGTCCAGAGTTATCCCTATTCTAAACTCCAGTGAACTTTGCTGAAGCTTTACTTCCTCTCTGGAAAATTTTTCCCAATAACTATGTACATAGATGAGTAATATCCTTGCATAAGAGACTGGCTTTTAAAATTTCTTAAACACAATAAAGAGGAAAAATACATCTTACATTGTGATCCATGGTGTATACACACACACATACACACACACAGAGAGAGAGAGAAAGAGAGAGTCATATAACTGAAACAAACGTCTCTCAAAAGAATACTTTGCAGAGCATGCTGATATTTTTTATTCTATTCTGTTCCATTATATTTATTCTTATCTATTCTGGTTAATTCTACCTTATTTTGTTATTCTCTTCTTTCATTAAAAACATCATGATTGTGTTTACTACATTGATTTCTTAACCTACTAATTGCAACCTGAAGTTGGAAAAATCCAACTTTAAGGCTTAAGTGTTAGCTTCTCTAAGATGTCTCTGTACTGTCCAATATGGCAGCCACTAGTCACACATGACAATTTAAATGTCTAGTGTTTAATAGCCACATGTGGCTAGTGGTTACCATATTGGAGAGAAAAGATATAGAATATTTTCAACATTGCAGAATATTTTGTTGGATGGTGCTGTGGACTCTCCATCTGTTGCTTGCACTAATGAAATAGCTACCTGCTTGTCTCTTTTTTACCTTACAGTCTTCTAAACTGCTGCTAGAATTAACTGTCCAAACTTAACAGATTCATTTCTCTTCTTGAAAGCCTTCAATGGCTCTCCATTTCCTATGAAATAAAACCTTCGTTTAAGGCCCTTCACAGTTTCATTTCTTCACCTCTCCAGTTAAATCTCTCAACTCTCCTGCTAAATGCCATTCATTCTAAAGCTTCTATGTTTTCATTCATGCTCTTTTCTTTTCTTGAAATTTTCTTGTGCCCCTTCTCTGCCAGATAAACTCCTATTTTAAGCTATTGCTTAAAGAAGCTATTTTAAGGCATATCTTCTATATCCTTTCTTCTATGAAACATTCTCAGAAGACCCCTCCCCTGCAAAGGAAAATATTATTACTCTCTTTTATGTGTTACCATTGTAGCAACATTTTTAGTTATGCACAGTCTGTTTCCCCACAAGACTATGAGGGCTTTGGGTACTGGGAATGTGCAGCATTCATTTTTTTATCCCCAGTGCCTGGTTGGTGAGCTGGCCTGTTGGCTGACTGACCGATTCAGCTGTAAGGTGGTTGAAGGCAGGAAGCACACTCGAACGTACTTAATATTTCCACAGCACAATGTGGGGATCATAAAAGGTGCTTCTGAATTCTCATTGTCTGCTTTCAGGCAATGAGTTTTAGACAGATTATTTTGTGAAAATTCAGTACAATCTGTTTTTTTGAAGCATGGAAGGGAGCTGGTGCTAAATTTTTTAAAATATATATAACAAATGCTTTTTTACTTTCTTATAATGTTAAAAGTTCATGGACTCTGCAGGGGAATAAGAAAGACTTATGAATTAGTTTTAAATCCTATTGAAATAGCTCTTAGAAGTGCTTACTCTAGGTGAGTAATAATTTAAGATTGATAGGTAGAAAAGTGGTTCTAATGGGAAAAATTCCAGGATGGGAACACCTGGACACTTGAAGACTTGAATTCTATTGCAGCTCTTTTCCTCTCTTTCTATTTATTTATTTTATTTGTGTCTTTGGGTAAATTCCAAAATCTTCTTGTGTCACAGTTTCTCCATGTGTAAAACTGAGATAATTGATAATTGTCTCTGAGCCTGTTTGAGTGATGTAGTAAGGAGAGTTGGAATGGGTTTTAGCTCTTTAGACATAATAGTAACATTCACAGCAACTGTAGTGTCTTGTCATTACTTGTAGATTTGTAAAACTTTAAGCCACTTGCAAGATTTTACTAAATTATAGACTCAAAGAGTCTTTGTGGAATATAACAGTTACTTCAACAATGGAGTGATTTGTATATTTGATGGGGAAAAAACTACCCCTTATTTATGTTTGCTAATTGAATCATCTAGTACCTTAAAATAAATAAATAAATACACACGTTTGTAGCCATGATTGCTACATGGCTTCACTACTTGAAAGGTATTGGAACCTGTAAACAAATGGCCAAATATTTCTTGGGCAGGGCCACCACATACTGTTGTGTGGGCTGTGCACTGCACAACCAATGTGATTGTTCTTGTCTTGGGGGCCTAATCACAAGCTGCATCTTCATGTGAGCACAATTAGATTCACAGAGATACAAAGACATGCAATTTCTTATTGTATCGGAGACATGAATGTGGTTTAAGTTTATCTGATTAATGGGGCAAAACCTTATATTGCTTCTGTGTAAGAATTAGACATAACCTCAGTTTATTGGCTGATCAGTTTCCAGATACCTTGCTCTACATTCTCTGTGGGTGACCCCAATGTTTTCTGTGCCCTACAGAAAATTCCATCCTTGTTTAAACTTTTGGAGGAGAATTCTTTTCATCTTAGAATACTCCCCAGCCTTCCTTTGGCAACCAATTCCTCATGTTGACAGCAGAGTGAATACCAGAAGTCAGACCAGAGGTGAAGATTTGGAGTCCAAGTTTTTAGGGGAAGCTGAAAAAAACAACTTAAAAGTTTATGATGAATCAAAGGTAGGGAAGAAAATCGCACAATCATAGGGAAATTAAGGAACTTTCTCTACACATTCATTAGTTGGATAATTTTATAGACCCTCTAGAGATAAGAAACAAACAATTGTAAGTCAAAGCACATTATTGCTTTAGGCAGCAAAGTTACTCTAATTAAATTTTATAATCTTATACTTGGAAGTTTACTGAAATAATATACTAGAAGGAAAAAGTCTCACTAACAGTTTAGTCAAGTTGTTGTTGATACAGTGTTTTGTGTTATATACAATAACAGAATGTTTTATGGCTACCTGAACTCACCTTATTTTATTTATGCATTTATTTATTGAGACAAGGTCTCGCTCTGTCACTTAGGCTGGAGTGCAGTGGCATGATCACAGTCATTGCAACCTTGAACTCCGGGGCTCAAGATATCCTCCTTCCTCAGCCTCCCAAGTAGCTGGGACTATTGGCACATGCCACCATGCCCAGCTAATTTTTAAAAAACAGTTTTGTAGAGGCCAGGTTGTACTTTGTTGCTCAAGCTGGTCTCAGACTCCTGGCTTCAAGTGATCCTTCCACCTTGACCTCCCATAGTGATGGGATTACAGGCGTGAGCCACCACACCTGGCCTGAACCAATTTTATTACCTTCCATTTGTATTAACACTAACAAAAGCAAAACAATTTTAAAAACATGTATTTCTAGTCCAACTATCAATTGGAGTCATTGTGCAACATGGTATGTGTTGAGTAACTGCAATTTCAAGGCAGTCCTATTTTTTGGTCATCTTCTGATAGACTACAGAGGAATTTATGAATGAAAAACTTCCAGCTGGGAAAGAAAATTTGGAATTCGACTTTAACAAAAATTCTCATGATAATATAGAAAATACTAAATTCAGATTAGATTAATCTCAATATTGTGTGGCTATCAAAAAGAAGAAACATTTAGAAAATAAAGAGTGCCACATACATTGATGCCGAGTAGATATTAGGAGTAGGAAGAGAAATTTGTAACAAGGGAATGGTCTATCTTGTCTTGCTTCTGCTGTCCTTTCACTTCCTAACATAGAAACAGGGTAAGTATCCCTGTTTATTTCTGGCAATACTGGAAGGGAGAGTAGGGCTTCTAGGTCAAGGTTTAGCTACAATGTCCTTTCTTAGGATGAGCTTCTTTATAACTATTTTATTTAAAAAGAAAAGAAACTTTGTTGTTATATAAAGAAGGAAAAGGGAAAATATATAGCTTCTGAGTGGCTTTTTCCTTTTGAATATATTGTTGCCAAGGGCTGCCAGGTTGTTTTTAGAAGCAAAAAGCGAACAAACTGCAACATTAACAATGGCATTAAAGCCATCAAAAGTTGTTTTCTAAGTCATTAAATGTGTATCCACATTCACAGAAGCATTATTCACAATAGTCAAAAGGTGGAAGCAATCCAAATGTCCATGGACAAATGGATGGAAAAAATAAGATGTGGTGTATACATACAATGGAATATTATTCAGCTTTAGAACAGAAGGAAATTCTGGCACATGCTACAACATGGATGAGCCTTTGTGGTTGAAGTGAAATAAGCCAGTCACAAAAACTGTATGATTTCACTTACATGAGGTATCTAGAGTAGTCAAACCCTAGAAACAGAAAAATGATGGTTGTCAGGGACTGGGGAGATGCAGAAATACAGAGTTATTGTTTAATGGGTATAGAGTTTCAGTTTTGCAAGATGAGAAAGTTCTAGAGATTGGTTGAAGAACAATGTAAATATACTTAACACCACTTAACTGTAGTCTTAAAAATGGCTAAGATGTTAAATTGTATGTGTAGTTTACCACAATTAAACATTTTAAGAAATCAATGAATAACCCTAAAAATTATGAAGGACTGAAATTTTAAAATAAACTTTAAAACAGTCTGAATAATATTTTTAAAAAGTTATTAAAAGTCAATAAGAGTCTCAAGTTGGAATGGGGCATTACTAGTCTAGCAAAATCACATCGATGTACCATACAAAGCTGAGTAAACAAATAACCCCAAAGGTCTTCAAATAATAATTGTGATGTCCCAATTGGGGTTCCCTTCTTGGTTGTCAAAATAGAAGGGGAAAACTCAGAAGAGCCAAACCCCCAAGAACCTTCTTGAGATGAGAGCTGACATATTTAGGTTTATTCCTGGCATCAGTGAAATTCTAATAGCTTAATCTTCTACAGTACTTGTGGGAACTGTGAATTCTATGATATGCTTAACTGCCTTAGGAAAGACTTGCTTGATGTTTTTTCTAAGGCCTTTGTTTTTCTTAAGAGCTAGAAGCCTGACCATGAAAAGTCAAGCCTTTTTCTCTTCCCTACCTATTGTTATTACATTTTATGAATCTTCAGCAACTGAAGACTTTTATCCAGTGAATAATTTGAGGGTGAAAATGGTGAGTTACTGCAATATTGATCTGTCAGGAGTACGTTGTTCTCAGAGTTCTGCCAAAGCAAATCTGGTTGTATAAGGAGCTGGTCAGCCAAGACCTTTCCAATAGTGTTTTCTAATACTAATTGTCTGTTTTCTTTTCACTTTTTTGGGTAATATTGAATAGATATGTTTATACAACTTTTTAAAAAAAACATATTTATCTGTCTCTCCCACTTCTGCTTATTCTTTATTTCTTATTACATTATCTGGAAAGCTGTGGTGATGAGGTCAGTGTTTTTCTTATTTTGGTGACTGACAACATTGAACTTTCATAGATGTGATTTTGTGACAGTAGTAATCTAGCCTGCTGCCCTTTCATTGCCCTCAGTTGACCTGCTTCTGTATCTCAGTTATTAGCGCTTTTACAGAAAAGAGTGGAGGCTGGGCGTGGTAATCCTCGCACTTTGAGGGGCTGAGGTGGGAGGATCGCTTGAGCCCAGGATGTTGAGGCCGCACTGAGCTGTGGTCATGCCACTGCACTTCAGCCTGGGCAAAAGAGTAAGACTCTGTCTCAAAAAGAAAAAAATAAAAAAAATAAAAAAGGAAAAGAAAAGAGTGGAGAACTAGGCAGATCAGGCCATAGAGACACGCATAGCATTGATAAGGTGCTCTCTCTGCCAACCCCTGAATCAAGGGACATTTCCCTGCTTGGTTGGTTATACTGCTGTATTCCAGGTCAAATGGTTTCAGAGACAGAGGGGAGGTGAGAAGGGAAAGTAGAAGTTTATAGTCAAATTCATGAGTATTCCGTGAAAACATGTTGCTTTAGGCACATAAATCGCTTAGATTTTATAATCTTATACTTAGAAGTGAATTACTGCAATGATATACTAAAAGAAAAAACTCTCATTGACAATTTAGCCAAGTGGATTTCTGATTCTCCTGAGAATAGTGTGGATATATTACTGTTGGGTTCATCCTCCTTCACCTGCTCCCAGCCATATGGCTACCTACATGCTTCCAGTGCAAAGAAAAGGAGTGGTGAGATAAAACGATTTACTCCCTCTGAATAAAGCTGGCTTGTTGTCAGGACGAAGGCCAGAGGGAATCTTCCAAAACATAAAAATACTTATATTGGGATATTGTAGTAAGTCGGATATTAGCCGCCCAAAACCTATGTCCATGTCTTGGAAGCAGTGAATATGACCTTTTTGGAAGAAGAGTCTTTGTAGTTCAATTAAGTTAAGGATCTTGAAAAAAGAGCATCCTGTATTACTCAGATTAGCCTTAAACCTAAGGACAACTGTTTTTAAAAGAGAGACACAGAGAAGGCCCTGTGAAGACAGGCGAGATCAGAGTTAGGAAGCCACAAGCCAAAAAAAATGCCTGAAGCCACCAGAGCTGGAAGAGGTGAGGAAGAATTCTCCCTAGAGCCCTTGGAGGAAGTACAGCGCTGCCAACACTTTGATTGCAGACTTCTAGCCTTTGGGAGTATCAGAGAACAAACTTCTGTTGTTTTAAGCCGCTAAATCTGTGGTGATTTGTTACAAGAGCCCTAGGAAGCAAATACAGATATCTTCCTTAGAAATGGTAGAATCTCATAATGTGATCTCTTTGCAGGGAATAGAAACTTTTGTTTTTGTTTTTTTTTGGAGATGGAGTTTTCCTATGTTGTCCAGGCTGGTCTGGAACTCCTGGAGTCAAGTGATCCTCCTCACTTCAGCTTCCCAAGTAGGTGAGAATATAGGCGTGCACCACTGCCCCCGGCAGAAACAGCAGTTTTCAGTACCAGTGTGGTAGGCAATGGCTAGATGCCTAACTTAAATTATCCCTGTTTTAAAGATAAGGAAACGGAGGCTCAATGTGTCATGAGGGCCATGTGGGGAGCTGGGTGAGAATCCTGCTGACAGGTCGTACGGTGAAGTGGTTACAAGCTTGGGCTCTGGTCCTGTCTGGGTTTGAATCCCAGCTCTGTTCTTACTAATTTTGTGACCCTGGCCAAGTTACTCAATCACTCTGACCCTCAGTTTCTCCAGCTGGAGAACAGGAATAAGATAACTTCATTCACACAGATGCTGGGATGATTAAAAAGTATAAAATATTTAGAATAACACATAGGAAGAGCTAAGTGAATGTTAGCTATTATGATTACTACCACACTATTCTAACATGGTATTGCTAGATTATGACTACCAGGCAAAGAATGAAAGAGAATGGGATCATTTTTAAGGCAGGGCATATGACTTTTATTGGTTACTAAATTCAAAACCAGTTTTAGAGAGGTTATTTTTCAGAATGTTTATTCAATTTTGGTGTGGCTGTCATAAAGGAGACAAACAGGCTTCAGCAACCTCAATGGCACCTGTTCTTTGCTGAATACCTTACAGTGTTCTGCAAATGCCAGGCATCCTACAAGTATTTTTGAATTAGTAAAATCAAGGCTTGTTATCAATAATGTTAAGGTAATATTGAGCTTTCAAAAATATTTTGAAATGAAGAAATTATTGCCAACCATTTCAGAGTTACAAATCTCCAAAAACACTGTAGCAAAAGGGGAAGGATTGGGAAGCAATCATTCATAAGATAAATCTATTTGTTTTTGTCCACATCCCCTACCCTTGGCTGATAGGTCACTTTTACTATAGGTCACTCACTATAGATTGAATAAAAGTGGACAGGCAGCTAGTAGTATCTAGGTGTTTTTTTTGTAATTCTATTTCCTTTTCTTTCTTTATTAAAAATAAAGGAACCAGAAAAAAATTAATGTTCTGTTATAAACATTAGGCATCTTCATTTTAATTGTTAATATTTTTGGAAAATAATGTTTTCATTTTACCATATTTTTCTCTTAATTTGTCTGATCTGGGTAATTAAATGCTTATTAAACATATATTCCTCTCTTGTACCAAAGGTCTTCAAGGATAAGATGCTGCTCCAGTTAAATAAAAGATGAAGGATGTCGAAACACAAGCAGCCTTTAACCAGTAGACCCATAAATAAGACAGTAGCTAGTGCTATGCAATTCTAACACTGGCAGTTGTGCTGGGATTGGCCTCTTCTAGGCTAGGAGTTCTTAACCTGGAGGTCAAGGACTTGGGGGGAGGGTCCTATGGACCCCTTGCAATGTATGCAAATTTTGCATAAACATTTTTCTGCACACGTTTCAAAGGAACTTGGAATATCCGTAAGTTGAGACCTCCAAATTACTAGAGCTAATTGCCCCATTTTATTCCTTTGTATCATCTCAAATTCCAATATAATATCTAGTGTATAATAAATGTTTGCTGGCTGCTTAGGAGAGAACTAGATGTGTTAATGACGCCATCTCACAGTGAAAAGGGGCAGATCTCTCACAGCAAGCCTCCGTGATATAATCAGAATTTACTTGCCTAAGAAAGTCCAGGTCTGGGTCTTCAGCCTTGCTCCTTCACGAAATGATCCTGTGTGGGTTAGTTCTCCTCTCTGGGTTGCTGTTTCCTCATCTGCAAAATAAAGATTTGAATTAAATAAACCAAAAGATGTCTTCAAATTTTAAAACCATTCTGTCCCATGTAAATGGTCATTAAGCCATCTAGATGGATAATCTCTCACAAAAGTCTAGAATGTGTTATAAACACAAGGCACATCAAGCCAGCCTTATTTGAAAAATTATTTTTAGAAAAGGTCACAGTTTGAAGATATGCCATTGGCTAGTGATTCCCCAATCAGGACTATAAAGTGCCACAGGTACCAGGGTTGAGGGGAGGCCCAAGGAGGGACAAAGGGAGGGGCTAAGAACACCCCACCTCACTTCTTTTGGAGCAGACTGCTTTTGATCTGCTCTCTAATTCAGTTTTTGGGTGAGATTTTGTTTGTAGAAAATATTTCTTGACTTTATTAGTCTCTCTTAATATCCATGGGGGGCACGGGGAAGAGATTAGATTAGTCACTATCTATAAAAAATTTGTCTTTAAAATCACATTGGATATAGTCAGAAGCAATAAGGCTTATATCTTATTGTGTCATTTATTTGATGTGGAACATCAGGTATGTCATACAGTCTTTCTCAGTCTTTTTCCTTATATATAGAACAGTGATATTGTCTTATGCATATATTAGGTGTGAGAATTAAATGAGAAAATATCTGTGAAAATGTCTTGTAATTTGTGAAGCATCATAAAGATGGTTAGTGTGTCTTCAGTAGTTAGCCCCAGATTTTTGCACTTTGCCCTGACCATTTGTAGCTTTTTTGTCCATATGAATTAAGTTAAGAAAAGTACATATCATCAAATTTCCAGATGATCCCATGTTATGGTGTAGGGGGATAAGAGACTTAGCAGATTGCAGATTCTGAGGGTAAAATGGGGAAATAAAAAGGTCCTGTTCTTCCATACAAAAAGACAATTGGTAAAGATAAGATTGGAGAAAATTAGCTTATAAGGAGTCCCAGTAAAAATACTAAGGATTTTTTATTGGCTTCAAGTTCATTTTAAACCAATAGTTTTGTGATATGACTGCCAAATAAATAAATAAGTGGTCCAATATTCTTACATATCTATAGAAATATGGTGTCTCAGATGAGAAAAAGGGGATATGGCTTCTGGCTTTGATTAGCATTCTTCCTCTAGCTGTTAAAATGGTCACTCCAGCAAGCTAAGCATATCCATAGAAAGCTAGATGGAGAAGTCCTGGAAGGTTTCCTCTGGGAAATGCTGAGAGAAGATTTGGGGGGAGGAATGTGTCATGGAGGTCTTAAAAGATCTAAAAGGTATTAAAGGGTGTTATAGGCTGACATGGAGGAGAAGATTTGGAACTGTTGTTTTGTTTTCAGAGGTGAATCTTAGGAAAAACTTTAAAAAATCAGAGCTGTCTAAAGCGGAATGGGTTATGTGGTGAGGTAGTGAGAGCTCCATTAGGAAAATTGTCCAAGCAGAGGCTAGACAACACCTTCTAAGGGTTGCTATGCATCAGGAGGCAGGTTTTAAGAAGATATTACTAAAATCTCACCGATTCTAAGATAGTATTTCTACAGTAGAATTAAATATTCCACCAGAGAATTATTTACTTTGTTAAAATGTTTTTGTCATATTAAAAAAAGTGTGGAGTTTGAAATTGGCAAACTGGAGTTTGCTATTGCATGGTATTTGGATATTGTTTAACCTCTTTGAACATTAGTTATGTCATCAGTAACATGGTGATTATCAATTATTTCTGCATTATTGTGGAGATTAAACAATGCAACATTGGTGAAAGGTCCTTAGTGATGACTGGTCTTAGTAAGGGCTCAAAGATAGTAACTTTCGTCCCAATTATTATTTGTTCCTTCTATTTTCTACATGCATTTTATTTCCTCTTATCTAACAGATTCCTTTTAGGTGATTCTACTGAATCCTTCAGGGACATATGATATAAGTGGGTGAAATGATAACTCCCATGAGCCTCGTAGGAAGAATTCACCCCGAAGGAAGTTAGCAGATCACAGAGGTACTGTTTTGTATTTGCATTGATGCTTGTTTCCTCCTAAATAGAGGTAACTTGTGGAACAGCTTTTCTTTGTTGTTGTTCTAAATTATAACCTGATTTTCCTGCCCATCAAAACCAGAACTAGGCCAACCTGGTTGATTTATTTTTTCTTTGTTCAAAGTTTTAGGCAATAAAACAACCTACTAACATTTTAAGGCCCAAGCTCTCCATCGCAGAGTAGACATGATATCTGCAGCCTCTAGGAGTAAGAAGGGTTAGTAACTGAACTATTGGGCTCAGTTATGTATGTTTCTATGCCTAATTTTTCTATCAATAAAGTGAACCTAAATCAATTTTACTTAAAATTGCTCTTCAATGGGTGAATTAATAAAGGAGAAGCAGTTTACTCTTCTTAGAAAAAGATCAAACACATGAGATCCTGTTCTCTCAAGCATACTGCCAAATATTAAGTAAGAATCTTCCACTTCAAATGCATTGAGCTAAGGGACAAATGTACTGCGACTGCACCTCCCCATGACAGACCTTTGGTAAAGAGTTCACATCAAATTTTTTAAGTTGTTCACTTTGTTTCTTAACTACTTTTTGCTTTTCCTTCTAAAAATCAAATTTGTACTCCACAGCATTGACTATTTTAGACTCATTCCCCACCAAATATAAGAATTTATTTTTTTGATTCTATAAACAAGAAACAAATTAGAATCTATAGCTAATCAAAATTGATAACTGTGAGAGTGGGAATGATCAAGGTACAGCTTGTTATTGCTTAAACAGTTGCCTTGTTTATGATGACAAGTAATTACATTAAAAAGCTGCATGACCAGACTGTGAAATAACTTATTTAAAGGGTTGTTAGAGGAACTGGGGCTATTTAACATATATTATTCATAAAGCCCATGAAAATTGAGTAAGCGCTTTCTACGGTATCTAATTTAGTGAGTAGTAGTGATATTATGTTTGATTACAAATGTAGAGTTTAGACAACACTTATAAGAAGTTGTTGAATTTTTCTGTTGCAGCTTTATAAAATATGATAGTAATAATAATACGTACAAATGTATGCTTCTTTGTATTATTTACAAATATATATATTTATATCCACTAATATGTATGTATATCATTTGTAAATTTAAAAGTAACCAAATTAATTTATCATTTTAAAATAAGGTGTCAATTATGTTCTTAAGAGTTTACAATTGCTAAGTACTAGATTAGAAAGTTATTTATTTATTTCAAAATTTCATTTCCATTATGTTGGTTCCATTATGTTTAGCTTAAAAGATTTTAGAGAAGACCAAATGTAAACTTTTTAGGAAAAACATTTCTTTATTTTAACTCTTAACCTCACTAGAGAGATAAGGTTCTATGTTATGTGACAAATAATGCTTCTCCATCAATAGTATAATACATTTAAAAAATGTCTCTAGAAATAGTACAGTTAATCAGATTTTCTTGACTATTTGAGTGACAAGTACTGACTTTTGTATATTAAATTCAATATTAGTGAAGGTAGATCAGATAAAGATAGTAGCTAAGTCAGAAGACTTTGCTGACAACTTTAAGAGAAATATTGTTGCTATGCTAATAGACTGGTTTTTAATCACAAAGAATAATTTCTTTGTTTATTAATAGTTTTAACTACTGTTGAAACCATACCTGCTCTTATAGAAATAAAGTATCCCCTGAAATATCACAATAAAAATTATAAAATATTATGAAAAATATAGACAACCATAATTTTACCATTTTTAAAAAACTTTGTATATTGTTAACACTTTGGATTTTTTTCTATGCATGTTTTACTTTCACACTTGGTTGTAATCAAAGTATGTATTTAATTCTGTATTCTGATTTTTTCAATTAATTTTGCTCAAAGGGATTTTTAAATATCTTTACACAGTTTTCTAATCATCTTTCTAATGATTGCATTAGGCTAAATTTCAAGGTACCTCAAGATTTATTCCATTTGTACCACAAACATTTATTGGTCACTACTATAAGCTTAGCATTGTTTTAGGCACTTTACAAAAACTTCTACCCCTGTGCAGTCTATGGGAAGATGACACAGGATGTATAGATGGTACATGAAAAAAAAATCCATAAAATCTCTAATTCAGTGCTATTACTATCCTAGTGTTAAATACTTCAGTTTTTCATTAAGTTGCTGATTATTAGCCAAGGCAGTAAAAAATATGTATATATGTTTGTGTAGATCCTGTGGCAGGTTTAAATCTATTAAACTTAAACTACTTTTTTTTAAAATTTCTCTATCTAAACAGATATACAGCAGTCATAGCCTAGTAATAACGCCAGAAAAATTTTGAGACCAAAGGAGAGTTCTGCCTGGATAGTTGATCAGGACGGCTTCTATTTTCAGTGGGCCTGGGCATGTGTGCCAGGCATCACATACTTTCCTTCATGTGTGATGGCTCCCAATTCAGAGATCCCACAGTCATCAAAGGTCCCTATCTGAGTAATTAAAAATGTTTTTGAGCGAGATTTAAAATTTCCTATGAGGATCCCTTTGGTAGGGGAAGAGCCCAAGCATATTCTCTCAGATAGAAGTAGAAGAAAGCAGCAAAGTTACTGGGTTTCCATATGTTGGTCACAGGTTAGCTTTTCATCTCATTTAGTTGGTAATAGATAACTCCATATGGGGAGGCACTATGCTAATTTTGATTAAAGGTCACACACAGAAAAAAGCATTAGATTTTCAAAAGAAACAAAAAGATAATACAATACCCTTAGATTTAGATAAGACTAAACTTCAAATAAGATGCATCCATATATATATAATATATATTTATTTAAATTTTTTTTGCTTTATTTTCTACTTCTTCATCAGTGAACATTCATTGGTGCTTATTTCTATGAGGCACAATTAGAATGTTCCAGAACATAAACATGAACTGATATTTTGGCTATATATGGGGAATGTAAGTGTGGTATTATTGCCCCAGAAAAGTTGCTTTGGGCATGACATCTTGCGCTTTTTTCCTTCTTTCTTTTTTTGAATCATTTTAACTTTCTTGTTCAATAGGCTATTTACATTTATTCCCAAATTCTCTTTTTAATATTTTTATAGATATTGAACTCAAAGTGATAACTTTAGCTTGGAATTACTAATTGAAAACCTTTGATCTTATAATGGAGCTGAAAGAGCAGGGATGCAATACTTAAATGGCAAATTGTCACCTGGAAGCTGCCATTTTATACTGATAATAGTAGCAGATATTTATTGAGCAACTTATGTTTTGGAAGTTTGATAAGCACTTTATATGAATTACTTTATGCAGCTCACTTAACAACAATATAAGAGATGCACTACTTCTATACCTGACAAATCATTTATCCATCCTTCCAGCCAGCTAGCCACTCAGACAAGTATTTAGCAAGGATGTAGGAGGGATATAAACTGTCAATAAGATAGACACGGTCACTGTCCTTAGGCTGCTTTCTAGAGAAGAGGAGGAGCAATTAAGCAAGCATCCACACACAGTGTGGTTTATGCTATGATAGGGAAGTGTAAGGTTCTCAGGGGCATAGAAGAAGACTCTAATCCAGTCTGGAGGAGGTGTCAGGTCGGCAAATCAGAAAGTTGTTGTCCTTATTCCTGTGTTCTCAGACATTTTGTTGCAAAAGGCATATAACATATCCTCAGAAGGAAAGGTCTTTGAAATAAGGTCCTCTTCTGTCTTGTTACCTAAGTGCCTACCACATAGTAGCTGCTCAATCAAAATTTGTTGAATGAATGAATGAGAATTCTAACGCTCCATAATAACTCCCTTGTGACAGGGGGTCTTTTGACTTATTTCTAACTTTATCTTTATTCTGAATATTCTTAAACACTTTTCCTCTAAGCCTGAAATAAATGTATCCTTTTGACTTACAAAATCAGGTCTCTGCTCCCTTTTAAGCAATTACTAAAAGCTCTAGTCCAAGAAAGCTGCTGCACCCATTATATTTCACTAGAAAGAGACCTCCTCAGGTCTCCTTTAAACCAAGTGCCCTGAGTAGGAATTCTGGGACAATCTGGTAAAGTGGAGACTGGTTGCTTTTTCCCTCTTTTTTTCAGTTGGTCTGTAGGATTTGATGCTCTGCTCACTTTCCATAGTTCTGAAAGACTTGTTCTCCCTTTACCTGGGCATGATGGCCTGGAAATTTCTCTTACCTTACTTCTCCCCAACACTTTCACTCTTCAAACGGTATTAACTTTGGGGAACTAGTTCTTAATTATTTACCACACAATTCTCTGGAAGACTGTAAGAATCCAGGACAAAGCTAGAGGAAGAGGCCAAAAGCAAACTAATTCTCTGGAAGACTACAAGAATCCAGGACAAAGCTAGAGGAAGAGGCCAAAAGTAAACTGAAAGCCCAGGCTGATGATTTCTTTGAGCAATTTTTGTTATTATAATGCAGTGATTTACATAGGTTGTAATTCGCGAGAGCAGGTGTTGGGTTATGTCTTCCTTATGCTTACTTGGAAGGCCTTTGTGCTGATATACTATTTTTTTCTGATGAAACAACAGCAAATATAGGCAGCAAAATAATCTTGGTGGTTGAAGCTAATGGCAAGGGGAAACCAAAGCTTCCCAGGGGAAGAGAGAAATTAACTGGGAGCTGGTAGTCCTTTTGGTGAGTTACACTGGCCAGGTTTGTATGTGATTTTACATTTTTCTAATTGCATGATCTTAATTCCTAGTCTGATCTCACTATTTAAAATTGTAGCTCATTCTTTTCTCTGTTTTATGTTTCTTCAGAGCCCTTATCTTCATTATGTAATTTACTTATTATTATTAATGTTTGACATCTTGGGAATTTTTGTCTGTTTTGTTTATTACTTATCCAGGGCCTAGAAGTGACCTGGTACAGGGTAGGTGTGCAATAATTCATTTATCTTTTTTTAATCTGTTGAATAAATGAATCATTAATCCTGATGAAAGCAATATTTTAAAAGTAACTATAATCAAGTTTTTTCCTACATATATTGATTTTATAAACAAATGGCTGGGCCAGGTGCAGTGGTTCACGCCTATAATCCCAGCACTTTAGGAGGCCAAGGTGGGTGGATTACCTGATGTCAGGAGTTTGAGACCAGCCTGGCCAACATAGTGAAACCCCATCTCTACTAAAATACAAGAAAATTTAGCTGGGCGTGGTGGCAGACGCCTGTAATCCCAGCTACTGGGGAGGCTGAGGCAGGACAATCACTTGAACCTGGGAGGCGGAGGTCACAGTGAGCTGAGATCATGCCATTGCACTCCAGCCTGGGCAAAAAGAGTGAAACTCTGTCTCAAAATAAATAAATCAATAAAAATAAAATAAATAAATTGCTGGACATTAAAAATTATTTTATATAAATCTTTTAATTAGAGAAAATATTACAGTGGACTTCTACAAAAGCTTTGATGGTCAAAACCCACACAAATCAGCATGATATGCTCCTCAAAAACGTACACATGAAAGAATAAGCCTGTGCTGGTGAGAATGGAAAATTCTGAGGTTTCCTGAAGCCGGTAGACTTAAATCCCTAAAGCTAAGGGTATGGTTTGTTTCAGTGAACTAATAACTGTCTGGCAGCAAGGCTGAGGCTGCTTGCCACCCCCATGACACTCTGAGGCTCACTAGTTTTATATTTCCATTTCTGGACGAAGCATTATCATTTGATTTCATGGTTCTTAGTACAGGATCAGGCAGCTTGTGGGAACTCAAAACATAAAAGATGAATAGAGGAACATATTAATTATTTGGGAGAGTCTCCTGCATTTGAGGTTGTCGTAATCACAGCAGATGCTTTCTGACAATGACATGTTAGTATGCTGTGAAGACTTCAGTGGCTGCTCCAGCTTTTCCTCTTCCCAAGACTCTCTGGCTTTTAGGGCCAGTCTAGTGTAGGCAAAACTGGGTTAATCTGAGTAGAAGGCAAGTACACTTTTGGCTGAGATCCAGGTACCTTCCTCTCTCACCCAATGTGGGCCTGAACAAACTCAACCGCTGGCCTGAATCACTGATAAAGGACTAGACATATCTAGAAGTAGGAGGAACAAGTGGCCTCACAGGTCCTGGATTAATATAATGAGTTGATGAGTCCAAAAAGATATAGCATTGCAAGCAAATTCTTTGTAGGACTATACTAATGACATCTGACTTAATTCTAAGTGGAGAAAAGTTTGGGCAGGCATGTAAACATATGTGAATCACATAGCTGTGTGACACCTGTGAAATTCTTAAATATTTCATATATTTTAATGTGGTCATTGGGGAAAAGCCTCACATAAACTATTGGTCAAATGGCACATGCGGATTCAGCAACTCTAAGTTTTAAACCCATTTGTTCTTTTAATACTCTGGAAAATTTTTTTAAACCAGCTTTATTGAGATAAAACTCACCATACAATTTACCTACTTAAAGTACACAATTCAGTGGTTTTTAGTATATTTACAGTATTGCAACCATCATGACAGTCAATTTTAGACCATTTGCATCACCCCAAGAAGACACACTGTAGCCTTTAGTCACTCCCGTTTTCTCCCTAATCTTACCTTCTACTCCAGCCTCAGGAAACAACTAATCTACTTTCTCTATAGATTTGCCTATTGTGGATATGTTATGTAAATAAATCATATAATATGTGGTCTTCTTTCACTTAACGTAATCTCTTCAATGTTCATCCATGTTGTAGTATGTATCAGCCACATGATTTTCATTGCTGAATAATATTTTATCATTTCATTCCATACTACATTTTATTTATCCATTCATCATTCAATAAACAACTTGGGTTGTTTCAATCAGCTTCTTTGGGTGTTACGAGTAATGCCACTATGAACATTTGTGTACAGTTCTTGAACGGACATAAGTTTTCAATTCTCTTGAATATATGCCTAGGAGTGGAATTGCTTGATTATGTGGTAACTCTATTCTCAACTTTTTGAGGAACAATCAAACTCTCTTCTATAGCGATTGCACCATTTTCCATCCCCACCAGCAATACCAGCAATATATGACAGTTCAATTTTCTCTACATCTTCTCTAACACTTGCTATTATCTCTTTCTTTCTTTCTTTCTCTTTCTTTTTCTTCTTTCTTTCTTTTCTTTCCTTCCTTCTTTCTTTCTTTCTTTCTTTCTTTCTTTCTTTCTTTCTTTCTTTCTTTCTTTCTTTCCTTCTTTCTTTCTCTTTCTTTCTCTCTCTCTCTTTCTTTCCTTTTTTTTTTTTTTGTGATAGCCATTCCGGTTGGTGTGAAGTGGGATTGTATTGTGGTTTTGATTTGATTTTCATTTCCCCAACCACTAATGGCTAGTAAACACCTTCTCATGTGTAAATTGGCTGTTTCTACCTGCTCTTTGGAGAAATGTCTATTCAAATTTTTTTGTCCATTTTTAAATGGGTTGTGTTTTTGTTGTTGAGTTCTTCATTTTCTGTCTTAAGAGTGGAGGATGGTTGGAGGAAGAGAGCCTCAGAACTCTCAGTTGCTCTCATCTAGAATAGAGCTCTGAAACACAAAGCTGGGGATGATGAGTAATGCTGGTGGCCTGCTTCTCTCAGGGTATACTGTAGACGAGGATCTAGGTTGAGAGGGTGCCCTGCGTTACTGGCTGCACCCATCCTTAGTGGGACATCATCACACTCAACTGGAGAGGGTGGGGAAATATATTGTGGTTCAAGCGTCACAATTGTTTGCAGTTCTTACTGAAATATAAGAGATTGTCTTGAATAAATGAATAAATTGTCTTCATGCTGTATGTCCTTAGGACAATTTCCAGGAACTTTAAATGGTTATTTATCTATAATTTTCACCAGTTATTGTTGTTTTTAGGGAGTGGATTTGAAAAGCTCTTCACATCACCATTCTGGAAGTGAGTCCCATTTGGATCATTTTTTATGAATATTTTGTTTCTTTTATACTTGGTGGTAAGATAGTGGTAAAACTCTCTTTATAATTAGCATAGTAGAGATGGAATTGCTGTACAATTATAAAGGGCAGTTTTTATAAAAGTATTTGCAAATTTACAGTGAATTAAGAAAACCAATGAGAGTTGAGGACTGGTTGATTTTCAACTTCAAATCGACTTTCAACTTCAAATCTAGTCGAATTCTAGAATGACCATGCTTTGTTTTGACAAATAATTTTTAATTTATCGTCATTAAATAGTTGTAAATAAATATCTGGATAATGAGAGTGACAGTACATTTCATACTACAGCTTGTTGGTTTTGGTCTAGTTATCTATGTACAAAGCCTTCACAGCCATTGAGAAAGTCACCGAAATTACCTGTTTTAAACAGCATAGGAATAATTCAGATGTGGAAATCAAGTTATTAAAAATTCAACACTTTTATGTATACATTTTAGAATTTCACTAGCAAAAATGACCATGTCTTTCTTAATTTTTGTCTAATTCAAAATAAGTACTGCACCACAAAGTCTTTTTGAAAAACAACTTTCCCAACTCCCCTGATGCAGTTATTTGGACTTTGGGGCTAGTTCTTACATTTAACAATTCTTCAAACTCCTTATGTGATTGTGGACTGGGCTCATATGTGAATTGCCAACCAGTTGAATGTCACTTTAGTTGAAACAAATCTGGAGTCCAACTCATATTTAAAATGCTACTCTAAACATTTCCCCACCTTCTCCATCCCCATGGCAAAGTTAACTATTTAGCTAACTCTAGCTGGCTGTCTTTTGGTGAAGAAGTTTGGTTACTTATAAAGGATGACTTAAGTATCTTTGAGAAAATACATACTGCTTAATACTTACAAGAGAATGTTAAAATGTATTCCTTGTTGGAAATTCTTCACTTTTTGGCAGGTGACTTGTGTGTACTATTGCCTAAAGTACAGTAGTTTAAGTAGCTTATGGGCAGAGAGGGATTGTATAGGAGCACGGAACTAGGTAAAGATGAATATTTAAGAAGGAAACCAAGCACAACCCAATGATATTTTCCTGAGTCGTTAATGGACTACACAAAGGTAAATAGTGAAAATAGCAAAGAAATTTTTTCTTCTTTTAGTTTGGAAAGTTTCAGTGTTAAAGTTTGGCTTCTACTGAGTGAAACATCTTAGTTTCCCACATAGTGAAAGGTAAATGGAAAAATCCATCAATTCTGAAAATTGTAATGCAGTTAAATAATAAACTGATAAATTGCATTAAAGCTCAGTATTAATTTTTTCCTCCTATAGAGACAGGAATTCTATCCTACTAAAGCTACTTAACAGTTCAAGTAGGTATTTTGGAAGATGCTTACCTCCCAGTTGGGTGTATCTCCCTGCGGCTTAGGTGAGCGCCGAGGCTTTGGCTCCTCCCCAGCTGCTGCGAGCTTCCCACTGCGCCGGGCGCCTGGGAGCCTCCCGGAGTTAGGTGTTCGGCCCCGCCCTCAGGACTCTTGCTAAAACTCAAATTCTACCTGGCTAATTCCGGTGATTAATTATTGACAAAAGGAAAACACTCCTACGCAAACTTGTGTCCAACCGCACTGCTCCCAGCGACTCCTTCCAGAAGAGAATGCCTGCTGCAACACTCCCCTCCCCCCCTTGCTCTATGGTCCCAACTTCTCATACGCTGCCACTCTTAGTCCTGGGCGATCAGACTGGTCCTCGGAGGAATGCAGCCCAACGACTTCTACATTTTAAAATCTGGTTTTCTGCAGCTCGTTCGCACTTCTCCAGGGACCAGCCTCTCGAGAGGGGGCGCTTTCCCGGTGCAGGGGAAGCCGGGGCTCCGAGAGCAACAGAGGCGGCTGAGGCGTCGCTGTCACCTCCGGCTGCTGCAGTAAAACCCCGAGCCGAGGCGGGGACGGGGAGGAGGGGATAGGGAGGCGCCCTCCCCCGCTCTGGGGCTGGGATCCCCGACTCTACTGAAGGGGCACGTCCTTTGGCGGTGGTAGAGGGGCGGGCGGATAAACAGGAGGTAGAAGGTGGGAGCTCTGGGGCTTTAGCCTAAGCTGCGTTAAAGCGCTCAGGGAAAGCCCGCGCCCAGCATCCATCGGGCTGCAGACTTTGGCAAGGGGGCGAAGAAGCCCGGGTGTAAGCACAGCAGGACTGCGTCTGAAACTCGGCATCAGGCTGCTAAGTGAGCCCAGGGCTCGGGCTGGGGCAGCGGGCGGCCAAGCAAGCATCCCACCCCATTTATTTGTCAAAAACCGAAGAAAGCAAAGCCTTTTAGCACTGGCAGCTAATTTTGGTGCCTCTGAACGTGTGAAACGCCCCTCCCCGCCCCACTCGCATCCTGCCACCTTGCCCGCGGTAGCTGGGAGGTTAATCGTTAAAAAGGTGGACTCCCCCAGGGAAACAGATGAAAGGATCGTGCCCAGAGAACTTGTGTGTGCCCACTCACAAGTGCAGAGAATTAATCTCGGCCCGGACTGCGGCAGGAGGGCAAACTGGGGAAAGAAGGCTGGGAGGCGGCCCGATGGTGCAGAGACGCGCGGCGCCTGCTCCCGCGGCTCCCGGGGCTGGCGTGCCCTGCGCTTACGCTCCGCGCTCGAATATCTTCCCCGGAGGGCTCGGGACCAGCGCGAGCACCTTCCCTGGAAGCCCACATCCATCACCCAGCGATCTCCTCTCCATCGAGAGCAGGGCTTGCTGAGAGTGGCGGAGGACCTTGAAGGCTCCCGGTTCTGTATCTCCGTGGCCGAGACGCTTTCTGCTCGAGGCCCAGGGGAGTCCGGGAGCGAAAGCCTCTTTTGATGAATGAGCATTTGGGCAGTATCTGCCCATCAGCCCCCACTGCCGAAGGAGGAGACACTGCACATGCTCGGCCAGGGCTGATTGTGTTAAAGCGCGAATTTTAGCTGCTGGCAGGTCTCTGCTCATCCTCACAACGCGCTTTCAGCGGGTTCCACACTGCCAGGGCTATTACGAAGAGGGAGGCTCACGTTATTGGGCGGTGGTGTCTCCATGCAGGAGGGAGAATGTCCCCAGAGGAAGCTAAAGGTAGATGGGGGCAGGGAAGGGAACCAATAGAAACAGAGCACCTGCTTGGGCCCGTGTTAGCCATTTTACGTAGTTATCATTTCCTTCTGCTCCCGTGTCTAAATAGCAGCAACCACTGCTAGTGTTATTTATTTCTTTATCACTTTATGTTGGTCACATTCCTTATCTTTTGGCTTCTCCCGACACACCTTGCAATATTGGCAGGGTAGATATGACCACTCAGGGCATGTAGATCAGGAAATAGAAACCCTAAGAAACGACTTGGCGGGGGCTACCAAGCCCATTTTGGTGAGGCCAATTCTATTTACACTGGTAAATCTTATTTTTCATTATCTATTTCCCCCACTTAGTTGTGACACTCCACCCTCCATACTGTGATTGCACATTTGTGGAAATATAGAAATAGACCTTCTTGGCAAAGGTTTGTGAAATGGATATGAGACCTTGCAACTACTCCAACTGGAGGTTGGGGGAAACTGGCACTGCTGGCAGATGTATTCAGGCCATTAAAAATAATCTTAAATAACATGCACGTATTATAACCACACACAGGAACATCTTTATGAATATCTTAGCACCTCCAAACGGAGAATACATATTAACATGTTTTCCATACAACTATAGAACATTCTCGAAACTTAACTAGATCACAAACTATAGGTCAACACTTTTATTTTTATTTTGGAGACAGGGTCTCACTCTGTCGCCCAGGTTGGAGCGGAGAGGCACAGTCACAGCTCACTGCAGTCTCAGCCTCCTGGGCTCAAGTGATCCTCCCGCCTCAGCCTCCTGTGTAGGTGAGACTACAGGCACGTGCCAGTACACCCAGCTATTTTTTAAATTCCTTAGAGAAGGGGTCTCATTTTGATGCCCAGGCTTAGGTCAACACATTTTAAAAGGCAGAAGTCATACAGACCACATCATCCATCAAAATACAATAAGGATAAAATTAACAACAAACATTTACCCTGATTGATATACTATTGGAAATTTAAAGATGCTTTGAATCTGTATTAAAAAGCACAAATGGGAAAATTACAAACTCTTTAGGAACAGAAGAAAAACAAAAACCCTACATAACAAAATTGAGAGAATACAGAAAAGCCCAACAATCTATGAAATTACACACTAAGTGTCTTTATTGCAAAACAATGTACAAGGAGACTTAGAAAAAATTGTGAAAGAATTATGTTAACTAATAAAGATAACAGCAGAAAATAATAAAGTAGGAAAGTAAAAAACAAAAACAAAAATGAAAAAGGAGACTTGATCAAGAAAAGAAAAAAATATTCTCTGGAAAGATCAAGAAATAAATCTAGAAAAGATCAAGAAGCAGAGAAGATACAGATAACATTAGGAAAGAAAGGTGGCATACAACCACAGATAAGGAAGATATTAAAAAATTTAAAAAGCACCTCAATTGATTTTTTTTGCGCATGAGATGGCATCTTCTTTTGTTCTGATTACTGGAACTTGTGAGATAATAATTAGTTAGCACTACAGCTTGTGCAGAGGTGAATGAAATTTGAAGAACCAGGCAGAATTGTTAAGAATATAATAGTGTAAGAACATAAAGTAATGATAATTGTATCAACTGATCATTTTGAACCAGGCCTTTCATCATCAGTATCCTAAAGTTTCTATCGCATAACTAAAAAACACACTGCTGGAGTAGAAAACTTTCAAAAGTAATCATCACTAGTGTGTATTCCCCTAGGTAACCTGAGATGTTTGGAAACATATTATTGGGAAAGGAATGGGTCCACTTTGTAAAACTGTGTTTAGGTTTTTTTGGGATGTCTCTGGAGTCTACAATATCAGGAAGAAGAAAGGAGTTGATGGGAGAATCCACTTAAAATGACCCATAGTCAGCTACCCAATCTTTCATGCATTTGCTGAGAGTAATCTTACTTTTAGCAGATGAAAATTCAAGGATAAAATGTGAGTTTTTCTAAAGCTTCCAAACCTGACCATGGTGAAAAGAATATGGACTTTGAAGAAAAACAGCTCTGGATTCAAGTCCTAGCTCTTTCTACTAATCAGTTCTGTAGTCTGAGACAATTAGCTGTATCAGTATACTTGGTTTTCCCAATTATAAAGTAGGAATAATATTGACTTCATAGGGTTCTTTTGAAAATTAAATGAAATGTCATTTACAAAGTACTCATCATATGGTTCCTGCAGAACCCCGAACCCCATTCTGCCTTTCTTTATTGCCATCTTTTAGTAACTTCTCTTCTGGCTATTCACATTCCTTCCATTTTGTCACTGGGATGTTACCCCTTCTTCCCTTCCTTTCAGTAAACCATGCGCCTACTCCATGACTTACCAGCAATCAGAGAAATCCAAGTATCATTACTGAGTACCCTTGGGTTGCTTTGGAAAGATCCTCTTAAATCTAAAAATAACTTAGCCCCTTTTTTACAAGGTGTAAATGGCAAAAATGAGGCCTGCTTCTTCTTTCTTTCCTTCCTTCCTGACTGCTCCCACCTTTATTTTTACTTACCACATTTTTTTTGAGTTCCTATGAAACTATGCATGAGCGACATTCCCCAACTCACTGATTCTTGTTTAACAAGTATGCATACGCTTAGACTGAAGTCTTTCACTGGGGAAAGACCCTAATCTTGAAACACTTGTAAAATTTAATGTTAGAATAAAGACCATATTATTAATGATCAGTAATGACAATCAGTAGTTTATTCTAAAAATTGGAAAAACAGCATTCCATTAAGGGACTTAATGTTGATGTCCCCATTAATCACTAACAAAAATAAGAGATTTATCAGAATAGGCACAAGTTTTTCCCTTAAAAAGCCTGTCCCCATCTGCCACTATAGAGCTGAGGAGTAGCAATAAGACCAGTTTAACAAAAGATTTTCTGCATCATTTATTCTAAAGCAGTCTTTTAAAAACATTATTTCTATATTACATTATTATTACATACAACATCCATTTTGGTGTAGCTATATCTATTTGGGCAAGACAAAGAAGACAATGGAAAGTCAACAGAGTTAAGAGAAAAGAGTGAGGCTCCACTTAATTGTATTAGGTAATATCCTGGCTTAGCAACTCTTATCCTCTTTTATTGATCTCATTTTCAGAGGGGAAAAAAGAAATAAAATGAGTAATCCATGAGGATATTTGAAAGTATAAACAGAAATTTGAGGCAAATTTTATTTACTTTTTTTTGGTTTGCTTTCTTAAGGTGCAGATTAACCCTTGCTTATTTCTTTTAAACCTTGTTATATTAACACTATTTATTTATTTTTTATGCCCTAAAGATACTACTACTCCCCCAGAGTAGAACTCTTCCTAACATTCAGTAGAATTTGAAGGGTATTTGAGGGAATTGTCATATGTTAATGGAGTTTACATGTTCTAACAGCAAGTAGCTATGCCCCTCTGGTATACTAGCTAACTTCTTAACCATTTTTAAATGTCCATTGCAGTGGTATTAAATACATTCATAACATTCTGCAACCATTACCACCACCTCTCTCCATAATTCTTTTCATCTTATAAAACTGAAATTCTGTACCCATTAAACAACAACTCCCCATTCCTCCCTCCATGCAGCCCCTGGCAACCACCTATTCTACTTTCTATCTCTATGATTTTAACTACTCTAACTGTTTCATATAAGTGTACTCATACAGTATTTGTGTGGCTGGGTATTTCACTAGAAAACTGTTCTCAAAGTTTATGCATGTTGTAGCACAGGGGTCCCCAATCCCTGGCCCTGGACCAGTACCTATCTGTGGCCTGTTAGGAACTGGGATGCACAGCAGGAGGTGAATGGTGGGCCAGCATTATCACTGGAGCTCTGCCTCCCATCATCAGATCATCATCAGCATTCGATTATCATCGGAGTGCAAACCCTATTGTGAACTGTGCATGTGAGGGATCTAGAACGCATACTCCTTATGAGACTCTAACTAATGCCTGATGGTCCGAGGTAGAACAGTTTCATCCTGAAACCATTCCTCCCCTCCCCCCCTCCCTGTCTGTGGAAACATTGTCTTCCATGAAACAGGTTCCTTGTGCCAAAAAGGTTAGGGATCATTGTTACAGCCTATGTCAGAATTTCCTTCCTTTTTAAGGCAATATTCCATTATATGTATACGACATTTTGCTTGTCCATTCATCTATTGCTGGGCATTATGTTGCACTCTTATGCTCAGTGATGCATCAGTAAATGAATTGGTTACCTGGAGTTAGAGGTTGTTCCAGGTACCTACATAACTGGACCATATCATGGTTAAACCTAAGATCTTGAATAAATTACTGGAATACATTTATCAATAAAGGAATGAATCTCACTTTCCTTCTGGCTGGTATAAGGAAAGCCCCATTAATAATCTTACAGTTATCCTTTTTTTTCCCCTCAGAATAAGTAGGCAATTTTTTCTCTGTAAAATGGAAAATATTTTTCCCTTCACTGCTATATTGTTACAAAGATGCATGTGATATCCCCCATTACTATCAATTCTTTTGCTTTAGTTTTCCTGTACCAAAATAGAATTTTATTTTCTTCATTAATTAGTCCTTTAGATTAAAGGAAACAAAACAGACAGGGTGCAGTGGCTTACGCCTGTAATCCCAGCACTTTGGGAGGCCGAGGTGGGCGGATCACCTGAGGTTGGGAGTTCAAGACCAGCCTGACCAAGATGGAGAAATCTTGTCTCTACTAAAAATACAAAATTAGCCAGGTGTGGTGGTGCATGCCTGTAATCCCAGCTACTCAGAAGGCTGAGGCAGAAGAATTGCTTGAACCCGGGAGACGGAGGTTGCGGTGAGCTGAGATCGCACCATTGCACTCCAGGCAGGGCAATAAGAGCGCAACTCCATCTCAAAAAAAAAAAAAAAAAAAAAAAAAAAGAAAACAGAAAAGTGGTAGTGACTTCAGTGTTTGAACTCTGTCAAGCTCAAAAGAAGATGAATAATAATGATACAGACAATAATGATGATAATGACTATCAGTTATTAAACTACTATCACAAAATTTTCACAAATAATCTTACAGCAAGTTTGGAGGGTAGGAGCTTTGTATCTCATTTTGTAGACCAAGAATCAGAGAGGTTGGAACCCTTCTAAAGTGACACAACTTTACGAGTTGGATACCAAAGACTTTTTTGTTGTTGTTGTTTTTGCTGTTTTTTCTACCCTTTACTCTGTTAACTCACTTTAAATTATTTCTCCATGACTACTCATATATCACTTCTCCTGATATTTTTCTCAGAGAAGATGGTTGTGCTGTGCTAGTTAAAAGAATAGATGTTGGAGCCAGACCTACCAGATTTAAATCCTAGCTTTATCACTTAACTGCATGAATGAGGGCAACTTACTTAAACTCTCCTCAGCCTCAATTTCCTTATCTGCCATGAAGGATAAAAACAGTATTGAATTATTTTAGTTAGTATATCTAAGCCATTTAGAAGAGTAGCTGGCATTGAGCAAATGCCCTGTAAGCGTTCACTACTATTGTTTTGAGAGTTTGAGATAATAACACAGGTAAAGCAGTTAGGGCAGTATCTGGCCCCTAGAAAATGCTTAATGCTTCTATTTTACTTTTAAATATGTTTTATTTATATAATAATAGTTTTAAAGTAGTTTTTCAGGAATACAATCAGCATCTTCTTCCTTCCCTCTCCCCTTCCCTCTGTCACTCCCTTTCTCCCCTTCTCTCTCCCTTTTGTCTTTCCTACCTCCCCTTTTGTGACAAGTGGCTATGACTTACTCAATTTGTGTGTGTGTGTGTGTGTGTATTTTTGAGATGGAGTCTTGCTCTGTCTCCCAGGCTGGAGTCAGTGGCACAATCTCAGCTCACTGCAACCTCTGTCTCCTGGGTTCAAGTGATTCTCGTGCCTCAGCCTCCCAAGTAGCTGGGATTACAGGATTGCACCACCACACCCGCCTAATTTTTGTATTTTTAGTAGAGACAGGGTTTCATCATGTTGGCCAGGCTTGTCTCTAACTCCTGACCTCACGTGATCCACCTGCCTTGTCTCCCAAAGTACTGGGATTACAGGCATGAGCCACTGGGCCCAGCCTGCAATTGTGTTTTCTATGAACTATTTTTCAGTGAAATCCATTTATTTACCCTAATGTTCCAGACCAACAGAAAATACATTTACTTCAACATCACATATTCAGAGGCAGAACACTGCATTTCCCCCATCTCGTTAAAAGACTTTTACTAAAACAGTGGTTGATAAAAAAGAATCTTAAGGTTTTGAAAGTAGAGATTAGTTTAAAAAGAAAAAAATCCCAATTTATGAGAAAGAGAGATATTAATGATAATGACAGAACTCTCTATATTTGAACTACAGATTGAGTTGAAAGTGGCCGCAATTTTGATGATCCAACCATTTTACTTTGCGTTTTGACATGTGACCGTGTCTCTGCTCAGAACAAGCTTACTTTGCCTGTCCTTGCTGAGAGATTTATTGCTTCATTGAAGGCTTTTGATTTAGCAACCATCTTCCCTAACTAGTTTTCTTATCTTGAATCACTTGGAGTAAGACTCTTCAGGTATGATGAATAGCTGTATAATGAGATGGAGAAGAAGCCGCCCCATCCTTTTATATTTCCACTGGGTGAGTTGTCACTCACCTCCAGCAAAACATCTTTCTCTCTTATGTATTATGAAAATTCATAGCAACTCTAGCGTAGTGACATTTTGCTGTGGAGAATTTGGCATTCGTTGTGAAGGTATTATTTTAATTCCTGTCAAATTAAACTTTCAGGTCAGGGCTGCTATTAGGGATGAAAAGAGCAAATCCAGAATGAAAGTAAGAAGTAAGAAAATAAGGCAACAAGACAATTCAGATGTCAAGATTAAACAACAGGAAAAGAAGCCCATGGAAACAGAGTGACAACTGGAAGTAAAACCATGGTCTTTCATGGATAGTTCTGTCCCAGTCTTCATCTCATCTAGTGATCTGTACTTTAAATTTATTTGATGACTTGGTGGGGGGATTCGGGGAGGTTAGAGAAGCATCTCAGTGGTTTTAAGTACATTCACAGGGTTGTGCAACCATCATCACTATCTAAGTCTACAACATTTTCATGACCTGAAAAAGAAGCCCCATACTTGTTAGCAGTCACTTCTCATTCTTCCACCCCCACTGCCAATCCTAGGCAGCCATTAATCTACTTGCTGTCTCTACATATTTGTCTATTCTGGACATATTATATAAATGGAATCATACAATATGTCACCTTTTGTGACTGTTTTATTTTACTTAGCATAATATTTTCTGCTCACTGTTGAGGAGGGCAACTGGCACATAGTGGGTGCTCAAAAAATATTTACAGAATGAAGAATAAGAAATGGAAAAGTTTCTACCTTCATGCTTGGAGTTGGGAGGTGAGTGGATCCATTCCCTACTCTGGTCATTCATGTTGTAATATGTATTAGTACTTCATTCCTTTTTATTTGCTGAATAGTATTCTATTGTGTGGCTGTCCTACATTTTGTTTATCCATTTCATCAGTTGATGGACATTTGGGTTGTCTTCCCTTTGGGGTGATTATGAGTAATGTGGCTAAGAACATTTTGTGTGGACATATGTTTTCATTTCTCTTAGGTATATGAGATATGATAGTGGAATGGCCGGGTCATATGATAACTCTGTGTTTAACTTTGAGGTACTGCCAAGTTATTTTTCAAGGTGTTTGCACCATTTTACATTCCTACGCACAATGTATGAGGTTCCAACTTCTTCACATCCTGACCAATGCTTGTTATTGTTTGTGATTTTAGACATTCTGATGGGTGTGAAGTGGTATCTCATTGTGGTTTTCATTTATGCTTTTCTAATTAATAATTATATTTAGCATCTTTCCATGTGTTTATAGGTCATTTGCACATCTTTGGAGAAATGTCTATTCAGATTATTTACCCATTTTTAAACTGGGATATTTGTCTTTTTATGTACAGTTGTAAGAGTTTTTTAAATATATTCTGGGTACAAGTCCCCTGTCAGATATATGATTTGCAAAGAGTTTCTCCCATCTTATGGTCTGTCTTTTCACTTTCTTGATGGTGTCCTTTGAAACACACAAGTTGTTAATTTTGGTGAAGTCTAACTTATCTCTTTTTTTCCTTTGGTCTCTTATGAATTTGGTGTTTATGTAAGACACTATTACCTAACCCCAAATTATAGAGATTTTCCTCTAGTTTCCTTCTAGGAATTTTAGAGTTTTAGCTCTTACATTTAGATGTGTGATCCATTTTCAGTTGTCTTGTGCATGGTGTCAGGTAGGTATCCAAATTCATTCTTTTTCATGTGGATATCAAATTGTTCCAACACTGTTTGTTGAAAACAGTGTTCTTTCTCCATTGAATTGTCTTAGTACCCTTACCAAAATCAATTGACCATAAATGTAGGGAATTATTTCTGGGTACTCAATTCTATTCCATTGATCTATCTATCTAGCCTTATTCCAGTACCACGCTGTTTTGATTACTATAGCTTTATTCTAATAAGTTTTGAAATTTGGAAGTGTTGATCCTCCATTTTGTTCTTCTTTTTAAATCTTGTTTTGGATATTATTTATTTTTTGCATTTTCTTATAAATTTTAAGATCATCTTGTCAATTTCTGTGAAAAAGGTAGCAGGAATTTTGATAGGTATTACTATCCTGTAATACAGATTTAATTTATAGGTTAATTTGAGGATTATGCCACCTTAACTATATTAGGTGTTCTGATCCATGAACATGGGAGGGCTTTCCATTTACTTAGATCTTCTTTATTATCTTTTTCAGTAGTATTTTGTAGTTTTCAGTGTACAAGTCTTGAATTTCTTTTGTTAAAAGTTTTTTAAAACTCCAAATGTAAATGAAGCTTAGTGATGTCCAGGAACGATGTCTTGGTCAACCCTGCATCCCTCCTACCAAGCTTAGTGTCTGGGTTAGTGTCTTGAATTGTGGCTGGCAATCTTTGTACTTATCGAGGTGAGTTCAAAAAATATCTTTCATGTCCATAGAAAGTTGACAGTATCATCTCCTTTTTATTACAGCATTCCATTAAGAAAACAACATATATTAACGCCATTTAATAAGAATGGTAAATTATGGATAATATATTAAAGCCAAGATGGTTAACTGACATGGCCAAAGATATGCAGTCAATGTCAAATATAAAATTAGAGCACAACTCAGCATTTCCCCCAGTGATACATTAATTCTAAAAGCCTTTAAGTCAAGAAAGACATGAGAAAGATAAAGGGAAAAAAGGGGGGTGGAACTAAGTGATTTTTATTGGATCATATACAAATGTATATTGTCATATCATCCACCTTTTTTAGGGCTAAAAAAGGCTTTCAGTTAGGAAATGTACTTTTTTCTTGAACTTCTAAATTAGCTAAGTGTTTGAAGAGGAGACTTAAGAATTATCTCCATGCCACATATCAATGGCATTGACATGAATATTCCAGAATCTTAACTTAGTGAAAGTTAAGGTCAGACTCCCAAAGATGAAGCTAAAGATGTCGCAAATTTTCTAAACTCCCTTTTCCACTTGTGCTTCAAAGGTAGGGATCTCTTTAATGAGTTAACATTTCCTGGGATGTGGTCTGTGCTGCAGGATTTAGATTGAGCATCCAGTTAAACATCTGGCAGGGTGCTTAATAGAGAAACTCCTGAGGGGATGAAACTGGTGTTAAATTACCATGATTGAAAGGAGTGCAGGGTATGGATAACTAGCATTTACTGAGAACACTTATAAACCAGAATGGCATTGTCAAAGTGAGGCAACCAAATGGACAAAGAGGAGGGTGCTATACTGGCTAGATGTTATTGATTATGCAACTCTCATTCACAGGGGGAAATGAGGCCTATTGAGAATTTCTTGATGATGAAAACAGGAGGTGCAAGAAGAGAGATGCTTATTATCAAGGGTTTCAGACATTGTGCCCACAGGAGCTGCTGTGGTTGACTGAAACCTTTTAGATCTGAACTGGGTGAATGATGATGGCTGCCTGGACTCAAGACCCATAAAATTTTCAATTACAAATGGTTAAAAAAGAAATAACTGAATACTCCCAGAAGTGTTCCTTATGGGAGCCAGGTTAAAACCTGTGGGAAATATAGGTAGAGGGGCAGAGGACTTCTAAAATGGGAGTGAAACAAAAGATCTTTCAGATGAGGTGTGAGTTGAACTAATGTTAACTACATATTTATTATCCTATCAGTTGTCTGAGAGTCAAACCAATGACTTCATCATTAAGTGATGAAGGCCTTAAAATAAACTCTTGGCATATGTGGATGTAACATTTGTGGTTCCACTATATTTAAAGCATTCTAGAGGTCCATTAAATTTGTAATTTTGCTGAGACACAAGCTTGAATTCTGAATTTGATGTGAGAATGAGTAAGTTGATTGGTTAGGAAGTCACCTAGCTAGTGAGTAAGAAGTAATCTGAAACTAATTTTTATTTTGTTTTGAATTTGCCAGCACCTCTAGTAAAAATTAGCTCGGAGGTAATATGAATATTTACAATAAAATAGTTTAATTACTTGAGCTTTATTTCACCTTATCCCTGTCTCCCATTAACATTGATAATTCAGTTTATTTGGAGGAAATAGAGTGATTTCACATGTCTTTTTAAAAGTTTCTGAGAGGTGGCAGATAGTAGAAAGCAAGGCTTTTGTCATGAAGCTGCATTTCCATAGTAAGTATCCAAATTTAATTCAGGAGAAAATTAGATAAAAATTGGAAGGGTTTAATTTTTAATCTTAGCTTCAAGTAGGCACATAGCTTCTTGAAAGGAATTAGATCACTGTTGTTGTTAAGAAAATTGAGATGCAATTTTGAAGAATAAGTTATGTAGGCATTTTCCTCAAACCATTAGCAAATAATATGTGATCAATTCCAAGGTGTGGCTTTTAATTTTCAAGGTGAAAGCTATTTTTCTGTGGTGGCTGTGTGGATGCAATACAATTTAGTGGAGGGCATGCTGAGAAGTATCTTCAAGAGGTCTTTGTAGGCTGTAAGAATGACAACATGAATTTAAGTCCTTCTGAGGACTAAGACTATTTAAAGTTTCAGGAGAACAGAGCCAGAGTTGTTCTTATGGGATTTAGCAATAAAGGACTTAATTTTGAGAATCAATTAACAAAATTGTGAATTTGGAGCCATAGCAGGATCTGATAGTGACCCTGAAGCTGGAAGGAACCTTGGAGCACAGCTTCTGTTCTTTGATGGTTATAAGCAGGGCAAGTAGTTTCAGTCAGCAGTACATCAACATTTAAATCTTTTCTTTTGAGGCATTTGACTGTCTTTCAGTTTAGAATCTGCAGAGACAAGAAGATACCTCCTTTCCTTCTCCCCCATCAGCCCCTATCCCCCACAGGCATTTTAAAAAATGAATTCTCATTTTATTTATTTATTTTAATTTCTTCTTTTTTTTAGATTCAGGGGGTACATGTTCAGATTTGCTATAAGGGTATATTGTATGGTGTTCAGATTTGGGCTTCTACTGGGTATCATGTTCACCCACATAGTGAACATGGTACCCAATATGTAGTTTGTCAGCCCTTGTCCCCCTTCCTCTCTCCTTTTGGAGTCTCCAGTGTCTGTTGTTCCCATCTTTATGTCCATGTGAACCCAAGATTTAGCTCCCACTTATAAATGAAAACATGTGATATTTGGTTTTCTGTTTCCCCACAGGCATTTGAGGGATGAACAAACGAAGAAATGGTAAGCCCTCCTGATTTTGAAATCAATAATAACAACAGAAGAAGCAATTAACAGATGGATCAATAGCTGAAACAAAATGAGCACTCACGATGAAATTTCTGTTTACTTTCGAAAAATGTTCTATATTAAGACAATTTTTTTAAATTTAAAAATGCTTTTTCTTCCTTACGTTTTTGTTCTCTATGCTGAAACAATATATCAGCCTGAGGAAAGAGTCATGTTACAGCTCAATGGAAGTATATTTTATTTGCACCAAATTTTCTAGAGATTTTTCTTTTATAGTGTCTTTCTTAAATTCAGTGATTGGCTTCACAAGTGGCCATGCATTCCTGGATACAATCCTCTTGCAGTGTGTGCTCCTTCCACAGGTGTGTGAAAAGCATGCTTTTCATGAGTCTATCTTACCGTGATCTTTCAGGAAGGCCTAGAGAAAGATTTACTGGACATAGCAGATTTCAAGACAATTTTATTTATTATAACATTTGGAAGTTTTAAATCAGACTGAAGCATATACAAAAGCTGAGGAATTCTTGAGAAAGAACTATTAAATTTTTTAATCAAGAACTATATGAAAGTGAGGACTTGAATTCTTCATTATGGTCACTAGGAGGGAGAAAGAGGAAGGAAAAGGAAGGAGAAAGAAGAATATGGGACATCAAAAGACCAGAAGAGATGAAAACAGATCTTTCTCCTTCAGAATAAAAAGAAGAATAAGAAGTTGCTTAGCGAGGGAGAGAGACAGGCTAGAGAATAAGAGATGGGCCTGAGTGTTTAGTGGCAGATGAGCTCACGTGCTGCTCTGCTTTTCAACCATTCTGGTAAACATTACACTCTTCTTTGAGCCCTCTTTGTGCTTTGGGGGAGGGTTTAGACTTCCTGACCTTCTGCAAAGAGTGGCATGACCATCCTTAACCTCCCTGTAACCTACTAAAAAGTCACTTGCAGTCCTTTTGGTTGACTTTTGTCCATGAGGAAATACTCAGTGTCCTTTGAATTGTCATTCTTCAGTTATATCAGACAGTATTCCTGACTAGACGCGGAAATACCCTTCCCACTCCTATCTACTAAAGTCAATGTTTATTTTCTCCAATTTTAGTCATTTAACACACGTATGAAGGCTTGTGTTAGGTGTTAGAGATTTACTCTTAACTTTATAGCTGTTACATTATTTAATTTAAATTTATTACACAAATTACCAGATTGGCTTACTCTTGATTTCACTAGATATCTAGATTACCTGGATATAGCACCTGTTAAATGTGATGAATAAGATTGATGCTTGCAAAGGAGCCTTTTCAATTGCTTTGCACGTAACAGGTGCTCAGTGGTTATTAGTTTTCTTCTTTAACAGTGAAGTTGGTACTGAAAGATTTTAAGTAGTAAAATTACAATCCAAGATTAAATGAGTTAGCTAAAATTCCAATTTGCTTTCTGAGTAAATTTCATGTTTGTATATAGAGAGAGCTTTGTTAGGGTTCAACTAAAAGTAAAAATTCAAAGAATTTCACAACACCAATAAGTAATGTATCATATTTGCATCTATGGCTTAACATACTTTTAATTTCTCCTGCTATTTTGAAATGTTCCCTTGGTATCACTGTCATGTATGTTAGGTACAACACACAGTTGCTTATGATCTGAAGCCAAAACTTGTGTCTTTGCAGCCTCATGGGATGCTCAGCAATAGAAATTATTTAGAGTAATTCTGAAAAGTTACAAAAGTGGTATTATAGCTACAAATTGAGTCTCACTCATTGACTAATTTATCCAGGCGCATTTATTGAGCACTTATGTCCAGCTGTGCTTGCTATGGCATACAGTGGTGGCAAACACAGGCTGACTTCCTCCCTTCATGGAGCTTTTATTTTTGTGGTGGTAAATTAATTAGTTGAGCAGTCTTGGCTCCCTTCATTAGATCCCTTCATTTTAAAGGGTTTATTTGAAACAATGGTCATGTCACACGAGGAATAGGCCAGGGAGCCAGGTAATGTTACTCTGACAGAAAGAAGTCTTGAAAGTTTGTCTTCATCTCTATCTGGAAGATTGCCATATTTACATCTCCTAAGAACTTTGTAGGAAAGATTCTTGCAAAATATGCTGACAGGAAGTTAAGCCAAGAGGTTTTAAAGGACTCTTTCATATCAAGGAGTTGGTAACAAACCAAGGGAGGAAAAAAATCTCTCTTAAAACAACCTCAGAAAAACAGAAACCCCCTAAAAAGTGCTGCCTGCCTTGGTAACTGTAGTGAACTCTAATGAGCAGGCAGGCATGAGTTATGTCTACCACACTATTGACCCTTGTTCATCCTTTATCATTTTGTGCAAAGAAAGCCTGGAGACTAATGGAAAAACATTATGGAGCTTTTATTGTTCTTTGCTTCTGACTGTGAACTGTAGCTAGAGACTTGTTAAGCTAAATGAGCTCAACGGAGACTCAGGCTGTCAACATTTGTGGAGAACCTGTACATTAGCTTCTGGGTCTGCAGGCGTTTTCTTCTGATGAGGCATAAACATTGTACATGTATGGTTTTGAATTGGCCTTTCTGGTAATTATATGGAAAGAGTCTGCCTTTAACTTTTTTATACTTGTAGCACTTTTGTTGTTTTTATTTCAAAAGTAAACATGTTTAGAATGTATTATTAAAAAGTGTGCGCATGCTTGTGTGTGTGTGTGTTTACTTAACATTTGGCAGCACTTCTTCATCGTCAGTGAATGAAATGGTAATTTCCTGTTTTGTTAAGTGGATAGTGTTAATTTCACTTCAGTGTCCCTTGTGATTGGAGATATTTAAGCAGAGGCTTGGTAAGGATTAATATTATGGAGGAGTGGTTCCCAACATGTGGGCTCCAGGCTAGCAGCACTAACCTCACCTGGGAACCCAATGGAACTCCTCCTGTTCCAGGTAGTTCTGATGCATGCTGAAGTTTAAGACCCCTGTGCTAGAAAGATGAGCCTAAAATCAGTAATTATCTAGGAGGTAAGAAGAGGATGTGGAGTTTCAGCAACACCTGGGATTTTTCTTTTCCCAAACTCACAGTCTCTTTCCCCCACTCTGCTCTTCCTTCTACTCCCATTATTGCACAGTAGCCATTACTCTGGGACTCTGACACAGTCTTTGGGGGTGTTGGGATACACCACTGGACTAGATGAATGACATTTTAGAGATGATCCATCATCATGGAATTATGTCCTGACCTTGTGACATTTTTAGGATACTTGTTAATAAAAATTTCTACATTTTGCTTGTCTTTGCATCTACTCTAGGTATACTGGTGATCCCTTATGAGTTAGAAGTAAGAAAACTGCATTCTTTTACAATCTAGGAATAGCCTCTGGTTGCAGACCTTTCCTAGGAAATTTGAAAATGTTTTTACTCTTATATGAAATACAATTTTAGTTTTATTGTATAATGCTTTGCAGTTTGGGTTTATCTGAAGTAAGCGACCCATTCACTGGCATTGAGAAAACAAAGTGGAATGGTTTTCATGGTCACATGTCTTGAATCCAGGTTCCCTGGGCACAGATCTTGGCTCTGCTAAGCCACATGCAAGACCTTGGGAAAATTCCTTTACATCTCTTTGTCAGTTTCTTCATTTGTAAAATCGGGCTAGCGATAATGAGTACTTCTTAACTATTTTAAGCATGTAGCGAGTTATTGCACGTTAAGTGTCTGACTCTTGATCAGGACTCAATAAATGTTGGTTATTACTATGAGTGACTGTTGTATAATGAGATAAAATTACCTACAACTGTGAAGATAACTAATTAAAACAATAATCAAGACTGGAAAACATATATTTATTGTGTACTATATAAAAAATCTGTCAGAATAGAATAAAGCTATGAAGACAGACAGATACAGGTTTGATAATTTGATATGTGTCATATGGCAGGTAACTTAGCTGTTCCTGAGTCTTGGTTTTCTTATGTTTGAAATGGAGATAATGCTGCATTGCAGGGCTGTTGTGAGCAGAAACAAGAACATTTGGAAGAGACTGGTATACTCAATACAAATGGCTATTATACTTTTTGTTGCAACTTGCTTTTCTTGAACTAAATTTTAAATAGCAACTTCTCTTTTTTATGGAAATCTAGGGAGTCTGATTTAGAGGAAGTGAGTATATGCTGTAGAATGGCCCATATGCCACTTTGCTATTAGAATATGAGTCATTATTTCTAAACTTAGTATTGCTTTATTTGTATGTTCCTTGCTTTTCTCAGAATCCCTAAGTCAGATCTAACCATAAACTTTGGATCATAAAAGAAAGCAACTTCAATTAAGTGCATTTTTTTGAGTCACTGCAAGTCACTCATATAAGGTTGTCTGACCAAGCAGTGATGTAAAAAGGACTAATAGTATTTCAGTGAGCAACTCTGGCATTTAATGTTTGTACAGAGCTCTTCTACTTATGAAAGTTTTAAATTTGTATTATCTTTTTTATGGAGGTACAATTTACATATGGTGAAATGTGTAGACCTAAATTGTGCATTCCCTCTGTCCTGACAGATGCATACATTTCTATTAACATATAGAATATTTCCATCACTCCAGTAAGTGTCCTCAAGTCTCTTCTCAGTCAATTCTTTCTCTGCTCCCATGCAACCACTATTCTGATTACTATTACCTTTGGTTAGCTTTTCTTGCTATAGAACTTCACGTAAGTGAAATCTCGCAGCCTTTTGTCTGTACTTTTTTCCTTACCATAATGCTTTTGAGATTTGGCTGTATTGTTGTATGTATCAGTAATTTGTTTATTGTTGTCGGTGACTAATATTCCATTGTATGGATATACCACAGTTTGTTTATCCATTTTTTTATTGAGAGACATCTGGAACATTTCTATTACTTCTTTTGATCATTATTGTAATGCTGTTGAATGGTCAGAAGATTCTACTATCTCATTCTCTAGATTAGGAAGCTGGGACTCAGAGAATTGAGACAACTCAAGGTCCCACTGCTGGTAAATGAGGAACTTGAGAGGAGAACCTGGTTTTCTGGTTCCAGATCCTCTGCTTCCTTTACTTCCCATTTTCTGAGTCCAGGTTGCTTAGGGCCCTGATCAGGAGTTCTGCCCTGTCTGACACCAGGATTTGATCTGACCTGTCTTATCTTTGATGGAGAAAGACCTAGAATATCAAAATTTAGGAATGTAGCCCTAATCTGGCTAACCCTTGCCTAAGTCTTAGTTTCTCATGTGGAGTGATTGGACTTCTGAGGCTAGCTCAAAAGTTGAACAAGCAGAGGGTCTGGATGACCTTGGGTTAGGTTATAGAATGTCTGAAAGTATTCTACAAGAGATGCTTTGTCTTTCATAGTGGCAAAGGGGAAAGGATGGACATAGAATAAGATAAGCCTCTCTTAAATCCCAGCTCTACTACCCATTAGTTGTGTGAGGTTGGTTAACTTAACTTCTCTGAGTCTGTTTCTGCTTCCCTCTCAAGTCTTGGCAAGGAAGTTCCTGACACAACCTGTCCTTTCTGTGTTCAATCAAGGTTGGACTTAAGGGAGCATTACAATATGATGTTGATCTTGCTGTGGGATTTGCGTTGTATGGAAGAACTAATTATTCACTTTATCTCTGAAGACAATTCATTATTTATAGAATCTGAATATAAACAGAAAAGTTTATTTGTCAGTAAAGTCCTCATAAAAATAAAGCAAGGGAGGGGCAAAGAGGAATGTGTTTACTTTAAGGCAGCTGGAAAAATGAACATAGGTAAATAGGTCCTTTGAAGATACTCTTTTCCTTCTCAGGAAAAAGGCAAACATATTTAGAAGGCTACTCCTTGTTCAGGATACTGATTAGGCTGCTTGGTTAAATAAGGTCTGTAGGAGAACCAAAAGGAAAAAGGGTCTTAAAAGGAACCCCATTCCTGTACTGTTATGGATTTAATTATGTCTCTGGGTCACAGTTTCTCCATACGTAACCCCTAAATAGCACTTTTTGTCACATATCTCGGACTTGATGTGAAATTTGATGTGTTCAGTTTTCTCATAATTTATATAGTTGCAAAAATTTTACTTAAAAAGAATAGTGTTTATGTGTATTTTTTGTAATTTGAAGCAAAGTACGCTGTCCAAGAAAACCTTATAGTTTATGAGAAGATTGATATGTGAATGAGTTAATAGCAAAATACATTAAATGCTTGTCATAACAAAAATTGGCAGGAGTCTTAGAAGAACCTAGAGTTGGATGATCAGCTTGGTTCATAAAAACTTCTAAAGGAAATTTCAAAGACTAATGACTTCACTGAGCTTTTTCAACCAATATTGAAAAAAACTGGTATAAAATGATTCAAGGGGTATATGCTGCACTGCAAAACAGCTTTGCTTCATATCATTTGCCTTTAATGTTTCCCAAGAAAAGGACATACTTGTAAATACTTAATGGTTGTCCTTAGAGAGGAAAAACAATTCCAACAGTCAGGACATCAGAGTGGTTGAAAAGTATTCATGCAGGAAACTGAATGATGTACTTTATTTATGGATTTTCATAATTGGCATTGAAACATCGCTACTTTGCTGGCTCAGCTTTTTAATGTATGAGATCGGTCACTTGTAGGAGGAAAGAAGAATGAATGTGCCTCTGAATGTAGGGTGCTCTCTTTTAATTAAGAAACTTCAGAGGAAAGAGATGACAATAGGCAAAGATGAAACAAGTTAAAAGGAGCAGGCAGAGGATAGAGAAAACTGCATCTCATGCAGTTGACATTTATGTGGCAATTGTCTGGTTTTGGACTTTTTGTAGGAGAACATTTTTTTTTTCAGAATTTATTTTATGTATCACTCATAAGTATTGCATAAATTCCATATTTATTTATACTGTAGGTCTGTCTCCCCTTCCAGGCATAAAAAAGGACACTTTTAATTTCAGGTGACAATGGAGCATACAATTTTAGCTACCTGCTTAAAAGTTAACATTTATTGAGTGTTTTTTATGTGCCAGGCATTGGAATCATCTATATATATAAAATTTTATTTATGTCTCATAGCAACCATATGAGGAAAGTATGATTATTATTTTTATTGTTCCTGTGTTACAGATGAGGAAACCAAAGGCAAGAAGTTGCCAAGTTTAGACAATTGGTAAGTAACAGATGTCAAAGCTATGGCTTTATACTATATTGAGCTTCTTGATGGTGGAGGTTCCATCTCATACTTTTTTGATACTCAGCTCAGTGTCTGCAATAGAGTGTTTGTTGAATAATCTACAGAACCTAAATATTTTTAAAGGGACTTTTGCAAAACAGCTAGTATCCTTAGATCCTTTTTTCCCCCATGTACATAATCAAGAGCTGGAGATTATTAAGGAAAAATTTGGACTTCCTTTTTGGACATGTTAACTTTGACATTCAAATGTAGATGTTGGTTCAATAATTATATTTATGAAGCCAGAGCTCAGGAGATAAATTGGAGCTGGAGAAATAAATACGGTTGTCATCAGTGAATAGAAGCATTTAAAATCATGAGTGAGATGAGCACTGTGATGGCGTGGAGTGTGAGTGTGAGTGGGGAAGCTGGAAATGTGAAGAGGGCTAAAGACTTAGCCCTAGGCTGCTATCATTAGCAACTGAGCATAGAAGAAAAAAAGTGAGTTGGAAATGGAAAACTAGGAGTGAAAAGTCATAGGTGCTAAGAGAAAAAGGTGATTTGGGCAGATGAGTGTGGGCAGATGAATCAAAATGGTGTGAGAGGTCAGGTTAGATGAGGACAAAGCACTGACCGCTGGGTTTAGTGTGGCCAAGGCGATTGGTAAGAGTTGATTCATGGGTATGGTGGGGATGAGAGAGGAGCAGAGTGGGCTGGAAAGAGAATGGAAGCTGAAGATCAGTCAATTCCTTAGAAGTTTGCTGTAAAGGGGAGATGAAGGAAGCTGAATGGGGTCATAGGATCAAGGGAGAGTTGTCTTCTTGAAAAATAGATGACAGTAAGGCGTATTTTATGCTCAAGGGAATAATCTGGTAGTGCAGAAGAAACTGAAGATGTAGGAAAGAGAGGGGAGAATTGCTAGAATGTTGTCCTTTAGGAGGCAAAGCGGGGAGGAGAGCAGGACTCCAGTGCCAGGGGAGAGGGACCATTGGAGAAGGGACACTTCTTCCATTGGTCCAGGAGAGAAGGCAAGATAGGTGGTGCTGATGAGAAATATTCCTCCCTTACATTCATATTACTAAACTTGCAAGAGCTGATGGATTTTGCACATGCCAAGTGATACACGTTTCTTCTCTGAATAAATGCATATGTACAGAGAAAATATTCAGTCTGAAAGTGTGTGCAAGAAATAAGTAAAATTTAATAGTCAAAGGCAATCTTATGATCAAACCAACATTTAGGGTTGAACTTTAACTGCTTACTACTTCTATGGCTGTTACCTGAGGTTAAAGGAAGAAATTTGCCATAAAAATTAATGTAACAAAATCTTTAATAAAATGCTAAAATGTGAAAAATTTTAAATCAGGAATTATGTCTGTTTTTGCTCAAAGAAATTAAATCTTTATAGATATTATAGAAATAATGGTGGCTATAACCAATTGTAACTTCTGTGAACTGACAGCCATATCATGTTCCCAGTACTTTTCAAATATTTGTGCTGATCTTCACAGCAAAACAAACAGAGTAGTTTTACTACAGTTTGACAAGTGAGAAAACTGGCAGTGAGGTTCTGCAAGGTTTAATGATTTGCTCAAAGTCACCCAGCTGGTAAGGTGATGTTTAAATTAAAGCTCATTCTGGATTCAGAATTGCTTTTCCTAATGCACTGTCTTGATATATAAATGTTGTGATGTAAATAAAGTCCCTATTTTATGTGTGAACAACTTTTGGCTCAAAAAAACAAACTTGCTCAAATATCTATAGAATTGCACTTATTTGCACAAACTACTCATTTTTTCTTCTAGTCTAGTGTATAAATTCAGCTAGAAGGAAAGAAGGAATGAAGGAGAGAAGAGGGAAGGAGAAGAGGGAGGCTAAGATATCATCATTTGTCTGATTTATAAGGTTAGCAAAGTCAGTGACTACTGGTATGTCTTTTCACCCTATCATATATGCAAAGGGCTACCATGTATTTTGTATTTTGAGTCTGACTTGATTTTTAAGCTATTTTTATCAGTGTGGTTTCACAACATTTGTGGGATCTTTATGTTTTAAAATGTGGTTAAAACATGCATGTTCCCTGTGTTCTGTCAACTACTGAGATGAGTATTTACTGAGCCTGTTTCTGCTTCTCTGCCTCAGGACCTGTGTATTAGTTCATTCTCATGCTGCTATAAAGAACTGCCTGAGATTGGGTAATTTATAAAGAAAGGAGGTTTAATTGACTCACAGTTCCACATGGCTGTGGAGGCCTCAGGAAACTTAGAATCATGGTGGAAGAGGAAGCAAACAAGCCCCTTATAAGACCATCAGATCTTGTGCCAACTCACTCACTACCATGAGAACAGCGTGGAGAAACCACCCCCGTGATCTAATCACCTTCCACAAGGTCCCTCCCCCAGCACGTAGGGATTACAATTTGTATCACAATTCAAGATGAGATTTTGAGTGGGGACACAGCCTAAGCATATCAGCCTGAATGCTTCCCACCCCACCACCTTGGTTATAAAAGTCCTACTTCCTCAGTTGGTCATTGGCAGCTGAGGGCTCAGTCACATTTCACAACAGAAGCCTCCTGTCTGGGATCCCTCTTCCACAGCTTTTTCCTACTGGATGTCCACCATGTTTCCTGGCTGCGTAGGAATCACTGACCTTCCTGGCTGTTTGGAGACTTTCTAGTTTATGGGTCCTACATTTGCAAGACAGAATTCAGAAAACTTTCTTCAGCTTTCTTTACAGCTATTCACTCCCTCTCATGACAGCTGGATTAGAAGTGGGCAGCTGGTGGAGGGTGGATCCATGAGGAGTTCACTTTGCTAGCAAGAGTGGTGACTGAGACTGCCTGTTCTTGGGAGTGGCAGGGATTGCAAACTTAGGCTCCTGGCACAGAAGTGGCTTTGATGGTGTGGTGGTGGCAGTGGGGTCAATTTCCTTATCAGGCCAGTTCTGTGGCATAGTTTTGAGTGTTTTTTCTAGAAGTTTAGTCTTGAACCTGCTTCTCCCACCCTTCTAATGATTTTGTGAGTGGTCTAATGTCTTTCTGAAAAACTGTTGTTTCCAAAGAAGATCATGACCAGATGTACCCCTTCAATCTTTCTTCTACAATGAAGCCAGAACAACCTCTTAGGAACATAAGTCTGCCCCTGTGCCACCTAACAACCACAATTTATTTTCTTTCCATTGTTCTCAGAATACCACATTTTATAGAACTGAGAGTTCTGTCTTTTGAAAGGCACACCTTATTTTGTGAACTACCAGGAAAGAAAATGCTGCTATGTCACATCTTTGATTGTAGCAGGTATCCTGGTTTCAGAGCTGTTGAAATGAGGTGGGGTGGGCAGTGTCTTAGAAGTGAGGAAATGTGGTAACATCTCACATCTTTGATGTGGCCTTCTAAGGCTGGGAATTGATGTGAGCTGCTCCTCCCTCTCCTCTTGTGCCCCTTTACTCTTTGCCCTCTCACTAACTCTCACGAGGGTCTTTTCTCCCTCCCTGGAAAGGTTATGCTTTCTTATCTGTGCTCTCTGTTTCCCTTGCCCACTTCTTAACATAATTACTATTCCTTTCTAATGCCTTAGCTTAAATGTCATTTCCTCAGAGAAGTCCTCCCCGAACCCTCGCATTCTTCCTTCCTCTAATATTAGCACAGTACTTAGCCTTTGTTCAGCATTTACTATCTGCTGGGCTCAGTGCTAACCACGTTACATATATTGCCTCATTTAATCCTCACTACAAACTTGCGAGATAGATGCTATTTTTTTGGTCAGTTTTCAGAAGAGAAAACTGAAGCTTAGAACTGTGCAGTAACCTGCCCAATGTTTCACAACCAGAAAACAAGGAGAAGGAGCCAGGATTCACACCCAGGCCTGGCTCATCATGCTGCTGGGCTGCCTCTCTATTTACTCACAGGTGATCAGCAGGTCTGTTATGTAATCTCAGACTGTACAGTTGAAATTATTTAAGTATTTGTATAAAATAATTATCTAGTAAGGATGCCAAATTCCATGAAGACAGTGATAGTAGATCTTGACCACTCTGGCACATATTAAGTGTCCAGCTAATCTTTATTTTTAAAATTTTAATTGTAGAAATGTACAAATGCATGTAAAACTAAAAATAATAGTATCACAAGTCCTCATATCTCTTGTTCCTGCTTCATCAAAAATTAATTCCTGGCCAATCTTGTTTCATCTCTGTCCCCACTTCCTCTCCCTTGCTACTAGATTTTTTTGAAGCAAATCCCAGAGATCATATCATGTCATCCATTAGTATTTCTAAAAGGTAAAAATTATTTTTAGGGATATAACTTTAATACCATTACCACATGTTTAAAAATTAACAATAATTCCTTAGTCAGTATTCAATTCATCCCAAATATTTCATGAATAATTTTTACAATCAGCTCACTCCAATCCAAGCAAAGGCTGCACAATGTAGCTGGTTGAATTGTTTCTGAAATCTCTCTTAATTTATAGTTTCTACAGCCTCATTTTTCCACCATCTTGCAATTCATTTGTTATTTGTCCTGTAGACTTTTCATATTCTGGATTTTGCTGATTACATCACAGTGCTTTTGGTTTAACATGTTTCTTTGACCTGGTGTTTCTTGGAAATTGTTGATGCTTGATCAGATTCAGCAGTATGAAAGCAGGCCCATATGCCATACACCTCAGTATTTTAAAGTTATAAAGCTCTGTCCAGACAGATGACCATTTCCACCCCCAGTTTTTCTCCTAGAGCTGAAAGAGTCATGTGCTCCTGGGGAAGAATTAATGCCCCAGTTGTCACCATGATCTGCAGGGGCACAACAGAGTGAAGTCAGTAACTCAGTGACTAGTTTCTCACAAAACAGACTTTAAACCAACAAAGATCAAAAAAGACAAAGGCATTACATAATGGTAAAGGGATCAATTAAACAAGAAGAGCTAACTATCCTAAATGTATATGCACTCAATACAGGAGAACCCAGATTCAAAAAACAAGTTCCTAGAGGCCTACAAAGAGACTTAGACCCCCACACAAGAATAGTGGGGGACTTTAACACCCCACTCTCAATATTAGACAGATCATTGAGAGAGAAAATTAACAGGGATATTCAGGACTTAAACTCAGCTCTGGATCAAGTGGACCTCATAGATATCTACAGAACTCTCCACCCCAAAACAACAGAATGTAAATTCTTCTCAGTGCCACGTGGCACTTACTCTAAAATCAGTCACACAATTGGAAGTAAAACACTCCTCAGCAAATGCAAAAGGACTGAAATCATAACTAACAGTCTCTCAGACCACAGCACAATGAAATTAGAACTCAAGATTAAGAAACTCACTCAAAAGCACACAACTACAAGGGAATTGAACAACTTGCGCCTGAATGACTCCTTGGGCAAATAATTAAATTAAGGGAGAAATCAAAGAGTTATTTGAAACCAATGAAAACAAAAAGACAACATACCAGAATCTCTGGGATGCAGCTAAAGCAGTGTTAAGAGAGAAATTTATAGCCCAATGCCCTCATCAAAAAGTTAGAAAGATCTCAAATCAACACCCTAACATCACAACTAAAAGAACTGGAGAGCCAGGAGCAAACAAACCCCAAAGCTAGCAGAAGACAAGAAATAACCAAGATTGGAGTAGAACTGAAGGAGATAGAAACACGAAAACCCTTCAAAAAAATAAACGAATCCAAGAGCCGGTTTTTTGAAAAAATTAATAAAATAGACCACTAGCTAGAATAATAAAGAAGAAAAGAGAATAATCAGACACAATAGAAAATGATAAAGGGGATATCACCAATGAACCCACAGAAATACAAACAACCATCAGAGAATACTATAAACACCTCTGTGCACATAAACTAGAAAATCTAGAAGAAATTGATAAATTCCTGGACACATACACACTCCTAAGACTGAACCAGGAGAAATTGAATCCCTGAATAGACCAATAACAAGTTCTGAAATTGAGGCAGTAATAAATAGCAAAGCAACCAAAAAAAAGCTCAGGACCAGGTGGATTTACTGCTGAAATCTACCAGAGATACAGAGGAGCTGGTACCATTTTTTTCTGAAATGATTCCAAACAACTGAAAAGGAGGGACTTCTCCCTAACTCATTTTATGAGGCCAGCATCATCCTGATATCATAACCTGAGAGAGATACAACAAAAAAAGAAAACTTTAGGCCAATATCCCTGATGAACATTGATGCAAAAACCCTCTATAAAATACTGGCAAGCTGAATCCAGTAGCACATCAAAAAACTCATCCACCATGATCAAGTCAACTTCATCCCTGTCATGTAAGGCTGGTTCAACATATGCAAATCAATAAACATAATTCATCACATAAACAGAACTAAAGACAAAAACCACACGATCACCTCAATAGATGCAGAAAAGACCTTTGGTAAAATTCAACATCCTTTCATGTTAAAAAGTCTCAATAAGCTAGGTATTGATGGACATAGCCCAAAATAATAAGAGCCATTTATGACAGACCCAAAGCCAATATCATACCAAATGGTCAAAAGGTGGAAACATTCCCCTTGAAAACCAGCACAAGACAAAGATATGCTCTCTTGCCACTCCTATTCAGTGTAGTATTGAAGTTCTGGGTAGAGCAATCAGGTAAGAAAAAGATATAAAGGATATTCAAATAAGAAGAGAGGAAGTCAAACTGTCTCTGCAGATGATATAATCCTATGTCTAGAAAACCCCATCATCTCAGCCCCAAAGCTTCTTAAGCTGTTAAGAAACTTCAGCAAAGTCTCAGGATACAAAATCAATGTGCAAAAATCACAAGCATTTCTATACACCAACAATAGACAAGCAGAGAGCCAAATCATGAATGAACTCCCATTTACAATTGCTACAAAGAGAGTAAAATATCTAGGAATACAGCTAACAATGGAAGTGAAGGACCTCTTCAAGGATAACTACAAAGTACTGCTCAAGGAAATCAGAGCGGACACAAACAAATTGCATGGGAAGAATCAATATCGTGAAAATGGCCATACTGCCCAAAGCAATTTATAGATTCAATGCTGTTACCATTAAACTACCACTGACATTCTTTGCAGAATTAGAAAAACTACTTTAAAATTCCTATGGAACCTAAAAAGAGCCCATATAGCCAAGACAATCCTAAGCAAAAAGAACAAAGCTGGAGGCATCATGCTACCTGACTTCAAACTATATTACAAGGCTACAGTAACAAAAACAGCATGGTACTGGTACCAAAACAGACACATAGACCAATGGAACAGAATAGAGATCTCAGAAATAAGTCCACACACCTACAACCATCTGACCTTCGAGAAACCTGGCAAAAACAGTCAATGGGGAAAGGATTCCCTATTTAATAAATGATGCTGGGAAAACTGGCTAGCCATATGCAGAAAATTGAAACTGGAACCCTTCCTTATGCCTTATACAAACAAAGATGGATTAAAGACTTAAATGTAAAACCCCAAACTATAAAAACCCTAGAAGGAAATCTAGGCAATACCATTCAGGACATAGGCACGGGAAAAGATTTAATGACAAAAATGTCAAAAGCAATTGCAACAAAAGCAAACATTGACAAATGGGATTTAATTAGGCTAAAGAACTCTGCACAGCAAAAGAAACTATCATCAGAATGAACAGACAACCTACAGAATGGGAGAAAATTTTTGAAATCTATCCATCTGACAAAGGTGTAATGTCCAGAATCTACAAGGAACTTAAACAAATTTATGAGAAAAAAACAACCCCATTAAAAAGTGGGCAAAGGACATGAACAGACAGTTCTCAAAAGAAGGCATTTATGTGACCAACAAACATACGAAGAAAAGCTCAACATTACTGATCATTAGAGAAATGCAAATTAAAATCACAATGAGATACCATCTCATACAAGTTAGAAAGATGATTATTAAAAGTCAAGAAACAACAGATGCTGGTGAGGCTGTGGAGAAAAAGGAACACTTTTACACTGTTGGTGGGAATGTAAATTAGTTCAACCATTGTGGAAGACAGTGTGGCAATTCCTCAAAGACCTAGAACCAGAGATACCATTTGACCCAGCAATCTTATTACTGGGTATATACCCAAAGGAATATAAATCATTCTTTATAAGGATATATGCACATGTATGTTCATTGCAGCACTATTCACAATAGCAAAGGCATGGAATCAACCTAAACGCCCATCAATGACAGACTGCATAAAGAAAATGTGGTACAAATACACCATGGAATAATACTATGCAGCCATAAAAAGGAATGAGATCATGTTCTTTGCAGGCACATGGATGGAGCTGGAAGCCTTTAACCTCAGCAAACTTATGCAGGAACAGAAAACCAGACACTGCATGTTCTCACTTATAAGTGGGAGCTGAACAATGAGAATACATAGACACAGGGAGAGGAACAACACACATTGGGGCCTGTCGGAGGGGGTTGGGGGAGGGAGAGCATCAGGATAAATAGCTAATGCATGTGGGGCTTAATACCTAGGTGATGGGTTAATAGGTGCAGCAAACCACCATGGCACACATTTACCTATGTAACAAACCTGCACGTCCTGCACTTGTATCCTGGAACTTAAAATAAAATGAAGTTAAAAAAAATTAAAAAAAGAAGTGTTGAGGCTGAGAAACTAATACCTTAAAATATAGTGCTTTGACATGCTGAACTAAATCAGAAGCCTCAAGGTCTCTCTGACCAACCCCCTCCAGCCCCCCACCCCTGCCGCCCCACAATCCTGTCTCTCAATCCTCAACTCCAGATCTGACAAAGAAGAAAATAATTACCTCTTACCTCTGATCCCTACCCTGAGTTTTCATTAACTGAGCTCATAATGCAGAAAGAAAGACTGAACTCTGTCAATATACCTGGACAGACTTTGGTCACAAACCGTTATCTACTCTTTGGGCTGGCCTAGCCGGCTTTGTCCCAGGCCGTTGTATATTGTTCAAGCTCATTGAATTCCTCTAAAAATAATTTATTACACCACTAAAATTATCCATATTTCCCCACCTCCTTTTTCCCTAGGAGGGGGAAGAAGGAGTATTTAGCCATCTGTACCCCATTGTGTGGTGGGGTAATCACTCTGATTCTCCCTCGTGCACATTAATACATTTGTATGTCTTTTCTCCTGTTAATCTGTCTTTTGTCCACTGATTTTCAGTGAATCTTCAGAGGGCTAAGGATAAGTTTTCCCTTGACCCCTACAGAAGCAACAGATACCTGTAGAGATAGCAACGTGGATGGATCTTAAAATCCTAGTGAAAAAAGTACAAAATAGAATGAAATAGAAAACTAAACACCATTTAATTTGTGTGAATTAATGTGAAAAACATGAACACAAAATAAAAATATCCATTTGTGAGAACATTCACAAGCAGATACTTATTAAATATATTAGAATGACTGTCTAGTGACCAGAAAAAGGGAATGGAAGTGGAATATGAGAATAAAAGAGAATATACCAATCAATCAACTGGGTCAGCTCCCTTAGGCTTTTGAAGAGATAGCAGTTAGTCGCCAAGGCAGCAGAAAAAGATGTGGAAAATCTCGGGTTCCCTCCATTTCTCAATATTTCCTTATCATCACATCTTATACTGCCTAACTCATCTGTTCTCCATGAAAGCTGGCCCACAAAAATGCAATTAGTTAGAAGCAGTCTCCTGATAGTACTTCATTTCCTGCCCAATTTCATGTGAAAATGTGTTTCGCCCTGCATCTGGAGCTTTGACGCTTTCCTGATATTCTGGCCAAACCTGACAATTCTTTGGTGATCTAAATGCTAGTATAGAGTTGATAACATTACTTCTTATTGCAAAGAAATTATGGAAAGCAAGCTCACATTTATATTGACAGTGAAGAAACCCCTTGTTTTGTACAAGGTCTAACTTAATGCTTGTATATGCAGCTGCTTTCTAGGAGTGAGGATGCAATGTCTGTCCTTAACATTCATTCTGGAATTGGAGTTCCAGAGCTACTAAGTTATAGGAAGTAAGAGCTAAATTACATTAAATGGAAAAATAGCACAAATAAAGGGAATAAGTAGCATAAGAGATTTAGTCAGAAGGTGAATTGTTTAATGAAAAGCCCCCTTTCTGTAATTTATAATAATGGGAGTTCAACAGCCTATTTCTTCCAGTCTGTCTCAAGACAATAATTAGAATATTTTATTTTATTTTATTTTATTTTGCAGGCTTCAAAATTTAAAGGAGGTGTCAAAATGGAGGGTAGAAAAAGGATAAGATATGTTAACAATATTTAGTATGATTTATGGGTGTGGTTAAAAATTCCCCATTATAGTAACTAATTAGATATCTTGGATATAAGAATTCTTGGCTTCTCTTGATTTATTGAATTAATTCTTCAAATTCACTATGATCTCAGTTTCTTTACCAGAAAAGGAAGAAACTAAAGTATAGCTTTCATTCATATTCCAAGATCTTTGAAGAGTAATAAAGTTATTCTCTTCAAGTATTACTTTCAGGGTCATCATGACCTCCTTGGGAGAAGACTTCATGTGGCTGTTGTAAGTTTTAATTATCATCAGTTTCTATGTTAAATATCTTGAAAAGTCTTTAGATCTGGAAAGATTTTTTTTGTTCAAGTTTAAATAAGTTGATATCCAAATTTGAAATTTGAGAAGTTGGAATGAGAATGGGAAAAGTAGAAGCTCATGGTATAATGATAAGAAAATATCAACAGTAGTTGAAAAATGTCTTGCCCTCTCCCTGTGGGTCGTTGTAAACCATTTTCAAGTCTTTATCCGAAAAAAGAATATTCAACAACATGATAAGCTCTCAGGAAGATTGTGAAAACGCCAAAGCTAAATCTCTAGATTAAAGTAAAATGACTACTGATTTGAATAACATTATGTTTACTCTGTTGAATCTATCATCTTTATCCTTCAAAAGTTGTATAGTTTGAGCCAGATTTTCTCATTTCAGTTTAAAAGATCCAAGCCATTCTTATGTCTAGATTTATCTATGGTTACTATGGGGATGTCTCACTTTGTGTGAGGATTTACAATGTCATCCCAAAAGAGCAAATAATTTGGGCTATTGAGTGCTTTAAAGACCTTGCGAGGTGAGAGGGTTGAGGAAAGACCAAAAGTTGCTGACATTTTAGTTGAGACTCAGTGATTCATGGATAGTGGGTCAGGGAGTGGGGATCGGTTATGTTCTGCATATGATGGTGCCCATCTTGACAATTGTGTCACCTTGTACACACCAGTGTTAGCTACTATACAGCCATTCTATTCATGTCTGTTTCTTTGATTTCAGAGAGCCGTTGAGTTTATAACTTGTGGCCAGTAGGCTTAGAATTATAAAACACATATCAGTCCACTGAAATATAGGGAAAATGAAAAGGAATTTAAAAAATGTATTAATGCCCAGAAAATCTGAGTTTTGGATCTCATTAAGTGGCCCTGGACTGTTCTTTTCACCCTAAGGCATATGAGGTATTAGACTGGGCTGGGTGAATCATCAGGGTTCCCAAGCATTTCTCTGGAGTACATCCAAGAGTTTGTATGTTTACCTTCTCCCTTCTCCCCAAGTCCATTTCATAGGCTCCCAAACACCCCAGAACTAAATTTATTTTTATTCCCCTATTTTAAATGAAAAATTAGTGCAAAATTTACATTCTACTGCATAACATATTGGTATGTTTTGATATAAACTATTTCAAATGAATAAATTACCTTAAACTTTCCAGTAAAATAGATGCACCTGGATAACATGTCCTGTTACCTGTGGCTCTGAGTATAGTGCAACATACTGTCTTATATGCCTAGTGGTGCACAAAATTCCATCTGAGGAACAGCTGAAAATTATACTTCAGCAGAGCTGTGAAAGACCATTGCCTCTGGTCCTCTGTGATGTCTGAAATCCCACCATTTGAAATGATGTTCTTTAATCTCTGTGTTCTCCTTGACAATGCGGCTATAAAAGGGAGCATAATAAATTATTCATGCCTTAGCAGTGGCTAGTGATAGCTCAAAGACAGCATACATTTATAATAATGATAGTTGTTGGTGTGGTTTAAATGTTTTTCCCTCTAAAACTCATGTTGAAATTTAATCTCCAATTTGGCAGTATTGAGAGGTGGGGCCTTTAAGAGGTGATTGGGACATAAGGGCTCTTGATTAATTCACTCATGGATTAATGGGTTAATGGATTAATGAATTAATGGGCTATCATGGGAATGAGGTTGGGAAGCTTTATAAGAAGAGGAAGAGAGACCTGAGCTAGCACACTCAGCCCCCTTATATGTGAAGCTCTGCACTGCCTCAGGACTCTGCAGAGAATCCCCATCAGCAAGAAGGCCCTCACCAGATGTTGCCCCTCAATGTTGCACTTCTCAGCCTCCATCACTGTAAGTAGTAAGTTCCTTTTCCTTATAAAGTACACAGTTTCAGGTATTTTGTTATAAGCAACAGAAAATGGACCAAGAAAGTTGCTTAATAGTTGGTTATAGGGAAAATCATAAATGAAAATTGAGTTATAGTTGTATATTTTAGAGATAAGGAAACCAAAATAATTACCTGTAAGTCATAGAACAAGTTGGTGAACTCTTAGAGGATCTGGAGATCATCTAATTATTTCTGACTTTCTAATGCCTATCATATTGGAAATACTAAATGCCTGTTTAATGAACAACTCAGGAAAGCAGAATTCACATCTTAGGCCACTGTTGTTTCTGTTTGAGGGAACTAGATGTCCTCAGTTCCTTTGAAGCAGATTTACATTAAATCGAAGAGAATTTCTGTTCATAGTACCACTGCTGAACCTGGAACCAGGGTTTGAAGTCTCACCTTTACTGCATTTATCCATTCTGTGTCCTGTTCCTGTGGCTTTTTCTGTTGTGAGGTCTTTCATATTTCTGATTTTTTTTTTCTGCTTCTCTGGCTCAGGCCCTGGTGGTTTCCTTTCTGGAAAAGTATACTAGCCTTCCAGCTGTTAAATAAAATTTATGGAGGTAATTGTTTTGGACTGAGCTTCTGCACTAGGCCTCAGCAGACCAGACCAAATCAAAATGGGGTCACCCATGCTAAATGCCATGTAATGAAACTTAGGTCAGTTTTCCGAAAAGCAGGAGATTCAGCAACAACCAGTGTAAAGGGGCTTAGTTAACCTGAGCCAGCAAGACAGAGAAATCATGCTTTAACCCTATATGGAAAGTAACTTTGAAAAGACCAATCCTCTTCTTGTTCCTTGTTTCTGCCTTTTCTTCAGGTTTTTCTGCCTATAAAACCGATGTCTTCTGCTCAGCCCATTAGAGCACCTTTCTATTTTGTAAATGGGATGCTGCCCAATTCATGAATTGCTAATAAAGGCCAATTAGATCTTTAAACTTAATGTGTTTAAATTTTGTTCTTTGACACAGCTGATCTTTCTGTTTTCAAATATTTTCCCCTCCAAATATTCTGGCAGGCTGTCTATAGGACAGTATTACTAATTCACTCATCAATTGTGCTATCCTTGCACAAAAGCCTTTATCAACCATCTGTGACCCATGAAATGCAGTTAAACTTTTCCCCTTGGCATTGAAAACCTTGATCTCACCTGACCTACATTTCTGGGCTTATCTACATAGCCACTGACATAAAACCTACATACTTGACAATCTAGTTGTTTTACATTTCCTCATGCCTGAGGAAATGTTATGAGAAAATTTGTTAAATTATGAAATTACCTTTGCCATTTGATAGTAATCAGCTAAAGGATAGAGGATGTATCTTGTACATCCTCGAATTTATTCTCCAACATAGCAAATACCCCTGTGGAGATGCCCACTAGAGATGGCAATTTTAGCTCTTCCATGAAATCCTGTGGCAAGAGGGAGGCAGCATGCAGGGCTTAGATGTAGAAGTCTGTCCCTGATGGCATGGGACAAGGAGATGTGAAAGAATGAGCAAGGGATTAAAAGTGATAGGCAAAATTGAGAGAACTGGCGCTGAAGACACATTTGATCTGTTTAAACTTCCTGGAAGGATCAGATCACTGTGAGCAATCCTGATGTTTGCTGGGTTGGGGAAACAGCAGGCTTGCAGACTGACATGTTACTGGAAAGAAACGTTGATCAGGGTTCAAACTAATGTCAAGGAGAGGGCTTAGGTGGGTGGAATCTAGTGAAAACCAGCACATGGGTCACTAGGTTGAGAGCAGGGAGGCATGAACCAAGCTGATAACCAGCTTTCCTGGGATGGGAACAAGAGTGCTGCTATAGTCTGAATGCTCCCCCAAATTCATGAGTTTAAAGTTAATTCTCATTGTGGTTGTGTTAGAGGTGGGGCATTTTGTCATGAAGTCATGAAGTTTCCACCCCACAGTGGATTAGGGAAATAAAAGCTGGAGGAAACTAGCTTGGGCCCCTTTTGTTCTTCTGCTCTTCTGCCATGTGAGGATATAGGATTCATCTTCTTTTTTGTCCTTCCATCTTTCCTAACATGTTGCAGACATCTAGACAGTGCCATCTATGAGGAACAGGCCCTCACTTGAAACTGAACCTACCAGCACCTTGATCTTGGGCTTTCCAGCCTTCAGACTGTGAGACAATAAATTTTTATTTTTTATAAATTATCCCGGTTCAGGTATTTTTTTAATAGCAGCACAAATGGACTAAGAGGGATGCCTAACAAAGGGCAAGGATAGCCTTGGCAGGAGGGATTGCATGCAAAATTTTATTATGCATTAAATTAATATTTCCCAGTGTCTGAGGAATTTTGGCCATTGTTTTCACGTGTGTATGCGTGTGTTTAGCTGGAGCCTAACAAAAGAAGGCTGTGGTTGATGCCACCACTTCCTCACTTCCTGTAGCCACACACCAAAGTGCCTTGTGAGAGGGGCTGTTAACTCCAGAGCCACAACCTGGGTCTAGGAAAGCTCTGATTTCAAACATGCTGTTGATTCTTCCCCAAATAGCATAATTTTTTATCATAATCTATGTCTTTATTTTTGCTGCCTAAAACATGGCCCTTTTCTATCACACCATCATTGTCATGGAATGTTCTTTAAATACAAATAGAACCTTTGCTTCCTAAGAACTTTCTTTTGCACTTTGCCAGAGTTCACTTTTGCACTTTTTGATTTCTGAATGAAATCAAAAGTGAAACTTAGTGGAGGAGTGTGGGATCCAGAAGCATAAGAATTCTGTTGTTCCCAGCTATGGGGTTCTCAGCACAATAGTAAGAACCCTTAAAATGATAATAATTCTAATTTCTCTTGAAAAATTTTCATTTACAATGGAATAAATATCAGGAGATGTTAAGTATTTGCTACTTAGAATAGACTCTTTCCCAGCTCCAAAAATTCTTTTCAAAGCAAATATGTACATTTGATACCTGCAAGTTTTGAATGTGCAAATATTGGCTCAGCAGATGGATGAACCAAGTCTAACATATTGTTTTTTTTTTTTTTCTCAAGGGTTGGGACTATTATGACTCTGACTAAGGGTTACATATTTTTTCCTACCCTTACTGATAACTGATGAATTTTTAGAATGGAATGGATTCTCACCCTTTTCTCTAGAATGTATAACACCTTTATAAAATGCTAAAGAGATTTTGTTAAATCATTCTTATGGTTTAGGCCAAATCCCTGTTTTTGCCCCTACAGTTTCTCTAGTGACCCTTGCTGATTGATGACTTATATCAAGTTGCTCGGGGATTTGCTAGGAATCTCCAAGTTGTTTGATTCATTTCATTTTCAGTATCTTTTATTTTGAGACTGGTTAAAAAAAAAAACTACCTTCATAGAGGGCAAAGAACCTTGAATGATGGAATTTCAAAATGCTTTCAGAATTAGTTCTGAAGATAAACAAGTGAGGAGAAAATGTACATAGAATTCTAAATTCTAAAAGAGTTTTATACAAGTATGCTTGCATAAAATCATAAACTTGAAGGCAATGTAAGAAGCTAGTTGTTCTAGAATATGATTTACAAAGCAAGGGACTCATGGTTGAATCATTTACATCAACAGGTGTTGTCAAGAAGTGCTACGATTTAACAGCACCGAAAGTTTCTACCTTTAAAGTGAAGAGCAGGCACATTATTAAGTAACTTAACATGGCACAACATGATTTTCATAAAAACTGATAAAATCATCTTGGAAAAGTTAACTGCATCATGAGGCAAGTTTTAGGTACATAATTTTAATCTATAATGTATCTATGGTTATTGGCACTAGGTATGTATACAGGCTATCAGTTTCTGGAGACCCGCAGGAAAATCCAACACTGAAAGAGCTTGCCCACCCAGGACCCACTGGTTCTGAGCAATGTTTCAAAACATCGTGCATTCCAACATGTGGTCCCTAATCCCTGCTGGGGGAAGCTGCAGTTGAGTAAGGGTTTTACCTGAGACTTTGATTTTCTTGTACATATGGGTCTTAGGGACTCAAGCTGCAGGCTGTTGGTTACCTCCTGCTTTATGCTTCTAAGCATATGTTATCTTTAGGATGTGGATCCAAACAGGTAACCCAACAATCTATTTGAATTAATTGTATGTTTAATAAAATCTTAAAATCTTACATGTGCAGATCAGGCACGGTGGCTCATGCCTGTAATCCCGGCACTTTGGGAGGCCAAAGTGGGTGGATCATTTGAGGTCAGGAGTTTGAGACCAGCCTGGCCAACATGGTGAAACCAAGTCTGTACAAAAAATATAAAAATTAGCCGGGCATGGGTGGTGTGCACCTGTAATCCCAGCTACTTGGGGGGCTGAGGTGGGAGGATCGCTTGAGCCTGGGAAGTAGAGGTTGTAGTGAGCCGAGATCTTGCCACTGCACTCCAGCCTGGGCAACAGACTGAGACCCTGTCTCAAAACAAAACAAAACAAAACAAAACAAAACAAAAAAATCTTACATCTGCAGACATAGCATTACACTGGGTATTAGCACCTTCCCTCTGTGGTAAATGGTGCAGGTGGGATTAATGCTGTTTTACAGATGTGAGTGGGGTTAGTGTCATTTTACAAATGTGAATGTGGAGACCCAAAGGGGCCAAAAGACTTGCCCAAGGTCAAATTTCAGTTATTACATTTCTCGATTATTTTGCTATTTAGCTGTGATTGTCATGAAAAGTTTCACAGAGCTTGAAATTCTGGGCAATATTCTTAAAGTCAATTCCTGGAATATTATTTTTGGAGTGAACAACTCGATCTCTGGAAAATTTGGAGGTTAAAGAGAGGAATTACAGTTTTTTGAAGAGATATCTTCCCTATGTAACGGCCCCATGTTGCCCCCTTATGGAACTTGTGATATTTGCAAAATTCTTTGCTGAATTAGTCTTTCACTGAAGTGTGACGTATTTGTCACACAGGATTTACAGCATGAGCCTTTTGTCACAACAGCCTTTTGTCACAACAGGATTTACAGCATCAGCCTTTCTCAGGATAACATATTACCTTACCATTTTCATATATTAAATCAACTGTTACTGAAATTCAGCCAAATTGAAGGAAAATGTGATTATGAGGAAGTCTACAGAAAACTTTTTTGTACTAATTTCTAACTATACTCACAGCCCCTTTTCCCATACCCTCAGGGCTGACCATTTTGCACATTAAAAAGAAATGTATCTAACGAAATAGGACGGTGTTCTTAATATTTTACTAAAAATTGTGGATCATTTTAAGTTTCACTCTTGTGAGACGTTTGGGGATTTGGTTAAGTTTTTTTTGTTCAATGGGTTTGAATTTCACCTCTGCTACTTAGCTACATCACCTCCGGTAGACTCAGTTTCTGAGTCTCAGCATCTTCCTCTGTAAAATGGGAAGAATGGCGCCATTTGTGAAGCATTTGAAACAATTCCTGGTAGAGTATGCATGCAAAAGTGAAAGCAGTAGCGGTGGTTGTAGCAGTAGTAACCCCTGGATCTTACCTCCTCAATTATCACATGAGGAGATTGTACTAAAGGAGCTCTGAGATCCTCTCAAGTTCTTACATCTCTGATCCTCTGGATGCAAAATAAGCAAATAAGCAGAGGAAGAAGGAGGCACCATGAGCAATGATTCCATCTCTGCCCTCCTGAGAAAGTCTTTCCCTCCTTTCCACAGCACCTGGGAGGAGCAGGAAGTTACTAATTTGCTGGTAGGGCCTGCTGGTTTCGGCCACAGTTTCTGAGTCTTTTGGGGAGTCAGATGCAATAGGGGATATGCCAGACAGCAGAACCTATCCAGGGGTGTGGAAGCATTCTGCCTTTGGGAACCCACCCACCCTGGATGGGGCAACTAATCGGAGAAAGTCTCAACAGAAAAATGGAAGTGGGTGGTGTGCAGTGAAAGTGGATGTAGGGAGGCTGGAAAGTGGGACCCGTCAAAGCCTAAGAGATAGACTGGAAGGAGGCACAAAGAAGGGATTGCTGGCAGGGAAATTCCTCCCTTTGTCCCAGGGTCTCAACTTCACACTTGTCCAAGATAAACACCACTGACACTAAAGTGATGAAAACATTTTATTCGGTAACTACTGACAGTCAGGGAAAGAGCTGCGCTCCATTCCAGTTTGTGCAGAGGTGGTGGTGTCTTTTATTTTAATTTTTATTATTCCAATAAGACTTTATTGTTTATGTCTGAAAATTAGCTATAAAAACTTGTAATATACATTGTTTTATCAGTTCTCTCTCTAGTTTTAGCTCTATCAAGGTACAACTGATACATAAAAAAATTGCACCCATCTAATGTATGTATCTCGATGAATCCAGACATATAAATACACCATGATGTCATCACCACATAAAACACATCCATCACCTCAGAGGGAGAGAGTGGGAGGGAGAGAGAACTGGGGTTCAAATAAAAAGTTACCAAGGGTTGGTCAGTGTAAATGTGACTAGGCCAGCTGTGTCTGCTAGCTGGCAATGATGGCCCCAAATTAGGATTCTATCCTGACAAGTACATTTCTAAGAATGGTCTTCAGATCTTTGAGAAAGACAATCCTAAATTGCAGGAGATATGTATACATCTCAAAGGGACAGAGGAAGGATTCATGATTGTAAGGCCTTTACAGTAAATGCTTTAATAAGAGGAGGTATAGGGGCCAAGGGAAAACTTCTCCTTTGTCCTCTGAAGGTTCACTGAAAGTCAGTTGACAAAAGGCAGATTTAATAAGAGAAATAACATCCATAGACCAGGCGTAGTGGTTTACACCTGCAATATCAACACTTTGGGAGGCCAAGGCAGGAGGATTGCTTGAGCCCAGAAGTTCAAGACCAGTCTGGGCAATACAGTGAGATCCCATCTCTACAAAAATTTAAAAATTATCTAGGCTTGGTTGTACATACCTGTAGTCCCAGCTACTTGAGAGGCTGTGGTGGGAGGATCATTTTATCTGGAGAGGTGGAGGCTGCAGTGAGCCGAGATCATAACACTGCACTCCAGTCTGGGTGGCCGAGTGAGCCCCTGTCTCAGAAATACTACTACTACTACTAATAGAAGTGGTATATAGATTTATTAATGTCCCTGGGGGAGAATCAGAGTGATTACCCCACCACGCAATGGGGCAAAAATGGTTATATACCCCTTCTTCCTTTACTTAGGGGAAAGAGAGAAGGGGAAGTGTGATGATTTTAGGGGGATAGTAAATGATTTTCAGGGGAATTCACTGGGCTTGAAGAACATACAATGGCCTGGAACAAAGTCTGTTGGGCCTGCAGAGCAGACAATGGTTTGTGAGAAAAGTCTGTCCAGGTGTGTTGACATACTTCAGTCTTCTTTCCTGCAATATGAGTTAAGTTAATAAAAACTCAGGGAAAGAACTAGAGGCAAGAGGAAATTGTTTTCTTCTTTGGTGGGTCTGGCATTTAGGCAGATATGGGAACTTCAGAGAACAACTTCATTCTGTGCTTTGGGAGAGCCAGAGGATTGAGAGACAGTAGCGAGGGGAGGTCAGAGAGACATTGAGGCTGCTTCCTTGGTTCAGCATGTCAAAGCATCATATTTTGGGGTATTGGTTTTTGAGCCCCAACAGAGGTCTGGGACGAACAGAAAATTCTCCTGGCAGCTCTAGGCTTTCTCAGGCAGACATGTTAATACAGGGCTGGGGCCATCCTACGGACATCGCCTTCTGCTGCTAGAAGCCAGGCTAGAGTTTGGTGCATTTCTCTTTAGTACAGAGGTTTGGATGGAGTTGTTACATGCTGAAAGTTCTGCAGTTCTTACCATGAGGTCTTCTCTGACCAATGTAACCCTTCACAGGGCCAACTTTCATGTAAAACGTGAGTAGTTCATTCACTCATTCCACAAATATTAGTTGGGAGTCTTCTATGTGCTAGGCAGAGTTTGAGAGTCAGGGAGTCTTAGAATTGTTTGCACTGTTCACTAGTTGTTTTATTTGTACTAGTCCCACCTTAACTAAATAGATCGTTAAATTCCTTGAGGTCAGAGATACTATCTTATTCTTCTGTTTTCCACACTGTATGGAATTTAGCAGAGCCTATTAGTCACTTGAATTTATTAAATATAATTGAGCAATACAACAAATAAAGAAAAACACTTTGAAACAGAAGTTAAGTAACTTGAGAGTTGAGTGGAGAAGAAAAAGAAAATGAAAATACTGAAGTAATGAAAGAGATTATTTAACTGCACCCCCCAACTTTTATATCTTTTTTATGGTCTCCAGAAAATTTGGTTTGAAAAAAAAATCACTTATTAAAAATAAAAGTCTGAAGACCACTGATGAATTTTATAGGTCCAGAGAGGTGAAGTCAAACAACGAGCTTCCCCTAGAGCTGATTACACAGTATGATTAAGCCAAAGGGGACATGTTGCTCCAGGGAGAGTCTAATCAGAACACACGTTTCCTATCTTAGACCCCAAATCCTTTGAACTCAGAGGAGCAAATCAAAAGAGGTCTCCAAAACTGTGAGCTTAGAAAAGAGTTACAGTTAGAAGATGAGGTTTCGAGGAGAAATCATTGAAGGTGATTCAACTCAAACTTCAGAACTGCTCTCTGTCCTTCAGAGACTGGGAATTTGATGCCTAAAGAAGTTGTATCCTCACTGGCCTTTTTGACAGGTAGATGAACCTAAAGTTTACCCTAAAAGCTATGCTAACTTCTGTATTTTTGAACTATTCTGAAAAATATTTGCTATTTGCTTTCTTAAGTGTAAGGAAGGAATGAATCTCTGAGCTACATCATGTAGGTGATATTAAAACTACACTTTTTTGTGTGTCTGATTTAACATTGTTAAAAATAGTCAAAATTTCTACTAGTTTATCATGTATCCAAAGGTTAAGAATAGATACAAAGAATTTCATTCTTTCTAGATGCTAGGAATATTCTCAGATCTTGCCAGCTCTGCAGCAAATGGAGGAGGTGGTTCTTGGATGTCAGACTTTCCTGGAGGGAGGCCAGGCTGCGGTAGCCCAGTTGTAATGCTTTCCTCTGAGGTGTTGGCATCAGGGCTTGCTTCCACTGCTGTTCTCCCAACAGTGATTCCTAAAGGGAGGCCAAGGTTGGGTAAGGGTCAGGGCTGGCACAGAACTGATGTCAGGAGCTGTAAGACCTAGGGCTGCTTTTACAAAGATGCGTCCATTTTATCTAACAGCCTTTTCCCCTAAAATATCCACAACATATATTCTATTTCTGTAGTTCTCAGCAGGGTAATTTTTGTCTCCCAGGAGGAATTTAGCAGTATCTGGAGACATTTGTGATTGTCATAATTGGGGGAGGTTTGCTACTGGCATCTAGTGGGTAAGAGACAGATATGCTGCTAAACATGCTACAATGCACAGGGCAGCAGCCACAACAAAGAATAATCCAATCCAAAATGTCAGTTGTGTCAGGGTTGAGAAAGCTCATTATATATTTCAAGACAAGAAAACCAGTTCCTTGCTTAGTGTGCTGGCTAACACCTTACTGATGCATGTGGTCTCCAGACACCAGCATCACTTGGGAGTTCCTGAGAAATAACAGACTCTCAGTCCCCACTTGGGATACTGGATCAGAATCTGCATTTTAACAAGATCCCCAGGTGACTTATATGCATCTTTAATATTGAGAAGCACCGGTAACCTTCTATGAGAACTACAAGGGCAAGGCAGTGAGACAAGTGCTTCAGCATGGCCAAGTCAAGAAGAGACAGTTCTGGCCCTACTTAGGCAACATCTTTAAATTAAAAAAAAACCTCACTTTTTCTCGGTTTTGTTTTGTGTTTTTAAATTTGCATTGAAGTTTCTTCTATTTTTTTTTTTTTTGCTACTTTGTCCTTCTTTCCTTCCTTTCTTTTTTTCTCTCTTCCTTCCTTTCTCTTCTAGTTACTCTGCTTCATCATTTATCTTTATCTCACATGTATGCAGTGCTTTTCTAGGTCCTTAATTTTGAGTTACTCGTGATACCAAAAAAAAAAAAAAAAAGGGCAGACACTTCTCATTAATTAAAGGAAGTTGTCCTAGTGGGTAGAATCTGGGAGGACAGTCATACTTTCTTAAACATAATAACGCAATTAAATTCTACCTTCCCTTCAGTAGTAAGATATTAAAAAGGAAGGCAATAAAGCTCATCCAATACTAATTTGATCAGAAGCCTGTGCAATCAGTCTCTTTGATATACCTTTTGTCAACACAGCTTTAGATTTTGAATAGGCAATCTAAAACCCTGGAAATCTACCATATTGATTTATTAGCAAAATTTCTGCTGAACCTAGGTATAATAATAGAACTGATTAAAAATAAAATTTAGTCTGTATGCCATGCAATGTACTGTAGCATTTTCGTTTCATGTTTCTGTAAAAAAAATAAGTTAAAATTTTAAATTATTAAAACAAACTTCAGTTCAACTTGCTAAACATTTACTTAGCACCTATTGTTTACAAAATGCTGGAATAAAAATTGTGGAAGATTAAAAAAGATTAAGATATAATTTTGCCCTGGTTCATAATCTGGGGTGTGTGTGTGTGTGTGTGTGTGTGTGTCTGTGTGTGTGTGTTTGTGTGTGTGTGTATGGTGGGATGGATATAATATGCAGGGTCTATTCATGTTAAGTATATTAACACACATACCAAAAAAGAGCTATAGGAGTTTACAGAAGAATATTCATACTTAGTGTTTCTTTGTTATTAAAAAAATAGATTTTGAAGTAAAAAAATGACTGAAGAGGTTCCAGTTCCTAAAAAGCTTTGGTTTTCTCAGTGACATTTTACAACCTGGTTAACAATTACATTAAGTTTCAGGGAAGTTTAAGTAAGGAGCATAGATAGGCCTGATATTCTCAGTAAATTACCACTGCTATTTATGCCTATTTTCCCCAGAATTTCTTTATACTTATATTTTAAAACACATCTTATGACATCTTCATAACTTTTTCTTTTTTCTCATTTAAAACTACTGTGGTACCAAAGCAGGGAGATTTATTCTTTTTGATTGTGGATTAAAGTCATACATGTAAGACAACAAAACTGTTACGTAAGTTTTGAAAAGAACTTGCTAAAAACCATATGTAATGGGTATTGTTATCAATATAACTGAATAAAATTTATCTTGCTTAGAAATGACTTTTAAATATAATGCCTAAAATGTTATTATGCAAATTTATTCACCTGGCATCTATTAGAGACTTTAATAATAACACTGTAAAAATGAACTGCAACTTTTCCCTAGGATCTAATCAGTATGCAAAAGGACATATGCTACCTGGAAATGACAAGTAATGGGAAAGTTAGTCCTTTTGCTCATACCCTGTGACCTTAGAAATGACTGTGCCAAAAATTACATCAGTATTTGGATGAATTCCTAAATAAATTCAAATTAAATTGAGTCATACTAAAGCTTTATTCAATTAGGCAATAGCATTGAAAGATTCATTTTAAAAAAAGCTAGATAGAACTGGTTTTGTGTGATAAGTTTTATAGGGCAGGGCTCACCTTTTGAAATTGGAGGGTGTCTTCACTATGTGATATTGAAGATCATTAAGGTAATTATGAATGTGTGTTCACTGCTGTATAAAACAAGTCTACTTCACTAATAATTCTGACCTCAAATTTTCTAAACATACTTTTATTTTCCCCAAGTTCTAGGAGTAATGTACTCTGGATTCAATCCTGTGCTCACTTCCTCCCCCGAGGCTTTTCTACAGCCTCTGGTCACTTACTGCTGGCTTGTTTTGGCTCCACATCAACACTTAGAGAAACTAGTTTACATGGGTTTTTCTTGGTGTGTTTGCTTTTTAAATGAGGTAATGAAAAGGCCTGGTTGGAATGCTGAAGTTGTCCTGGCAACTAAGGGAGTAAAAGCTGGTAAATAAATTCTTGAAAGGAGTTCAAAACTTCTGCTTCTGAGAAAATAAATGTAAGGGAATTACAATTTAGAAAATACTGAACAGACACATTTTGTTTTGCTCTAGAATAGTTTTTATTTTTTTCCTCTAGTCTTTCACCTTCGAGCATAAACCATGAAGTCAAAATCTTCAGGGAAAGGGAAGATGAGTCCCATTGGGGCACAGAGGTCAGTTGTAGCCTACCTGACTGAGGATATCACCAATATTTCTCCAGGCAAGTCCTGGACAGGAAGGAAGATAAAGAGGAGAGCTGTTCTTGTGGTAGGAAGGAGGTAACAGAGGCAGCAGGAGCAGATGGTAAGAAAGCCTGTCTGCGGGACCCTCTCTGGGCCACAGTGCTGAATATAGAGCAATTTTAGGCAGGATAAGGACAGAGGGAAAAGAAGAGTGTTTTTTGCTCTATTTCCTTCTGGAAAAAAGGAGAATCTTACAGAGAGATTCTTCTCATAACCACATGGGCAACTGCAGGGTCAGGCAGGCCTGATTCCCCACAATACTCCATTTCCGGAAGCTTCCATAATGCTAGAGAGAACTATCTAGATAGCTGGTGGTACTGGTGGATGAACTTAATGGAAGGGGTATCGGGGGAACCTGCCCCCAATTTCACGTAGGTTCTTTTCTATTTTCCCTAAGTGTCAGCTGGTTTGAGAAATAAAGGGACAGAGTACAAAACAGAGAAATTTTAAAGCTGGGCATCCAGGGGAGACATCACATGTCGGTAGGGTCCGTGATGCCCCCTGAGCCATAAAACCAGCAAGTTTTTATTAGTGATTTTCAAAAGGGGAGGGAGTGTACTAATAGGGTGTGGGTCACAGAGATCACATGCTTCACAAAGTAATAGAATATTACAAGGCAAATGGAGGCAGGGTGAGATCACAGGACCACAGGACCGGGGCAAAATTAAAATTGCTAATGAAGTTTCGGCACGCATTGTCATTGATAACATCTTATCTGGAGACAGGTTTTGAGAGCACACAACTGGTCTGACCAAAATTTTTTAGGTGGGAATTTCCTTGTCCTAATAAGCCTGGGAGCGCTATGGGAGACTGGGGCTTATTTCATCCCTACAGTTTCGACCATAGAAGATGGCCACCCCCCGAAGTGGCCATTTTAGAGGCCTACCCTCAGGGATGCATGCATTCTCTTTCTCAGGGATGTTCCTTGCTGAGAAAAAGAATTCAGGGATATTTCTCCCATTTGCTTTTGAAAGAAGAGAAATATGGCTCTGTTCTGCCTGGCTCACCGGCAGTCAGAGTTTAAGGTTATCTCTCTTATTCCCTAAACATTGCTGTTATCCTGTTCTTTTTTCAAGGTGCCCAGATTTCACATTGTTCAAACACACATGCTCTATAAACAATTTGTGCAGTTAACGCAATCATCACAGGGTCCTGAGGCAACATACATGCTCCTCAGCTTAAGAAAATGACAGGATTAAGAGATTGAAGTAAAGACAGGCATAGGAAATCACAAGGGTATTGATTGGGGAAGTGATAAGTGTCCATGAAATCTTCACAATTTATGTTCAGAGATTGCAGTAAAGACAGGTGTAAGAAATTATAAAAGTATTAATTTGGGGATCTAATAAATGTCCATGAAATCTTCACAATTTATGTTCTTCCACCATGGCATCAGCCGGTCCCTCCGCTTGGGGTCCCTGACTTCCTGCAACAAAGGGGTAATGTGGGAGTGTGTGAGTTTTGGAGGGAAAGTGACACCCAAAGCAAGAGTAGGGTGGTCTGGCTGGCTGGACATAGAATAGAAATGGGAGGTCAGGCACCATCGGGGTTGCCAATCTCCTGATCCAGCTGAGAAAGACCTGAGAGTTCCTCAGGCCCAGGTCTGAACGTTAGTTGCCAGCCAGGTGCTGCAGTGATGAGGCAGAGGAGCTGGAGAGTGAAGAATGATGTGTGTGTTTGTATCCAGGTCCCAGTGCCATTCACTCAACTGCCATTTTGGAGAGAAGCAGAGGAAATGAAGGAAATTTAACATGCTCAGCTTTCTCAGGAAGCCAGAGTTAACCAAAGATGATATTTATTTAATGAAGTTTATCGATTAGAATAAATTTGTATTTTTTCCTCTCTTGGTGGGGTAGAGGTCCACAAACAATATCAAGTGTTATAGAAAATAAACAAGCAAAGGGCTTTCTGTGCATAACAAGTGTGGGATGATAAAATTGGCAAGGCTGCTCTATAGGCGTTGTCCATTTACCCTGGGGCCTATGGATGTCATTTACATAACTGAGTTTTTTCATAGCTTCAAGAATTTCTAAGTTGTAAAACCATACAGTGAATTTAGAATGGTAGGCAAGACCACCATCATTTAGCATGGTAGACAAGGCAATATATCACAATTGTATTATTGCCATGTTAAAAGATTTTTGCAGTAAGAAGCTCTGCTCTGTAATTTTGGGGAGTGTAACTTCCTGTGGGGAGATGTTGGGTGCTGCTGGGATTTGGAACTCTCTAAATGGAACCTGACAAGAGCTGGAGAAGGCTGTGGGGGCTCCTCCTTATTCTCCCACAGTGGACTTGCTGTTTGTCTTCCTCTTTCCACCTCCAAGTTGACTCTTCCCATCTTTTCTGTGTTCTGTGGTCCTTTTTTCCTTGTCAGAACTGCTAAGTGGGTAGACCGAGCCTGGGGACCCCAGAACAAGGACCTCTCAAGATCTTCCAAATCATAGATAACCACAGCTGTCACTGAAGAGAGCTCAAAGCCACTTCTTGTGAGAAGAGTACATTTCTTCTATAACACCTGTTCTGAGTCCAAACGAGGATAATCAAAAGTCTGAACAAGCAATTTTCATTTGTTCATTTCAGTTTGTTCTTCAACGCTGCATTGCAAAGCAATGCTCTCCAATTTTTTTGTAAACTAGCATTTCTTTCTTTTAAGTGATTTTAGTTCCTTAAGGAGCCTTGTTTAGCCCAAGATGGAGTTTTCTCCATCTTTGCCCCCTGCCCATTGGCCTCACTTCCCACAAGAGGGGAGCACTCATCCATTCTCTAGACATGAAAATCCCTTTGAAGTGCTGTTTATGCATCTGTCATTCTCACTGTCAAGTTTGAGAATGCAAGTACAGTATTCATTCTGGCCCTGGTTGGTCGGGTGGGCCAGGGTCTGCAGCATGGAGGGTGTGCCTTGATTGGACGCCCTTCCCTGCTGAGTCCCCAAGACCTGTGCCGTGGGATCCCAGGATGTGGTTAGAAGCCAGGGAGGTGGCGGGGTCCTGGGGTGGTGAAGAGCATGGAGTTTCTGTGTATTCCCAGCTTGGCCTACTCCAGTTTCCCAGTCTTGAAACTGTGAACATTTGGGGCCAGATCATTCTCTGTGGTGGGGCCTGTTCTGTGCACTGTAGGATGTTGAGCAGCAACCTTGGCTTCCACTCACTCAATGCCAGTAGCACCTCCCTGGTTGTGACAACCACAACTATCTCCAGACATGGCTGAGTGTTGTCGTCACATGAGATACCTGGCCTGAGTGAGCAGCTGCTTACCTTCTTGTGTTGTTTTCAAGTCTAGGGAAAGGAGAATTGACCCCCTTGTGGTGATCAAGGCAGATGGATAACGGGCAAAGATGGGGGAAACCCATGGGCTAAACAAAGCATTCTAAGAAACTATTGTTAACTATTTTTAGGTGTCATGGTTATGTTTTGAAAGGTCTTGTTGGTTGTGTTTAATTCCTTCATTGCGATAAATGTACTGTGTCTGTGTAAGACATTTACAATGGGGGCAACTGGGTGTGGGATGTTGAGAACTCTGCTATCTTTACCACATTTCTATAAAACTAGAATTATTCTAAAATAAAGTGTTTATGTATAGAAAAATAAAGTGCTGACCTTCATGGAGGAATTTCAAACAGCATTGAATCATGAGAGATTGTTGATGAATTTATGCCACTCAGACTTCACACACTGTCCTTCCACCCCATGAAACACAAAGTGTGGAGTAGCTGTTTATAGAGCGCAAAGTAACCCACTGTTAACTAAGTGCTGAGAAAGACCCAGGCAAGAAAGAAAGGCAGACATGTTGAAATGCCCCTTTGGAAATTCATGGGAAAAAGAATCACAAATATTTCCCTCTCTACATAGACATCGATGGTAGTGAGGATATAGATAGTTTAAAATATCTTACTGATAAGGATAGCAAAATACATAGAAACAATATGAGTTCATGAGCCTGTGATTTTTTTTTTATTTCAATAGTTTTTGGGGAGCAGGTGGTGTTTGGTTACATGGATCACTTCTTTAGTGGTGATTTCTAAGATTTTGGTGCGCCCATCACCCCAGCATGTACACTGTATCCAATGTATAATCTTTTATCCCTCACCTCCCCCCGACCATTTTCCTGGAGTCCCCAAAGTCCATTGTATCATTCTTATGTCTTTGCATCCTTGTAGATTAGCTCCCACTTATAAGTGAGAACTCATATATAGAGTTGCCAAATGAAATTCAGGATGCCCAGTTAAATTTGAATTTCAGATAAACAACATTTTTTTTTTGGTATAAGTATATTCCTAATATTATGTGCTTGGTTCCTGTCAGCTTCAACATTCCTTTCTCCCTCTTCTGTTAGAATCAATCCACATCAGTTCATTTGCTTAACAAATATTTATTGAAAGCTGCTCTGCGTGCTGTGTTCAGGGTGCTGGGAAGAAGAGTAAACAAAACTAGCAGTTTCCTGCCCTCCTGGCGGAGGCGAGTAAAACAAGCAAATACACACTCCATGGAATTTCAGGACTGGAAAGAGCATCAAAGAAAATGCAAACAAAGAAACAAGAATGACAGGATGGTGGAAGCGAAGTGAGGAACGCATAATTCATTTGCGGAGATGTCTGTGAGACGGTGACATTTCAGCAGAAACCAGAACCATGTAAAGTGTAAATCACATGGAGCTCTGGGCAAGTGTGTCCATCTGGTCAGAGGGAATAGCAAGTAAGTCCTAAATCTAATAAAATTCGAAATATTTAAAAGACATTGCCAGTTTTTAGAAGTGGTCTCTTTTGGCCCCCACGTGGCAGTCATTTTTTCATTGTCAATTTTCTGCAACAAATCAGCAGGGAACACAAGGGAACTGGGTAGCAGGCCTTTTCTGCTGCAGCAGGAGATATTTGGGGCAAAGCCCTGCTTGTTCTCATGGGAGAATTTTTTTGTGAAAGCCCCCACTGGATGATAAGAGCCAATATTCTCTGAAGCAGGTTTTATCACCCAGTGGGCTCCCCCATGCAAAACTCAGGTCAGGCAGCTGTGGGATGTGCTACCCTTTAAACAATGGAGAGTCTAGCAGTCAGGCTGCTACACAGTTCAACTCAATTAGTTAGATATGATATTAGCTTTAACATACGCAGCTTCTATGAGGCATGTTTCCCCATAAAATACAGAATAAAGAGGCATAGAGTAACAGTGACTTTCTTTTCTTTTTCTTTTTGATGTTCAAAACATTATCCCATTGCTTTGTTAAAAAATAGATATAAATGCAAACAAAAATGAACAATAAATATCATTTTGTATCTGTCAAATGAGAAAAATGTTTTAAAATCTTAATATCTAACACTGGTAAGTATGTGCTGATGCAGGCACTGGTGAGAGTAGAATTCTTTTTTCTTATTTACTCTTTTAAATTGAAAAATAAAAATTGTATATATTTATGTTGTACAACATGATGTTCTGAAATATGTATACATTGTGGAAATTCTAAATGAAATTAACTAACATATACATCACCTCACATACTTATCATTTGTTTGCGGTGAGAACACTTAAAATCTACTCTGTTAGCAATTTTCAAGTATATAATGCATTGCTATTAACTATAGTCAACAACCTTATTTTCTTAATCAAAAGTGCTCCACATCCCCTGGCTTCTGGGCCTTTGTGGTTGGCTGTGTACTAATGGTGGCTCACTCCCAGCTTCTGCACTGGATTTTTTCTCTGCCTATTTCAGGTCAGTGCTTTGGAAAGTCTTCCATCTCTCCTGCAATCTCCACTTTTCCCTCTCTACTGCTAATAGCATAAAAGCATGCTATCACTTTTCTCATCTTTGAAAATGCTCCCTTTGAGCTCATATCATCCTCCAGCTGTTGTATCATTTCTAGGCTTCCCTTCTGTCAAAATTCCTTGAAAACACTATTATACTTGCTGTGTCCAGTATCACTCTTCATCTCTGTAATCTTGTCTGATCAGGCTTCTGGCCTCCCGCTCCATGAAATTACTCTTTATAAGGTTACCATGAGCTCCACGCTGCTTAGGTCAAGGGTCAGTCCTTGTCCTCAGCTGTTGATGATAGATCACTTTCTGCTCTTCAGAGCAGCTGGCTTCTGGATACTTTATTCCTGAGTCTTCTCCTACCTCACTCAACACTCTTTCTTGGCTTTCATTGCTGGTGTCTCTTTCCCTTGACTTCTAAACATTGAATGTTCCAGGGTTGAGCTGTCATTCTATCTCTACATGGATTCTGATGTCTTCCAAATTTTGTATTTCCAACCCAGACCTCTTCTCTGAATGCCAGTCTCCCATATGCCACTACCTATTCTTTAGCTCATCAGCACCACCCATGTCATCTGCCCCCAAACTCTTTTCTCTGTCACCATCACCTTGGTCCAAATCACCATAGTTTCTCATCTAATTAATTTCAGTAGCTTACTAACTGGTCTCTCTGTCTCTACCTTTGTCCCTGTAAAGTCTGTTGTGGAAAGAGCAATAAGAATGATTCTTCTTCTTCTTCTTTTTTTTTTTTTTTTTGAGATGGAGTCTCTCGCTCTGTCGCCCAGGCTGGAGTGCAGTGGCGCGATCTCGGCTCACTGCAAGCTCTGCCTCCCGGGTTCACGCCATTCTCCTGCCTCAGCCTCCCGCAGAGTGATTCTTCGTATGCATCCAGAAAATGTCCTGCCTATGCTTAAAATGCCAACTTTTCTCCATCTCATTCAGAGTGAAAGTCCAAGCCTGAGGCTGCCAAGGCCTTCCACCCTCCGGCCTCTTGTTCCTCCCCGCTCCCCAACCCCTGGCTCACTTGTCTCAGTCACACTGGTTTCCTTGCTGTTTCTCACCAGTCAGCTCTTGCAGCTGACGTCCCCTCCCTGCTTGGATTTGTCTTTCTTCAGATTGAAGTGACTCTCATCTCCCTAAGCTGTCTGCTTAGATGTCATCCACATGTGAAGCCTCCTTGGCCACTCCACTTAAAATGGTCTCCGCATGTATCTCAGTGTGCTATATCCCTTTTCTGGGCTTTATTCCCTCCTAACACTCCCGAGCCTGCCACACTCCAATGTGTGTATAGGATGCGTGGATTTGTCTCTCCTTCATGTCCCAATCCTGTAACAAGTAAACTTCCTGAGGTCAAGGATTTTTGTTTTCTTCACAACAATATCCTTAGCACTCAGAAGGATACCCTGCATATCTTTATTGAATGGGAAGAAGAAATTAGGTTTTATCTTGTTATGTGGTAAGCCAAAGGCGCAAAATAATTAGAGTCAGGAATTAATCTGGTTGTCTTTAAAGAATGGCTTTTCAGGAGTCAATTGCTTTTCCTGTTTATGCTAATGGTTTATGAAGATTCTATTATAAATCATACTGCGAACATCATTATAGAAATAATGATAATTTAAGTAAATGGATATAATAAAGAATGCTAATAGAGGCATGGTTTTCATTTGAAGTAATAATTATAATTATTGAAATTCCATTTGTACATTTTCATGTGTTGAAACAAATTAAAAAGAAAATTTATAACAATGTAACTTTTATATAATAATGTGTTACATGCATAATGAAGTATTTAACTTTATCATCATTGCAAGTATTTTTCAGGAAGATTCTTCTAGTAAAAGTAAATTGAAATCTTGAGAGCTGTAGAAGCCAGAGAAATAATAGATGGGCTAATATTGCCCTCTGGTGGAAATATTGAGACATGACAGATTGGATCATTTATTAAAGACCATGCCTTTAGCCCGGAGAAAGCCCAGGAATTGAAAGTTTCCACTCTATTATGTGATCTTACAGTGTTGTGTTAAATTTTTTAATTTAATATTTAAAACCTGAATTATATTAGATAGAAGGCTTGAATAAGCAATGTACAAAAAATACATGATCAATCAACTTCTGGAAAAAGTGTTCAAATTTCATTAGCAATACAAAAATACAAAGTAAGAAAAGACTGATGTACTGTTTCATCTCTCAAATCAGCAGAAAGTTTGAAAACAAAGGGATAGTGTGAGCAAAAGGGCGTTCATATGGTTTGTAGGGACATAAAATGCTACTGCGTTCTCAATCTGGGGTTGTTTTGGTCGGAAGGCTCCAAAGATGTATAAAAATTTGAACATATTTGCCCTTTCCTGAGAAGAGATGCAAAATCCATCAGATTCTCAAAGGGATTCATTCTCTCAAATGTTAAGAACAAATGTTTAAATTATTTGGGAGAATAATTTGGCAAAATGTGCAAGAAAGTTATGCGTATGTGTATTCCAATATTGTTTTGAATGCTTAATCACTATAAACCACCTAAATATTCAACAGTGGGACATTTGAAATAAATCACACTCCAGTTCTATGATAGAGTCAATGTAGTTATTAACAATCGTGCTGTAGAATTAATGATGCCGAAATGTTCTTTATACATGATGAGGTAGAAAAAGCAGTTTGCCATTTAGTACATGTGATATGATCCTGAGTTTATTGAAACATAAACATATGACGTGCATGAGAAAATATTTGGGAGTATCCATGAAAAATGCCAATGCCAGTTTGGGTAACTAAATGCAATGTGCTTGTCTTTATTTTTAGATAAATTTACAATGAATATATTACTTTTGTAATAAAAAGCATGATAAATATAATATAAAAAGGAATGATTAATTTTCTATCTATTAGAAGATTTGACACAGGAGATTGTTAACTTTTAATTAATCAACTGAACAGAATAGGTACAATTTGAAAAAGCATTTTAGAGGACTAGAACAATAATTATGTAATTCTCCACATTGTTACTCTCTGCAGAAAGACCTTCTTAATATTTAAAAGCAGTTTAAAAAAATCTGTAAATTTCCAAGCAAATAGAAAAATCTGTGCTATTCTGGACTTTTACAAGACACTAGAGCCTTTGTAAGTCTTTTCTAGAGCAAGACAGAGTGAAATAAAATAGAATAAATTAAAATGAAATAATTTAAAAAATTAGAGCATTAGCAAAGATAACTAGGCCACTTTAAATATACAAATAAACTCTTACAATTTTTTTTGTTATTTTTAGAAAAAAGTTTACACTTCCTTCAGCTTTTAGGAGTGAAAGGAGCAAAGGAAGTAAGAAAGGCTTGGGCTGGATGCGGTGGCTCATGCCTGTAATCTCAGCACTTTGGGATGCCGAGTCGGTGGATCACCTGAGGTCAGGAGTTCGAGACCAGCCTGGCCAACATGGTGAAACCCTCGTCACTACTAAAAATACAAAAAATTAGCTTGGCATGGTGGTGGACACCTGTAATCCCAGCTACTAGGGAGGCTGAGGCAGGAGAATTGCTTGAACCCTGGAGGCAGAGGCTGCAGTGAGCCCAGATCATGCCACTGCACTCCAGCCTGGGCAACAACAGGAAAACTCCATCTCAAAAAGAAAAAAAAAAGAAAAAAATAAGAAGAGGAGGTGAGGGGAGGGAAGGGGAGAGGAGGAGAGGGGAGGGGAGGGGAGGGGAGGGGAGGGGAAGGGAAGGGAGGGAAGCTTGGTAGAGGAGCAATGATTCCTGAACTGGCTTTTTTTTTTTTTTTCTTTTTAAACTACAGGTGACCAAACAGAACTTCTCCAGTACAAGTCTGTCTGTCATTCCATTTGACATTGTATTGTAGGCATAAGCCCTGCCTTCCAGTTCCTTGGCAGTGGTGAAGCAGTATGGAGCTGGGGCAGGGAGGTGGCACATTATAGGACTGTGAGAACACTGCTCCTTTATACGTAAAATTCCTACCCAATGGATCACTTGAGGTCAAGAGTTTGAGACCAGCCTGGCCAACATGGTGAGACCCTGTCTCTACTAAAAATACAAAAATTAGCCCAGCTTGGTGGCAGGCGCCTGTAATCCCATCTATTTGGGAGGCGAGGAATGAGAATTGCTTGAAGCCAGGAGGCGGAGGTTGCAGTGAGCCGAGACCATGCTACTGCACTCCAGCCTGGGTGGCTGGGTGAGACTGTGTCTCAAAACAAAAACAAAAAACAAAAAAACAAAACAAAACAAACAAAAAATTCCTACCCGAGAAGACTCATGACTCTGGAACACAGTGAGTGCAGCTGTTATGGTAAGTGAAACAGCTAATGATCTGGCAGAACCTTCAAGATACAAGGTAAAGAGAAAAAAGCCAGGCGCAGGGTAGTCCACTTGCTGTCTTTTGTGTGAATCTATCTGTGTTTTTAAATGCAGAGACTAAAGGAATTGGCGGTAGGTAGGCATCGCCTCCAGGGAGTGGAATTGGGTTACTGGGAGGCACAGAGAGAGGTGTACTTTCTTTTCACTGCAAACCTTTTGTGCATCCAGCCTTCTGTCTTAAAAAAAAAAATCTGCATATGGATCATTCTTCAAACAACAGAAAAAGGAAACCAAATAAAAAAAAATCTACCCAAAGAAAATTTTTTCATAATAAAAATTGTTCCAAGCCTCAGAGCTGGCTCCCATGTTTTGAGCAACATCAGCTATTCATGTATTCAGCTGAAGCTCATCCTTAGGTTTTTGATCAAGCTGTGCCATGTTTTTCATTTCCTTTGATAGGGTTTCTCAGTTCCCGTCTTGTCAGTGAAGTGGTTTTTAGTTGAACTGTTATTTGCAATAGATGAAAGTAAACAGTGCAAGACATTAATTGTGGTGTTTCTACTTTAAAAACAATCAGATAAAATTCTAGAACAAGATTTGCTGTTCGATAGGAAGATCAGATTCTTTTCCCTATACACTTAATGCTACATATTCATGCTCCAGTGCAGACTGCTGGCAAGGTAAAGAGGCTGACAACCAGAGTTGTAATTAGGTCCTGCTTGTTTCCTTTAGAGTTTACAGTCCAGAAAGTTCATGGAAATAATGAGAGTCTTATAGCATTTTGTTATGCATTGAAATGTATTCTCATATGTTAAAGTCCTAATCCCCAGTACTTTAGAATGTGACCTGATTTGGAAATAAGGTCATTACAGATGTAAGTAAAGATGAGGTCACACTGGAGTAAGGTGGGCTATAATCCAATATGAGCATGTCCTTGTAGAAAGGGAAAATATTTACACAGCCACATACACAGGGAGAACTCCATGTGAAGATGAAGGCAGAGACCAGAGTGATGGTTCTACCAGACAAGGAATGCTGAAGATTGGCAGCAAACTACCACATGCTAGGAGAGGGTAATGGCACAGATTCTTCCTCGCAGCAGTCAGAAGAAAGGATCCCTGCTAACACTGGATCTCTGGCTTCTGGGATCCAAAACGGTGAGACAATAAGTTTCTGTTGGTGAAGCTGCTTCATTTGTGGTAGTTTGTTGCAGCTGCCCTAGCAAACAACTACATATTCTAGTCCAATTAGAATCAAGAAGCAGAATAAAATTGGAAAAGAGAAGGCAGACCATGACAGGGTGGCCAAATTATCTCCTCCTTTTACAACTTTAAAATCTTTTTTAATGGTAAAAGAGCATTCTGTGTGTGAATAGCAAAATCGAGAAACTCCAGTTCCCAAATCGTCAAGAACCCTAACAGGTGTGATTGATTGAGCACTGACCACAGGTGCCAGCCCTGGTGCTTGGTGCTTTAACTGGATTATCTTTCTTTCTTACAGATAATGCACAAGGTTGATACAATTCTCTCCATGTTACAGGTGAGGACACTGAGACTCAGAGAAATAAGGGGGGGGGGGGAAAAAAAAAATCCCAGGGCTGCACAGGTGTTAAGTAATGAGCTCAAGATTTGGGCCCAAGTTTGATGGGCACTGTCAAATTAAGAATTGCTAAACTATAAATTCATCAACTGTAATTTCAAGATGTTTCTCCAACCTTTCTTTTGAGTATGCAGGATTTGAATTGTTTTTAGAGATAGGCTCTCACTCTGTTGCCCAGGCTGGAGCCCAGCAGTGCAGTTATAGCTCACTGCAGCCTCAAACTCCTGGGCTCAAATGATCCTTCCACCTCAGCCTTCCACAGTGCTAGGATTACAGGCATGAGCCACCATTCCCAGACTGAATTTATCCATTTTAGATAAAATGCAGAGTGGCAAAGCTGGCATTGGGGACAGGTTGAATGGTGGTGCAGTCTTTAGAACCTGAAAAAAGGGGCTGATTGTGTGTGTGTGTGTGTGTGTGTTTGTGTGTAGTGGACATTGGTAGTCTGTGCTTGTAGTAGATGATAGTTCTCCTAATGAAATTGATGTGTTGCAATGAGACTCTGAAGAACATGGCAAAAATCCTTTAGCCTATTTTTTATCATTTTAAGAATGGAAGGAAAGTTTTACTGTAGGATAGCCTTAGTGACATCTGGTGATTTTGTAACCTGAAGTCAATTTATCAAGTGAAGTAGATTTTCCTGGGTAGGAAATATTATTTTCTTTTTCATTCACTTGTTGAACAGAGTCTTCGAGTTATTTGGAATTTCTACTAAGTTTTGTGGTTTTTTTAAATAGCAATTTTAAACTCTATAGCTTCCCATAGATTGTTCCATAATGCTAAAATTTATAACTTAATCCACTCAATATATAACATTTGGCCATAAGAAAATGATATGTAAGTTACGATACTTAGTGAATGTTTTTGGAATAAATAGTTCTGGGCACATCTGTCCTCTCTACAAAGTAAGAGAAAACTTGTTTTTCTTCTAACTTGAACATATGCTGTTTTTTTTTTTTTTATGGTGAAAAGATATATATATATATATATTCAGAATTAGGCAGCTGGGCTCAGTTTAGATGATCCCAGTTTTGTTGGCAACATCCAAAGCATCGTAATCAGGAGCCAGTCGAACATATGCCTTCTTCTCTCCATCAGGCCGAATCAGGGTGTTGACCTTGGCCACATCAATGTCATAGAGCTTCTTCACAGCCAGTTTAATCTGGTGCTTGTTGGCTTTAACATCCACAATGAACACAAGTGTGTTGTTGTCTTCTATCTTCTTCATGGCAGACTCAGTAGTCAGCGGAAACTTGATGATAGCATAGTGGTCAAGCTTGTTTCTCCTGGGAGCGCTCTTCCGAGGATATTTGGGCTGTCCCCGGAGTCGCAGTGTCTTCGGCCGCCAGAAGGTGGGTGACGTGCGGATCTTCTTCTTTTTGTGGCTGTGGACACCTTTCAACACTGCCTTCTTGGCCTTTAAAGCCTTCGCTTTGGCTTCAGCTTTAGGAGGGGCAGGAGCTTCCTTCTTCGCTTTCGGCGCCATCTTGTGAAAAGGGTCCATATGCTGTGTTTTAAGGTAGATTTTTATTTAAATGCAAAACCTTGTTATTTTAAATATCAAATGAAATCTTATTTGCTTTTATCTTCTCTTATGCATTCCAATTAAATTTTGTAATATATTGGCTCTTTCCCCTTATTCATGGGAAGTTAGTAAGACAAAAAAATAAGACATATAGATGTTTCATTTAAAATTTTGTCACATCTAAATAAAGTCTAGCAAAATTGTTGTATCTGACACCCCGTAAGAATGGTATATTCTCTCACAATCTTCTCTCATGTAATTTGAGAGATTTGTATTTTTGCTCTAAAGACATGCATAATCTCTGAGCACTTTTTTTTTTTTTTTTTTTGAGACAGAGTCTTACTCTGTCTCCCAGGTTGGAGTGCAGTGGCGGGATCTCGGCTTATTGCAACCTCCGCCTCCTGGGTTCCAGCAATTCTCTTGTCTTAGCCTCCCGAGTAGCTGGGACTATAGGCGCGTGCCACCATGCCCGGCTAATTTTTTGTATGTTTAGTAGAGACAGGGTCTCACCATGTTGGCCAGGCTGGGCTCGAACTCCTGACCTCAGGTGATCCACCCGCCTAGGCCTCCCAAAGGAGCATTTTTTTTCTTTATTTTTGTTATACAACAGCATATGTGAATAACTATGAGAAGCCATTAAAAGTCTTCTCACTGGGGAATAGAGAGTTTCTTTAAATCACTTTTACAATAACATTTATTGCCCTGTTTCTTTCAGGTGTGTGATTTCCAATTTACTCATGTAAGTTCTCTGATGAGCTGCCTTGAGGCCTATAACCCCGTTCCTATCTACGGCACTGCCCAAATAGTTATTGGTCTTACAGCATGACAAAGCATTTTAAACAAACCTCCTCTGTTCATCCAGACTCTTTGTATGAAAGAGCTCTGAAACTGATCCAGGCACAGATGGCCAGGTTTTACCAGTGTTCCCAGCCTGTGTAACATCCCCCCCGCCACCATTTTCCACAGTGAGATAGATGGAGTGGAAAACAGTATTAATCTTCAAAAGCAGAATTCTTGCATTATTGGTCCCCAAGAACCAATCCTTTTAAAACAATTTGCCATCACAGACTGGGTGCCATTTTACAGAAACATGACCTAGAACAGAAGAAATCTATTTTCTAATGATTCAGCTGATTGAGTCCACAAAAGGCATTGCCTTGGTCAATCAATTTGCTTGTGTTTTAGAGATACCAGCAAACCCTACTGTGCCTAAAAACAAACACAAAGACACCAGGATAAAACTAGCATTAAGATCCTTTTCTTTTTTAGCTAGTTGTCATTCACTGCCTAAATCATTTCCCAGTTTTTTTTTTTATCTAAAGCAGTTTACTTTTATTAAATTTTTCAATACAAATAACAACTGGGTTAAAAATTATTAAATCAACTCTATGGGCTGTTTTTAAATGTCCTGTTTCTGATGATGAAAGCTAGGCTCAGCAGCCTTGAACCTTGTCTTAGTCAGTTCAGGCTGCCATAAGAAAATATTACAGACTGGGCATCTTAAAATCGAACATTTATTTCACCCAGTTCTGCAGGTTAGGAAGTCCAAGACCACGGTGCTGGCAGACTCAGTGTCTGTGAAGGCCCACTTTCTGGTTGGCAGATGGCTGCTTTTTTGCTGTGTCCTCACATTGCTGGTGGTGGGGTTGGAGGTGGTGGGGGTAGTTTGGGGAGAGAGCGCTCTAGTTTTTCCTCTTCTTATAAGCACACTAATTCCTTCATGGGAGCTACACTCTCATGACCTCATCTAAACCTAGTTACCTCCCAATGGTCCCACTTTTTTTTTTTGTGAGGCAGAGTCTTGCTCTGTTGCCCAGGCTGGAGTGCAGTGGTGCGATCTTGGCTCACTGCAACCTCTGCCTCCCAGGTTCAAGCATTTCTCCTACCTCAGCCTACCGAGTAGCTGGGATTACAGGCGCCCACCACCATGACCAGCTAATTTTTGTATTTTTAGTAGGGACGGGGTTTCGCCATGTTGGCCATGGTGGTCTTGAACTCCTGACCTCAGGCGATCCATCCACCTCAGCCTCCCAAAGTGCTGGGATTACAGACGTGATCCACCACGCCTGGCCGGCCCCACTTCTAAATACCATTACACTGTGGGCCCAAGTTTCAACACATGAATTTTGGGGGAACACAAACATTCAGTCCATATGAACACAGATTTTTGGTAAACTAACTCAAAAAACCCTTCTAGGCCAAAATAGTTATATCTAACATCTTTTTAACGAGAGGTTTCAGCCTCTGCAGGTTAGAAAGCAAGACAGAGTTATCAAAGAAGTATCCGTCATTCCGTTTTTGTTTTGTGTTGCTTAGGGTTATCACATTATTGTGTTTATTTCCAAATTTATTCTACAAATGTCTTGAGTGGCGTATATTTAGGAAATACTTTTTCTAAAATTGTAAGTGGTTTCTCCAAAAAGACAGAATGCTAAGTCACGTGGTATTTCCCACCACGGGCATGTGCTACCTTCTCTTTTGAATATAAATAAATCATGTACGCAGAAGAGATGTTGAGAAGGGTTTTATTAAGCATGCCTTTTCTTTTTTCAATCTGTGGCCTTTTGGAACATTGTAATGAGGTTGTTTCACCACAGTTCCAACTTGTCGTTGTCAGTCCAAAGCCTACATTTTTTAATAGGGTAAATGAGTGTCCAGGGATGCTGAAGATGAGGTAGCACTAGGGGTTATGTAGATATGGACTGAGCAAAGTCTTGGGGCATCTTATGCACCTTATGCAGTCTTGCCAGAAGATTAGTGGGCTTGCTATTTTATAGGTCAACTACTAAAGGAACTCTCATTGGTGAGACTGTTACAAGGATACTTTGAATTAGAAGCTTGATACTCCATTACTTGTGGGTTGAAACTGATGCTCTGCTAAGATCTTGGGAGGTGAGGTACATCACCATGTCCCGGGTTGAGGTAGAAGACACTCAAGACCCTGCAACCCTGACTTGGAACATTGTAAGAGGAGATGGGAAAAGAATTTCTAGGGTGAGAATTCTTCCTGTGGGAAGGAATATATCTGGAATAAAGAGGCTTGAAGATGTTATCTACGCCGGGTAGTGGGTAACATTTTCCCTTGCATGTTGCGATTCCTTTCTGAAAAGTGCCTGAACATGCCTGCACTGCCTGTTGAGCTAGTCTTGGGTCACCACAGAGTGGCAAAGGGAAAGGGAGCCTTTTCTATTCCAACTCCTCCCAGCCTCCAGGGCAGAGACAACTTCAGTCTCTCAGGGGGTTGTGCCAGCGGATGGGGATAGTAACAAAAGACAGAAAGAGTTCTCCCCAAAGCCAAAGCAGGCAGTGTCAGACCCTCCCATGGTGCTGGAGGAGTAGCCTCAACGGACTCTGCCAGATGACACTAACACAGACTTTCTGGCAGTCCTGGTAAAATATAGAGGGGGAGAAGGTGGCACAAACTCCTGAGTTGCTTCAGTAAGGGAGGAAGAGCAAAGAGGCCATGCAGAAGAGAAGCTATGAGCATGCACAACCATAGTTTTCCTACAAATTTTAGATATATCGAAATTTCATCTGCTACTCATGATCAATATCTGTTAATATTTTCTAAATGGAAACAAATGATTCTTTAAAGGAAATGGTGTCAAGTGCATTTTGACTTGAATGTAACATCAGTCTCTTCTCACACACCAGGCTGCAGTCATGTAGGCTTTCTGTCAATTCCTAGAACTTTCCTGACCTGAAGTCTTGCTCAGGCCATTTGCTCTGCTGGGAACACTCCTACTTCAGCTTTTTGCAGAACTGGTTCCTTTTTACCCATTATGAGGATTTTAATGTTGTAACTTCAGAGAGTGAATCTTGACCTGTTTATCTGCTTAAACCTTTGCCTCTGTTGAAGTCCCTGTTTATCTCCTTTCCAGAATATCTCAAAACCTGTAATTATTTCATTTATGTATTCCTTTTCTTGCTTCCTGTTGGCTTATCCCACTGAAATATAATTTTCATGAGGGCAAGGATTTTGTCTATCGTAGTTACCTTTTGTCTTAGTACCTGGCACAGTGTTTGGCAATTGGAAAGTGCTAAATTATTTTTTTTTGGTAACTGATGATCAAATATAAATGTGGTATATTTATATATTTGCCTTATAAACGTTAGCAGCAAGTTCTCAAAAAGGCTCTGAAACCTTTGTCTCAGTGGTTTCAAGAAACCCAACCCTTAATACAAAATTGTTAGAGAGATTCTAAAGTCATTCTGACAGGTTGTAGTTCCTTTCTGAATGAGTTAATAAACAAAAGAAATCTCATTTATGTTCAAACATTTTAAAAATTGCTCTTCCTTCTTAATTATTTGCTAATAATTTGTTTTAAAGTTGTTGCACTGTGTGGTAATTGCACTGAAAGAGAAGGTAGTCTGTTTTCATGTCTGCTACCCCAGTGATTATTATTAGTATTGATCTCTTGGTTTGGCTGCATGGGAGGGGAACCACACATTTAGCACCACAGCAAGTTTCGCAGGTGGAAAAAAGCCTTTCTTTGGTTACAGGTACTGGTTTCCTGATACTTTCCCTACTTCTGGTTCAAAAATTTAGTGGACGACTTTGTTGGGAAACAATTCTTCATGGGTTTCTTGTGTTTCTGCATGTTTTGTATCAGTTTTTGTTCCCAATTATTTTTCCAAGGAAGTTTGTATGGTAAATAGTTTTGGAAGATGCTATAGTGTCTATCTCTGACAAGGACAGATTTGTTTGCTGTCTGGAATAAAAGGATATTGTCTTCTTCTGGAACAAAGGTTGGGCAAGTGTGCTAGCAGCCTTTTTGTAAGACTGAGGGCTTCCTAAGATCAGGGGTCATCAGTTGGGATACAAAAGCATAGTGTGAGTAGCATCTGTGCTGGCCACTGGACATATCCCTGTAGAACTTGTGTGCATTCAGAGATGGGAAAGGGAACTGAGGTGAACACGAGGCTCATGCTATCTGCTGTGCCTTGAGTAATAAAGTCCTTCTTCTCTGACTCCTGAGTTTTTTTTTTTTTTTTGCCAGCATCCATAAAACTATGTCTTAGATGCTTTTCAGCTCTTGAGACTTAATTTCAAGGAAAACCTATGCTGTGATTATTGTTATTTTTTCTATGTGTAGCTTTGTTTTATTTATTTATTTATTTATTTGCCTGTATCCTTGTTTGGCAGGAGGGCATTTATCCCAAAGATTCCCTTTCTCTCACTTCTAGTGAGTTCTGACAAGCACCCAGCTAGTATGATCGATTTTTGGTAAAATAGAGAAAAAGGAGAGTGTCAGAATAATAATCTGGCCACTGTATATAAAAAGAAGCATTTAATATTAATTCAAGAAAGGTTTCCTGTGTTGACAATGTTTCCTTCTGCAGCTCTTTAGGGAAGAGATATTTTTATTTATCCACTATCCATTTCTTCACATGTGCCCACAAAGAGCCCCAAACATCCTACTCCCAAACTGAGAGAAAGACATAATTATAGCAGAGTGAAGTGATCATATGAAACTTCCCACAGATAACACTGATAAAATCTGAACAAAATATTAAAAAAAAACACCAACTATGTAGAGGAATGGGAAAGTATCCAAAAACAAACAGAAATAAGGTAAGTTTACTCCTGAGAAACTGCAACTGAAAGTGGTAAGAATTGCAAGTTTGTGGCCTGTTACCTGATAGTGCTCCCTAATCCCTGCAGGTAGGAGAAAATGTATCTTTACCAGGCTAAACAGTGTTCATGGCTTAAAAACCTGTTGGAAATTTAAGAGGGAGACTCTGGCAGAGAATGAACTGTAGAAAGGATGAGACTCAGAAATCTGAGCATACACGCTGCCCACACCTCTTCTCATCATTAAAGTCTGTACGTACAGAGACCTCAGGGACCCAGTGAAAAAGCAGACAGAGACCCCAGAGGAACAGACCCTTCAAAGACAGAGCTGCATTGTGAACACGAGTTTATTTCTATGAGATGCGTCCTGGCTTGAAATGTCAGAGGATAGAGCCTGAGGCTGGAAGAGTAGTAGGAAATTAAAAGTTTAAAACCCTACTAGGGAAAAAATACACACTACAAATTAAGAAATGGATGAAATGCAGCTTTCTCTTTTATAGAGCATGGTATTAATATTGAGGAATTATTGGCCTTCTGGGAGTAGTACTTCCAGCTTATATTCCTCTCTGAACCCCTGGATTCCTTTCAGGTGGGGCTATATCCTTTCAAAATTAGCAAAGAACAACTGAGGAGCAGGTAGACAGCATAGGGTAATCTCATTTTCACCAATTGTGGGTAATATTTTTCCTTAAAATGTGACATTTTGTCTTCAAAGACATTTCTCTTCTGACTTCTTCCCTAATGTCTCTTCTTCCACTTCCATATTAATATGTGTGACTCTCAAGACTCAGTTCATTTGTCTTCATTACACTTGTTCCTTCGAAGAACTCACTCATTCTCATTGCTGCGACTATCAATTTCCTGTGGATGTTTCTCATATCCATAATTTAATTGTTTTTTCTATAAGAAGAAAATTGGATCCCTACCTTATAGTATATAGAAAAATGAACTCCAAATGGATCATAAACCAAAATGGAAGTGCTAAAACTATAAGTCTCTTAAAATAAAACATATATGTAAATCTTTGTGACCTTGGATTAAGCCATGGATTTTTTAGATACCTAAATACAAGCAACTGAAAAACAAATTAGACTTCAGCAAAATGAAAAGCATTGTCTTTAAAAGATACTATTAAGAAAGTGAGGATCAATACCAAGAAGAGCTCTCAAAACCACACAATTACCTGGAAATTAAACAACTTGCTCCTGAATGACTTTTGGGTAAATAATGAAATTAGGCAGACATTAAAAATTTCTTTGAAATAAATGAAAACAGAGGCACAATGTACCAGAATCTCTGGGATGCAGCTAAAGCAGTGTTAAGAGGAAAGTTTATAGCACCAAATGCTTACATCAAGAAGTTGGAAAGATATCTAATTAGCAATCTAATATTGCATTTAGAGGAACTAGAAAAACAAGAACAAACAAAACCCAAAGCTAAAGGAAGAAAAGAAATAACTGAAATTAGAGCAGAACTGAATGAAATTGAGACCCCAAATCCATACAAAGGATCAATGAAACAAAAAGCTGGTTCTTTGAAAGGATAAACAAGATCTATAGACTGCTAACTAGATGAACAAGGAGAAAAGAGAGAAGAACCAAATAAATGCAAACAGAAGTGGCAAATGTGACTTACAACTAATCCCACAGAAATACAAAAGATCCTCAGAGACTATATGAACACCTATATGCACAAACACTAGAAAATCTAGTGGAAAGAATGGATACATTCCTGGAAACACACAACCTTCCAAGACTGAGTCAGGAAGAAATAAAAACCCTGAACAGACTAATATTGAGTTCTGAAATTGAATCAGTAACAAAAAACCTACTAACCAAAAAGAGCCCTGGACCAGATTGATTCACAGCCAAATTATACCAAATGTAAAAAGAAGAGCATGTACCAATGCTACTGAATCTATTACAAAAAATTGAGAAGGGACCCCTCCCTAACTAATTCTATGATGCCAGCATAATTCTGATATCAAAATCTGGCACACACACACACACACACACACACACACACACACACACACACACAGAAGAAAAAAGCAAGAAAACTGCCGGCCAATATCCTTGATGAATATAGATGCAAACATCCTAAACAAAATACTAGCAAACTGAATCCAGAAGCACATCAAAAAGTTAATTCACCATGATCAAGTAGACTTTATTCCTGGGATGCAGGGATGGTTCAACATACATAAATCAATAAATGTGATACCACATAAACATAATTAAAAACAATAGATGCAGAAAAAGCTTTCGATAAAATCCAACATCCCTTCATGATGAAAACCCTCAAGAAACTAGGCATCAAAGGAACATATCTTCAAATAATAAGAGTCATCTATGACAAACTCACAGCTAACATTATACTGAATGGGCAATAGCTAGAAGCATTCCCCTTATGAACTGGAACAAGACAAAGATGCCCACTCTCACCACCCCTATTCAATATAGTGCTAGAAATCTTAGCCAGAGCAATCAGACAAGAGAAAAAAAGAAAAAGCATCCAAATAGGAAAAGAAGTTAAATTATCTCTCTTTGTTGATGATATGATTCTATACCTAGAAAACCCTAAAGACTTCACCAAAAGATTCCTAGAGCTGATAAACAACTTCAGCAAAGTTTTAAGATACAAAATCATTGAACAAAAATCAGTATCATTCCTTACACCAATAATAGTCAAGCCAACAGCCAAATAAATAATGAAATCTCATTTACAAAAGCCACACACACAAAATAAAATACCTAAGAATATATCTAACCTAAGAAGTGAAAGATATGTACAAGCAGAACCGCAAAACACAGCTGAAAGAAATCATAGATGATACAAACAAATGGAAGAACATCCCATGCTCATGGATTAAAAGAGTCAATGTTGTTAAAATGGCTATACTGCCCCAAACAATCTACAGATTCAATGCTATCCTATCAAACTACCAAAGTCATTTTTTACAAATTTAGAAAAAACTAAAGTTCAAATTCATATGGAATGAAAGAAGAACCTGAGTAGCCAAAGTAATCCTAAGCAGAAGCATCACCTTACTTGACTTCAAACTATACTATAAGACTACAGTAACCAAAATAGCATGGAACTGGTGCAAAAACAGACACATAGACCAATGGAAGAGGATTTATCCAGAAATAAAGTCACACACCTACAGCCATCTAATATTTGACAAAATCAACAAAAATAAGCAAAATCAACAATGTTTTGTTGACAAAATCAACAAAAACAACACACATGCATGTGCAGGTGTGTGTGGGGGCTCGCCCCCTTTTTCCCTGCGGCTGCTACCCCTTAAAGGTAGTATAAAAAAAGAAAAAAAGTAAGCAATGGGGAAAGGACTCCCTATTCAATAAATGGTGCTGAAATAGCTGATTAGCCATACCCAAAATGAAACTAGACTCTGGTCTTGCACCATATGCAAAAAGTAACTCAAGATAGACCAAAGATTTAAATGTAAGGCCTTAAACTACAAAAGTCCTAGAAGAAAACCTACTAAACACCATTGTGGACATCAGCCTTGGGAAAAAATTTATGACTAAGTCCTTGTAACAAAAACAAAAATTGACAAGTGGGACCAATTAAACCAAGGAGCTTCTACACAGCAAAAGAAACTATCAACAGAGTAAACAGAAAACCCACAAAATGGAAGAAAATGTCCACAAACTATGCATCCAACAGAAGTCTAATCTTTATAGATTCTATAGTCTATAGAATCTATAAAGAACTGAAACAGTCCATCAAGCTAAAACAAATAAACCACTTAAAAATAGGCAAAGGACATGAACAGACACTTCTCAAAAGAAGACGTACAAGTGGCCAACAAGTACATGAAAAAATTCTCAACACCACTAATCATTAGAGAAATGCAAATCAAAACTGCAATGAGATACCACCTCACACCAGTCAGAATGGCTATTATTAAAAACAACAGCAACAACAACAACAAAAAAAACAGGTGCTGGCAAGGATGGGGAGAAAAGAGAATGCTTATACATTGTTGGTGGAAATGTAAAATAGTTCAGCCACTGTGGAAAGCAGTTTGGAGATTTCTCAAAGAACTGAAAACAGAACTACCGTTTGACCCAACAATCCCATTATTGGGTGTATAAATTGTTCTACCAAAAGGACACATGCACTTGTATGTTCATTGAAGCACTATTCACAATAGCAAATATCAACCTAGATGCTCATCAGTGGTGGACTGGATAAAGAAAATGTGGTACATATGCATGATGGAATACTATGAAACCATTACATAGAACAAAATCATGTGTTTTGCAGCAACATGGATGCAGCTGCAGACCATTATCCTAAATGAATTTATCCTATAACAGAGAACCAAACACCGCATGTTCTCACTTATAAGTGGGAGATAAACATTGAGTACACATGAGTACACATGGACTTAAAGATGGAAACAGGGCACTACTCAAGGGGGTAGGATGTAGGGGAAGCCAGGATTGAAAAACTACCCTTCAGAGACTATGCTCACTATGTGGGTGATGTGATCATTTGTACACCAAATCTCAGCAACACACAATTTATCCACATAAACCTCCACATGTACCCGCTGAATCTAAAATAAAAGTTGAAAGAAAAAACAACCCACAAGAAAGATGAGGCTGGGTGCTGTGACTGATACCTATAATCCCAGCACTTTGGGAGGCCTAGGTGGCAGAATTGCTTGAGGCCCAGGGGTTTGAGACACTACCCTGGACAAAATAGCAAGACGCATCTCTGAAAAATAAAAAAAAAATTAATAAAATTTAAAAATAAGATACAACCCACAATGGGAAAAATATTTGCATATTATATATTTGCTAAGGGCCTAGTATCTAGAATATATAATTTTATTTTAACCTCTCTGAAGTTTCAATGAATATTTATAATTGCCAAGTGAATACTGTTTTACTCTGATCTCTAATGCAATGAATCTTAGTTGTTTCTTTTAATGGTACCATTCTTGATCAATTGATTAAGGCTGAAAGTCATTGTCTAACTTTGATTTCTTTCTCTCTCCATAGCCAATAATTTACTAAATCTTCTTGCCTATTTATTATATATATTATATATTTTAAAATATTTTTAATAGCTGTTAATTAAGCCACATCCATTCCATTTTTACATTTTTACAGTAAATCCAAACCGTTTTTACAGTTTCCCTTACCATTCAGATTCTCATCACATTACTTAGGCAATTAAAGTAATGCCCTACTAGGACTCCTTGTGCCCAGCCTACCACTAAACACTAAAATTTGTGTTTTTATTATACCCCTCTGCTTTAAACAAATAAAAAAATAGCAAATAAAAGCCCCAAGCCTGCAAAAGTCCATCGCCACCTAAAGAAGTTGTTCTCAAATATTAGCATGAGTAAGAATCACCTGGAGGGCCATGAAAAATACAGATCCCCAGGCCCTGCCCCTGATGATCTGATTTATTAGATCTGGGGTAGTGCCCAAGAAACTGCATTGTCAAAAAGCTCCTCTGTAGCAGGTGGCTCTTGCTGACTTGTAGGATTAAGTCCATCTTCCTTGAGTGGGTCTTTAGTGCTAGCTCCATCTGACTGCAGCCTTTTCTTAACCTTTCTCCACTATGCAAGCCTTCTGCTTTTGACAGACAGCAATCCATTGTCGCCAAGCACACACTATGCCAGGAGTTTTAAAGCCATGGCCAATGAGTTACCTTCTAGGGGACATATCAGGAGTTTAAAAACCAGGTATACAAATACTTAGACTTAAAATTTTTTTTCAAATTTTCTTCCTGTTTTTCAGAAAATGGTATTGTGAAAAAATGTTTTATGTTAATATATAAAATTACATTATTGTGGCTTGTTTCAGCTCAAATATCTTGTACTACAACTGTTTACGAGCTAAAAATGGATTGTTATCATGTCATATAATCTAAGATTTATTGATTAGAATTAAAGCAAATGTGCTCTGCCATTATGATTATTAATATTTTTGTTTGTTTGTTGATATTGGGTCTAACATAAAATTAGAAAATGTTGAAGAAAATAAAATGTGACTATAAATATAGTAGCTTGGAAAACCTAACACTCCTAAACTCTTCAAATTAAATATATACACACTCACCACAAAGATGCACAAACATACAAACTTAGATGATTCCTTCTGAATGCCTAGGTTACCTCTATTTTTCTTCCCTTAAGTAAGCACATCTTTCGAATCTAATAAATGCTTGTGATTTCAGGCAAAGAATTAATAGGAAGGTATCTCAAAAGAAGATAAGAAATCAGGACATAATACTCTTTTTATCTCCCTTTCCCCACCTTTGGATGGCATTTGTAATTTTAGTTTACTTTAACTTCCCATGCCTGTCTATGCCACAATAATATTTGAAGACAATGAAAAAATACCAGGCTAACTTTAATGCCCCAATCCAGCCACTGCTAACCAGCCGTGGAATTCCTATTAAGTGACCATAGGCCATTTTGAATGTTAGATCTATATAAAACTGCAAAACTGACTTTTATAAAGGAACAATTGGCTCAAGCTTCTGTGTTCTCTTTCCTTACTGTGATCTGTAGCTAGATGCCAGGCCCATGGATATAGTGCAATGGTGACAAAAAAGGGCTGGCTCAGGATAGCCCAGTCTACCAATGGTACCATAGCAGACACTTGAGGCTCATAGCAATGGAACTCCTATTGTACTAAATTTCCTATGAGTCAAGTGTACAAAAGTATAACATAAGTATCATTCTCCCTAAGATCTAGAAAGGTTTGACTTAGTCTCTATTCCACACTCTGTGGGAAAGTCCAGTGCTGTTCCCAAGATTTTTGTGGACTCTCTAGGGACACACTCTTGGGGCATCTCTGAGTCTGATTTCTTCTTTCTTGAGTTCTGGTTCTCCATTCTGTGCTTTGTGACTTTTTCTTTACCTCCTCTCTGGCATCAATCTGAGTGTGAAATCAGCTCTTTGTTTTCTTTTAAAACCCCACTCAATGTGTATGGATATAAAAGGAAACTCATTATCACAACATTTCAAACAAAGTAAAAGTGAGTATTAGGCATCCTTGCTCTTAAAATTGTTTTGGCCACTCTCTCCTACTTCTTCTACTCTTTCTCTCTTTCTCCTCCATCCAGTCCTTTCAGTAGAAAATAAAACAATTTCCCCCCAACTCATCCCCCAAACCTTCACCCCTTTCTCTCAATTGTCATTCTCTTCAAACACACATTCTGGCCTACCTTTAGCACGGGACTCAGTAGAAACTCAGAAATCACCCCATTATTAGAGGTTCACAAAATTACTTTCTTGCGTGTGGGTTATAGGATATTCTTTTACTGCTTCATATAAAATTTGTGTCTGTATGTATGGTTTTGTTACAAAATTAATAAACTACTCTGATTTGAATGATAAGTCATTGAAATTGCTATACGTGCTTTTGGCAAATGCAGAAAAAATATTAGGGTTCAGATAGAGTTTGTTGCCCAAATTTCACTTCCGTTCCTCCTTTATTGTAGAGTTCTGGCAGAAGGCAATACACAAAGATTGGGAGCTAGAAAGAAAACAACATGACTATTTATTAAATGATTATAATTACCAATGTACCCATTATTGTCTGGGAGTACTCAGGCCTATACCTGTCTTGTACCACTGGGGCAGAACTCCTGAGAACCACCTTTCCCAGACCCCCTTGACAGCTGGTTTCCAGTTTGGTTCTTCTAATGGGATGGACTCCTGTGTGATGAGAGGGAGCGGGTAGAAGTCACTTGAAGGCCCTAGACTTCTGGTTCCAGCTGCATTGCTGACATGCACCTGTGAATGCTTGCAAGGTGCCAGTGGCAGGAGTAGTGGCAGCAGCAGCAGTGCATGTGTGCTCTGTGATGGCTGCCCACTGTTTAGGGCAGACCAGTGTGGCCTCCTGCAGGTCCTGGTCTCTGAGAGACATTACTTTCCCCTCTTGTCTTCCTCTAGGCCTTCCAATAGTATAGTAGCTTAATTCTCTGGATTAGGTTATTTTCTGTTTTAAATAATTAGAGTGCTTTCTATTTTCCTGATTGAATCCTTGACTAATATCCCTCTATAATATGGCTGTTCTGGTAAGCTAAGTTAGAGGACAGGAGAGCTACTAAGGCCCGAGGCTTGAACAGGCTTTTTCAGAACTAAGATGGCTGGATCTGAAGAGAAGATTTTGAGCAGACTTATCTTCCCAGTCAAGGGAGGAGCTGCTGGAATGCAGAAAACGTTATGAACTTTCTCCAAAGAACCAGAGCCACATACACGTGCTAATTAGACTAAAAAACAGAATAGAAGAGAAACACCAGAACATGGCTGCTAGCCTTTTAAGAAAAAGCAGCCTCAGCGGCTCATAAAATGCAGGCCAATGACCTATCCATTGATAATCTTCTTCTTATAGGAAGAAGAGTAAGGGGGAATGTGTGGAAGTACCCAACATGGATGGGGAGAGCTGGAAACATCTGCCTGCTCTGAGCTGTGTTGGAAACCTGAGGAGGTGGGAGAAGCTGTTTCTGCTTATAACAGAAAACTGAACTCATTCTATCAGCCTAGTAGGAATGAGAAGAGGCTTATATTTTGTAATTGAGATACTCACATGGTTAAAATGATGAAATGTATATTTCATTGGGTTTCTCTTTTATCACCAACACAAAAGCTGGCATGATTCCTGTGTGGCTGAGTTCTTGCCAATGGTATCCCAAATCCCAAACAAAACCAAGGAGATACTTCATGTCTGACCATTCTGAAACTCATTGGAAAGTGTGAATCTTTTTCTTGAAACAAAGACTTGATTTGAAACAGCCAGGATTTTGTACACACTCATATTTGACCCTAAATAAAAGCCTTGACTTGATGCCTGTTAGAATGCTAATTGGGCACCAGGAAAGAAAGAAACTACTCACATCGAGAGATCTTGATGAAACCGTGTGCCCTGGGAATAGTCAAGCTAGGAGTAGCATGAGGCAGGGAAGATAATTGAAGCAGTGTCTTTCCTAAATTACACAATTCTCTATGTAGCTGTTGACATTTCTCCTAATGTTTCATGACTGATCATAAAGTCAACACTAGTTTCTTCCACAGTGTTTTTCAGTGTAGCCAGCTCCTATTGATTGTCTATTGTGTGCATTCTGATGCTATCCAAGAAGTCCCATTTTGTGAACCTCTTTTGGAAACTGTAAAGGTTGTCAACAGTTTCAAAATGATGCAGTGTTTCTTAGCCAAGCAAAATTTGCCTGAAAGAAAAATCTCAATTTCTTGTGTGCAGACAGGACCCCTGTGATGCTTGGCACCACCCTGCGCTTTACTGCTTGGTAACATGTCAGGGTGATTCACTGTTGTTGACATGGGCATGCATTGGCATCAAAAGCCTTTTCAAAATTTTTGAAGGAAGCTTTGCTTACTGCTATGAAAAGTGTTAAATTTATAACGGCATCATTTCAAGATGTTTTGTCAAGAGATGGGAGCAAGATACAAAGTTCTTCTCTATTCCACCATTTACTGGCTTTCCCAAGAGCAAATCTGGTAATAAGTGATTGAATGTCACATGGAACTTTCCTTTTCTTGAGAGAAAAAGAAAGTAAATCTACTTTTAAAATAATTTTGGCATGAGAATAGCTCACTTGTGGCTTGACTTACATAACAAATATTTTTGGTTACATACTTAAGGTAAATCTTTCGATTCCGGGTTCTGCAGTGACAATGGGTGCTACTGAAAAATTACAAGCTCTTTGACCAAGCTGTTGCTAGAGGTGGGCAAGTATGTGAACTTTTTGATACTGGATGAAGATATACTTTTGTACTCTGGAAATGGGAAAGCCAAGGAGATAGTGATATATAGATTCCTGGCAATGTGGCAGAGTTCTTTTGAAAGTTATTTTATTTAAACAACCTTAAAATAGGAATCTGGATTTGCAATTTTTTTCCTTGCTAACAAAAATAACACCAGTAATTCAGACTTGCTAAAGATACCCTCATTGATGTGAGGACAAAAGAGAAGACTTGACTCATATTCAGTTCAAAGTCCTGGGGAATTCTGGTGTTGTTATGCACAAAATTATTCTAACCTGGCAAAATGAGTGATGAGTAGCTCTGATTCCATTTGCTGTGGGCAAAATGCTGTAATATTAAAAGCTGGCCCCCAAATCCCTTTTAGAGAAAACTCTGTCTAGAATCATACACTGATAAATGTGTAACTGGGATAGATTTTGTCGCTACTCAGTTTCTCTCAAATATGAGATTTGGTCACTTGCCCCTCCAAGACTTCTAACTGCTTCCTGGTGTTAAGGACCCCTCTTTCTGGAAAACTTCGGAAAAGTCTGGACTTTCAGAAAAAAAAAAAAAAAAAAGCAATGTCTATTCAGCACATTTTGGATGGTATGTGCCAGATAAATGTCCTGCTGATCCATGGATGACAAGTTGTCTTCCATCAGCAATGGGAAGAAAACTGACATAGTTCCTCAGTGTGGTCATTGTGTTTCCTGTGACTTCTACTGGAATGGCTGTGGGTGATGGCATTGGCTCAGCTTCTATCAGGCTCCCTGTGGAAGAGGCTTTGGAAGCTTGGCTTTCCTTGATGGTGACTCTGTTCTTTCACTCCCTATCCTTTCCTCCCCCACCACGATTCAGCCCTTCTTCCTACCTCCCCTCAGGTGATGCTCCAGAACACTCTCCGCTTCCTGCCACCTCCTTATCCCAGGAACTTTCATTTAGTCACCATGGAGATTCAAGGATAAATTTTCTGTGCCTCCTTCAATTTTTTTTCAAATAAATTTTTATGGATCAAACTCCATGTCCTGTTTCCCTTAAGGCTTTCCTGCTTTGACACCTAGTAATCTATTTTACATATAAAACAGAAATCAAGAGGTGAACAAAAAACGAAAACCCTGAGTCATGTTTTTTCTTTTCGCATAACTCCCTTTCTAATTCTTTTCAAGGCAATGTAGATGCCTCTGGTGTACTGGGGAGGGTCAGTACAAAGAAGTGGCACAAGAACACCAAAAACAAGGTACAACAATTACTATCGGGTAAACAGGCTGCCTAAAGGTGTTAGGGTATCAGTGGGTCCTAAAGCTTCAAAGATTGGTCATAACTGCTTTGTTTAGTAAAAAGGGAAAAATTAAGAGCCAGCAAAATGGTAGAGGTTTTGTTGATGGTCACATTATTTGATGTGACCTCTCCATGGGAATCCTCCCAAAGATACAATCAAATCTATTACTATTACAAAAGCTTGATATGTGGAAAGGGGCTAAGATGGGGTCAGTGCTGACTGGAATGGGGCAGAATGTAGGGATATCAGAGCTTAGAGGTGGAGGAGGCAGGCAGATGTCAGTTGCTGCTGACCTAGCAGAAACGTTGAGGTAGAGTTTTGGCTTTCCATTGGCTATGAAGTTACCTAGTATAAGGGATTTTACTTAAAGATCAAGGAGGTAATGCAGCCTCCAGCTGTCTAGAGAGTTATAACAATGCACATCTTTGTGATTAAGCACTTATTAGAAACAGATATAAATAAAGTGTGTTATGTCAAAGATCACTACAATTTTAACTTCTTTTTCTCATTAACTTTGGATTTCTTATTTCTGAGCAGTCATCAAGTTCATTTTCATTTCATATAAACAATTTTTATTCATTTCAACTTTTTTAGGAAGTTGCCATTAATTTCTGCAAGAAAAAAATGAAAGTGTACCAGTCAGAGTTGTTAAAGCAGAAAAGGATTTTATTGAAAGAACATAGGATTGCTCCCAGAGTTTCCAGGAGGGCTGATGAACAAGCCTTGAGAAGCCAGCAGGAACAATGGCAGGCCAGGCAGGCAGAGCCATGGCCAAGACTGCACCACAGATCAACCTCAGGGAAGCACACTGATGCCTCTACAGGGACTCAGACATCTCAGTTTCAATCAGTACCACCAATGCCACTGAACACTGGACTTGGCTGCTGCTGCCTTCACCACTGTAATGGATTCTCCACTTTGCCTGTTTCTTTGTCCAAATTCACAGTGCCAGCCTGCTGCATTTAATTGACCAGGTCTGTTTCAGTCACCCATGACTTAAACTGCCAGGGGTGCTGGGGAACAAGCATCAGGTTTTGGGGTTCCCATGCTGGGAAGTGGGCATGAGCAGTGAATGGAGTTAATAGAGGGATAATATAACAGGAAGTTAAAAAAAAGAAATTACAGTCATCTACAATATTGAGAGAAATGATATTTTATAAAAAGCAGTTTTTCTTCTATGCTGCCTATGCGAAAGCAATAAATATCCAAAGCAATGTTATGAGTAGTGTATTAAAATTAACATGGGTATTTTAAGACTTCTTTGGGAGGTGAGAGCAGGTCCATATGTACATACAAATCATTTTTGAGATGGCCCCTGGAGGGGGTTCTGTGGTAAGAACCTGAGGAGGGCCTCTTAGAGTAGTCCTGATTGATAGTTGTCAAGAAAACAGGGACTTTACTTGACAACTACAAGAATCTTAATTTTTCCAACCGCCAGTGAACTTGGAAGAAGACTTCAAGTTTTTGATGAGATCATAGCATTGACTGACATCTTGATTTCAGCCTCGTGAGATGTTGATTAGAGGACCAAGTTATCCTGCTCTGGACTCCTTACTTACAGAAACTCAGATATTAGATTTGTGTTGTATAAAGTTGCTAAATTTACGGCAATTTGTTATGCAGCAATAGAAAACTAATACAGTGACAAACAAAATATTACCAAAATGTTCTTCAATAGGGACAGATTAAGTAAATGATGATACATTCACACAATGGAGTAATATTAATTTTAATAGGAATAAAGAATATCTGTGTGAGGTGTTTTTATATGCTAACTTTTGTATAAGAAAAGGGGACTATGAATACATACACACCAATGCTTATATTTTCAATAAGAAATAGTAGGATGATAAACCAAATTAAATAAAAAATGGTTACTTAGAAGAGGAGTCAGGGACCGAAGAGAAGAAAACAGGATTGACAAGAGAATTTTGTAAATATGCCTTGTTATGTTTTTGACTTTGGTACTATGTAAAATGTTTACATAATGAAAGCTAAAATTAATAAAAAGAAATCCCTAAACATTAAAAATGGAAATAAACAAACCTAGCTGCGTATCAATTTGGTAGCAAAATTACACAGATAAATTTATTATTTAAAGTGACTTTAAAGCACAGTATTTTGACTGTTTCTGCTTAGTGGGATGTATCTAAGGACAGATTTATATATATGGCCTAGGCAACCACTAATTGACTTCAAGTAGGACAAACACAAAGAAGTCCACAACCAGGTGCATTATACAAAACGCTGAAAAACAGACAGAGAGAAAATCTTCAAAGGAGTGAGAAACAAATTGAGTAATTTCTTCATATACGCACAAACCCCAATAAAATTAATAAATGATTTCTCATCAGAAACAATGGAAGCCAGAGATAGTGGGATGACATATTCAAAGAGCTGGAAGAAAAAAATTGTCAACTAAGAATCTTTTATTCTGCAAAAAAGATGAAATAAAGACATTCCCAGAGCAACAAAAAATGAGACAATTAGTGGCTAGGAAACCCACCTTACCTGAAATACTAAAGGAAGTTTTTCACACTGAAAGCAAGTGAGTCCAGATCTTCATTCAAATGCACCCCCTAAAACAAAGAGTACTGGTAAAGGTAATTGTGTAATATAAAATAAGTATAAATAAAATATTTCTTTTTATTTCTTTTCTTAGGTACAGTTTAACAGCAATTGTATAAAACAATATGTATATACAGTTGAACTTTGAACAACATGTGTTTAAATTGTGTGGGCCCCCTTATATGTAGATATCTTTCAATAAATATATTGGAAAATTTTTTGGAGATTTGTGACAATTTGAAAAAAAACTCATAGATGAGCTGCTTAGCCTAGAAATATAAAACAATTAAGAAAAAGTTAGGTATGGCATGAATGCATAAAATATATGTGGAGACTGTCATTTACTACCATAAAATATATACAAATCTATTATAAAAAGTTAAAATTGATTAAAATTTATGCATACAAACAATTACAGACCATACATGGTGCTATTAGCAGTCAAGAGAAATGTAAACAAATAAAAATATGCAGTGTTAAGTCATAGTTGCATAAAATTAACTGTGATCATACTGTGCTACTGTAATAATTTTGGAGCCACTGTTGCTCCTGTGGTGAGCTCAAGTGTTGTGTATATCTCCTTAAAATACCATATGATGCTAATCAACTCCATGTGAACAGGTCACCTCTCTGATAAACTTCTGATTGCAGTGCAATGTGATCTCTCATGGTTATTTTATATTTTTCATCATGTTTAGTGCAATACCATACACCTTGAATAGCACCACGAGACCTATATGAAGTGCCACTAGTGAAGCTGTATGTGCTCCTGAGAAGCAGAGAAAAATCATGACATTACAAGAAAAAGTTGAATTGCTTGATAGTACTATTGATTGAAGTCTGCAACTGCTTTTGCTCACCATTTCAGACAGGTGATTCATCTTGTAAACAGACAACACAAATTATGGTATCAATAAATACAGTACAGTACTGTACATGTATTTTCTCTACCTTATGATTTTCTTAGTGACATTTTATTTTCTCTAGATTACGTTGGCATTGGAGCCAACTAGAAGGGAGCTCCCTCGTGGATGGGACAATGTGAGCATCAAAAGGAATGACTGCATCAAACTGAAACACAACACATATATAAAAATCAGTGAGTTTGTAATGATACCAAATCAAAACTAACAAAATATCTCACTATTCACCACTGGAGGTTGCCAGAGCACCAATTATTTCTCTGGAAAATCTGAGCAAGAAAAATAATCAAGCTTATCTGCCTTACCTGTATGAATAGTATATGTATGTAATCAAAAAGCTTGTGAGTGAAAATCATTCTTTATAGAAGAATTATAGCTAATAGATACAGATAGAATAGCAGTATTAGAAATTTACTTATTTGCAAGTCCTAATGAAATAATGCTTCCAGGCAACATTCATGTATAAATGACAAAAGCATGAGGTAAAATGTGGATGTAATAATTTTATAATGGAGAAGTCAGGCTGATGCAGCATAAACCCTCTGATTTCATATTTGAAAAGATAGCTTTATTGAGAAATAATTCACATACAATAAAATTCACCCCTTAAAGTATACAATGCAGTGGTTTTTAGTGTGGTCACGAGCTGTGCAACCATCACCTCTCTGTCAAAAGACAGAACTACAACAAATTTAGTTGAAAGATATTAATTAATTGGCTTTTATTTGCAATTTTAGAATAAAACAACACCTCATTCTGATGAGCTGAGTAGAGAAAGTTGGCTTCATAGACAGAAAGGGCTGAAGAAAGTAAGACCAGGGATCTAAAGACAGATTGGTCATTTCAAAGTCACTTTCCCTGTAAAGGTTAAAGCAGAGAGGACTTTCTTACCATCCAAGCTGAAAGTGGCCTGTGTGGGGATTTGACTGTTATCCCTGTCTTCTGATTTCTTGAAGGTCAGATGAACAACTTAGCTTCAGCACAGTAACAGGAAACTTCAATACAAGTGAGTCCATTTTGGTTAGGTCTGTTGGGCCTAGTGCAGGAGCTCAGTCCAAACCAATGGTCCTGTATAAATTTTATTTAACAACTACTTAATTTCAAAACATTTTTCATCACTCCAAAAAGAAGCTCCGTAGTTATTAGCAGTAATTCACCATTCCTCCCTCCTACCAGTTTTTGGCAACCACTAATCTACTTTTTCTCTCTGTGGATTTGTTTATTCTGAAAATCCATATAAACAGAATCTTGAAATATGTCTTCTTTTACTTACTATAATGTTTTTATGTTTGTCCATATTGTAGCATGTATCTGTACTTCATTCCTTTTAATGGTTAGATAGCATTCCATTGTATGGATGTAACACATTTTGTTTACCCATTCATTAGCTGACGGACATTTGGGTTGCTTCCATTTTTGGCTCTTGTGAAAAATACTTCTAAGAGCATTTATGTACATATTTTTTTGTGTGGACATATGTTTTCTGTTCTCTTGGTTCTATACCTAGGGGTGGAATTGCTGGGTCATATGATAGCTTATGTTTAACTTTAAAATGTAGTTTCATCTTAGTATTACTAAAAGTGGTATTAACCCTAAAAAGGAGGCAAATAAGCACATAGTCGGAAATGGGGGTTGTAACCCAGGTAGCAGTCACAGACTGCAGCACCAGTGAGAGTCAACAGGGCTTTTAGATTACCTAAACTGTGTGTCAGATTATTTCACCAGTTGATTAAACAAAGAAGTCTTTTATCATTAGTGGAATAGTGCATTTGCATTAGTTAGTCAAGGAAAGCTATAAACAGTATGTCCTTAAAGACTGAGGATCAATTTCATTGTGTTGTGTATTGTTGAGAGCATAGATGTTTGTGAAGGAAATGTTTTTACAGTTTCTTTGTCCACTTCAAAGTTCATCAGCAATTCAGTGTGGAGTCAGTAGCCCAAGGTGGAATCACTGGTGTCAAGCCTGGACCACTGCTAAGCTCACAGTGGGAAAATCCAGTATTGTGCGCATCAGAATGAGATGCAAAAAATTACACAGCATACATACAAATTATTCCGGCCTAAACAATTGAACTGAATATAATAAAGCATCTCGATCAGGAATCTGCAAGCTTTAGGTTTTGTAAACCATACCATCTCTGTTGCATCTTCTCAACTCAGGTAGTGTAGCACGAAACAAGTTATAGACAATATGTAAATAAATGCATGGTTGGCTTTGCCCCAGTAAAACTTTATTTACAAAGCCCACAGAAGGTCAGATTTGGCCCACGGACCGTGGTGTGCCAACAGATTTGAGATCTCACAACGATTTGCAGGAAACTGGTGACTTGGTTCCTCCAAAAAAAAGGTCAACGGCATGAAAAAGGCTTACATTCCACTTCTTAAATACTGGCTTACAATGTATTTTTCAGCAGTCTTATTGTGCTGCCCCTTCTCCTGGTGATAAAGGGTTCCTCTATCTGGACCAATTATAGTTCTCCATCCCTGTTGCTACAGCAATCACTCACAGATGTGAACATCTGCTCTAAGGTAGACCAATCAATTTTTCCCCTAGCACTTTTTTTTTTTTTTTTTCAAGTGAAGTGCTCTGGTTGTGAGAGCATGTGAGAGTATACAAGGCCCAAGATGACTCTTATTAGAGTTTCAGGTTTGAGTGGCCACTAATCTTGAGAAAATGAAGCTAACCTGAAAAGAGAAGGAGAGAGGTGTATGTGTTTTTGTGTATGTGTATGTTTGTGTGTGTGTGTGTGAGACAGAGAGTGAAAGAGAGAGAGAGAGAGAGAGAGACAGAGAGACAGAGAGACAGAGAAAGAGACAGAGAGAGGCAGAGAAAGGCAGAGACAGACAGAGAGAGAGAGAGAGACAGAGAGACAGAGAGACAGAGAGAGACAGAGGCAGAGAAAGGCAGAGACAGAGAGACAGAGAGAGAGAGAGAGAATGACAAGGGGGGAGACGTGTTATTTGCAACTAAAGAGTTCTATTTAATTTTTCACTCCTAAATAATTCTGAGATTAAACATAATATGTGTGAAATTCCTGGCATCATTGTGTATTAAATCACAAATTGTTTACTCTATCTCTATTGTTTATGTGCCTGGTTTTACAAGTAGACTGCCAGCTCCACATAGGCGGGAAACACATTCTACCCTTCCTTGCTTTCCACAGTATTTAATGTAAGCTAAATTAAATTCTGTGAAAAAGATACTCTGTATTAACATATAAGAAATATGAAGTTGTATTATTTGATTAGCAGCAGAATGACCTGTAATATCTTCTGATGAAAGTAGACTTGTTTTCTGTGAATTTATCACAAGTTAGAAGTGACATTTTAATTGAAGAGTTTTTTCAGAAGTATTATTATTGTTATTTATTATTATTTCTTTTTGAGATAGAGTCTTGCTCTGTTGCCCAGGCTGGAGTACAGTGGTGCAATATCGGCTCACTGCAACCTCCGCCTCCTGGTTCAAGCGATTCTCCTGCCTCAGCCTCACCAGTAGCTGGGACTACAGCCGTGTGCCAACATACCTGGCTAATTTTTTGTGTTTTTAGTAGAGACGGGGTTTCACTGTGTTAGCCAGGATGGTCTTGATCTCTTGACTTTGTGATCCACCCATCTTGGCCTCCCAAAGTGCTGGGATTACAGGTGTGAGCCACCGTACCCGGCCCAGAAGTATTATTATTACTTTTACATTTAGTAGAAGAAATATCATTAAATTTTAAAGAAAGTTTTCCTTGGAAGTTCATGGATGAAATGTTATTGTGCATGTAATTTAGGCTCTAATGTTGACTAAGGCATATTTTTAGCTTAATTACTGGAAAGCAATATCACAAGCTGAAATCATTTTATAATGCAGGAAGACTTAAAATTATAGTGAACCTGTCATTTGGAATAATTGGCATTCTAAACAAAGTCTGAAAGAAGTCATTACAGGTATTTAAAGCAATTAGCTGATGGTTTTTAAAAGACCCATACAAGTTGAATTTATTTACTTTATACATTTAATGGCTTTAAATATATAATACTAAAGTTTCTGTTCTAATTTTTAAATAAGTAACTGAAATTCTTCTATTTTTTCTAAAAATCAAATTGCCTAGAACACTAAAATATCTATTGGTGTTCTAAATATAATGCTTATTTAGTTACCAAATTTGATGCCAGACCCACATTAAAAAGTTTTAAATCAAATATTAATATATTCTAGTTATAATATCTAGGTGAGGTGTATCCTATAGCTTTTTCTTTATAGTTAATGCTAATTTTTAAAAACTCTTTAAAATTTTATTGTGCATAAGTTTACATTTTTAAAACATTATTTTTATTTTTAATTTACATACAATTGTACATATTTATGGGGGATGGTGTGATGTTTTGATTCATGTAAACAATGCGTAGTGATCAAATCAGGGTAATTAGTATGCCTGTCACTGCAAGTATTTATTTTTTTATGGTGGAAACATTCAAAATCCCCTCTTCTAGCTATTTGGAGATACACAATACCTTGTCATTGACTATAGTCACCCTACTGTGCAATAGAACACCAGAACTTATTCTTCCTTTCTAATTGCAACTTTGTGCAAATCGACCAACCTTTTCCTATCTCCCCTGCTCTCCTACCTGGTAATGCTAATTTTCTCATTCTCAGGAAACATTATAATTAAATAAAAATTTGTCACCTCAATAATAGATATTTCCTTATTTACACTTACACATAAAATTAATTTTAAAAAATGTCCTAAGGATATATTTTCTTTTTTTTGCTTCATGTACTTATGAGCATAATTTGATTTACAAAAGTTATGGGAAGACAAACTATTATGCTTTTGCTTGAGTTTAAATCTATATTTACTTTTATGTAAATAAATACAAAAAAATTATATTCTTGACTTTCATTTCTGTCCATGATGGATTAATAGAGAGAATAATTATAATAAAAAAATTAAGTAACCAGACAAAATATATAAAGCCATAGTTTTTAGACATTGGAGAACAGGAAGTACAGGAAAGTGATTTCTGAGTAAACAGAACAAATAGGGTAAGCTGTATGATTGCATTAGATTACAGGATAAAGAGAGTTTCCAGGCTTCAGCACAGGGAAAGGGAGCTCAAACAGAGCCTGGAGTCTCTCTTAACTAAGGAGACGGAATGCAGAGTTCACAAAGGCCAATGCATTTATAATGGAAGGGACAGAATACAGAAGAGAGAGCTGCCCATAAAGGAATTCTGAAGATCTGGCTCTCAAATAGCACGTGGAGCTCACACAACGCCAGGAATAGTTTGTGTTTCAAAAATGTTTGCTGAGCCCCATGCTATACTAATTGCTGAGCTCTACCCTAGACTAAAAGCTGTTCTAAACCTGCCTAATAAAGCTGAAAAGCAAATTTCAAAAGTATAAAACTATTTCCAAGCAAATTAACCACTTTTTAGAACAAAGCCTAAAAATATTTAAAGGAAAAAATCTAGTGTACATTTCCAAGAAAATAAACTGCATCCCTGAACGATGTCCAAAAATACTTAAAAAAATACAAAGCGTCCAGTATCCAACAATGTGAAAATCACACTGTCTGGCATCTAATAAAAAATTACCAAGGCATCCAAAGAGGCAGTAAAATATGACTTAAAATGAGGGAAAAAGTTAACTACTAGAAAGAGAAATGACATTGATGACATAATTAGTAGAAAAGGACATTAAATCAGTTATAATAAATGTACTTCTGTGTTGAGGAAGGTAGAAGCATAGTGAAGAGAGAAATATAAGAAACAAATAAAACCTAAACTGACTTTCTAGAAATGAAAAAAAATAGAATGTATGAAATAAAAAGTACACTGAATGGGATTAACAAGAAATTAGGCACTACAGAAGGAAATGTAGTGACCTTGAAGATATAGTAACCAAAACTATCCTAATTGAAACACTGAGAGATAGAAGACTGAAGAAGATGAGCAGAGCACTAGTAAACTGTGCTTCAGTTTCACTTGTCAATGAAGTCATACATGTGTCATAAGAGTTACACAGAGAGAGGAGAGAGATGAGAAGGGGGCAGAAAAAATATTTTATGAAATAATGGCTGAAATATTACCAAATTTGATAAAACCATGAGTCCCATAGATTTTAGATCAACAGAATTCAATCAGAAAACACATGAAACACACACACACACACACACACACACACACACACACACACACACACACACTCATAAACCAGATAATTGAATTGCTTAAAACCAGGAATAAAGAGAAAATAATTACATAAGTCAAAGAAAAAAAAAAGAGACATATTACATACAGAGAAACTAAGAATGACAAAGAAAGAATATAGCCAGAAAATAATGGAGCAACAAATTTAAAGTATTGAAAGAAAAAAACCTCCATCATTGTAGAAATCTATGCTTAGCTAAAATATGTTTAAAAGATGAAGGTGAAATAAAGGGTTTGTCAGACATTAACAAGCTGACAGAATTTATCACCAGCAGAGCAGCACTACAGGAAATGTCATAGTAATCCTTGAAGGAAAAAGAAAATGATGACAGATAAAAATTTATTTCTACTTAAACGAATGACAAGAACTAGAAGAATAAATATTTGGATAAATATAAAAGAGTATTCTTTCTTATTTTAAAAATCTCCTTAAAGAATACTTGTTTTAAACAAAAATGGCAACAATGTATGGTTTATAACACATGTAGAAGAAAACTGTATGACAATAGCAGTAGAAAGTTCAGGATTGGGAGAAATGAAAATAAGAGTGTTATATAGAGTTCTTATGCTATGTATAAAGTAGTATAGTATTAATTTAAGGTAGAGTACACTAGCTTAAATATATATATTATAATCCTAGAGCAAGGGCCAGCAAACCTTATAAATATTGAAAAGAATATATTATGAATACATAATGAACAATTTTATGCTAATCAATTCAACAGCTTAGATGAACAGAAAATTCTTTAATAGATAAAAACTTCTAAAGCTCAGAATAGATGACTTGAGTAGCCCAGATCACATGGTGAATTCTACCACATAATTGGGAAAGAAATCATAACAATTCTATGCAATTTTTTTTTTCCAGAAAATAGGAGAGGACACTCATTTTATGAGACCAGCATAATCCGAATACCATTAAACCAAAAACATTGTAAGAAAGCTAGAGATCAATATTCCTCATGGACATAAATGCAAGAATTAATTTAAAAACTAGTAATTTGAATTGAGCAAGGTTATAAAAGGATAATACATTATGTCCAAGTGGTGATTATCTCAGGAATGCAAGGTTGGTTTCACAGTCAATGTAATTTACAATATTAACAGACAAAAAGAAAAAAAGTATGAACGTCTTAAAAAGATGTGGAAAAACATTTGACAAAAATCAACATTCTTTTCAAATAAAAATTATTAAAATCTAGGAATACAAGAGAATTTTCTCAACTTGATAAAAAGCATCTATTAAAAACTTCCAGCTAACGTCATACTTGATAAAAGGCTGAATGATTTCCTCTCAATATTGGTAACATGGCAAAGGTGTCTACTCTCACTACTTCTCCTTAACGTTGTAGTAGAGGTCATAGTCAGTGAAATAGACAAGGAAGAGAAATAGAAGTCATACAGATTGGAAAGGAAGAAATAAGACCATCTTTATACATAGACAGCATGATAATCTATGTAGAAAATCCTGAGGAATCTGTAAAAGGTTACTAGAAGTAATATGTAAGTTTGGCAAAGTTTTAGGATACTAGGTAAACAAAATCGGTTGACTTATTTCACTTAGCGTAATTTCCTAAGGCTCATCCATGTTGCATATTGCAGGATTTCCTTCTCTTTTAAGGCTGAATGGCATTACTGTGTGTGTGTGTATATATATATATATATATATATATATGTTACGTTTTAAAAATCCATTCAACTGTTGGTGGATATTTAGGTTGTTTCTTCATATTGGCTTTGTGAATAGTGCTGCAATGAATATGAGAATACTAATATCTCTCTGAGATCTTGATTTCAATTCTTTTGGGTAAATACCAAGAAATGAGATAGCTGGATATTATGGTAGCTCTATTTTTAAGGCTTAAAGAAGCCTTCATACTGTTTTCCCCAATGGCTGCACCAGTTTTCATTTCCACCTACAATGCACCAATTTCTCCACATCCTTGCCAACAATTGCTGTCTTTTGTTTCTTGATAACAGTCATCCCAAAAAGTGTGAGATGATATCTCATAGTAGTTTTGATTTGGATTTAGCTTTTGTTGAGTATCTTTTCACGTAGCTGTTGGCTATTTGTATGCCTTCTTTGGAGAAATGTCTCTTCAAGTCCTTAGCTCATTTATTTAATTGGGCCATTCGTTTATTTTTTGCTATTGAGTTGTAGGAGGTCCTTATATGTTTTAGAAATGAAACCCTTATTATACATATTGTTTGTAAATAATTTCTCACATCTGTTGGCTTCCTTTTGCTCTCTGTTTTAAAATTTTTATTTAATTATTTATTTTGATACTGAGTTATGAGACTTGCTAAGTTTTGCATTTTTAACAGCGATGAGGTTTCACCATGTTTCCAAGGCTGGTCTTGAACTCCTGGGGTCAAGGCATCTACCCGCCTTGGCCTCCCAAATTGCTGAGATTACAGGCATGAGCCATCACCCCCAGCCCCTTTTTGCTCTTTTGATTGTTTCTTTTGCTGTGCAGAAGCTTTTTAGTTTGATGTAGTTTGTTTATTTTTGCTTTTGGTGTAATATTCATAAAATAATTGATAGACCAATGTCATGTGAAATAAATCAGTCACAGAAGGACAAATAGTTCATGATTTCACTTGTATGAACTATCTAAAATAGTCAAATTCATAGAAGTAAGGAATAAAATGGTGATTGCCAGGGGTTACAGGAAGGGAGAAATAGTGAGTCATTAATCAATAGGCCCAAAATTTTGGTGACACAAGATGAATGAGTTCTAAAGATCTGATGGGCAACATTATGCCCATCAATACAATATTATATAGATAATAATATTGTATGGTGCACTTAAAAATCTATTAAGAGGGTAGATCTCATGTTAAGTGTTCTTACCATAGAAAATTATAAAAGCATGTCTGGGGAACACTAAAAAAAACTTCAACCCAAACCAAATGAAACAAAAATCCAAAAAAAAATGACAGATGGCCAGTGGGTGAATAAAAACCCCAGCATCCTAACCCATCAGGTGGAATAATTCTGAAGTGTGTTCCACACTGTCCCTGAGTTCTCAAATGGTATTGAGACGTTTTTGTCCATAGGAATAATCTCCCTGATAACTCACCATATATATGTTTCCTTCCCTGCCCTGTCTCACTTCCCACTCCTCCTTTGGTCCTATTGAGTACAATAAACTATTTGTACTTGTTGGGGCTCAGGACATACCACCCCAAAATATGAATGTGAGTAACCAGAACATGCCACCCCAAAATACACATCTTTAGCATATTTTGCACAGGTTATTTTGAGAAACTGGAGATACAGGAGTAACTCCTAAAAGCTTCCCTTTTATAAAGAAAATTTGCATCTATAAAGTAAATCTGCATTAGTAAAGATATCTGCGTTAGTAAAGATATCTGCATCAGGAAGAGGGCTGCTCCAAGACAACTTTTCTTATCTGAGAGACTTTTTATCTGTATAATAAGACAGTTTTTATTCACCATACATTTTCTCCCCTCAACTTCCCATAACTTGTTTCTTCCATTCTCCATAGACCCCAGGCCTTTATTCTTTGCTGAAATTCAGGATGCTATATAAGCTTTAATTATCTGAGCTTCTTTGGGTTTCATATTTTGTGGGATTTCCATGTGTATGCGTGTAATTAAAATGGTTTATCTCCTATCAACCTGTCTTATGTTGATTTATCTTTATTGTATTTATTTTTAAAAATTTATTTTCAATTATCGTGTAATAATTGTACATATTTATGGGATATAGAGTAATATTTTGTTACATGTATACAATGTGATTATAATCAAATTAATTACCATATACATCACCTCAAAGTTTTATTATTTCTTTCTATTAGGACCATTGAAAATCCTCTCTTCTAGCTATTTGAGAATATATAATCAGTTATTATTAACTGTAGTCACCCTACAGTGCTATAGAACACTATAACTTATTCCTCCTATTTATCCATAACTTTATATCCATTAATCAGACTCTCCTTGTTCTCCCTTCCTGTCTACCCTTCACATTCTCTAATAACCACAATTCTCTTTTCTAATTCAGAGCTCAACTTTTTTAGCTCCCACATATGAATGAGACTTGGGGGAATGTTGAGGAGAAATAATTGCATTTTGCAATGTGAGAAGGACATGAAATTTGGGAGGGACCAGGGGAAGAATAATATGGTTTAGATTTGTGTCCCTGCCCAAATATCATGTCAAATTGTAATCTCCAATGTTGGAGGAGGGGTCTGGTGGAAGGTAATTAGGTCATGGATGTAAACTTCTCCCTTGCTATTCTCATAATAGTGAGTTCTCATGAGATCTGGTTGTTTAAAAGTGTGTAACACCTCTCCCTTCTCTCTTTTCCTCCTGCTCCAGTTATGTAAAATGTGCCTCCTTCCTCTTTGCCTTCTGCCATGATTCTAAGTTTCCTGAGGCCTTCCTAGCCATGCTTCCTGTACAGTCTGTGAAACCATGAGTCAATTAAGCCTCTTTTTGTATTGTAATGGAATTGTATTCTTGATTTCTTTTTCAGGTAGTTTGTTATTGGTGTATAAAAACAGTAGAAATTTTTGTATGTTGATTTTTTATCCTTCAACTTTGCTGAATTCATTTATTCATTCTAAGCATTTTTTCCTGATGAGGGCTTTAGGCCTTTTTATGTATGAGATTATGTCATCCACAAAGAGAGACAATTTGACTTCCTTTTTTTGCAATTTAGATGTTATTTCTTTTCTTTTCTTTTGTCTTGTTGAATTGGCTAGAACTTTCAGTACTATGTTGAATAAGATTGGTGAAAGTGGACATCCTTGTCTTTTTCCCATTCCAGTTCCATTCAGTATGATGTTAGCTTTGAGTTTGTCATATATAACCTTTATTGTGTTGAGGTATGTTCCTTCTATAACTACTCTGTTTAGAATTTTTATTATGAAGGGATGTTGAATTTTATAAAATGATTTTTTTCTGCATCTATTGAGATGATCACATAGTTTTTGTTCTTCATTTTGTTGATATGATAGATTGCATTTATTGATTTGTATATGTTAAGTCATCTTTGTATCCCTGGGATAAACCCCATTTGACCATAATGTATTATCTTTCTGTTGTGCTGCTAGAGTCAGTTTGCTAACATTTTTTTGAGAATTTTTGAGTCTGTTTTCATTAGGGCTATTGGTCTGCAGTTTTCTTTTTTGTGTGTCCTTGTCTGTTTTTGGTATTAGGATAATGCTGGCCTCATAGAATGAGTTAGAAAGAATTCCCTCTTCAACTTTTTGGAATAGTTTGAGAGGAATTTGTTTTAGTTCTTTCAGAGTTTGGTAGAATCAGTAGTAAATTTATTTGATTGTGGGCTTTTTTTTGTTTTTTAAATTGGGAGACTTTTTATCACTAATTTAATCTTGTTACTCATTATTAGTAAACTCAGATTTTCTATATCTTCCTGGTTCAATCTTTGTAGGTTATATATGTCCAGAAATTTATCTATTTCCCCTATGTTTTTCAACTTGTTGAGAGTTTTTTCATAAACATCTCTAATTATCCTTCGTATTTCTGTGGTATAAGTTGTTCTTTCCTCCTCTTTTTAATTTTTTATTTTATCTATTTGGGTCTTCTCTCTTATTTTCTTAGTTAGTGTAGCTCATTATTTGTCAATTTTGTTTATTTTCACAAAAAACAATTTTTTCATTGATGTTTTGTATTTTTTAGTTTCAATTTAAAAATTCTGCTCTAATTTTTATTTCTTTTTTTTCTACTAATTTTGGATTTGGTTTGTTCTTGCTTTTCTGGTTCTCTGAGCTACATGATTAGGTTATTTTTTTGAAATCTATCTACTTCTTTAATATAGGCGTTTATTGCTATAAACTTCCCTCTTGGCACTGCTTTTGCTGTATCCCATAGGTTTTGGCATGTTGTGTTTTAATTTTCATTTGTTTCAAGAAATTCTTAAATTTCCTTCTTATTCATCAACTTACTAGTCATTCAGGAGTCTGTTTTTAAATGTATATGTATTTATATATTCCCAAAGTTTCTCTTTTTATTAATTTCCAGATTTTTTCCATTTTGGTCTGAGAAAATAATTGCTATGATTTTGATTAAAATTTTTTTGAGACTCATTTTTAGCTCTAATGTAGGGCCTTTCCAATGTTCCATGTGCTGATTAGAAGAATGTGTATTCTGCAGCTGTTTGATGAAATGTCCTGTAAATGTCTATTAGGTCATAATGGAGTATAGTGCAGTTTAAATTGATGTCTCTATGTTGATTTTTTGTCTATATGACTTGTTCACTGCTGGGAGTAGGATGTTGAAGTTCCCAAATTTTATTTTATTAGGCCTTATCACTCTCTCTAGCTCTGATAATATTTGCTTTGCATATCTGGCTGCTCTGGTGTTGGGTGCATATATCTTTATAATTATATCCTCTTGCTGAATTGATTTTTAAATCATTATATAATAATATTTTTGTCATTTTTTGTGTTTTTTTAATTAAATCATTTTATGATAATATTTTTGCCACTTTTTGTCTTTTTTAAATTTATTTTTTAAAGTTTTTATTTTTATGAAAAATAGAGAGGGGGTCTCACTCTGTTGCCCAGGGTGGCCTTGAACTCCTGGGCTTAAGAGATCTATCCACCTCAGCCACCCAAAATGCTAGATTACAGGCATAAGTTACCATGCCTAGCCTATTTTTATGTTATTTGACATAAGATATATTTTGTTTACCATGAGTAACACTACTTCTGCTTACCTTTGCTCTTCATTTGCGTGGAATATCTGTTTGTATTTCTTTACTTTCTATTTCTGTGTCTTCACAGGTGAAGTGAGTTTCTTGTAGGCAACATATAGTTGGGTCTTGTTATTTTTTTTATTCATTCAGCCAGTCTATATCTTTTGATTGGGGAATTTAAGTCGTTTACATTCAAGGTTATTATTGATAGGTGAGGACTTACTCCTGTAATTTTGTTGTTTTCTGGTTGTTTTGTGTGTATAGTCATTTCTTTATTCCTCTCTTATTGCTTATCTTTGAGGTTTGGTGGTTTTCTGTAGTGACAGTTTGACTCCTTTCCCTTTGTCATTTGTGCATTACACCTACCAGTGAGTTTTTAGTTTTGTGTGTTTCATGGTGGTAGATATTGTCTCTTCATTTCTAAATGTTACTCTTTTAGCATTTCTTCTAGGGCTGGTCTAGTGGTGATGAATTTTCTTAGTATTTGCTTGTCTGGGAAGGACTTTATTTCTTCTTTATTTCTGAAGGATAACTATGGTGGGTATAGTATTTTTGTCTGACAGCTTTTTTTTTCTTTCAGCTGTTTTGAATATATGATTTCATTCTCGACTTCCCTGTAAGGTTTCTGCTAATATAACTGCTATTAGTCTGATAGGATAACTTATGTATGACTTTACACTTTGCTATTGCTGTTTTTAGAGTTCTCTCTTTGTCTTTTGACAATTTGACTGTAATGTACAAGTTTTCTAAGTTGAATCCACAAGAGAGTCTTTGAGTTTCTTGTATCTGGATGTCTGTATCTCTCCCAACCTACTTGGGAATCTTTGAGTTTCTTGCATCTGGATGTCCATATTTCTCCCAAGATTTGGGAATTTTTCAGCTATTGTTTTATTAAACAGGTTTTTTTTTTTTGCTTTTTAATAACCTTTCCTTTTGTAATTCTCATAATGTGAATATTTGTTCACTTAATGGTATTCCATACGTCCTGAAGGCTTTCTTTTCATTCTCTTTTTTCTTTTGTCTGACTGGGTTATTTCAAAAGACCTGTTTTTATGTTCAGAAGTTCTTTTTTCTGCTTGATCTAGTTTATTGTCAAAGCTCTCAATTGTATTTTTAAATTTCATTCACTGAATTTTTCAGCTACACACTTTCTGTTTGGTTCTTTTTTTTTTAAATGATGTCTACGTCTGCTGAATTTCTAGTTCAGGCTATAAAGTGTTTTTCTGATTTTGTTGCATTGCCTGCATTCTCTTGTATCTTGCTGAGTTTCCTTAAGTTTATTATTTTGAATTCCTTTTCAGGCATTTCATAAATTTTCTTTTCTTTGGGGTCTGTTATTAGATAATTATTGTGTTACTTTAGAGATAATATGTTTCTTTGATTTTTAAATGTTTCTTGTGTCCTTTTGTTGATATCTATGTATCTGGTTGAAACAATCACTTCTACCGATTTTATGGAATAGCTTTCATAGGGAAAGATTTTTTTCTTGTAGATGTTTCCTACAGTGTCATTTGAGTAGAGTGCTTTGACATTGGTTCTGGCTGGGCAAAATAGTGTATTCTCCATATTATTTCTTCAACTGTAATCAATGTCAACAGTGTCTGTGAGTTTCTCAGTGGCCTAGGCTGTGGTTGTTTGTAAAAGCTGTGATGTAGCTTTATTGGGGGTGAGGACACTGGGCAGGCAGGTCCTCAAAACCTATGGGGGAGTTTGCATGTTTATGGTGGCTTTGCTGCTGGAGGAGGTGGGGTTGCCAGTTTCAGTGTGTTCCAGGTATTCCTGTCCTCAGGCCCCTGGGAAATTGCTCATGGGCACACAGCTGTTCTGTGGCTGGATGGGGTGGGAATGCTGGTGGCAGCTGTTAACCCAGATCCTTGGGTTCTTAGCGGGGCTTGCATGGCATGTGGCTGCTTCCATTGCTGGAGAGGGCAGGGTCAGAGGCAGTAGCAGTGGGGCCCAGGCAGATGGCTCTCAGGCTATGGGGAGTCCACACATTAGTTTTCTCTGTATTGGGGGCAGCCTTCCTGATGGGCTAGACCACCTGTTCCTTGGGGTGTGGGGAGATACATGGGCTCATCTGGCATGGTCATGGCTGTACCACTGGGTTCAGCTGGTGTTGCAACCCTGCAGCCATCTGGGTGGATATTGGTGGATATCAGTGGGGTTCCAGGGACGTGGAGATGCAGGGGCTATTGGTCTCCAGAGCAGGATGCACTCCGGTGGTGGCCCTGCTTTCAAAATTGTCCTGTGTTACAGCACTCTGAATCCCGGGGAATAGAGGATTTTCAGAGGGAATTCTTCTGTAGAATAATGCAGTATTGTGGACTCCAGGTAGTTCTTTATACTCAGTTCAGTGCTTGTGAGGACTATGAGGCTCTCCTGTAGCCTGGATTGCAGGCATCCATGATGAAAGTGTGGACTTTTAGACTTACTTTTTTCTTAAAATGGGGAGACCCTATTGGCTTTGAATTGATATCATCTGGGTGCTTTGCTTACCTCTTTATAATGCCTTTCTGAGTTTCTATACCTCAGAGGGCCTTTATCACTTATTGGCTGAATTCCAGTGTTGTTCCTTAGGGGAACACCTATTCAATATGTGGCTATTTATTTGTTCTTTGGGACCTTCTTTGTGGAGGAGGTGACTGCTGAGTGCCTACGGGCAGTCATTTTGATCTTATGTCAAGTTAATTTGTAGCCCAGCCAGGGAAACTACAAGAGTTAAGGGAAGACATTTTCCCCACTTATACACTAAAAAAAAAGTGGTCTTTTTAATCCTTAAAAATTAATTGGTAGTCTTTAGTACTGGTTCAATTAATTAGTAATTATTATATTACTTCACTATGAAATTTGTGCTTGGAAGAGTTCTAAAAATTGTGGACTCTGTCATCCTACATGTTTTGAAATAATTTTATTAGCTTGAATGGCAATAAAGGTTAAGATAATAAAATGCTAAAAAGGAATTAGAAGTTTAAATTAACTAAATAATACTCTTTACAGTATCACCAAAATATGAAATACTTAGGGATAAAGTTGACAAAAGTTGGTTAAGATCTGTGCATTAAATAGTGCAAAGCATTGCTAAGATAATTTCAAGACAAATAAATAGAAGGAAATACCAGGCTTATAGACTGGAATAGTCAATATTGTTAAAATGTTACTGATCTATATTAAAGCAATTCCAATAGAAATTCCTGCAGAATTTTTTAGTAGAAATTGATAAACTGATTCTAAAATTTATGTGGAAAGGTAATGAATCAAGATACCAAAACAATTTTGAGAAAGAAAAAAGATTTTTCATATTTGTAATATTGTGATTTATAATAGAATATATATATACACACATATGTATATGTGTGTGTGTGTGTGAGTGTGTGTGTGTGTATATATATATATATACACACACATATGTACATATATTTGGTCTTCCTCCTCATTTAAAGATATTTAGTTCCTATAATACTTGAAATCTCTAGAGTGATGAGTGTCTTTTTTAGGTGAATGAGACAACTATTGACTGGGGGCCCTTAGATAGCTTTAGGATTGGGGCTAGTTACCAGAAAAACTAAGGCAGGATTAGAGGACTGGGACTTTTACTCTCACCCCTTAATAGAGTTTAGATATTTGTCTCCTTCAAATCTCATGTTGCTATATAATCCCCAATGTTGAAGGTGGGGCCTGGTGTGAGGTTTTTGGGTCATGTGGGCAGATCCCTTAGGACTGGCTTGGTGCTATTCTCCCAGTAGTGAGTAAGTTCTCACTCTTAGTTCCTGTGAGATCTGTTGTTAAAAAGAGTCTGGGACCTCCCCTATTTCTTCCTTCCTCTTTTGTCATGTGATGCTTGTCTCCATTCACCTCTGCCATGAGTAGAAGCTTCCTGAGGCCCCCTCCAAAGCAGATGTGAAGCCATGATGATTCTTGCACAGCCTGCAGAACCGTAATCAAAATAAACCTTTTCTCTTTATAAATCACGCAGTCTCAAGTATTCCTTTATAACAATACAAAACAGGGGAGCTGAAGGTTAAATTGATCAACAGTGGTCAATGATTTAATTAATCATGTTTACATAATAAAAATTTGATAAAACCCCTACAGGACTGGATTTGGAGTGCTCCTGGATACCTGAACATGTGGAGCCTCCTGGAGGGTGGCAAGCCTGGAGAGTGCATGGGAGCTCTGCACTACTTTCCATATGCCTTGTTCTATGCATGTCTTCCATTTGGCTGTTCATCTGTATCCTTTGTAAATACACTTTACCATAAACTGATAAATGTAACTAAAGCATTTCCCTGGGTTCTGTGAGTTTCTATAACAAATTAATTGAACCCAAGAAGGGGGTCTTGGGGACCCTGATGAATAGTCTGCCAATGAGATTCACAGGCCACAACCTGGGATTTGATTGGCATCTGAAGTTGGAGGCAGTATTCTGGGACTGAGTGCTCAACCTGTGGGATCTGATGCTATCTCCGGGTAAGTAGTGTCAGAATTGAACTGAATTAGAGGATACCTAGCTGGTGTTCACTGAATTGCTTGGTGTGAGGGGGAAAACACCCACATATCTGTGGTTGCAGAAGTGTTCAGTGTTGATGTGTGAAAGAATGGGGAAAACACTTTGAGTTTTCCTATTTATATGCACAGCTGACTTTTAACAAAGTTGCCAAAGTATTTCAATGGAAAAAGGTTAAATTTTTCAACAAATGGTGCTAGAACTATTAGACAGCCACATGCAAACAAATAAACAAACACAAGACCTTAACTTATACTACATGTACCCATTAATTTGACATGAATCAGACCTACATATAACCTGAATGAATTATAGACCTAAACCAATAAAATTTCTAGAAGAAAACACAGGCTAAAACATTAGTGATCATGAGTTTGGCAAAGCTTTCTTAAATAAGACACAAAAAGTATAACCTGTAAAAGAAATAATCAATAAAATTTGACTTCTTTAAAATTAAATAATTTGTTCTTCAAATAACACTGTTAAGATAATTTAAATGCAAACGGCAGACTTGGAGAACTACTTGTAAAACATATGTGACAAATACGTTGTGTCTAGAATATATATATCTAAAATGTTTACAATCAACTGAGTTCACAATGAAAAAATGAGCAAAATATTTGAATAGACACCTCACCAAAGAAGATACATAAATGATCAATAAGCCTGTGAAAAGATGTTTAGTATCCTTAGTCATTAAAGGAAAGTGAGTTGAAACTATAATGATATACCACTACACACCAAATAGATGATTAAAATTAAAATGTACAACTATATTAAGTATTGATAAGGATGTGAAGTAACTAGAATGCTCATACTCTGCTATAAGAATGTAAAATGGTACAAATACTTTGGAAAACATATTTGTAGTTTATTAAAAAGTTAAGTGGGCATAACTGCTGTATGCCTCAACCAATCTACTATTATTAATTGCCCAAGAGAATTGATAGTATATGTTCACATAAAATCTTGTATATGAATATTTAGAATAGCTTTGTTTGTTAAAGCTGCAAACTGCAACCAACCCTATGTCCATCAATAGGTGAAAGAAAAAATAAATTGTGATATATACATACATTGGAATACTACTCAGCAAAAAAAGTAATGAACTATTGATAAAGATATTAACATGAGTAAATTTCAAAAGATATTATGCTAGTGAAAGAAGCTGGACCAAAAAAGTACATTATGAACTGTATATTCCATTTAAGTATAATTCTAGAAAATGAAAACATATTTATACTGATGTAATGCAAAAGGTCATTGCCTAAGGATGGGGACAAAGGGAGGAAGGGATTACAAATGGACACATGGAAACTTTTGAGGGTGAATGTTCATTATTTTGATTGTGGTAATGGTTTTATGTCTATATCTACATGTTAAAGCTTCTCAAATTGTACATTTATATATGTACAGCTTATTGCATGTCAAATATATTTCAATAAACTGTAAAGAAAAAATAATAAACAATAACAAGGACAAAACCCTAAATAATTTACACTTTTTTGCCTAAAGTACTTTTTTTACTTGGTATTATTAAAACAATTTATATATTATATATGAATTTGCATAATAGTTGATTTTTTCATCTTGAAAATATTTTTACACGAATGGTTAAAACTAGAGTTTTTCTTATTCATTATACAACATCACAATTTCTTATTCAGTAATTTCTTATTCGTTATACAACATCATAATTAAATATACACCGTATGAAAATCTATGTAAGCAAAACGGACCAGTTCAAATTAGAAAGCAATCCAACCCAAAAATTCTTGATGAAACTTTTTTTTTATGAGGCAGGGTCGCACTCGGTCACCCAGGCTAGAGTGAAGTGGTGTGATCAGAGCTTACTGCAGCCTCGACCTCTTAGTCTCCAGTGATTTTCCCACCTCAATCTCCCAAGCAGCTGGGACTACAGGTGTGCACCACCATGCCTGCTTAAGTTTTAAACTATTTTTTTTTGTAGAGGCAGAGTCCCTATAAATGTTGTCCAGGCTGGCTTCAAACTTCTTGGGCTCAAGCAGTCCTCTCTCCTTGGCCTCCTAAAGTGTTGGCATTATAGGTGTAACTACCATGCCCAGCTGAAACATTTTTTCTGTCCCTTTTTTTTTTTTTTTTTAGAGATGAGGGTCTCACTATGGCTCCCAGGCTAAAGTGCAGTGACTATTCACAGGCATGATCCCACTACTGATTTACGTGGGAAATGTTTTTTAATGTGCTTGAATATTGTTTGATTTCACAACTGAGAATTTTGCATTTTTAAGTTCCAGCCTTCATCCCTTCCTGAAAGGAGAGGATTGAAGGCCCAGGATGGCTGGTTATGGGCAAAGTGAAGTCAGCCTGTTTTGTGCAAAGGAAACCAGTTGCTGAGGCTTTAGTATTCTGCCTCTTCAACTAAATTTTAATTGTAGATGTACAAGATCAATACTGGAAGATAACCAGCATCGGAAATGGATGGAATAACTACCAAAATAGGAAAATACCAAAAAGATAAATGAACTATGGTAATAGAAAAAATAGCTAACACTTGTTTTTCCGGAGTTTAAAAAATTTCTTCACATACATTATCTCCTTTAAAGGATACTTGTTACAGTCCCTGAAACAAATTAGGTATGCAATAAAAGCTTGCTGAATGGAGGAATTAGAATTCTTACCAGTGTCTAGCACATGGTAGGCACTCTGTGTTTGGAGACAATTATCCATTTGTTTCTTACATTTCTGCATATCTGGTGAGCAGAGAAATTGATTCCCTTGTTATGAACTGTCTCTTCAAAGATGTTTGTGTAGTAAACTGACTTGGAAGATAGAGATAGTGTCTCCTCCAGAACAGTGGCAAGGCTTGCTTACTATCCAATATGATAAGTATATCTTCTTTAGGAGCAAAAGTCAGAAAAGTTTCCCTCCTATTATAGAAGATTTGGGATGTTATGCTGAGGATTCCTCCTCTGTAATATACTATACTACACAGCAGGTATCATTTGGCCCTCTTTGTTTTACATTATAGAAATTGAGCCTTGGGGAACAGGCATGAATGTTGATGTTCTGGCTATAGGCATTGCTCTGAGCAGTCAACTCTCTGTCTCTGATCCAGAAGTCTCATTTTTTTCTACCTGGATCCATTAGACTATGAGAGGCTAATGTGTTAATTTGTAAGTAGGTTAAAATCTCAGATACTGCACAGTTTTTGATTCTCTATACATGCTTTTGATTTTCTATACATGATTCTCTATACATGCTATGCACTAGAGTGCATAATCTCAGGAAAGCTTAAAAATCAGAATAAGTAGCAAAATATATTAGATGAACAAAATCTAACCAAAAGTACGACTTCCCCAACTGTGCAGAACAAAGTTACTATCTTACCTCTTTCTGAGGAAAAATAGAAACCATCTTGCAGTTGGGAAGAATAAGAGAAGTGAAAAAGCCTAATTGATGGTGAGGTAAAAGGCCAAAGCAATTGCAGAAATGAGAAGAAAACATAAACATTGGAAGACAATAGAATCCACACATATGAGAAGTTAAACATAATCTTAAGGAGAAGTTGATTCAGGAAGATTTCAAAGAAATATTGTGCCATTATGCTGGTATTGCTTCTTCATCAATCTCTGGAAGGATTCACAAAATACTACAGAGAGTGGTTGTTTCTGAGAAGGAGAATCGGGTGGGAGACAGAGCGCTACTTTGAGTATTTTAAATTTTGTACCATCTGCAGCTAGATTTATTTTAAAAACATATACATATATATATAATTTTAAAAACCTTTAAATGACTTTTAAAGTAAAAAAACACTAATTTTTTTAGATTAAAAAACTTATATAACAAGGATATAACTGTTTAAAAGATTTACTAAGGACGTTTCTTTCCAGGGTTGCTGGCAGTTTGGTTTTATGGAGGTAAAGACATCTTTACCTCTGAAACTGACTACTTTTGTTAAAAAAATTCTCCAGAATAGGCTCTTTCATTCCAGGTATGTAAGATAAGTAAATACCCACCCAAAGCCCTTGGATAAAAGTATGAGGTTACTTTGAATCAAAATGGATGCATTGTGTTCTGTTTAATAATGTCAATTAGGTATACATATTTTACTTCTAAAAGAGGAGACAGAGGTAGTTTTCCTCAAAGATATTCAATAGGGACTATTAGTGCCCTGTACTGGGTTTGTTTAAGATTGAATGATTAAGAATTTGAGATGGTCTTGTCAGGGCTATAGTGCTTGCTTGTAGTTGTGCCTTTCGGAAGTCAAAGGGGTATAGTTCAGCCAGGTTTAGAGCAATTCATAAGGAAGGCTGGTTTGGGGCACAGAATGTGTCTCTTGCTTGAGTTCCCTGGCCCAGCACCAGGAGAAGAACTGCCATAGCAAATTGGTCTGGATGGCTCTGATGGCCATTGGCAGAAACCAAAGGGGTGGTTGGCTGTCTGAGGAGGCTCAGACAGTAGTCATTAGAAATTAACATTTTAGATTAATTAAACTATGCTGGAGGTCCTTGGGAATATCTCCGGGGAAGAGCCATGAGAAAAAGACGGCATCTTTTTGCAACTGTAGAAAGGGGCTTGGAATTACAGTGATAGCGATAAACTTTTTTGGTACTCTACAGTGTTAAAATTGAACATTATGATTATTTGTTTAAGCATGTTTAGATTTGTTTAAACATTCTCATCCTTTAGTAATTTAACCATTTAAGACATTGATAAAGTCGGGACTCCAGCTTGAATCTAAGTAGGATTTGGACATGGCTAGAGTAAAAGTGTGGGTTGGGCTAACAGATGTCTATTTGCAGGGGAGGCTTGAGGAATATATGGGGAGAATGGGCCAGGTTTGCTGAAAACAAGCAGTCTTTAGTGAAAAAGACTTAGTCATCAGTAAGGATGGCATACTCACAATAGAGTGTAGTTGTTATTGGACTTCTGTTTGAGTCCCACATCATTCAGGAAAGCTATAGAAAACAGGAAGAACTGTTTCAGGGAAAGTTTGTAAAACATTGAGGACCCCCCAGGAATACTTTGGAATCCTGCAAACAAAAGCAAACAATAAGAAGCGACATATATCTTTTGCTTTGCCATAGACCCTTGCATAGGTTAAGTCTCTGAGAAAGCCAGACAGTTCTACTGTAAGCATCACCAACATGATAAATTGAGTGCAGAGCTTCCTTCCTCAAGATGCTCACTTCCAAATTGAAGTCTCATTGAGTACATCTTATTGGTAGAGCCTGGGTCATTTGCCTAAGTCCTAGTTGCAAGGGAGGCTGTTTCCTGAGTTCTACCTTGAGGATGAGGGACTCATAAGCTTAAAAATCTGCCAAACAGAAAGAGAAATCTTGTCAGTCAGGACATCTACAAATGTCTACAACAACGTGTACCTCTGAAGTTAAGCAGCAAGTATTTGAAATTGTAGGGCAAGGAATCGGAGCGCTAGCATTGGAAGTGGTTGGCTTGTGGGTCATAGGGTAGTAAGAATTTACCAACACCAGTATAAGTTTGAAAAGGAAAGTTTTATTAGATAGAAAAAACATTGCTGAAGAGTGCAGCGGGGTGTCTCAGCAAGAGAGGACTGAACACAATGGAGTGGATTTTTCTTAGGAACATTTATGGACCTTAAAATAGGAGCTTAAGGGTCATTTGGACCATATTAGCCACATAGGTCATGATAAATGATTACATTTGTAGACATTTTTGTGCCTTAATGTCAGCAAGGACTGCACAATGAGTTTCAACATGCATGCATTCTGGAGATAAATAGAAATTCTAGTTGTTTTGGGGAAAGAAGCCTGGTACCAGATGCTGGCTTTAGATAATAAGGAAGTCTAATTACTTCTAAATTCCCCAGGTAAGGAGTTTTGCTTCTGGATGGCCTGCTTGATGGTCACCAGGTGATCATTTCTCTCCTCAGAAGTTCCTATTTTAATATGAAAATATAAATAGTTTTGAAAATGTCTTAGCTATATCTACCTGTTACTTTTATTGTGGGTAATCACCTAGAACAGGGGTCTTAAATCTAAGCAGGATCCAGATATTTCTAGTGTTACTGTGTAGGGGTGGAAAAATAATTTTCCCTCTATCCTCCATAGTTCTTAGTTGAGACAGATCCCTGCAATAAAAAATAAATTAACAAGAGAAAAACAAGCAAAATTTAAAAACATGTTGTCTTATTCTGTTTGGGCTAATACAACAAAAATACCTTAGACTGAGCAATTTATAAACAACAGAAATTTATTTCTCGCAATTCTGGAGGCTGGGAATCCCAAGATCAAGGCCTCAGCAGATTTGGTGAAGGCCTGTTTCTTGTAGATGGTCCTTTTTCTGTGTACTCACATGGTGGAAGGGGTGAATACTGTGTCCTCCTTTCAATCTCTTTTGCAAGGAAACTAATGTCATTCATCAGGGCCCACTGCTTAATGCCCATCACAATGCAGATTAGGTTTCAAGATGAGTTTGGTAGGAACATAAACATTCAGACCATAGCACATGCACACATCCTATATGCATGAGACATGACTCAGAGAAAGGAGTGAATATCTAAAGTAGATCTCAAAGGGGTGGTTTAAACTTCAGGCTTAAATACCATCATTCTCTGAAACAAAGAAAGAAGGATGGAAAGGTCTGGTTAAGATGAGAAGGCTGGGAAAGGACCTTAAACAAATCTAAGGGTTGCTATGCAGATTTGAGTCAATGCTTTCTCCATTGATTAAGAGTTCTACTGATTTAGTCATCATTTTCTTCTGCTACAGAGAGGGAGATAACTTTACAAATGGAGATTTCTATTAAATGTAAATTTCTCTTACAAAAGGGCAACTTTTCAGAGCTGTTCCTGTGTCTGCACTTCCTCAAAGTAACCAACTCAAAATAATCCTTATGCCAGAAAGGCATATTTTGGGATGGCATATTCTGATCTCCTATAGTCATATTTTGGGATGGCATGTCCCCCTTATGTAGAAAATGGTGGATTAACATTGAGGAAAGTGAAGCTGACAAGCATAAGCACTAAGAACCCTCACGAGAGAGGAATTCATTCTTAGGTTTTAAGTTGCCCCTTAGAAAGGGTAATTTTAATATGTTCATGTTATTTAAATTCATCTCCCAGGCTAGCCCTCCTTGGACTCTTATGTGGTGCAAGACAGAAATGGAAAATGTTTTTTACTTTGTTAAAAGAAGAACTTTAGAAACATTAAATTTAACAGAATTTGAGCAAAGACTGATTCATCAATCAGGCAGCTTCCAGAACCAGAATAGGTTCAGAGCAATTCCAAGGCTGCCATGTGACCAGATAACATTTATGGATAGAAAAAAGGAAGTGACAAACAGAAAACAGAAGTGAGATACAGAAACAGCTGGATTGGTTACAGCTGGGTCTTTGCCTTACTAGAACCTGCTGTGATTGGCTGAGACTCAGCTACTTGTTACAGGAGTCGGTTACAGTCTGTTTACACATCAAATTACATTACAGTTCATTACGGGGAAACCTTTAGGCTGAACCTAAATATGTAAACCTTTAGACTGAACTTAAATATGTAAATATGAACTTAAATAAATATGTAAATTTCTAAGGAGTAGGTTACAGTCTGTTTACACATCAAGTTAGGTTATAGTTCATTATGTATGGAATAACCTTTAGGCTGAACTTAAATATGTAAGGAGGCAGCTTTAGGTCAAACTTAATTTAACAACTTAAATCTCTTGAAGACATCAAGTGAATAAGAAGTTTACACTCAGGCTCCTCCAAGAAGGCCTAAAACAAGGCGGAAAAGTACATTTCCAGCTTCACAATGCACCATCATCCTCTACCGCTGAAAGAGCACAGATGGTGTCAGGAAAGATTCAGGGAAGGCTGAGATGCAGTAGCATGCAGGGCCCATGTGGTCACCTGGCAAGAAGCCACCAGGAATCCTAGACATAATTGAGGGTGGATCTTAGAATATGGATATAAAAGCAAGGAAAAATTTAAAAAATTGCTTGCAAGGTGTCCTAGAACCTGGGAGAAAAAGCAGTTTATACATGTATTTTATTTTTGAGCTATCATTATATTCTTGGGATTGGTTTGCTGCTAAATAGGACTATTTCCAGATACATGAAGTCACTACTCAGATTGAATTCCGATAACTACAAAAAGTTTTTATTTTAAATGGCACCTTACCATGTATTTAAAGTAAACACTTAGATATTAATGTATATTAGTGATGGATGCATATTAGCAAATATTAATTGGTTTTATAGAGGAGAAGTATACATATGTAAGACTTAAAGCGAATATATGATATACAAAGAACTATTTTTAGTGATTAAATTGAATTGCTGGCATATTGCAATATTTCAAAAGTCCCTGGTGGGAGATTTGCTTATATTCTGGAACTTTACTTTATTGAAAAAAAACTCCTCAATGTTATAAAACTTGACTATTTTCAGGAAGCAAAAAGCATTTTCAAATATAAGTTGTTCAAGGAACATTAGGTCTCTTATTGCTTGAATCAATGGGGAAAAAGCTAAATGATTTTTGAAAAAGGTTTGAAGCAACCAAAAAGATAATCTTTCTTTTCTTCTGGAAGTCAACTTAAATGATGAACAAGTATAGTGAAATGCCTAGTTGTTAAATTTTGACTTTATTTACACATTAAATTACAAAAATAGAAGGAAGCTCTGTGCCATTTAAATTTTGCAATGTGAGGTTTATAACTTCACCAGAGCTGAAAACAAATGAATATTTTTGCAATAAGATTTTCAATAAGAGTGAGGATGAAACAAAAACTTCACAGCAATTAAAATCTTATAAAGAATAAAATTAATTTCAAACTGCTTGGAACTTTCAGAACTCCATGTTACCAATGATACTTTAATTTTTAAATAGGTAAGTTTAAGGAAAAAATTATATTCTTAAAAACAAAAGGCTCTGAAAGAGCAAGATTTTCTGTTTTAAGGGAAGCTTTGTCCTTTAATTCCTTTATTTATTGTGTTTGATCAAAGTAGTCAGGGTCAAGTGTGCAGACCTGTTACATGAGATACACATTTGGGGAGTAAACGTCAGTGAGAGATAAAGTGAGTTAAGCAGAGGCTTTCTGGACTGAAGCCCAACAGGACTGATTTACTTGGAAAGAATGTAAGCTGACAAGCTCCTTCAATTCAGGGTCAGGAACATGATCTAGTTGGTGATGCAGCTGTTTTATGAAAGGAGCTTTATTCTGGGCCTTCATTGTTATCCTCCTGATAAATTATTTTGAGTACAAATGCTTTCTTGAAGAGCACAAAACATTTTATGAAGTAATTTTGGAGGATATGTATATTATACATATGTATATATATATGAATGATATTCTAGTACTAATAATTTGAATGTAACCTTGACACACTTCATTTTCTCAATTTTAATACATGAAATGACTTCTTTATAGATCAATGTGATGGCCATTGAAGAAAAGGTAGTATTTAGAGGCTGTATTAGTGCAAGAATACCAATTTTCAGGTTAAGATGCCCAGCTATATGGATAGTGCAGTTTACTGCAAAATAAATCAGAAGTCAGAGGCACAGCTCAGGGTTGAATTTTATTCCAGAGTTCCTGATCTATATCGCCCAGCAGGGATGATAAATTAGGGCAGCTGCAACTGGTTCCATGTTTTCTGGGATCTTGAATGACTGGGAACCTGGTGGTATTCAAAGAAGCATCTGTTTTTTATTTTTTAATATTTTTGGGGATGGAGTTTCGCTCTTGTTGCCCAGGGTGGAGTACAATGGCGTGATCTCTGCTCACCGCAACCTCCGCCTCCTGGGTTCAAGCGATTCTCCTGCCTCAGCCTTCTCGAGTAGCTGGGATTACAGGAATGCACCATCATGCCCGGCTAATTTTTGTAGTTTTAGTAGAGACAGAGTTTCTCCATGTTGGTCAGTCTGGTCTTGAACTTCCGACCTCAGGTGATCCACCCTCCTCGGCCTCCCAAAGTGTTGGGATTACAGGTGTGAGCCACCGCGCCTGGCCAGAAGCATCTCTTTGTTTAAATCACTTACCTGACTACACACACCCTTTCATCAAGCAAAGTGAGTAAGAGTGTTTCACACCTTTATGCCTCCATTAGATTGTGCCTTGTAACATGATTTCTTCAGTGTGGCTTCCCTTGATTTTTAAAAACTGAACGTTTTTCAAAAAAACTTTGTGTTGTATTTAGTATAAATACTCTCTTTCTTTCTAAATTTATTTTATATATATATTTTGAGACGGAGTCTCGCTCTCGCCCAGGCTGGAATGCAGTGGCCCGATCTGGGCTCACTGCAAGCTCCGCCTCCCGGGTTCATGCCATTCTCCTGCCTCAGCCTCTGGAGCAGCTGGGACTACAGGTGCCCACCACCATGCCCAGCTAATTTTTTGTATTTTTAGTAGAGACGGGGTTTCACCTTATTAGCCAGGATGGTCTCGATCTCCTGACCTCGTGATCTGCCCACCTTGGCCTCCCAAGGTGCTGGGGATTACAGGCGTGAGCCACCGCACCTGGCCAATACTCTTTGTCTTACTCTGGGATATGTCCTCTTTCATCCTTTTGATATTTAAGAAATGTTTTCCCTGACACAGATTGTATTATTTGTCAATCATTCTTTTTCTCCCACACTTGCTGTGGTTCACTGTGGGTATAATATTGATCTTGGAATTGACCACGTGTCTTGCTTGGGCTAATGGAATATGGAAAAAAATGACTATACAAATTCTAATCTGAAGAGACATTGTATATTCTCTCACCCTCTTGCATTCTGCCATCTGCTACAAGTTGAATAGGCACTGGAAGCTTCTAGTTCCAATACGACAGACATATAGCACAGAAATAAACCTGATTTACAACTTGAAGTAGAACTACCTGGCCAACTTATAAACTTTTGGAAAATAAAGGAATGCTTTTTGTTACAAGCCACGAGATTTTTAGACATGTTTGTTATGCAGCAATATCAGAGCAGAATCTAACTTATACATCCTCAACTTTTAATTCTTCAAAATCAGAAATCTATAAAACCATGAAAGAAGAGTAGAATGAATATCTATATGATCTTCACTTAAATTCATCCATTGTTAACATTGTGTCATTTTTATTCCATCTGTCTTTCTTTTATTTTTGGGAGACCATTGAAAAATTTTAGGCATCTGATACTTTCATAAATACTTTAGTTTATAGAATGTCTAAGACTAAGAACTGTCTTAGACAGTACAGGCTGCTATAATAAAAATACCATACAGTGGTTGTTTAAACAACAGAAATTTATTTTTTACAGTTCCGAAGGCTGAGAAGTCTAAGATCAAGGTAATGGCCAATTTGGTTCTGGGCAAGGACCCTCTTCCTCACATGGTGGAGACAGAGAGATCATCTCTCTTGTATCTTTTCTTATAAGGGCACTAATGCCCTTATAAGGGACCTAATTACCCCTCAAAGGCACTAGCCTAATACCATTACCTTGGGAATTAGGGTTTTAACGTAAGAATTTTGGGAGGACACAAACGTCCAGTCCACAGCATAACATTCTTTCATTTCCATTAGTTCAACTTAATTTGAAATAGCGTATACATGATTAAAAATTATCTTAACTTTATCTCAAAAGAAATGCACAAAAATGATCTAAACAATGTAATCTAATACCATAGAAAAAGTGATAATAGTGTAGGGACATGGTGTATAAAAAGCAACCACAGCCGACCCATAGTGAGTTGAAACTGTCCAACAACTTCTTGGAAAACATTATTTTCAATTTTATTAAATGTAAGTAAAGATAATGATTTATAAGTGCAGCTACATATATTTTATCAGCATTACTGAGGGCTCAGGCAATGAAGTGTTTTAAGCTATCTAAGTTTAGTGGTGCATAAATCCATCCAGTGCCAACATGCTAGGGAGTGTAGAGAATTATAGGCTGGCGTGAATTCCTAATGTGACTCAACATAATGTGTGTTGCCTGCTGAACACTTTCGAATGAATTGATGAAGATTTCCATGGGCCACACTCCTTTAAACTTCATGCTCAAGGTTGTTTCTTCTACGTTAGCAATAAAGACGTGAATAAATACCCAGAAAGGAGGAAGGAAAAAAAATCACAAACAGGTGTGGTTTAAAGAGGTAAAATAGTGTAAAAGGGACTTCTGAGCTAGACTTTGGCATCAGAAAGACCTGGGTTTTTATGCTAGGTCTATCCTTCGTTTCCTAGTTATCTTGGGCAACTTTTTTTTTTTTTTTTTTTTTTTTTTAGACAGAATTTTGCTCTTGTTGCCCATCAACAGTAAGGCGAGATCTCGGCTTACTGCAACCTCTGCCTCCCGGGTTCAAGAGATTCCCCTGCCTCAGCCTCCTGAGTAGCTGGGATTACAGGCACACACCACCATGCCCAGCTAATTTTCTGTATTTTTAGTAGAAATGGGGTTTCAACATGTTAGCCAGGCTGGTCTCGAACTCCTGACCTCAGGCGACCCACCCACCTCGGCCTCCCAAAGTGCTGGGATTACAGGCTTGAGCCACTACGCCCAGCGATAGGCAAATTTTTAAACTTCTCTGTGCTTGGTTTTCTCATCTATAAAATGGGAATAATAATGTCTACCTCAGTGGGTTTCATTGACTAGCAAATTATTAATCAAATACAATTATTTATGTGTTCATATTTACAGCATCCTCTGTAACCTTCCTGCTCCACAATAGACATGTGCCTTTGCTCATTTAGCTTGTCTTCCTTTCCCCGTCTCTAAAAGACAGAGGCTTTTCAGGCTGATTCGATAATAACAGACGAAAAAATAAGAGAAAAACCAGAGTCAGAGCAGCATGCTGCTGATCACACCCCTGCAGGAGGCAACATTAATTAGGGGGACAGAACTCATTGGGAGAATGATCACAGGGGTGGGATGTAACTGGGGGGTGAAAGAAGACTCTTCTGGGGCACAGCTTACTTGGGAGGGAAGCACTGTGTCCATGAGCCCTCATATATTTTAGTAGATATAGGTTTGGATTGGAATCTGGGTTTAGTTGCAAACCACCCCAGGTTCTGGACTATGAAAGTTATAGTTCAACAGGAAACATGCGTACAGCTCTTAATACAGTGTCTTGCACATGGAAGTGGTTGGGAGCTAAGCATTTGAGTACATTTTTAGAGACAGTAGGCATCTTAGAGCCACCTAGTCCAGTGGTTCTCCAGCTTTAACTGTGAAAACCACTGAAGGTGCTTGTATAAATCATGGCTTCTGGCTCCCATATCCATGGATTCTGGTTCTAGTCTGAGGTGAGATAGAAGCTGCCACTTTCTTTATTTTTATTTGTTTCTTGCCTGATTCTTAATAAACACTCCTATGATTCTGATTCAGGTGGTCTATGAACTATAGCTTGAGCCTAGATTCAGATGTTTCTATTTGTTAGTCCCCCTTTCTGGAGCTATTCTAGAGAAACTAACTCTCTTTTGCACGCACAATAAGGAATATACAAGGATAGTTACTCCAACATTTTTAGAGGTTAAAAATTGGAAACAGTTTAACTAGCCCTCAATTGATAGACAGCTAACAAAAGTGTAGTACATTCTTATAATGCAATGCTATGCAACAATTAAAAGAGACTAAGGGAGATGTGTATTTTCTGATGTGGAAAAGTCTCTAAGACATATTGCTTCGCTAAAGCAAGTTACAGAACAAGATGTACAATGTGGAGCTATTTATTAAACACAGAGTGAACAATACTACCTATTTTAATGGGTATGTATATATACACACATATGGACATATGATATAAATGCTTAAAAGGGTTTGAAAGGGTTGATACACAATAACTGTGTTCATCTTAAGACAGCAGAAGCAGGAGATAGCAATTGAGGTGTTGTTCTCTGTAATGTTCTATATGTTTACAGGAAAAATGTTTTTATATATTACTTGTGTAATTAAAAAAATCTATGAATAAAGACCTAGCTCAACTCCTTCATTTTGTTAAAATAAGGAAACTGATATTTGTCTGCCAAGGGTCTCAGACAGTTTGGTAAACTCATAGATACACCTCGTGTGCTCGATTGCTTATAACTGCTTGTAGCCAGTGCAGTAGCTTTCTTCATCATGCTCAGTTGAGCTAATTAGGCATTTTAGATGAGGTGGCAGTACCCATAGCCATATCCTCAGCATCAGGAGGAGGCAGTGACTGTTAAGAAAGGGCCAGCTGGGGCTGGACAGGGATATGCTAGGTAGTGGCTTGATTAAACTTGAACTTGTCAGTGTCCAACAGTGGTCAGTTCCCCAGAGGAGAACTAAAATGAGCAGGAGATAGATAGCTTCCAGAATGCCCATCAATTTGCAGTGAGAAATATAACTGCATGGGCTGCTGTCGTTACATCAGCCTGACCACAACATTCTATCGAAGTGAACAGCTAAGGAGAAAGCCAAGTGGTAAATAGAAATCTACTTTGTAACTTACATGGCCAATCACTATATCAAATTATTTAAAGTCTTATGATCAACACCTTCTCTCAGAGGGAAGAATCAGAGAGCACTTGGTGAGTGTGGAATCTGAAGGAGAGGATTTACATTAATCAAAATATTTAATGGCATCTGGCTAAATTAATTAGCTGCATCCAGCTCATCATGGAAATCAACTTACTAATGGGAGTGAAATATTTAAGTCAGGTCATTGGCTTATGTTCCTTGGGACTGTCTGACTGGATGGTAATTCTGTTTATGCCATACACCCTCCTTTCTCTATGTTTTGATAGTTGTATATTATATATGTTAATATATTAAATCATATCACCATTTTTCTGCTCCAGGATTTAATTTGGTTATCTTTGTATCTCTGCTCTGATCCTCTTTGTGTTACTCTTACAGTTCAATGCCCGTTGCCATCTCTGGGTCTCCACAATTGGGGTGCTTTTATCCCTCTGATTTCCTCTACCTAGATGATTCCTTTGTAATTCAGATTGTAGCAGTTTAAAGGTCAGCTTGTTAGAACAGCCTTCCTCAGCACCCAATCTAAAAAAGCCACTCATTCATTCTCTATTACTTTATTTTAGTTTGTACGTGATACTTATTAGCTTTTAATATCTGATATTTACTGCTTATATGTGTGTGTTTTAATTTTTGGTTGTATTTCCCACCAGGATATAACCTTCATGAAAGCAGATCCTTGTCAATCTTTCTCCTCTGCTCTTTGCTCAGTACCTAGAACAGAATGTGGCACTTTGCAGGTTCTCATGAAAACTGTTGAATGAATCAATCAAGAAGCCCATAGCACTTTTGTAATTTACAAGTTTTTACATTGTAGCCCCCAATGAAGACAAAGATATCTTTTTAGAAGTAAATCTGGCCAAGAATCTATATATCTTTGTCAATTTTCAATGGGTGGCAGCTAATTCAGTAAAAGGGAGGCTGTGAGTGGAGGAGAGGAGTGTGTGGTTCAGAAATGCCACCTAAGTGTCTATTCTGCTGCAGTGAGGGCTTACTCAACAATGGAAGCAGATGCTCCTGAATGCCTACATGCTGTCCAGATCACGGATTACAGTGGACACACTTCAGAAAACTATAGTATTTACTAAACAGGAGAGTTGTTTGTTGTTATGGTGCCATGAACTTAATGTATTAAAATGAAAGATAGTCCTATAAACCAATGGCAATGGTGGACAAAGTCAGGCCATTGAAGAGCTAAGGCTTCAATATTCCCAAGACATTTGCATTTCATCAGATTTCAGAGCTTTTCTTTAGAGTTTGAAAAGGTTACCACTCCCCTTATCACAAGGCACTCACTTCTTATTGGGTAGGGGCAAACCTTGAAAGAAATAAAACAGACTACTGTGTGATGGTAAATGAGATTGAATTTTCCAATGTGCCACCTGGGAGAGGAATTGCTGACAAGGAAAGATCCATAAGGTAGGAGATGATTACAAACACTGATTTATTTTATCTTCCAACCCAGCTTTTGCAATAAGATCCCAGGCTGAAAAAGGTCCTGTTGACATAATTTGCCTCTAGGAAATAAGAATATGAATAGAAATGATAAAACTATGCAATTGATAAAAGGTAGTTTTTCCTCTCTGGTATTAAATCTGTTTTTGTATTGATTTTTGGAGTATGGAAGTTTGTGGCATGGAGCATAGAATCATTCTTCATTTTAAAGTTACTAAATTTGTGAATATCTGTGAGATAAGTGAAATAAATTCTAAAGAGAGAATATAACATATTGGCATTACTGAGGTAGAACTACACATTTTTAGTATTATGCAGTAATTAATATCTTTCAAGATGATGTGCAACAAACTTCTTAAAAATCAGATTTTGTTCAGATTATAACAGTGTGGTATATCTTCAGTTAAGACAATACAGGTGCATAAAAATATGGTTCCTCTCATAACAATGATCTGATAAGAGAAAAAGATATTTTGCTTTTAAAAATATATTATGCCTGTGCTATTTTATGGAACAATTATGAATAATAATAAAAATTTAATATGCATTTAGTTTTGTGTGATAGAATTAGTGGAACATTACATTTTTACATATATTTTATTTTCATTTTATCTTCACTCCCTCCTGTAAAGGATTTATAATTCATGAATAAAAATTAACTGCTGGCTTAAACTTGACTTGTGGGTTTTTAGGAAAGAAACTGATGTTTATATATTATGTTCTTTCTATCAGTATTCAGGGAAAATCTGTATTGCTATCTATTTAGATGCTAAATGCTATTTGCATTTTGAAATTTCATAAAGAACTCTGTCATTTATTTTTCATTTTGAAAAGCCAGTTTTTCTAGTAATATACCTGCACTAAAAGAAAAAAGAAGAAAATGCTATGCTTCTGTGATAATGAAGTCAGACAAGTCATTAAACAGGAGAATTTCATCTAAAGATCCTTCTAAGAAACAATGTTTCTCCTGAAATTCACATTTTATCAATTCCTATTCTCTTCTTTCCCCTTAAATTCATTGGCAAAAACCCAAAATAAAACTAAGGTATAATTTTGAATCTTTAAAACAATTAACTAGAGATATACAAGGTATCAAAGAAGATATTTAATTAAAACATGACATCCTTTGTCCCATTTCCTTTATTTTTGAGTAAAGACTAGACACTTGGCTGCTTTTTTCAATTTCTGGGATTTATGAGATATTAAGCAAGAGTCCATATTAGAAAAGAAACTTTATTTTCATTTATGTGATACCTGCTGTAGTAATATGACATTTACTATAATTTAGTCCTACTGGTAGCTTATAAGATTTGAAATCTCAGTGCTTTGCATAACCTCCTTCCAAGTGTTTTAATTGACATTCTGCTATGATGAACCACACACACCATTACCTGGCTAATTGCTTGAGTTACAGTGCTTATACAATGCCATTCTTTGTCCTTGGTCTTTTGGGGTATTAAATAGCAAGGCTGTCCTGAAAGAGGAAGTTACTGCTGTTTTTTCATGTGATGCATTAACCTCTTGGTAGCTTTGTCAGGGACAGACTCCCTTCTGTTCTTCTCTGGGCTGATCCCAAACCTGATGCTTATCAGAGCTATCTTATTCTCAACTTTCTAGGGGAGCCCTTGACTTCTAAAGGGTCTTCCAGAGCCACCACCACAGGCAGAGTTTTCCATGAGCTGACTCTGAAGCCATGGAATGGGCTCTGGACCAAGTGACAAAATGAGAATGTAATGATATTTAAATCTTCAGCACTGACTATGATTAGGCAGGATTTGTTAGGAAAAGAATCTTAATACATTAGAAGTAGAAAAGGGTTTAGAGCTGGCTCTTCTAGTCTGAATTCATTGTTTTTAATGGAAGGACACTACTTTTCTCCTGATAAAGGGACTTACCCTAGCCTCAGGCAGCTGTTAGTGACCCAGGATCAGGGCTCCCTTTTATGAGCCCAGATCCAAGATTATGTCTTGAAGTCTGATGCCAAATTGTGGAGTTTGAGCAAAGCAGGAAAGTGTTAGGGTCACCATGCCAACACACCCCAAAAAACTGCCATGTAGCTGATAATCCTCTCATGTTTTCTACCATAGGTCAGTGACAATGGCTTTGTGAATAGTGAAGGGTAATTAGGGGGTTCTCGAGGACTTTTTGAGAACTAGAGACAGAGTAAGAACCAACTCTTGTACCTATTATATAGATTGACCCTAAATTGACTTTTCTTGGAAACTTCTGATTAAAATGTAACGGGGCCTGCTCTTCCCTTGATCCATGATGCTAAATGGCTCTGAAACTAGTTCATATTCCAATGGACAACATAAAAATGGATATCTTTTGGGATATGTAATGTCTGTTGACATCTTCAAACTTCTGATTCTTCTGATGTTTGTTTATAAGAATTTCTGAGCCCTGGAATAGGTTTAGAACTCTCTGGATTGAAAAAAAAAGATCTGAAACATTGTAGAAATGAAAGACATATGGGAGTTGGGTAAATGAAAATAGTTTAATAATAAAGCATTTATTTAATGCCATATCTTTAGTAGTTATATTTCATATTCGAGTGCCTTTCATGAGAGCATTCAAGTAAGCTGATAAAAGAATCAACACAGGCTTTCAACACTGAGAAGCCAGGTTATCAACCGAAAGTAAGCTGTTAGTAATGAAAGTTCCGTATCTATCACCTTATCTGAAAAACATCTTTCGCTTCAAAGACAAATTCCTTTTCTTTAAAGCCCGCTCATCTGTTAGATTCTGTATCCTGATGCTTCCTCAGAACCTCCCTTTTAGGACAGCTCTGGTTAATTTTGGATAGACTGGATGGAGCAGGAATGAGCTAGCTCCCATTTATTTTACACAATAATTCCCTCCTGAGAAATACCCTACAACAGGCATTCGGCTTGGTCTCCAAAAAGGTGAAGAGGTTTGCTTACTTATTTTAATGGATATATAAATTCTTCATATCAAAGAAGCAGAAAAGTCTCAGTGAAATTTTACTTCATGGAGAGTTTCTAACATGGAACTGGTTTGACTCCATCATGGGTTTTTGTTAACATGCCAAAATTTAACAAAAATGTATTATGGACATATATAAGTTTTAAATTCAGGAGTGCAATAACAACTTTGATAGATTATTAACTGCTGCCAGGACCAGTTTATTAACTGGTAAGTGAACAAATCAATCAACATGTTTGGACCCCATTGCTTTATCTTTTAAACAATTAACGAACTTTATTTTTTAAAGCAGTTTTAGGTTTACTAAAAAATTAAGCAGAAAGAACAGAGAGTTCCCATATACCACCTTCCCTCACTCTTCACACCCAGCTTCCCATTGCTTTTTTAATCAGTGGAATATATCAGCCTGCAAAATTTAATTCAGGCTCGTTATCCAGCCACACACCCACAGATGCACGCTGTCCCTTTCCCTCACCTCCTTTAGTCCTCTTTTTTCCTAAAATAAGAAAACTACTATAGCGGATATACTCAGAATCACTGTGAGGGAAATAAAAATGGTGAAACTAAGGAGTAATAATTTTCTTCTTGCCTTTGCCTAATCTGATCCTTAAAAGTTTTTTTAAAGGTTGTGGAGACATGGAGCTAGGGCTTATTGTTGTGACCAAATTTAGGCTACATTTTTACCTGTCTACTCACCCATGCAGGTGACTTAACTTTTCTACCCACTAATTGCCGAGTTATTACTTGGTCCTGCCCTAGCTTGATTGCTCTGATAAGTGCAGTTCCTTCTCCTATGCCATGGGTCCCGACTGTCACTTGTAACATTCTGCTTCCTGTTCTACAGCTTTGATTTAAGGCAGGATGAGAGGAGAAGAGGAGAAATTGAAAAAGTGATGGCATCCATAGAGGCAAAAAGCCTCCACATTTGCAGCTGGACTGTTTTTATGGTATATTCTGAACCAAAGCCAATCCCTTTCCATCTGAGAGAAAAATGCTGAGAATGTTTTAATTTTCTTCATACTTCTTAAATACAAGAAGCATTTAACTTGGTAGAATGTAATGTTATATTCAATGTCCTTAATAAAATTGTAATGGATTCACTTATTTAGACACTCTGGAAGAAATAGCCTTTCACTAGACAATAGAAATAATGATGCTTTTGCTGCATCTATCAACACAAAGAGATGGGCACGTCTATCAGAGCTGATTACAATCACTCTGGAATTGCTCTTAAAAAGTAAAGTGGGAAATAGAAATCTGTAGTTACAAAGTTTCTCTTTCTTCCTTTTGATGTGGCAATTTGTGAATGAACTCAAGATTTGAGCTCTAAATGACTCTCTGTCTGAGTTTACTAGAAGAAGTGGGGCAAGAGGAAATAACTTATCAGAAATTCTCCCCTAATTTATCTTCACGGTTGCATAGCATTGAAGGTGCAATGCTAGGCACCTTAAAAAGGAAAATAGGATTGTTTGATGGATGTAGCTCTGAGGAAGGCGATGTAAGTAGTGGCAGCAACTGCCTCTACCCATTCTCCTTCTCCTGATATTCTTGTGTAATATTCTCTTGTCTGAAATAAACTTTCCTTGTCACTCTTTATCAAATACTTCTATTTATTTTCTCTATAGCACCTAATTACAGTCTGAAATGTTTATTTCTTTACCACATGTTATTTATTACTCTCATTGGAATGTAAGCTTTATGAGAGCATATATTTTATTCTATAACTCCTGAATATAATTTGGTGCCTGACACAGAGTAGGTTTTAATAAACATTTGTTGACTGAATATAAGGAAGAGTGAAAAGAAGAAAGAGAAACATGAGTATGAGAAGAAACACAGCATGAAATATTGCTCTAAATAAAATGATGTGAGACATTAAAAGTAGCTATTCAAATAGCAAAGGAATGCTATAGACATAATGGTTCATTTTATAATTCTATAGAACTGTACAGGGTCAGAGGAGAAGAATGCTTTATATAAGGTTAAGAAGAAAAGGTCACCAGTTTTGCAGCCCAAACAATATATGCACACATATCCATGTGCCTAAAACTATTTCAACAGTATTTATATTAGAATTAGCATTCAAGAGTACAACTGGAATCCAATATTCGTATGGGAAATATATTTGAAGGCTCAGAACATTGTGGGAGTGCTATGGTTTGAATATATCCCCCCAAGGTTCATGTGATAAAAACCTAATTCTCAATGCAACAGTGTTGAGAGGTGATTACCTAATCCAGTGCAAAAAGTTAAGTCTCTCGTTTCTGTGTTCCCAAAGACTAGTATGATGTTTGGCAAATAATAGGTGTTCCATAGATGTTTTGCTGAACCGAAATGAAATAAACGTAGTAGATTGCATTATTGTCCCCAATTTTTTATCCCTCCTTGTACTCACACCCTTTGCTAAATGGATTTTGCACTGCCACACACAAAAGAAATGGGTTCTATACTCCAATCCCTTGACTCTGAGTTCAGCCATGTGACTTCAGACCATAGAATGAGGTAGAAGTGACAGGGTATTAGGTCTCAAGGGCTCTTGGGTGTTTCCACTTGCTCTCCTGCAGTTTTGCCATTGCCATCAAAAGGATATGAATGATTCAGCTTGCTGGTCACTGGAGGAGGAAGAGAAACACATAGAGTGGAGCTGTCCCAGATAAGCTGTCCTAGCCAAATATGACCTAATTAGGTGATTACCTAATCACCTGTCAACACTAATGTCACTATGTTTGGAGTTGGTTCTTATAAAAGTGAATTCAACCCTCTCTTGAACTGTCTTGCCTTTCTGTCTTTCTTCATGGGAAGAAGGCCTGGACCAGATTCTGATTCCCTGATGTTGGACTTCCCGGCCTCCAAAACTGTGAGAAATAGATTTCTTTTCTTTATAAATTATCCAGTTTGTAAAATTCTATTACAGCAACACAAAATGGACTAAAATGGGAATAATCTTTTGAAAAACTTTTTGGGACATAATTTGATCCACCTAGCTTCTAATAGACAAAGACGTTGTGGATGGATGAGGAGTGATTGTGGTATAAAGAAAGAGAATGTAGAATTGACTATAGAACAAAACAAGGGAGGCAGGCTGGGATTTTATAATAAAAGAAATAGAGATAAAATTAAATGGAGGAGAAGATATGATAACAAAATTTGCTCTCAAGGCACTACAGGCATGTTAGGCAGAAAGGGATTTAATTCGGGTAACTAGGTGCTTATTTAATCATTGAAGGAGGAAGAAGCAAAAGGCAGGGATGGCTGTCACTAGCTGTCAGGTTTGCCTCTAGCCTTCAGAGAATCAGAAAATTGCTACTGCTGCTATCGTCTTCCTCCCCTTCTCCTTCTCCTTCTTCTTCTTCCTTTTTTCTTTTTTTTTTTTTTGAGACAGAGTATCGCTCTGTCACCCAGGCTGGAGTGCAGTGGCACGATCATGGCTCACTGCAACCTCCACTTCTGGGGTTCAAGCGATTCTCCTGCCTCAGCCTCCCAAGTAGTAGCTGGGACTACAGAGAGCTTCTATTTTCTTTCTGTATCTCCCATTCCATCAGATACTCTCATTGGAAGATACTAAACTGGAACCCTGATGTCAAGAGATTCTGGGAAATTTAGTTCCCACATTTGGGTCCCTGAGATTTGGGGGAGCAGATAAAACAGTATGAGAATAATGCCAAATGCCCAAATGCAATCTCAGTTTGGCACAATATGAGAACAGGAAAAACTTGTCACTGCTTCAAAATATTTCTGGCTAATTTCATTAGATCTAATTCTCATTAAAAAATAGGCAACAGTTACTGAGGGCACTATGCTAAGAGCTTTTCATGTATTACCTCACTTAGTTTCACAACCATACAAGATGAAGCTACTATTATTATCTCCATTTTAGAAATGAAGAACCAAGACTTAGAGAGGCACAGTGTCTTGCTCCAAATCAAACAATTAAAAAGGGGAAGATTTGAAACTTAAACTCAGGACAATAATCCTTACACTACACTATTTGATAGTCACTTACTAAAATTTATTTATAATCCATGGCTTTAGCCTCAACATAAAACTTGTTGATCATCTTCCAAATGTGCACTATTAGGTCAGTGTGAACATCTTATTTCTACCGGGAAAAAAACTAATAAATCTTCAAATAATGTTCTCCCAATCTTGGGCACTTTCTTTTTAATGGGAGCAAAGAATACACTATTAGAAGAAACATAATGCCTCCTATATTTAGAATAAAATTTTATAGAATGAGCTAAATTTTATGTATTAATAGCATGCCCACTGTTATAAAACCTCATCACAGAATCTCAGGGAAGGTACATTCAAGATCATAGCATCTTCAAGAACCTTTCTAATAGCAAGCATCTCAACAAGGGGTGGCCCAAATTCTGCTTGAACACTTTCAATAGGAGAGATTTCCAGGGTTATGGGGGCTAATTGATGAGGGAGAGGAGCTCAAAGGGTGTCTTCTGTCAGGGAAAGGTAAGATGACATTGTCTGGAGGCTGCTTAGTCAGTTTTGCTTCAATGGTAAAAATAATGTTAGGCTAGAGGCTGGAACCGTGGTGTCAGTTAGCTTTTGTGGCCAAATCTTGCTAAAACTCCATTGCTTACAAAGTATAGCTTGTGTATCTATGGTAGATTCAAGATGATCAGAAATTGACATGCCTCACATTAAGAAATGAGGTCCATGCCCCTTTCATTTGAGTATGGCTGACTTCTGAGACTGCTTTGGCTAAAAATTTAGTGGAAGTGTCACTATGCCACCTTAATAGATTAGCAGCTTCCATGTTCCTGAAAAAATGTCTTTAGGAGCCCTGAGCCAGGTGGAAGTTTAAAAATCTTGAGACTGGCATGCCAGAGAGATTATGTGATTGAAAGTCCTAACTGCCCAAGTATTTTCCATTGCTATCAAGGTATCAGACTTGTAATTAAGCCTCTCTACACCAGCTCATCCACTAGCTGAACACTCTGAGTGACCTTAGTTCATTCCCCATGGAGCAGAGGAATCACCTAGTTGATCCAGACCTGAATTTCTGACCCACAAAATTATTAGCTAGAATAAAATGGTTGTTTTTGGACCACCGAGTTTGAAGTAGTTTGCAACACAACAGTAGATAACTGGAACATATCTGTGGGATTGGTGAGGGTTGTTTAATATTGATTGGCCTCAGCTGGTCTTACCTGGCGTCACTCATGTGTCTTCAGGTCAGTTGGGGACTGTGATCTAGGTCATATTTGGCTAGGACAGCTTATCTGGGACAGCTCCACTCTATGTGTTTCTCTTCCTCCTCCAGTGACCAGCAAGCTGAGTAATTCACATCCTTTTGACGACAATGGCAAAACTGCAGGAGAGCAAGTGGAAACACCCAAGAGCCCTTGAGACCTAATACCTTGTCACTTCTACCTCATTCTATGGTCTGAAGTCACATGGCTGAACTCAGAGTCAAGGGATTGGAGTAAAGAACCCATTTCTTTTGTGTGTGGCAGTGCAAAATCCATTTAGCAAAGGGTGTGAGTACAAGGAGGGATAAAAAATTGGGGACAATAATGCAATCTACTACGTTTACTTCATTTCAGTTCAGCAAAACATCTATGGAACACCTATTATTTGCCAAACATTATACTAGTCTTTGGGAACACAGAAACAAGAGACTTAACTTTTTGCACTGGAAATGTTTGCAGTCTAGGCAATCTTCAGGATAAGTAAAAGGGTTTCCTGTACTTAGGTTCTCTAATTAAGGATCCCAAACTCCTATTTTGATTTTTACTTCTAGCCCTTCTGTTAAGATTTACGCCTACTTTAGGCTTAGCATTTAAGTTATGTTTTATTGTTTTAGCGACTTAAAATTTGGTCAGGGGCCCTTACTTGCTTCACTCATTGTGGAAATTTTGTTTGGCTGGAATTTTATGTTTTTACACAATCATGAAAAATTCTGGTTACAAGAAATGACGTATTTGCATCATCAGTCAAGTTACTACCAACTCCTGTTCCACTGTCTTTCGAAGAACTTCATGTTTTCCTCATCTCCAAATTCTTGGGGAGCCTTATCACAATCAAAGTGCTGCCAACATTATCCTTTAACATCTGTGTTTAAATTGGGAAGCAGGAAACCACAATGCAAAGGAAACATATATGAGGACAATCCATGCCCTTCAATAGGGAGGCTGAACACCTTCCTCATACTGATTAGCTCTGTTCATTACTTTCTGTAACTCTTTGACCTCTTGTCAGATATGCTGTCTGTAACTTTGTTTGCCTCACACCAATAAGTTCTACTGCAGACTTCTCATCTCTCTCCTTTCTCATTGCTCTCATTAAGTTCCCATTTCCTTTCTGCAGAAAGTCACTTTCTTCTACTGAAAGACCCAGAGTTGAGCTTCATGAAGGGGCCAACTCAGTTCACTTTTGCAACATCTCTGATCACTCATTAATCCCCAGGAAGCATGGCACAGTGGGAAGTGCATGGGATGACTTTGGGGTCAAAACCTAGATTTTAATCCCAGCCCCACTACTTGCTAATAATGTGATTTTGTGCAGGCTACTTAATCTCTCTGTGCCTCAGTTTTAGAATCCATTATATGGGCATAGTAAATCTTATCTTGCATGGTTCCTGTGTGGTGTAATTGAATAACGATTATAAATAACTAGGACAATGTCTCCCATGCTCTCCCTTTTCCTCCCTGTCCCACTGGCTATCTCTTGCTTGAACCCTCAGGACTGGCTTACCAAGATGCTGTCATAACGTCTTTGCAGGGTCAAAAATACTTTGTATGTATGGAAGACTAACATAGATACATTTAGTCGGGAAAAAGAAAGGCTATTTTCTCACATGACCTCAATTGTCTAAGGAACGTAAGAAATATCTTAGAGTATTAACACTGAGCATTCTGCAAACCCTAATTCTTCTTAAAATGGTGAGAGAATTAAAAGCCACCAATATTTCCCTTCGAGCCTTCTGCCAAATCTCTGATTTTTCTTTTGCCCAAATATGTGGGCCTGGTTATTTTTGAATGTTTACGGCAAAAAGGATCCTTAGGGATGGGGCCAGGTTTTACTTTTCCTTGTATTCTGGGACCCCACATAGACTTCTTAGATGCTCAAATAAATGTTTGTTGAACAAACGAATATTTTATTGAATGCAATTGTGTGAAGCAATGAAAGTTTAATTATTTTATATCCAGACAGAATATTTCTGTGTTCTAGTTTTTGCTGGGACTGGATTTAGCTGGCTGATGCATTGTATCTGTGTTTGATGTCCTCATTCTTGTGGAATGAAGAGTATATATGTGTGTGTGGGAATCTGCATTTGGGGACAGAAGGGCCTATATTTGGGAAGATGCAATGTGATCAGCTGCTTTTCACATTTTCCTCCATTTCCTTTGTTGTGTTTCATCTCTCATTACTAGACTATAAACTCTCTGAGGACAATGACCATGCCTCATGTTTGTTGTTACCGTATATAATATTTTAGGGCTTGTTAAATATTGGTTGAATGGATGAACATGGTAGCAAAGACAACTCAAAGGAAAGTTAGCATTTTTTATTTTTATATGATTTTGGAAACAAAGCATCCTATCTTTCTCCTTTTTTTATCTGCACTGATTTATATTTGTTTCATCCATAGCTCTGTTCCATGGAGCTACCTTTGGCTTTATTGTTCTTTAATCTCATTACCTTTGGATTTATTGTTCTTTAATCTCATCTTTATAAATGCCACATGATTTGTGGAAAAGGGTTTAGACTCTGAAATTAAAGAGAACTTGATCTATAACTTACAGGTTATGTGACCCTGGGGAAGGTACGTAACCTCTTGGTGCTTGTTACCTCATCTGTGAAGGTGAATAATAGTGTCACCTACCTGCTGGAGCTGGCTTTGTTTCCCCTTAAGTTAAGAATCTTTTCCAACTTTTATTTCAGGTTCAGGGGGTATGTGTGCAGGTTTGTTACCTGGGTATGTTGTATGATGCTGAGGTTTGAGGTACAAATGATCCCATCCTCAGGTACTGAGCATAGTACCCTATAGTTAGTTGTTCAAAACTTGCCTCCATCCCTCCCTATGCCCTCTAGTAGTCTTCAGTTTTTATTGTTGCCATCTTTATGTCCATGACTACCCAATGTTTAGCTTCCACTTATGAGAACGTGTGGTATTTGGTTGTCTGTTCTTGCATTAATTTGGTTATGATAATGGCCTCTAGCTGCATCTATGTTGCTTCAAAGTACATGATCCCCTTCTTTTTTATGGCTGCATAGTATTCCATGGTGTATATGTACCACATTTTCTTCATCCAGTCCACTGTTGATAGGTACCTAGATTGATTTCATGTCTTTGTTATTGCAAAAAATGGTGCAATGAACATGCTAGTGCATGTGTCTTTTTGGGAGAAAAATTTGTTTTCTTTTGGATATATATCCAGTAATAGGATTGCTGGGTCAAATAGTAATTCTGTCTTAAGTTCCTTGAGGAATCTTCAAACTGCTTTCCATAGTAGTTGAATTAATTTACACTCCCATCAACCGTGTACAAGCATTCCCTTTTCTTCTCATCTTCACTGAAATCTGTTAGTTTTTGACTTTTTAATAGTAGTCATTTTGACTAGTGTGAGATGGTATCTCATTGTGATTTTGATTTGCATTTTTCTTTTGATTAGTGATGCTGAGCATTTTTTCATGTTTGTTGGCAGCTTGCGTGTCTTCTTTTGAGAAGTGTCAGCTAATGTCATGTGCCCATTTTTTAACGTGATAATTTGTTTTTTTGCTTGTTGAACTGTTTAAGTTCCTTATAGATTGACTATTAGATCTTTTCAGATGATAATTTGAGAATATTTTTTTCCATTCGGTAGGTTGTCTCTTTACTCTATTGATTGTTTCTTTTGCTCTGCTGAAGCTCCTTGGTTTAATTAGGTCCCACTTGTCAATTTTTCTTTTTGTTGCAATTGCTTTTGAGGGCTTAGTCATAATTTTTTTTTGCCAAGGCTGATGTCCAGAATGGTATTTTCTAGGCTTTTTTTTTTCTTGGATTCTTATAGTTTGAGGTCTTACATTTAAATCTGTAATCCATCTTGAGTTAATTTTTGCATAGAGTGAAAGGTAGGGGTCCAGTTTCATTCTTCTTCATATGGCTAGCCAGCTATCACAGGACAATTTACTGAATAGGGAGTCCTTTCTGCATCGCTTATTTTTGTTGACTTTATCAAAGATCAGATGGTCATAGTTGTGTGGCTTTATTTCTGGATACTCTATCCTGTTCCACTGGTCTATGTGTCTGTTTTTGTACCAGTACCTTGCTGTTTTGGTTATCGTGGCCTTACAGTATAGTTTGAAATCAGGTAATGTGATGCCTTTGGCTTTGTTCTTTTTGCTTAGGATTGCTTTGGCTATTAGGGCTCTTTTCCTGGACCCACATGAATTTTAGAGTAGTTTTTTCTAGTCATGTGAAAAGTGACATTGATAGATTGAAAGGAATAGTGTTGCATCTATCAATTGCTTTGGGCAGTATGACCACTTTAACAATATTGATTCTTCTAATCCATGAGCATGGAATGTTTTTTCATTTATTTGTGTCATGTCTGACTTCTTTCAGCAGTGTTTTGTAGTTCTTCTTGTAGTTCTCCAGATCTCTTACTTCCTTCCTTAGATGTACTCTTAGGTATTTTTTTTCGTGGCCATTGTAAATGGAATTACAATCTTGATTTGACTCCCAGCTTGAATGTTATTGGGGTACAGAAATTCTACTGATTTTTGTACATTGACCTTCTTTCCTGAAACTTTGCTGAAATCATTTATCAGTCCCAGGAGAATTTTGGCAGTCTTTAGGGTTTTCTAGGTATAGAATAATATTTTCTGCAAAGAGAGAGAGATTGACTTCTTCTTTTCCTATTTGAATGCCATTTATTTCTTTCTCTTGTCTGATTGCTCTGGCTAGCACTTTCAGTACTATGTTGAATAGGAGTGGTGAGAGAGAGCATCATTGTCATGTTCCAGTTCTCAAGGGGGAATGCAGAGCTGTTGTGAGACCTGATTAGATTGATTAATGTACGGCATCTACTCAGAGTAGGGGCTGTATAAACAGTAGACCTTTTTAATCTCTTTGTTTCCATTCCATTTACTCTCTTACTATTTATCTTAATTATGGCTGCCTTCTCCTATCAAGAAATGTGGATTTATAACCCTGGCTATCTGTTAGCACCCCTTAGACCACTGGGAGTTGATTTGGAATGGAATACTCTGAACTATCAAAATTTCACCTCATTAGAAACCTTACATCATATCACTTTGGACATTGCCAAAGCTCTTTTAAGAATAACCACATTTTGCCACATTAAACTAATACAAGAATAAACATGAATTTCTAGAAAAACTCCCCAAATTACAAAGCAAAGAGGTGGAGAGTTAAATGCCATGTGAAGAATCTAAGAATGTAGCATATATTCAAATTTATTATTTTTAATTGTATCTCTCTTCACTTATTAAAATAGATTTTAAAAAATTGCTCTCACAACAGGACCATTATCCTTAGTAGATTTAAGGACTATTTCACCATATTTTTTCTTGAAATAATTGAGTTTGCTGGAATAAACTACTCAGTTCAATATTTTTCATCTCACTCTAATACAAGTGTATTTGATTTCTATAAATCTGAGTGAAATCAGTCAGGAAATTATACACATTTATCTTCCACAGGGTATATGAGCTATTGAGTCATGTTGTATTTATTATAGATCATGTTTGCTATTTGGCCAGATAGTTTGAATGGTTGGGAACAATATATAATACTAAGAAAATAACCAGAAAGATGAATGGAAGTAAAGTGTTCTTTATAATAAATAAGTACATAAAATATTCTGTAGTGATTCAAGTACACATTTACATGTAAAATATATTGAAAATGTATCATTCTATATTATGCATATCATTCATTCTTATGATTCATATACATATATATTTCTTTTATATGAGTATATGTTTATATGACTTAGTCTTTTCATTTGGACCTCACATAATATGTATATATTTTCCTATTATATCTTTCTTCCAGCTTCAAATATGTGGATGTTTTCTTGGCTTTGTGCTATTTTAATTATTTTGGCTATTGCTGGTATGAACACAATAGCAAAGACCACACCACATACCAAATTTACGAAGAAATCTGAGGAAAGAGAGATGCCAAAGGGTCTAAAGCCATCCAGTGGCCCACCTCCAGAAGAAGAAGAAACCCTCTTCACAGAAATGGCTGAAATGGCAGAACCAATTACCAAACTCTCGGCCTTGGATTCTGTCTTTGGCACTGCCACTCTCTCTCCCTTTGAAAACTTCACTCTTGACCCAGCTGATTTCTTTTTGAATTGTTGTGATTGTTGTTCACCTGTACCCGGGCAGAAAGGAGAACCTGGAGAGACTGGACAGCCAGGTATTAGAAAATATAAGAAGTCATGTTTCTCACTAGTACATTGGTACAGTTGAGAGGTAGGTTGTGGGGTGAAATTGCCCCAGGAGTTTCTACGTTGTTATACAAATGGTAACAGGTCTAGGTGTCACATTGTTACAAATGCAAATGGGTGCTGTGTTGCCCAATGTGGTAATTAATAAATATTAAAATTAAAATTGAATAAGGTAAAAAATTCAGTTCATCAGTCACATTAGCCACAGTTCAAGTGCTCAACAGCCACTGTATTGGGCAGCACAGATAGCATTTCCATCATTGTAGACAATTCTACTGGACAGTGCTGGTGAGAGCAAAGTCAGGAATTACCAACCCCAGCATGGTGCTGTGGTTCTTCAAGATGCACAGGTTTATTACCAGTACAATTTTTTAAATTAGTGGCTGATTTAAAAGGGGTAAATGAAACTTCTGTTGCCTTGCAAGAATGTGTGCTGACTGATGGATTTTCTGAGTGCTATTTGTAGTTAGGATTAGAAATGGAATGGCTCTGAGGTGGAGAATAAAGCTTAGGATTCAATTTGCTTCTCATTGAATTTCTGAGGCAATACTGTGTCATTGCCCAATGATTTTCTCCATTGAACACCATGGTTATGTATTTCAAGATTTCAGATGTCTATAATATATACATAATGAATATACTCTTGGCTTTATTCTAATACATTTCAGCTTTTACATGTCATCTAGAAGAGAATTCAAGGTAAAGTTAAGATCAGAATGTCAACTTAAAATTCACCATTGCCTGAGGAATTTAATGTTATAAACTAAGCAATTATACATCTTCACCAAGCTTTTCATTCATTTCATCCCATTGTAGGGACCTTTTGGGAAATGCAGTTAGTATTTATGCAGAGCTACATTAAGAAGTAAAGGAGATGGGCCATAGCTTGGGTACCAAGATGTCAGGATTGCTAAAACATTACTGAAAATTTAATGAGACTGAGAAAATTATATTTATCAGAAGTCTTAGTATCCTATCTGGCTGGTAAGCTGCTTGGCGGTGAAAATCCCAAGGGCATGGTCAAGTAGACACAGCTGATTGCTAAACTATTTGCTAAGGCTGTGAGTTCTGTAACATCAGGGCTTTTGTTTTACCCAGTGGTGGATTTAGCTGTGCTGTTCTCAGGGTTCATTCTCTCCTCTAAATATATATGACAAATAATTCCAAGGTGTGCCAAGTTATTACCCTGCCTGGGGAGCTCATATGTCTTAGTCTGACTGGTTCTGCCACAGAGCATAGTGCTTGAGAGCTTAGAATGCTGAGACTATCTTGGTCCTACTTAGGGAAGCTACTCTGCTTTGGGAAATCTTAATCTATTCTTTGGGTCTTAGCTTAATACCATTTTCTCAAGGAAGCCTCTGATCTCATCAGTTAAGTCCTCAATAAGACCTTCGTATTTTTCTTTATATCATTTACTACAATGTGACAATTTCTACATATTTGTGTGGCTATTTGTTCAATGTTTATCTTTCATAGACTCTCAGCTTCATGAGAGTAGGGACTGCTGGAATGTTGATGGCTGCATTCCTAACATCTTGCAGGGTGCTTGGTGTATAGGATGCCTCAGAAATAGTTAATGAATGAATGAGTAAGTGAATAAAAGGGAAATCCAAAGGTGCTAGGTGTTGTTTTTACTTCCAATGTGAAAGTGTGGTCCATATGAGGTTAAGTGTCAGATTATCATTTTGTTCTTGTTTGTTTGCTGCTTCCCTGAATCATTTGATCACTGCCATGAATACAGTGACAAGTACTAATGGTCTCAATTTATCTATTCAGGTAGTACAAAATTGCAAATCAGACAAAAATATTGCCCTTAGGACTCTGTGTGGTTTATTCTCACTCAGATTTTATCATTAGGTCATTGATACTTATTGATTGCAGTAAAATGCTTTTTTTCTTTCCTGAACTAATGAACTTCAAAAGAGAAATTTTATATTCTGATCTATTTAAAATCCCATTTCTAGGTCCTAAAGGAGAGGCTGGAAATTTGGGGATCCCAGGGCCACCAGGAGTTGTTGGGCCCCAAGGCCCTAGAGGCTACAAAGGAGAGAAAGGTAGGTAATTCATTCATGTCAAAACTCAAGGGACATTCTGCATCATTTTTCAGGAGAGCAATTTGCTACTTAAAGACTAGACTCTTGCAGATGAGTCAATTTTAAAAATGTAAATACTTGATAAAGCACATTATATTTGATATAAATATGTTAACTTTATAAACAGCCAATTGAGAAATTTTAAACTTACCTGGGAACATTGCACACCTGCATGAAGGCACACAGATTGTCACACAGCTTTTCCATCTCTCATTGGTCACCTGGGTGACCTAGTGACTAGCAGCAACAGAGTATAGTCTCTGGGGAAGGGTATAGAAATACCCAGAAATACCCTTCCTGTACATGCTCATGTTAGCCTACTTCCTTTGGATGCAAATAATTTTGTATTAGATGGAACTAACTAGAGCAGGCAATTCTCTGAATATTCAGTTTAGGTGGATAGTATGCCTGCTAAGAAGAATTTAATATATCCCTTGGCTCACTCTGAAATCAGAGGCAGTGTCAGTGGTGGGAAGACAACTTAATTAAAACAGAAGTAATCAAGCTTGTAATAATGACATTGGGCAAGTCATTTTCTTTCACCTGGAAATTGAAGGAAATGAACTAGATATTTATTTATGTCTTGTTTACTATCAAAGAAGATTTGTAGTTATGAGTGCCTTTATAGCTCTTTTCAAGCTCAGAAATTCTGTAATTCCATAGGTGTATCAGTAAAGAAGGCTTTCTGCCCCAGGAAATCCCTGGTTCTGTAAGTGCTTAAAGGTACTGAAGGAAGGCTACAGATTCACTAGGATATTTAGAAATTCCTCAGTGAATACCAGTAGCCTGTAGAAATACCATCTATCCATCAAGTTAAATGTTTTAGCCTCAGTGTCACATGTCAAAAGGCCTAATACCATCTATATATCACCCTCCACATGGCTCAGGAACTGCCTAACTCATTTCTGGTAGAACATTCAGTGAAGTAATTACTCAAAAAAATGCTAAAGGAAGAGAGAGCTACTTCACACTTGTCAGTTATGTGATTTTCATTCTTGGAAACATTTAATCCTTTTGTGCCTGAATTATGTTAGCAGAAAACCTTGTGAAATAAAGATGAGTGTTGAACCTCCCCAGTGATTCATACATTTTGGAAGCTAGACTTCTGGAAATAGAAGAAAAAAATAGGGAAGTGTAATAAAATAAGGTTCTTAAGAATACACTTTGATGAAGGATCAAAAGTAGAAATTCATTCAGCCATTCTTTATAAAGTAGCAACTCTACTTTCCTTTCACTTCCAGACTTAGCTTGGACTCTTGGTTAAGATAGAAAGTTAGAAAAAAAAATGAGTTGAATGATTCAATTCTAGTTAATCATTACCTGGTTGAGTAAATTAGGGGAAGCAATTAAACTCTTTCAAGGAATTCAAGAAGCAGTATAACTCTGTGTGGTGAAGGTTGGTATTTGAGTATTGGCAAAGGCTAGGAATACAATCGGCTCTTCCCTTCCATTTAGGGCTGGGTTTCTCAAAATGCGTCCAGTTATTTTCCTGATGGCCTATGGTTTAATTTCCAAATTTTGCATTTCATGCGGAGTGGTGTTGGGGTAGCTAGCAACTTAGAAAACTCTGCTAAATGACCTATGGTGGGATTTCTCTAGTTGGTCTTGTGAAACTGGAGGGAGTCGATTCTCACCACTTTTAATTTGGCTTAGGATTTATTTTTTCCGTCACAAAAATAAAACAAAAGATGTTAGTTATATCATAAACAATATAGGTAGCAAATTGATGCCAACCAATGTTATATGTAGTTGTATTTGACTGTGTCCAGTGCTTTAAATTTTTTCATATCTCAGCTTCTTTTGTTGATAAAATGATGACAAAAATATCTTCCCTACTTTTCTTGAAGGGCAGGTGCTATAAACTTTTGTGAATTTAAAATTTTCCAACTGATTAAATGTGTTCTGTTATATGAACCTGTGTGCTATAGAAGAGGCTGTGTTAATGTCAAGTAAAAATTATATTAAATAAAAAGGCTGGATTAAGTAAAAAAAAAGGTAAGAGCTTTGAACAGTATCTGTGCAAAGTAAATGTGTAATAAGAGTGAGATATTATTAATACCATTATTATTGTTATGGTAATTTATAGTTGAAATCAATTCAGTGTGACTGAACTATAATAGTATGGGCTGTTAGTCAGGCCCAATATAAAAATATATTTTATGGTAATATGACAAATATCTGAAAATCCAGATGTTTTCATTTTTTTCAACTATGAATTCCTACAGTTCTATACTTACATAGATACTCTATATAAAGAACAGTTTTTTTTCCTGGACTTTTTTTTCTTATCATTGGTTTTAGCCAACTACAGGATGTTGTGCACTGTGTTTAAACTTGTAGGGAACATGGCATTATTTCTCAGGTGTTGTGGCCATATAAAGAAGGCATTTTAACTTTATTCAAAATTCATATTGTGAAAAACATGAATACATACATATATAATACAAGCAGAATGTCATGAATTTTATGAGAGGTTTGAAGGGCCATGGAAATGCTGAGGGCAAAGATGAGTTCTGTTTGAAGGGATCACTGCCTCCAGATCGCTAAAATAGTTTACCAGTTGAAATTAATTATTCCTAATGACCCTCAATACATTTTTTTTTGACCAAGTCTCACTCTGTCACCCAGGCTAAAGTGCAGCGGTGTGATCTCAGCTTACTGCAATCTCCACCTCCTGAGTTCAAGCAATTCTTGTGCCTCAGCCTCCCAAGTAGCCGGGACTACAGGTGTGCACCACCAAACCCGGCTAATTTTTTGTATTTTTTGTAGAGATGGGGTTTCACCATGTTGGCCAGGCTGGCCTGGAACTCCTGACCTCAGGTGATCCACCCGCCTCGGCCTCCCACAGTGTTGGGATTATAGGAGTGAGCCGCCGTGCCTGGCGTACATTCTTTTTCCACACGATTTAACTTTAGCCCATTTTGGTTAAAGAAAACACTAGAATGTGACATGGTTGTGAGAGGAATATTAAATATATCATAAATGATGTAGTTGGTAAAAAGTTAATCTTGGTATCATCTTAGGACTCAAAGGAGAACGTGGGGACCAAGGAGTTCCAGGATACCCAGGAAAACCGGGAGCACAAGGTAGAGCATGAAATGTATCTACTGTGTACAGTCAGGTGCGCAGTATAGCCCTTCATTCTCTTCCTGCTTGTATTTAAAATTATCAGAAAGGTAAGCTGAAAATACAAATTACTGTTATTCTTCTAATAATTCAGTGTACTGACTCAGTGAAGGAGAACCAGTCTAGGAATTTGGAGACCAGGTAATAGTATCTGTGCTCTGCTTCTCTCTCTAGCTGTCAATGGAAAATAAAAAACCCTGACTCGTTCTGGGTCTCAGTTTCCTTGCCAATAATAATTTAGGCTTGAATGGACAATATGGGGATTTAGGGGAATACCTGGGTTAGGCCAAAATGCAAAGGGTAATGGAATACAACGAACAACTACAGTCCTAATATTCTTTATTATCTTAAAAGTAAAAAAACAAAAAGAATTAGATATATGGCATCTGAATATAAGCCAATGTTTCTTGGAAACATTAACTATTCCCCTTCTAAGAGCAAGGCATAATATAAATTATTCATTGTCAGAGCCTCCTAAGCACAGTTTTTACTGAGGCAAGAATCAGGTTTCCTAATTAGTAGGTTTGTTTCTACTTTTTTGAGCTCTGTGGTAATAGCATGCTGTTTATGGCCTATGTGATCCTTAAACATTATTTTAATTTTCCATTTCAGGTGAACCTGGCCCTAAGGGAGATAAAGGAAACATTGGTTTGGGAGGAGTGAAAGGACAAAAAGGCTCCAAGGGAGACACATGTGGGAATTGTACCAAAGGAGAAAAAGGAGACCAAGGGGCTATGGGCTCACCGGGCCTGCACGGAGGGCCTGGCGCCGAGGGAGAGAAGGGGGAGAAGGGGGAGATGGGGGATAAGGGCTGCTGTGGAGATTCTGGGGAGAGGGGAGGAAAAGGACAGAAAGGTGAGGGGGGTATGAAAGGGGAAAAAGGTAGCAAAGGAGACGGTGGAATGGAAGGCAAAAGCGGCCGTAATGGTCTGCCTGGGGCCAAAGGTGATCCAGGGATTAAAGGAGAAAAAGGAGAGTTAGGTCCTCCTGGTCTCCCGGGACCTACTGGGCCAAAGGGTGACATTGGCAACAAAGGGGTCCGAGGCCCCACTGGGAAGAAGGGCTCTCGGGGCTTTAAAGGCTCCAAGGGTGAGTTGGCTAGAGTGCCCCGGTCGGCTTTCAGCGCTGGTTTGTCAAAGCCATTTCCTCCTCCTAACATCCCCATCAAATTTGAAAAGATTCTCTATAATGACCAAGGGAATTACAGTCCTGTCACTGGGAAGTTTAACTGCTCTATTCCTGGGACATATGTTTTTTCCTACCATATTACGGTGAGGGGGCGACCTGCTCGAATCAGTCTGGTGGCCCAGAATAAGAAGCAGTTCAAGTCCAGAGAAACTCTCTATGGTCAGGAAATAGACCAGGCCTCTCTCCTCGTCATCTTGAAATTAAGTGCAGGAGACCAAGTCTGGCTTGAGGTGTCAAAAGATTGGAATGGGGTGTATGTCAGTGCTGAGGATGACAGCATTTTTACTGGGTTCCTTTTGTACCCAGAGGAAACTTCTGGAATTTCACCATAAATTTGTGTCCTGAATCCTGTAGTTTAGATTCAGTGGAATAAGTCAGTTAACACAGAGTAGTGCTATTAAAAAATAACTTCCATTTTTTCAAGATTATAAAAATAATACAGAAAAATTAAAAAAAGTCACCTAGTCAATTATTATTCCTATTTTAAGGCACCTCCTTTAAAAATATTTATATGTATTTCAGAGCATATGTCTATTAACTTTGTAGCTAGCCTTTAAAATTTAGCATTATAATATTAGCATTAGTCATTCCATTTAAGCATAATAATTAATATTTGTATACAAAGTATGAATGGGATTTATAATTAATAAATATATTCTTGCTAAATATCTTCTGTATCTCAGATCAATGTGTGTCACTTCCTTCTGTGTGAATTGCAGAGTATGACAGCAAGTTTTTGACTCTCTTGGGTGGGTTGCCTTCTGACAAAATGGAACTATTCTCATGTTAGTTTAATTCATGGAGACGACACAGAAAGGGTGGCAAAGACTAGCTAAAGGATATTTAAAATTTATCAATGTGTAAAGGTTTGCTTAGAAAACTTGTATTATATGGACTTGTGTGTTGGGTAAAATGTAAGAAAAAGTTGATGATCATAGTGAAGATGAAATCTTTCATCAAATTATTGTGCTTAGAAGAACTGAATGTCCCCAAAAGAATCAAGAATAAAATGAAATCATTATTGATCTGAATTTTTGCCTTTTCTTCATGATAGAACATTTAATTAGGATAAATTCTTTGGCATCATTATCATCATTTCTATAATAATTAATTCCAGTTATTCAGAGATAACATTGCTGGAGCAGGTGGGGATTTGGGAGTTCATTTGCAATGCAAATGTATAATAATTGTGAATATTTGATAATTCAGTGGTTTCATTTTTTGTTGTTGTTGTTGTTGTTGTTGTTTTGAGACAGGATTTTGCTCTGTAGCCCAAGCTGGAGTGCAGTGGAGTGATTCTGGCTCACTGCATCCTCAACTTCCTATGCCCAAGTGTTCCTCCCACCTTAGCCTCCCAAGTACTTGGGAACACAGGCCTTTGTCACCATGCTTGGCTAATTTATTTATTTATTCTTTATTTTTGTATAGATGGAATCTCCCTATGTTACCCAGGCTGGTCGTAAACTCCTGGGCTCAAGTGATCCTCCTGCCTTGGTCTCCCAAAGTGTTGGGATTATGGGTGTGAGCCACTGCGCCTGGCTGGCTTCATCTTTTAAGAAAGAAAATTTATTGAATCCAAATTGAATTTGGTTCTATGAAGGTATAGTTATGCAGATTTGGAAATCTTGGTGCATCAAGACAGGGAGTGGGTGATAGAAAACTTTCTGGTCTGCTCTGCCTACTTTGTTGCACTGCCTACTTTGGCAAACACCATTCACTTTTGAGGCTGTCACTCATATATATATATATATGTACACACACATATGTATATACACACATATATATACACACGTATGTATATGCACACACATATACATATGTATATACACACATATATATACACACATATGTATATATTTATATATGAGTGAGAGCCTCAAAAGTGAACGATGTTTATATACATGTGTTTCTCAAACTGTGTTCAGAGGAATACCATTTCTGGAAGTTGGTATTATGAACTACTGGAAAAAAGTGGGTTCTGCCTCAAACAAATATTGGAAGTACTATATTCTGTCTTCCTGTTGCAGATCTATAAAGCACATTAGTGTAGTCTCGGATGTTCCCGCAGAAAATAAGTTTGTTTAATTTTATTTTATCCAATGATCATGTTTATTTTGGGTATAGAATTGATCAAGTAACATACTGTGAAAGAGCATTCTGTAGTATATCCATTTTGGAAATGTTGCATTTGTTTCTCATGTAAGGATCCAAGTGGGGTAAAGTTAACTCCTGATGTTTCTCCCTTTCTTCAGCAGTTCTTCCCTGTTGAGAATGTAATATTGCTTTAGTTGTAGCTGTGCTTGTTATTTGTCAGAGGGAGAATAAGATAATTTGCAAGTGATTTAAAAAGTGATGCTTACACTTAAAAATTTTTCTTTTTCCAATTAGAATTGAATAATAAAGAAATTCAGGAACTTAGAGTTTTGTCTCTTATTCCTATGTTCTTATGTTTATTTTTTTTCCTTTATGTCATCTCTATGAGTGGATGTGGATTGGAACAATCTGGGGAGGCTGAGAGACAAGCAGCCCAGAAGATAGAAGAAAAAAACCACGCCACAGGATTTGATACAAAAGAGAACCAGGCAGAGCACCCGTAGGGGTACAACAATTCATGTGTAAGATTTGGGGTATCTGTCAGCATCTTACACCAGTGTTTGTGGCTGACATTTCATAGGAAGTCTGGAGTTACGAGCTCAGGGTTAGGATCCAGGAGTAGTAGTTGATTATGAGTTCTCTCCGGGGCATCCAAACCAAGGAAGTTGCTATTCTCTGGTAGTGGCTTTGGAGGGAGGTTCTAGGTTCTTCACTCCATTTTCTGCTATGAAGGTGGAGAATTGGACAACCGACTATCACCATCTTTCAACAACATCATGTCTCCCATCTTGTCAAAAGGAGAAAAATCAAGGAAAGCAGAAAAAAAAATAGAAAATTAAAATCCCATCCCAAGGATTTGAACACAACCCCTAGCTTATTCCTACCCTGATGATTACCAAATATACACACCTGACTGCCAGCCCTGAGTACTAAACTGCTTGAGTGAAATGTACATCCCAAGCTTAACATGACAAAATCAAGTTGCTCCTCCCACATCCTACCTTAACTCACATAGTGACAAGTTCTATCCAGCTTCTCAGGCTAAAACCTTGTGTCACTTGATTTTTCTCTTTTATACTTAAATTTAATCCGTCAGATAATCCTTTTGGTGCTTCCTTCAGAATGTGTACAGAGTGTGAGGAATAGTGCCTCTTCACTGCCACAACCCTGGGTCAAACTATAGCCAAGTATTGCAATAAATGTAACTCTCTTACATATAAGAGATCCAAGGCCCTAATGCAAATAAATCTCAACATACCACATGTTGAAATATTTAAAGCTTAAAAATGAAGCTAACAAATGTTTATTTAAAATATCTTCTATCCTTCTACTTTGAAATATAAGCATTTTTGTTGAAACAAATAGAAAATAACGTATGGCTTTTTACATGACTCACAGTAAACAAAATATCAAAAGTGACTTCATTACTATGGTGTATGTCTAGGTGTCCTAGTAATAGGCAGGTGATATTTGGATGAGTAATAAGACAAAGACATTAATTCATAAATTACTCTATATTTATCCCATAAATGTTATTTTTAAAACTGAATTTCAGACAAATATGATATATTTTGTAATCAAGCTTTCCATACAATACATGTTCTGTTGACAGTTTTGTCAAATTTGACCACCTTTGTTGAGTCATTTTATTTCTTACTAATTTTAAAAAATTAATTTCTATTTAGAGAAAGTTTTCTCAGCTGAACTGGCAATAAGACTTGAAAATGCAGTAGTAATTTTATGATTAAGTTTTGGTTCAAATTGTAAGGGCATTTGCATAAGATGCATTATTACTATTGCAGACAATATTGGAAGATATTGAAATTGTATATATAAACCAATGATCAGTTATATTGCCATTTCATCATCTCTTAAAATACTATTTTAGAATCTACATTCATTATGAATTTTCAGTCTAGACCTGCATTAATACAAATTTGGGTGATATGAGTTCTTATCCTTTAGCCATTAAATGTGCAACTTTTCCAAATGCCATGCAATTCATGAGTATCTCAAGAATGGTAAAATGAAACACAAAGAGAAAGCAAGAAAATGAATGCCCAGGACAACTGATATATAACACACTGCTATCTATGGTATTTGTGCTCCCCAAAAGGAAAGACTTGATAAGTTAAGTTGCATTTCTCTTTATCAAGCCCACCTGTTGCTCAACTCTTCCCATGCCAAACCCATGATAGCAGCAGTACAACCCAGTAAACCTGATGGTGTTTGGAGACGGTCATCTTTTGTTTGATGTGCAGAGGGTAAGAAGCATGGAGGTGAGTTTCTCAGGGTTCCTGAAGGGTGTTAGTCAAAGGAGCACATGTTTAAGATTACAGATTGTACTGAACCAGAAATGAACCCTGATCTCTAATCAAGGTGCTCTGAGTACTATAATAAATTTATACATTGTTGTGCTTGTTTTATGAAGAACTCTTTAAAGCATGGGTCTAGGGCAGGGCCCCTGTTGCATACATCTAAAGGCAGTATTGCCTATTTCCACCTTGGAAAAATAAAATTATTCATTTTTATTTTGAGGTGGGGTCCTGCTCTGTCAACCAGGCTGGAGTGCAGTGGCGCTAACATGGCTCACTGCAGCCTCACCTCCCAGGCTCAAGTGATCCTTCTGCTTCAGCCTCCTGAGTAGCTGGGACTACATATTCCTCCCACCACTCCCAGTTTATTTCTGCTTTTGACCCCTTTGATCAAAGCAATCCTGTTAAAAAAAAAAGTGGCTCATCTTACCCCTCTGTGCAGAGTCTCTTGAAGCTCCCATCTTATCTGAAGTAGATGTTAAATCCTCACTGTGACCAGAAAGGCTCCGTGTGATCTGGCCCCATGTGTCCCCTCTGTCTTCGTCTCCTGCCTTCTCCTCCACCCTTGCTCTGGACATTGGCCTCAACCCTTTTCAAATTCACCAGGCATTTTTCTACTCAGTACTTTGTACGTGCCATTCTATGTAGATGGCTCTGACTCCAGGCAATGGCCTATCTGGTTTTGCCTCTTTCAAACCTTTATTCAAATTTTTTTCAGGTGAGGCCTTCTTGGACCACTTGATTTTAAATTGCGATTCCCCTTCCCTGATCCTTGTCCCTGCTTTATTTTTGCTCTATAGCACTCATCACTGTCTAATGCGTTATGTATTTCATGTATTGTTCTTGTTACTTTTCTGTCTTCTCACTAGAAAGTAAGTTCCACCACGCCAGGGAGTTTTGCCTGTTTATTGTTCCATCCCCAGGGTCAGCATATTAAATATGTGTTCAATGAATCCAGATTGATAGGGTCCAAACAGATGTGATAGTTATAGATACCTCCACAAGGTGGTGCTCACAGATTATTTTTGCTTTTGGTTTCCATTTTAATTAATAATAAAAACAAACAAGCCCCAAAGCCCTAGTCTGTTACAAAGTAAATAAAATATTGATTTAGATTTCAAAATTAAGAACCTGATTTCATAAAATACCATGTTTTATGTTTCAGTGTCAGAGAGCTACACATTTTTTTTTTCTTGTTGGGACATAGGACTATTGGGCAGTTCTATAGGGTTGCTATGAAAAACTTATAACTGTGGAAGGAGACCATGTCTCCTGTCATCTGGATGAGATGCTCTTGAATGGAGTCCCAATCCATTTTTATCTCCCTCTTCAGTATAAAATGGGTCATCCTGAGTCCTGGGATAGAATATATTCCAGGTGTTAGTGCCTTCAGGAACTGCCTCAGCTGCAGAGGTGCCTCATTTGAAGTTATGCCCTTCCCAGGACAGTCCAAATCTGGTAACTCAGCAAGTTGGGTACATAAGGTCTCGCCATTTCAGTTCTCCAAGGCCACTTTGACAGGCCATATTTGCTCCAGAGCTCTCTGCTGGTTGGCCAAGTCTCTGCCAGGACTTACTGCAGCTCAACTTCTTCCCTGCCCCATTCTACCCAATTCTGCCTCCTCTTCTTTCCTTTCACAGGGAATCTGTGAACATCTTGCACTTCAAACGCTATCTCCACATCTGCTTTTGGAGATCCAACTGGTGACAATGAGGTGTAAAATGTGAGAGAAAGTGGTAGAGTGTACAATTTTGTGGACTACTTGTTTGTTCCCTTCTCCCTGACCTCTCCTTTGCTCTGGGCCAGAGCTGAAAGAAAAAATGAATACATTATTGGAAGATTTTGGCCTGACATTTAGGTCCAGAGAACCTCTGTTGTCTGACCGTAGTGGTTGACAGCACAGGCTCAAGAACAAGATGTACTTAGTTAGAATTTCATTTACTGGTGATACGACTTGAACAAGACACTGAGTCTGTCTGCACCTCAGTTTCTTCATCTATAAAATGAGATTTTACTGTAATAAAGGAGTTTATGATTACAAAGCTCTTAGAATTGTGTCTGGCACATAGTAAGTGCAAGATAGGTGCTTGTTTAACAAATAAGAAAGCTAGCTTTATTCAAGTGAAATGTCAGAAAGGAGGCATTTTGTATATGGGTCAAACTCCTTTTCATAGTCAAGTATGTGTGAGTTTTTTAGCTGATGGACGTAGGACTGTTGAAGGAGGTAAAATCAGGACTGGTCTGGGCTCAGCGTAGGATCAGAGGTGATAGGGTTGATTGAATTGTAGCTTTTCATTTAATCAAGGTCTTCCCATGGAACATCTACATTATATAGACATAAAACTAGTGTGGTTTATGAAGGATACATTAAAATAAAGTGTTACTTCTTTGAAATGAGATTAAAATTTACTTGCTCTTCAAAATCACTATTAATAAAGTTTATATACCAAAGTGCATAGATTTGTCTTCATATTTAGGCACCCAGGGTCACTGTCTTGAATTGTCACGCTGATCACATGCTTTTTAGACATCTGAACAAGACACTGAGATAGGGCCCACCCAAAGATGGATATTCTGCTGATCTGAAAGGTAATGACAGTGACAAATGAGACCTCCCAGTGGACCATAGTGAGGATTAGCAGCAGGAAATTGCATCGGCTCAGTGATTAAGGCAACATCAGCAGTCAGAAGACAGCAGCAGGGCAGGTGGCCTTGGTCTTGCTGCTGTCTCATCTGATCTGTCTCACAGGGTGATGAGTCTGAGATGTGTCTGCCTGGTCTGCAAACACAATATTCCCCTGCTTCCCCCAACTTTCTTTCTTTCTTCTTTTTTTTTTTTTGAAAATAAATGAGCAACAAGAAATTTGGAACATCCAGATTATTCAATGTCAGAGCTATTGCCAAAGCAGCACGCCCACTCTCCTCGGATATTGAATGCAAGTTAAAATTGCCTCTGGCAAAAGGTTTTGTGAAGGCCTTCCTCATTCATTTTAATTCAAGAAAAATTAATGAGCACCTACTATGTACCAGGCACTAGGCTCAATGCCAGGGATACAAAGATAAATGAGATAATTTCTTGGCTTCAAGGAAGTCACAGTTGAATGAAAGAGGCATCTAAGTAACAGCAACGGTTGTTCCATCTTTTTTGTCTCAGGGATGGATGAGGACCTAAATGCCATGGCAATTATAGGAGAAATTGAGAAAACACTTGATCTAGCAAGTTGGTTGATTAATGTTCTAATTTTAACTGCTCCAAGGAGTATTAGGCAAGAATTTATTTCAAAATGTTCTGCCTCAGCAGAAGAAAAATGTTAAATAAAAATTCTAAGAACAACATTTTCACAATGGGGTGTTACCATGTGGGACTCTAAATCTTGTTTCTAAGACCTTGGATTGATAAGGAGAGAGAAGACTAAAGAACTGTATGGGGAAATTAGAAGTTGAAACCTGGCAGAGTCAAGGACCAAAGTAGGCAAAGGCATTATTGTCACTCTCACCTGAGCCTGGAAAGATCTCAATAATCATCTCACCAGCTCCTTTTGAGGGAAGAGAATCCAAAGCTTGTATGCTGTAACTCAAAATGTGTGGCCCAAGAACCCACAGATATATCATTCACATTTCCAATAAAGACTCCCGATTTTAAAAGCGAAATAAATTTTGGGGATATCACATATCAACAGAAAAAACACAAGTATTAAATGTGCAGCTTGATGACTCTAAACATATGACTATGCCCATTAAACCAAGACCATATCATTATATGGCAATTTTCCAGTACCTGGAAGTCTTCTTGTGCCCATTTCCAGTTAAATTTCCCACCCCACAAACATAGCCACTACTCTAATTTCTATTACCATAGGTTAATCTTGCATGTTTCTGAACTTTTTATAAATGAATTCATGCTCTTGCACATCTGCTTTCTTTCTTCAACATTCTGTCTGGGAGATCATCCATGTTGTTGTGGAGATCAGTAGTACTTAAGATGTTGAACATCTAATTGGTCATGCTGACTGGCCATTTGTGTATCTTCTTTTATGAAGTGGCAGCTCAATATTTTGGCCCAATTTTATTGGATCATCAGTCCCTTTCTTATTGACATATAGGAGTTCTTTAGATTGTCTCCATACAAGACTCCTGTATTTTAATTTACTTCTCTTGTTTTCTCCAAGTAGCTTAAGTTTGTTCCCTGAATCATCTTCTCCCTTTCATTCATTACCCTTAAGTTTCCAAAACTTTTGAACTTAAGCTTCTCTGCTGGCTTTCTACCTTTGTAGACCCCAAGTTTGGATCCAAAAAACTGAGTTAGATGTAATTGACTGAAAATCCTTTTAAAATTTTATCCTCTAATATTCATCTTTTTTAGTTTTTTAATTTTTTTATTATTATACTTTAAGTTCTAAGGTACACGTGCATAATGTGCAGGTTTGTTACATAGGTATGCATGTGCCATGTTGGTTTGCTGCACCCATCAACTCGTCATTTACATTAGGTATTTCTCCTAACACTATCCCTCCCCCAGACCCCACCTTCCAACAGTCCCTGGTGTGTGATGTTCCCCTCCCTGTGCCCATGTGTTCCCATTGTTGTTTGATGTTCCCCTCCCTGTGCCCATGTGTTCCCATTGTTGTTTGGTTTTCTGTCCTTGTGATATTTTGCTGAGAATGATGGTTTCCAACTTCATCCACGTCCCTGCAAAGGACATTAACTCATCCTTTTTTGTGGCTGCATAGTATTCCATGGTGTATATGTGCCACATTTTCTTTATCCAGTCTATTATTGATGGACATTTGGGTTGGTTCCAAGTCTTTGCTATTGTGAATAGTGCTGCAATAAACATACGTGTGCATGCGTCTTTATAGTAGCATGATTTATAATCCTTTGGGTATATACCCATTAATGGGATTGCTGGGTCAAATGGTATTACTAGTTCTAGATCCTTGAGGAATTGCCACACTGTCTTCCACAATGGTTGAACTAATTTACACTCCCACCAACAGTGTAAAAGCGTTCCTATTTCTCCACATCCTCTCCAGCATCTTTGTTTCCTGACTTTTTAATGACCACCATTGTGATGTGAGATGGTATCTCATTGTGGTTTTGACTTGCATTTCTCTAATGACCAGTGATGATGAGCATTTTTTCATATGCCTGTTGGCTGCATAAATGTCTTCTTTTGAGATATATAGACCAATGAAACAGAACAGAGGCCTCAGAAATAACACCACACATCTACAGCCATCTGATCTTTGGCAAACCAGACAAAAAGAAGCAATGGGGAAAGGATTCCCTATTTAAATACAATGGTGCTGGGAAAACTGGCTAGCCTTATGTAGAAAGCTGAAACTGAATCCCTTCTTTACACCTTACACAAAAATTAACTCAAGATGATAAATTAAAGACTTAAATATAAGACCTAAAACCATAAAAACCCTAGAAGAAAACCTAGGCAATACCATTCAGGACATAGGCATGGGCAAAGACTGCATGACTAAAACACCAAAAGCAATGGCAGCAAAAGCCAAAATAGACAAATGGGATCTAATTAAACAAAAGAGCTTTTGCACAGCAGAAGAAACCATCATCAGAGTAAACAGGCAACCTACAGAATGGGAGAAAATTTTTGCAATCTATCCATCCGACAAAGGGCTAATATCCAGAATCTACAAAGAACTTAAACAAATTAACAAGAAAAAAAAACAAACAACCCCATCAAAAAGTGGGCAAAGGATATAAATATTTATCTTTGGAAAGAAAATAAAGGCAATAGATAGAATATCTGATGGTAGAATTTCAGGAATTAGAAAACTGATGGAATTTTTTTTTATTATTTTTTACAGAGATTGGGAACAAGAATGGCCAATGAAAGCTACATTTTTATACCTCTGAAGTCCAACTATGCTGTAATGTCTTAAATTTTTTTTTAAATTTGGGATAATTAGCTTTAAGGGATGGGATGTTGAACAAAGGAAGAAAAAATTTATTCATCAATAAATGATGCTTCATTAAAAAAGAAAAGATTAAGGATTCTATGGCTATTCCTGTGATATTGTGAGTAATATCTTCCTCTCCCCCACTGGATATTAGAAACAATATCACAGGTGAGGTGTACATTCCCTGCGATATTGGGAGTAACATCATCCTTCCCCCCCTCCTTGATATTAGGAACACTATCACAGAGGGCATGTCCATGCCCTGTGATACTGGAAGTAATATTATCCTTTTCCTTCCTGGATATTAGGAACAATATCACAGCGTGAGTATACACCTCCAGCGGTATTGTGATTAATATCAAACTCTTTCCCCTGGATATTAGAAACAATATCACAAGGGGTGTGTACACACCCTGCAATAATGGAAGTAATATTATCCTCTCCCCACCTAACTATCAGGAACAACATCACGGGGGGTGTGTACACCCCTTGCGATATTGGGAGTAATATCATCATCGCACCTGGATATTAGGAACAATATCACCAGAGGCGTGTACACTTCATGCAATACTTGGAATAATATCCTCTTCCCTACTGGATATTAGGAACAGTATCACAGGGGAGGTGTACACCCCCTGGAATATTAGGAGTAATATAGTAATCTCACCCTGGATATTAGAAACAATATAACAGAGGGTATTAGAACTCCTGCGATATTGAGAGTAATATCATCCTCTCCCCCTCTGGATATTAGGAACAATATCACAGGGTGGGTATACACCCATTGCGATGTTGGGAGTAATATCAACCTCTACTCTTCTGGATATTGAAAACATTATCACGGGGTGGGGAGGCTGTACACCCTGTGATATTGTTCCTAATATCCAGGGAGGTGTACAACCCCTGCAATATGGGAGTAATATAATCCTCTGCCCCCCAGGATATTAGGAACAATGCCACAGTGGATCTGTATGCCTCGTGCGATATTGGGAGTAACATCATCCATTCCCTCACTAAATATTAGAAACATATCACAGGTGGGGTGTACACCCTGTGCGATATTGGGAGTAATATCATCTTCTCACCCCCCTGGATTTAGAAACAATATTACATGGGGGGTGTACACCTGCTGGGATATTGGGAAAAATATCATCCTCTCCCCCCTTGATATTAGGAACAATATGACAGTGGAGGTGTAAACACCCTGTGATATTGTGAGTAAAATCATCTTCTCCCCCCTGAATATTAGAAACAATATCACAGAAGGGGTGTACATCCCCCGCAATACTGGGAGTAATATCATATTTTCCCTCACTAAATATTAGGAACATATTATTGGGATATTGGGAAAAATATGATCTTCTCACCCCCTGGATTTTGAAATAATATCACAGGAGGTTGTACAGCTGCTACCATATTGTGAGTAATATTATCCTCTTCCCCTCTGGATATCAGGAACAATATCACAGGGAAGGTGTACACCCCCAGCAATATTGGGAGTAATATTATCCTCTCTCACAACAGATATTAGAAAAAATATCACAGCGGGGGTGTACATCACTTGCAATATTAGGAGTAATACCATCATTTCCCCCACTGGATATAAGGAACAATATCACAGGAGGGGTGTACAGTCCCTACGATATTGGGAGTAATATCATCTTTTTCACCCTGGATATTAGGAACAATATCACGGGGGGGGGTTACACCAACTGCTATATTGGGAGTAATATCGTCCCCTCACCCCTGGATGTTAGGAACAATATCATCCCCTCACCCCTGGATATTGGGAACAATGGGGGGGTGAGCACCCCCCCGGGTTATTCAGAGTAGTATTATCCTCTACCCCCTTGGATATTAGGAATATTAACACAGGGGTGTTGTACACCCCCTGCGATATTGGGAATAATATCACCTTCCCCCGCTTGGATATTAGAAACAATATCACAGAAGGAGTGTACACCCGCTGAGGTATTGGGGGTGATATCATCCTCTCCCTCCCTGAATATTAGGAACAATAATCATAAGGGAGGTGTACACCCCCTGCAATATTAAAAGTAATATTATCTTCTCCCCATCTGGATATTGAAAAGCAATATCATAGGGGGGTTGTACACCCCCTGCGATATTTGGAATAATGTTATCCTCTCCCTCCTTGGATATTAGGAGCAATATCACAAGGTGGGTGAATACTTTCTGCGATATTGGGAATAATATCCTCTCCCCCCTTGATATTAGGAACAATATCTCAGGGGAGGTGTTCACCCCCTGCGATAGTGGCTGTAGTATCATCCTCTCCCCCTGGATATTAAAAACAGTGTCATAGAAGGGGTGCAGACCCCCTCCGATATCAGGAGTAATGTCATCCTCTTCTTCCCTGGATATTAGGAACAATATCACATGGGAGGTGAACACCCCCTGCGATAATGGGAATTATATTATACTCTCCCCCGCTAAATATTACGAACAATATCGCAAAGGGGGTATACACTTTCTGTGATATTGAGAGTAATATCATGCTCTTTCCCATGGATGTTAGGTACAATATCACATGGGTGTTGTACAGCACCTGAGATATTTGGAGTAATATCATTCTCTTTCTTCTTGGGTATTAAGAACAGTATCACAGGGGAGGTGTAAACCCACTGCGATATTGAAAGTAATATCATCTTCTCCCCACGTGGATATTAGGAATAATATATCAGGGGGTTGTACACCCCTGAGATATTGGGAATAATATCATATCCCCCACCTTGATATTAGGAACAATGTCATGGGGGGATGTATCCTTCCTGCGATATTGGGAATAATATAATCCTCTCCCTTCCTGGATGTTACGAACAATATTACAAAAAAGGTGTGCACGCCCTGCGATATCGGGTGTAATATCATCCTCTCCCCACCTGGATATTATGAACCATATCAGGGGTGTACACACCTCACGATATGGGCGATATGAGGAGTAATGTCACTCCCACTCCTCCTGCATATTACGAATCAGATAACGGGGGTGAACACTTTCCGTGATAGGGGGAGTAATATCACCTCTCCCCCCCGGATATTAGGAACAACATCACAGCAGGGGTGTACATCCCCTGCGATACTGGGCGTAATCATCCTCTTCCCCACTGAATATTAGGAACAATCTCACAGGGGGATGTACACCCCTGCGATATTGCAAGTAATATCATCCTTTCCCTTCCTGAAAATTAGAAACAATATCACAGAGGTGGTGTACACCCCCTGTGACATTGGAATTAATATCATCCTCTCCCCGCTGGATATTAGGAACAATATATGGGGGAGGGGGGTGTACAACCCATGAGATATTTGGCGTAATATCCTCTCTTCTCCTGAATATTAAAAACAATATTACGGGGGGGTTGTACACCCCCTGGGATATTAGGAGTAATATCATCCTCTCCCCCCTTGGATTAGAAACAATGTCATAAGGGAGGTCTACACCCACTGTGATATTGGGAGTAATATCATCCCCTCTCCCCTTGGATATTAGGAACAATATCGCAGGTGGGCTGAACAGTCCCTGCGATATTGGGAGTAATGTCATCCTGACCCCTCTGGATGTTAGGAACAATATCGCACGGGGGGTATCCACCCCCTACGATATTGAATGTAACAAAATCCTTCCCCTCCCTGCATATTAGGAACAATATCTCTGGGACAGTGTACACTCCCTGTGATATTGGGAGTGAGATTATCTTCTCTTCCCTTAGGAACAATATCACAGGGGGTGTACACCCCATGCGATATTGGGGATAATATCATCCTCTCAGGCTCTGGATATTAGAAACAATATCACAGACGGTGTGTACACTTGTAGGGATATTGGGAGTAATATCACCCTCTCCCTCCTTGGATATTCGGAAAAAATCACAGGGGGTTGTACATTTGCTGCAATATTGGGAGTAATACCATTTTCTGACCCCCTGGATATTAGGAACTATATCACTGGGGGGGTGTACACCCCCTGCAATATTGGGAGTAATATCATCCTGCGCCCACCTTGATATTAGGAACAATATCACAGGGGGGTGTAAACAACCGGGGATATGGGGTGTGATATTATCCTCCTTACCCCTGGACATTAAGAGCAATATCAAATTGTGGGTGTACACCCCATGCGATATTGGGAGTCATATTATCTTTCCCAGTGAATATTAATAACAATATCACAGCGTGGGGCTACACCCCCTGTGATATTGGGAGTAATATCATCCTCTCCCCCCTGATGATTAGGAACAATATCACTGCGGGATTGTACACTTCGTATGAAATTTGGTGTAATTTCATCTTCTCCCCTCCTGCATGTTAGGAACAATATCACAGGGGAGGTGTACCCCCCAGGCGACACTGGGAGTAATATCATTTTCTTTCCCCCAGGATATTAGGAACAATATCAAAGGGGTTGTGTACACTCCCTGATATATTGGGAGTAATATAATCTTCTCCTCCCCTGGATATTAGGAACAATATTACGGGGGGCGGGGTGGTGTGTGTCTACCCAGTGCGATATTGGGAACAATACCATCTCTCAAGTTGGATATTAGGAACAATATTTCAGGAGGGGTGTACACATCCTGTGATATTTTGAGTATTAGCATTATTCTCTCTCCACTTGGATATTAGAAATAACAGGGGTTGTACCTACCCCTGCAATATTGGGAGTAATTTCATTCTCTCCGTCCTTGAATATTAGAAAAATATCACAGGGATGTGTACACCCCCGGCGATATTGGGAGTAATATCATCCTCTCCACTCTGAATATTAAGAAAAATATTACAGAAGGCTGTACACCCCCTACGATACTGGGAGTAATGTCACCCTCTCCCCTCCTGAAAATTAAGAACGGTATCATGGAAGGGGTGTACACCCCCTGAAATATTGGGAGTCATATTATCCTCTCTTCCTTCTAAATATTGAAAACAATATTACAGGAAGGTGTACACCCTCTGCGATATTGAAAGTAATATCATCCTTTTGTGCCGTGAACATTAGAAACCGTATCACAGGGGGGTTATACACCCCCTCCTATATGGGGAGTAATATCATTCTCTCATCCCTGAATATTAGGAACGATATCATGGAGGGGGTGTACCTCCCTGTAATATTGGGAGTAATATCATTCTCTCCCCCTCTGGATATTTGGAACAATATCACGGAGGTGTGTACACCTCCTGCAATATTGAGACTAATATCATCCTCTTTCTCCCTGAATATTAGGAAAAATATCGCACGGGGGGGTCCACATCTCCTCGACATTGGGAGTAATATCATCCTCTTGCATTCTGGATATTAGGAACCATATAACAGATGGGGTGTACACCCTTAGGGATATTGGGAATAACATTTTTCTAGGATACTACGAATAATACCACAGGGTGTACACACATGTTGTACACACACTGTGACATTAGGAGTAACTTCTCCCTAGGATATTATGAATAATATCATATTAATAATTATTATCATATTAATTCATATACCATTCACATTATCATATTCATATATCATATAACTAATATAATATATTAATTATATTATATTAATGATATAATATCATATCATTATTCATATTAATGAATAATATCATATACTTAATATGATATAATTCATAGTATCCTAGGGAGATGTTACTTCTAATATCACAGAGGGTGTATTCCCAGTTATATTATTGGTAATATTCTACTGAGGTGTTACACCTAATGTCACAGTGGGGGTACACCATGTGAAATTATTCAAAATATTATAGGAAAAATGTTACTCCTAATTCCAAAGTAGATATTACAAAGGATTGTACAATCCCCGCGATATGGGGAATAATATCACCCTCTCACCCGCAGATATTACGAACCATATCCAGACGGTTGTACACCCCCTGAGATACAGGGAGTAATATCACCTCTCACCTCCTGGATATTATGAACCATGTCACAGGGGGGTGTACACCCCCTGCGATATGGGGGGTAATATCACCCTCTCCCCCCTGGATATTATGAACCATATCAGAAGGGGGCGTACACCCCCTACGATATGAGGAGTAATATCACCCTCTCCCCCTCTGGATATTAAGAACCATATCACACATCACTGGTTTCAGGACTATTTCAAATGACTGACCATTAGTGTCTTATCGCCAGTCTGGGAATCTCACGGTGCAATATTCTATGGAGACTTATTACCGTAGAAACAGGTGCTAATATTGCAATAATGATTCGCTAGAAAATTACAAAGCATATCTAAGAAGTTAGTGAATAATATTAAATTGGGAAGTGGAGCCTAGCATCTTTTGGGCAGGAGAATTATTTAAGATGCCCTTGAAAATGAGGTTAAGAAACCACATAAAGAATAAGAAAAAACATCAGTGAAGGCAATTTATGTGATAAGAGGGAGTTAAATTAGTGGGGAAAAAAAGGGAAAATTTCCAGTACCTTCCAGGTGCTTCCACAAGTACCTGGAAGGCTTCTTGTGCTCACTTCCATTTAAATTACCTCGCTCCACAAACACAGCCACCACTCTGATTTCTATTACCATAGATTAATTTTCCATGTTCCTGAAGTTTTATAAATGGAATCACGCAGTCTCTTTCATGTCTAGCCTCTTTCCTCAACATTCTGTTTAAGAGAATGTCGATATTGTTGTGGAGATCAGCAGTACTTAACATGTTGAACATCTAATTGCTCATATAGATTGGCCAAATCCAAGGAGTTTCTACTCATCTTAAAGCTGAGACTATGCTTGAAAATAAAACATGGTTCTGAGTCCAGCCTTAGTAAATGGGGTATTTAGTCCACAACTCTAAAACCAGCTCTCAGGTTTGTGAATCTCAGTCTGTTTCTGCCACAAATATTTTACTTGTCCAATATTTGTTGGTCAATTTCTGTCAGGTATTGTGACAGATCATACAATTTTGTAAAATCATCAATTGAGATATTTATGAATTATGAGAACAGAAGAGAGGTTGAAAACAGTCTAGGAGTATTAGGGGAGCTTTTGTTATCATTTATTTATCCATATATTAAATATTTATTGAGCGCCTACCTCATGCCAATCATGCTAGATGCTGAAGATACTGCTTTGAACAAGACAGATATGCCTTTGCCTTAATGGAGCTGCAATTCCAGTGAGAAAGAGAGGAGATGACATTAAAGGAGGTCTTGAAGGATCCATTAAGTCCTTATGCGAAAAAGCAAGAAGTGTCATTGCTAGCAGAGATTCCTATAGGTAGAATTATAGAGTATAGAAACAGGTTGATACATTTGGAAAACTACAAATAGTGAGATATAGCTGGAATTCTGATAAAGAGCAAGTAGAGTAGATTCTTCCAAAAATGTTGCATCTAAAAATCTACCACTGGCTAGGCTAGCTAAGCTAACTGTCCATCTGTCTATCTGTCTGTCTACCTGTCTATCTATCTATCTATCTATCTATCTATCTATCTATCTATCTATCATCTATCTATCATCTATCTATATCTATCTACCATCTATCTCACCTATTCTGTGCATGATGTGATAAACACTGGGGGAATTCATAGAGAGAGGAATGTGACAGGGCCTCCATCCTTAAAGGTGCATATAATAGAATGTAGAAACCTCATATCCAAGTGGTATTATTAGGGTGAAAGAAGCTGGGAGATGGATTAAAATGGAAGGAGCTAGGTTCAGGGTTCAATTTGGCTGTATGACATTATGAAAATAAGATTTTGAACGTTTAATAGAGATTTTCCTTCCCTTACCCTCAGTTGTTCAATAAAAGTTTTGGGCTGTTCAGCTCTACCAAAAAGTGTCAGAGCAGAAAAAAGACAAGCCTGTTAATGTGTCAAGTACAAAATGGCTCTTTGGGTTTCCAATGGACTGTTTTCTTCTCAAATAACCTTTATGCGTTAGGTTCAAAAGGGCCAATATAGGGTTACATTTATTATACCCTCTTAAATGCCTTTCAGAAGCATTGGGTATACATTAGCTCTTTCTGTAGTAACAAACAACCTTTAAATTTCAATGGCTGACAATGAGAGACATTCTTTCTCACTTATTTGTTTACAAGTTGGTTATAGTTTTGCTCAGCTCTGCTTGGCTCTCCTGAACTGGGCTCTGGGATGTGAAGTGGGGTCAGGTCTGTTTCGTGTATCCTTTAATTCTGGGACCTAGGTGGAAGAACAGACATTATCTAGAAAGATTTTCTTCATGGCAGGGGGCTGAAGCTTAAGCAAATGGCAGAAACTTGCAAAGCCTCTAAGAGTTTCTGCTTGGACATGATATAAATCATGTTCACCCATATTCCATTTCCAAAGCAAGTCTTACAACCAAATCATAACTGAGCTGAAAGGTATACCTCTTTTCATGGGGCAAGGGCAAGAGAAAGTAGCATAAATCTTTGCCAATCAGTACAATCTACCATGAAGTATATATTTATGCACTTGTTTGTAAAATAACTTCTTCAAATAAACTAGTATATCTCTCAGAAGTGTTGTCATCAAAAGCTATTAGAGAACACTACATTTCAAAGGAAATGTTCTTTCTAAGATTTTCTTTCATGTTACATTAGGAGAGTTGATAGCAGAATTTGATACTTAATAATGATCTGAAATACTTGACTTGGGGTAAGACTGCTACAGGATGAAAGTCAAATTCAGGCTCTGAAAATTTAGGAATATCTATTTGTGAGAACTATTTTTGCAGTTATTCGTTAATTTAGAATTGATGTGACAATATTAGTCACTCAGGTATTATAGTGACCCATGCAACTTTACACATGGAAATACATGTTTTTGGTGGGGAGCTGGGATAGGGTGGGGGAGATGGTGAACGTTTTATAATGTAGATACATCTAATTGCTATGTTACTGACACAATCTTTATGTTTTGTTTGACTGAACTGTTTGTGTTTCTTACAAGTGCTTTCCCCCTACAAATTCAGGTGACATATTGCTGTGATTTGTACTCCAACAAATGACAGAAGTAGTCATTTTACCTGTGTGTGTGAAAAGCATAAATCAGTCCTTGCAATGGGACTGTCTGATATGTGAACATCTAAGTTAAACTTGGTTATAGAATTATGAGTTAAATTTAGAACATTTAAAGGCAGTGTATTTTGTGTGGATATTTGAGTGGCTGTAGGACATTACATGGCATGATGAAAACATCACATTTTCTCTTCTTTCTTGTACTTTTATGCTTTATGTCAAATTAGGTGTTGCTCTTAGTGTGCAATGATGATTATTTCATATTATTATTCACACTTCTGCAGCTCCAGTGAACACTACTTAAAACCAAGCCATTGAGTAATTTCAATAGACTTCGAGATCACAATGTACTTCTCTAATTAAGAAGTATTACTGTGTACCATGCTGAGACAGACCTGCAATTCAGCACACGGCACTTTATCCTGTTACGGGGTTAGATTAATTCTGTTTTTAAATACAGATGATATAAAACATTCCTGGAGAAAAGTGCTTTTCAGTATTCTTGGAGCAACTATGAAGTTGGTGAGGGGATAGAATAAAAAAGAGAAAATAAGTTTGATCTTCTATCTAATGAGTGAAATTAAAGCCCTCATTAAGAAATTATTACAAGGTCTTTGGGGCCCAGCTGCATCTCTTTTTCCATCCTCCTTTTTTGGGTTTTGGCTTTTGTAGTAGTTAGGGTCCTTTCAGCTGCAATTAATGAGAAACCAAATTCAGCCAGTAAGAAAATTTATTATCTTCCATAACAGCTGGTCAAGAGGTGGGATGGAGGGCCCTGTCATGAGGATAGGAAGGGTAGAGCTCTATTTCTCTGCTATTCTCTAGGTTCTTTGCTTATCTCTGTTTTGTGTTTATTCTTAGGCTGACTTCTCTCATTGTATTAAGATGGCTGCTAGCAACGGCCAAGGAAATATGCTTCCTTGATCCTATCCAGAAGAAGATAATTCTCCCCCAGTGTTTCAGAAATGTAAGTTGTTACCCAATATTCATTCTTCCTTGTTATGTACTGATAGAAGATTTTGCTGGAAGCAAGGCTTTCCCACTGGAGATGACATTTTTCCAGCCTCTGTTCTATTTGGATATAGTCAGGAGATTCGAATTCTTGCTAATGGAAGGTGATGAAAGCAATGGGGTCAACTTTTGGTTACATTCTGAATGGAAGGAGAATCCCTTCCACACATATAGTGTAAGGAAGTGGTCCAGTTTCAGACTTCTGCATATGGCTAGCCCATTATTCCAGCACCATTTATTAAATAGGGGATTCTTTCCCGATTGTTTTTGTCAGGTTTGTCAAAGATAAGATAGCTGTAGGTGGTTTTATTTCTGGGTTCTCTATTCTGTTCCATTAATCTATGTATCTGTTCTTGTACTAGTACTATGCTGTTTTGGTTACTGCAGTCCTGTAGTGTAGTTTGAAGTCAGGTAGTGTAATGCCTCCAGATTTGTTCTTTTTGCTTACGACTGTCTTGGCTATTTGTGTTCTTTTTTTGTTCTATATGAATTTTTAAAAAATTTTCTCTAGCTGTGTGAAGAACATCACTGGTAGTTTAATGGGAATAGCACTGAATCTGTAAATTGTTTTGGGAATTATGGCCATTTTCATGATATCGATTCTTCCTATCCTTGAGCATGGAAGTTTTTCCATTTGTTTGTGTCAAATCTGATTTCTTTGAGCAGTGGTTTGTAGTTCTCCTTGTAGAGATCCTTCACTTCCCTTGTTAGCTGTATTCCTAGGTATTTTATTCTTTTTGTGGCAATTATGAATGGGAGTTCGTTCATGATTTGGCTCTTGGCTTGACTACTGTTGATGTGTAGGAATGTTAGTAGTTTTTGCACATTGATATTGTATCGTGAGACTTTGCTGAAGTTGCTTATCAGCTTAAGAAGGTTTGGGGCTGAGATAATGGGGTTTTCCAGATATAGGATCATGTCATCATCTGATAACAGGGATAGACTGACTTACTCTCTTCCTATTTGAATACTTTTTATTTCTTTCTCTTGCTGGATTGCCCTGGCCAGAACTTCCAATGCTATGTTGAATGGGCGTGGCGAGAGAGGGTATCCTTGTCTTGTGCCAGTTTTCAAGGGCAATGCTTCCAGCTTTTGTCCATTCAGTATGATATTGGCTACGGGTTTGTCATCATAAATGGCTCTTATTATTTTGAGATACGTTCCTTTAATACTTAGTTTATTGAGAATTTTTTTAACATGAAGTGATGTTGAATTTTATTGAAAGTCTTTTCTGCATTGATTGACATAATCATGTGGTTTTCATCTTTAGTTTTATTTATGTGATGAATCACATTTATTTATTTGCATATATTGAACCAACCTTGCATCTTGGGCCTAAAGCCTACTCCATCGTGGTGGATAAACTTTTTGATGTGCTGCTGGATTCGGCTTACCAGTATTTTGTTGAGGATTTTTGTTCATCAAGGATACTGGCCTGAAGTAAGACTGCTCAACTGGGGTCTCCAGCTTTCAGGCTTTCTATATCACTTTAGGTCATGTGCTCATTCTTGGGTCAGAAATAGACTCTAAGGATGAGCTCTCCAGAGTGTTGATTGGCTCAAGCCTAGATTCTTGGACCAATCACTGGCAAGAGAGTTTCTGAATCAATCACTGACAATACAATGATTGGTTAAGATTAACCAGGACCCACTCCTAGAACAGGGACCCACTGGAGTCAGCAAGGGTTGGGTCATGTTGAAGGTTCTATTTGGAGGAAATGATAAGTGGTTAATCCAAAAAGTTCGTTAGAAGCATGTCTCTCTTCAGAGTATCTGACAAACTGAGGGCTGAGAAAATAAAAGTTAATGAATTCAGTCAACTTTGCTTCTCAGATTGCTGGAGGGTATAGACTAAATGGTGTGTGTTATTTCAGATTTAGGATGTTTTGTTTTCATTTGTTAATATGTATGAGTGAACATATATTTGCATATGGGTGTTGAGGGATTGATCCATATTGCTGTGTGTAGGGTAGGCAAGGTTTTATTTTCTCTATGTCTTGCCACTTCAGAAAGCCTTGCTTGGCTATTAGCTAAAGATTAGTATAACTGTTTTCAACAGGATTCAGGAACATAAAACAAGTCACCTCTATTAGATTATTAGTCTAATGACAGTCTAAATAGTTCAAGAGCCCAAGAACTGCTTGACTATCCACTAGCACTGTTTTTTTTTAGAAGGAGTTTCACTCTTGTTGCCCAGGCTGGCATGCAGTGGCATGATCTTGGCTCACTTCAACCTCCACTGCCCAGGTTCAAGTTTCTCCTGCCTTAGCCTCCTGAGTAGCTGGGATTACAGGCGCCTGCCACCACCCCTGGCTAATTTTTGTACTTTTAGTAGAGATGAGGTTTTGCCATGTTAGCTAGGGTGGTCTCAAACTCCTGACCTCAGGCGATCTGACGACCTCGGCCTCCCAAAGTGCTGAGATTGAGCCATTGCACCCAGCCTAGCACCCTTAACTAATGCTTCTGCTTGAGGATAAGATGGAGAAGGGTATTATCTAGATGGAGAGAAGGAGGGATGTATTTTGCAATTTTACCTGGTGTCTGCGCCGTCTATACTATTGAAAGCCATCTTGATCAACTGTCCTGAGTGTCATATTTACCTGACCAAGACTTTAACATTTTCATAGCTCATGAAAGACAAGGCTCAACAACTTAAGTAGACTGTTGACTGCATAGGAAATTTCTGGAGAAGAAGAAAACACAAAAAAAGACTAGGAACTTTGCATTAAATTGTTTCAAGCCACTACTTTCACAGAGGTAAAGATAGTGAGCTCTAGGATCCAACTGATGGTGTCATAATTCTGCTTACTCTCCTTACTGATTGTTTGAATTTGAATGATTATTTTATTTTCCTATGCCTCAGTTTTCTTATTGTTAAAAAAGCTATGGTGATACCTACCTTGTGGGTGAGGGGGCTTTGAATGAGAATACACGTAAGGCATTTAGCACTTGTTACATAGGAAAGCTATTGTCACAAAAGTCCATACGGGTCACATGGACTTTTTTACTATCATACTAAGGTTCTTTACAACGACTTCTTCAACAGCTTCTTTTCCAGCAGTTTCTTCAATTTGAAGACCATTCAGGTGACATAGAAAAAGATAGAATTTGTTGGGGATCCCATTTTTCCTAGATACCAGCCCTCAGTGACATTGACTGGAAACTTTCCTTGTCCCAGATTCCATGTATAAAGAAGTTAAACACACATATATGTGAGCGTGTGGACACAAGTGTGCACACACACACACACACACACACCCTCCTTTAGAAGGGATCAATTCTCAGGTGATTATGGTTTAACTGCAGCATGCCACCAGCTGGGCAGCATGCATCTAAATGACATTTTAGCCAAGGTTTCTGAGAAGATGAAATAGCAATGACTTTCTCTACAGGCATTAGATGGCGGTGACTGGAGGGAGATTTGTTGATGAGCCAGTTGATTTCAGTTCAATATAAGGAAACACTCTCTAAAAATTACACCTGTCTGAAAACTTAATTAGATGCTCATAGTCGTGTTGAGTTCTATTTCATTGGAGGTTTACAAGTAGAAGATGCACAATCATTTATCAAGGATATGATTGAGAGACTCACACATGGAATGCATGGTTGGACTAAGTAACTGCTTGTCTTACGTCTACTTCTGAGATGCTCTGACTATGTCTTTAACTCCTATTCTTGTCAACATAAACAGGACCTTCATTTGGTATTTGATCTATTAATAAACCGTAATAATCATTGTAACTCTTCACTTGGTGAATTTTCAATGCTGGTCAGAATGTGTCATTCCTTGGAAAGGCCAGTCATTAGAACTACTCATTCAAGGACAAAGCTTAATTGCTCTCAAACTACAGTTATTGAAGAAGTCGTTGAAAAGAACCTTAGTATCACAGTAAAAAAATAATAATAAAAATGAAAATTGATGAGGCTAAGTGAAAAGTAAACACAGTCCTTTGGAAATAATTTTAAAAATCCATGCATTTACTTTTACTCAATGCAAAAACAAGGCAATTGCAAGATTTCTGACTTTCTAATTATACTGTTGCCACATATTTTAACTTTAATGTTTTGAAGAGTCTTGGATGAAATTGTTTTAATTGAGGCCAATTCACTTTTTGGTTATTATTTATAATTAGGTAGAATGTTCCCTTAATGTAATTTTGCTAGAGCCTTCAAAACACCCAAAAGAAAAGCTAGCAGTATATGCAATTAACAGTTATTTATACAGCTCTATTTTCTCATCTAATGAGCTTAGCAATAAAAAATAAACGGGACACTTTGGAAGGCTGAAGCGGGCAGATCACCTGAAGTCAGGAGTTCGAGACCAGCTTGGCCAATATGATGAAACCCGTCTCTACTAAAAATACAAAAATTAGCCAGATGTGTGGTGGGTGCCTATAATCCCAGCTAGTTGGGAGGCTGAGACAGGAGAATCACTTGAACCCGGGAGGCAGAGGTTGCAATGAGCCAAGGTTGTGCCACTGCACTCCAGCCTGGGCAACAAAGAGCAAAACTGAGCAAAACAGTTAAAAAAAAAATAAGATGGTAGTTTCTTTAGCTGTGCAGAAGCTCTTTAGTTTAATTAGATCCCATTTGTCAATTTTGGCTTTTGTTGCCATTGCTTTTGGTGTTTTGGACATGAAGTCCTTGCCCACGCCTATGTCCTGAATGGTAATGCCTAGGTTTTCTTCTAGGGTTTTTATGGTTTTAGGTCTAACGTTTAAATCTTTAATCCATCTTGAATTGATTTTTGTATAAGGTGTAAGGAAGGGATCCAGTTTCAGCTTTCTACATATGGCTAGCCAGTTTTCCCAGCACCATTTATTAAATAGGGAATCCTTTCCCCATTGCTTGTTTTTCTCAGGTTTGTCAAAGATCAGATAGTTGTAGGTAAGCGGCGTTATTTCTGAGGGCTCTGTTCTGTTCCATTGATCTACATTTCTGTTTTGGTACCAGTACCATGCTGTTTTGGTTACTGTAGCCTTGTAGTATAGTTTGAAGTCAGGTAGTGTGATGCCTCCAGCTTTGTTCTTTTGGCTTAGGATTGACTTGGCGATGCGGGCTCTCTTTTGGTTCCATATGAACTTTAAAGTAGTTTTTTCCAATTCTGTGAAGAAAGTCATTGGTAGCTTGATGGGGATGGCATTGAATCTGTAAATTACCTTGGGCAGTATGGCCATTTTCACGATATTGATTCTTCCTACCCATGAGCAAGGAATGTTCTTCCATTTGTTTGTATCCTCTTTTATTTCCTTGAGCAGTGCTTTGTAGTTCTCCTTGAAGAGGTGCTTCACATCCCTTGTAAGTTGGATTCCTAGGTATTTTATTCTCTTTGAAGCAATTGTGAATGGGAGTTCACTCATGATTTGGCTCTCTGTTTGTCTGTTGTCTAGTTCAACCATTGTGGAAGTCAGTGTGGCGATTCCTCAGGGATCTAGAACTAGAAATACCATTTGACCCAGTCATCCCATTACTGGGTATATACCCAAATGACTATAAATCATGCTGCTATAAAGACACATGCACACGTATGTTTATTGCGGCATTATTCACAATAGCAAAGACTTGGAACCAACCCAAATGTCCAACAATGATAGACTGGATTAAGAAAATGTGGCACATATACACCATGGAATACTATGCAGCCATAAAAAATGATGAGTTCATATCCTTTGTCGGGACATGGATGAAATTGGAAACCATCATTCTCAGTAAACTATCGCAAGAACAAAAAACCAAACACCGCATATTCTCACTCATAGGTGGGAATTGAACAATGAGATCACATGGACACAGGAAGGGGAATATCATACTCTGGGGGCTGTGGTGGGGAGGGGGGAGGGGGGAGGGATAGCATTGGGAGATATACCTAATGCTAGATGACGAGTTAGTGGGTGCAGCGCACCAGCATGGCACATGTATACATATGTAACTAACCTGCACAATGTGCACATGTACCCTAAAACTTAAAGTATAATAAAAAAAAAAAGAAAAAAAAATAAGATAAAAAAAAATAAAGGGGAGGACCATCACTCTGTGGTGTCTTGCACACAGAATCTTATTTAACTTCTAACTAACCTGGTGAGATAGACATTTAATATAATTTAGAGATAATATCTTTCTGAGGTTCAGAAATATCATGTATCTTGTCCATGGGCATTAAACAGGTATATGTGGGAGCCAGAATTTTGTCTTAGAGTTTCTTGAATACAATAGAATCCATTTCTGTTACTGTGAGGTGGAGGCCTTCCCCCCTCAGCCTCAAATACCTTCACAACTAGGCAGGAATGTCAATGCATGACTTTGTGAGTTAGGTGGCAGAGAATATAAGTCATGTAGAGGTTGAACTAGAGGGTGAGTATTTTGCCTAAAAGTATTCAAATTAAATAAACAAAAACTATTTGGCAGCTAAATAAACTCATCTCCTAGCCCTATCAGACATGCATGCCAAGAGTTTGCAATCTCTAAAATGTTGAGGATACAGCCATGCATGAGTGTGAAAGCAAGTCAAGTTATGCTTTGCCTTGAAAAAGTCAAGGAAACTGTGGATGTCAATAAATTTGGATCTTATTCCATTGTTTTCCTCAAAACTTAAGACTTAATTCTCTGATTGTCAAAGTTAAACTAGTTCTTAAATCATTTATATATGCCTCATTCTCGGTACACTTAAAAAAAATCATTGTGTAGTTCCACAAACAAGATGGCAGTGGCATGGTAGGGAAGTTAAATCATATTTTTGACCCAAAACGCCATGATCTCTTCTATATATGTTACTGATTAGCTCTCTTCTTTTGGTTATTTTGTTCCCAAAGTGCTGCTAAAGAATTTACAACTATAGAATCTTTTAAATGCAGTTTAGAGCAGAAACTATTAAGGCGGCAAAAATAGAATTAGGAAAAAAAAAACCCACATCAAGTAATGGAGCAGTTAAGATGTTCTAATTAAAGTTATAATTGTAAATTGAGTGCATAAAGATAACTTAAATTTTTTCTCATCTGGGCATTTTTTGATCTGTATCTTATTTCTTTATACCTGATACTTAAATTTCCATGTCTTGATGAATCTATGCCAAATCCTAAATAAATTAACAGGAGTTTTAAAATGAAGCTTTTTAGAAATGCCGTAATCAAGATAATAATAAAGGCATAACTTTTATATAGGTTTTTCTGTGCTAGCTGTTACTTCAAAGTGCTATTCAAAATTCTTCTAAAACATAACTTCTCCTTTGATAAAGTAAATTTCAACACAACTCAGTAATTTTTTGGGTTATCCACAGTTTTCTCTCAGGGCCCTTTATCCTTTCTTTCAAACTCTTTTGTCCCCTCCTCACTTTGTTTTCTTCACTCTTAGTAGATAATTTTGCTGCACTGGGACTTAAGAAAATAGAAACCTTTAGGCAGCCACTTTATTACCTTTCTTTCCTTCTATAGTTAAAAACACATAAACTGTCCCCATCCTTTCTCCCTGTTTTAGAGGGAGAGGTGGCCTCTTTGCCTTTCAGCTGACTTGTTCTTGGCATTCTGTCTCCTCCTGCTTCTCCTTGCTGACTTCACACCTCACTTTTCCCATCTCTCAAATTTTTGAATGCTCCATGTTTTCCACTGTTTTTGCTGGAGCCTAAAAAGATGGCTTGTATTCTTCATACAAAAAAGGAGTCATTGTCACATCTCCCTACCCACTTTGACACCAGTCTTGTCACTCAGTCCCTTCACTCCAGTTCATATTTACCTTTCCTTTTTTTTTTTTTTGCATACCGCCAACCTACAAACATGCATTTGAGAGGTCATTTTAAAGGAAAGCAAAAACCAAACAAATAAGAATAACCAATGGCCTTTGCACCCTTCCAAGCCTTTCCCTATATGCATGTGTATTGTTTACAACTTGTACTCATAGAATAAAATGATTCTGTATCCTGCTTTTTTTCACTGACTGTAATGCCTGGTACATTGTGAGTACTCAGTGAATATTAAATAGATGAATGCATATGTTAAAAAATTTATTTATTTTTTCACATTGTATCAGCTATCTATAGCCACAAAGGACTGTGCAGCAAAAAACCACAAAACCTCTGTGACATGCAACAGTAAACCTTACAAGTCCATAGAGTTAGCTACTCTCAAGTGGGCTCAACTGGTCTCCTCTGGGCTTTCTCTGGTGTTAGCCTTGGGCCATCTAGGCAGGTCTGTTGATCTTGCCTGGGCTGCTTCATGCATCTGGGGATTGCCTGGTAGTCGAGTGTTTAGAATGGCCTCAGCTCAGACAACTGGGAAGACTTGACTCCACTCCACTCCGCATGTCTCAGCTCCAGCAGGCTAGCCTTGAATTATTCTCGTGGAGTGGCCAAAATGTCAATGTGAGGAAAAGTACTATTGGAAAATACTTTTCAGGACTTCTTGTGTGATGCTAACTGACATCTCATTGTCCAAGATGAGGCCGATGTCTGAACGCAGAATCAAGGGGCAGGGAAATAGATTTGCCTCTTTGTTGAGAGTAACTGCAAAGTCTTATGGCAAAGAAAGTGAATACAGTAAAGGATTAAAAAAATTGGGGTCATGAATACAATCAAGTTACTATACATATGATCTTCAGATTGATCATTTAAATCTGATTTGTGTCCATTATTATTTCCTTTTTAAAATATATTTTTTAGACAGTCTTACTCTGTCACCCAGCCTGGAGTACAATGGTGTGATCTCTGCTCACTGCAACTTCTGCCTCCTGGGTTCAAGTGATTCTCCCTGCCTCAGCCTCCCGAGTAGCTGGGATTACAAGCTCCTGCCACCACGCCTGGCTAATTTTTGTATTTTTAGTAGAGATGAGGTTTCACATGTTAGCCAGGCTAGTCTCAAACTCCTGACCTCAGGTGATCTGCCCACCTTGGCTTCCCAAAGTGCTTGGATTACAGGCGTGAGCCACTGTGCCCGGCCATTTTTTTTTTTTTTTTTTGAGACAGAGTCCTGCTCTGTCACCCAGGATGGAGTGCAGTGGCGCAACCTCAGCTCACTGCAACCTCTGCCTCCTGCCTTCTGGGTTCGAGTGTTTCTCATGCCTCAGCCTCTTGAGTAGCTGGGATTATAGGCACATGCCACCACCTGTGGCTAATTTTTAATAGAGACGGGGTTTTGCCATGTTGGCCAGGCTGGTCTTAAACTCCTGGCCTCAAACTATCCACCCACCTTGGCTTCCCAAAGTGCTGGGATTACAGACGTGAGCCTACACACTCCGCTAGATTTGTGTCTATTATTATTTCCTAAACATTTCCCAATTAGTAGGGTTGCTTTACTTCTTTCATTTTGATAAAACATTTCTACTATAAATAGTCCTAAGTACATCACTTTTTTTCTCTTATTCTTTCTTGTTTCAGTAAGTGGCTGAAACCTGCCAGAGATTGTTTTTCACACATAGCAAGTTTGGAGGTTATGTGGTGGCCATTGGCATGGATTTAGTGATTTGCTGATTTCAAGGCCAATATCTCTACAATATTTTTGGGCTTTCTCTTATGTTCAGGAGATGAATGCTATAGCTACAACTACCATTTTTTTCCATTCAAAGCAGGGAAAAGGAAGCATGAAAAGTAAACCTAGCAGACTTACCCTTTCATTTCTTGACTGGAACTATGACATATGACCACACCTCACCAGAAGATAGCACTGGAGGAAGGATTGGGCTGGGGGATGAGCCAGTGACCTCACATGTCTGCCACATGTAAGATGTAGTCCCAAGAGTGAGCTGATCAGGTCCAGGTACATGTTGTTTTTCAAAAGGATTTTTTCCAGTTCATAATGCCATTAGCAATAGCCCTTTATCACACTTTACCATACCTTCAACAACATTCTTTGAATACTAATGAGGCTGAACATTAACCATATTCTCCTTGATAATTTTTCCTGAAATATTTCCATTTATATCCTTCTTTTTCTTTTTAAGTTATGTTCTTCTACACTTAGAAAAAAAAAGCTCTTTAAAAAGATATTAACTCTCTTTGTCACATCTATTGCCTGTTTCAATTTTTCCTTTTAGTTTTGGAACTTCTCATTTTAGAGATATTTAAAATTTTGTATACAATCATTCCACAGAGAGTTGGTTTCTAGAGGACTGCTGCTAGTCCATAAGACATCTTAGTATGAAACAGAAAAAGCCATCTCTTCCACGAGACATTTTATTTCCATATGTTAGAAAATTGTCAAATCATTATGATTTTGTTAGAGAAAGCCACTTGACTACCATCTTTTAGAAATATTTCTTAATAAATATACAATTCTACAATTTCTGTATATGGATGGTACCTCTGTAGATGTGTCCTCTGAGGTTATGTGTGTAAACTTCCTTCGCAGAGCATACACACCTAGTTTCTAAAAAGTCAGAGAAGATTCATGCGAATGACTAAGTTGCACAAAAAGATTATTAAGAATTGGACTCTGTGGGAGATTAAAAATAAGACATAATTGGCTTTGGAATCAATTAAAGTCATTAAAAAGGTGTCTGTTCAAAGATTTCCTACTTTGAATTAACTAAAGATAAATTTAAGAGTATATTGCAGTTACTGACAGTAATAACAGCATATGAGGTTATCAAACTGAGTTTAAAAGGGAAAAAGTAATGTATGCCATTGATTTCTATGTTTTAATATAAAAGCTTTCTTCAGGTTAAGGTAAACTTTAACATTGCATTTATAAACTGTATATTTCAGTATGCACTCTGAAGGTGTAAAAAACTGTATACTAAGATTTTATTGTGATTGTTCATTAATAAGTTACATAATTTGGGGAAATCGCTTAATTTCTATGAGCCTCTGTTTCTTCATCTGTAAAACAGAGATAATGATGTTGGGATTGTGTAGCTTATAAGGGTGTTATAACAATTATTTTTAAGGCATTTAATGAAGTCAAAAGGGCCTAAGTCATTTAAATAGGCTCCAAATGGAAAGTATAATTCTTACAATACATTTAACTTTATAAGGTGTTACATTTGCTTACTTGATTTTAAATGATTGAAGAAGAAAGAAGAAATATTTCAGCTGAAGTTAAAAAGCAAGAATGTAAAGTGAATTATAGATCCTCTGTAGCTGATACATTGAAAGATCAGTCTGGCATGATGACACGATTTGGTGAAGCAAGCTTGATATAAAAGAGAAAAGCTTCCTCTCTAATAGTAACTGTAAACCGAGTCTTTTCAAAAATTATTTAATTTGGCACTAAAGTAAAGGACACAATATCTACAGCCTATTTTTCCTCTTGTTTAGACCTCGAGTTTTTCTCTGTCTGTCTTTAGCTGTCTCAGACATCGCTCATTGATTGATAGATATGAATATTTAAAAAAAGATATGATTGAGGCAGTTTGAATCTTAAGTGTAAATAGTTTTGTCTGGGTCTATATAGAAAATATCCTTTAAAAACACTTAGTAGCTAAATCAAAAAATATGTATATATATAGAAATTTATTTACCTAAACTTGTTGGCTAGTGAAGGATTTTAATTCCACTGTAATTTTCTCAGGGGCAACCTCTATGTTTGTCAGTTACTTAAAAGGACAAAAAATACATTTTAGAAACATTTTAAAATTTGATTTTAGCAGAAATCATTTTAATAACTCTCTATTCTGTGATGAGCTGGAATTACAGTACAGCTTGAGGTATTTTTCTTTTCCATGCTTTCTCAGCCGTAAAAATGGATCCAGGTTGTCCCAGCGTTCCGTGCTTCACAGAGGGAGGAGACTAACATAATCAGGAATGGTGAAAAGTTGGTGGATGCCATCACTGGAAGAAAAAAGATTAGGCTACAACTGGAGATCCATAAGTAGCTTACAGAATCTTGCTTTTAAAGGCTATTATCATTATAAATGTATCAGTTACTTTCAGTTGATATACTCTTAGAAGTTTTACTATAATTTTTGTTGGAGCAATAATAGTCACCACTGTAGAGATAAACTCTAAGCTGACAAATGATCTGCTTAAAACAAGAGGATCTGATTTATATCTAGTTCCAAACCACAGTGTGATAATATTTTAGCTTTAGGAGTAGTATCGTTACAGTTTTATTGGTATGGTGTATTGTTTATAATCTTAGCTACCATTTCCCCTTTCTCTCTATGCCTAACTATTCATCAACTTTTATATGTATAGTTAAAGAGAGTAGAAGTCAACTTTCATGAAATTAAACTTAAATCCCTTAAATTTGTTACCTATACCCTTGCCCATGGCAAGACTTCAATATAATCAACTCAATATTAGGTAAACAGGACACTACATTAGAAAATTGAATTTTGTTATGAATGAGCCAGGGATACTAAAAAATCCCCTGGTTTTTATTTTAGATGGGTTGGGATTTAAAAGAAAATTACTAAGTTTTACTGCGTCTTTGGAGTACTATTCTGACATTTCTAGTGATCTCCATAAACTTTCATTGCCCTGTAACAGTTTATTAAGCTACAGAGTCTTCATAAATATGCAAACTAGCTTAATAAGATTGTCTGCCATGATTGCTCATCAATTTGGTATTGAAAGGGCACCAACATAGTCGATAAAAATGTCTGGTGGTGGAATGGTCTGTGACATGCCTAATCTCATTGCATAGTTCCTTTAAGGGGGCTATAAACCGTTAATATAATAGAATCTCATTATTTGTATGAGTGGAATGACTATTATGTTCATTAGGCTTGATAACTTTTGTGTAGCTACATTTCGGAAACCTATAAACAGTCGTTATGAATGTAAATTTTCCTCCTGATAATTTTATTTCACTACACATGTATTTATTGTTTGGAAAATGAATTGTTGGCAAATTAAATGGACAAAAAATTGGTTTTAAGATGGATCAAGAAAAATACATGTTTATTGAGGAGACTGTAGAATGAAGAATTTATTCTGAGTAGTCTACTTTCCCATAGGGAGCAAGTTTATATTAACAATTTAGAAACAAAGGTGTTTCATTAGTTTTTAAAAACTTTAATTTGAAATAATTATGGATTCAAAGAAATGTACAAAGAAGTCCTGTCAACATTCCACAAAACCACAGGGCAATATCAACATTAAGAACAGAACATTGGCACAATCCAGAGTTTATTCAGAATTCACCAGTTATACATGCATCATTGCTGGGTATGTGTGTGTAGCTCTATGCAATTTTGTCACACGTGTAGCTTTGTGTAACCATCACCACAATCAAGATACTCAACTGAGCCATCACTACACGACTCCCTTGTGTCCCCTCTTTATGGTCATACCCATCTCCCTTCCTATTCCTAACTACTGGCAACCACTAATCCATTCTCTATTTCTATAATTATGTTATTTCATGATTGCTATAGAGATGGAATCTTGCAATAAGAGTCATTTCAGATTTGCTTTCTTCATGCAGAATAATTTTTTTATTTTACTTTAAGTTCTGGGATTCATGTGCAGGACATGCAGGTTTGTTGCATAGTTATACATGTGCCATGGTGGTTTGCTGCATTTACCAACACCTCATCTAGGTTTTAAGACCCACATGCATTAGGTATTCGTCCTAATGCTATCCCTCCCCTTGCCCCCTACCCTCCAACAGGCCTCAGTGTGTGATGTTCCCCTCCCTGTGTCCACGTGTAATGCAGAATAATTTGTTAAGGTTAGTTCAAGTTGTCTCATGTATTAACAGTTCTTTGCCCTTTATGGCTGAATAGTATTCCATGGTATAAGTGTACCTTTGTTGACTCATTCACCCTTTGAAGGACATTTGTGTGCTTTCCAGTTTGGGGCTAATATGAATGAATCTGCTATGAACATTTGTGTATAAGCATCTCTGTGAAAATAAGTATTTCTCTGGGATAAATGCTCAAGAGTGTAATTGCTGGGTCATCTAATTAATCCATTTGTAGTTTTGAAAGCAACTGTGAAACCATGCAGAGTGGTTGTAAAATCTTACTTCCTACCAGCAATGCATGAGTGATCCAGTTTCAATGCATTTTTGCCAGCATTTGGTGTTATTACCATTTTTAATTTTAGTTATTCTAATAGATGTGCAATAGTATCTTACTGTGGTTTTAATTTGTATTTCTCTACTGGTTAATATTGTAGAATGCATTAGGATTTTTTTTTTTTAGACCTCACTTTTCTTTAAAAATTTTAATTTTTTTTCTTTCTTTTCTTTTTTTTTTTTTTTTTACGCTGAGTCTCGCTCTGTCACCCAGCTGGAGTGCAGTGGCACGATCTCGGCTCACTGCAACCACCACCTCCCTAGTTCAAGCAATTCCCCTGCCTCAGCCTCCTGAGTAGCTGGGATTACAGGCACAGGCCACCACGCCTGGCTATTTTTTTTTTTTTTTTTGTATTTTTAGTAGAGACTGGGTTTCATCATGTTGGCCAGACTGGTCTCGAACTCTTGACCTCAAGCAATCCACCCACCTCAGCCTCCCAAAGTATTGAGATTACAGGCCTAAGCCACCACACCTTGCCAAAAATTTTAAGTATTATATTCAAGGGATTTCCAGAGAAATAGAACCAATAGAATGTCATATTACATATACGCTCTCTGTCTCTCTCTGGCTGTCTCTCTCTCTCTCACACACACACACACACACACATACACACACACAGAGAGAGAGAGAAAGAGAGATCCTTATTTTAAGGATCTGGCTTATGCAAATGTGGGAGAGGGCAAACTGTGGGCTGGAGAGTGAGGTAAGAGTTGATGTTGCAGTCTTAACTCTAAGCCCTGAAAACTTAGGCAAAATCTCTTTGTGCAGTCTGAACACAGAATTTCTTCTTCAGGAACTCTGTGTTTGCTTTTATGGCCTTCAACTGATTTGATGAGGCCCACTCACATTATGGAGGGTGATCTGCTTTACTTAAAGTCAACTGATTTTAACTGTTTATTAAATCTAAACAAATATCTTTACAGTAATATCAAGACTAATTTTTGACCAAACACTGATCACTGTTGTTTAGCCAACTTGACAGATAAAATTAACCATCACAGATACTTCTCATCAAATATGTGTGTTATTTCTTTTAAAATTATTTAATTTAATTTATTTCAAAAACTGGTGATAAAATACACATAACAAAATTTATGATTTTAATCTTTTTTAAGTGTACAGTTCAGTAGCATTAAGTACATTCACATTATTGTGCAACCATAGCCATCATCCATCTTTAGACTTTTACATCTTGTGAAACTGAAACTCTGTATCCATTAAATAATAATTTCTCATTTCCCCCTCCCAACAGACTCTCACAACCACCATTCTACTCTGTCTCCATGAATATCACTTCTCTAGGTACTTATCATTTTATGACTAGCTTATTTCACTTAGGATAATGTCTAGGTTGGCCCACACTATAGCGTGCCTCAGAATTTCCTCCTGTTTTAAGACTAAATGATATTCCATTATGTGTATATACCACATTTTGCCTATCCATTCATCTGCCGATGGACACTGGGTTGCTTTTACCTTGTGACTATTGTGAATGATGTTGTTGTGAACATGTGTGTATGAATATCTGTTTGAGTCCGTGCTTTTAATTCTCCATGTATATACCCAGAAGTGGCATCACTAGATTATACAGTAGTTCTATATGTAATTTCTGAGGAATCATCATACTCTTTTCTACAATGGCTGTGCCATTTTACATTCCCACTACTGGTTCACAAGGGTTCCAATTTCTCCACATCCTTACCTACTCTTGTTATTTTTTCTTAAGAAATTTTACTTGAATTTGGTCATATAATAGAAGCATCTGGATTCATTAGCTAATTTGTTTGATAAATAGCACTTCTTGAAAAGTACATATAAAGATTGAATTTCAGTTTTGGCTCTGCAGTATAGAGCTGGGCTACTCTGGCGAAGTCACTTCATGATTTTCTTAGTTATAAAACAGGAACAGTAATGTCTACATTGGGAAGGTTAAATGAGTTTTAAGTTGTAAGTTAGCATATAGATGCAAGGCACACTATTATTATTATTGTTATTATCATGTTCCCTGAAACACTCTTAGTTTAGTGCTTTGTCTTAATTTTTAGAAAGGATAATACACAGCCTCTAACTATAATCTTTAATCTTTTATTTAATTTTCCCATCCAATGTTTAATTACCTGCATAATTTAGGAATTTTTCCTTTGATAATTTTATTAAATAATATGTAGTGATTCATAAATTTGTAAACACCTTTTACCAAACTTTATTTTATTTTTGCCTTACAACAATTGCAGGAGTTATATCCATTACTCTCTCAGCATATAAATGAAGAAACCAACATTCAGATAAGAGAGCGTCTTGCGTGTATATGGGGATGGAGCCAGGCAAGGGCAGCCCTGGGCTGAGACAGCTCCTCTAACCCCTCAGCCTCAGCACATGCGGTTCCATATGTGCCATTTTCCAAAGAAGTAACTTTATCTCCTTGATCTTATTAAGTTTAGATTTTGGTTTTACTTTTACAAATTGTCAGAAAAATTCCTAATGGAGGCTACCCTTATAGGACACCCTATTTTACTTAACTAACTACTTTTCATAGAATTTTTGCCATACCATAAAATAGTTAATGTTAAATTATTTATTGTTGTCAGTACACATCTCAGGAATCCACAAATTTTACTTTTAATGGCCACTGAATGTATAATTTTATAATATATACACTTACATATCTTGTTCATAAAAATGTAGGGGGCAAAATCAATGTGTTTTAAAGGTCTGGCTTTTGATATAAAATGAAAGCAAAAGCAGAACCAACCACCTCCACTGAAACAACCACTAGGATCACCACCACCACCCACAGCAGCTGCCAACTTTTTAGAATGTATGTGTGTGTCTGGGGGTGGTACAAGGGGAGTTGTTAAGTAGGCAAGAAAGTGCAATTTTACAGCCATTTTGAAAAGTCTAAGTTTGGTAGAAGTTCTTTATATGACATTTTCTTGGGACTAAAATCTGACACTTCATCGTTCTTGATTTGCAGGAGCCCTCAGGCCTCTTGCTTTCACATGTCTTTTATTTCACAGGATTAGCACCAACTCCCTTAACCTAACTTCCCATAAAGAAAAGTTTTCTTTTTCTTGGTGAGAGTGTGGTGCTGTAGGTAACTCCTGGGAATGTGATCTAGCTGTCAAAAGCACAAAAAGTCAGCTAGATACATTGGGAAACCAAAAGTCTATTTGGTTTTAGTAGAAGATTATAAGAGAAATCCTGGGTACTGTTTGTTGACTATGCCGTAAAATTGCATTCAATGGCTCTCTTCTTACCTTTAACCCACTTGCTTCTCCATCTCTGTTCTCCTTAGTTTGTGGGGCACAGGTGCATGTGGTAGTAATGCAGTCAATTGGTAGTGACAGATTTATCACTGAAGGAAGAGGCTTCTTCATTCTTTACATGGCCATGACAGTGACTATGACAAGTTATTTGTCTTAACAATGCAGGCTGCTCTTCCCCAGTAGAAAATGAGAATATAAAGAATTAGCACAAGTCAAGCACATCTAAAGGGAAAAGTAACAAAAATGACTATGTTAGGTGGATCAGTTTCTTACTAAAAACAACACAACATTATGAGTACAACTTTTCTAATCACACGTTCTCATTCCTTTTGTGTTTTCTTATTCTTTTATTTCTAACCTTTCATGGTGACCTTTTCTCTCTGTAAGTTTCTTCTGAAAAGAATAGGAAAATTTTGTGATTATATTTATTCATTGAAAGAGAAAAATAAATGAAAAAGCAATTGGGCATCTTTGACATATATTGGTGAAAACTTTTACTTAATACTATAAGAATAATTTTGGTCCACTTATTGATAACATGTATTGTGTTGTCAACTTAGTTTTCTATCAACTTTCGTTCTACTGGTGGTTATGAATTATAAGCAGTGATGTAGATTATTTTAAAATAACTTGATTGTCTTAGTTCATGCTACTGTAACAAAAATTCCACAGAGTTGCTTAAGCAATAAATATTTAATTTTTACTCTTCTGGAATTTGGGGAGTCCCATCAAGGTGCCAACATTTTCAGTGGTGGGGACCCCCTTCCTGGTTCATAGACTGCTGTATTTTGAATATAACCTCACATAATGAAAGGGGCGAAAATGCTTTCTTGGGCCTTTTTTTTAAGAAGGGCACTAATCTCATTCATGAAGCCTCCACTCTCATCACCTCATCATCTCCCGAAGGTCCCCATCTCCTAATTCCATCATATTGGGGGTTAGGATTTCAACAAACAAATTTTGGAGGAACATAGTCGGTAACACTGATATTTAGTACCATCAATGACTGTTGGGAGGTGACTATAATCTGGTGGTTTATAAAGTCCAATTTTTCTTCTAACACAGAGGAAAAGCAATTGATGAATGATCTCTTCAGCTGAAGACAGGAGGGTCTTCATAAAATATTTCATTAGTACTTTTTAAAGCTGCTATAAGAATGTGACTGCTAGATTTTTACAGACAAAAATGGAAGAACTGAAGTAGAAGTCAGGGTAGCTAGGCATAGTTCCTATTTAACTACATGAGTGTCCTTGGGTAATCATTCAGACTTTGTCTCTCGTTTTCATCTATAAAATGAGGCTAAAAATTCTTGCTCCACCAGTGTCTTAAGATTTTGTTTTACAAAAGAATCATAAGAAAAAGCTGCACTCAAGAATCACCACTAAAGAACTTATTCAGGTAGCCAAACACTACCTGTTCCCCCAAAACTTATTGAAATAAAAAAATTAAAAGCTACAGAAATCAATTTGAAAATTAATTATAAAGTATCTTACTTGTATAAAATATAGTATAATAATATTATTGAGAGGAAACTCAGTGAATCTACCTTTACGGTTACCAATGCTTAATAAGCTCAAGTGGCAGATTTATATTGCACATTAGAAGTTTATTTTGGGAAATATTCATTTCTTTAATAATGCTCAGGAAAAACAATAAGATATATTCTGGAAATGAGTATGTTTGTAGTGGAAAAAGATTTATTAAACAGAAAGTCTGTTTTACTTCAAAAATTAATGAAAATACTCCTTTTAGAAGCTATTTGTGAAAATATGAAAGGTCAAGATTTCTCTATTTTCTTTCTTTTATAAATGTTACTTTATTACAAATCCCATTAAAACAATAAGAATTCTGAGGCAAAACTTGCCCGCAGAACCCTAATTAATATTTTTATGTTCAAGTTGTTTTACTAATCATTAGTGATATCCATTTAAAACCTTTACATAGCATAGTAATAATACATATGTACACATATATTTACATACATCTGTGTAGTGCATATTTTTACTTAATATTACACTGTCTTTTCTATTTTATTATTTTTACAACTTTTTCTTCTCTTCTTCAAGGTAACTAGTATAAACAGCCTGGTACATATCACTTTATCTCTTCTCCATCATGAACCTCTGGAAATCACCAGATACTGATTTTATTCATGCTTTTAAAATACCTTCATGATATTCTGTAATAGGGAATGTATTCTATCACTTCCCTAGTGTTCATATTCAGTGTTTCTCTCCTGTATGCTCTATATGTTCAGTGACCTACTATGTGTCAGGTACTATTTTAGGTTTTAGGAAACTTCTGGGGATGAAACAAAATCCTAGCCCTCACGGGGTTTATGCTGTAGCCAGAGGAGACAGCCAGCAAACAGTAAACACAACCAAAAAATGGGATTATAGAATGTGTTTGAAAGTAAGCACTACGAAAAAAAAAAATGAAATGGGCAACGGAATTTGGGACTCTCAGAAGTTGGAGTGAAGTTGAGTTGCAGTTTTAATTTGAGTGGTTACGACAGGCCTCATTGATTAGGAGGAATTTGAGTAAAGATTTGAGGAAGATGAAGGAAATAGCTGGGAAGAGCATTTCAGGCATAGGGAACAGCCAAAGCAAAAGCTGTAAGGTGGAAGTGCACATGGGGTATTTAGGGGCATCCAGGAGGCCAGTGTGGCTGGTGCACACTGCATAATGAGTAAAGTCAGAGAAGTAATAATACCAGTTCACACAGGGATGCTAGGCCATTCAGGGTCTTTAGCCATTTAGAGTGAAACACGATTTTCTGGGTTTTGAACAGAAGAATAAAATTATTTTTTCATTCAAAACTGTTTTGGAGAATTAGTTATAAAGAGTTTTTTTCTATTTAATTGCTGCAGAATATTTCATAATACAATATATCACATTTGATTCATAGCCCTAATGAATATTTACACTTTTTAATTTTTGGCCACCACAGATCTTGCTAATAAAATAATGGTATCTCCTTATACATGTGTCAAAGTTCCTCTAGGATGTAGTCTCAAAAGTACAAATGCTGGGTCATTTTGTGTCTGTTTTAAGGATCACTTTTCTAAACTTTTAAAATATATATATATATATATATATATATATGTATATATATTTTTAAGAGACAGCATCCCACTATGTTGCCTAGGCTGTCCTTGAACTCTTGGGCTCAAGCAATTCTCTCACCTCAAGTAGCTGGAATTGTAGGCATGTGTCAATACACTCGGGTTAAAGTTCTTTTTATTATTATTATTATTATACTTTAAGTTTTAGGGTACATGTGCACAACGTGCAGGTTCGTTACATATGTATACATGTGCCATCTTTGTGTGCTGCACCCATTATCTCGTCATTTACATTAGATATATCTCCTAATGCTATCCCTCCCCCCTCCCCCCACCCCACAACAGCTCCCCGTGTGTGATGTTCCCCTTCCTGTGTCCATGTGTTCTCATTGTTCTATTCCCACCTATGAGTGAGAACATGCAGTGTTTAGTTTTTTGTACTTGCGATAGTTTGCTGAGAATGATGGTTTCCAGCTTCATCCATGTCCCTACAAAGGACATGAACTCATCATTTTTTATGGCTGCATAGTATTCCATGGTGTATATGTGCCACATTTTCTTAATCCAGTCTATCATTGTTGGACATTTGGGTTGGTTCCAAGTCTTTGCTATTGTAAATAGTGCCACAGTAAACATACGTGTGCATGTGTCTTTATAGCAGCATGATTTATAATCCTTTGGGTATATACCCAGTAATGGGATGACTGGGTCAAATGGTATTTCTAGTTCTAGATCCCTGAGGAATCACCACACTGACTTCCACAATGGTTGAACTAGTTTACAGTCCCACCAACAGTGTAAAATTGTTCCTATTTCTCCACATCCTGTCCAGCACCTGTTGTTTCCTGACTTTTTAATGATTGCCATTCTAACTGGTGTGAGATGGTATCTCATTGTGGTTTTGATTTGCATTTCTCTGATGGCCAGTGATGGTGAGCATTTTTTCATGTGTATTTTGGCTGCATAAATGTCTTCTTTTGAGAAGTGTCTGTTCATATCCTTTGCCCACTTTTTGATGGGGTTGTTTGTTTTTTTCTTGTAAATTTGTTTGAGTTCATTGTAGATTCTGGATATTAGCCCTTTGTCAGATGAGTAGGTTGCAAAAAAATTTTCTCCCATTCTGTAGGTTGCCTGTTCACTCTGATGGTGGTTTCTTTTGCTTATTAAGATATTTCTCCTTTTTTTCCCTAACACATTTAGAGTTTTGTTTTCTCATTCCAGTATTCAATATCTTCAGAATTTAAGTGACGGTATATGGTGGGGATCTAACTTTAATATCTTTGTAATGGAAAGCTGAATGCCCCAATACACTTTTTGAATAGTAAATGTGTGTGTGTGTATGTGGGCGTGGGTATATAAATATAGTAGGGAGAATAAAGGCCTCACAAAGATATTCATATCCTAATCCTTGGAACCTTTAAACCTTATTATATTTTATATGGCAAAATGAACTTTGCAGACATGACTAAGTTAAGGCCTTGAGATGGAGAGACTATTCAGTAGGCTCAGGGTAATCACAGGGGTTCTCATAAGAGGAATGTAGGAGGTAGCTGTCAAGACAGAAGCAGAGGTCATATTGACAGAAGGAACTGGTCATGAGCCGGGGAATGCAGGTAGTCTCCAGAACTGGAAAAGGTAAAGAAACACACTCTGGAAATTGGAAGGGAACCTCCAGAAGGAATGCAGTTTTTGCTGACATCTTGATTTTAGGACTTCTGACCTGCAGAATTGTATTTGTCTTGTTCTAATAAATTTGTATTGTTCTAAGCAACTAAATTTTTGGTAATTTGTGACAGCAATACAAAACTAATCCTCTATCTCTCTATCTATCGATCTACCTACTCATTGGTGCTATTATTTTTATAGAGGTGAAATTTCCAGAGCAAAGGAAGTGTATGTTTATAATGTTAATTAACATTTCCAAATCACTTTCCAAAATTGATATCGCAATTCATACTTCCACTAAAATGTCATACACAGGCATTAGATATTAATATTTTCTTAATTTTTTCTGGTGTGACAGATGAAAAATAGTACCTCAACTTAGTTTTAATTTGCATGTACTTGATGGCTAGTGAAATTGCACATCTTTTCCAGTGTTTAAAGGTCATGTGAATTTCCTCTATTTAACTATTCCTAATGTTCGCCCAATTGTATTTTTTTTACTAAGTTATCCTTTTCTTATAAATTGGTAGAAATTCCTTGAACCTCATAGATAACCCTTAATGTATTATATGGGTTGCAAGTATTTTTTTCTGAATATTTCTCCTAATACTATTTCTAATGTTTTTTCTAGAAATTATTTTAATTTTTATATAATCAAAAACACATTTTTTTCTTTATGATTTTTGGTCTTCTGTTCTGTTTCTACTTTGACATAGAAGAAACCCATTTATCATTTTCTTTTTTTCCCAGAGAGGATCTCACTCTATTGCCCAGGTTAGTGCAGTGGCATGATCCTAACTCACTGGAACCTCTAACTCTTGGGCTGAAGTGATGCTCCTGTCTCCGTCTCTGAAGTAGCTAGGATTATAGGCTCTCACCACCATGCTTGGCAAAGTTTTAATTTTTTTGTAGAAATGGGGTCTCACTATGATGTCCAAGCTGGTTGCAAACTCCTGGTCTCAAGTGATCCTCCTGCCTCAGCCTTCCAAAGCACTGGAATTATAGGCATGAGCCACCATATATGACCTTATTTATATTAAGAATCATTCTTAGTTATAAAAAAGTAGGGGCAACCTTGCTAATAGAGAAGTCTTTTGTTAATATAAACAGTAAAGCTTCTTTCATTCTTTTCAGTCTCTCTCAATGTTCTATTCAGGTTTTATAGTTGTGGGAGAGCATATCTGATTTTACATGATTGTTCCCCCAAGTGTCTGAGATCAATGTTAAAGTATTCTGAGAAACTTAAGACTATTGCTATTTTTCTTCACATACAAATAGAATCATCCATTTTTAGTGGCTTTATTCATCAAACTAGTCAGATGATAGCCAGATTAGCTAGGAACACACAACATAAGTTGATCAGTTTGGTCTGACTATTGGTATAACTTTTTCAGTAAACTAACTTGGTTTCCTTGCTTTGATACAACTAGTCAAATCATTTGGAGCAATGAAATTGACCTGCTTTGAGTAAACTTTGGTTTTACTGGATCTGTTGGGATACTTGGCTATGAAGCGTGGAAGAATCTGAATAACTCTTTAATGCAAACTTTGGTTGGTGTCTTTCTAAAGATAGTATTATATCTAGGATTGGATAAAGCCTATGTTAAGAAAAAAAATGTCTCTTGAACCAACAGTGGTCTAGAAACAAACTTAAACCATGCTAAGTTGTGCGTTAACCACCAAATCTTTATGACATAAATTTTCCAATTCACGGTGCTTTGATTTGGATTTAGATTCTGATTCAAATTACAGATAATACTGGATTACATCTGTTCCTTGTAGTTGTGGGAAATTCACTTAACCGTTTTTTTTTTTTTTTTTTTTACCTCGGTTTCTTCAGCTTAAAAAAAAATGCTATTACTTGATCTGCCTACCCCGTCTTACAGGGTTGGTATAAAGATACAATGGAAAATGAATACAAGATTTCTTTATAAAAAGTATTTACAAGAATCTTATTTGAGTTTTCTGAATTAATTATTTAACTGCTTTTTCTGCATAAAAATTTAAAATATGTTGGTTTTAGTTTCTCCTGCATTCCTCCCAAATTAGAATTCATTTTTAATATTTGTATGGAAAATAATTATTTTGGGTTAGCAGGATTTAGCATTTTCAAAAGACTAAGAAAAATACATCAGAAGGTAGAGTGGTAGTTTATGTGCTGTCCCTAGAGAAATAGCTTTAGGATTCTGTTTTGGGATCAACAGCTCTACTGTATACAAAAGTGATAAATAATAAAAATTTAAATAATAACTGGCACTCACTGATCACTTACCATGAGCTAATTACTATCTAAATCACTTGCTATAAAACAACCCATTAAATCTTGCAAAAGCTCTATGGAGTAGACACTGTTATTATCCTCATTTTACAGTTGGGAAGCCTGAAGCACAGAGAGGTTAAGTAATGTCCCGAAGATCACACAACTCTACAGTGGTAGAGCTAAGATTTGTAGGCAGGGAGTCTGGCTCTAGGCTTTGTGCTCTTAACCACTGTACTATACTTTGTTTTGTTAATTTATTTTCTCGTCTCCTTGACAACGTTACTGGATCTGTTTCAATTTCTTTACCATTAGCAAAGAAACTTTTTGGTCAGCATTTTCAGGCAGTTTTCCTATTCAGCCATGGAAAGTAATTTGAAGTTCTTTCTGTGGCAATAGATGTGAAGATTCAGCTGGATTTTGCCTTGCATAAGCTACGTGTGTAATTAAGGAATTTTTCAGATATAAGGGTTCTATAAGTAAGTAGAAGTCAAGATTGCCATGGCCAGTACTTCAATGAAAAGACAATTAACTCCATTATAACTAGTTTTGCTGCTTTTATTTGGCTAAAAGAACGAGAGATATTAAAATAATTTTAACTGATTTTGTTTCTGGTCAAGAACTAACAGTGGTAATGCTTTGAGCCATTATTAGAGCACACTTTAATATTCTATTAAATATACTCTTTTTGTTGTTTGTTTTTTAAACAGAATCTCATTCTGTTGCCCAGGCTGGAGTGCAATGGCGTGATCTTGGCTCACTGCAACCTCTGCTTCCTAGGTTCAAGTGATTCTCTTGCCTCAGCCTCCCAAGTAGCTGGCATTACAGGTGTGTACCACCATGCCCAGTTAATTATTTTTATTTTTATTTTTGTATTTTTAGTAGAGACAGGGTTTCACCATGTTGGCCAGGCTGGTCTCAAACTCCTGACCTCCAGTGATCTACCCGTCTTGGCCTCCCAAAGTGCTGGAATTACAGGCAGGAGCCACCACACCTGGACTAAAGATACTTTTCCATGCTTTTGGTTTCTATTACACAATGCTGGTCAAGTCCATTAGAACCATTTAAAATAATACAATGGTGCATCCTATAAGCACTATAAACAACTATTTTTTGGTCCTCTGTTCCTCAGATCTTTTTCTTTAAAATGTGTGTTTGGGTAAGGCAATATTCTTAAGAGGTTCTTTCATCCTGACAGGGCAATGAGACAGATGACTCATCACACACATGTGTTTGGCCATACATGCTGCATTCCTACATGCTTCAGCAAGCTGTAGTTTCTTCCAATCCTTTTTCTATGCAAAGGGAATTTCTCTAAGCTACATATATTGTATTTTCGCCTTTCTCTTCTCTTTTACTTTAAAAATCTTTTAAAACAATTTTAAGCTTATAATAAAATCTGCAACAATCAAAGAACTTTTTTTTTCCCTGAACCTTTTTAGAGTAAGTTGCTGACACAATGCTTCACCATTCTAATACACTTTAGTTTGTATTCCCTAAAAAAAGGATATTCTACTACACAACCATGATACAATCATCAAAGTCAGGAAATTGACATTGATATATTACTCCCATCTGATCCTCTGACCCCATTCACGGTTTTGCCAATTGTCCTAATAATGTCCTTTATGACAGAGGATCTAGTTTAGAACCCTGTATTACATTTAGTTGTCATGATTTTTTGCCTCCTTTCATCTGGAATCCTCAGTTTGTCCCTGACCTTGATACTTTGCAAGATTACATGCAGGCTGTTTTTAAGACTATCCCTCATTTGGACTTTTCTGATATTTATGAAAAAATTCAGTTTATGTATTTTTGGTAGAAATATTGCAGAAGTACCTCTGTGTTATTTTCATTGGATCCTGTCAAGTGTGACAAAACTTCTGTTTGCTCCTATATTAATGATGTTAAGTTTAATCATTCCCAAAACACCACTGAAGTGATGTTTGTCCAGTTTATCCACTGAAGAGTTGCTGTTTTTTTCTTTATAATTACTATATATTTTGTGGTACTGTGAGACTTTGTAAATATCCCATTCCTTATTAAATTTCACCAAGTAGTTTAGCATTCATTGATGTTTAACAGTTGTTAAATAATGATTTTTCTAATTCTATTATTTCTTCTATGTTTATTAGTTGATATTCTATTGTAATAAAAAGCTTCCCCTTATTAATTAATTATTTATTTACTTAACATTAGTAGAGTCTCCTGGATTCCTGTTATTTAATGGGTTATAATCTATTTATATCATTATGTATTTTGATGTCAAACTCAAACTGACCCAGATTTGGCCAGTGAAACTCCTTCAAGTTGGCTTCTTTGTTCTTTTAACATCTCTGTCATTTTTAGCCCTTTTGTATTTTTTGACATAGGATTTCAGAATTATCTCGTACTTTCACTGCTTCAGCTATTTCTCCAAGGGTTACTGTTTCCTTTTAGTGGAGAATGATATTTAGAAACCAAGACCCGGTGCCAGGTATACTCATTGCTTTTGAAGTGTCCCTGCTCACAGACCTTCTCAATGTGTGGAGCCATGAAATGTGTATTTGTGTGTGAGAGAGAATATATATACACGTATTTACAAGTATATTTACTTTTGTATCTATCAATATAATTGGAAACTGAATTATACTAACACTTCCAATTCTAATCTATCTTTACAACGTATGTTCTAGCTTTGCCTCTTTCTACATTCGTAACTCTTTTCTCCAACAGTGAAAAAGTTGGCTTTCATTATTCTCAATGTGTGTTTTTTATTTGGTCAATCCTCCTATATATATAATTGCTCCCCCGACTCACTGCAGCTGTATAAATATATTTCTTACTCCACTTAGGCTCCAAACCTCTTAGTGGGCCTCTGCATTCACCTACTGGAGCATTCATCCACCCTCTGCCAGGCCACATGATTGCCTACCTAACCACTTAGTCTCTGACCCTCTGAGTAGATGAATAGAGCTGTGCCTATCCCTGTTCCACCCCTCTTGTCTCCCACTGCACCCCTGTTGTGGCCCACCTAGTTGTTTTTTAATTGAAATATTCAGGAAGAAAAGAAGGAAGGAAGGCAGTTAGGAAGGAAGGCAGGTAGGCAGCTATTACATCCTTTTGATATTTATACATTTGATTCCTAAGATACATGAGTTATTACCACCCCTTACAGAGATTAGGACACAAGGAGATTAAGCTTTTGCTCAAATCTGTAGAACCAGTAGCCAGTGGGAGCTCAAGATAAACTTAGGTTGTTCTACATATCACCTCCAGTGTCTTTTAAATTAGGATTAAACACAATATCTAAATGGGAGTCTCGAGTTTTATCATTAGTGCTTCCTTTCTGGAAGCTCAGCAGTAGCTCATGGGCCCAGGCAACCCTTTCTGAAGGATGGGTATGCACTTTCAAGTGCCGGGAGTATCTCAGGAGCTCTCACCTATATTTTTCTCCCTCTAAGTCTCAAGAACATAGCCAGGAGTGACATTCAGAATGTTCAACAACTAGTAAGGCACAGGGACGGGCTGATAAGAGTGGATGCTGGATATAGTGTGGGGGAAGAATCCTGTAGCCCTGCAATGTGCCAGGTTTTAGTCATTAGGAGGTTCAGGGGCTGACAGAATAGCAGTGGTAATACTTGTGGTCTTGAACAACTGCTATTTACTAACCAGTATGGAACAATGTCAATATTTACATAATTAGTGTGCCTTTCCAGTGGTTGGATGGATGGAAATCAGGCAGACATCAACATGAATCTTTTCACTTGGCGGGATTGAGAAAGGAAAGAAATACACAAACTCTCCAAGAATACACTCAGGGTAAAACCAATAAACTTGACACTGAAATGAGAGTGTTTGAAATATTAACTCATATGGTTTCTGTTGTTCCTTGTTTCTTCTTATCTGAACTAGGAACCACCCATTACCTCTGTTAGAAACGTTATAGCAGAAACAGAGAGACCTCAGGCTCTGAAAGTGCTCTGAGTGTAAAAAGAAATCCAGTTGAAAGTTTTCTTCCTCCTAAGCCCGGATGAAGTTTTCCTGAATTAAAGAGAGAGTCAGAGAATTGGAGAGTAAGTAAAAAGAGATTAGATTCAGTGTGTTTATGAAAGATGAGCTCTGTGCCCTTTGCCATCCCTCCTTAAACCCAGGGTAGAGTAGAGAACAGAAGTTCAGATGGGATTGGGGAGCCCTGAGAAGAGTTTTCCCTCGTGCCTTAGGATGATGAGGCATGGAATAATTTTCTTGTTCCCAACAGAAGCCCGGGAGAGGTGAATAGCCTCAGACAGCCCCACTGAAATGCCTATAATAGTAACATTATTATCTTACTTCAGAGAGGGAATGGCAATAACTGACGCACAGAGCAATGCATAAGGGAACAAGGGACAACTCAACAGTGACCATCATATACATGATAGGGAGGACAATGTCTCAGGGGACGCCAGAGAGTATAGATGATGACTCAGACACAATGACTATTCCACTGCCTTGTTGCAAACAATATATATAGTCTGCTAATTAAATGCAATCACAAGGAAAATGGGGATGATCTCTGAACTCTATTCTCTCTTCTTTGGGGAATCAGGAATTTTAACAGCAATTGAGCTCAGTTATAGAAAAATAAAATTACATTTCTTGCACACCTAGGTTGGTGGACTGCTATTCTTTCTCACTACACCTGGTACTAATCAATATAGATACATCAGGATTTTATACTCTTCCTTCCAAGATGGCCCAGAGTAAACTGCCCATGTGTGAAAGAGACAATTCTGACTCAGCAGTGCTAACAGCTCAAAGATACTCAATGCAGGAAGAAACTTTTGAACTCTACTATTTTGCAAGTGACAGTGACTTGGGGAAATATAATTACCGCAGACAGTTTTACCCACAGATAGCATCTGTTTTGCAGTCAGTTCCTGCTGTTTGAATACACGTTGGCAGCAGGCTTGACTGAGGCACAAAGGAGTCAAGTAGTTTGACCGGGCCACACAGAGAGGTGGCTGCTTAGTCCACCTTGGGATCTGGGACCTCTATGGCATTCAATTATCTGCTATAAACACTGGGTCTTCCTGCCTTATGAATGCAGCTGCAGTCTCTTGCTGAAAAATTCGCCTCCTTTCACATAGAAGGCGTAATTAAGAACACAGCTGCAAATTGGCTCTTCTCAACAATTTTCCCTGCTGTCCCATAAAATGTGAAAAATGCAGGCCAGTACATTGATTAGACAGACTCTTAGGGTTGAATTGTGTGCAATCTACCCACTTCTAGCACTTTGCAATAAGTTTTTGCTCTTCCACTGGAATTTAAGGAAAGGAATGGAAAATAACAGTGCCTGGATGGTTCTTGGTTGGGCACCTCAGGGACACAGAGGGGAAGAATATAATCAGTGCATATCATCATGTGACTATGTAATACACACACACACTTTTTCTTGATGGCAGAGAGTATATTCTTTTTTTGGGAAATATTGATCTATTTATCTTTTCTCTGAATTTTTTGAGTGAAGAATATTTGAGACAGCTAGTCATTTATTTTCAGTCTGCCCATCTCTGTGAGATGAATAGGAAAAGAAAATCTAGGTGGGTGTACATTAGGAAAAAACTTCCTAAGGGTTTCTTGTTCCTATTTCAGCAATATTTTATTGTGTAGTAGATGTACTACATACATTGTGATAAGATGTCCTGGGCTTAATTTCCAGAACCACCACTTAAGCTCAATTTCCAGAACCACCACTTAAGCTCTGAGACCTTAAACAATTAATTAAAATTCTAGGAGCTTCTATTTTTTCATCTATGGAGTTGGAGTGATTATTCTTGTCTTATATAGTTACGAACATCAATATGGCAAATTTTTGTTGTCTACTATCATGCTTGGCTCATAGTATGGGATCAATAATTGTGTGATTACCCAAATGTTCATTGAGACATAAACAAGTCTGTCAAAGGGAAAGAGAGAAATCTAGCTTTATTTTCATTTAATTATCATTAGTAGCGTGAGAAGAGACTAATATGGTTCCATAACACTGATTGGGAAAATTATCTTTGCTAAGAAATGGGTGAAGAAACAGATTACCATTTGAAAGTGCTGGATTTATGTTTTGTGTTATTAACACAACTATTATTATAATATTTACACGAAATAATTTTTATTAGAACAAGACCAGTAAACTCAAGAAAAGAATGGAGAATATTGCTTTAATGTAAGTTCTCTGAACAACCTCTATTCAGGAGGAAAAAAAACAACAATAAAAACCCTTGTAACCTAATTCTAAAAGAAGAAGAGAGAAATGGTACTGCGGTGTCAATTTTTAAAGCATGCCACCTATGGAGGACAAGGTACAGGCAAGGCACCATAAAGACATAGGCTGCGTTTTCCTCGGTCTTTATTCACTTCACTCTGGTTCTTACCCAAATAATGAGCTCAAGAAGGTTCTTGGCAGTTTCACAGCGAGCTCCCAGCTGAATTTTCCCACTCCGATTCTCTAGTTAGTTGCAGACAATGCACAGCTGCCTCCTCTGCGGATGCATCCAGACAAATGACTGGGCCCCCATAGAATACGTGGCCCCATATTGTGGGATGAAACAACTGGCAGTGACAGGATGCTTTGTCTTTACATGGCCCCCAAAAGCAGAGGAAAATGGCAAGGGTATAGCAGCCACTTGCAATGGAGGGGAATTTACACTATTCCTACTGGGCTGCTGCCCTACTTTAGCTCCTCGGGAAGATCCAGCAGGAAGAAAAGCCAAGGTTCAGCGGTTTGCACAGGCACAGTTAATGCACCTGTATCCTCCCTGCAGATGTAAAGTCAGATTTTAAACCCACAAAGGACATCTCAAATCGGAAAGTAATACGTTCCATTAAGTACTTCTCAGCTTTTCTGTACCCTTTCAACCACCCACTCCAGTCCTGCCCACCACATTTATTCATAAAGAAACGAGCTGCAGAAATAAAAAGACGTGCACGTAAATAACATTATTTGTAGAATGAAACAGATGTGTAAATCTCTGCTGGTACGTATTCTGATGAAGAAGATTACATTAATCCCAATTATTCACCTGCATATCGAAGAGGAGAGCTTTAAAGATGTGAACAAGCACAGATTCCCTGTGGTTAAAAAAAAAAAAGGCCTCTGGATTTGCTATATCAAGGGCAGTGCTACTCCACAATTTAAGTCCCCACAAATGCCATTCAAAGCCACAGTACTTGTACTGGAGATAGATGAGTACAGGACACTTTGACGGCGGGGGAGGCATTGTTTAACCTTTGTTCTTCACATTCCTCAGGAGAGTAGACAACACCTCTATTTTCAGTGTTTCTTCAGAATGATTTCCCGCCTGGAGGATTGACAGGTACTCTGATTATCTGCCTAAGGAAAATGAAGGGATAAACAGCTGAGAGATGAAGATTGACTTGAAAGGACTACATCAAAGAGTGTGTGTTACACTTGGATAAAGAAGAGTATAAAAAGGGGACAGGCAGAAAAATGTCAGATTAGCACCTAAATATATTTTGAAGAGAAACATAGCATTTTGCCAAAATGATCTTTACTTGAATAGTAACAATTCCAGATTGTCACTGTCACAAGCCTAGAGATTTATTTGAGGAAGATAAATGCCCTTTTCTTTTTACCATCTAGAACAGGGTTCTGTAATGGAGGTCTTGAGCCATCTCATTCAGTGATCTAGGGGAGAAGCCAGGGATCTTTATTTGAAAGTTTTCTCCTTATGAGTGAATCTGATAGAAGCCAGGGTGAGGAATACTTTTATTATTGTTTACTTTTGGTAAATAATAAGGTGTTCACTGTTGGTACATCATCCCAAACCCAGACTCTCTGTGTGTTTAAGGAATCAGGACCGACTTTCCCCAATCCCATTGTTTAAAATGCCCTTCTCATACTGCTAATCAATTTAAACCAGAGAGGTTGAAAGATGTCTGCTTGAATACTGCATTTGAATCCCTCCTGCACTAAATCGTCTTGCCCCACATTATCCATCTTCTCACGCTTAACTCAACTTTAGATGATTTTTGGTGGAGATAACATGTAGCTGAATATCATCCCCTAATAATGGTATTTATTCTAGGCGGATACTCAACTGAGTAGGGGCAGACCTAGAGACAAAGGAGATGGTGTTAGAAACAAAAGACTATTTCCCTCCCAATCTTCTAATTCCAGCAGGTACTTTTTAATAGCATAAGACTGACTTGTTTTTTCCTTGAAGAGAATAGTGTTAAGGGTGTTTTCTAATGCAATTTTAGCATTTTTGAAAGGAAAACAGGAAGAGAGCTGAAGAAAGGAATATGATGGCCATAGCAACCAAAAAAAAAAAAAAAAAAAGAGCAGGAAAAGCAGGTGATTGATGGCTATATAAAATCAATGTTTATCTGTTCTGTTTTAATCTCATCGAGTTCAATGATCTGGTGGGCTGCAGGAGAATTTTCTGTCAAAAGTAGTTGTAGAAGTGAGTGATGAAGCCTTTTGAAACATCCCTGTATTATCTCCCTCTCACTGAATTAGAAAACAGAGCCATGGGCAAAGGCTATTTTTATGACCTTTCAGCAGTGCGATGTCTGTGTTGCCCACCATGTCAAGGCCCAAGCATGGCAGGGAAATTCATTTGTGGTCTGGACAAATGTGGTCATTAGGCCTTTATCTCTTGATCCTTGGCCATGACTTGCACTGCTTTAATCCCCATACTTATATTGCCTCTGAGGCAGGGCATCATTCTTGTCATTAAGAGTGTGTATAATTTTGTGTGTGTTTGTCTCTGTATGCATTCTCCTAACTCACACTCCACCTTTTTATTTTGTTTGTTTTTTAAAAACTGAAACACTGAGTCCTTGATGACAGGATATGAAAAAATGCTGTGGATAGCCTTTGCTTCAGAATCTGTGACACAGCTGTGTTTCTATCTATCCTATACTATGGTCATGTCCCTTCCTTTGTGGGGCAAGAAAAGGCGGATCAGCTTGTGGCTGTGAAGAAAGCACAGCTCTGGATGGAACAGGAGTTCCCATCCACTAGATCTCCAACCTTAAGGAATGCATTCATCCTTTCCCTGGCCCTGTGAACCCTAACAGTCTGCTGAGTTCATTTATGTAGTTTTCCTTTGCAATTCTCTACTCTCCCCATCTCTTCTACAGGGAACAGGATACTCTTGTCATTTTTGCTATGAGGATAATTTAGAATATCTGGGTAACACAAGGGATGAGCATCAAATCTCCAAACAACTTGCTGTCAGATTCCGTGGTTTGTTTTTTTTCAGCTATGCCAAAAAGAAAATGTCAGAAGGAAAGGAGTTTTAAAGGTCTAAATGGTTATCGTTGTCTTTTGTGTCTGAGACAATGCAGATAGACCCAATCACTCTCTGCTGTGTTTGTGTGTCTAAGGAGACTGACGGGCACATTCCACCCAGAGCAGATCCCAGTGTAAGGCAGCTATTATGCACGGAGTCTGGTCATGTCTGTGTTCTCGTTGTGTATGCAAATACAATTTGCCAGCTCCTTTTGCTCAGAAAAAGGCTCTCTCTCCCCTACTCCCTTTGGTTCTTCCTCACAGGGTTGTTCTACCCGATGTTATTGATGTTGTGCCTCAAGGGTCCTTAATGCACATCTTCTACCCTCCCACCTGCCCCTGCTCCACTCACCTCACCTGACTCCTGGCCAGGTCCCATTAGTCACACTTGCCAAATCCAGCCCTGCTGGGTTGCAGGAAACATTGTGCTCAGCCTGGCTGTAATCCGGAAAGGTTAAGAGGGATTTCCTGGGGAAAGGGCGAGGGGGACAACACCTTGTTGATCTCCTCTGCATTCTGTATCACCTTACAGATGATGGCTTGATGACATGGAGAAAGTAAATAATATTGACTTCAACATACCCTTTTAAGGCCATCATGCTCAAAGCCATGGGAGCCCTTATGACATTTTCAACAGGGAACTAGAAATGATCTAGACATCTGCATCAGGCTTCCCTCAGAGTATCGAATACTGAGGAATGAGCCCCAGATTTTAATGATGTCACTGTCATGATTGCCCCCTTCCCACACCTCCTGCTCTTACAGAAGGGAACATTGGAGAAAGCTAACTGCCGCAGATTTGACTGCTGGCCAGATCCTTGGCAGAGGCATGTGCTGGAAGGAGCCAAACATTTGTGGCTTTAGAACCAGCAGAGTGGTTTTGTGGTGCAGCCGTGTGCAGCCCAGGTGTCGTGCTGTGGTTCCAATCACAGGATATGCACACACCATCAGCAAGACCTCTGCAGCGTGCTGCCAGTTCCCAAGCACATTGCTCTCTGGAGTGTGGCCAAGGTCCACTGCGACAGGTCAGGTTGTGCTGGAGTTACTGTAATATCCAAGCCATAACTGATGTGTTAGAAGCACCTTCTATGTATAATGGTAGAAAATCACCTAAATGTCCTTAAGAAAACCAGGCAGCCTGCTGTGTGGGCTGTGCTCCACAAGCGAACACAGAATTGTCAGCAAATTCTTTCCTGAGATGTCACCTTTGAAAATTTATGCTGCACATTAGGTCCTCCCTTGTTTGTAATGCTGACTATGGATGCAGGCACTTGATTTCTCCTCATTTTGCAGATGAGTTGGTTTGAAGACTGGAATTAAAACACGAGTGGCTTATCAGATAGCAGTAATGAATGTGGCAGGAAGCCTGGAATCCGGACCTCATTTTCTTTCTCTGTCCCTTTCTTTCTCTTCTATTTTGCTTTTCAAATGGTTGCTGTTTGTATGGTTCACCTTGATTAAATTGGTTCCTAAAATGTTTTTGGTATAAGCATGTAAATTCAGTTTGGTAAGAAACATAAATTTTAGCTATGTCAGTGCTAATAGAACTTTCTGCTATGATGCAAACATTCTGCATCTGTGCTCTCCAGTTCAGTAGCCACTAGCTACATGGGGCTATTGAGCATTTGAAATTTGGCTAATATAACTGAGGAAGTGAATTTTTAATCTTATTTACTTTTAATTAAACTAAATTTAATTTTAAATAGCAACTTGTGACAACTGGCCACCATATTGAATGGTGCAGATTTATAGACCAACCCATTCATTTTACAGATGGGAAAGTGAGACCCAGGGAGGCTACTGGAATTTGCCCAAGAGAACACACAAAATTAGTAGTTGACTCAAGCCATCTAAAAGATTAGTCAGCATCTTCTGACTCATAAAATAGTAAGTTCTGATATCTCAGCATAAAGTTTTAAGACTCTTTGCACCTTCAAAACGAAATGAAACAGGTGAAAACAAAAATGCTGCTACATTTTGTGCCAGGTTAACTTTTTGCATAATATTCTGTAAAAAGTCAGGGCCCAAGAAGAAAATAACACTGGCGAACGCTGCCTGTTATTCCACATAAAGCCCTAGAGTGGCGCTGTTGTATAACTTCTGATGCCTGCAAAAGCCAAATCAAAAAACCCAAACCAATGAAAAGCCACCTTGTTCTTCCTATTCCTGCTCTGTCCACCTCCAGCAGTTTATTCTTTTAAGTTCAGATCTTTGAATATTTTACTTCCTAAAAGAAAGAGAAATAAAAATCTTTCTGTAGGTCTACAAAAATAGATTTCCTTATGTAGGAGGGAGAAATCCTGAAGTTTGGTTCTTGTTTTATAAGGTATTGAGGATACTATGGAGGTTAACTCCTTGAGGACGTTGAAACGTATCTTTATGAGTTTTTCAATAGATAAGATTAAGGTGGCATAGAGACATAACTCATCAACACTCTGACTTCCTGCTCTCTGAGGACACATTCTTCAATGACATCTCAGATCACTTAAATTATGAGTCTTGGTCAGAATGTCTTTTCTGGGAAAGGTTGGGGCAACACGATTTGTAGACTGCGGTAGGATAAGCACATTTGACAGGTAATGTGTGGTTTCAGTCTAAGGCTTCTACACACCTCACTAAAAGGCACGTTAAGAATTTTTTTTTGTGTGTGTAAGCAACCTAGCGCTTTAGCATCTGGGGTCCCTCGATTCAGAGCCTCCCATCCTATTAGTGTTGTTCTGTCTCCTGGAGAGAACACTTCATGTAGACATTCAGTGATGCCACGTGCCTTGTAATTCCCTTAAAAGTTAATGAATGTGTTAGAATTAATTTTAATAAACGTTGATTAATTGCAGTTTGATTTGCGTTTTGAAGAACAAAGGCATCGCAAATACAAATCAGTGTTTGGCAGATTTTTCTTAGTTGCTTTGAAGGTTTTCACAGCAGATGGCAGTGTTGCTCTGCAGATGCTACTGAGCCAGCCCGGTGGAGGCAGCGAAAATTCCTATACATGCTCTCCAGGCAGCGCTACAAGATCCACATCCCCAAAATTAGGGCCTGGACACAGACCAAATGAAGAGTCCAAGCAGAATTCGAAAGAATCACTGAGACTGCTGTGAATTCAAAATATGGGGATTATTTGAACCTTCTTCTGTAATTTAATTCAATGAAGTCAAATTGAGTTCCTGACAAGTTCAGAACCACATACATGAATAAAATGGTCAAAAATTTCAAACAATGGTTGATTATGTGTGTGAGTCAGGGAGAGGCCGAGAAAAGGACAGAAAAGATGTGTCGATGATACTATAATATGCAGCATATAGATATATGCATATCTCATCAATTTACACTATCTATGTTACATATAGATACCATAGCAGGTCAATGATTACTGCTACAAAGATAAAAATTTCTTGTTACAGGTGCACAGAAAGGGAGTCAAACTGAATACTTTCCTTGTCTACAGAATGAAGATAGGATTAGTAATATTCCAAGGTCACTCCCAGCTCTGACATTCTGGACGTTTGTGAATATTTTCCTACATTGTGGTACTTCCACACCTTCAGAGTTGACGAAACAGACCATTGTCCTTCAAATCACACTAGCATGAGGGAAGCCATGGAGCTGGATTACTCTCAATGTCCTATCTTTTTTGGCCTTTGGATGTTATTTAGCAAGATGTGTCCAAATTGCATGTGATAGTGACCAAAGCAATTAGGGAGATTGATTTGGCATGCATCATTTCATTCTGTGCTCCCTACAGGGAGAGACGGAGGAGCCCATCAGGGTCCAAGATAACTAAATTTGATTTTGCCCCAATTAAGACACTAACTTTGCAAGTTGTTTTGATGTTGTTATATTTAATTTAAACTTTATTATTTTAAAAATAAGTGTCTCAGAAAGAAGAATTTCAAAATTATATTAAATGTACTTATCCTTTCTAAAGGTCTTTCTGTCTCCTTTATGTTAGTTTATGGTTTGAAAAAAAAAAAAACACGAGTAACTTTCCGAATTTATTTTATGTTACTTTCTGAGTCTGTGTATCATTTATTAAGTCACATCAATCTGTTCATTAATTTTAGGTTGCTTCATTATATTACTATTGTTTTTATGTCATTTGAAGGTATTAAAATGTCACAGAATAATAAGAACAAAAAAGCATGGCTGTAACAGCTCTGATATTTTCTGGGTATTGATTCCCTAATTGGATTAGAGTCTCTTTTTGACAGAATTCCAAGAAGGTAAAGGGCTAGGCCATGATTCACAACTGGTTGGGTCTGGTCCCAATGACCACCGTGATGCATATTCATTCAACAAACACTTACTAAGGGTCCACAGTGGGCCTGGCTCTGTGTGCTGTCAGTATTGCCCATGCAGCCATAAGGTGAGTAGCAGGAAAGGCAGCCTGAGTTTTGGAGTCTGTTCCAATCTGTTTTCATGTCTGCCTCGGAGAAGGAAGAGCCATTAGGAATTACTGAGGAGAGCCGAAATGGCAGGTGGCATGAAAAGGGATGCTGAGGCTTTCCTCTCTATGTGCCTGGAAGCAATGTGTGGCTTCTAGGTGATAGGTCTGGACTTTATGGGTATCTTTTGGGCAGCCTCAAAGACCCATGAACTCAGAGCTTGAAGGTTGAATCAGTTTTCCAGAGCTATAATGCCAGCAGATAGCTTCTGCAAGGCAGCTAATTGTTTTGTAAAATTTTGAGAGATGCTGGGAGTGTTGTAGCTCTTTCGCTGAAATGTTCGCTACAGATTTTTATGCAACACTATGATTATGAAATGTCTATTACAGAAAATATTAATTGCTTGATTTTGCTTTCTTCCAATTAAGTTCTCTACACTTCTGTGGTGAGAGTTCTTGCAGATAGGACAAGCCAAGTTATCCTATAAGGCTCAAGTGTCCTGCTGTGCGCTCCTGTAGACCTACATCATAGCTATCTCCTGGAAGTAAGCTGAGTCTTTTGCACTTTGAAATATATATATAAAATCAAACATTTGCCATGTGTTAAGTGCTTGTAGATGCTTTATTTCATTTAATCCTCACAACACTGTAAAGTAGACACACTAGTGACATTTTACTGAGGATGAGAGAAGTTTCATCTCAGAGACAGGATTTAAATTCAATTCTGTGGAATTCTAAAGTGGATTTTCCTATAGCCTCCAAATGCAAGTATCCCCGCAGGGACCTTTGGTACATGGGTGGGAGGTAGGCTGATCTGTTCTCCACATCTACTGAAGCATTGGTATTCATTTTATGAATGTAGCAGCGGAGAGATACCAAACTAGGTAATAAGACTGTTCCTTCACATCTCCATCCACCTTCATTTTATTAACATTTGTAAATCTGCTAATTTTCTGAGACTAGGGCACAGTATTGCACACACCAGCATGTTTGAGAAGAAGCAGCAGCCCTGGATGTCTCACTTGTTCAAGATTTGGTTATCTTAGCATTCTTGTGATACATGAACTTCCTTGTTCTTCAAATGTTAAAGAAAGCTGCTGGGCCATTGGCATTTGGTTAATCAGTGAAGACAAATAGTGATCTTCTGAGTAAGCTCCCCATTGTAGAAAAAGTGAGGTAGCTATATAGATAGCATTTGAGCTTGACTACAGTATGTCATATATGCAATCTTAAAGAGGTTTCCAGGGCATTATTTTTTTTAATTTAAAAATGAAAGTTTAAAGGTAAATTGCACTTAAAAGAGGGAAAAAAAACAATTTTAGACAGAGCCTTGGTAATAGGGAAAATAAGAGTCAACCCAGGGTTTACTTTATAATTAGAAGTAGCAATTAAATAGAACTGGGCCTTGTAAGAATTATAGTGAACTAAAATGAAACTGTGGCTGAATGGGGTCTGCTTACTTCTGCTCTTTATCTGATAACCATGTAAGAACAGAGGAGCAAGAATAGTAAAATTGTATTAACGATGGCTTGCGAATTCATACTTGGCTTCTAATATTCCATATATCCAGTCATGTTCTTTGATGTACAACAAATCTGATGATTGGCAAATAAAGTGCATTTGTTGAGTATCCTAAAAAGAATTTTTAAGTTACTCCACAAAACTTCAGTGATATAAAAAATATCTTAGTTTCTAAAACTCACATTGTAAACCTGTACTTCATTCACTAGAATAATACATTTTTGGGTTCTTGAGTTATATAAAACAGCAACAAGTATCTCTGAGAAGGAAAAAATCATGTGACCAATATCTGCAATGTTAAAAAATATGTAAATATTCCATAGAAAAAATTGTTGCCTTGTTATGGTTATATTGCTATCAGGAAAATTACTTCCCACCTGCATGACAGTTGAATTTTGGTGGCCTTTTTTAACCCAATACTTTTGACAATGCCTTTTTCACTCAATACCTTTGATAATTTTTATCTGAAATAGGCCCAGAAATTAATATTAAGCTTAGCAAGTAAAATTTATATTGGATCTATTATATAACAGTGAAATCTTGGACTGGCTCCTAAGGCTGGTCTGAGCTTCCTCATACTTTGATCTCAAAGTAGATTGTCAAAATGGTACTCTAGATACTCCTATTTTTGTGTTTAAACAAAATGGTGGTTAACTTAAAAATGAGGCTCTGTGATGACTAGGAATAGATGCTTTATTGCAGCTTTTGACTGTAATATGTAAAAGATAAAAGAAATCTTAGTTTTACTTTTCCCTTCTTTTATAAACCACAAATTTATTAGTTCAAGTAAGTCCAAGGCACTTTACAAAACCCCAGGTGATGATTTTACAATGTATAAAATGCTTTCATGTACACTATAACTTTTATTTTAATATTCCAGATGTTCATGAAATAATAGTGAACACCAATGACCCAAAGAAGCGTAAAGCTAATTAAATCATGCTCTGCTTAATTTTCCATTTTTATTTCTAGTTTTATTTACTTCTTAATTGTTTATTTGCATCATGGCTAATTTTCACATCAGAACGACTGCTAGGTTGCATTAGGACATGACAGTGGTTTTAGAGTTGACAATTTAAGGATTGATATAAAAATGAATAGGATTTCCTCGAAAAGAGGATTAGGATTTTGCCTGGGGAGAATTGGTATTTTCTCAGTCTGTGATCACACTGGTGAAGCTTAGAAAGTAATTCTAGGCTCCTGAATATATTTCTAAGGCCCTGGAATATAATTTTGCTCTGCACATGGGAAGAGTTTTGTGGGTCCATGTGGACTGTATAGATGATGCTCTGATGAACACCTTCAAAAAGCTAAAAGAGTAGCTGTGGAAAGTGCCTGGTGGCCTATTGGGTACAGACAGAGACCACAAAAATAAGGCCAGAGATATGGTGGTGACATACTTCTTGACATTCTGGAATAATGTTCTTGATTTCTCTGAAGGATTTGCATTTTTATATGTAAAATTAAGAACAGGAGAAAATATGATGTCAAACATTTTTTCCTGAAAATGTGAAGGGAATATGAAAATCATAATAAGACATTTTATTGCAAAAGATAATAGCCAATGAGGAAAAGATCTCTGATTGCTGGTAGCCCTGATATTTTGGCTTTGCTATGCTAAATATTCAGATAGGGGTATTTATTTCTTTATCATAGATAAAGGAATGTATTTGTATATGTTGCTTCCTTGAATTTATAAACAAAGTATATAAAATGTAACTGTTTTAAAGTATATGTTGGATCCTGGAGGGATAGCAAATTTATTTACTAACTTTTCAAAGCAGGCAATGTGTCTATGGTCACATTGAAAGATCAGTATTATTTCCAATGCCATGCCATGCCATGCCATCTCAAATAGCTATTAACTTATGAGACAAAAAACTGATTTGGTGTATTTTTTCAATGAAGGGAAGAAAAAATGAGTGCCCTAGAATTCCTGTAAACTTTACTACCTTGGCATAAGGAGAACTCCCCATTGGAGATATGATGATGGTTTGTGCAAGTGGCTAAGAATCACATAGCACTATCGGAATAAACACACTTGAGATTGTCTGCTCTAAGCTAACCATAAGAGCAAATTTAGTTTTTTTTTTTCTGTAAGAAATGTTTACTATGTGTTTTTATTTTCCTAAAATTCACTATATAGTATACAATAAAAAGGATGTCTGCTAACACATGGCTGAATACAAGGAGACAAAGACAAATGACTACAACATAAGTGTTAATAGACACAAAATTCTGAGTCATAAAACACGAGAAAAAATATCCCCCTTGAAACACAACTGTCTTGAAAGAATATCTGTCTCATATAAGCAATCATAATTATTGTCAATAATATCATTTTATTCTAGGAGCAGCTCTCTACCTGAATACAGTTTAGGTTTTTTGGGAAGCATTCAGTTATTCTCTAATAAATATCAGTGATATGGTTTGACTCTGTGTCCCGATCAAAATCTCACCTTGGATTGTAATAATTCCCACGTGTTGTGGGAGGGATCCAGTAGGAGGTAATTTAATCATGGGGGCGGGTCTTTCCAGTGCTGTTCTTGTGATAGTGAGTAAGTCTCACGAGATCTGATGGTTTTATAAACGGGATTTCCCCTGCACAAGCTCTCATGCCTGCTGCTGTGTAAGACGTGTCTTTATTTTTCCTTTGTCTTCTGCCATGATTGCAGGGCCTCCCCAGCCATGTGGAACTGTGAGTCCATTAAACCTGTTTCCTTTAGAAATTGCCCAGTCAGGTAGTATCTTTGCAGCAACGTGAGGATGAACTAATATAATCAGCCACAGGTATTATTCGTTTGTTTCAGTAAAAGTGGTACTAAATCTTGAATTTTAATTTTGACCTGAGCTGTGTCAAGTTTTCTCAACAGAAGATGCCAGGAAAAGTCCAATTAATAAAAATCAGTAAATAAAAAGATGATGTAGATTAATTAGATCTGGAGAAACAGTAGGAAATATTCCTCATTAGCCCATGCATAATAAGAAAATTAAAAATGGAACTACAATGTCGAAAGAGAAAACAGAGAGAAATTTGTGACCCCATCTATCTTTTAATTTTTAATTTATAACAAAAAAACATAGAGGGTGTGTATATTTTGGCAGATATAGTTTGTGGTAGTATGCAATACAAAGGATGTTTTTGGGTTTGGAGATGGTAAAGATATTTTCATAAAGTGTTGGTGTGAAGAAAAAAATAAATGAACATATAAAGTTTCTGCTTTCCCTGTGAAAGGGAAACAAGCATTCTCTAGGCCTATTTGTTGCAGACACTCTGAAATTCCAGATCTACATGACTGAAAATTTTAACATACAAGATTTCTGCTTAGATTCATTTCAAAAGGCTGAATGACTTACTGGACCTTTAGAGAAGTAGCAAATTTGCCTTGATTTGATCATCACATTTCACTTCTTATAAATCTCGTGCATCTCATTAGACTTAACTGTGACTAAACTTGATGAAATATATGCTATGTATATGTAACTTCAACAAAGAAAAATATTTCTGAGCTTGTTTTAAGTTAAATGAAGTAATGCAAATCATGAATGGGACATTAATGAGGTCATTAGCATTTTTGGGAAAAATGCATTATCAATTGATGTAGGAATGATTATGGTTGGATTTATCTGTAGGGTAAAAGAAGCCAGGGTAGCTATTTCAATGGAGGTTAAAGCTGGCCACAATTAAAAAGTTTAAAGGAAAAATAAGTTATTTAAATGATCTATGTTGAAGATAAATTGATGGTAGAAATAAAATTATCTGGAGCATATCTGGTTTTGTAGGGGTACAGTTTAGCTTTTTCCTCTATATTTTATTCTTACGTTAATCAGGTATAAAAAGCCAGTGTGTTAGTGCTTGCATTTTAGACTTTAGACAATATATTGGACTTAAAAATAGAGACTATTTTTAGGATTTTACTTGGTTCTTCTCTTGCAAAAACAAACTTTAAAATGATAGTATGGTTAGAAGCCTTTCTAAACCCTGTGTTTTCTGGGCTCAATTTCTAGAATTTTGAAGATAGAACTTTGAACCATCAAAGAACTGTTCTATAAATGTTTGTAGAATGAAGGAGAGAATTACTAGATAAATGAGGCACCAAGCATGTTTAGCAAATATACTTTGCTGTTCGAGTATATTCTGGGAAAAATAAAACTAAAGTTAATGATTTGGGATTTAAATCCTACTAGTAGGGAAATCAGGCTAATAAAATATTAAAAAAAAAAACCTTGCTGTAATCATTCTGGGCCAAAGCCCAATGAAGTCCTTTAGAGCTGTCCTATTCAAAGGGTGACCCTCAGTAGCCAGCACTGGTGTGCAGTAAGAATCAGTTTGGAAATGTTTGTAGCAGTTTGGTTGAGCAATTTTATGTTTCTTGAATCTAATAATGAAACAAAAATTGGGGCTTGTATTTTATATGTCTCTATTTTACATAATTTTTTTAGTATTTTGTACCGAATTTACAATGATATCTGTCCTGATGGATTGGAAAAATAACAACAAAACTGTTTCTTCATCACTGGTCATTTGAGAATCACTGCTTTAGAGGACTCAAGCTCTGAAAACATTAATACTATTATTCATAGTATTCACAATTAAAAAAAAACCTTAGAATTTTAAAATGCATTGTTTTGAAATGACACAAAATTATTTCCAGATGGTTTGTTATTTCTCTGCTTCTCTGGTCTTCAATACATTCTCTGTCCACCTCTTGGCTAATCTTAACCCTGCAATGTGATTCCCCAATAGACAGGAACAGAACAGCAAGCAGCTTGCTGTTTCGGACTGACTGTGGTATCTTCTTTAGCTGCTGGGGCAGTTCAGAGTGGGCAATTCAGAAACAATCTAATCTATGTGTTTATCTGCTCTTTCTGTAATCAAGAAAGTGCTTTCTACTTCTGTAGGGACCTGTATTCAGGATACACTGGGGTTATTTCTTGATAATGAATCCCTATTCCCCAACATGGCTAAGACAAGTGACTCTCATGTAGAAGGTAGTAGACAAGTGCAGGAAAACATAATTTAACATGCAGTTATCAGCTTTTTGTAATTTTCAGCTTAGTGCTGAATAGTATGGACTGGAGAGATTCTTTGGATTGCTCTGTCAGATAGGATAAATCTTTTTGCTTGCAAAATGAGCAGTGGGCTTAAATGAACATCAGCAGTTTCAGAGCTAGTGCACCCAATTCCACACTTCTGCCTCTGTTACAGCTCCCATTGATTTTAATGATGATGTTCAAAGATTCACTCTGTCACACCTAGATGAGAACTGGCCTCATAAAATGCGCCTGAAGCTGGTGGATTTTATCTGTAGTTATGGTAAGGCAATCACCTTAGGGGGAAGTACTTGTAATTGGCTTAACTCTTGCTGTTTGTGATTAATCATCTCTTCTGAAATAAGATGATTCGGTGTAGTCTGCCCAGTAATTCTGTAATCACATGGAAGGCTTGCTGGCTAGAGAACAAAAGTAAGTTTGAGTTTTTTATTCTTGCTTTCATTTCAGAAAACAGTAAACTGTACAATTGTATTTAAGTATTCAAGGATGGTCTAACAAACACAGCATTTTGAGCTCATTATGTAATTCGCTCATACTAACATCAGAGCTTGCTGTTGGAACATTTCCTTTGCAGTGTTGTGGGTGATTTGTGATGGCTCCATTCTTATGGGGATCATGCTATTCTCCTTTGGCATTTCAGTGTTCTAACCTGTAAAATAAGATAATTGAAGTTCAAAATCTGTAAGGTCTCTTAGTTTTCAGCTTATGAAAAATTTGTTTTAACTATTATTGAGTAGCCATTAGATAATACATGATGTCCTAAATGCTATAGAGAATATACATGCATGATTTTTGTAGTTTAAAAGCATTTATGGATCATATCAGGATTTTTTGCAAATGCCATCCTTTGACTCCTCATGTAATCACCTGAGTTGACAGATGAGGAAAGTGGCTTCCTTGGGAATGGAGGAGCTCAGCTAGAAACCCAGGTCAAGGCTGACATCAAAGCATCTCTTCCTGTAGGTGCTGCTCCAGGCTGCATTCAGTTCTTAAGTTATGGGCAATCCCTTTTAGGTAGGTACTTCCTGGACTCTTGCTTCTTCAGTCTCCTGTCCTACCTTCCAGCTACATTCAGTCCCAAGGGGAGCTGTTGTCTCTGGTTGCCCACTCATTTCTCTGAGAAATAGTTTTTTCGTGGACCTTGCCTCTCTGTGATGACTTCCAACTGCTCACCTGCTGCACTTGGGTCCCCCAACACTAAGAATCCTAGTAGCCTAAGAGGACAATCTCCATCCAGCCTCCTGGATACTCTGCGGACACATGACAGTCAGATACATGTTTTTAAAAGTGTCCCTTAGCTGCTGATTGGATTGGAAGTGAACCAGAGGGACTCACTGGGAGACTTAGCGGAAGACCAGATGATAAAGCTGTAATAGCTCTCCTTTTGCTCTTAACCATCACCCTAGATGCATGCATTCTTATGTGTCATTCAAATAGTTATGTCAAGATGAAAATGTAGCATTTTGTGCTTATATTTTTGAGCAGTCATAGATGCCTCAGATATCCCTGATATTTTATCTGTTCTCAAGTTTCACAAAATTCCTGAGGGTCTTGGAAGAGGTGAGAAATGGGTTAATATACAATTGCTAAAAGTTAATGGCTAAAAATCATGCACTTTCCTATAAAACATATATAGGCAGTCCCCGTCCCCACCTTACACTGATATAAAAGGATGTGCAACATTGTTAGTAATTAAAGTAGTCAGGTGGTAAAACTTCTCACCTTCTAGACAATGCTATCATTGACGATAGGTTAGATTATACTGAGGCAACAAATAATCCCTAAATTTTACAGGCCCAGTACAATTTTTTTTCTTGGGTTGACGTTCTCTGCAGATCTGGAAAACTCTTTGGGGCAACTGTTCTTTATGCTGAAACGTAATGAATCCATCATCTTGTAGAAGTATCATCTGGAAGATGTGGCTTCCTTAGATGGTGTGGCAGGGGAGAGTGGGGTAGAGTTGTGCATCATCTCTGAAATGCTTTGATCTGAAGTGACAAAGTCATATTTGCTTTTAGATATTGGCCAAAGCAGGTCATCTGGCTACAGCTAACTTCAAGAGATTGGAGAAACGTGATTCTCCCTGTATGTTAAAGGGAAAGAGAATTGAAAAATACTGGTGAGCCGTAGTAATATTTACACTTATCAAGTATTAAGAAGGTTGGCAGAGTTGTGAGGAAATAGTCTTTGTACACTGATGGCACGTATGAATTGGTTAAATTTTATAGATGGTAATTTAAAACAATTAATAAAATATAAAATTACTTGGGTTCAACAATTTCAGCTGTATGACTCCAGCTAAACTTTACTGAGCTCTTACTGTATACCAAGTACTTTATGAGACATTTATACACTGTCATTTTTAATGCTTACTTTTGGGATTCATTCTAAGAAAATAAGTGGACAAATGTGTAAAAGTCCCATGGAAACATCTTGCTTTTCTAAATAGGAAACAGTCTATCCACCAAGAAGGAGTTCATTAAATAGCATATTTATACAACGAAGTGCTATCACATGAATCTGTGTTCTTGTCTGTGATCTATTATCTAGTGAAAAATAAACAAGCTGCAAATATAATATTGTCACATTGAAAATATATAGGAAAGGAGTTTGAAAAGATAAACAATTTTTTAAAAATGTAGTTCACTCAGTGTGATAAGATTACAGGATATTTTCCTCCTTTAAATTTTGAAAAGTTTCCTAAATCTCTTATAAGTATGTGCCTCCTTTAAAATAAAAAAAGCAAGTATTTTAAAGTACATTGTAATCATTTATTTTTTAATGCTTCATTTTGCAAAAGGCAGCATCAAAACATACACCTCTAAAAGATACATATAAGAGAAGGTTTGCTTTCAAAAGACTAAAACTCTTATAAGGAGACAAAATTCCCACTTTTCAATTAGAGAAGAGTATAAGACAGTATAATATATTGCTCACTATATGTGGTAAAAATTATTGCTGGAGGAGGTCAGGAGAAGTGAGAATGAATGTTGCCTTGAAAATTTTATAAAGGAAAGCAAACTTAGTTTGCTTCTTTTTTTTTTTTTAACTTTTAGTTTAGGTTCAGGGGTACATGTGCAGGTCTGTTATATAGGTAAACTTGTGTCATGGGGGTTTGGTGTACAGATGATTTGGTCACCTGTGTTTGACTGATAGGTATTTTTTCTGACGCTCACTTTCCTCCTAGCCTCCGCTCCCAAGTAGGCCCCAGTGTCTGCTGTTTCCCTTTGTGTCCATGTGTTCTCATTATTTAGCTCCCACTTATAAGTGAGAACACGCCACTCTTAATGGTGTCTGTAGAGAATAAGGTGAGGTGAAAGAAAAATCATGCAAAAAATGCTATATTAAGGTAAGCATCAATGTGGTGTTTAAGGACAAATAAAGGCATGAGCCTTTTAGAAGTAGAGAGACATTTAGAATTAGTGTCAGCTAGTTTCTGAAGGTATAATGAGGAATCAGAGAGAGAAGGTATTCTTCCATTATCTAAAATGTGCCTGATTCAAATATCTATCATCAGAGATATTTGAAGTTAAACATTTCCTTGAAAAAGCAAACTTTAAAATTGGTTTTGGTTTGCTAAGAAAATGTATGTCAGGAAAAAATTTTTGCTCTGGAGGCCTAGCTTGATCATGCTTCCAAAAAAATTTAGTTGATGACAATACCAGGTTTTAATTTAAGTAAGAAAAAACAATTATTGGCCTGTTCATTTATTTAAACCAGTTTTTCTTTTCTCCCCATCCAATACATGTTCCAAATAATCATATCTAGGATTATTTTCTATATATTACAAACCTACTATATTTTTTGAAGAATAAAAGACAATTTAGTTATTAAGATATAAATTTCCTTTTATTTCTTGGATGTGGGCAAACTTCTGGCACTCAATTTGAAAAGATTTATGTTTCTTATTGATTGCATAGAGAAACCACTTTTTATATTAAGCAGTATTACATGGGGTACTGGATTCAACAACAGACTTTATTATTCATTTATTTACAGGCTTTTCCACTGTGAGTTGAAATCCTTTCTAGGTCCTAAGAGGAGGATTTTCTCATATTTTTTAATGTCAATTTGAAGAAGCTCAGAACTTCTCCACCGTGGAATTGAAATTCTTAATAAATTTGTACTGTAACATTTATTGAAATGCAATAGGTCAGGGGCATTTTTTTGTGGAGGATTTCTGTAAGTAGTAAGATAAATTTAAATAGTATTCTGGTTGTAAACAAATGTTCTGTAGTCTTGCTTTATGTTTAAACTAAATCTATTCTAATTAATTCGGTTTCAACCTCAGCTGTTCTTTTACCTGCAGCAGTCATACAGTAAACATATGTATATTTCTTTAATTTTTTTCCCACTTAGGACCTAATACATGGTCAAATTGATTAGGAACATACATGCAAGTCCAGCACTTAATAGAAAAAGGCATGCCTCTATATACCAAGAAAGCTTCATAACTTAAATCATTGAACAGAATGATAAACAGCTTTGTTTCCATGATTTCACTTTTAGAGATATTGCTGCAATTATTCAAATATATAACTTTTCTTTTTTTCTTCCCTAAAGAAAAATGAAAACAGTCCAAACAAATGGTGAAATATTAAGTTGAATGTGCTTTTCTTATTCCAGTTTCAAATGTTCTCAAGAAAAATTAAATGATGCTGATTGTAGTTTCAAGTTCCCATTGTGCTGTAGAGCTAAATAATAAAAATGAAATATATTTTTATAACTCAGTAGTGCAACAGAGCTGCAATTGGCTCTATCACATATAAAGAAACCTTGTTTCAGCTACATTTTGTTGGGGACGATTTTTCTATTTATAGGCTCAACAAGAGAGTCTTCTGGGAAATGACTATTTGGTTTGGCTATGTTTCTGTCAAAGAATTATTTTCTTTCTTTTTTTTTTTTTTAAAGAAACCTCTGGTATAGAACATGCTGATCAATATGTAATGATATGGCTGGATCAATGACTTCTAATTTTCTTGGTTTGCCAAATGTCAACTGTATGAATGTATTGGCAGATTTTTAAAAAGTCTCTAGAAAAAATGCCCAAAACCAATATAGTTTTTTAATTTATCGTGTTCATGAGTATTACATTTTATTTCAGATAAAGTTTACAGTTAATAGCATTTTTATTTTGTAAATGTTACACTGTCCAAATTTTTCTTTTCCAACAACAGAAGTTCTTATTATTATTTCCCAGAGTGTGGAGTTTTTCATTCACATTGTATAATATCACCCTGAATAAAAGGTAAACATTTCCAAGGTAGTTTTAAGTATCATCACTTGTGACAATGCAACATCTTTCTTTTGGGCATTAAAAAGAACCTTTTTACACTTACAGAGGTCAGTTACATAGTATTTCTTCCATCTAACTGTATTTTTGTACCCATTTTTACAGAATTAATTCATGCTTATTTTGGAAATTTAAACAAAATTGAAAAGTGTTAGATAAAAATTGCTTTCCTCAAAATTACCCATCATTAGCCATTTTATATATTTCCCTTCAATCTTTCCTTTAGCAAATAGTTTTGTTTTACAAAGCCGACATACTAAAATACATTCAATTTTATATCCTTCTCTTTTTTTACTTATGTTAAGTACCTTATTGTCTTATTAAAAACTCTAAAATGGGCCACGTGCTGTGACTCACACCTGTAATCCTGGCACTTTGGGAGGCCGAGGCGGGCAGATCACCAGGTCAGGAGATGGAGACCATCCTGGCTAACACGCTAAAACCCCGTCTTTACTAAAAATACACACACACACAAATAGCCGGGTGTGGTTGCGGGCACCTGTAGTCCCAGCTACTCGGGAGGCTGAGGCAGGAGAATAGCTTGAACCCGGGAGGCAGAGGTTGCAGTGAGCCGAGATCGCGCCACTGCACTCCTCCCTGGGCGACAGAGCGAGACTCCGTCACAGACAAACAAAGAAACACTCTAAAATGTCATGTAGATTATTTTTCCCCACAAAAATATTTAATTTGTCAAAAGCTTAGGAAAGGCTGCTGCCTCATTTTAGTATTTATCCTCTTTTCTCCTTTCTCTTTTATAGCCTTAATCTTTTCCTCTCAATCACTTCAATCTCAATCTCTCATTTTAAACATATTTTCTAAGCATATGTCTCATTCTAATTCTTGCTCTTTCTCCTCCTTCTTGAAAGAGGTCATTCTTTCACTTTTGAAACCATTCTATTTAGACTTCTGCCTCCAACAATCTGTAGCACAATGAGCTCTGGAAATTGGTGCCACTGACAGCTGGGGCACTCAATCCACTGGCCTCTTTGCAGTTTTACCTTGACCTCTCTGTGTAACCAGTTTTTGGAGGGCTACACTTTCTCTGCCTACTCCTTAGTGTGCTGGTGTCTTCTAGGACTCAGTCCTTGCTCCTCTTTTCAATCTTTGCACTCTCATCCTCTCCTGTGACTCCTACCACAATTCGTGTGTCCATTACTCACAAGTACACCCTTCAGACCCAGCTCTCCATTGGCTATGATCACTTAGATGCTGCTCAGAGAGTTCCAACTCTTTATGTCTGAATGCCACTATTCTTTCTTCTCTCTGCTTTGCTTCTATTGGATTCCGTCTTTCATTCTCCTCTTTCCAAAATCAGAGTTTTGCGAAACCGCTTCACTCCTTCATTCTAACTCCTTCACCTCGGTTAGCATGTCAAAAAGTCCTGAAAGACAACCTCTCTTGTACCACCCATGGCTGCCTCCTCTCCTCTCCAGAGCTGCTACCTCAATTCAGTCCTATGATATTGTTACCTTGAGTACTGGCTCCCACTTCTCTGTTCCTCCTATTCACTGATAGTAGTGATCTTCAATCTGTTTGCCTAACAGTATTCAAATTGTAAGACTTAGATGAAAAGTTAACCTTATAAAAACTTTCCTGACTTTCATCTCCCCATTGTAAAGTTGAACACTCTTTCCCTTGTGACTCTCTACTGTACCATGCACATCCCTTCTCAGGGTACTTACACTCATATATATTTACATGTATTTTTTTTCTGCATTAGACTGCAACCCACTATAAAGCAGGAATCATGTTTAGAAAAATATGACTTATTTGTCTTTGTATTTTTTGTGCCTGGAACATAGTTGATATATAGTAAGTCATAAATGTACAAAGGGTCAGATTGATAATACTTAATCTTTTTGTTTAGTAAAGTATTGTAAATATTTCCAATTTACTGTTTATATCTAATTCTATAAAACTTATAATACATCTCTATTTGAATTTTACATTCTTTCTTAAAATAAGAATAATCCTCAGAAGTGAAATTACAGGGATAAATAGTATAAACATTTTAAAGATTCCTGATACATATTGCCCAAATACATATCAGAATATTTTCTGATGTTTCTAATAGTCAACATAAATTTTTATAATTTTTTTGTTTTTAAAAAAATAACATAGTGAAATCACAGATTCTTTGCAGTTTTCCTATAGGAGAGTTATTTTAAGGTTGGATAATGTTCAGTTTGTATTTGTAAACTCACATAGCAACATGCTGAAATTAGTAATATTAAATTACCCTTTATCTTCCAATGTCATTGAAAGTACAGAAGATAGGATTTAATATAAGCCAAATACGCAATGTGTAAAAGCTTTAGGGGTTTTTTTCTTTCTTTTTTTTTGGTCACAGTCTAATAAATTCCTAGTGGACTTTTGATTATTAAGACACAGTGCAAGGCCTGCCTTTTTAACCTTCCTTTCTGAATAGACTATTGATTCAACTAAACTGCTTTTTAAAAATTCAATATGCGCATCTGGGGAGTCTGCTACCTCTGTGCTTTACAGGAAGGTTGTGAGGATTAATACATTTATATAGCATTATGTGACTCTTGGATGAAAGGATTGGTATAAATAACAACTCGTATTGTTATTTAAAAGCGAACTTTCTTTGTGGAAAGTAAAAAAGGCTTCCACAGTAACTTTTGATTAAAAGTTATGTACTCCAGTACTTTTTTTTTCCAAAGGCAATCTCCAAGGAAGTCTTGAAAATTGTATACCTTGCCAACTGCTGACACGATGCAGCAGAAAGGATAAGTGATATAGACTCATTTCTGTCCATCTATTTTAGGCAAGTATGGCCTTGATTTAGCCTCAGCTCATCTTAACTGCCCTGGGTGTGGTGTGTTGTGCTTTGCTTATGTTTTGAAGTAATTTCTTGATGGATTTTAATTGTTTAATTAGATCTAAATTCATGTGAATAATTTCCTAGCAGATCTCTCTCTTTCTCTCTCTCTCTGTTTCTCTCTCTCTTTTTACAGGAGGGATCCCGTGTGATCATGAATGCATGGGGTTTTGGTAGCTATGGTAACCACATCATAAACCTTGATGGATAGCAGGTGTTTTAAGTACTTCAACTATTAGAACCTTATGGGCACTCGATGTGTTCAGCCAAGAATGACATTTGCCCACAGGGATCGTAAAACAAAAAGAATCTCTACCCTTGATTTGGCAGCAAGGAGATTACAGACAATACTAACGAGGACATAATGAAACTGGATGAGGATTACTCTGATAAATACTGCTAAAAGGGTGAAACGGGGGGGCTAAGGCAGAGAGTATAGTTTAACTGGTGAAGCAGTGTAATCATTCTCTGCACTGTACGTGTTTCTGATAGCAAACACTGCGTTTATATGTTATTGTCTAGGAGCCCTGACATCCTGCGTTGTGTGTGAGTCACAAGTCAAATTTTAATGACCAATTCTAAGTCCAGAACTTTTGAAAATTAGAATATATTTACCTGAAATATGAGAAAGAAAACATAACTATTAAGTTTTTAGATGACTCAGGAGTGAGAATGAGGAGATGGTAGGCAGCCAGTTAGATGACAGAATATGGATTCAAAATCACTCAGATGAATGAAAGTGCACACTTCCATGAGTGTGGGTAACAGCAAGTAGAATGGTTTAAAAGCGATGAACCCAGTGCTCACACTAAGGGAGAAGCATTTTTAAAAGATATTTAATATGCAAAGGAGACTAAAAGTAATCAGGGTCCTGTAACAGAAAATATTGTATTTAGGAGAATAGATCACTGAGTGCTATCTAATAAATGAAGAAATTCAGAAAGTGGTAGGTTTTGATTGAGTAAGAAACACAGCACCTGAGGTAGTTTCAGAGGACTGCAATAGTCCAGGATCAAAGGAAATGTGAAAAAAAGGCAAAATTAACAACAGCCTTCAACATGTTTCTGTCACTCCTGCTCAGTTGTTCCCTAGGTTAAAAGAAACAAACTGAAATGGAGTGTAAGAGGTTTTAAAAAGTCATAAAGGCATTTTCCAGGCAATAAATTCTGTTAAGTATTAGGAAAGCTTTATTGGGGAAAAGTATGAAATCATCCTCCTTAAGTGACTTTAAAAACAGGATGGTAATTTTGTTGTGTTATTAAAGAGAGGTAGAGTAATGACTCAGGCTGTAATGGGCCCTGTACATCTTCAATTCTCTCTTTAAAACATAGTTTCCTTTCTGATTAAAAAAACATAAAAATCTCAATTTTCTCTGTGATATTTGCCTATAAAATTCCATGGAATGCAAATCTAATCCACCATTTACTAACAAATTCTAGGTATCATGAGATTTCAAAGGGCCTTGTGATAAAATTCCCTCTTTGGATATCCTTAATCAACCTGAGTTGGTAATTTTTCCTTTGACTTTTCTCCTTGCAGCTTTTTCCTTACTTAATTGCATCAAATTTTCAAGTTCTGTCATAATATGAATAAGTGGAATAGTTTTTCTGACAGTTTAAAGAGTTATAAAAGAGATGAAAATTGCTCAGAGCCAATATAATATTTTATTAGGCTTAGATTTTTTTCCTCTGTTTGTTGCTACCATTTCATTTTGGTTTTAATCAGGGTTATGTTGGCTCACATAACATATGCCACTCCAAGTACCTGAATCAAAAATGGTAATTTATCAGTAGGCAATGAGAGAAGCTCATGGAACTAGAGGGGTGCAAGTACAGCTGAGCCTCACTGAAGGACTGAAATCAGGAGCTGGAACTGTATTGAGTACCAAGGCAATCCTCCCACATCCCCTTTTTTCCGTGTAGCTGGTGTCAAATGTAAAACCCTTTACACGACCAAGGTACTTGATATAAGACCTTGAGCTCCAGTGTCAAATTTTTATTGAGGCATTCTGATAAAATCAGTTTGGATCCACTTTGTACCCTTGAGCTAATCAAGTCCAGGAGAGTGCTGACGTCTGGCAGTGGCTTCTCAAAGTGTGGCTTTTGGACGAGCAGCATCAGCAGCATCAGGGAATTTGTTAGAATTGCAAATTCTTAAGCCTTACCCCAGATCTTCTGAATAAAAATTATAGAGTTGTGGCCCAGAAATCTGAGTTTTAATAAGATCTTCAGGTAGATCTGAGGCAGACTAAACTTGGGAAACTCTGAAGGGTGACAGCCCATCTGGGTTTCCCTTCTGATTTTAGCACTTTTAAGTCTGGCATCCCAGGAAACCTCTGAGTCCAGAAAAAACAAAAATGGCTGACGACTTATCCTGGGTTTACTTCCTACACAGTAGGGCCTGTGGGAGCAGATGTTCAGATAAGGGGGCCTGGAAGGTTCTCTCAGAAGGGGATGTAAGAGTGGTGGAAAAATAATTAGAAATTGGTATTTTAAAGAAACTCCTCTATTTTTAATTATATTTGAGCAACTCCCTAATTTAACTGGAAAAAATATGTTACTAAAACAACCATCTTTAAGGTAGCCTAGCATTCCTAGCGTATACCCTCAACTTTTCACTTGCATGTTTTTAAAACATGATGAGCAACCCAAAGTTAGGTTATCAAAGCATCCTACAGACTGTCAAACTTCTAGGGCTGCCTTGTGTTTGCTAACTCTAAGAGTTAAAAGGGGAAACTGCCCGAATTAATCACAATAACAGTGGTGAAAAGAGAGAAGCTACAGCTTCTCTTGTTTTGAAAATGCAAGGTCAAAGCAATATATTTATAAATAATTTTTAATTTTTGAGAACCAGAATTTCACATTACAGAGCTTAAGCAAGTCAGGGAAGTGCTTTGTTGCCATGGTTAGTCAAAGGTATTCCATTATTGAACTCACTCTGGGGATGGTTATGTTTCATTGTTTGTTCTTTCCAGAACTCTGAGACTCAAGGGAGTTATCATTCTACATTAAATCAAAAACCTCTAAACACCTTCATCGTAATGAAAAAATCTTTCACAATGGACAGTTTGAAAGATGTAAAAGTTATTCTCTGTCACTGAGATTTTATGGGGAAAGCTGGTTCTCAGCACTACCTTTCTAAGCTTTCCAATAAATCAACACTATTGAAAACATTTAAAAGTGTCAGTGCAGCATAGAAATTATCCCCATGGAAAATTATGACTTTTTTTGCTTTTCTGTTGCTTCAAGAACACTTTACAATATTGCCAACGCCTGCCACTCCTCTGAACCCTACAGCAGATGTGAACAGAATCATATACCAGAAAACATGACAGCTGTGCATTCATAAGAAATTCTTATCGAACAAAACGCATTAACACTTCCTAGCTGCATTGGGATTAATAGTAAATCACCAGGAATCACATTCTGTGAGATTTAAAAGAGGCGTAGAATCTCCCGATTTAAAAGACTTAAAGCTGAGCAGCTCTGGGGATTTATAGAGTTTTCAAATTTGCTAATACCGGAAATGCTACTATTCTATAAAGTCTTCATTAAGCAAAATAAACAACATCTTTTACCTTTTCAGAAGGAAACTTTAACTTCTAGGAGGAAAGTATTATGTAAGGTGTAAAACTTGCTTTAACATTCCATTCAATTGAAGAAGCTACTTAATGACATGCTACGGTTTAATTACTTTGTTAAAAGAGCCCATTGATGAGGGCTGATTTTTCATTATTTGATTTATGAATTAATCCTGGATCAAACAAAAATTGGCAGGAAAGCCTATATCAACTTATGGAATAATTTGCCACAAACACCTTTAAGTAAAATATTAAAGTGTTTGAACATTTCTGAACCTGGGACAGTTAAACTTCCCAGAGGGAAGCTAGTTCTATATTTCTTAAGTGCTTTAATTATGCACTTGATTCTAAATAAAGACCTGAGAGAAACTTTCTACTTGGTCATTAAATTATTGTGTTGAAAGAGTATCTAGACAAGTAGGTCCACATTTTTTATTTTATACATTAGAAAACTGAAGCCGTGACTTGACCAGCATTATAAAGTGGAAGGTACTTATTTCAGGGGGAAAACACTGATGGTTAAATGTGATCAAAATGGAAATACCATATGTGAATTTCCTTCAAATTTTGGCCTATTGTTTGGAAAATGAAAATTTACCCTGAGAAAAAACAACTTTAGAATTCAATGGTGTGATATGTATATATTCAATAGTTTCATATCAGGTATGTGCAAAATAGAACTCAACAAAATAGAATTTATTTTCTAATAAATTATTTTCCTTTTTGAATCTTCATTATTGCTCATTAGAAGATAATTTAAAGTTTTTTATTTGTACATATTCCAATCACTTCTGGTTTAAAACTTAGTTTTTCTTAGGTCCATCAGATTCAAGTATTTTTTTTCAGTCCAATTTGGGTATAGTTGGCTCAGTCACTGTTTTGTTTCCAACACTGTTTAGCTGAAAGGTCTCCCCCTGCCCCCTTTCCTCCCGCCTCCTTCTCTCTGTGTGTCTCTCTGAGCCTCCTTTCCTCCTTCCTCATTCTCCCATAACACTAATGATATCTATAGTAAGGGTCCTGCAGTGGAGAATTGGGGCTGGATGTGCATGTCCAAATCTTGGATTGGTTTTCGGGACAGACCATATGTTACCACCAGTGTCTTAGAAGTTGAGTCTTTTGGTTACTCTATTCATTAGTCATATTATTTAATTATGGGATGTCTCACTGCTCTTGTTCTTTAGGCTTCTGGAAAAATATCCACACCACAGCCAATGTTTATGATTTTTTAATAATCTTGTGGGGTTGAGTACTTCTATCATTCATGCTCCCTGTTACCTTTTGAAGAGGATTCTCTGGACACACACACACACACACACACACACACACACATACACACCCCCTGCTGAATCATTTTCATCCTTGAAAGAGAGAGAGAGATATACCAGAACCAGACAGTGCACAGATACTTTCTTTTCTTAACTCTCTCTATTTAGCTGTGTCACCCTGCCATTAATCTAAGATTCTCCTTTCTTAGTGTCCAGCACCAAAGGGCATCTGTGGGTGCTGTTCCTTAGCCAAATCCTATAGAAACAAAAAGGCCAGTGAAATTTCCAATCACTTGGTCTTTAGGTCTCCGAAGTTTCATGCCTAGACTAGTTGACTGCCACCCTATATTGTGAGGACAAGCACCTTCCTTCTCCAAACTCCAGGCTCAAACATCTATTTATCTTCAAATCCTCAAAGACTGGCAAAGGCTAAAAGATTAGTACTGATTTATTTACATCTTTACTGGATTTAGAGGCTAACATCAATTGGTAAAGTCCTATCTGAATTTAGGTATTTTGGAGTAAGTATTATTATTATTATCATTTTTTGTTTTGTAGAAAGCAGTTTCTGCAGTGGTCTATGCCCTTTTAGTTTTGCCACCAGAGGAAAGGAGAAATCAGTAGGGAGCCCAGGAGAATAAAAAATAAGGTTTTTATTGATATTTTATCTTCCCATTTTCCTGCAGCTTTGGATAACCTAGTACGTATCAGCAGAGAAACAGTAACCATTTTAAACAATTATAAAGATTCTATGGTCTGCATACTTAATACCAGTCATTGATCAAGCAGTTTGGAAGCCAATGGAAAGAGCGTAGAAATTTTCACTTTATTTCATGTAATAGCTGTGAAAGGTAAAATATAGGTATGTTTAGATATCTGGGAGCATTTTTAAAACACTAGCAAAAACTGTGTTAAAAGTGGGTCATGCCTGTCTACATCTGTTTTATGCTGCTATAACAGAAAGCCACAGATAGGGTCATTTATAATTAACAGAAAATTATTTGGCTCACATTTTGGGAGGGTGGGCAGTCCAAGAGCATTGTGCCATTATCTGGTGAAGGTTTTCATGCTGTGTCATCCCATGGTGAAAAGAGGACAACAAGAGAGGGCAAGAGCAAGAAAGCAAGAGGAGGCCAAACTAGATTTCATAACAAACCCACTCTTGCAATAGCAAACCTACTTTTGAGTTAACAACATTAATTCATTCATGGGGTCAGAGACTTTATGACTTAATCATCTCTTATTATGCCCCACCTACCAACACTTTTGCATTGGGGATTAAGTTTACAGCACATGAACTTTGAGGGAGACATTCAAACCATAGCAATACCTCAATAAAAGGTATTTGTTTTTTAATATAAAATTTGAAAATACTATGATTCAAAAAATATATCTGGCTGACCAGAATGATGCCTTTTACAAATCACGGCCTACATTTAGTGAGCATTTATAATTGGACAAGCACTGTCCTTAGCATTTTATGCTTATTAAATGATTTAATCCTCACAACTCTGTATGGTAGCTTTGCTATTAACCCTTGTCAGTTTACAAATGAGGGTACTGAGGCTCAGTGGGATTAGATGACTTGCCCAAGTATGGCAGATAGTGAGTGGAGAGCTGGAATTATAAATCCCAGTGTCTGGTGTCAGAATCTTTGCTCATAACTACTATATTATACTGTATGGTTTTTCGGAGATATCATTACATCTGACAATTAGTATTACTTATGCCATCTTGGGGGTTAGATGTAAAAGGAGGTATCACATCATCCTATAGAGCAATTGTCTTTGCTGGGTCTGAGTAAATGTTCCCTACATTGCTCTTATCTCAAAAAGATAATGGTGCTTATTGTCTGCCTTCCCTGAGTATATTTAAAATATAACAACTCTGAAATCTGTACAAAGTTAATTCAGCAGGTTTGGTTGGAATTCTGGGGTCTGCATACTTTTGCTAGTGTCCAGGTGTTCTGATGATCATGCAGGTTTCTCTCTGGCCCTTTGTGTTACTAATGTACCTGTTTCTCTGAGTGTTGAGGCTGTACCCCTGAACCTCATGAAATGCTTTTCCGCACATTCCAGGGAGAAAAACAACCATGCAAAGGCCCTGGAGTGGGCTGGGAATAAGATTTTCATGTTAAAGATAGGAAAAATTGCCAGTGTGGGTGCAGCTTAGTGAGAAGTGGGAAAGGAATAGAAACTGTCATCATAGGGATCATATCATAGGGGTCAGATCACAGAGGGCTGGATAGGCTGTGGTATGGAGTTTGCATTTAATTGCAAATAAAATAAACATCATGGAGGCTTTTATGTAGGGACTGACATCATCAAATTTAATATCTTAACCATCGAATAAAATTAAGGCAGCTTTTTCATAGTAAAGCATTTTTACCAGGCTTTCCATCAAAGAGGAGATGGGCAACCAGACTACTTTTCCAAAGATGTTTAAGTTTGCTCAGATATTCTTAAAAGCTTTTTATCCCATATTTTATATGCAATATCATAGACCACTCTACTATGCAATTAAAAGTTATTTAAAAATTCTTTTTGCTTGTTTTTAAATATAAAATTTGAAAACACTATGATTCAAAAAATATATGTTTTGGGACTTACTGTGTGTATTACTTTTCAATTTATGTGGTGACAAATTACCACAAACATAGTAGCTTAACACATAGTTATTCTCTTACAGTTCTGTAGGTTAGAAGCCTGACTTAGATTTTGGCGGGCAAAGGTCGAGGTGTCAGCAGGACACAGATATGTATACATTCAATAGTTTCATATCAGGTATTTGCAAAATAGCTCCTTTTCAGGGGCTTGAGAAGAAACTCCTTTCCTTGCCTTTTCCAGCTTCCAGAGGACACTCGAATTCCTTGGCACCTAGCCCCTTTCCTCCATCCTCAAAGCCAGCAATCTGAGTAATTTGAGTCTGACTGTTCTTCTGGGGTCACACCTCCCATTTGACTCCAGCTGTTAAAGGTCCTCCACTTTTAAACCTCCGTGCGATTAGCTGAACTTACTCAAATAATCCAGAATCATTTTTATTTTTCTATATCAACATCCTTAATTTAATCCTATCTGCAAAATCCCTTTTGCCATGTAAGTTAACCTATTCAAGTTCTAATGGTTCTAGGCATTAGAACATGGCCATCTCTGTGTATATTGGTGGCACCACTCTGCCCATCACACTGTAGATTGAAATTTTTATAAAAAGTTCTGTGTAACATAAAAGTTTGAAGATGTTTGAATCTGGCATTCTGAATGGTGGTTTTTTTAGTGTGGCTTTCTTTTTTCTCTATAAAATCAACAAAATATTTCATCATTTTCTGAAATCTTTACCAGCCCCGTTATGCCTTAAATGTGTACAGAAGCTTCTATATTACACAAAAATTGTTTTTCTTTCAATTGTTTCCTCTCCCCAAGTATTCTTTCCTTTTATTTGTGCATTATCTTTATGTCAAAGCATTTCTCAACTTGACATTTTCTTTCCAAGGTTTTAGCCTCCCATTGCACAGGCTTTTTATTGCTTCACAGGAGAAACTCATCACAAAGTTGTTTTTATTCACCACCTGATTACTTTACTTTTTGACACCAACGTCATTTTAACCTCTGATGTTTCATATTTGAAAGAGGTTGCAGATGAAGACAATTAAAATTGTATTAGTGTTCTTGGCTAAGTGTCAGTTTTAAAATAGATTTATGTTTATGTGGTTTAAACATATATATATGTATATATGTGTATATGTGTATGTATATATGCATGTGTTTTATGAACTTTCGTTTATAATTTCTTCCCATTATATTATTACCTGGCAGCTGACTACCTGTGATATAGTTAGACTGCCAAACACTTTGAGTTCTACAGAGAGTACAAATGCAGGTAGAAAGGGTTGGAAAGGTACAACCATCAACAGATTATAAATGCTCTTGTTGTTACCTGTTTCCAAAGACTGTACAAGCCTATGCTATGAGAGTTCCTATTAACTCATTCACACAGATATTTGGACTTAGAATTAAATCTCTTTAAGCAAGTCTTAATTTAAAAAGTACATGACAGCAAATTTGTATGTCTATTCCACTTAGTAAGAAGGACTAAAAAACTTCTCACAGGTTTTGTCGTTTAATTTGTTCTGTCCCTACATTTTTGTAAATGTTATGGCTGTTCTTTGACAAGTCTCTAATTTTTCAAATAGAATGACTGTTCATGAGAGGATTTCAATTTTCAGTACTTGGCTTTTTCTTTGTCTTTTTTTCCTCCTTAAATATACAGCTTAAATTGTGAAAAAGCCAGTTTGAACTTCAGCTACTCAAATTTAAATATCAACCAAAGTCTCCTTATATCCTATGATATTTTCATTTGTGCTCAAATCCCTACATTTTTATGTCACATTAGAGGAACTCTGACCTTCCTACTCCTTAGCTGGAAGGATAGGAGAGCCTAATGTCTGGATCATTCTGGAGGCTCTACTTTTTAAATTTTCTTTAACTGCCTTTGTTTCCAAAGTTTGAACTATGAATAAATTCCTTTGCAGATTGGTAGTATTATTTTGAGCCTCTCAAGAAGTGGGGTGTGTGACAGGGATGGTTGATAAATAAACGTAAAGCTTGATATTATCATTGTGTGGGGCCACTGGGAGGTCAGGTTATAGGAGTGGCTTTTCGAAAACTTGTTTCCTTAATCTCTCAATTAAAACATATAAATATTTTGAAAATCATATTTCAATATAAACTAACCTAATTTAGGAAAGTATTCAGGACTTTAAAATAGTCACTGGATAAATTTAAAATAATGTTACTGCTCAGTTTGTGAAAATATTCAGGTCAACTTACACCGATTTGAAAATATTATATTTACAGACAAACGGCACAAATATATCACAGGCCTAAAAATTGGTTTATAAAACAATCTAAACATTACATGCAGAGTCAAGATATTTTAAGGATGTGCTTGAGGGAGTGCAAACCTTCATTTCATGGGAAAATAAAGAACTCAGTGCTAAGGAAATTGGTGTTATGCTAGAAAGTTCCCTATCTGAAATATGTATACAAATTGTGAAGGGGAAAAGAAAGCCATCTGTCTAACACATGACTTCCAAGTATTCAAGAAAAAAGTCAAGACTTTAATGGGTATAGCTCAATATTTTAATTTTTCCATTAAAAATCTTTCAATATTTAATTCTTACACACTTGAGCATTGATTGGGTGAAAGGATGTGCAGTTTGCTGTGGAGTATTCAAAGTTGATTTTAACATGGCCTATGCACTCATGGCCACTTAATAGGAGAGAAAAATCATGCATGCAAATAATTACTGAACTTTGTAGAGTGTTTGCTTCCATAAAAAAGGTAGAGTTTAAATATGGGACTTCAGAGGGCAAATAGTTACATTCAGCTGGTTCAGGAAAAGTTTGGTGGAATTAGTATTTGAATTACACCTTGAAGGTTATTTATAACTCTGGGTATTCAGAAGGAACAATACAGGGAAGATATGGAAGAGAGGAGGAGCAGAGGATGTAGTTCAAGTGCAAATACAAAAGGACAGAATGAGACAAAGGACACACATACCAAACTGGCACTCCTTAGGCCATCTGAAGGCATACTTTCATTGGCTTGAAAAAGATCAACTTTTCTTCTGAATTAGTTTTCTGCATTTAAAAATCAGGAGATTGTCTATTAAAATACAGAGTCCTGGCTTCTCTTGAGATGCCAGGCCCACTTGGGTTCATGGTAATGATCACCTGGAGCTGAGTAGTGCAACCTCCTTCAGGTGTGGCCTGTGGCTCCCATTGTTTTTTTTTTTTTTGCGCCAAGATTACTTCACACATTTTCTTACCCTGCCTTGTCTCTGTTGGCTTTAGAGACTTCAACCACTGTGTTAGAGCCAGATCATGAAGTGTCTCGTATGAATAAGCTAGTAAATTTAACTTTTTATCTCTTGTAAAAAAAAAAAAAAAAAAAGGGCTTTTGAGAAAAAGAGTGTTGTAACCAGAACAGTGCTTCAGAAAGATCTGAGAGCTGACTGGGCACAGTGGCTCATGCCTGTAATCCCAGCACTTTGGGAGGCCAAGGTGGGTGGGTAACCTGAGGTCAGGAGCTCAAGACCAGCCTGGCCAAAATGGCGAAACCCTGTCTCTACTTAAAATACAAAAATTAGTGGGGTGTGGTGGTGGGCGCCTATAATCCCAGCTACTTGGGAGGCTGAGATGGAGAATCGCTTGAACCCAGCCTGGGTGACAGAATAAGACTCTGTTTCCAAAAAAAAAAAAAAAGAAAAAAAGATCTGAGACCTGCATTTTAGATGAATTGAAATGGTAAGAATTAAGGGTGGAGAGAATAGTTAGGAAGCTACAAAATAAATCAGGTAAGAAATGAGGTTGAAACTAGGAGAGAGTGGCAACTTAAAGAAATTATGAAAGTGGAATGTATGAGATGTGTGAGCATGCAGTGGTATGTTCATCATGGCACTATTCACAACAGCACATACATGGAATCAACCTAGGTGCCATCAATGGTGGATTAGATAACAAAAATGTGGTACATATACACCATGGAATACTATTGCAGCCACAAAAAAGAATGAAATCATGTCTTTTGCAGCCACATGGATGCAGCTGGAAGCCATTATCTTAAGTGAATTAATGCAGAAACAGAAAATTGAATATTACATGTTTTCACTCATAAGTGGCAGCTAAATACTGGGTACTTGTGGATATGAAGATGACAATAATAGACACTGAGGACTAATAGAGGGGGGAGGAAGATAAAAATGGGGGCAAGAGTTGCAAAACTAACTGTTGGGCACTATGCTCAGTATCCGGGTGACAGGATCGTTTGTATTCCAAACCTCAGCATCATACAATATACTCATGTAACAAAGCTGCACATTTACACCCTGAATCTAAAACAGGAGTTGAAATTAAAGAAAAAAGATATGCCAGACATGGTGGCTCAAGTGCTGTAATCCCAGCACTTTGGGAGGCTGAGGAGGGAGGATTGCTGGAGCCCAGGAGTTGGAGGACAGCCTGAACACATGGTGAACACTTGTCTCTATAAAAATTATGTTAATTAGCTGAGTTTGATGGTGCATGCCTGTAGTCCAAGCTACTCAGGAGATGGAAGCAGGAGGATCACCTGAGCCTGGGATATGGAGGCTGCAGTGAGGCATGATCACAACATTGCACTTTAGCCTGGGTGACAAAGCAAGACACTGTATAAAAAAAAGTTTGAGGTTTGAGAGAGAGAATAATTCAAATGTCTTATTTGTCTCCATCTCTATCTTCTACCAAGTGCCTACATAATATTTAATTTGTGTTTAAAGGATATCAGAGAAAACAACCCTATGAAGCTTTTGGTTTTATTTATTATAAGAATGCCAAGGATATTGTTTATATATTACATAGGATCTTTTCAGGATAACTCATTAAAGAAATTTCTCTTTAGTCTTGGTAGTAGGAGCATGTGTGCTTATACTGTACTGCTGTGTGGTTTTTCTTTGTATGGACAATGTAAACATGTAACTACCCATATTTATCATTTTTCTTTGGCTGATACAGAAATCTCAGAGCCACAAGTGTGCCCACATAATTTTACAACATGTACTTTGTGTACTAACTTTATTCTTGGCTCCATCTTAAGTTTTATTTTTAAATCTTTTTTCTCTGGTCTCATTGTGCTTTCTACTTATTTTTAAAGTATTTATGTAACTTTACAGTTTTTTTAAAGATTGCCTTACATCCTTTTAAGAACAATCTAGTGTATAAAGAATATATTGTAATCATATTAACTATTCTCATGTTTAAATTAAGCCCCCAATTTTTACCATCTATGGCTCTATAAAGATCAAATAGAAAGGTAGCTAGATTTGCTAGAAAGTAAACTAAGGTATGCCCTTAATGAAGATTCCTAAGGTTTGAAAATCCAGGATAAATGCATAGACCTCAAGAAAATCCAAGAAATAATACTCAGAAAAGGGTAAATATTAAAGATATGTTACCAAGTTAGTACAAGCCAATAAAAGATCTTGTTCCATTATAAAAGACTATTTAACAACACACCAACATAACTTAATACAACATTCATCTTGATTTGGATATAATTTTAACCTGGAGTTATGTCTAAAAAATGTTTTCCAGGCTTGGGAAAAATCTCTTTGCCTGTGACCGAAATATTGATTAAGGAATATAACCCACTGTATTAGTCCATTCTCACTCTACTAATAAAGACATACCTAAGACTGGGTAATTTATAAAGGAAAGAGGTTTAATTGACTCACAGTTCAGCATGACTGGGGAGGCCTCAGGAAACTTACAATCATGGTGGAAGGGAAAGCAAACATGTTCTTTTTCACATGGTGGCAGCTAGGAGAAGTGCCAAGCAAAAGGGGGGAAAATCCCCTTGTAAAACCATCAGATCCCATGAGAACTCACTTACTATCATGGGAACAGTAGCATGTGGGTAACCCTCCCCATGATTCAATTACCTCCCACTGGGTCTCTCTCATATCACATGGGGATTATGGAAACTACAGTTTAAGGTGAGATTTGGGTTCTGACACAGCCAAAGCATATCATTCTGCCCCGGCCCCTTCCAAATCTCATGTCCTCATATTTCAAACATAATCATGCCTTCCCAATAGTCTCCCAAAGTCTTAACTCATTCCAGCATTAACTCAAAAGTCCAAAAGTCTCATCTGAGACAAGGCAAGTCCCTTCCACCTATGAGCCTACATAATCAAAAGCAAGTTAGTTCCTTCCTAGATACAATGGGGGTACAGGCATTGGATAAATGCACCCATTCCAAATGGGGGAAATTGGCCAAAACAAAGGGGATACAGGCCACATGAAAGTCCAAAATTTAACAGAACAGTCAAATCTTAAAAGCTCTGAAATTTTCTCCTTTGACTCCATGTCTCATATCCAGGTCACACTGATGCAAGAGGTGGGCTCCCACAGCCTTGGGAGGCTCTGCCTGTGTGGCTTTACAGGTTACAGACTCCCTCCTGGCTGCTTTCACTGGCTGGCGTTGTGTTTGTGGCATTTCCAGGAGCATGGTGTAAGCTGTCAGTGGATCTACCATTTTGTGGCCTGGAGGACAGTGGCTCTTTTCTCACAGCTCCACTAGGCAGTGCCCCTGGTGGGGACTCTGTGTGTGGGCTCCAACCCCACATTTCCTTTCTGCACTGCCCTAGCAGAGATTCCCCATGAGGGCCCCACCCCTGCAGCAAACTTCTGCCTGGGCATACAAGTGTTTCCATACATCCTTGAAATCTAGTCAGAGGTTCCCAAATCTCAGTTCTTGACTTCTGTGCATGGACAGGCCCAATACCACGTGGAAGCTGCCAAAGCTTGGGGCTTGCACCCTCTGAAGCAATGGACCATGTTGTATGTTGGCCCCTTTTAGCCACACCTGAAGTGGCTGGGATGCAAAGCTGCACACAACAAGGGGGGCCCTGAGTCCAGCCCACAAAACCATTTTTCCATCCTAGGCCTCTGGACCTGTGATGGGAAGGACCTCTGTGAAGGTCTCTGACATGCCCCAGAGACATTTTCCCCTTTGTCTTGGCGATTAACATTTGGTTCCTCATTAGTTATGCAAATTTCTGCACCAGGCTTGAATTTCTCCCCAGAAAATGAGTTTTTCTTTTCTACTGCATTTTCAGGCTGCAAATTTTCCAAATGTTTATGCTCTGTTTCCTCTTTAAATCTTTGGTGCTTAGAAATTTCTTTTGCCAGATACCCTAAATCATCTCTCTCAAGTTCAAAGTTCCACAGATCTCTAGAGCAGGGGCAAAACGCCACCAGTCTCTTTGCATAGCAGAAGTGACTTTTACTCCAGTTTCCAACAAGCTCTTCATCCCCATCTGAGACCACCTCAGCCTGAATTTTATATCACTGTCAGCATTTTGGTCAAAATCATTCAACAAACCCCTAGGAAGTTCCAAACTATCCCACATCTTCCTGTCTTCTTCTGAGTCCTCCAAACTGTTCCAACCTCTGCCTGTTACCCACTTCCAAAGTTGTTTCCACATTCCCAGGTATCCTACAACAGTGCCCCACTCTACCAGTACCAATTTACTGTATTAATCCATTCTCATGCTGCTAATAAGGACATACCCAAGACTGGGTAATTTATAAAGGACAGAGATTTAATTGACTCACAGTTCAGCATGGCTGGGGAAGCCTCAGGAAACTTACAATCATGGGGGAAGGGGAAGCAAACACGTCCTTCTTCACATGGCGGCGGCTAGAAGTGCAGAGTGAAGGTGTGGAAAACCCCTTATAAAACCATCAGATCTCTTGAGAACTCACTCACTGTTAGGAGAACAGCTGCCCCTATGATTCAATTATTTCCCACTGTATTCCTCCCACAACATGTGGAAATTATGAGGACTACAATTTAAGATGAGATTTGGGTGGGGAAACACCCAAACCATATCACCCACTCAATTCAAACATCTTACTAACAAGTGAATACTAATCTGGTAGTTTTATTTCTTGAATTTTCAAACAATTATATGTGCTCATTCAATATCCTTTTTACATTTTGGAAATTCTGAAATAAGCATGAGATGCTTCCAGCCCTTGGAATAGAAAGGAATTAAGCCCTAGACTATGAAAAATACATTCATGGTGAAATATTAAGCAGACTGAAATAATTGAACATGCAATCTTTGTTTATATAAGGAAGTTAATTTTACTTGCAAGGACTGGGAAAATAGTGTGGTATCGTCTATTTTATTTGAAGTTAATATTTATAATATATTCTAATTTAGAGAAAAAATATTAGCCTGGGAGTCAGGCTTATATCCGATCTGCCACCAATTGGCTGAATGACTTTCAGCAAATTGGTTAATTTCTCTTCAATTCTTTTCCTTTGTATCTAAAATGGCAAAGGTGTCTTTGAACTAGACGATATCCAAAGACCCTTCCAATTCTAATACTGTATGATTTTCATCTCTATTATCCATACGTTGCAAAAAGATTCATGCTGGACAAGTCCTCTGTATGTATGAAGAGGTCCTTTTGGTTTGAGGCTTACTCTTTTAAGAGTTTCCTTTTGGTTTTACATTTGTCACTTTGCTTTGTGCCTGCCTATTTTAAATTTGACTCTATCATTGGCAAGCTTCATAAAGTGAATGGAAATAGATCATGCTGAACAGAAGGAAGACTGATTAAAGAGAAAGATGAACAAAGCTGAAGAAGAATAAGAGGAATGTATAGAAGCTCAGAAAATAGTTAATCAAGAGAGTAGAAAGATGGGATTGAGAACCGCGACCTCAAACATCTTTTGATTCAGGAGATATTTCAATATGCTGTGACATTTTACCACTGTATTTAGAATTAACTATATGGATAGATTTCTTCAGACCATTTCTATATGCCAAGGACCAGGGGTCAAAGGTATTTGGATCACCTTATCCACCCTTTACTTATGTTGTGCCTTTTATTGACGTCTGAATACAATGTGTCTGCTCTTAATTTATCCAGTCCATTTATAATCAAATCTATTGTTAAATTTTCAGAGCTCATTCCTTTTAAAGAAAAGTGATTTTAAAACTCTGTAGTTTCTGGGGCACATTCTCTCTTGTTTCTTCTTTGACCTCCCTGACTAATTTTTTTCTGGTTCCTTCTTATCTTTGGGATGGATTTCTAAATGTTTAAATGCCCCGGGACTCCCTTCTTAGGCCTCATGCTGTCTTTTGAATATTTTTCACTTGTTTTCTTTTTCTTTTATAATAGAGACAGGGTCTCACCAGCTCAGGCTGGTCTTGACTTCCTGGCCTCAAGTGTTCCTCCCACCTTGGCCTCCCAAAGCACTTGGATTGCAGGTGTAAGCCACTGCACCCGGCCTATTGTACCTTTTTTCTGCACTGATCATTAGGTGGTCTCATTCAGTGCTGTTGTACTCCATACCGTCTATATGCTAAAAACTCTCAATGACCAGAACTCCAGTACAGATATTGTCAGGGAAACTTGCTAGTAATACAAAGCTGATTTATTAAACTTGATGGCAAGGGAGAACTTTTTACCTTTAAGAGAACTAGCAGTCTCTCACAAGGGAAACTTAAGGAAGGATGCTTACAGGGCTTTTATGGCTAGAGTTAGTCATATGATAGTTTTAACATGGAAGTAAGTAAGTTTGTCTGGGCAGGGATTGGTCAGAATTGGATGAGTTGTTATTCAGTGCCACTTTGTTAGAAAGGCCCCCTTTGATTACTTTGATTACCTTGATACAAAAGAACAACTCCACTGCAACTTTCTACCCACTAAAATTGCTTGAAGATTAACTCTCACCACTTAACATATTTTACATAGATTTATTTATTTATTTTTTGTTGGATTCCTCCTGTAAAGCTTCAGTGATGCAGGGCTGTGGTAGCACTTAGAACAAAACCAAACACCTAACAGGCATTGGAGAAGAAATGAATAAATGATACTCTTAATTAATGCTAGCTGTAATTACTACTTTTAACTCTTAATTCTTTAGTAATTATTTCCCAGCTTAAATTTGTGATTATAGTTGAAGCCGTTTCAAGGACTGCAGTCAGTTGGTTCCTAGCAGAGGCTCATCTGTTTGAGGATCAGCCTGTCTGTTTATGTCTGGGAATCTCCTCTTTCAGATGGTGATAGTTCCAGGTGACCAGTCCAAGGCAGTGGTTAGTGGACATGAAACATGTGATCTCTTGTTTTGCTTCACTTGTTTTTTTTTGGTTTTATAAGACTCAGTATAAAGGGAAGCAAATGGAATTCTTTTTTATCTTCTAATTTTCTTTTCCTTTCTCATTTCTCATTTTCCTCCTGCTCCCAACAAACCTCCTCTTTCTTTTTTTTTTTTTTTTAAATGAGGGAGATTGTTAGATTTGCACTTTACTTAACCATTGAAAAATGACTTGATCTAATTTTATTACAGTAGAAAAAAACTGATTTTGACTTCTGCAAAACCTTTACAGAACTTTCTCAAAGCTGTGCTTCACAGTCAATACTTAAACTTACAACCAGTTTTAATGTACATAAACAATGGAGTGTGCAACATGAGTGCTCCAATTTGGGAATGAACCACATGTTTGAGAATACATTTCATTTTATGTGGGGTATCCATTTGTGATTTGTACTTGTTTCCTGAATTAGAATTTGGAATCAGATAAGATGACAGCTGGAATTGTACTTGAAGCAGTGAAGAAGCTAAGGAAGTGCGTACTACTTTTTGTTTGTTTGTTTTAGTAAATTTTCTTTTGTTTTTGATTTGTATCAATGTAATACATACACTAGTTGAAACTTTTTTAAGTGTCGAGCAGCTTATAATGTTTAAAATAGAAACAGCACCAATCCCTTCTATATTTTCCATTCTTTGGCCAAGTCTCAGTCTCAAAGGATAATTGCTTTGAACATCAAATATTTTTTTCTAGTATTTAACTTTACTTTTACAAATAATATGCTTATATTGCTATTTCTTGATGTATAAAGTCTAAATTTTATCTATTGACTTCATGTTATGGAGGGTGAGCATTTAGCTATCCTACATCACTCATCCAAATCTCTTCCCTTATCCTTCTAATAGAATTATACCATAGTGAAACAATAACTTTTATTACTATAACTGCACATATCATTCTCTGAGAAAATAAGTAATATATTACAATTGTATTTCCTTTCTTAAACAACGTTTGCTTTTCCTGAGGTTAACAATTTACCTCTAGTTAATTTATTTCTTTTCCTATAGTTGCCAATTATACAATTTTGTTTTTGATAGCTATCCTTAATTTTTCAGGGTTTTATCACATCTCCCATTAGGGTCATGGAATTGGATAATTCTAAGCAGCACCATTCACTCTGAAATTGTATAACTAGTGGTCTTGTAAACCCATCAATAGTATTTTCCAATCCCCATTTGTATTTCCATATAAATTTTAGAATCAGCTTACCAATTTCTACCAATAAAAGGGACAAGAATTTTGTTTAGGATTGCATTAATTCGACATGTCAGTTTTAAGAGAACTGACATCTTAATATTTAGTCTTCGAATCCACGGACAAGGTATGTTTCTCTATTAATTATATCTTCTTTAATTTCTCATGGTATAATATTATAGTTTCAGTGTAGAGGTCTTGAACACCTTTTTTAAGATTTATCTCTAATGCTACTTAAATAGTATTATTTGATAATTTCAGTGTCTAATTTTTTGATGCTAGTACATAAAAATAAAACTATTTTTTTTCTGTATTCACCTGGTATCCTGCAACTTGTTAAACTCACTTTTTATAAATAGTTACAGCATTTTTATAAATGTCATTGTTTTATATATAGATCATGATATCTATGAATAAACAGATTTAATTTTTCATTTCTAATTTACATGCTTTTTATTTTTCTCACCTTATTTCTCACTTTATTGCACTATATTGTACAGTAAGATGAACAGGAATAGTGAGAGGAACATCCTTGTGTTTTTCCTAATTTTAGGAGTAAAACATTCAGTTGTTTTGTCATTAGGTGTTTCTTAATATTATTAATAGGCTTTTTATAAACACCATATATCAAATTGAGGATGTTTCCTTCTATTCCTAGTATGCTAGAATTTTTATGATACATGGATGTTGGATTTTGCCAAATATTTTCTCTATGTTTATTGAAATTATTGTTTTTCTTCTCTATGGTTACTGAAATTATGGTTTTTCTTAGTTCCTTATATGGTAAATTAAATTGTTTGACTTTTAAATGTTAAGCTAACCTTATGTTTTGGTGTAAACCCTACTTCTTCTTGATGAATTTGCCTTTTATATATGGATGACTCCATCTACTAAAACCTCGCTTAGAATTTTTGCATCTATTTTCGTGAGGAAATGTAGTTTTCTTTTCTTGTAATGTCTTTATTAGATTTCAAGACCACAGTATTGACGACCTCATAGAATAAATTGAGAAGTAGTTCTTTCTCTTCAATTTTCAAGAAAATTTTGCAGAATTCATATATTTCTTAATAGTTACTTAGGTATGCCTTCAAGTTCATTATTTTACCAGTGAAGTAATTTGGATCTGGAGTTGTTGCTGTAAGAAAATTTTTGTTTTACTACAAATTAAGTTTCCTTAATGGATTTAAGACTACTGACATTATCTAGTACTTCTTGGGTAATCTTTGGTAGTTTGTGTTACTCAAGAAATTTTTCTGTTCCATCTAAGTTTTTGAATTTACTGACATAAAGTTATTCATAATATTCTATTGTTATTTTCTCTGATATTGGCCATTTGTCTCTTTTCTCTTTTTGTCCTGATCAGTCTGGATAGAGATTTATGAATTTTATTGATATTAAAGGTTGTTTCCTATAGGTGGTATATATTGGGTCTTGCTTTTTCTAACTATTGTGACAACCTTGCCTTTTAATTGGTAATCTTTACACTATTTGTATTTAATGTGATTATTGATATGGTTAGATTTAAAACAGTCATTATTTGTGTTCTGTCGCCTCATTTGTTTTTTGTTCTCTTTTTCCTTCTTTTTATTACTTCTTTTGGATTATCTTTTATGACTCTATTTTACCCCCTTTGTTGGCTTATTAGTTATAAATGCTTTTTTTATTTTAATGCTTGCTTGTTGCTATGGCATTCTTTGTCACAGCATACTGTGAAGTGATAATGCACTCCTTTATGTATAGTATAAGAACCTCAACATGGTATCCTTCTATTTCTCTCCTCTGGCCTTCCTGCTATGTTTGTCATATATTTTACTGTTACATTTATTTGAAACTTCATAATAACAGTGCTATATTTTTTACACATTTGATTATCTTTAAAAGAGATTTAAGTAATATAAGTAATTCCTGTATATTTACCCATATAGTTAGCATTCTGTGCGTTCTTTATTATTTTGCATAGATCCAGTTTCCATCTAGTATCATTTCCCTCTGACTGGAAGAATTCCTTTAATTTTTTTTTGTAATATGCGTTTAACAGTAATGAATTTATTCAGCTTTTGCATGTCTAATAGCACCCTTGTTTTGCCTTCAATTTTGAAAGCTAGTTTCTCTGAGTATAGACTTGGTCTTCTAGCACCCACTTTTGCCTATTAAGGAATCTGATTCCATTCTGATTCTTGTTGAGTTTACCTCCAGAAGCTTTTAGGATCATCTCTTTATCTCTGATGACTGGATATTTCATCAATTATTTCAGAGTAATGGGTTTTGGTGTTTATCTTTCTGTGGGGAAACTTTCCTGGCCCTTTCCATCTAGAACCTAGTAACCTTTATTTCTGAGAAATTTTATATTTCTTCAACAATTTTCACTCTTTTGCTATGTTTCTTTTTTTTCTAAAAGTGCTAATTTTTATTTACATTTAATTTAATTACATTTTATGTTGATTTCCTTGATTGACTTTCTGTGATGTAACTTTGAGTCTCTATGACTTAACGTTTTCCTCTTGTGTTTGTGGTTATTTCATTTTAATTTCCAGGTAATCTCTTAAACTATATATTCCTACTTGTTATGGGCATGTTTTATTATCATAGTTTTAATGTTCAAGAGTTCTTTCTGATTTTTTTCTTTTCCTTTTAAACATTGTTTTCTCATTTTTTAAATGTAATTTTGTTTTTCTGTTTCAATGCATTCCATTGTATTTTACTTTTTCTTTTTTTTTTCGGAGTCTTGCTCTGTTGCCCAGGCTGGAGTGCAATGCACGATCTTGGGCTCACTGCAACCTCCACCTCCTGGGTTCAAGCAATTCTCCTGCTTTAGCCTCCCAAGTAGCTGGGATTACAGATGCCCACGACCATGCCCGGCTAAGTTCTGTATTTTTAGTAGAGATGGGGTTTCACCATATTGGCCAGGCTGGTCTTTTGGCCAGGCCGTATATTTTACTTTTAGAACTTTTATTTTCTCACTGTCTGTTTTATCTGCGTGGATTTTTTTTTCTGTTTGTTTTGTTTGGGTGTCTTTCTTCAGTTATTAGTGGTCCTTGCTTGAATATCCTTTTAGATTGCAGTGGGGCACTATAAAGTGGAATGTGTTACCCATTGAGCATTTGAGAAGCATTGCCTTCACTGCAGGGTGCTTTTCAAAAAACTAATTTACTTTATTGGGGAACTCCTAATTGTTAATATGGAAAGATATATTTATGTATTTTCTTTAAGGTCAATTTTCTTTCCTGTGAAAAATAGCCTGGCTATAGGAGTTTTGGGAAGCAGGAAGAAATAGTGGGGCTCCCATCATTTGCATACAGACTTCTTTTAAATCTCATGTTTCATCTTGCCCTTTACTGCACAAGATGTCTTTGAGTCCCAAACCACTTCCTTTTTATTTGTCCTGAGAATAAGCCTGCTAACTCTTGTCTGAGGTGGGGTATGCAAGTCACTCTGTGTGTGGGAGGTGTCATCCAGCCCCATGTGATGGCAAGAGTCTCTGGGGGTTTGTATGTTCCATATACAGGTATCAACTAATCCTGCATTTTAGCTCCTGGTCTCACTCCACTTTTCTGTGGTATCTGCCATCAACATCAGTACTCTCGCAGGAGCAAATATGCATGCTTCTTGGAGATATCTCCTGTGGGTACTTTAGATTGTAGCTTTTTCTACTCTACTAAATCAGTTACTATTCTTCCATTCTATTAAACATTTTTGCCTGCTGTCATTTACACTTCTGTTCTAATTGTTCATGTGGGTTCATACTTTTTTTATTTTAAACTTTACTATGCATGGAATCATCTAGAGGGTTTGTTCATATCAAGCCTTCACTGGAGGTTTGTTTTTGTTTTTAAACTTTACTACATTCAAGTTAAGCTTAAAATTGCCCCCGAAGACTTCTGGCTGCATTTAAAAGAGATTTAGAGAAGCGGCAGGGAAAGTTTTTGCACAGCACATGTGAGTGCTGCGCAATGCACTTCATCCTCCCTTGCATGTAAAGTCGCTTTTTCTCCATTTTAAGGGTGAGGAAACAAAGGTTTATAACATTAAGAAATTTCTCCAGGCCATAAAAAAAGAATCCAGATTTATATGTGTTGCAATTTTGTGCTTTTTTTTCCTACACACCAGTGTGTCTCAACACATGAGACAACAAATCAGTTGCGTTTGTCTGGGGACTGTTCTGGTTTTGGTACTGAAATCCTGCATCCCTGGGACTCCTCAGTGCCAGGCAAAATAGGATGATTCTGGTTGCACACTAAAACCACCAGAGGAGTTTTTAAAAATACAAATACGGTGGTCTTGTTTTCATGAGAATCTGGTTTAATGATTTTTTTAAAAGTCAGAATGATGTGATTCTAATGAGCAGCTAGAGTTGTGAACCACTGCCTTTTATGTGCTGCTGTGAAGAAAGTCAACAGCTTGGATTCCATTATCTTTTAATCCTCACATGGTATGTAAACCACTAGGTCCGGTGGTTATTGGTATACACAATATAACAAAGGTGTAGTCTATAGACTGAGGTTATTGGTCAAGCTGGCCTGCTGCCTGTTTTTGTAAATAAAATTTTATTGGAATATAATCATGCCCATCATTTACAGATTGTAAATGGCTGCTTTCTCCCTGTTGCTGTTAACTGCAGAGTTGAGTAGTTTGATACTAGAGGGTCCACAAATCCTGAAATATTTACACACTGGTCTTTTATATAAAATTTTTTTTCTGACTCTTGCTGCAGACCCTAATACAAATAAAAACCAAAACCAAAAGAAATAAAAAAGCTGCCATACTAGAAGTGCCACTGGGCACTTAAGGGAAAGGAATTTTTCTTGAATCAACCTAGTTCTCAGGCCTGAGGAGGAAGATAAGTTGTGAAAGGTACTGTTTGCCTTTCCAACTTTAATGTGCGTGTGTATGACGTAAGGACCTTGTTAAAACGCAGTTTCTGACTCAGTAGTGTGAATGGGGCCAGAATGCTGCATTTCTAACACTCTCCCAGATGGTGCCAATGTTCCTCATCCACAGACCACAGCTGAAGTAGCAACTATGTAAACCTCAGGCTACTCATCACAGTGCAGAGTGATTTCACCTAAAGGCACAACAGCAGCTGATTGCCACAATACAAACAAGAGCCGCCACTTACTGACAGCAGCTACGTGCCAGGTAAGTCAAATGAGGAAGAACACCTTCAGTGTGGGGGAGAAATGGGTCTTCAACGTCACCTTAGACCAGTGGCTCTCAAAGTATATAACAGCAGCGTCAACATCAGCATTACCTGGGAACGTGTTGGAGATGTGAATTCTTGGGTTCCACTTCAGACAACGAATCAGAAATTCTGGGGTAAGGCACTCTAAGTTTTAATAAACCCTCCAGATGATTCCATGCATAGTAAAGTTTGAGAATCACTGTGTTGGAAGTTAAAGGTTTTAGACTGAAATTGCTCATGCAGCTATGAGGATAGCACAAGCTTACAAAGATGGCTAACTTTGTATCTAACTCTGGGAAGAGGCTGTGAAATCTGGGAAGGCACAGGTATGGTGTTCAAGGTGTAGATAAACTGAATAATGAAACATTTCCCAATCTGCCGGAGATGGTTTCACTCTGACACTGTAGAAGGGCAACAGGATCAGGTGTGCCACATAGGCCTGAGGTACCACAAGTTCTTGACTCAGTCAATGAGTAAAAAACGTTTTATGTGGAGAAAAAAGTGAAAGAAAAAAAAGTCAGCAGGGTATTTAATTTTGTAATTGAATTCATTTCTTTTGTTGATTTTGCTCTAAGTTGATATTATTTCCTCTATATTTTAGAAAATTAAACTATAAAATAAGCATGTTCATAGTAGAAAAATTAGAAATAAAAATTTTAATATTTTTATTAGAATAAGAATAGTAAATTAAAATTACCTATAGTCATACTTAATGCCAAAATAATGTATGAGTGTTTCTAATTTCCTAAACCCTCACTAACACTGGTTATTACATATTTTGAAAACAAATTTAATAAATGAAAAATGGTATCTAATAATTTTCACTGGCATTATTTTCAACATTGAAATACTGTTTATAAAAGCAATGTGTGCCCATTAAAAAAATGAAATCATTCAGAGGAATATGACATTAAAATGTAAATTAGCTAAAATTTTGCTTTAAAAACCTTACAATAGTTTTTAATGTTTTAATTATGTATTTTATTTCATTTTCAGTCCCATTCAGGTATAATTGACAAATAAAAATTGTATATATTTGTGGTATACAGTGTAATATTTTGATGTACTATACATTGGAAACAATTACCAAAATCAAGCTAATTAACATATCCATCACCTAACATGGTTGCCTTAGTTGTGAGAACATTTAAGATTTACTGTTAGTAAATTTCAAGTATACAATACAGTATTATTATGTATTGCTATACATTAAGTCTCCAGAATTAATTCATTCTGCATAACTGAAACTTGGAACCCCTTGACCAACATCTTTCTATTTCTTCAACACCCCATTCCTTGCAACCATTTTATTTCCAGCTTCTATAAGTTTGACTTTTTTAGATTTCACACATAAGTGAGATTATACAGTGTTTATCTTTCTGTGCCTGGCTTATTTCACTTAGCAGAAGGTCCTGTTAACTTAAATAACAAAGAGAGAGAGGCTCTCTAGAGAAAAGATGTTTATTTGGGAAGGAAGCATTGCAATGGGAACTTGCCATAGTTAGTCAATGTATTAGTCCGTTTTCACACTGCTACAAAGAACTACCAGAGACTGGGTAATTTATGAAGAAAAGAGGTTTAATTGACTCATAATTCTGCAGGCTGTACAGAAAGCATGACTGGGAGGCCTCAGGAAACTTACAATCATGGTGGGAGGCAAAGGGGAAGCAAACACCTTCTTCACATGGTGGCAGGAGAGAGAGACCTAAGGGGGAAGTGCCACACACTTTTAAACCATCAGATCCTATGAGAACTCACTATCACAAGAACAGCAAAGGGGAAATCTGCCCCCCATGACCCAATTACCTCCCACCAGGCCCCTCCTCCAATCCAACATGAGATTTCTGCAGGGACACAAATCCAAACCGTATCAGTAAACTGTCTGCATATTCAGAGAGATAAAGGAATAAAAAGGTTTTTAATGGAAAAAATGAAGAGAATTACATTATTGTTTTGAAATACTTATCCTTGGCTACAAAGATCAATAATAAGGATGACGCCAATTTGAGGTTGGACAGGCAGTTGCTTGGCAGATGTACTTGCAGAAGTATTTTTGTGTGTGAGGTTTCAATGTCTGTTGTGCAAGGTTGTGGTTTTTGTAATCATTTTTGTTATTAGGCATGCAAATATAATATCCCTCCCTTCATGGCCTTCCCTGGCTCTATTTGTCAGGGTTTTCTTAATGTTAGTGATTCAATTTTGTTTCTGACAACTTTCACAGTCCTCCAGGTTCACCCATGTTGTCAAAAAATGACAGAATATCCTTCTTTATTAAGGTTTATTAATATTACACTCTTTGTCTTCGTGTGTGTGTGTATTATACACCCCACAGTTTCTTCATTCATCCATTAATGGATATTTAGATTGAGTAAATATTGTGGCTATTGTGAATAATGCTGCAGTTAACATAGGAATGTAGATATCTCTTTGAGATACTGATTTTATTTCCTTTGAATATATATACCCAGAAGTGTGATTGCTGGATCTTACAGTAGTTCTATTTTTAATTTTTGAGGAATCTTCATACTGTTTTCCATAATGACTAATATACTAATTTACATTTCCACCAACAGCATACAATGGTTCCCTTTTCATCATATTCTTACCAACCTTTGCTCCCTTTTGTCTTTCTGTAATAGCCATTATAACCAATGTGAGGTGATATCTCATTGTAGTTTGAATTGCATATCTCTAATGATAAGTAATGTTGAGCTTTTTTTTTTTTTTTTTTTAAATAGAGATGGGGTTTTACCATGTTGGCCAGGCTGTCTTGAACTCCTGACCTCAAGCGATCCTCCTGCCTCAGCCTGTCAAAGTGCTGGGATTACAGATGTGAACCACCATGCCCGGCTGATGTTGAGAATTTTTTTTTTTATTATACTTTAAGTTCTAGGGTACATGTGCAGAATGTGCAGGTTTGTTACATATGTATACGTGTGCCATGTTGGTGTGCTGCACCCATTAACTCGTCATTTACATTAGGTCTATCTCCTAATGCTATCCCTCCCCATCTCCTCCCTCCCCCCTCCCCCCACCCCCCACCCCCCACCCCCCACCCAACGACAGGCCCCCGTGTGTGATGTTCCCCTTCCTGTGTCCAAGTGTTCTCATTGTTCAGTTCCCACCTATGAGTGAGAACATGCGATGTTTGGTTTTCTGTCCTTGTGATAGTTTGCTGAGAATGATGGTTTCCAGCTTCATCCATGTCCCTACAAAGGACATGAACTCATCCTTTTTTATGGCTGCATAGTATTCCAGGAAACAACAGGCGCTGGAGATGACGTGGAGAAATAGGATCACTTTTACACTGTTGGTGGGACTGTAAACTAGTTCAACCATTGTGGAAGACAGTGTGGCAATTCCTCAAGGATCTAGAACTAGAAATACCATTTGACCCAGCCATCCCATTACTGGGTATATACCCAAAGGATGTTGAGCATTTTTAAATAAACCTGTTGGCTATTTGCATTTCTTCTTTGAGAAATGTCAGTTCAGGTCCTTTACCCATTTTTAAATTGGGTTATTTGGGTTTTTTTTTTTGCCAATGAATTCAGTTCCTTATATATTTTAGATATTAACCACTTATCAGATGTATGGTTTGCAGATATTTTCTTCCATTCCATAAGTTGTCTTTTCACTCTGTTGATTGTTTTCATTGTTGTACAAAAGCTTTTTCGTTTGATGCAATCACATTTTTCTATTTTTGCTTTGTTGCTAGTGCTATTGGATGTAGCCAAAAAGTGATTGCTCAGACCAATGCCAAGAAGCTTTTTTCCTGTTTTCTTCTTATAGTTTTTCTGTTTTAGGTCTTAGGTTTAAGTTCTTAATTCATTTTGACTTAGTTTTGTATATGGTGTAAGATAAAAGTCCATTTCATTCTTCTACATGTGGATATCTAGTTTTGCCAACAACATTTATTGAAGAGGCTGTTCTTTCACCATTATGTATTCTATCAGTTTGGTGTATATAGACTATTGAATGCATGGATGCTTCTTTAGATAAGTAGACTAATTATTTTGTAGTGTGCTTTATTTTAGCCAATAACTTTTTGATCAGACAGACCTGAATTTGAGTAGTAGTGCCATTCATTGGCTGGCTACATTTGGAAAAGTTATGTAAATCATCTAATCCTCTGTAAAATGCACCATAAAGTGTTTAGCACTGTGTATGGTTTGTAATAAGAATTTGACAAATATTATCCACTGAACACTTACAATTACCTATTATTGCCCAGAGAACATCTTTGAACAATAGCTCAGTTTTTTTAGTATATATTCCAAGCAGTAGAACATCTGTATATATTTGCTGAATGTTGTTTCCATTATACACTCAAAGATATAGCACAGCATTTTAACATTTTGATACTTGTTGATAGATTTTTTTTTGTTAAGAGATTAACATTAATTTATATCCTAATAATGTATACATATTTTGCCACCTCAGTACCAATATTGGATGTTTTCCCATGTTTTACATCTTTGGCAATCAAGTAGTTAAAAATGATTTATCATTGTTATTTTGATTTGCATTCTTAAAATGTTTGTATTTCTTCTTTTCTAAATGTCTGTTTAGATCTCTATTCATTTGATAATCCTTTATTAGTGTGAGAGCTGTTTAAATGGACAATGTTAAAAAACATATATGCATACATTATATACATATATATATATATATCCCATGTCTTATATATATCCATTTCATATATATATATGAGACATGGGATAGTCCCATATGTATATATATACACACACATATAGATAGTCCCATAATAACATAAAAGTTAGAAAGAATGCATGTCAAAAAATACAAAGGCAAAAGACAAACAGGTGACATAGGAGATATATATATATAAATGTGTGTGCCAAATAAATTGAACTATTTTTAAGTGTTTTCTTTAGGGTTTGGTATTCTGTTTTCTGTAACTTTTTACTATAGAGATACATTTATGGTAATGTTTTGATAAATAATGTTTTTATTTATGAGAAGAGTCTAATTTCCTAGAATTTTAAGTTTAGCCTGAGGAAGAAACTTGGTTTTTATTTATTTACTACCAGAAGGGCATACAAAGCAGTGAAGCTGATGCTTTCAAATTATGAGGTCCTTAAAGTCCTACTGGAGCTCTGAGGTGGGTTGCATGACAGATTTAACTTGGCAAATCTCACAGAAGCTTATAAGCAACCAGTATGTCTTTCAGATTTCAGGACACACCATTTCCTGATTTCAAGAACAAATCTAAGAGTATTTAGAAAACTCTTTACTGTAAGGAAACATGGATTTGTTTCCTTACAGGATCTGGCTGCCTCCAAGTGAAATACTATAGTTATATTAAATGGGGCTGTGATGCTGAAATAGTGCAGTCAAAGAAAGATGCCTTGATCTTCACCACCAATTGCAGGGCAAGAGATTAAAAGTGAAATATGCCACTGCAGGTCTGATTAAGAGTGAGATGACATTTATCTACGCCACAGGTTTTATCTGTCGTCTTTCATTGACCAAGTGATGATGCTGCAAATGAAAATTTCGGGGGCTCTTTTGTAGAAACCATTCTTTGAACAGTATGATTGTACTTGCTTTAACCTTGGTGGTTTCTTACTATTACTTTGTTCATAAAGGTATTTGACAGGATGGTCTTAGTTATTTAAAGTTACCTTAGCACCATCTCGTTAAACTTTTTCTTTCACTGCTGTTCAAACCTTTTTTCAGGAATGTCTTTTGATATAGAATTCTGGAGGACAATCTTATCTATTTACTAAATGATTCAATAAAAAATAATATATAATTTCCTGAATTCCTACTAAAATTTGAACACCTGCTGCTTACCATTTGACATTTTCTCCACCATGAGCATTATTAAGTTTCTGTTAAGTTTTAAGTGTTTTCATGTGATCCACAGATAGCCTTGAATGCTGATAAATTGCTTATATGTGCACTGAAAACTTGCAAGAAAAGCAAATCAAAGTAAACAGTATTTCTCTTGTCAATTGAGATGCACGAAAATCCTTGACAATAGTTTCAGTGTACAAGGAAACAAAAATAACCAAAATCATGGCTAAGCAAAATCTAATAAGAACACTGAATTTAGTACTGATAAAAATTATCACTTGTAGTACTCATAGCTTACAAGTTATTAAAGCCAAACCATTATCTTTTATTATCTACTCAAAACTTTTATTATCTATTCAATATACTGCATTAGAGTTTGTGGTAAGAGTGGATATATTTTATAGTTTCATAAATTCTTCTGGTTCTATTTGTCAATATTTACTTTTTTGACATATAATATTTTTATTAACCTAATGCAATTAGCTTTCAATAGGGTTCCTAAATTATAATCTGTGCTGCAATAAAAAGTAAGAGTTTATTGTTCTTTTCTATGCTCTCTATTAAGCTTATTCAACATTTTGGTATATGGCATCTACATATTCCTTGGAAAAAACAACTTCATGCACACCATTGCTAGTGAATATAATCTTGTGATTTATAACAACCTTTTTGTGCTTGATATATAATTTGCCATTGTAGGTTATTTATTTACATTTGTGAAACAGCCAACATTATCTCTCATAATTTACTAAGTGGAAATTATAAACTTGTACAGAAGGAAAAACTTACCTCTTTAACAATGACTACAATGAATTAGATCTGTGAGTCAGCCAACTATGGTCAACAGCCAAATCTAGCCCAATGCCTGTTTTTGTAAAGTTGTATGGGAGCACAGCTGCACTCATTTGTTTATGTATTGTCTATGGTTGTTCTTACACTGCTTTGGAAGAACTGGGTAGCTGTGATAAAGTAAAAACATATTTACTCTCTGGACCTGCAGGGAAAAGTTTACCAAGTCCCTGAGTTGGATGTCTTTTTAGAGTAAAAAAAATTAACAATCATATTTTTATCATGGAGCTATTTCTTCAAACAAAAATATTAGGAATTTACCCAAATATATAAAACAAAATTATTTTAAAAATGGATATCAGAAGCAACCACTTAAGATCTTATCAAGTTGAACACCATAAACTCCTTATCACCTCTAAAAAGCTCAAATGGATTCTCATGGGAGTGTTAGAGTTCAGTGGCCAGAGTCAGCAGGGAGGAGATTTTCACCATAACTACCCAAGGCAAGTCTGGTGTCTTCCTTGAACCTCCAGATTGACTTCGACATCTGGAAAGACCATTTATCTCACCTTAATTATCAATAAAAAACACACAAACTTTTTAGACCTCAGGCAACTTACTGACTGTAAGCAGGTTATGCTGATTAATTTTGGCCAAAAATTGTGGGTGCAGATCAACCACCATAAATCTAAAATAATAACTTGTGGTATTATCTATATATTAGGTCTCATTATTCAATCATGTAACTGAAAAATTTGCAATTAATTCATATTCAGAGATTTGCCATGGATGTTCTTTGGTTAAAATTTGATAGAGTATTTAGAGCTGAGTCTAATGGACCTGGTTGGGTCTTTAACTGGGATAGGTTTGTCACCAGGGTCATGAGCTTCAAGATAAATATGACACTTCTTTTTTGGAGCATCAAATTTTCTTGAAAAAAAGTAAATAATTAAATGTATTATAAAATTGTATACTTAGTAAATGTAATTAATTAATATAAAAGTATGTGTATGTGCATATATGTATATGTATGTGTGCATACAAATATATAATAGAGAGAGAGAAAAAGAGAAAATAACTGTGGAAAAATATTAACAAGTGCTATATCTAGGTCATGGATTCTCAACTGGGACAATATCACCTTTAAGAGGGTGAAAATTTGTTCTTAGGAAGCCAAAAACTTACTCTTTTATGTATTAAATGTAAGTACACATAGAGTGCACAGATATATAGTATATCTGTAGTACTAAAACTTGTGTGGGGGTTTGCAGTTAGGAAAAAGCATCTAAAAAGGCTTCTTAGGAGGGTGTTATTTTCAAGTAAAGCTGAGAAACACTGATCTGAGTGAAGGGTATGGTCATTTTTATTGTACTATTCTGGCAAGTTTTCTGAAGGTTTAAAAGGAGTCTCTGATAATGATGAAACTATATTTTCATTCTCTTTCTTCACTGGATAGTACTGAATAGTACCAAATAATCTAGGTATTACCAACTATATGTAAACATTTAGAAGTGGTTTTATTATAAGCAAAAAGAGTGAAACTTATTTTTGGCCAAACTGGTTGCTAGTTGCTTTGATAGCCCAGAGAGAAGGAAAATGACATGAGAGCAAGAACAAGCAACTGGGGTTGGAGCCTGATGCAGGGATCCTAGTGCAGTCTGAGCCTCACACACTGGCTGTGGAGTAAAGGAGTGGAAAGAGATGGCCTCTACTATTTTTTTCTGAAATCAAAGTTTCCATCTTTCAAATCAGATGTTTTGAACTTTTGATTACACACTACAAAATTGATTCCTTCAGATTAGCTCAATTCATGCTGCAATTGTACCCAAACATTTTACCTGCATATATACTACTGTGTTGAAGGTTCTTTTCTTCTTATGGTGATTCCTGGCTGATATGATTGTATTTTAAATTCTATATTTATGAATGCGTGTGTTGTGATTTTAAAGTCATTCATCATTCACCTTAAAGTATATTGCTTAAAATTAAATTTTCAATTGGTAATAATATTTGGTGATGAAAAAATACTTTGAAGTATAAGCTTAAAGAAAAACAACAACTCGTAATGGGAGGAAGTTCACAGCAACTGGAACTCAGCAAGAGTGAAACAGACCTAGCATTTTTCCTAAAGTCCTCATAATGAGCTTAAGAATGGTACATATGTTAGCATTGAGGCAACCATAACTACAGAATAAAAATGTCAGATAAAGAAAAGTGTAATATATTTAAAAATTTCGATATGGGATTATCATCTTAGAAAGACAGGTGAGCCTAAGTCTTAGATCTCTCATTCATAAAAATGATAAAAACAAAATCAAAAGCTGCTTTGGAGGCAAATGTGTGGGTCTGTTACTTTTGCAGTGACATTTACAAATCATGAAAATTTTGAAGGAAAATCTAAAAAGAGAAACATCTTGGCTAGAAACAAAATCATTAAAAATGCAAATAGTAAAATAAAAGTAATTTAACAATTCTTATGGTCAGTTTCAGCTTCACCTTGTAAAGTGACACTCCTGTAATAAAAAATTACTGTGTGATAGAAATGGCTGGATCTATTCTGGATCAAAATCAGAAAGCCAAAGTAAAAAATATTCCACTATGAAGCACCACGTTTTCTAATGTGTTCAAAAGGCATGCTTTCAGCACTGATTGAGAGACTGAGGCTCACTTGGTTGAATAAAAGAATGGATAATAATGGTTTGACTTATTTTTTAAATGTAGCTTTGCTTGCTATATTTATAACAATGTTTCTGAAGAGAGGTTACTTTGCAAAGTATTTTATGGATAAATAAATTTTCAGTAAAAGAATTTTGATAAAAGCTGTCCAGACATGTGCACAGATGGACCATGTTTAGAAAAGGAAAAAACACAGTAGAAACTTTGAAAACACTGATAGCCACCTCATTGTTTATCAAGTATGCCCCACCTCAAACACTCTGCCTCCTGGTCTTTTCATTTTGAACCAGGGTTGGGAGTGGGTGGGAAGGACAAAAATTATATATTTTGAAAAAAATTGTTATTTGAATACTTAACTTTGTGGCAACTTTATACAGAAAGAAGTGGAGGGCTTGCTTTCCATATTGTGGAAGGAACTTGTCAAAATTTAAGTTTTATTTTTTCTCAGTGAAAAAGAAATATTAAGACAAAGTCTAAAGAATGAGTGGCTAAAATAAATGAATCTACCCCGGTGTTTATTTAATTTAATGTGGCTGAAAACAACCAACAATTGTGAAGAAAGGCTGTTTTTCTGCAATAATGAAAGAGACTAGAGAGTTAGATGCGGACAGTTAATTATGGAAGCTGTGAATTATTTGAGATCACAGAGCTTCAGTGAGAATTAATAGAGTTAATGAACATAAAATTAGATGGCCAGCACAAAGTAGCCATTCAAAAAAGGTAGTTTGTTTTATATGATTATTCATCTTCAGCAAAAATATCATTGCATGAGTGTTTTTATTTTTTTATTTTTTATTTTTTTGCTGAGGTAAAGAACATCCAGTGGACCTGAGTGACCCAGCTCCTTAGTAGATACAGATGTTAAAATTTCCACTGCTGGTAGCAAAAAGTTGTGTACTGTGCAGCCAGTGGTGTGCTGGCGATAGCTTCTTCTGGCTTGCAGGAATCAATTGTAAAGTTTTCCAGAAATTTTGCAAGCTAGCTGACGTGACCTTAAACGGCCTAAAGTAGGCTATGTTTGGAGTATTTATACCATAGAAATTGGCAAACGTCATGTCAGGACATTTTTCTTTTAGAGACCTGGTTGTTATACATTTACGAGTTCTCCACTACCTAAAATATCTTTGGTAAATTCTGGACTTTTCTTCTTTGTGATTGACTTGACGTTTAGCAGTGAAACAAAAAATTGTTATTACTTCTAGTCTCATATTTGTAAATGTATTTTTAAAATATAGTCACATCAAGTAGGAGAAAAATTGGATGCTAAAGCCGACATGCGGTGCCTTGTTCAACAATTTAGCCTGCTTTCTAAAATTGATACACATGACTTTGTAGAACTATTGGGAAGGCATGCTTGTTCTCTTTGTACACTAGACTTTCTTCGAACAAAATGCTTTAGAAAAACAGGTATACATTGAATAAGGAAAGCACCTAAAATTCAAATTTGTAAGAATTGTGCATGAAATCAGTCTTGTTTTCACATACACACACACAAATAAGCCTTCTTTTGGGGGTCAATGTTAGTTTCATATTGCTGCTATAACAAACTATTATTAACTCAGTGGCTTAAAACAATAAATGTATTATCCTATAGTATGAAGTTAAAAAGTGCAATATCAGTCTCATTGGGCTAAATTCAGATGTTGGTAGGTCTACATTCCCTCTGGGGGCTCTTGAGGACAATCCATTTTCTTGCCTTTTTCAGCTTTTAGAGGTCACATACATTCCTTGGCTTGTGGACCCTTCCTCCATATTGAAAGCCAGTTGTGTAGTGCTTTCAAATATCTGTCTCTGACCTTTGCTTCTATCCTCCTCATATATCCTTCTCTGACCAACTCTCCTGCCTTGCTCTTTCCCTTTAAAAGGGCATTTGGAATTACACTGTGCCCACCCAGATAATCCAGGATAACCTCCCCATCTCAAGAACCTTAATTTAATTCCAGCAATAAAGTTTCTTTCACCATGTAAGGTGACAGGTTCACAGGTTCTGGATAATGGATGTTGATATAGCTAGTGAGTCAATTAAACCTCTTTCCTTTATAAATTACCTAGTCTCAGGCATTTCTTTATAGCAGTGTGAGAATGGACTAACACACTAATACAGTAAATTGGTACAAAGGTAGTGTAGTACTACTATAAAGTTACTTGAAAATGTGAAATTGACTTTGGAACTGGGTAAGAGGTAGAGGTTGGAACAGTTTGGAGGGCTCAGAAGACAGAAAGATGTGGGAAAGTTTGGAACTTCCCAGAGACTTGCTGAATGGTTTTGACTAAAATGCAAATAATGATGTGGACAATGAAGTCCAGGCCGAGGTGGTCTCAGATGGAGATAGGGAACTGGAGCAAAGGTCACTCTTACTATACTTTAGCAAAGAGACTGGCGACATTTTGCCCCTGCCCTAGAGATCTGTGGAAATTTGAATTTGAGAGAGCTGATTTAGGCTATCTGGGGGAAAAAATTTCTAAGCAGCAAAGCATTTAAGATGTGACTTGGGTGCTCTTAAAAGCATTCAGTTTTATATATTCACAAAGAGATGGCTTGGAATTTGAACTTATGTTTAAAAGGGAAGCAGAGCATAAAAGTTTGGAAAATTTGCAGCCTAAAAATTCGGTAGGAAAGAAAAACCCATTTTCTGAAGAGAAATTCAAACTGGCTGCAGAAATTTGCATAAGTAATGAGGAGCCAAATGTTAATCAGAAAGACAATGGGAAAATGTCTACAAGGCACGTCGAAGGGCTTCAGAGCAGCCCTTCGCATCATAGGAATCGAGGCCTAGGAAGAAAAAGTGGTTTGTGGGCCAGGCCCAGGGCCCTGCTGCTGCTCTGTGCAACCTCCAGACTTGGTGTCTGGTGTCCCAGCTGTGGCTAAAAGGGGCCAATGTACAGCTCAGGTCATTGCTTCAGAGGATACAAGCGCCAAGCCTTGGTGGCTTACACATGATGTTGGGCCTGTGAGTGCACAGAAGTCAAGAATTGAGGTTTGAGAACTTTTGCCCAGATTTCAGAGGATGATGTATGGAAAGGCCTGCATGTCCAGGCAGAAGTTTGCTGCAGGTGCAGAGCCCTCATGGAGAACTTCTGCTAGGGCAGTGCAGAAGGGAAATGTGGGGTTGGAGCCTACACACAGAGTCCTAACTGGGGCACTGCCTAGTGGAGATATGAGAAGAGGGCCACATCCTCCAGACCCCAGAATGGTAGATCTACCAACAGCTTGCACCTTGTGCCTGGAAAAGCTGCAGACCCTCAATGCCAGCCCATGAAAGCAGCCAGGAGGTAGGCTGTATCCTGTAAAACCACAGGGGCAGAGCTCTCTAAAACCATGGGAACATACCTCTTGCATCAGTGTGACCTGGTTATAAGAATGCAGTCAAAGGAGATCATTTTGGAGCTTTAAGATTTAATGATTGCCCTGTTGAATTTTGGAGTTGCATGGGGCCTGTAGTCCCTTTATTTTGGCCAATTTCTCCCATTTGGAATGGTATTATTTATCCAATGTCTGTACTCCCATTGTATCTTGGAAGTACCTACCTTGCTTTTGATTTTACAGGCTCATAGGCAAAAGAGAATTGCCTTGCCTCAGATAAGACTTTGCACTTGGACTTTTGAGTGACTGATGGAATAAGTTAAGACTTTGGGGGACTCTTGGGATTGTGCTTTGAAATGTGAGGATATTAGATTTGGGAGGGGCCAGGGGTGGAATAATATGGTTAGGCTTTGTGTCTCCACCCAAATCTCATCTTGAATTGTAATTCCCATAATTCCCACATTTCTAGGGAGAGACCTGGTGGGAGATCATTGGATCATGGGGAAGTTTTCCTATGCTGTTCTTGTGATAGTGAGTGAGTTCTCATGAGATCTGATGGCTTTATAAGGGGCTCTTCCCCCTTAGCTACTCACTCTTCTCCTTTCTGCCACCTTGTGAAGAAGGCACTTTGCTTCCCTTCTACCTTCCACCAAGATTGTAAGTTGAGGCCTCTCAAGCCATGCACAACTGTGAGTCAATTAAACCTCTTTCCTTTATAAATTACCCAGTCTCAGGTATTTCTTTATAGCAGTGTGATGACATCTGTATTAGTCCATTCTCACACTTGTATAAAGAAAGAATTGAGACTGGGTAATTTATAAGAAAAGTGGTTTAATTTGCTCACGATTCTGTAGGCTGTACAGGAAGCATAGTGGCACCTGCTTCTGGGAGGCTTCAGGAAATTTCCAACCATAGTGGAAGGCACATGAGAGACAGGCATGTCATGTAGTGAAACCAGGAGCAAGAGAGAGTGAGGGGGGAGAGGTGCTACACACTTTTAAATGACCAGATTTCATGAGAAAACAAACTCACATTGTGAAGACAGTACCAAGGGGGGTGGTGCTAAACCACTTATGAGAAATCCATCTCCATGAGCCAATCACTTTCCACCAGGCCCCACATCAAACATTGGGGATTACATTTCAATATGAGATTTGGACGGGGACATATGTCCAAAGTATATTAACTTCTTTGGGCAGACATTATTCTCCCTAACACAGTCCACCTCCTGGCCCCCAAAGATTCATGTCTGTCCCATATACAGAGTACATTTATGCCAACCAAGTACCTAAAAGTTTAAACTCATTTGCAGTTCAAGTCCAAGATTTTATTTAAACTTCATCAGCTCAAAAGTTTAAAATCTCTTTTACCATCATCATCTCCATTGGGTATGGGTTAGGCTTTGGATATAATCCCTCCTAGGTCAAAATAGATCTCCCTTATGAATGTGTGAGACTAGAAAATATGTTATCTGCTCTCAGAATACATTAGTGGAACAATTATAGCTTACCAGTTATGCACATTCCTATTCAAAAAAGAAGAAAGTAGAGAAAAAAAAGAAATTACCCGTCCTGAGGAAGTTTGAAGTTATTGGTCCTGAGGAAGCTTTAAAAATTTCATTAGATTTCAAAGCCAGGGAATATTTCTCATAACTTAGAACTCTTTTCTTAGTGTCATCTTTCCTTTTTCATGACAGGTAGCACATATTTGCAGCTGAGTAGTTTTATTAACCTGACTATAGCATTAAGGAATCAGAGTCCCCTTTCATATCATACTTTTCAATCCCTCTGGGGCCAAGCTGGCAGTGTTTCTGCTAGTATAAGGTTCTCAAGAACCTTGTGTGTCTCCTGCGTATGTCACAGGAGAACTCACTTCATTAGAAAAGAGGCTCCTTCAGAGATCTTTCCTGCCTAATTCCATCTATATTCCTAGCTTCTTCTGATGTGACTGAAAAGATCCGAGAGTCACATGCCTAATTTCTTCAAAGAGTCCTCTGTGTGACTGAATACTCTGACCTTTTGATGTTTCTGAAGTACCAGAAAAAGCTTGACTCTCTCCAATGCATGCTTTTCTGACAGTGAATCTCCTAATTTTAACATATGTTGCTAATAAATGTTAAAGATAGGTTAACAATTTCTCAAATAATCAAGTCCTGGTTTTCACTCAACAATTTTTCCCAACAGTTATTCCTTCAATTTGTCTCTTTCCTCTCACCTGTTACTATACACAGCAAGAAAACAAAACAAAACAAAACAAAACAAACAAAAAAAACCAGCCTCACTTTGCTTGAGAAGATCCTCAGCTAAATATCCAAGTTCACCATTTAAAAGCTTTGCTTCCCACATAACTACAGGAGACAGTTCAGCTAAGTTTTCTCCTATTGCAGCGAGAATACCCTTTCCTCCAATGGCCAAGAACATTTTCTTCAGAGACCTCACTGGCAGCATTTTTGCCACCCATATTTCTACTGACAGCTTAAGACAATTTAGTACTCTCTTAAGACCATACATATTTTCCCGTGGTGCTCCTCACTTCTGAGTCCTCATTAGCAGGGCTGTTAATCTTTGTTTCCATGAATGGTCTGTTAAAGGCAATCAAGATTTTTTAAACTATGCTTCTCAAATTCTTCCAGCTTCGATCCTATTCTACAGTTTCAAGACCGCTTCATTGTTTTTAGATATTTGTTACATCAGCATCCCCACCTCCAGGCCCAAAATCTATATCAATCAGGGTTCAGACAGAGAAATAGAACCAGTAGAAGACTAATATTAGAAAATGTATGTCAAAGATTTGGCTCATGTGGTTGTGGAGGCTGGCTAGACACATCTTAAATCTGCAGGACAGGCAGTCAAGAAGAGCATGCTAGCAAGCTTGGACATTAGTTGAAGATACTATCCATAAGCAGAATTTTTTCTTCTTCAGCGGAAGCCTCATTTCTGTTCACCAGGCCTTTCGATGATTTAATCAGGCCCTCCAGGATTATCTAGGATAATCTTCCTTACTTAAATCCAACTGAATATGAGTTTTCATACATCTACAAAATACCCTCAAAGCAAAATCTAAATTAGTACTTAAAGGAATATTTGTGGACTGTAGCCTGGTCAAGTTGACACATAAAGTTGACCATCATGGAGCATCAGAAGAAATATCTCTCTGGTGAGTATTGAAAAAAGTCCAGTTTCTCTTGAATAACTAAGTGGATTTTATCTCATACCTGATTAATTTTTTTCTATCCTTTTTACTAGTAATTTTAGATCTAAATCTTTGACCCAATCTAATAACTACTCTGTACACCAAAGACTGTTACGTTACTATTTTCTCTTTGATCTAATTTTTGAATTCATTTTTAGTTTTATATTATATGTACTTGTCTTCTAATTTTTATGGAAATCATGCCAGAGTAATAAACATAATAGTAGTGACCATGTGTTGTCTCTTTGATCCCCTGGGTTTGACATTCTGTTTCTAACAAAACTGTGGATCGTTGCTTCTTTTATTACTCTAACAAACTTTTTTTTTTTTTTTTTTTTTGAGATGGAGTCTTACTCTGCTGCCCAGGCAGGAGTGCAGTGGTATGATCTCGGCTGATTGCAACCTCTGCCTCTCAGTTTCAAATGATTCTTCTGCCTCAGCCTCAGAGTAGCTGGGATTACAGGCACGTGCCACCATGCCAGGCTAATTTTTGTAGTAGAGACAGGGTTTCACCATGTTGGCCAGGCTGGTCTCGAACTTCTGACCTCAAGTGATCTGCCTGCCTCGGCCTCCCAAAGTGATGGGATTAGAGGCATGAACTGCCAGCCTAGCAACTTTTAAAATAGATTTTTGCTACAAATGTAACAATATATGTTACAGGTGTGTTTTTGTGTGCCTTTTATGTTATCTCAATTTATCAGCACCTTATGAGAAGGTAGTGGCTAAACATTTGGAGGATTTAGTTTTCTCCTTTAGGATTGGTCCGTGTAGCAAATAAATGTTTCCTAAACCTAAAAATATGCTTAAAGCTTTCAAAACCTTTGAGGAGGTTTTAAAAATAACTAAGGTGTATGTTGAGTTTTAATGGTTTCCCTATAAGAGTATTACTATAAGCTACAACTTAACCTCAAAACTTTTATAAATGACACTTGACGTTAACTTAGTTCAACTCCCTGAGTTAGCCTAGGATGGCAATGAGAGCACAAGGACAGGGCTGCTCTCCATTGGGCTCTGTCACCCCACACCTCACACCATATGTCTAAGTTCTGTCTGTATATTTTAAGCTTCTTGTGGGAAGAATATAAGCTCTTTGCTTCTCTCCCTATCTAGGAGAAGTTTTTCACCAAATTCTTTTAAATCTTTTTCCTAGACAGGAAATTTTTCACTCTTATTAGTGGGCATAAAAGACTATTAAAATGGTATAGCAATATCTTTTGTTCCGTTTTTATTTCTATGTAGCTAGATTGAGAAAGCAGATCATGGACTTTTTCTTGAATGAGAAAACTATCCATCTATCCATACATCTATTCCTTAAAATTTAGTAAGAATGTATCCTGTGCTAGGCTCCGTTTCAGTTTCTGAGTATATATTGGTGAACAGATTAGGTTGTATTAGGTTTGGTCCTGGCTTGCATGGAAGTTTCATTTTAATGAGGAGACACAATAAAACATAAGCAAATGATTGATTATAACAATATTGATCATGGTAACTCTTATGTAGAAACTAAAACATAGTGTCTTAGGGTTCTTCAGAGAAACAGAACCAATGGAGTAAACACACACACACATACACACACACACACACACACACACACACACACGAGGAGGTTTATTATAGGTATTGGTTCACATGGTTATGAAGGCGAGTGATCCTGGTCAAAGTCCAAAGGCCTGAGAAGTAAGAGCATCCAAAGACAAAAGAAGATGCATGACTCAGCCCAAACAGCGTGAGCAAATTCTGCCTTTCCTCTGCCTTTTGTTTCATATGGGCACTCAATGGATTGGATGGTGCCCACCCACATTGGCAAGGGAGGTCTTCTTTCCTCAGTCTATCTATTCAAATGCCAATCTTTTTCAGGCACCCCCTCACAGACAAACCGAGCAATAATAGTTTACAAAGTATCTGGATATCACTTAGGCTAGTCAAGTTGACGCATAAAATAAACCACTACACAAAATAATGTGCCAGTGAGCTAGAATGGAGAAACAGTTTACAAAGAGTGGTCAGGAAAGACCTCTATGAGGATGTGACATTCAAGCTAAGTTTTGAATGACATGAAGGAGCCATATCTGAGGGAGGAGTTGCAGGCAGAGACCAGTGTAAAGGTCCGTAGGTAGGGATGAGATGGCTGTTATACCAGTATGGTTGGAGACAGAGGAGGTAGAGAGATAGTCAGAGCTGAAACACATAACCCTTGGTAGGGACTTTGTCAGTAAGGAGACAAAGTCCTTCGTGACCTTGTCTTGTTTTTATGAAGGTGATATAAGTCACTGGAGGGTATTAAGTAGGAGAATGACATGTTTGTGTTTGAATTTTGAAATTTTGTCTCTGCTTGCTATACAGAGAATAGATTGTGTGTGTGTAGGATGTGAGAGCTGGGGGTGGTAAAAAATGGAAGCTGGAAATTCATTTCTGGTGTCATTGTAGACATCCTGAGAAGAGTAGAGGGAGCCTTGGACCAGCATGGCATCAATGGAATGGAAAAAAGCAAGTGGATCTGGGTTATTGCTATTTTTTTTGAGCTAGAACTGCAAATCTTGTGGGAGAGTCACAAACTAAGGGGGAGAACCAGGGTGAGACTGAAATCTAGGACTCTTACTAAGTGTTTGGCTTGATTAATTGCGTAGAGCCACATATTGAAATTTTTAAAAACTAGGAAAAGATTAGATGTGGTATGTGGGGTGTGTGTGTATGTGTGTTTTTGTGTATGTGTGTCTGTGTGTGTATCAATACTTTCCTTTTGAGCATGATATGCTTGAGAAATGTATAAAGCATTTAACAAGAAATATCAAGTAGGCATATATATAAATATAAGTCAAGAGCTCAGTGGCGAGGCTAGGGCTGCAGATGTCAGATACGTAGTTAGAAATAAATGGCATAGAGGTGGTATACAAAGCCATGGGATTAGATGGAATCACTTTTGGAGAAAGCATGAGTAGAACATGCTCACAGATTCTAACCATTTTCTGACCAGAGAGTGGCGAGATTTGAATTTAGGGTTTAAGCTGAGACAATGATGAAAATTCCCTTAGGTGCTAAAAAGAAGTTCCTTAAGCTACATATTCTACAACATTTTAGAAGAGTTTTAATGACACAATTATTGTATCATTAAAAGACATGTAGCCATGAATTCCATTCTCTCTGTGCATACATGTTTCCTCTATGCACAGAGAGAATGAAATTCCTGGCTAGTTGTGTTGCAGGGCAACAGTTCTCAACAAAGCCATGACCACTGCCAATGTCAAAGGATCCTACGGTCCCCAACCTTATAAACTACTACTTTCTAGTGGATGATAACTTTGTGAAAACAAATCACTGCAGAGAATAAAGAAAAAAAGGTAGTAAACCTTTGCCAGCAACATAGATGAAACACTTACTAACTTTAACAGTATTTTATTTTATAGACCAATTCTCTATACACTTAAAAACAAAACAAACTAATGTTTTGATTTAATTTAGTGAGTTGAAAGCCAGAAAATCTAGGCAACAGTTAAATTCACTTTATAAAGTTCTAGAAGTTTACTAGTAAGTAGCTGAAACACTTTTTATGTAAAATTATAAATATGCCTGTCATTCATTTATAAGTATCTGAAAAAATATCTATGATTTTTGCTTAGGGAATCACTGGTCTAGGGCAGGACACTGGGTTCCCGGCTGTACATGATCTATGCTCACACAGATGATGCTTCTTTATCATTACAAAGAAGATATTTCTATGTTTTTTTGTAATGTCCACCCTCTGGCGAAGTGTTACCTTGTAATGAGAATTTATTCTTTTGGCTTCATAATTTTTTTGCAAGATAGCAGAAGTTTATAGGTTCTATGTTATACACATGATGATGCAAATTTGTTTTAATGCTTTGTTCAAATGAAAAGACTTTGGTTGGTTTTGGTGTAGTACTTGAGAGTTTTGTAGATTACACTTACATAGCCCATGAATCCCATGTCTCTGAAAACTTCATTTTTGGCTGGGTAGCCTGTTGTCAAAGACCTTCATTCCTCCTGTTGATGTGGGACCCATAGAAGGATTTACTGTTCTGTGAAGGAACTTGGATGGTGGCTTCACTTCCTATCTGAGCTCTGCCTAGGCCACTCTGAAATTGGACCCACTTTTACCCTTCCCTGTGGAAAGTTTTTAAGGGATTAAGTATGTTAAGGTTTAGGGCAGGTAGCATTGCAACTTGCTTTTTACAAAAATATCTGGTGAGTATGTCTTCTTTATAGAGTTTCTATTTTATACGAAAGAAAAACAAATTGTTGTTAGTTTCATTTTTGTAACAGGAAATTAGGCTTCAAATAGATTAAACCTTTTACCAACCACAGGCTGAAGTTCTTAAACAAAATCCTACAACAGAAAAAATGCAAGATTAGGTAAGGGAAAATACAGAGACCAAGGTCACAAACACATGAACGTTCTTATGTTTTCAATAATCATTAAAATTAATCAGACAGTGCAATAAGCAAAATAAGCATTGTATCCACTATAAACATACTAAGTCAGAAATTGAAACTATCTAATTTTCAGTTCTCAGAAATTTACAGGATTTCCTTCCTATGTGATTTTAGTAAGATCCTTATATGTGAGTTTTTGAATGTTGCAGAAAATATGTATAGCAAGAGGCATTTATGTGTGTGTGTGTGTATTGCCCCATTCAATTCTTCTATCCATTTCTGAATTTATAATTCAGTTAATTTCAGCCTCTTGAGTTCTTTCATGATCCCAGAGACCAATTATTTAGATGCTGAAGATGGAAACAAGAAGAGTTAACTTTATTTGGCATAGCTAGTTGGGGATATTCTAAATCCTCTAATGAAAACATGGTCTTAATTCTGTTTGTGGTCATTTGGGGCTAAACTATCTAATCTTCCACCTCTTTTCTGCACAGGACTCAGATCACTCACTCCAGAGAGTGGGTGCCTCAAAACTTTGCAGGCATCCAGGGACAAAACTCTTTAGCTCTTTCTTCCCCTTTACCCAACTTTTTTCCTTCCAGTTCCCAGCTCAAAATGTTTCCAATTATCTCCAAAAGAAGATTGCAATTTTGGGTCCTAGAATAAAAATTCATAAGCTTGAGGAAAATTTATATATGGAAATAATTCCATCCAGATCAACAACTCACAGTTGAAGAGAGAGATAAAAGGCTTTGGAGTTGGAAAGACCTGAGTCAGAGGAATGACTATGCCGCTCACTGTGTGGCCTTGGGAAATTATTGAATTTTCAGTCCTCCAATTTCTTTGAATAATAATACCTTTTCCATATAGGAGGTACTAAATGAGTTAACACATAAAGAATACTTAACACACTCTCTGACATATTAGTGCTTGAAGTCTTGAAGACTTCTCTGCTAGTAAAATTTAAGTACTATCACCTTTAGTTAATCCAGTTATTAATATAAACTGATCACCGTGGAAAGTGGCCAGTTATCATAACAAGGGTCTGTGAGTGAGTGTTCAGCTGAAGAATTAAAAAAAATTAATTAATTAATATTAATAAAGATTCATATACAGGGGTAGATGCAATTTAAGAAAAAGAAAACTGAAATGGCAAACCAAGGGGGCAAAATAGCATCTCTTCTAAGTTGTCAAGATTGTCACATTTTGGGGGACTCATACAGGCACCTGGTTAAAACAAATATTTAAGGACCAGTGAATAAATGGATTTAGAAGTGGTCATTGTTGGGGTTTAATGATGTAAAATAACTACAACCTTTCTCCTCTCTGAGTCCTCAAACTATAGAAAGAGATCAATACTACTAGTAAAGCTGAATTTCCGAACACTACACGCACCCAAAGCCAAATTGGGTTTCCAGTTTCTACTCCGTAGTGGAATACTTTACCCAGTCCCAGACCTGGTTGCAGACCACCCACAGGTCTTACTGGCACTGGGGATATTCTACAACTCTGCTAACCATAGGAGTGGTGGAAATGAATGGGAGAACAAATGCTTCTTACAGGCCTGCAGAGGGCTTAGGCATGGAGGTAGACAGAGAGCGAGAAAGCCCGGGAGAGAATAAATTCCAGAAGGCAGAGCCCTGTATAGGTAGTAACCAGGGAGCTCCAGGTTTCATGGCTGGGAAGCGCAAGGGAGCAGCAATGGCAGACAGAGAGGGATGATTCTGTCATGGACAAAGCTAACTGGGAAGAATTGTTTGTAGTCGCTATGTCTTAATTTATTGACTGCTTCCAAGATTGTCTTTGAGTTGCTTGACATAATTAATTTATGAGAATGCTTTTCAGGGGATAATTCTCTAAGATCTGGGGATGAAGAGAACATACTTCATTCCATTTTGATTGGGGTGGAATTTGAGATGGTCAGAATATGGGGTAGTACATGGGAAATGCATTTTATTTAAGTGAATGGAGAAGTGCCAGAGAGATACGTACCTAGAAAGGGCTTCTATGACAAGCCATTCCTTTTTGCTGACTGCAACTACCAGTGGGGCTTTTATATTTTCTATAATTTTCCTTTTGGGGATTATCAAATTATAACTGGAGGAATAAAACTTTCCTACTCTCCCCAACACAAGGTGGGGTGGAGAGTGCCATGTTGTGTAAGAATTTAATGAAGAGTTGGCAAGTGGTAATTTTCGAACTTTGTCCAAATCTTTGCTCAGCAGAGAAAGGCCCAGAGCTGAGCTGGTTGTTTGGACTAGAAAAAATGAGCTAAACTTCCTTGCATAAGAAAGTGGAAATTATTATTTTCGCCTAAGAGGAAGTTGGCAGAAAACGGAATGGAGACAAGTGGAGCCAAGAGATAGGTGCATGACTGAAGAGTGCAGCAGAATGATCAAAGGATTTAAGAGCGGGGAAATCCAATCAGTTGTTTGTTTTGGTTGGGAAGGGAATAGAAATGATTAGAATTTGTGGCCCTGTAAGGGAAATGCAGTTGTCCTTAAGAAGTTTGCATCCCTCTGTGAACACCTCGTCTCCCTAAATCTTTCATAAAAACCTTTACACAATCACAACATTGCACTTAGTATCTGAGTCTTGTGCTCCTGGAAAGCAGCAAGAATTAAATTTCAGCTGGGCATGGATGGTGACATATGTCTGTAATCCCAGCACATTGGGAGGCCAAGGCAGGAGGATCGCTTGAGTCTAGGAGTTTGAGACTAGCCTGAGCAACATGGTGAAAACTGGTGTCTACCAAAAAATAAAATAAAATAAAATAAAAAAGTAAAAAAATTAGCTGGGTGTAGTGGCAAGTGCCTGTAGTCTGAGCTACTCAGGGACTCGGGTGGGAGGATCACCTGAGCCCAGGGAGGTCAAGGATGCAGTCATCTGTGATTGAGCCACTGCACTCCAGTCTGGATGACAGAGTAAGATGCAGTCTTAAAAAAAAAAAAAAGAAATAAAAAGAAATTTCCCCACTCTTTTATGTCCTGAGAAATAGCTAATCACAGAAGAAAACTGCTCTTGAACATTCTGAGATAAGCCCCTCTGCATCCTTCCTTGTGATTCCCATATGACGATGATTCCCTTGTTTTTTTGCTCCCATAAAACCCCAGGCTCTCTTCCTTTTCTTTGAGATGCTTCTCATTAATGAATATTCTCATCCATATTATATTAATATTCTCATTAATATTCAAGAAATGGCAATAGCTTGAGTAAAATCATCTCCTTAATTGTTCAGTCCAGTGAATTTTTGTCTTTCACAGTTTTGATATCATGACTTGTATAGAATTGGCCCTCAGATGGATTCTCATTTACTGCACCCAGATGATGAGTCTTTTCACAGCTCCTGTGCTTTGTTACTGACTAGCTATCCAGGGACCCAGTGGTGAGTCCAACTGCTGGTCCTGTGCTCCGGACTCTTGTATACCTCTTGAACAATGAGGATTTGATTTTGATTTTTCTTGAGTTCTTGCTTTATTTCTGGTGCCAGCTTCATTTGGTTTAATGTTCTGACCATTTGGTGATCTCTGTAAGTGGATTAATGGTTTATAGAGATCTTATTTCTGTTAGCGGAAAGACAAAAGAAAATCTGGTTGGTTAGCCTTTTCTATGTGTCTATTTGCCTATTTTGAGGTCAAATCAATTAAGAATTTGGACCAGCTAAGAAAAGAACAGCCTTTCTGTTTTGTGGGCTTTGTATTTCTGTGTTTATTGCTTGACCTACTGCTGAAATTTTAGAATGGAAATTGTAAGCGTTCTCTCTTTCTGCAGCTATATGTTTATATGTATGTGATTTAGAAAGGCCCTTTACATGCCACTGTGTTAATGTGTAAGATTTTTCTATCTCTGCATGGTATTATCAAATTAGACTATAAAATTTGTTAAGGGAGCTTTATTCTGATTGACTTAGAGTACTTATATAAATTGAATATTCCTAAAATTCCCAGAAATTAAGACTAATAAAATATTTTCAATGTGAAAAAAAGACTTAAAAAATAGGAACTAACTTAGAAATGTTTTAATAATTCAAGTTTAAGTAATTTTGGTAAATCTTTGTCAAACAAGACTAATGATGTTAGCTTAATTGAAAAGAGATATATCTTCTCTGAGTTATCAGAATTAAATATAATAAAATTGTGCATTTTTATTTGACATTGGAATGTTTCCCTGAACTAATAAAAATTCACTGATAGAATAAGCTAACATTATTTAGACTTCATGTTTAAGATTATTAAAAATGTAAATCTGTGTTCAACCAAATTTAATTATTATTTTGACTACCTTTATTTCAGCAGTAATTGTAATACGTCAGTTTCAATATAATTTCCTAGATCTTTAGGTAACTTAAACTCTTGAATTTATTCAAGTTGAGTTAATTAATGTATATTCGTTAGATGCCCACATCCTAAGTAAGATAGAACACTGAAGGATTAATTACAAAACATAATTTTAAGTGTAAATGCTTTTTTGCCTCTTATTTTATGTGCTATAGAGAGGCTACATATCTGTGAGTCTGCCAACAATGTGTTCATTTTTGCAGTGTTGAGAAGTTGTACTGTAAGGGATGTGAGTGGCTATAGAGAGTTGTGAAGTGTTTATTAATGAGCTCTGTTACTCTGCTGCAAAATGCTGGTGTGTGAGAGACAGTTTATATTATCTACCTCACAATTTTCTCTGTGAAATAGCCATGACTGTGGTTAAAAGTTATAATCACTATAGGTGAATGAGACTCTACTAACAGCAATAGTGGTAAAGAGGAACAACTTTGTATGCAAGGTAATCAGGATGTATTAAGGAAAAAAGAGAAGTTTTGTCCTAAAATAACATAACTGATGTTCAGAATCAGGAAGAGGAAAGTGTAGGAAAAAACCTGAATATATAAGTTGAAGAAGGTTCACAGAAAGGGAATTTTGTTTTGGGTCAAAGGTGGTTATGATTTGATTTTTTTAAAATAAGATTGTCAAAAAAAACTGTAGCTGAAATTATTGATTCAAAACTTGGTAATTTTTGCATTACCAAGCTATCGTTTTGAAAAACAAAGTTGTAATTTGGTTTTCTCTTTGTTAAAATGACAGTATTTCCTTGGATTCCTTGAATTGTTGGTCTGCTCTTAATAAGAAGTTGTAGATGGTTATTCTTTACCTTCTGAATAGTCTTCCTGGGTAACAGAGATTCTCTGCTTTACCAGAATAACCTGCTGTGGTTTATGTTGACTTTATTTTGTCCTTGATTATTTAAGAACATGAAGACTTCTTATGTCACACTTCTTTACAATCATGTCACCTTTTATGTTCACTTTAAAATATTTCATTTTTACTTTGAAATGAGTTACAAAGTATTGTCTCTCAGGTATTCATGATCTTCTTTCTAAGTCTTTAAATCTCATGACAACTTTCGATTTTTGCCTTCTCAAAATTGAATGCTATCTTTTGCAATTAAAACTGCTCTTAAATTTCTCAGAGGAATCATGGAAAGTAAGAAAAGATTTATTCTTTCATCTTGAAAAAAGAGAGGTGATAAAAATAATTTGGATTTTTTTTGGTGTGTTACTATAGATGAGTTGCATGGGAAGCATTGTCAAATCAGAAGAGATGTTTAGCTTTCTCTAGGTTAAGTATACAGGCATTAAATGTTATTAATACAGATATTTCAGAAATCATATGCTGTATTGCAGGGTCTTAGAGATTAGTTGATTTCCTTGTAGTTCATGATATGTTTGATTAATCAGAATCCAAATACTGTTTTGCCCAATATCAGACAACAGCAGTATAGAATATGATATTTTCATACCATAATTTTCGTTATTTGAAAAGTATTAACTTGGTCTAAATTTACTTTTTAATTTGAATTCAGTATCTCCTATGCCGCTGATTTTTAACTGGGCATTTACCTTAATTCACTTACCTATGGAGTTTTATTAATATATAGATATTTAAGGCCTACTCCAGATTTAGAGAATCTCCTTTCTTCATATTCTTAATATATTCTAACTATGTGCTTGGTATATTCATAGTAAATTATGTCTCAGGGTTAATATATGTTATATTATAGTGTTTTTCTTTGTAAATATTAACCTATTTTTGTAAATTAGATGCAATGTCCACTGTTTGAAAATGAGGATAATTATTATGTGTGTAGATGTATTGTCTAAAACGTTTTGGATTGACTTTATCTAGTTTTGCATGCCATAGAAATAACCAAATTTCCTTGTTAGTTATATTATTTTTATAATAAACTTTTATCAGATCTTTCTCTTTGAAAATTACCAGTAATATATTAACCATAGCTATTTTAAATTTTTTGTCATTTACGCATATATTTTTTGTTGGTTTTACTCTAATGTTTCCCTGAAAGCATTTGCTATCAGCTACAGGCCAGAGCTTTTTATTTTCAACACGGAAAGACTGTTTCAGAGGCCCATGGAAAAGGTCTATGCCAGGTACTTTGGGGCATGGGCTTCCGATGACATTGTTTAAATGACTTTGATATCATAAAAGTGGAATTAATCAGGATTTTCAGAATTCTAGTAAAGAATCTGATGGGTTTATGGGGCTACTAGCCAGAGATTAAGCAGAAAAACAATCAATTACATATGACTAGATGAACTGATGAGGGATGTTTGTTGGTTTTGCTTGGAATACTGTTAATGTTTTAATGTTCTACTTTCAGGCTTTATAAATAATCTTTCTCTTTTCTTCAAGTTATCTATAACTTATAACTATTTAGTAGACTGTTCTAGTCTGTTCTCATGCTGCTAATAAAGACATACCAGAGACTAGGTATTACAAAGAAAAGGAGTTTTAATGGACTCATAGTTGCAGGTGACTGGGGAGGCCTCACGATCATGGCAGAAGGTGAAGGAGGAGCAAAGGCATGTCTTACCTGGCAACAGGCAAGAGAGCATGTGCAGAAGAACTCCCCTGTAAAATACTATCAGATCTCATGAGACTTAGTCACTATCACAAGAACAGTGTGGCCCTATGATTCAATTACCTCCTACTGGGTCCCTCCCATAACAGGTGGGGATTTGGGGAGCTACAATTCAAGATGAGATTTCAGTGGGGACACAGCCAAACCATATCATAGACCATGCTTTTGTAAATAGAAATAAAACATTTGTAAATGATATCCTTTTATCTCTGCCAGATGAATGTTCTTATTTTCAGAGAGACATAAGCATTTGCGTAGGCTCAGTAAGAATCTGTAATTTCTATTATGAGAACATAATTTAAATAATTAGTTATGCAACCAAGGCCTTGCCTAGAGTGTCAGATTTGATAATGATGCTTATTTAAGTAGATATGACCCGATTCTTTAAAATAAGTCAGTTTGACTCAATGGCACCAATTTTCACAGATCGCCCTTGGAAAAATTGTACTGGTAGCTGCTTATGAGGCTCCCAGTGGTACAGGTGAGCAAGAAAATCACTTCCTGTTTGGCACAATGAGCAGTAAAAAATGAATTCAGCAAGTCCAGGTTGTCCATATGCTGAAGACTCTATAGAAAGATGTGACCCTTTTCCTAGCTCCTGAGGGATAACCCTTGTGCCATGGAGTGAATGTTTGCATCTCACAAAATTCATATGTTGAAACCCTGATCTCGTTATGGTGGTATTTGAAGAGATGGCCTTTGGGAGATAATTAGGTCATGAGGGTGGAGCCCTTATGATGAGATTAGTGCCTTTATAAGAAGAAACATTGTTGAGAGATTCCTTCCTTTCTCTTTGCTCTCTGCAATGTGATGAAACACAAAGAAGACAGCTGTCTGCTCACCAAGAAGAGGACCCTCATCAGACACTGGATCTACTGGCATCTTGATCTTGGATTTTCTAGCCTCTTTAACTGTGAGAAATAAAATGTCTCAGCCATCCAGTCTATATTAATTTTGTTATAGCAGCCCAATTGACTAAGACACCTTGGAATATCCTGGCTGATAATAATGTCTTTGTTTACTTGAGGGTCTTGGGCCATGCCAGATAGTCCCTACCATCAATGTAACTTACGGTGGGGGGCATGTGGTATTAGCTTTACCCTGGAGGGGCCAGAGCTAAGGTTAGTCATTGAGACAGTCAGTCATGCCTATGTGACCGACTCTTGATAGCAACCCTGGACACCAAGGCTGAAGTGAACTTCCTTGGTTGGGAATACTCCTGCCTGTGGTCCATAACACACATCATTTCTGGGAGAGATAAGCACTGTACATACGATGCCACTGGGAGGGGACAACGGGAAGCTTGCACCTGTTGTCTCCTGGAGTCTGCCCTGTGTGCCTCTTCTCTTCATGGTTTTTAGTCTGCATCTTTTCAGGGTAATACACCATAACTGTGAGAATAATGGCATTTGTGAGTTCTATGAATCCTTTTAGTGAATATAATTCTCTTATGGGTGTAAGTATTACAGGTGAAATCTAGTGGTAACTTGACTTAGCTTCCTAGCTTTCTAGCTTCAAGAGGCTTTTTAAAGTCCAATCTGAGATTCTGTGTAAAAATATCTGGTGAAACAAATTTAGAAAGGCCCATATAGTAAATTACCATTCTTGATGCACCTATGTAAATAGTTATGCCAGATGTAAAGAAATAGTTCTTATTTTATGATTAAGAATATTTTTATTTGAGGTTATTTTACATCGGAAGAGAAATGGTTATAGAGAGAAAAGTTATATTTCAACGGAAAACTATGCATTCCCTATAGTTTGCACTTCTGAGTTATCAAATTGTAGTCCTGTTTTTTTTGTCTTTGAGCTCTTTTGAACCTCTTTTAAAATTGTGGGTAAATGATGGGTATGTAAACTCTGTCTTTTTCTGGTAGAGTTTTAATTGACTTCTTCCCTATCTGTGGCAAAACCAGTTTTGGCACCTACCTGTAAATTGAACTGGACATTGTTAGCTTGCCCAAATTGTCAATCATTCTTATATTTTTAATTCTTCCAGTTTCCTTCAAATATGGCTATAATTCATCAAACTTTTCAAATTTTTCTTCTTTCTATATGGCTTGGCATCAAGAACTAAAACATATGTTTTAAGAGTTGTAAACATATGTTTTAAGATACGCTAGGTTGCCTGGTAGCTGACCCTTTCCCCCAGGATCTGAAAAATCTCCATAAGCTGAACTCTGGCAATTTAATATACACCTGAGTACCTCAGCAGACCATGCATGGGCCATAATTCTCACTTGACAAGCTACTGTCTGGATAACTTTGGATGTCTGGAAAAATGCTCTGGTCATACATGCATGTGGGAGGTTGTTAATACTATGCATAACACCAGACAACTCCTATTCCTATGACTAGAGCTTCATGAAACTCTTTTCCATGTTTTAAGCATTCCTTTTTTAAAGATGACTGATCCCCAGACTCTAAAACAACTGACCTTTGTCGTCACCTCTTAACAAATTGTTCAATCTACTTTAGAGGAAAAAAAATCAACAAGAGTTCTCCAGAGACTATTTCTTAGATCTTGTTCTGTCCCACTAAGGAGGTTTATGATCACTGTTAGGTTGTTCACCAACAAATAACACTTGTCTTTATGAAAGGAAGAATTGACAATGCTAAACTTTATCTGAGTCCCGTGCTCCTGGGAAGAAGTGATGATTAAGAAGCCCACCATCATTTTGTGTTTCTGAAATGTCTAATCACAGAGGACCACCTAATGCTTGCATGTTCCAAGATAAGATCAACCACTATCTTTTCTCATGAGTCCCATAAGAGTTGTGGATGACTTCCTTGTTTTTGACCTCTGTAAACCCTCAGGTCTCCTGCCTTTCACTTGAGATGTTCCTCTATAATGAATGTTTTCCCAATTGCAATAGCCTAAATAAAATAATCTCCACAATTGCCAATTGCATTTTGTTTATCACAACAATTACAGACCTTGGAAGTGTGTGTGTGTGTATGTGTGTATGTATGTTGTGTAAATCTAAGAAAAGAACTAATTTTCACTTTTTAAGAAAAATTAATGAGATAAGAGAAGAGTTGCAAAATGCAGAGTGCATATTAATCAATGTAAAGGAGTCAGTGCAAAGTGACTATGAGCATTAAGCCCCTCGGAAATTCTCTTTGAATATCTGGGAGGGCCTCATAGTAGTGCTTCTCAAACTTTAATGTATGAACAAGTCTTATAGGAGCTTCTTAAAATGAGATTCAGATTCAGTAGAGCTAGTGTAAGTTCCGTATTTTTGCTTTTCTCGCAGACCATGTTGATGCTGCTGTCCATGGTGCTCACTTTGAGTAGCAAATCTTTGCAGGACATGGAATGGAAGTTTGAGCTAATCTTTTCTGGAGCTCAGGGATGACCCTGGCTGACATTGAGTTATACAATCCACGCAGTGATGTCAGTGTATGTTTTATCACTCTGCATATTTCAGAGAAACTTGAATCTATACCATATAGTCCACTCTCATGACAGTGTTAGGAGGAATAGCTGACTTGCAACTTTGTTCCCAGGAGGTAAAATTAATAACCACAACAAAAGGTGGTGACTCCTTTCAAGGCTATCTCACAATAGGTAAAATCAGTCAATAAGAGAACTGAGATTTTTCAAGCAATCCGTTTGATACAATATATCATAAATTTATATCTCATAAGTCATAATATGTTGTAAATGCAGTTTTAACAGCTGCAGCCTTTACAGACTTTTAAAAGCATAGTGATTAACACTGCATTTCTTTTTAACAAAACAAAAGCAAATGTTTACTTTAGTTCTCCTATTGCTTTAAAAACAGGTATGAGGAATTGATGTTCATAGTATGGTACCAAAAGCAATATTAATATTTAAACAGTTTTCTGCACATGCAGAATTATATTGTCTCTAAAAATATGATATCTTGGCTTCTTATATGTATGTGGCTATCTAAATGCAGATTTTTTTTTGCAGCTAGACCTTGCTCCATCCAATTACACAGCCAGGCAGCAGACACTGTACTCATCTCCAGGATAAATTCCCATTAGACAGCATGAGATTGAATTTACAGTACAGCTTGAGCCTTTCTAGCACAGATTATATTTTCGAATTTACAGTGTACTGTTTCACATGAGATGACTGATTCATTACAGATGCATTACAGTGCGGCTGTTTTTTCTTGTGTCCCCACTGTGTTTTTGGACCTAGGAAATTCATACCAACTGTACATTGGTATTCACTTTGATGTAAAACAAAGTTCCTGATGTCTAAATTTCAAGGAGTTCTGGAAGAGTTATATACACAAATATGGTTAACAGAAATGAGAATTTTGAGCACATAAATCCTCCATCATAATTTTGAAATTATTTCCCTAGTGAATTCACCCATATGCCCACAACCTTCAAATATAATAGAAAGTAATGGCTACTATTGTCACACTTTTCACAAGAGAGGATTGAATTGCAATGCATTGCAAGGAGAGAGAAATAGACTAGAGGTGCTTAAACGATTTTGGTGACCTAATGAGATAAGGAAAGTGAGCATATTTAATAGTGCAGTGAGCAGCAACATTATTACCTTTTATTTGTAGAGATAAGAGGGAGTGTGTGTGTGTATGTGTGTGTGCACTCACACTTGGGTATGTAGCTAAGGTCAGTCAAACTGTATCTAGGCTAATAAGAGATAGTTTAAAAAAACCTATCCTTAATCCTTACAATTAAGGATTCTATTTATACATTTCTATTTGTGCATTTAAAAGAGAAATGCTTTGTTTGATTTAAAAATATATATTCATTTACTTAGGGTCATATTTCTAGAATTCAAAGAATGTAGGTTTACCCTTTGTGTCCCCAGCGTAAGAGTCACATTGCATGTGCTCAGCAGTTACAGAATATTATTATTCTAAGTGAGTTTTCAATAGCTCACCTACATAGCAGATTAGGCAAAGATAAAAGAAGAAAAAAAAGTAACTGCAGGACACTTTACTTTTTTGTGATAATCTGGCAAAGTTATATGTTTTGATACTGACAAAGCAAATCAATGACTTTGGTACTTGTTATCATTCTCTATCAATTCCACTTTCTTTCACCCCTTATTTCAAAATTTCTCTTGTCCCAAAGTCAACAAATTGTGCCCCACCAATTTCTAGGCTCACTATAAAAAATCCAGTAACACAAACAACCCTATGGAGTTTGATGCCTCTAGCATTGAATTTATGATACATAAGTTCGTCTGTATTTCTGATATTTGGTCAGCAAGTATTGCCTCCATGGTTACTCCAGATTTTCGCAAACTCTGAAGTCTTCCACTCAACTTCTAGCTTCTTCTCTCTTTACAGATACTCGTTTAATTCACAGAATGCATGGGGACCAATGTCTCCATATTCAAAGCTGTCTTGTATTTATAGTAAGACAAATACACCACCTCTAAGTAATAACAATTTTTCTTTTCTTTTTAATTATTTATGTCTTATTTTTCTTTCATACTATATTCCAATGATTTCAATTTCCAGGAATGATGTTAAATAATGTTGTTTCTAAATTTAATGCAGCCTTCAAAAATATTTCACCATTAAATATGATGTTTCTCTAAGTTAATTTTCTTGTATTTTATTTATACTTATTTGATATTTCTTTTATCTGGCTTCTCTAATTGGATTCTGCTTAGTCCATTAATTTCTAAAGATATTCCTTCCTTTCTAAATATATTTTAGTCCATTTATTTGTTTTGGGGGGGTATTATTTGAGCTACATCCTATAAATTTTGATACAAAGTGCTTTCATTGTCATTCATTTTTAAAATTTCATACATAATTTTATTTAGAATGAGGTTTTATAATTTTTAATATATTTTTATGAGAGAAAAGGGGAATCTTACATGTTGATTAGAATATATGACCTGCCTGGTTTTAAATTTTGGAATTTAAAATTTTGTTTGTGAACAAATACATAACCAATTTTGTATGTGTTTAATAGATGTTTTAAAAACCTGTTATAGTTGAAGATCTATTACTTATTGGATTCTTTCACTGAGATCATAATAATGTATAGGGGAGAAAAAGATAATTCTTACTCTACATTTATAAGTTTGTGGTTGGAACTCCCTGCAACAAAAGATAGATTAACAAGAGAAAAACAAACAAGTTTATTAACATCTATACTTCAGGTAAACATGAGGGATACCCAGGGAAAAATAAATAACTCGGAATTCAGGTATATGTAGCATCTTCACCTAAAAGCAAAAAATAAGAAGGCTGTGGCAGAGGTCAGTTAGGAAAGGTGACCAGGAGAAGCATGGCAAACAAAAGTAAGGTTTGTTACGCAGATTTCAGTTACCACCTTCCACATTGATAAGAGTCTTTTGTTATTTAGCCATCCTTGTCTTCCTGATACAAAGAGAGAGAAACCCCCATAAATGGAGATTTCCTTTATAGATATAAATTTCTCTTACAAAAGGGTAATTTCTACTGTGTTTTCAGAGCTTATGTTATTTCTCAGAATAATCAGTTCAAAACAATTCTTATGGCAAAGAGGCATTTTTGGTTTTCTACAGTCTTATTTTGTGGTAGCATATTATAGCCTCCTACAAATGCCCACCTTTTTGTTCTTAAACTCTTCCAGGACTTTGGGATCCTCTTCTAGGTAGGTAGCTCCTCCTCCTTTTTCCTTGTAAGTCTTTGAAAAAGTGAACACTTGTTGAATCTACTTCCACACTTTCTGTTCACTCTTCAATATTTTGTAGTCTGCCGTTCATTTCCAAAAGGCAACCCCAGTTACCAATCTAATTTCTTAATTGCTACATCCAATGGCCCCTTCACAGTCCTTATCTACCTTACTTGTCTCAATTTGTAGCCACAGTTTGGAGAATAAAACTTTACAATTAATTTTCCACTCTAAGAATATATGTCTTCTTTTATAAGTCTCATTTTAGAAAGAGACTATTTAATTTTCTTAAGGTTTAAACGAGTAGTGAGGTGATAGGGAATGAAGAAAAAATAGTTAATATGTTTCTATTGGAGAAATAAAGAGTGGAATATTAAAATTTATCTGCAGTTCAAGATTTAAACTAAGTCACTGCAAAATTCTTGCTGCATGTGTCGAAAGATGAAATTGCAACAAATTTAGTTTAGAGATCTAAATTGCCTGTATTGTAATTCTAGAATCGGGTAACACTTCATTCCATAAACTATAATAAGTGTTCCAATGAGTTGAGTGGAGGAGGTTGGGTTTATAAACAGAAAAAGGGCTGAAGAAAGCAGAAATAAAGAACAAAAAGCAGACCGATCATTTCAAAGTCATTTTCCTTGTAAGGCAGGTGCAGGAAGGCAGAACAATAGAACGATAACTGATTGGTTAACTCTTGGTGGTAGAGATTAAAAGAGAGGGAACTTAATTTTCATGAAGTTTGAAGAATGAAACTGGCCTGTTTGGGAAATTAGGCTATTATCTCTCCCTCTTGATTACTAGGAAGGACAGATAACAACTCAGTTTTGCTTTGGTAAGCACAGGTGATTTGATTTTGATTTTGAGTATGGTCTCTTGAGGTCTAATGTAGGAATTTATTCCAAAGCTACCACCTCCTATGATTTTTGTTTAACACATGGTTTCAGCATTCTGGCTCCCCTGCTGTCACACATATCTTTGCTCTGTGCACCTCTACAGGTCAATTTGGAAGCAAGGGGAAGAGGCAAGTTTGGAACGTTGGGTCAGCCTGACAGATTCTCATTCATGTCTTGTTCTTTAGCACAGGGGCTTTCTCTGTCCAAAATACCTTTGTTTCCACAGCTTCCATGATAATTTCACTTGCAGAGCTGCTGGAACTCTAGCTCTGGAAAACATACCATGTGGTGTTCTTCTGACATCAACTTTCTTGGTGCCAGGACAGAGGATGGGGGAATAGATGCAGAATGTGTATGACACTGCAGGGTCCAGCCTCTAGGTCTGATTGATGCATGGGGATTAAGTAGAGGAAGACTAAAGGACACAGATCAGGGTACTGAAGTCCAGGCGTAAATCTGGAGAAATCATTCAACTAAAATAGCTAGTAAAAGCAGAGTAATAGGGAACAGTAAAGAAAAAATACTTGATTCCTCAGCACATTTCTGATCCAGTCAGGAGCTTTTTATATGATTCCTGCTTAGGTAGAAGGAGACGGTTGCAGAAAATGTACAGGGTGTGGAAGTTACGAGAGCGACGGGGGAGCAACTAAAGGCAGATTTGGCATTTCACATAGTGAGCTCTGAGTTTGTTTTGAGAGAATCATTTCTTACTTCTTTCTCTTCCTTCATGATCCTTGAAGCAGCAGAAGTCATTTTTACATAAATTTCTTTCCCCTTGATTATAGAAATGTTGATGGAACTTTTGAAGATGTTTATTTTAAGTGTTTTACATCCCCAAATAACATAAACAACAAATGAACTGGATTACCATATGAAAAATGACAGGTTTTTCCTTTTTCTTGCATTGAAGTTAACAGGATGCAGAAAACCTATTGTTACTTGTTACTCCTGTTTGCACATTAAAAATAATACAGATAAGTGAAGTTTGGGTCAAATTGGGCTTCTATTCTTCAGTCCTTGTCTTGTTCAAGGTTGTTGTGTTACTCTTTCAGGATACACTTGAGAAGTATCTGCTGACATTTAGAAAAAAATGAGATTCTTTGTTATAAATCATGTAAGCACAGTGTTCCTTTCTTTTTTTCATACAAAGTGAGAAAATAGAAATTTACCAGGTTAGAATGAAATTTAACAGACTCTGTGATAATTAACAGCTCAGTGTTTAGATCATAATTCCTTGCTTCTTTTATTTCAGCAGAAATAACCATCAACCTTGAAGCTGGAACATGTCATAAAAGGGGAGATTGAATTCATGGACTGGGAGTTGGAGGCCCTTTAGGAGGCTACTGCAGAAACGTGTGTTTTGCTATGACCTTTGGTGTTATAAAAAATTATAGGTTCCTCCCATCCGTTTCTAATTTTCTTATCCCAAACTTTCTCAACACGAGATGGTTTCAAGTGGTCACTATACTTGAGCTCAGAATAATTATAATAGGGCATGTGGTGGCCAGGACAGAAAAGTGACTGAGTGACTGTGGGAACTGACAAATATTTATTTTAGTTTGTGATATTGTGACTCGCTGTATTACGGGTTCAAAATCTTCTCAAAGACTAATTCTTGTTCTGATCTTTCAGGAATTTTTTTTAATGCTCTATTTTACTAAACAGTATAATATTCAAAAGGCATTTAGAATTTACTGATTGTCTACTATATGCCTGGCATTTATATGAGAGTTAAGATTATAAAAAAGACAGTCAACTAAACTTTTATCAGAGTTTAGTTGTCAGTCTCCTATGACAGAACCATATGGAGTTATCCTGTCTAAAATGGTAGCCAGTTGCTACATGTGGTTAATGAGCACTTGAAATGTGGCTAATCTGAATTGAGGTATATTGTAAATATAAATTACACACTGAAATTTGAAGGATTAGTATGGGAAAATTTAACATTTCTATTAATAATTTTTATGCTGATTACTTGCTGAAATATTATTTCAGCAAGTAATCAGCATAAAAATTATTAATAGAAATGTTAATAAACATTAACAGTAGTTGGGTTAAATTTAATAGTAAAGTTGATTTCACAGGTTTTTTAATGTGGCTGCTAGAAATTTTAAGATTATATAAGGTACTTGTATTTGCGGCTCACATATATTTTGATTGGACATCACTAGTCTAGGATGTTTGTTAAAATAGCAAGTCATCATGTTCCATTTGCAGACATTGTGACCACCCAAAGTGTTCACCTTGCCTACTGCCTAAACAGAGCCAATTTAACTAGATTGGCTCCCCTAGACAGGGGAATTGCAATGGAGAAAGAGTAATTCATGCAGAGCCAGCTGTGTGAGAGACCAGAGTTTTGTTATTACTCAAATCAGTCTCCTTGAGCATTCAGGCATCAGAGTTTTTAAAGATAATTTGGCAGGTAGGGGGCTTGGAAAGTGGGGAGTGATGATTGGTCAGGTTGGAGATGGAATCATAGTGGGGGTTGAAGTGAGATTTTCTTGCTGTTTTCTGTTCCAGGGTGAGATCACAGAACTGGTTGAGCCAGATTACTGGTCTGGGTGTTGTTAGTTGATCCACCGAGGCAGGGTCTGCAAAATATCTCAAGCACTGATCTTAGGTTTTACAATAGTGATGTTCTCCCCAGGAGCAATTTGAGGAGGTTCAGACTCTTGCAGCCAGAGACTGCATAACCCCTAAACAGTAATGTCTAATCTTGTAGCTAATTTGTTAGTCCTACAAAGGCAGACTGGTCCCAGGTAAGACGGGGTTCTTTTTGGGAAAGGGATATTATTAATTTTGTTTCAGAGTCAGACTATAAATTAAATCCCTTTCCAAGGTTAGTTCAGCCTATGCCCAGAAATGAATAAGGACAGCTTAAATGTTAGAAGGAAGATGGAGTCAGTTAGTTCTCATCACTGTCACTGTCATAATTTCCTCAGCTATAATTTTTTTTTAAAGGCAGTTTCAACATTCTGAGTCAGGTCTGTGGCTGGGAACCAGAAATCTATATTTTCAAACAAGCACCTCAGATGTGATCTAAGGACCATACTTTGAAAACAAAAAACCTTGAGTGCAGGGTAGTCATAGAGACAGACAACTGAGTAATAAAGAAAAGTGATTAAAGAATAATAAAGGCTATGGCAAAAGAAAGTTCAGTGTACTATAAAATGCTACATTGAGAATTTTGAGTAAGAGAAGGTGAGTCAAAGTAAGTTTTCCAGAGAAATAAACTGAGTCCTAAATACTGAGAAGGAGTTAGCCAGGTGAAGATGAGGTCTTTATTCCAAGTAGAGACCAGTGCAAAGGTCAGAGGTGAAAGCAAGGCAGCTTGGTGCATTGCAGGAACCAAAATTTATCATGTGGCTGGAGAGAGATGATGGAAGTTGGGAAAAATAGAGATGATTCAAGAAAAATCAGTCATGAGGAACTTGTAAACCATGTTATGAGATCTGGATTTTATCTTAAGGTAACAGAACATTATTGAAAAGATTTTAAGGAATGCAGTGGCGCTATAAAATGAGTAGTAGGAACACCTTGTAGTCAGGGATGCGTCAATTACAATGTTGTCATGGAATTGAAGTGTGAGAATATTCACTTGAAGTTACTTTGTTTTTAATATAGACTATGAATCTTATGATTTTGTCTCCTCTTTGTTGTGATGACTTAGAAATGTAAATGCAAATTTGTGACTCTGTTTAGCCTTATACAAGACAGAATGGTTTAAATTTCTGTGTTACAGTTTTATGAATGAAATTACCATTTTTCTCCCCTTAAATTCCTTTGACTCCCATATTCTCAATTAGTTTGTGTTTTGTGCAATTTTAAACAACCTCACTTTGTGTGTGTTGTGAATAAAGCAAGATATAAATAAATATGGAATAATCTTTTATTTTATTTAATTTTTTATTTTTATTTTACTTTAAGTTCTGGGATACATGTGCTGAATGTGCAGGTTTGTTACATAGGTATACATGTGCCATGGTGGTTTGCTGCACCTATTAACCCGTCATCTAGGCTTTAAAGCCCCGCATGCGTTAGCTATTTATCCTAATGCTCTCTCTTCTCTTGCTCCCCAGCCCCCGACAGGTCCCATGTGTGATGTTCCTCCCTCTGTGTCCATGTGTTCTCATTGTTCAACTTCCACTTATGAGTGAAAACATGTGGTGTTTGGTTTTCTGTTCCTGTGTTAGTTTGCTGAGGATGATGGTTTCCAGCTTCATCTATGTCCGTGCAAAATCTGACTGCAAAAACATGCTGTACAAACTAAAGATGTGATTATTGTAAGTCTGTTAAAAAAACTGTAAAAATTAAGAAGAAGAATACATTTCCTTGTAAGCTAAAGATTTTGCCTTGCTTAATCTATAGTATTTATCACTAACCTAACAAGAATTGCTACCCCTGTTGCATGCAGAATGTTCTGCTAGGCTACAAGTAATGGCTATTTATTGTCGATTTTTTCAAAGGGATTTAATAATCTGTTTGTGGGTTTTTTTGGTGTATTACTTATCAGGTATGAGCTCATCAATTTAATTTATTTACATTTTCTATAATATAAATTCCCCAAACTTGTTTTCCATTACCTAACAATCATGTGGGACCTAGCTTTCGATAAAAATGCTATCAATCTCTTATATTGATCTTTCCAAACTGGATGATAAAGTTATACTTTTTTTTATATCTTTATAGTCACATGGGGAATTTATTTCATATATAGTAACAGAAGCTGGCATTTGTATGCTAATTTCCATTTATTGCATCCATTATCTTCTAACCCAGTGAATTACAGAATTCTGGAGATATTGTTCTGAGGATTTCTTCCTGAGCTAGGAAAGAGTATATATCCCAGACCAAATTACAAGGTGTTTCCTCAGCTTTTTCATGGCAAGGTTTTAAAATTGGTGTGGAGCATTGTTACAGAGAAGTTGAAATTGTTTCTGTGCTTTTAACTTTTATTTTATTAGAAAAGTATAACTGTTCATTATAAAGTAATGCATGTCAGTTAAAACTTTAGGAGCCTGCCCTGGTTTCCACAACAGTGTACACTCCTTGTTTACTTCCACCTCCCTGACAATTCCTCCCAGTTTATTTTGCTGGCTCCCTTTTCCTTCCTCAGCTGCAAATTTGGCATTCTTAAGGCCTCAGCCCTTAACCTTTTATCCCCCTTTCTCTATCTACATGAACTCTTTATGTGGTCTGTGTTAATCCTCTGGATTTAAATACATCTGTATACTGATGACTCAGAAATATAAATCTCTAGTACTAACCTTTTCCTTAAGTTCCAGACTTCTATATCTATTTAGGTTTTTCATAGGCATCTCAAATTAACAAGTCCAAAAGAGAACTTTAAATTTCTTCCCAAACTTGCATCTTCCTACTCTTTTTTTATCTCAGAAGCAATATTTTCCACCCATTGTTCAGATTAGACCTACAGGCCATTTAAAATTCCTCTCTTCGTCCATTTTAAATGATGAAGATAAGGATAACTCACATTTATTGAGAATTTTAATGCCCATCAGGCCCTCTTCTAAGGACTTCAATTCTAAAAACTAGGGACAATTATTATCTCCATCTTATAGATGGGAAAACTGAGGTACAAAGAGATGATTAAACTTGTCCACTAAGTGGCTGAGTTGAGATTCAATTAGGAGAAAGGCCTGTTGATTCTACCTGCAAGGTTTATCCAGAATTTGTCCATGTATCTGCATTTTTGCTGCTAATAAACGTAGTTGACGTCATAATCCCTCTCATCTGGACCACCTCAACATCTCCAACCAACTTCTGTTCTTTTTCTAATTCAAACCACTTTGTAATGGTCTTTTCATATGCATGTCAAGTTGAAGTAGTCCATTGACTTCCCATGGAACTTAGAAAAAAAAGTAAGTTTTTCATAGGGTGTTGTACAAGGTCCTACACAATTAGGTCTCCAACCTCCCCAACTTCACTTGACCCATTCTTCTTTCCCTCGTTCTCTAGACAAGAGCCATACAGGCCTTTTAAGTTTTTGAGACAACAAAACTTGTTCATACCACAAAGCCTTTATAGTTGCTATTCCCTCTTCCTGGCATGATCTTTTCTCGGCTTGTTGAATTTCTAGCTCCTTCTCATCATTGAGGTTTCACCTCATTTGTTATCTCCTTAGAGTCAATGCTTCAGTCACAGCCCACTCCCACACTCACATGCTATCCCATTATCCTGTTTTATCTTCTTCAGAGTACTTACTTGTGCTAATATTACCTTATGGTTTGTGTAATTATTTACCATCCTGACCTAGACCCTAACTAGACTGTAAACACGGTGTTAGCAGAAACTCAGAGCTGTATTACCAGAGTTCCTGCCAACATAGCATTTACAGTTTAGTTAGAGTCAAGAGCAAGATGTGTGCAGGCTCACAACTCTATCATCAGTTCTAGACAATTGCCTGGAAAAAGAGTAGGCACTTAATAAATATCTATTACTAAATATGTTTTACTTTCCTGAGTTGTCCAAAGATGAGTAACTACTACTGCTGCTGCTGTTGTGACTTTGTGGCCTGGCTGAACCAATACATTTGACACAATATCCCCAAGGAACTTTTAACCACAAAAATACAATTTATAATTTGTTTGTCAACTTTTTAAAGATACAGCTCAAGAGGACTAGGACTAGGGTAAGGTGAAAGAGGCACTTACATCAGGCACAAAATTTAAGGAGGAGTCAAAAAACTTAGTGATCAAGATAATAGTTTAATGCAACATTAAAGAAGAATCAAATCAGCAAAAAATGACCTAAATTAAAGACTGCCTGCTATTGTAAATAAAGTTTTAAGCTTGCACTAGATTCTGTCATCCATGAGGATCCATGAGAGCAGAGCTTTGTTTACCAGTTTTCCTATTGGTTGCCTAGAAGAATTCTGGTCACATAGTAGACATTTAATAAATGTTGATGAATTTATTGAGGATTTATTTGATGAATTACTACTAAGTAATTTTTGATTCGAGAAAAAAATATGAATACCCACTATGGGTAAAGCACTGAACTTTTTATTATATACTAAAACAAACCTTGAGATGTAGCCCATGCCCTCAAGAGAGGGTTCTGAAGATCACAAAAGGGAGTTTATAATTATGAAACGCCAGTCAAGAGTCAAGAAAAACACTTTCTTCAGCTTTCCTGTGTTTTTTAATCGAATTAAATTAATTAATTAATTTATTTATTTATTTATTTTGAGATGGATCTTTGCTCTTGTTGCCCAGGCTGGAGTGCAGTGGCACGATCTCAGCTCATTGCAACCTCCACCTCCCAGGTTCAAGCGATTCTCCTGCCTCAGCCTCCCAGGTAGCTGGAATTACAGGCATGTGCCACCACACTCGGCTAATTTTGTATTTCTTAGTAGAGACAGGGTTTTTCCATGTTGGTCAGACTGGCTGGTCTAGAACTCCTGACCTCAGGTGATCCACCCGTCTTGGCCTCCCAAAGTGCTGGGATTACAGGCGTGAGCCACCACGCCCAGGTTCTTCAGCTTTCTGTGTTACTTTGATGGCTTTTTCTCTCTCCCAATCTCCTACATTGATTTTGTTGTTGTTATCCTAAAGACCATCTTTTTTCTTTCTATCTTGCTTTTCTTTTCCTGGTCTCTTTCCCATTTCTATTTCCCAGGGCAAGTATAATATAGTTAAATGTGTGAAATGGGGAAAAAAGAACATAGTCAAAACAATTTGTCTTCCTGGAATTAAGGCTAAGTGTGTTGGAGCAAAAGAAGCTTTCTCTCTGCGTTCTGAATGATAACTGAGTCCGCTGAGATAAACTGACAATAGATCAACTAACAAGAGAAAAGGCACACAAATTCATTAATGTGCAAGCACACAGGAGCCAAACAAAGTGTGAAACTCAAAGAAGTACCAGATGGTTGAAGTTTAAATACCGTCTTCATAGGGGAGAGGGAAGTGGGGGAATGTAGACAATTTCAGAGGAAGAGTAAATGATTTTTAAGGGAGATGAATGGGTGTAAAGAACAGACAATAGCCCAGGACAGGGAACTGGTATAGTGTCAACTTAGTCTTCCTTCCTGAGTTAGGCATCAGTTTCCCCTAATTGATGAAATATCTGGAGAAGGGATTCACAACAGTTGAATATCTTCTGGGGGATCTGGCCTTTAGGTAGATAGGAAACTTCAGAGAAAACCCTTCTCTGCATTTGCTGCTGCCTAGGTTCTCTCAGTTTGAAGTCTGAAGCAGCATATTTTGAAATATTGTTTTCTGAGCCTCAGTAGGTGAAAACACTCAACCTCAGGCTGTCACAGACTGCTTATTCCTCTCACATGATCCTTTCCTAGTTCTCAACACCCATTCTGGTGCTCATCAACACAACTGAACTGTGCACACTAATCACATTTAAGTTCAGATCCTTTCACTACTGCAGGAAACATAATACCAGTCATGATTTTTTTGTCTTTTTTCTTCACATACATGAAAATTGATTTTGAAAAAATATTGTATTTGATTATATATATGTGAATGTACTTGGAGACCTTTTAAAAAATTGTATAAAGCCTAAACTTTTCTTATGCAAAAAGCCAAGACTGTTATATTTTCAGATCAGTATTTTCCAGGCTGTTTGAATTCTGTGTTTCCTATCTTGATATTTGAGAGCAAAACATAATGTATTATTATCAACTGAAGGCTAAATTATCCCTAAAACACTTATTTGCTGGGATCCCTTCTCTTGTCACCTCCTTCTGAGAGGGATAATATGAAATAGATTAATTTTAGCATACCTAATAGGGCCAGTAGATTTAAAAATCTGCTGAGTTGCTAGTGAGATGAGGGGTGATATACTGCTTTGGGGAAGGTATCAAATTGCATCAATTTACCTTCCCCAGAGCAGTGTGTCGCCTGTCATCTCACTATCAACCCAGATTTTTAACTCTACTGGCCCTATTAGGTATGCTAAAATTAATTTATTTCATATAAAGAGTCTTAAACAGTTCAAATTATAATCCTGGAATTCCCCTTATAGATTATATACTTAAAAATAATACAAAATGTGGAGACATGTATCTGCACACAGATAGTGGCTATTGTGTTATCTGGAATAGTGGAAAATAAGAAGCAATCTGGATGTCCAAAATGAAATAAACAATTGGTTTAAAAATATTATGGTAAAATCTGGTAACTGACTACTAAAGTACACATCAAAGAAATAATCCTAGCTAGTTGGGAGACCAAGTGGGAGGATCACTTTAGCCCAGGAGTTCAAGATCAGCTGGGGCTACACAGTGAGAGACCCCTTTTCAAAAACAAAAACAAAAACAAAAAAACACAAACAAAAAACAAACCAACAAAACAAAACAAAACAAAACAAAACATTTAATACTTCAAAGCTTTTATCAACCACATGGGGAAATGTTCTGTGAAAGAGCCAGGGTACAAAATTGTGTATAAACCTAGACTTTAAGTAAGTTTAAAAAAAACAAAAACAAAACAACAACAACAACAACTACTATCTATCTATCTATCTATCTATCTATCTATCTATCTATCTATCTAGGCAAATTTTACCTAAAGGGAAATCTGCCAAAGGTAATAATGATGGCTTCTGGATGATGAATTCATAGGTAGTATTTTTATTTAGAGTTTTCTATATTTTTATATTTTCTACAGCAAATATAGGCCACTTTGATCATTGGGAGAAATAGACTGTTTTTATAAGTGCAGTGGCTTCTCCTTTGATTCAGGATTATTCCCTGGAGTTCTGCTCCAGTTGTGATCACATCCGGAACCTTAAGATTCCTCTGCTGCCTAATAAACCAGAGAACAGAATGATCTGGACGATTCATCCAGGATTTGGCTTGAGCTGCTGTATTCATCACAGGGTCCTTCTGTTCCTGAGCAACTATTGTGGGGTTTATGAGCCCTGGAAGGAATAGCAAGTTAGAGCTGGAATTAGCTGCATTCTGGTCACGGTTACACATATGTGGCTTTCACTGATTTTTATGGGAGATTTGTGCACATAATGGAGAGAGGAATGTCACTGATTTGTTTTAATTTAGCTTGAGCAGTAACCCTTTACTAATGTGACTCCTTCTATAAGAGGCAAATCTGCTCTCAATTTTGTTTTTGTTTTTTTTAGTCGTGAAAAGCATTGGTTTAGATTTCTATAACCAAGGAAGTCCCAGTGGTGACTTCAGATCAACTTAGGCACTTGCATGTGAGTCATACTGTTATTTGCTTTTCATTGGCTCAAACATGTAATCATCTCAGTTGTAAGGTAATAAAACCAAGATTTGTGTAGTGTTCCTCCCACACTTCTCCCTCCAATTCAGATTATACATTAGACAAGCGTTTCTCAATGTTAGCACTATTGACATTTGGGGATGCATAATCCTTTGTTGTAGGGGACTGTTCTCTGTAGGATGTTTAGTAACATCCCTGACCTCTATGCTCTGGATGCTAACAGCAGTCCTTTTTTAGACTCCTAGGGGTCTAAATCGCCCCCAGTTGAGAACTATTGGATTAGACAAAGTATAAAGAAAACGCTAAATAGAATAAAATAATTAAAAATTATAGACATGTTATTAAAATCACTAACACTCTTCTTGTTTAGGAAATAATTTAATATAGCTAAAGAAATCTGCACACTTTTTAGCAAAATATAATAAAAATACATAAAGTAATAACAAGAAAGAAAAAAATTGATAAATTTGACTTCATCAAAATTAAAAACTTCTGCTTATCAAATGGCTGTTAAGAAAATGAGTAGACAAGTCACAGATTTGGGGAAAACATCTGCAAAACATGCATCTGACAAAGAACTTATGTCCAGAATATATAAAGATCTTCTATAACTCAACAGTAAAAAAAATCCAATGCCAAAAATGAGCAAAAGATCTGAACAGACACTTCACAATGGAAGTTATACAAATAGCCAATAAGCATATTAAAAAGTGCTCAACATCATCAGGCATAAGGGAAACAGGTTAAAATGTAAATGACGTGCTGGAGTGTCTAAAATTAAAATGGCTGACAAAAATGTTGGCAAGGATATAAACAGATGAAACAGCTAGAAAGTGGGCGTATAAATTTTATACTCCAAAAGGAACGTTTAGAACAAGGTTTAGTGGTTTCTTATCAGGGTAAACATGCTCGTGTTCTATGAAATGGCAATTAAACTTCTAGATATGTACCCAAAATATATAAAAATATTGATAAAAATACTTGTATAAGAATGTTCATAGCATTCTGGTTCATTATATTCCAATACCAGAAACAACCCACATGAAGATATCATGTGACTTCTATATAAGGCAATCTTGGGATATAAGGGACACATCACTTCTGTAGTATCCCTGCCCAAAATGCAAATGTTAATTCAATCGTAAGGAAGCCTCAAATAAACACTGATCTGTATGGTTCAGAAATGTCAAGTCACAAATGACAGAGATAGGCCAAGAAAGAAATTCCACAATAAAGGAAACTGAAGTGACATGACGTGACCTTAAAGTGCGTCCTGGACTGGGAGATAAAAAAATACTAGCTACAAATTACTTTATTTAGCCAGGTAGGACGGCTCACACCTGTAATCCCAGCACTTTGGGAGGGCGAGCCAAGTGGATCCCATGAGCTCAGGAGTTCGAGACCCAGCCTGGTCAGCATGGGAAAGCCATGTCTCTGCAAAAAACACAAATTAGCTGGGCATGGTGGCTCAAGCCTGAAGTCCCAGCTACTTGGGAGGCTGAGGTGGGAGGATCACTTGAGTCCAGGAGGTCAAGGCTGTAGTGAGCTGAGATTGCACCACTTCACTCTAGCCTGGATGATAGAGTGAGAGCCTGTCTCAAAAAAAAAGCACTTTATTCATATAATTTATGATATTTGAATATGAACTACAGATTAGAAAATTAAGCATATCATTTCTTTTAAAAATAATGATACTGTGTCAATCGAGATAAATGAGACAAGTCTCAATCATTTTAGGAGGTTTATTTGCCAAAGTTAAGGATGTGGTCCTGGAAAACAGGTCTATACATTTCTTCAAAGATGGTTTTGAGGGCTTCAAATTTAAAGAGGAAGGGGCAGAATATTGAAAAGTACACAATTTTCATTTAAGAGGTGGGTGGGGAAAAATAAGTCATTCATGCCTTTGTCTGGCTCAGTGAATCTGCATTTTACATAAGATGACAAAGGAAAAAAGGGGCAGGGGAACAATCGGATATGCATTTGTGTCTGGTAGGCAGGGAGAATGACTGCGCTTGTAAGGATAAGCTATCAATTTACATTGCCAGGGTGAAATTTTAACAGAAATACCTTAGAGTAAAGATCTTGCATCTCACTGGGAATTTTTTTGTTGGCGAAATATGGAGGACTTATGTAGCTTTTCATCTTGTAGCCACCATATTTATGAACCAAAGAGGGGAAGGTAGGTTTGTGTAACCCAGTTCCCAGCTTGACTTTTCCCTTTGGCTTAAATGAGTTTGGGGTCCTAAGATTTAATTTCCTTTCACAACTGTCATGTAAGAAAATTCCACTTTTTGTTGTGGGGAGGAAATATGCGCTGATATATTTAGGGATAAAGAGACATTTCTCCAATTTATTCTCAAATGGTTCAGAAAAAAAGTTATACACAAGCACAAATACACATGTATGCAAGAGAGGGGATGATAAATGGGCAAAATAGAAACAACTGGTGAACTTGGGTAAACGGTATATTGGATTTTTTTTGCAGTATTCCTGCAACTATTCTGTAAGTTTAATAATATCAAGAAAAAGTTTAAAATTAAAGTGAGGAAAATGATGCAAAAGATAAATAAGGATAGTGAAGTTGAATTGCCATAAACAGCTGTATTGTGGTAATAACAAATTACCTCACATTTTGCAGTTTAAAACAAAACACACATTTATTATTTTAGTTTTCATAGGGCAAGATTCCAGGCATAGCTTACTTCAGTGACTCATAAAGTTGCAATCAAGATATTGGCTGCATTTTCATTTGGAGGCATGACTGGAGAAGAATACACTTTCAAGCTCATTAAGATTGTTGGGGGATTTTATTCCCTTGTGGTTGTATGATTGACAGTCTCAGCTGAAGGCTGTTCCCAGACCCCAGAAGGCACCTACAATTCCCCACCATGTGACCTCTCTATAGGAAGTTTATAATGTGGCTGCTTGTTTCTCCAAAGCTTGCAGAAGAGTGTCTCACCTGTATGCTTAGAGAGTTTTACATAAGAGAACATAATCAAGGGAGTGATATTTCATGTCTTTTGACATATTCTATAGTTAGAAGCAAGTTATAGATGTCTCCCATGCTCCAGGTAAGAGGATTACACATAGGTGTGTAGACCAGAAAATAAGGATTATTGGTGGACATCCTAGGGTTATCTACCACAGCATAAAGTTACTACATCAAATATGATTCATCAAATGATATATGGTTTTTATCTTCAATTTAGACTAAGTTAGAAATGAAAAAATATTTTCTAAGAACTATTAGTGGTACATATTTGAGAGTAACAATGTTAGATACTGAAGAAAATATTTGTCATCATTTTTGTAACCAGAGTATTTCGAAACTATTTCCTACATTTCAGAAATATGTTATTAATCCTACCTTCTAAAGCTGTTTAGTCATAAATGTCTTACATCAAATATGTCTGATTATCTTGCTAGGAAATGGTAGAATTGCACTTTCTTACCTTTTTTTTGAGTTGTGTATTATCATTTGACTTATAGGTATCATTATTTGACTTGCTTTGGTCAATGAAATGTAGGTGGAAGCTTTAGTAACCCATATGATTTGCCATATTCATCTTTACCTTACTCATAATCTTTGAAAAAATCTGTGGCAATTGGGCTTCTGTCAGCCTGGATCCTTGAGTGATTACAACAGGCAGAGCCTCTAGGCTGACCCAAACTGAACATGTAGTAACAATGAGAGATGAACTTTTGTTATTTTTATTGACTGTTATTTTTGGCTTTTCTTTTGTTATTGCAGCCTGACCTAGTCTCTCTTGACTGGTATAGACGTTTATAACCAGAATTGTGGAGCTATTTATAAAGCAAACCTAAATTACACAGGATTGGTTTAATGATTAATTGAGTGGTGGTAAAAAAGTAAAAGCTGAAAGAACATGTCATCTTGATCTTGGGAATTGAAATATTTGGTAAAACTCACACCTAGGAAATAGTTTATGTGCTTAATGATTATGGGACCAGGGACAGAAGTTAGAAAGCATTGTGTGAGCTCCGTATATTGGTTGCTGTTGGTTGTATTGGCAAGGAATAGCAAAAAAGAGGTGATAGTTTTGATGTACAAGTTCAGGGACCAGTGCCATTCAGTGTCAGTAGTGCATGCCACTGTGTGTGTGCCCAGAAGCAGTGGCAGAGGATTCTTCCTTGGAATAGTTCCACTGTGTGTTTTGGGAGTCATTTCTGGGTGAGGAACCTTGGAGCCTGAATGTCCAGTTCTCAGAGTAATCTAATATCATCTAATTTCAATGAATAAAAAAAACCTGGGCTTTTAAATAATTAAAGTTAGTTTTATTCAGTCTTACTGAAGATTGCAACCTGGGAAAGTTTTGGAGAATTTCTGTTAGACTGCTCCAAAGCAGTGTTTCATGCCACAGCTTATTTAGCAGGAGGTGGATGTTCTGCATGTGCTCAGAAGTTCCATTAAAGCAAAAACGCATCCAAGTTTGGGTGTGAGAGTGTATCTGCTTATAGATTAAAGAGGTATAGTTGTTAACCCTGTCAGATATTATTTTATATACAGGAAAAGGCAGGGGCTAGGATCATTGAACTTATATTTTCTAAAAATATAGTGACTCAGGTAAACATTACGGGGACCTACACTCTATCCTGTTTATTGTCTTCAAGGCATTTCCCTGGAAGGATGTGCTTAGTCACTGAGTTTGGGGTTTGTGAAGCTATGCTGACAAGCCATATGAGCAAACAGGATTTCTTTAAGGCAAGGGCCAACTATGTGGCTGGCCAGAAGCAGACATTTGCTACTTGTCTCACATAATAAACCTTATTTCTGTTTATACTTGCCTCTCTATATTTTGTTGCTAGCTCTGGAGGATCCTGACTAATACGGAAAGTATTCATATTTTCACATTCATTGAGACATTTTTATTAAGCACTTCCTGTGAGTCGTGCGTGGGGCTAGATCCTGAACTATAACCATGTTTCTAACAGGCATAAATTTTGACTTCAAGAGGTTTAAATTTAAAAAATTTTTCAGTTCATTGTTGTACAGATTTATGAGTTTATATTAAGGTATATCAATAATATATGCCATCGAAGCCAGTCAGCCTCATACTTTCAATTTGAAATACCATTTTCAGAAATAAATGCATATTTTATTACATGACACTATATAATGGTCATATAAATGAAACTATCTTCCCATTGAATAAAAAACAAAACTGGAAACAAAAGTAACCAAGGAAACATTTCTATCAGGGAGGTTTTTGGTTGTTTGTTTATTTGCTTTTTTACAGTTTTTAATGCTAACTTTAGTTTACTTTTGTGATACTTATCAGACAATTTTATTCTTTTTCTGGAGTACTGTTTCACCACTCAGTAGTGAAACAATGCCTCTTTAAAGTTAGTGCTAATTCTTAAATTTGACACAAGATGCTTCATTTTGAGGAAAGTATTATAAAAACAAAATAGAAAATTGCATCTTTGAAGTATATCTCCTTTTAGCTGTTTTCTTCATACGCTATGAATTTTACTTAAGGAAATGAAAAATTAAGATTGGAGTGCAATCCATCCCTGACTATTTCTATAGCAATTGGAAAGTTTATACACAGATGCAAATTATATTTGACAAAATAGGAAGTAACATTTCATTGGAAGCTATGTTCTGCAAACAGCACATGCTTTCTTGGAGTTTTGACAGAAAACCATTTTTTTTCCTATAAACATACAGATGTATTTAAGGGATAATTAGCAGAAAATTATTTACCTAAGTTTCTTGTTTAAGTATAATTTCAAATTCTTGGAAGCTGGATTTGATAATTAAGATTAATTAATTTCTTAGTAAGGGATGCTTTACCCTAAGAAACACTAACTAATGAATATAACTTGTAGACTCGAGAGGTAAACCTTCAATGTGAAGCTCCGTTAGCACATTCCAAATTATTTAGACGGAGGTTTCTAGTCAGAATAGTCTTTGAAAACTGCATTTCAAATGGTAGTTGACAATACAGTTTAAGATATCCCGCTTAGGAACATACATAGCAGGGAGGAGGTGCAATAAAGGGACAAGAACACCGTGTGTGGGATCAGGAGACCTGGTCCTGCTATTAAATGCCTTTCTTTTTCTCACCTGTAAAAATGAATGAATTGATCTCTAAGATTCCCTGGAGCTCTAAGTTCTATGACTACACAGCAGATAGTATAGAAATAATAAGAATAGTTGATACTTCTTTTGGCTGTAAGTTGAAGAGGAAACTAAAAAAGGGTTGTAAATTTTAAAACTTTGATTTTACCATGGGTGCTTCTTATTATAATTATTAGGTTCTTGCAGTACTGGAGTTGATTACATAAAACTGATTACTTGGGTTTAATTAATTAATTCCACAGCAAGAGATAATAAGAATTATCCCCACTCAGATAAATGAAAGTGGGTAAAGAAAATAGGGCCAAAGATAAAAAATAAATTATCAATTGTAAGAGAGATTTTTTGATGAACCAACTTCATAAATAAAGCTGCTATTCTTTGACTTGATTTGAACCTGGGGAAGCTAATGGTAGAAAGGATCTGCGTCATTGTCTGGTGTGAAAAGTGGACAAATTTGGATTTGTTTTTTAATGTGCTTGTTTAAGAGTCTGGTCATGATTTGTTTTGGGTGGAATTTTGTGACTTGAATAGAGTTGATGGTTATTGTAGTTGGTATAATTATAAATTGAACAATTCCTTCTTATAGGGAATACAAGAAAGTGTTTAGAGTATTTGTTTTGATGTGTACAACTTGTTCCTCTCTTTCCAGAATTAAAGACCTTACTCTCCCTGCAAAAACTTTTAATACTCTGTACTAATCTCTACTATTGTCTTTCTTCCTCTCTTATTATATTGCTCCAGCTGCGATGTCTCTCATCCTGTCACTTCTTTGGCACTGAGATACAATCTTTCTCTTAGAATAATTTGTTAGCCTTCTTATAAATTGTGTACCTGAACTCATATATGATTGGAGCCTCTTAATATGTAAAGCACTTGAAATGGAATGACCCTGGGTAAGAGTTCCCATCATGTCCCCTTACTGCATGTGGAGGTCTTATTTTTAAGCTCTTTGCAGTCTCTTTTATTAGGTTCCCTGGGTATAGTGAATGCTTAATAAATAATGATGAAGGTTTTAAAATGTCACTTTACAAATGAGAAGTCGGAAGGGTTTTGGCCTATGTGGATTAACAAGTCATCCAGTGAAGCAACCTTTATCCTCAGGATTCCCACAGAGTCTATCTAGTTAAACCTGAGATTTAACATCAGGTGAGTAGATAAGATGAGTGTATCTATCCAGCACAGGATGGGAGAAATAGATCTTTTCAAAAACAGTACAAGTGTTCATAAATGAAGGCATTGTAATTGTTAGTGGCAGGAAATAGAAATATGGGCATTATGATACCACTATGGAATGTTCATAATAAGTGTTAGTACACGGTGAAACCCCGTTTCTACTAAAAATACAAAAAATTAGCCGGGCGTGTTGGCGGGCGCCTGTAGTCCCAGCTACTTGGGAGGCTGAGGCAGGAGAATGGCATGAACCTGGGAGGCGGAGCTTGCAGTGAGCCGAGATCGCGCCACTGCACTCCAACCTGGGAGACAGAGCAAGACTCCGTCTCAAAAAAAAAAAAAAAAAAATAAGTGTTAGTAATTATTTGATTTACAAAACAAAAGGGGGAGTGGATATTGTGATGTTATTTAAGGATAACTCTGTCATGTGAGAAGTGGAAGCAGGGGAAAATAAACTGCAGGGCATTTTGCATTAAGTATAAAATTAAAATTAAAAAAAATATGGGCCAGGCGCGATGGCTCATGCCTGTAATCCCAGCACTTTGGGAGGCCGAGGCGGGCAGATCACGAGGTCAGGAGATTGAGACCATCCTGACGAACACGGGGAAACCCCGTCTCTACTAAAAAATACAAAAAATTAGCTGGGAGTGGTGGCGGGCGCCTGTAGTCCCAGCTACTCGGGAGGCTAAGGCAGGAGAATGGCATGAACCCGGGAGGCGGAGCTTGCAGTGAGCCGAGATGGCGCCACCACACTGTAGCCTTGGTGACAGAGCGAGACTCCATCTCAAAAAAAAAAAAAAAAAAAAAAAAAAAAAATGAATTCCCTATCTGTAAGGAAATCTGCTCTACACCATAATATAAGAGACAAGGGGCAGAAATATGTGCATGATCTTCAAAAAGAGCTTATAGCATATGGGGTCAGTTACGGATGGAGTGCTGTTGGGAAAAGAATAAAATAAACAGATGTCTTTATTTCAAGTTTGATTAAGATAATTACCACCAAGATAATGGAGTGCAATGGGGATTCTAAGGAGGAAGAGATTATATGTAGAGAGGGGGATTAGAAAAAAACTTTGCAGAGGATTTACAAGATGAATACATTTTAACAGATGAAAATAGAGGTAGAGGTGGCAGTATTTTCAATAAAGGAACCAGCTCTCTTTCATTCATTTGAAAACAAATTGTTAAGCATCTACCCTGCCTGAGGTAAAAAGTGGCTAAAATAAATAAACATGCTTTCTGAATTCCAGAAACTTTCTTTTCCTTTTTTTTTTTTAAAAAAAATTTTACTTTAAGTTCCAGGATGCAGTGCAGAATGTGCAGGTTTGTTACATAGGTATACCTGTGCCATGGTGGTTTGCTTTATCTATCAATCCATCATCTAGATTTTAAGCCCTGCATGCATTATCTATTTGTCCTAATGCTCTCCCTTCCCTTGCCCCCAGCCTGCCGACTGGCCCCAGTGTGTGTTGTTCCCCTCCCTGTGTCTATGTGTTCTCATTGTTCAACTCCCACTTACAGCGATAGTTGGTTTTCTGTTCCTCTGTTAGTTTGCTGAGGATGATGGCTTCTAGCTTCATCCATGTCCCTGCAAAGGACATGATCTCATTCCGTTTTATGGCTGCATAATATTCCATGTTGTATATGTACCACATTTCTTTATGCAGTCTATCATTGACAGGCATTTGAGTTGGTTCCAAACAAATGGAAAAAAATTCCATTTCCATTTGTTTGTGTCCTCTCTTATTCCCTTGAGCAGTGGTTTGTGGTTCTCCTTGAAAGGTCCTTCACATCCCTTGTTAACTGTATTCCTAGGTATTTTATTCTCTTTGTAGCAATTGTGAATGGGAGTTCATTCATGATTTGGCTCTCTGTTTGTCTGTTATTGGTGTATAGGAATGCTTGTAATTTTCACACACTGATTTTGTATCCTGAGACTTTGCTGAAGTTGCTCATCAGCTTAAGGAGTTTTTGGATTGAGACGATGGGGTTTTCTAAATATAGAATCCTGTTGTCTGCAAACAGAGACAATTTGACTTCCTCTCTTCCTATTTGAAACTCTTTCTTTCTTTCTCTTGCCTGATTGCCCTGGCCAGAACTTCCAATACTATGTTGAATAGGAGTGGTGAGAGAGGGCATCCTTGTCTTGTGCTGGTTTTCAAAGGGAATGCTTCCAGTTTTTGCCCATTCAGTATAATATTGGTTGTTGGTTTGTCATAAATAGCTCTTATTATTTTAAGATATGTTCCATCAATACCTAGTTTATTGAGAGTTTTTAACATGAAGGGCTGTTGAATTTTATTGAAGGCCTTTTCTGCATCTGTTGAGATGATCATGGGGTTTTTGTCATTGGTTCTGTTTATGTGATGGATTACATTTATTGATTTGCATATGTTGAACCAGCCTTCCATCCCAGGGATGAAGCTGACTTGAGCCTGGTGGATAAACTTTTTGATGTGCTGATGGATTCGGTTTGCCAGTATTTTATTGAGGATTTTCGCATCAATGTTCATCAGGGATATTGGCCTGAATTTTTCTTTTTTTTGTTGTGTCTCTGCCTGGTTTTGGTATTGGGATGTTTCTGGCCTCATAAAAGGAGTTAGGGAGGAGTCCCTCCTTTTCCATTGTTTGGAAGTTTCAGAAGAAATTGTACCAGCTCTTCTTTGTATCTCTGGTAGAATTCAGCTGTGAATCCGTCTGGTCCTGGGCTTTTTTGATTGGTAGTCTATTAATTACTGCCTCCATTTCAGAACTTGTTATTGGTCTATTCAGGGATTCGACTTCTTCCTGGTTTAGTCTTGGAAGGGTATATATGTCCAGGAATGTATTCATTTTTTCTAGATTTCCTAATTTATTTACATAGGGGTGTTTATAGTATTCTCTGATGGTAGTCTGTATTTCTGTGGGGTCAGTGGTGATATCCCCTTTATCATCTTTTATTGTGTCTATTTGGTTCTTCTCTCTCTTCTTTTTTATTAGTCTGGCTAGTGGTCTATTTTGTTAATCTTTTCAAAAAACCAACTCCTCTATTCATTGATTTTTTCAAGGGTTTTTCTTGTCTCTATCTCCTTCAGTTCTGATCTTAGTTATTTGTCTTCTTCTAGCTTTCAGATTTGTTTGCTCTTCCTTCTCTAGCTCTTTTAATTGTGATGTTAGGGTATTGATTTGAGATCTTTCTAGCTTTCTGATGTGGGCATTTAGTGCTATAAATTTGCCTTAACACTGCTTTACCTGGTCCCAGGGATTCTGGTACATTGTCTCTTCATTTTTACTGGTTTTAAAAATTCTTGATTTCTCCTTTAATTTCATTATTTATCCAGGAGTTATTCAGGAGAAGATTGCCACATTTCTATGTGGTTGTGTGGTTTTGAGTGAGTTTTTTAATCCTGAATTCTAATCTGGTTGCACTGTGGTCTGAGAGACTCTTATGATTTCTATCCTTTTGCATTTGCTGAGGACTGTTTTAATTCCAAGTATGTGGTCAATTTTAGAATAAGTGCTATGTGGCACTGAGAAATTTGGTTGATTTGGTGTGGAGAATTCTGTAGATGTCTGTTAGGTCCACTTGATCCAGAGCTGAGTTCAAGTCCTGAATATCCTTGTTAATTTTCTCTCTTGATCTGTCTAATATTGACAGTAGGGTGTTAAGGTCTCCCACTATTACTGTGTGGAAGTCTAAGTCTGTTTGTAGGTCTCTAAGAACTTATTTATGAATCTGGGTGCTCCTGTATTGGGGGGTGCATAAATATTTAGGATAGTTAGCTCTTCTTGTTGAATTGATCCCTTTATCAATATGTAATGCCCTTCTTTGTCTTTTTTGATCTTTGTTGGTTTAAAGTCTGTTTTGTGAGAGCCTAGGATTTCAACCCCTGCCTTTTTTTGCTTTCCATTTACTTGGTAAATATTCCTCCATCCCTTTATTTTGAGCTTATGTGTGTCTTTGCACGGAGATCGGTCTCCTAAATACAGCACACCAATGGGTCTTAACTCTTTATCCATTTTGCCAGTCTGTGTCTTTTAACTGGGGCATTTAGCCCACTTACATTTAAGATTAATATTGTTACGTGTGAATTTGATCCTGCCATCACGATGATAAATGAGGACTAGCCACTGCAAAAACACCAAAATATAAAGACCAATGACACTGTGAAGAAACTGCATCAACTAGTGTGCAAAATAACCAGATAGCATGATGATGACAGAAACTTTCAATCTAGGCAGATACACCCGATTGTCTTTCATGTTCCAAGAAATGTCCTGTCTGCTACTAGAGAGCTATGGTGTTATGGTGGTGTCACTTAGTAATCCCAGTGACAAAAATCCTTCCAATTCTCACCAACAAATTCTTCATAAGATGATTGGGAAATTCTCAGTATTTTGTTTTTCTAATACGCTCTGACACACTAGTTTTCCTCACAACCAATTACATTGCATTGGAATAGAGGTAATGGGAAGGAGGCCTTTTAAGTGTAGACCATTTACAAAAGTGTGAGCCATATGGATGTTCATTCTCTTCTGACTTCTCTGTCTTCTCAGTTCTCCTTTTTTTTTTTCCGTGGAGACCTTGTTTTCAGACCCATGGGGTCTGGTATCCTGCCATCTCTCAAGAAGTTTTAGTTTTTCTCACAAAAGAAGGTTTTAGCTGAACATTCTAGTGGTTTACAAATGCAAGACTCTGATATTCCTTCTATAATCAGGATGTGATGACTCCAAAGACAGGATGGAGGGGTGTTAGAAGGCTTCAGTTCTGTGTGTGAAGGTGTGACCTTTAATTACATTCACTTTTCCTCCCAGCTTCCTAGGAAGATAACATACTTTTTCAATCTCATCATCCTTTTTCTTCCCTTGAGAAAAACTAGTCTATTTTAATATATAAAAAGTATATTTCCCTTGTTGGTATGATTTTAGCCCTGCCCTTTGTGAAATAAGAGTCCTGTAAATATTGTGATGAGAGCATTGGACTCTTGGGTCTTTTTTATATTACGAAGAATCTCACCACTCTAGCTCTAATTGGTTCTTTCTTAGCCATCTGGGATAGGTGGTACCAGCTCTATTTAAGTGCTTTCTGATTCCAAATCTCTCTTAATAGAAGGGTATTTGTACTTGTGTGTATAAGTGCGTGTGATTATGGGGAGGTCAGCTTCTTTATGAAAACCGTAATATTGGGGAAGTATTAAAAGAAAGCTGGTGTGTCTTGGATTAGAAATGAACTTAATTATTAAAAGCCAAACTAGACATCTACTAAGAGGTTGTACAACATAAAATTATACAGTGTATGCATAGATTGCATAATATGGTTTCAGGGTAAAACCCAAGGGGTTAGTTAGCCATCACTTGTGAAAAGAAGTTCAGCTGCTGCCCAGGTTATAAATACATTTAATGCAAAAGAGTGTGGAGAGGAATTTTCCTGAAAAAGGAATTTTAAATGGTGTATCCTATATATAGTTCCACACCATTTTACTCCCCCGGGGAAGATGACATTTGTTTTAGGGAGGTAGATTTGAATAAATTTGCCTCTTTGGGCTGCTAATCAGTATGCAGAGTTTCAGCCAAGAAAAGCCAATTTCTCTCCTACAATTTTAACTCTCTTGGAAAGTGATGGGGTTTTTACTTCAATTGCTCAGGTAGCCCCCTTTCCCCTTTTGCCTGATGGTGAATAAATGCAAGCAATTCCTTATTAAAGGCACAGTCCTGTTATTTTTACCAGTGAGTTCCACAGCTAAGGGTGCTGGCTTTCTACCTGAGGTAAGGATGATGAGGTCTGATGCCACCCTGTGAATCTCTTGGCTCTCAGGTCTATCCACAGAGGTGCCTCTACTCTGCTCTGTCTCCATGACTTTTGTCAAGGGCTCCCCTTATTCTGCTATTGCTTTTCTGTCTCCAAGTGGCCTCTAAGACCACCTGCACATTTGGTGATTTGCTAGAAGGATTCACAGACTTCAATGTCTTACTTATAGTTAAGATTTACTATTGCAGTAGAGTAAGAATACATAGCAAGATCACTAAGGGAAAAAAGCAAAAACACATTTCTTAGGAAGCATCTGGGGAAATTCCTTTGCAGGCTTCCTGTGTTCCTTTCCTCCCATGAGGGGTCACACACAGCATATACCCTTCCTGTAGTAGTAAAAATGCAGACACACGTGTGCAATATGTCTGCCGAAGGAAGACTTTGTGACTCAACAAAGGTTTTCATGGGGGGCTGATCACAGAGGCACCTGTGCCCACCAAAATTCCAGGTTCTAATACGGGAAGCAGGTGTTCATCAAAAAATATATTTGTACAAACAGTCTAAGCAAGCTGGCACAGCAGTCGAATCTTAGCACTTAGTAAATATTTCAGAAACCAGGCTCCCAGACACCAGCCAAGGGCCAACCTTGAAAGAAAGACCTTCTAAAGATAGTAGCCTCAGGGCAGCTATATTAGCTTTTTTTCCTGCAAATTTTCCCATTTCCTTTATGATTGCTTTGGAGCAAAGTATCTAGATTTGAGTCCTGAAGACATATGTGATGTTTTCCCATTAACTTCCCTGGTTCTCAATTTCCTTTTCTGGACAATGGGTATAAAACCCAGCTGCCAGTGATTTGGCACAAACAATTTGGTTTAAAGCAATTTGGTAGGTTGGTTAGCATGACAATTTTATCTAAAAGGAATACCTTTCTAAAATTTTGTTGGAAAAGTTTATGCCAAAGTGCTTTGTAAACTACAAATTAAAATGCTCTACAAAATATTATTTATTATTCCTAATCTGTTGGCTCCAAGCGTTGTAGACCATGGCCTCCTTTACGCACTTCCCAGCTCTTGTGTGTGCTCTGGGCACTAGGATACTCTGGGTGGGACAGAGGTACTTCTGCAGAAATAATGTGATGTGATCTTTGTAGGGACATCAATGCCAGTTGTGCCTCACCTGTCTCACTTTAGAAATTACAAAGGAAGCATCTGATCTCAGTAATATACAGAGAAGTTAGATGCACAGATTCTAAATCCAGATAGCCTCAGCGTGAATCCCAATTTTTCCACTTACTGGCTTTATCTTGGGCAAATGACTTACTCTCTGGGTCTCAGCTTCTTTATCTGTAAGAGGAGACAAAAGCAGCAATATCATGTGTTGTTCAGGAAATTAAATGACTGGCACCTGGGAAATGCCACATACATTTTTTCTATTTTTATGATTAACTTTATTGATATATTTGAAACATTGTGTTGTATAATAGAAAGAAAATGGACCTTTGAATCAGGTAGATGTGGATTTCAACACTGGCTCATTGCCTTATTATCTGTATAATTTTGGGAAAATTATTCAACCTCTTTGAACTCTTTTTTCCCTGGATAAGAAAATGGGGATAATATTTATCTGGCAGTGTTTGTATCACGAGTAAAGGCCTTGAGACTGGAAGTATCTTGGCATATTTGAAGAACAGTAAAAAGCTCAGGGTGGCAGGAAAGTGGTCAATGAAGGGAGAAGGATGGGGATCAGAGAGACAGGCAGGGACAGGTCAGTTGGGGCCTTGTTACTTAGGGAGAAACGTTGAATGTTCTTCTGAGTTGAGAGAAGTCTTTGCAGAATAAGCAGGAAAGATATATTCGGATTTACACTTAAAAATTAAATCCAGTAGCAGGGCATAGAGTAAGCAGGAAAGATATATTCTGATTTACACTTAAAAATTCAATCCAAAGCAGGGCATATCAGGGAGAGCAGGTATGCATCTCTTATATTTTATAATGTAGCTACTCAAAAATATAAAATCTTATAAGGTACTTGTATTTGTGGCTCACATTATGTTTTGATTGGACATTACTAGTCTAGGATGTTTGTTAAAACAGAAAGTCATAATATTCCATTCACAGACTTTGTAACCACCCAAAGGGTTCACCTTGCCTGCTGCCTAAACAGAGCCAATTTATTTAGATTGCGTCTCTTTCAGAAGGTGAGACAAATGGTGATGGTGGCTAGCAGTGGGTGGTAGAAATTAAGATGCTAAAACTGTATGATTACAAATATATTAGTTTGACCGGTATTATTTACTTTAGCTGGTAATTATTACTAATACTGTTAGCATAAAATAACTTTCATTTCACTGAGGGCAACACAAATGCAAGTTAACTTTTGCCAAACTAATATTTTTGAAGAAATCCTTTGGTATTTTTGAAAGGGAAATAATCATAAAGGAGAAATTTTATGAAGTGGCCTTATTTATTCTCCTCACAGCTATATGGGAGTGAAGCTTATTACTTTTGTGATTTCTCATATTTCCTCATTATAAAATCCCCAAACGACTTAGAAGAGGAATGAGTGTAAACATTTTGGGCATCATGTGTGCGGTGATGATTCTGAAAATGTTTCATCAACTTGTCTTGGCTGGTTATAGAGTTTTCCTTCAGGACGTCTGCATCCTGGCCCTCTAATGGGGTGTTGAATTTCCCCAGAGTAGGTGTGAAAGCTCAGCTGTCAGGGCGGTTATGGTGTTTTATGCAGGTTGTTCCTTACCCTCCTGTTTAGATGTTTTTCTTTTGTCAGCATTTGATTGGATTCTTTCATCTGTGATTCAATGTCTGTATTAAACTCTATTTGCTTCTCTGCTCCTCCTCAAGACTTTATTATGTGGAAAAAAAAGCCTATGTCCTTTAGTGCTGATTTTCTGGTCTTTTAGGGAGGCAGTCTCTAGCAATCCTGCAAATAAAGAATATTTAGGGTTGATTAACATGTGCTGGATCACTGAAGAAAGAGTTGGCCAGAAAAATGGTTCATGATGTTTGCCATATAAGAATAAAGTTCAAGAGAACCTTCAAGCACCCAAACAGGTCACTTGGGTAATAATAGAAAATTACTCTTTAATGTCACATATTTACCTGAAGGCAGGAAACTGTGGAAGCACACAGGAAACTGTGGAAATACACATGCATGAACTTCACTTCAGAAAAGGCTTAGGGTGTGGTGGACTGAAATCATCTTTCTTTGTGAGACAACGAATTCCTTTCTAGTCAAAGGGAGAAGATGCAGAGCTTTTTCTTTTCTTTTTTTCTTTTCTTTGAGGGGGACTGCTGCAAACTAAAGCCTGGTTCTTGCTCTGCCAACTCCTTGAAATACATTTGGCAAGTCAGTTCTATGGGTCTCACTTGTAAAATAAAAATTTGGATCAAAAGATTTTTAAGTTCTCTCCCATCATAAATGACCCTTGAGATGGGCTGATGGTTTTTCTTTTACTATTTATATAAATATCTCCAGATTATCCTGAATTTAATTATTATTTTTTAAATAACTCACTCAAAGGATAATTTTTATCCATTGTTGACTTAAAATCTGTTAGAAGGCTTAAATGTTTTCTGTGTAGAAACTAATTTTAATGAACACTATAAAAGTGCTAGTTTGATATAATAAGACCATTTCCACATCTCCAGAGTGGTCCAGAGTAATAATATTTTACTGAGTTATATTAAAATTTTCAAAGTAATCTTTAATATGAATGTTTTCACCAGATTATTTTGTTGTAAGAGTCAACATTTTGGAAATGTTTCTTTAAAACTACAACAGTGGCATCTGATAGGGCCTGTTTGCTGTTCACCAGTATTTTATAAACATCTAATTTTATCTACCCCCAAATTTGTAAGTATTGCTAATTTGTTTTTCAGAAGAGGCAACTGAAGCAGACAGTTGAAGCATTTTTCTTAAAATGTTGTTTTCAACTATTGAACTAAGTTCAACCCAATACAAATTTACTGTATATGGTGCCAAACATGGTGCTAGATGAAAGGCAGAAAAGAAGAACAAGATGGTCTTAGGACACAAGGGACTTCCAATGTGGAAGAAGTAGTTGAATATACAGAATTCATCCTCCTGCTTCTGCTGTGTATAATTCATAACACCTATTTTATTACATATTTATTTTTTATTCTACATCTCTCTTTCCAATAGATTATGAACTTGATGAAAGCATAAAGCATGTGTTTTGTTGTTGTTGTTATTCACTCCTTTATATCTAAATCCTTGAACAATGCTGGTTACATAGTAGGCACTCAAAATATGTAAATTGAGTGAATAAATGAATTAATGAACCATGTATAGTATGGGGCATATTGAAAATTGATACAAAGATTTTCAAGGAAGACACTGTGGGACACAGTACAAAGAGAGATTAATTTTGACACATCTTGTAGACTTCCTGAAGGTGGAGACATTTGAATTGGATTAAAAGAATGGGCAGGGTTTCATTTGGGTTTTTGAGAGCGTTCTTCCAGGAGGAGCAAATGAGAAAAGGAAAAGGCAGGTGTGAGAACGTGCAGGGCATATTGAGAGTAATTGTAATAGCAGTTAACCAGAAGTGAGCATTTTTTTTCTTCACTAGATGTTGTTCTTAGACTGTGTTATTTGCATTGTATCATTTGATCTTCAGAACCACATGGAGGAGTTGCTGGTTCATCATGTTCCTGATTGGGGAATGATAAGCTTGTATAAGGTGGAAAGTAGGTAGAAATAAAAATGTCAGTAGTAGTTTATATTTTGGAACATCTTTCATGCCAGAGTAAGGAAGGTGTACTTCTTCCTGAAGAACATGAAGAACCATTTGTATTAAGACTGACTTCTTCAAATCTATGGCTGAGGAAAATGAGTTTGATGTTGGGGGTGATGGATAACCTAGAAGTTGAAGAAACTGCTAGCAGGTAGATCTGTTTCACTAATTCAGGAAAGATAATGAAGATGTGACTACTCCAAAAAAGATGGAAAGGAGAGAGGCGGTATTTGAGGCACATCGCGGCCTTAGAATTAACAGAAGGATAAGAAAACAACCATAACTCTGAGATTTTAACACTGAGTGATCCCTGGATGCTATCAGAATTGGAAATACCTGAGAATAATCAGATTTTTTAACAAATTTAACTTTATATTTGGCCATTTTGGATATGACATGCCTTTCAGATTGTTGAGATGATGCTAGAATCACCAGGTATTGAAACTACTGAAGTTATACAGGATTACAAAAGTTATTTCATCATTTAGTGCCTTCATTTTACATCTGAAGAAACTAAAGCCCAGAAGGTAAGTGTTCTCATCTATAATTACATGTTTAGTCAGTGTCAGAGGCAGACATTTGAAAGTATAGATTTGGAACTTAAGAAAGGATTTAGAAATATGAATGTTGATATACAATATAAATGAGTCTTGAATCCTGACAAGTGTTACAGAGACTGGCATGTTATTTCTCAGATATTACAGAGTACATAACAATATTTGATTAAAAAGACTTCCTGCCGTGCTTATAGGGGCAGAGTTGAAGAGATGGGGCTGGGAAAGTGTTTGCCCAATATAATTTTAGCAAGAATAAAAAAGGAAAACCAACAATTCAAACTTCATAACAGCATCCCGTTTTGTATACTAGCAGTTGTAATTTTGTGCTTAAGTGAAATTCTAATGTAATGAAGCAATTTCGATGTTCTGTATGGTTCATTAAAGCATAATTCTACTACTTCTATGAATCCTTGTGCTGTTGCCCAAAGCAAGTTAATTTCTGTGGAAACACAATCCTCACTGATGTTTCTTAGAGGTACTTTGTATTACATAAGGCAAGACATTTAACAAGTCAAATAAACTGTTAAATACAATACAATTTCAGTTCAACACAGTTGTTTAAGATGCTTCTGTTAGAACTCTGTCCGATTCCATGCTCTGCCCTGCATACAAAGAAATGTTCTCTTTAGCTCCCCTTGCCTTTATTAAGCAGAATCTCCCTTTGGAAGTGCGGGGTCATCTAGAAAAGTGGTTCCTGGGTGGTAATAGCCAATCAGCAACCCTGAAAATACGTAGGTAATAGTTGTCAGAGCAGGGCAAAAAGGCATTTTACTTCCCAACACTTGAACACTGATGGTAGGCCCATGAATCATGACTGAACATTAAAACTTATACCTTCTATTGAATTACATGTTTTTATCCATTGATCAACCTCTCTTCATAACCTGCTCCCACCCATACACCCGTCTCAGCCTCTAGTAGTGTTATCCTAATCTCTACATCCAAGAGATCAACTTTTTAGCCCCCACATATTAGTAAGAACATTCAATATTAGTCTTTCTGTGCCTGACTTATTTCTCTTAACATAGTGACCTCCCGGTTTCATCCATGTTGCTGCAAATAACATGATTTGATTCTTTTTATGACTGAATCCATTGTGTATACATACACCACATTTTCTTTATCCATTTATCAGTTGATGGACACTTAGGTTGATTCCATCTTTGCTATTGTGAATAGTGCTACAAGAAACATGTTAGTTGTAAATACCCAGTAGTGGGATTGCTGAATCATATGTTAGTTCTAATTTTTTTTTCTTTTTTTTTTGGTGACAGGATTCCTGTCACCCAGGCTGGACTGCAGTGGCACAGTTAGGGCTAACTGCAGCCTTGACCTCCTGGGCTCAAGCGATCCTTGCCCCTCAGCCTCCCAAGCAGCCAAGACTATAAGTGCATGACACCACGCCTGGCTAATATTTCTAGAGACAGGGTTCAATTCTGTTGCCCAGGCTGGTCTCAAACTCCTGGGCTCAGGTAATCATCATGCCTTGGCCTCCCAAAATGCTGAGATTACAGGCATGAGCCACTGTGCCTGGCCTATGTTTAGTTTTTTGAGAAATCTCTATACTGTTTTCCATAGTGGCTGTATTAATTTACATTTCCATCAAAAGTATATAGGTGTTCCCTTTTCTCTGCATCTCACCAGGATCTATTACTTTTGTTTGTTTGTTGTTTTGAGACGGAGTCTCGCTGTGTCACCAAGCTGGAGTGCAGTGGCGTGAACTCGGCTCTGTGCAACCTCCACCTCCCAGGTTCAAGCTCTCCTGCCTCAGCCTCCTGAGTAGGCTGGGACTACAGGCACACACCACCATGCCTGGCTAATTTTTCTATTTTTAGTAGAGATGGGATTTCACCATGTTGGCCAGGATGGTCTTGATCTCTTGACCCCATGATCCGCCTGCCTCAAGTGCTGGGATTACAGGCAGGGTAAGAGGATATCTCATTGTGGTTTTGATTTGCATTTCCCTGATGAGTAGTGATGTTGAGCATTTTTAAATATACCTTTACCCATTTGCATGTCATGTTTTGAGAAATATCTATTCAGTAGTCCTTTGCCTACCTTTTTTTTCTTTTTTATTATGCTTTAAGTTCTAGGGTACATGTGCAGAATGTGCAGTTTTGTTACATAGGTATACTTTGCCTACTTTTTAATGGGATTATTTGTTTTTTCTCAATGAGTTGAGTTCTTTGTATATTCTGTATATCAGTCCCTTGTAGATTAATAGTTTACAAATATTTTCTTCCATTCAGCAGGTTTTCTCTTCACTCTGTTCATTGTTTCCTTTGCTGTGCAGAAACTTATGTCTCTTTCTGTTTTTGTTTTCTGTGCTTTTGAGGTCTTGACCATAAAATCTTTGCCTATAGCAATGTCCTGAAGTGTTTTTCCTGTTTTCTTCTAGTAGTATTGTAGTTTCTGATCTTAAGTTTAAGTCTTTACTCTATCTTGAGTTGATTTTTGTATATTGTGAGAGATCAGAGTTCAGTTTTTTTCTTCTGCAAATTAATATCCATTTTTCCCACACCATTTATTGATGAAGGTGTCTTTCATCAATGTCTATTTTTGGTGCCTTTGTCAAAAATCAGTCGGCTGTAAATTCGTGAATTTATTTCTGGTTCTCTATTTTGTTTCATTGACCTATGTGTCTGTTTTTATACCAATACCATGTTGTTTCAGTTACTATAGCCTTATAGTATATTTTGAAGTCAGCTAGTATGATTCCTCCAGCTATTTTTTTTTTTTTTTTTTTTTTTTTACTTAGTGTTGCTTTGGTTATTCTCGCTCTTTTTTGGTTTTATACAAATTTTAGAATTTGTTTTTACTTCTGTGAAAAGTGACATTGATATTTTAATAGGTATTGTATTCAATCTTAGGTTGCTCTGGGTAATATGGTCACTTTAATGATTCTAATTCTTCAAATCTATGAGTATAGGCTGTGTTTTATACTTCTTGAGTCCTCTTCAATTTCTTTCATGAGAATTTTGCAGTTTTTCTTGTAGAGATCTTTCACTTCCTTGTTTAAATTTGTTTGTAGATGTAAATATTTATTTTTTGTAGCTACTTTAAATGGGATTGTTTTCTTGATTTCTTTCTCAGCTAGTTCATTATTGGCGTACTTATTTTGGTACATTGATTTTTGTATCTTGCAACTATATTGAATTTGTCAGATGTAAGAGTTTTTTAGTGGAATCTTTAGGTTTTCCTACTATAAGATCATATCATCAGCAAAGAGTGACAATTTGACTTGCTCTTTTCCAATCTGGATGTTTTTTATTTTTCTCTTGCTTGATTGCTCTGACTAGGACTTCCAGTAGCATGTCGAATAGAAGTGGTGAAAGTGAGTATTCTTGTCTTGTTCCAGTTCTTAGAGGACAGGCTTTCAGCTTTTCCCCATTCAGCAGGATGTCAGCTATAGATTTGCCATATATTGTATTTATTATGCTGAGGTATGTTCCTTCTATGCCTAGTTTGTTGAGAGTTTTAATTATGAAGGAGCGTCCAATTTTAACAAATGCTTTTCTGTATCTATTGAGATAATCATATGGTGTTTCTTCTTCATTCTACTGATGCAGTGTATTACATTTGTTGATTTGCATTTGTTGAATCATCTTTTCATCACTGGGATAGAGTCCACTTGATCATGGTGTATTACTTTCTTGATGTGGTCTTGGAATTGGTTTGCTAGTATTTTGTTGAGAATTTTTGCATCTGTGTCCATCAAGAATATTGGCCTGTAGTTTTCTTTTGTTATGTCCTTGTCTGGTTTTGCTATTAGGGTAATGCTGGCTTGAGAGAATGAGTTGGGGAGACTTTCTTCCTTTTATTTATTATTATTATTATTATTATTATTTTTGGAATAGTTTGAAGGAAATTGATGTTAGTTCTTCTTTGAAAGTTTGGTATAATTCAGCAGCGAAGCCATCTGGGTCTGAACTTTTCTTTGTTGGGACTTTTTATTTCTGATTCAATACCATTATTTGTTATTTGTCTGTTCAGATTTTCTATATTTTTGTGATTCAGTTTTGGTAGGTTGTATGTCTCCAGGAATTTATCAATTTCCTGTAGATTTTCCAGTGTGTTAGTATATATTGGCTTACAATAGTCTCTGATGATCTCTTGCATTTCTGTGGTATCAGTTGTAATGTCGCCTTTTCCTTTCTGATTTTGTTTATTGGGGTTTTATTTTTTTTTCTTGGTTAGTCTAGCAGCAAGTGGTTTATCTATCTACAATTTTGTCTATCTTTCAAAGAAACCAACTTTTTGTTTCATTGAATTTTTGAGTTTTTTTTAAGTCTCTATTTCATTTATTTCTGCTCTGATATTTATTATTATTTCTTCCTCCTTCTACTAATTTTGTGTTTGATTTATTCTTACATTTTTAGTCCCTAAGGTGCATCACTATGTATTTTGAATCTTTTTAATTTTTTGATTTAGGCATTTCTTGCTGTAAATGTCCCTCTTAACACTGCTTTTGCTGTATCCCATACATTTTGTTAGGTTATGTTTTTACTTATTGATTTGTTTCAAGAAATTTTTTGATTTCCTCCTTAATTCTTCCTTGACCCAATGATCATTCAGGAGCATATTGTTTAATTTTTCTGTATTTGTTCAGTTTCTAAAGTTCCTCTCATTATTGGTTGCTACTTTTATTTCATTGTTGTCTGAGAAGATACTTGATATTATTTTGATTTTTTAAAATTCGTTGAGACTTGTTTTGTTTTCTAATATACGATCTATCCTGGAGAGTGTACCATTTGCTGATAAGAATGTGTATTCTATAGTTGTTTGATAAAATGTTCTGTAAATGTTTGTTAAGTCTATTTGGTCTAATATGCAGTTTAAAACCAATATTTTTAAGTTAATTTTTCTATCTAGGTGATCTGTCTAATGCTGAGAGTAGGGTGTTGAAGTCCCCAGTATTATTGTATTGGGGTCTATCTCTCTCTTTAGAGCTAATAATATTTGCTTCATATATTTGGGTGCTCCAGTGTTGGGTGTATATATGTTTAGAATTCTTATAACCTCTTGCTGAATTGATCCATTTATCATTATAAGATGAACTTCCTTGTCTCTTTTTTAAAAGTCTATTTTATCTGATATAAATATAGCTATTCCTGTTCACTTTTGGTTTTGATTTCCATGAACCATATTTTTCCATCCCTTTACTTTCAGCCAATAGGTGTCTTTATAGGTGAGGTGAATTTCTTGCAGAAAACATATAGTTGGATCATTTTTAAAAAAATTCATTCAGCCTGTCTATATCTTTTCAGTAGAAAGTTTAATCAGTTTATTTTTAAGGTTATTATTGATATGCAAGGGCTTTTTCCAATCATTTTATTAATGGTTCCCATTTGTCTTCTATATTGTTTCTTTCTTTCTCTCTTATTATTTATTATTGTGGTTTGGTGATTTTCTGTAGTGGTAACATTGAGTCTTTTTTCTTTCTTTTTTGTGTGTTTGCTCTCCCAGTGCTTTTTATATTTTTGTGTTTTCATGATGGTTGATATCATTCTTTTGCTTTTGGGTATAAGACTTCCGTAAGCATTTTTGTTTTTTTTTTGAGATGTTGTCTAACTTTGTCACCCAAGCTTGAGTGCAGTGGTGCAGTCATGGTTCACCACAACCTATGCCTCCAGGTTTCAAGGGATCCTCCTGCCTCAGCCTCCAGAGTAGCTGGGACTACAGGCATGCAACACCATGACCGGCTAATTTTTGCGTTTTTTAGTAGAGATGGGATTTCACCATGTTGGCCAGGCTGGTCTTGAACTCCTAAGATCAAGTGATCCTCCATTCCTGGCCTTCCAACGTGCTGGGATAACAGGCGTGAGCCACTGAACCCAGCTTCCCTTAAGCATTTCTTGTAGTCTAATCTAGTGGGTTATTCATTCAGTTTTACTTGTCTGGGAAGAACTTTATTTCTTCTTCCTTTAGGAAGGGTAATTTTGCTGGGTATAGTATCCTTGCATAGCAGATTTTTTCTTTTAGCATTTTGAATATATCAATATATCACCTCATTTTCTCCAAGACTATAAAGATTCTGCTGATAAATTTACTGTTAGTCTGATGGGAGTTCCTTTATAAATAACTGGATACTTTTCTCTTTCTGATTTTAGAATTCATTCTTCGTCTTTGACTTCTAATAGTCTGACTATAGTATGTCATGCAGCAGGCCTTTTTGAATTCCATCTATTTGAAGATTTTTTGGCCTCCTTTATTTGGATGTCTAAATCTCTTGCTGGAGTTGGGATGTTTTCATTTATTTTTTGTTAAGTAGGTTTTTAACACTTTTATTTTCTTTTTGCTTTCTGGGAGACTGAAAATTTGAATATTTTGTCATTTTATGGTGTTCATATGTCATGTAGGCTTTGCTCATTCTTTTTTATTCTTTTTTTCCTTTATTTTTGTCTAACTGGGTTATTTCAAAGACTTGTCTTCAAGTTTTGACATTCTTTTTTCTGCTTGATCTAGTCTAGTGTTGATGGTTTTGAATGTATTTTGCATTTCAATCAATGAATTATTCAATCCATAATTTCTTTTTGTTCTTTTTTGATGATACCCATGTATTTGATAAATTTCTTATTTATATCTTGAATTGTTTTTCTGATTTCTTTGTGTTGTTTTCCAGTATTTTCTTGTGTCTCACTGAATTTTTAAAAATCAGTATTTTGAATTCTTTTTCTGGGATTTTGTAAATTTGTTTTTGATTTGGATCTGTTGCTGGAGGATTATTGTGTTCCTTTGATGGTATTATATTTTCTTGCTTTTTATTATTTCCCATGTTCTTCCGTTGATAATCTGTGCATCTGGTGTAACAATTGTTTCTGTAAATTTTTTGAATTTGATTTCATAAGGGAAGACGTTTTTCCTGAAGGTATATCTATGATGTTGGTTGGATAAGGCACTTTGGCTTTGATTTTGGGTCTGTGCAGTAGGGTTGGCTCTATATGCTTTCTTTGGTTGTAAACTCCATCAATGCTGCCTATGATTCCCTAGGTGGCTTAGGTGCAGTTGTTTGTGGAGGCTATGGTGAGGTTTTGCTGGGGCCTGAGACATCAGGTAGGCCAGTCTTCAGTTCCCAGTGGTGGCAGCAGGGGGCTGAGCATGCCTGTCCTTGGGCCCCAGAGTGGCATATGTTGGTTATCAGCATTAGTGGGTCTAGACATGCTGATTCTTGGGCCTCTAGGTGGCTTGCTTAGGCCCCAGAAATGGCAGTGGTGGGGCACGTGGGTGGGCTGACTCTTTAGCTCCTGGCCAACAGGTGTGGCATGGGCAATGACATTAGCAGTGGTGAGACAACCTTCTGGGACCCAAGCAGTCTGCACTGGTTTTGGCTGTGGCTGTGACAGGCTGGGTGGGCCAGTCAGTCCCCAGGTGGCACATATAGGTGGGTACCAACTATGATGGCACTAGCAAGTTGAATGGGTCTGACCTCAGATCCCCAGAAGAGTGCTCAGGTGCCAATGATAGTGAATTGGTTGCATGACTCCAAACCCCTAGATAGCATGCTCTGGTACTGGAGACAATGGAGCCAGGCTAGGTGGTCCTGCCCTGAAGCCCTCCTGTGATATATGTAGGTAAAGGGGTTGTAAGCATGGGGAAGAGTAATCCCCAGACTGCTTGTGGAATGCTCCAGTGCCCTGCTTCTGGAGAGGGTAGGGTTGCTTTCAGCAGGAGCAGTTGTAGGTAGGCAACTTGGGCGGCATGTACTTTGCTCATATCTCAGCCCCATAGCAGCCTACAGTGGTGGCTGTTGTGGGTAGTTGAATTTGTCCCCAGGGCATGTGGAAAGTCACAGCTGCTTCTCTGCTAGTGGGGCAGAGTCACTGCTAGTGGGTCCCAACTCTGCCCGGGTAGCAGCTGCTGTGGGCAGGCAATGTTGATGGGGCTCCAGGGATATAGAGATGGAGAGGGTTTGGGGCTCCAAGGTAATATAGTCTGATGGAGGTTGGAGTCTCAAATGGTGCCCTGGTGCAGCTATTTAGGATTCGTGGGTTTGTGGGACTCAGCATGAGCTCCCTCTCTGGAGCAATGTCATTACATGGAGTCCAGGCAGCTCCCTGTTAGTTTTGGGGCCTGTGAGGGTTGAGGGGCTCTCTCATGGCTCAAATTGTAGTGGAAATGTGGACTGCTGGAGGTCTCTTTCTCACTTAACCTTCCTAACATTAGGAAGTCTCTCCAGGCTCTCCACCAATGCTGGTTGAGCAGGCTGCCTTGCTCGCCTCTCCTTTCCTGCTTTGGGTGCTTCCTGTCACTTCGGTGTTGAATTCCAGTGTTCTCTCTTAGATGATCTATTCACAGTGTGCTTATCTACTCACTATTTTGTTTCCCTTCCATGGAAGAGGTGAGTGTCAGATGCATCTAGTCAGCCATCTTGAAGGTCCTCATGAATTCTGAAGAAATTGAAATAATGATTTGGTAATATCTGTAAAAGAAAGAATTGTTGAATTCTGACATAATTATGCAAGTAAATGTAGACTTCCTTCTCAGAAGATTTTGAAGAGAATGGCAGACCAGTGTCTAGAATTGTATACATGTACCCTTGCTTAAGGATGACTTAAAGAGGCAATCATTCTCTAGATTTTTTAAATCCAAAATTAAATAATAGTTTTATAAAATAATTTTGTAGCTAATTTTATTATGTTTTTACTGAAATTCTGAATTGAGGTCTTTCTGGACTTTCCCTACATGAATAAATAAGTTTTAAAATTGTATAAAACTGCACTATAAAAACTTAATATACCCTATATATACTAGGGAATTGTTGCAAATGCTTATCCAGACTTTTAGTATGATAGAGTTTTCATATAACTCGATCAATTATACATTTGAAAGAAGTTTTATATTTTTAAAACAATGTTTCTCACATGATTTTGTTTGAGTTACATAGTAATGCTAGGATTTTCCCCAGGAAGATGGTGACTGTATCAGTTATCTATCACTGTACTATTGTTGGATAACAAGTAGTCACAACAGTTTCATAGCAAATAACAATAGCCATTTCTGGCTCATGCATCTAGGGCCAGCAACTAGGCAGCTGTGCTGATTTTAACGGGGCTCCTCTTGCTCAACCCAGCTGGGTGTTGGCTGGCTGTGGCTGAGACTAGGATGAGACAAATTGGGTGACTGGGCTCTGCGCCACATATTTGTCAACCTGTGGCAGGTCAGCCTGGGCATGTTCTCAGAGTGATGACAGGGTTGCTAGAGAGCACGCAGAAGCATGCTAGGTCTGTAGCCACCTGGACTCAGAGTTGGCACATCACGGCTTCTGTGTCATTCCATTGGCAAAATCAGGTTGCATAGCTCCACTCAGAGGCATCTTGGAAAGGTACCACCAGGACAAATGGCTTGGATTCAGGAAGGAGTAAAGAATTTGGGTCAATTTTGCAGTCTATCACAGTGATCATAACTCCCTGGCTTCTCTTGTAGAGATGAGGCTCAAATAGGATAAGGAACTTTCTGTTAGAATAAAGTTTAAAAGAATCCCACACTTTAAAATTCTACTTCAAAAATTTTTCCTCTTTTTCTAGTTGTACTTTGAAGGATCCAGGCATCCAATGGACAAATAAGCCTGGTGTTCGTTTTAATTTTAAATAACAAATATTGCCTTAGTAATTTGCCCATGTGAAAAGTATTTTCACATGCACTGAAATCACCTGAGATCATTCCTGTAACTCTCTGAGCTAATATTATTGTTGATATTATTTTATAAATGAGGAAATTGAGGATGATAAATGATGTGTGAGAGTTCTTGTTTAAGTCATTTTGATCCTCCGTATTTCACAAAAAGTAAAATAAGTAAATTTATCTGCAAAGTGTTAGAAAATGAATGAAAGTATATGAAGGAGTTTTAACAATTCAGCCTTGGTGAACCTAGAAGACACAGTGTTGCATAGAAAATAACCTCAGTTGCAACATTTAGGCTAAATTCCTAGTTTAATCCACTCTTTTCTGACTATTTGAAATGAACTCTGGGAAATATTTTATTTTTTGCCAATTGCATTTATTATTATTTTTTGATGGCTCATAATGTGCCCCTTTCTTCAGAGTAAAAATTCTATTATGGTGATTGAACGCTTGCTTATCCAGACTGAGATGATATGAGAACACAAAAGATGAAATCTGCTGCCAATCTGAGATTTAAAAAAGGAAATTTTGAGGTGTAGAAGGTCCTGTAGTTGTGTAGGGGCCAAGGAAAAAGTCCCCCTTTGCCCTCTGAAGTTCTTTAAAAATCAACTGACAAAAGGAAGATTCATAAGAAAATAAGCATATGAAATTTATTAATGTGCATGTTTGTGCATGGGAGCCATACAAAATATAAAAACTCAAAAAAAGGCCCAGATGGTTGATGATTTTATACCATTTTGAGGAATGGGGGCTTGGAGTGTGTCAAGAAAGGTTGTGAGAGGGAGAGAGGAGGAGAGACATGGCTAGCAAAGGCGGTCTTGTTATGTAGATGAAACCTCACAGATAACTTTTCTGAGAAAGAATAGATGGTAGCCTGTGGTCAGTTAATCTTTCCTAGATTTGGACAAGTGAGAGGCTTCAGAGAAAGCCTGGCTGTTTATTTTGCTAATGTAGACTTTTCTCTACATATGCAAATCTCCTCCACAAAAGGCAGCTTTGCAGGGTGATTCCTGTCTGCAGTCCCTCTGAATAGCTGTCTCAAAATATGTAAAACAATAATATTTTGTGGTGAAATACTTTTGATTTTCTTTACTGGTGAGGGCCATATTCATCTGAATGGAGTTTTTTTTTTTTTTTTCTTAATCTCTTGTATCATTGGACACACAATTTAACATTTCTGACAGTGCCTGTGGGTATGACAGTAAAGTAAAACTAGATAAAAATTTGAAGCAAATATACCTAATAGACTGATTATTTTTCTCTTCTAGGTCTTGAGTTTAGGCATAATAACTTCTATAAATTTCAATGAATGGCATCAAAGAGTTAATGAGGTCATTTCCATAATTATTCATCTTCCTAAAGTGAAAAGAAGCAGGAAGCCACTTCAATTGTCAAAATTAACTGTGATATCAATCAAAAGCTCATAGATTTTGAGATAATTCTGTATTTAAAGTCAATTTAGTTTCCACAGGGGGACTCTAACCTGCCTAGGAGGCTTAATTAGGCTAACTGCCTGAAAAACAGCATAAAACAGATGGGTGGGTTCTCATTCAAAACCAGTTTTATGAGCATTCTCATAGCTCTTACAGAAAATGAATGAACTTTCTGATATCTTCAACTAAGCCTGTGCTTAGTAATTCCATAAGGGGAATGGAAGCGAGTTGGAAGGAATTGATCTTTTTAAAGTGGTCTTTATATTATGTTTTGCTGTTTTTATATCATGATTCCAGATACATCATGAACTCTGAGAGCCCAGGAGAGACAGAATACATTCAGGAGGTGTTTTTAAAGCTTCAGATCAAAACAGAGACTTTTAATATCCCAAGGGAATGCCACTTTGTCCTTGTACCTCCTGAAAAATTCAATAAATCAAATATTTATTAAGCATATTTTATATAAAATTCTAGAGAATGCAGAGATAAATAAGATACAATTTTTATCCTCAGGAATCTTAATGTGAGTGATAGATACATACACAGTCAATTATAATAAATATTAGACTGTAGTGAACACTAAAGATATAAATAAACATAAATAAAAGCATAAAGTAAGGAGTGACTAATTCTGTCTGATGTGATCAGTGAGGGTTTCCCTGAACAGTCTCCTTTGTAGCAGTTGTGTTTTGTGGACACACTGCAGAAACAGGACAGACCAACCCAAAACATGGGTCGGAGGTCAAGACTAATGATGCCACACGCATACAGAGGGTATAAAACGGTTTATCACTTACATATCGAGGCTTTTTGGGAGAGCAGAGCAGGCTTTCTGAGCTATTCAGAATATGGCTTGTGACAGCAAGGACAAGAGACTAGCTTGGGGTTTTATGGTGGGGAGGGGATAGGACCAGACTGAGGGTCCCTGAGCTTGTGCATGGTCAGGAACTTACTCGGTTTGGATTTCCTGCCAGCACCAAGGAGGGAGCACCCAGGCGTACTTATGAGCTTGCCCAGATGAGGGTCACAAGGGGAAGAGAGAGGGATGTGGCTTAAAAGCAGTTAGCAGTCAAACATCAAAATGTGAAGTCAGACTCTTCATTACATACAGGTTTCACTGGATTCTTTCTATCTGTATGAGCACTAAAAAAATCACCTCATCCTTTCTTTTTTTTTTTTTTACTTAAAAAGAAATGTTTAGAGAGCTGATACTGGTTATAAAACTGTTAGCTTCATCAGCTGTTGATATTACCAGCTTGTGTTTTTCTTGAGAATCCAGGCCAACTAAACTCACTTTGCCTTAATTCTGTCTTGCATGCCTGCATCTCCACCACTCTCTGCCCCCATCCTCCACATTACCCCTTGTTATCACCGTTTATTCCCTAGGCATCTCTAGTCCATCAAGGAATTTTACTCACTGTCTGCTTCTTCATAGCACTTCTTGCCATTACACCAGAAAAATTTTACTATCACAACCATGACACATCTGACACCATAGCATAAAAACTTTCTGGCTGCCTGAGCTCCAAAAAACTTCTTCACCATGTCTCAGGAATCCACTTTCCAGTACTCACTTTGGAAGCCAATGCATGGAGTTTGGCATGCATTCTGAGATCTTAAACCCTAGTACTTTAAACTCTAGCATAACCCCTTGTCACACAAATTGTCTTGAGTCTCTCCATTTTGGGAAGTCTGTTGTTTGGCCTCTTTACTTGTTCCTTTTCTCTCCATCAGACATTCCCCTATGGTTCCACTCTCTTCTACTCTAGCTTACACTCTCTGCTCATCCTTTTCCTCAATTAATTTTTTGCCTGAGTAACATTAGACTACCTATTGAGAACCAACCATTGTTTAGACACTAGAAATATTGTATAGGAAATAAATTTAGCTTTCATTTTGGAGTAAATATTTTAGGGGAGGAGGACAGACAAAAAGCAAATAAATAAGCAGATTTTTATAAGCACATGTCAGGATGTGGTAAGAGCTACGGAAAAATATCAAGCAAGTTAAGAGTGCTGCAGAGTATAGGAACAAGGGAATTGTTACTTTATATACTAGAAAAGTCATGGAAGGCCTCACTGACAAGATGATATTTGTGCAGAGACTTGAAGAAAGATAGAGAAGGAGACATGCAGATCTAGAGAAGTTCTTTCTAGGAGCAGAAAAGAGAATGTACAAAATCTCAGAGGCTGAAATGTGCTTGGCATGTTTGAGAATAGCAAAGAAACCAGTGTGTCTGAAGCAGAGTGAACAACAGAGAGTATAAAACAAGAGGTATAATCGGGAGGATCTGGGGACAAGATAATGTAGGACCTTGTAGACAGTTTTAAGGTTTGAGTGGAGGAATGTCTGGATCCAGCTTAATCTTATGCCTGTTGGTATCATCTTCATCCTCAGTATTCTTGCCCTATTTTCTTTGACTTGTCTTTTATTTTCCTTAATGAGTCTTCCTCTAAACATATAAACATGTTCAAGCATTGTTCCCATATTAAATAAACAAACCACAAAATTGACTTAGTTACTTCCTGATCTTTCTCCTCCTGTTGATAACTAAACGTCTCAAAATAGTAACAGTAATTTACAATCTCATTCACACTTATATACCTCTTATTCATTCTTCAATCCATATAATCATATTCTACAAACTGAACCTACTGTTATCAAGGTTGTTGCTAAATTTAAAGGACATATTCTAGTACCAATTTTAATTTATTCTCTCTTTCTCTGGGAATGAATCATTGACCACTCTCTTTTTAAAATTCTTCTCTATTGGTTTTCAAGGCATTACGTGCTCCCTAGGGTTCCATTTTTGGAACTTTTCTGTCCTACACATTCTCTTCTCACAATGCCATTCACTTTCATTGCTCCAATTGTCATCTATATGCTGATAACTCTTTAATATATATTTCTAGGCCAAGCTTCTTTTTAAAAATTTAGTTCCAGCCCGTATATCAGAGTTCTTACTACCTCCACTTGAATGTCTCAAAGGTACTTGAAACTCATTGTGTCCATAATTTATCTTCTTGTCCCCCAGAAGGTACTCCTCTTTTTTCCCATGTGGTTCCCAAGTTCGTGATGAAGCCAAGAGTCAATCAAAGTTTTCAAACTAAACTTTGTTTCAGCCCCTTGCTCAGTTGGGCACTAAGTTCTGATGATTCTACATATACTGATCCAGTCACTTCCCTGATTAAGCTCCCCTAGTTAAATTCTATTTGTCCTTGTAAAGTCCTATCAGTTGTCATCCCATCAGGGAAATTATTCCTTAGCCCCTGGATCCCTGTCCTAGGCTAGATTAAACAGCCTTCTTACCTGCTTCCATCACTCCATTTCCACAGCTCTTTAAAGTACTTTATAAGTTTCTCGGTAATCATCTTGACACATGTATGTCTCTGAAGATTGTAAGCAACTTGAGGGCAAAGATTACGTCTTTCTCATTTTCATGTCTGTAGTGTTTCTTACAGTGACTGACATACTGTAGATTCTGAATAGATATTTGTTACACGAATAGGGCTGGTGGTTGACGTTAGATAAACCATGAGTAGGATTTCATAAGGTAGAGAACAATGTATTAATCAGAATTCTAATGGTATCAAGTTACAGACACTCAATTTTTATTAACATGCTAAGAGGATACTGGGTAACTCACAGAATGGAGGTGGCTATATCCACACTTCAGTAAGGCAATAACCAGGGCAGCTGTGGGACCTGAGGACTGGAAACAGGGGCTTGAATACAATAAGGCTGTTTTTATTATCTACCATTTTTCCCAGTGTGTTGGCTTTATCCTCTCAGCCAGGCTTTCCCCGGGTGGCTAAAACCATGAATGCCTGGAGTTTCTGGATAAACATATGTCAATTACTGGACCGATGAATGAAACCAGTGTGACAAAACATGATACTTAGCTCAGCTTGGCGCTTAGTTCCACTCTTAGACTAAGAGTGGGACTTGTGAATTTGGATTTGATTAGAAGAAGGCAGGCAGTTCCCAATTAGATTATATGATTGAAGTGGAAAAAAGGGAGAGCTGTTCCTCAAAATAGGGAGACTGATGGTATCAGATGAAGAAAAGAGTCTAGGCAGACATAATATATACCTACTAAAGCTAGTAATATTAACTAATGTTCCTTAGTATTTATTTATTTATTTATTTTAAACAGGCCCTGTGCTAAGCACTTTACGTGAATTTTCTCACTGAATTCCTCACAACAACTCTATTAGGTGGGTGTTTCAGTTGAAATCTGTCACCTACAATAACATAATGCCCAACTAAAAGTGGCTTATTTAGGGTTTTATTTTGTTCACATAACCACAAATACAGAGCAAGAGAGGTGATTCCAGTATTGGTTCAACTGCTCAAAGGTGTCCGGGCTCTTGGTTGGCTTCTATGTAGTTTTGTTAGATTTCCACTCATGATCACAGTAGTTGCTGTAGCTTTGAGTTCACATATTCACATGTCACGTTAAAATGTAAGAAAGGAATGGAGGCTTCTCTTTGTGCATCTCTTTTAGGAAGGAGAAAATCTTAACAAGAAATATCCCATAACCCTTTCCTCAGGAGTGACAGATTAGGACGACTTATGTACTTTATCAAGCAAGTGAAGATGAGAAAGCAAGTCTGACGTTTTTGGCTTCATAGTGGGACTGCCTCTTTTCTTGCAAAGTAGGCAATGGTAGAATGGTGTTGGAAGGCAATAAATGTTTTTGCCACAGTGTATGATATTTGGTTGGAATGTTTTAGTGAAAGAAACAACATTTGACTAGCAATAATTTAAGCCACAAGGATAGTTCTTGTTAGTATAACAGGAAGTCTGGAGTTAGGCAGTCTCCATATTGTTTCAGTGACTGGCTCAGTAACATTACCGAGGACACGATTCTCTGTTTCTGCCCCACTGTCTGCAGTGTTGGTGATATTGCTCCTTCTGATCACATAGCTGCTGATAATCCAGAAATTATCTCTGCACATTACAGTTTTACATTCAGCAAGGAAATAGAGTGGAAAAAGTCTTTGTTCTTCAGCCTCTCTGTCTTGCAAGGAAGGAAAATATTTCTCAAAATTTCCAGCGTGGCTGCCATATATTTCATTGGCTCCCTTGCATTTCATTTCAGATTTGGGTAACATGCCCTCCCACAGACCTATTCTTGACAAGTGGGAATTGCCTGATGTGACTGGTATGGATTAAATGTGTAGAAGTAGTATAAACAAAGGTAAGAATGCATGCAAATGAGAGTCTTGCACATCCATGTGGTTGAAGCCTAGGATAGGTGGAGGTTAGAAGTGAAATGAGGGGTGCTGAATATTTGTCTCCTCTACAGAATCCTTTCTAAAATAATTTCCTGGTCATTGGGTATTCAGACACAATAGCTCACAATTGTTTTTACTTTTTGGCCAACATTTCATTTAGCACAGTAAATACATTAATAATAATAAACAATAAATAATATTAGTTATGTATTAGGGATTATGCTAAGCAGTATAGATATAATGATGAATCTAACCAGTTCTTGACCTCAAGAAACTGATATTCAAGGTATTAAAAAGAATGTATATATCTGATTTTCCATGTATTTGAGTTCATGTTCTTTCTGCAACTTGTGTTTTTTCCCTAGATTTATTATGTGAAAGTTTATAAGTGTTTAGGGATATTTGATAATTTTTCTTATTACAAACTAAAAAAAGAGTTCGATCAAACAGGAATGACATTCCAGAACTTATTGTCTTTTCCATGCTGTCTAAAACTGTGTGAAAATTCAGTTGGTGGGTGGTAACACTAATTGGCATGCTCTTCAACAATCTCTAAGCAAGAAAGTATTAATTAGACATGAAATAGAGAGCATGCTCCTTTCATCCAACTGAGCAGGTGGCTGCTGCTGTTGAGGACAAAGATAAAGTTGGTGATAAAAGTTACATCTTGTCAAATCACTTTATTTTAAGGTAGAAACTTGCAGATCTTATTTGTGAGTTGTAAAGCATTCAGTCAAAGATTCATCATGGACTCAATCTATGACTTTGCAAACTTTTCCTATTCCTGTTGTGTAATACATAAATATGTACAATATAATTTTATCAACCCTATCCTTTCAACCCTTCCAAACAGTGATGGCACTGAAATCTATAAAATAACCACTAAATTAAAGTTTCTAGTTGTATGTATAGGCATTGATCCCTATTAATTTCATTTAACGACTTGCCAGTCCTTTTTTGATTTTTCTCTTATCTCTTCTACCTTTCCTTCTGATTTTCTTTCCCCAGAGTTCCCTTCCACTGCCTATTTATATAAAGTACTTGCAGGACTCTATGGCCTTTTCTTTTTCCTTTGGGTTATCTGACATACTGTCATGATTTTAACTACCCTTTACAACAGGGGGCAGCCAGGTAATTAAATATGTGAAGTGGATTAGTGCAAGCAATAGGAAATGATAGGGCCTGTGGCAAACTGTAAATACCTAAAGACATTTAATGTTATACCTAAGAAAAAAACTCCACAACAAACCCCACCATGCTGGGCCAAATAAAAGGCTCTGCCAGATGAATTCAGCCCTTAGCATCTGACTTGCCACTCCTATCTACCAAATCTGTGATCTCTAGTTGGCCCCTCCCCAGAGCTTCAATCCCACATAGCGAATTGTTTAGTGGCTATTGAATAAGTGAATGCTTCTCAAAATACACTGCATTTTCTTTGCTTTTTCTTTTTGTCTTGGATTGAGGGGAGTATATGTACAAGTTTGCTACGTGAATATATTGTGTAATTCTGGGGTTTGGATTTCTATTGAACACATTACCCAAATAGTGAACATAGTAACCAATAAGTAGTTTTTCAATCCTTGTCCCTCTCCTTCCCTTCCCCCTTTTGGAATTCTGAGTTATCTATTGCCTCCATTTTTATGTACATATGCACCCATTGTTTAGCTACCACTTATAAGTGAAGACATGTGGTATTTGATTATCTGTTTCTGTGGTAATTCACTTAGAATAATGGCCTCCAGCTGCATCCATGTTGTTGCAAAGGACATGATTTCATTCTTTTTTATGGCTGCATAGTACTCTATGGTATATATATACCACATTTTCTTTATTCCATTTACTATTGTTTTATATAAAGTTTCAGTGCTGCAAAAGAAATAGCACTCGAATATAAAATTTTGTTTTAATTCTCAGCAAGGCAAGGTACTTCTATAGAAGGGTGCACCCTTGCAGATGGAGCAATGATGAGCACACATTTGGACAAGGGAGGGGAAGGAGTTCTTATCCCTGATGCATGTGGCCTCTGCTGCTGTGTCCTTCACCTATTGGCTAGGGTTAAACTGCACGGGCTAAACTAATTCCGATTGGCTAATTTAAAGAGAGTGATGGGGTGAGTGGTTTGGCGGGAAAAACGGTTGTGACAGAGCAGGTAATGGAATGAGTCAGGGTGGAGCAGGTAATCAGAATGAGTCAGGGTGGAGTAGGTAATCGGAATGGGGGTGGAGCAGGTAATTGGAATGAGTCAGGGTGGAGCAGGTGATTGAAATGAGTCGGGGGGAGCAGGTAATCGAAAATGGTTGCTTTATGAGGAAGTTAAATTTAAAAGTAGAAGGCAAAGAAGTGAACATACTGACATATTGATTCTTTGAAAAGAAACTTAGAACTCATAGCTAACACTATTGAGGGGCACCTAGATTGATTCCATGATTTTGCTATTGTGAATAGTGCTGCAATAAACATACTAATACAGCTGTTTTTTTGGTAGAATGATTTCTTTCTTTTGGATGGATACTCAGTAGTGAGATTGCTGGGTCAAAATGGTAGTTCTATTTTTCATTCTTTGAGAAATGCACATATTGCTTTTCACAGGGACTGAATTAATTTACATTAACTCAAAATGGATTAAAGGCTTAAATATAAAACTTCAAACTATAAAAATCCTAGAAGAAAACCTAGGAAAAACTCTTCTGGACATATAGGTCTAGGCAAAAAGTTCATGACTAAGACCTCAAAAGCAAATGCAAAAGAAACAAAAATTGACAATCAGGACTTAATTAAGCTAAAGAGCTTCTGCACAAGGAAAGAAACTATCAACAGAGTAAGCAGACAACCTACAGAATGGCATTATAGAAAAGTTTGTTAACTATGCATCTGACAAGGGACTAACATCCAGAATCTATAAGGAATTTTAACAAATCAAAAAGAAAAAAAAAACTGCATTAAAAAGTGGGCAAAGGACATGAGCAGACACTTCTCAAAAGAAGATGTGCAAGAGGCCAACAAACATATGAAAAAATGTGCAACATCATTAATCATCAGAGAAATGCAAACTAAAACCACAATGAGATAACAATCTTGCACTAGTCAGAATGGCTATTATTGAAAGTAAAAAAATAACAGATGTTGGTAAGGATGTGGAGAGAAGGGAACATTTATATGCTGTTGGTGGGAATGTAAATTAGTTCAGCTACTGTAGAGAGCAGTTTGGAGGTTTCTCAAAGAACGCTTATCTACTGCATTTTAGAATCACCTGGGAGAATTTTTGAAAATACTGCTGCTCCAGGGGCTAGGATCTGAGCTTTAAATGTTTTTAAAAAGACTTCTTCCAGTGTTAAGAATCAATGCCAAAATAGATTTTGTTTCAACTCCTAAGCATTTCCTGTAATTAAAAAATGTAAAAGACAGATGATCAGAAACAAGAGGAGCATTTTAAAATTATAAATTTACAAATGCGCAAGTATTTTGGTTTATCTTTTAGTTGTTAGTTTCCAGTTTTATTGCATTATGATGAAAATTATAGTTTTCTATGATTTGTATTTTTGGAAATTAGGTGTTTTGTGAGCAATCTTTGAAAGTTTTATTCCTACATAAATAATGTGCATTTTCTGCTTGATGAGAAAATATTTTCTTTATTTGATATTATGCTTATAAGTTAACTTTTTAAAATCTCCTTTCTCCTAATTTTTGTGTATTTGATGTAACCATACTTGGAGACATATGCAAAATCTACCTCTCTATATAAATTTTGACTTGTAAATTTTTCCTTATACTTCTAGAATTTTGTGTTATATTTTGATGCTAATTTTTTGGTATATAAAATATGTAACTCCTTGTAATTTTTTGGTGAATTGTTTCTCTTATCATTTCAAATAATTTCCAGACATTGAATTCTATTTTGTTACAGCTACATTTCTGGGGAGAAAGTGAAGATTTGTCTGAAGATTCATCTATCCATCTGGATTGCACATATTATCTATATAATCTTACATATAATCTTATGTATAATCTTATATATTATAATCTTATGTACAATCTTATATATAATCTTATATATAGAGACAGATCTATCCTCACTATAGAGATATAGATATCTATATATCATCTATATTTATATCTATATCTTCTATATCATCTGTATGTATCTGTATCACTTCATATGTATATCTCTCTCTATATATTTTTTATCTTATTTTTAATCTATCTGTGTCATTTAGTTTTAACTATCTCATTATCAATCTATGGCTGGATTAGTAGTTTGGAATCCAATGTGACAGTCTCTATTTTTGTGGCAGAATATAACCCATTCACATTTTTTATGTTTATTGATCACTGAATTTATTTCTGCCATCTTTTTTGGTGTCATCCTTTAGTTAAGCTTAATTTTCTCCTCCTTCTCTGCCTGTTATTATTATTTTCTTTCTACAGATTTATCTTAAATTTTAGGCAAAGCTATTTGTATTTTCACATTCCATGTGTTTAAAAAGCAAACATTTGGATCTATATTACTATTTTTATATGGTGCATGTCTATATTCTTGAATCATGTCTTTGTCTTGTATTTAGTTTTTATTTTTGTGAAGTGCAATATTGAATACATTCTCAAGAAGTTATTTGAGAACAGTTTATATATCATAAATTTTCAAAGAATGTCTTTAATTTTTCCTGACAGTTGAGTTTAATGACATACTTCTGTTTTTTTAGTATCCGTTAATAAATATGATACATATTACAGAAAAAATCTGTTTTGTTTTTCTCAATTGTATTAACATATTATCTGTATCTTTGGAATTCAGAAATTTCACCAGGATATGTCTAGGTAAGCTTCTTTATCTTAATTCCATACAGGATTCTTTCCATTTAAAGTTTAACGTCTTTTAGCTCAAGGAAATTTTCTTCAGGAGTCTATGTCTTCCCCTGTCTTCTCTCTGTCCTCTTCTTCTGAAGCCCCTATTAGTCTTCTTGCAGACTTCTCAGATAGAATTCTCTACCTTTAATATTTTCTCACAAATTTTTCAACTTTTTATCTTTTGTGTATTGTGTTTGATGATTATCCCTGAGTTTGTTTTTCCAGCTCAAATAATTAATCTTCTACTTGGATTTGTTTTACTACTCTATCTATTGGTCTCTTGACTTTGGAAATAATATAAAAAATTTCCAAATATTCTCATTGCTTCTTTTTCATAGCAGCCTCTTCTCACTTTTCTCCTTCTCCTTATTTTCATCTTTCTCCTTCTTCTCTTCCTCCGTTTACATCTTCTTTTGATTCTTTGTAATACTCTAAACCTCTGGCTGTATTAATTATACTTAAGTCCATTTAAGTAATTATACTTATTGAAGATTTTCTTTTTCAAAAATAATAAAGTTTCATCAGAAGTTACCTTTTCTCTTGGTAAGGTTTGGTATCATCTGTCGTTTTTCGTCAAATGTTTGGTGCTTCTTGTTTGTTTGTTTATTTATATAGATGAGAATTATGCTCAGTACTAATAGTAGCTTGTGTATCTTTCTTAAGCCTGAGTGAGTATCTTACTGTTTTGGGAATAAAAGAAGATTTGAATGAGTAAGAAGGATGGGGAAATTCTTGTGGCATAGTCCATTTTCCTTCAGAGGTCACAAACCACTGACTAATGTGAAAATTGGAACATTTTATATGAAATTAGAGATTTTATTTTTTCTTGAAAAATATAAAAATTTAGCAAATAAGAGTCTGTGTCTTTGCATGGAAACAACTGGCTAGAACTAAGTCAAGTCTGCCCTTTCCATGTGCTCCTGTTTGTCATAGTCTCCATCACTCCCATCATTTAAACCCTACTCATTTCACTGATGTTCATCTGTCAAGCCCTTTTGACATATGAGCTTTCAATCACTGCATTATGGCATAAAGGTAACATGTCTTCTAGAGATGAGGGTCGGTGTCAGTTACCTGGGCATTCACTCTCCTGATACGATTTGGATGTTTTGTCCTCTCCAAGTCTCATGTTGAAATGTGACCTCCACTATTGGAGGTGGGCCTAGCAGGGGCTGTTTGGTTCATGGAGGTGGATCTCTCAAGAATGGCTCGATGCCCTCCCCATGGTAATGAGTGAGTTCTCCCCACCCAAATCTCATCTTGAATTTTAATCCATGTAATCCCCACGTGTCAATGGAGGCACCCAAAGTGATTAGATCATAGGGGCAGCTTCCCTCATGCTGTTCTGGTGATAATGAGTGAGTTCTCACAAGATCTGATGGTTTTATAAGTGTCTGGCATTTCCCTGGCTCACACTCACTTCTCCTTCCTGCCGCCTTGTGAGGAAGGTGCCTTGCTTCCCCTTTGCCTTCGCCATGATTGTAAGTTTCCTGAGGTCTACCCAGCCATGCTGAACTGTGAGTCAATTAAACCTTTTTCCTTTATATATTACCCAATCTCAGGCAGTTCTTTATAGCAGTATGAAAATGAACTAATACAGTTCTCAATCTGTTAGTTTATGTGAGAGTTGGTTGATTAAAGGAACCTGACACTGCCTCTTCTCCTCTTGCTCCCTTTTGCCATGTGATATGCCACTTGCCCTTTGCCTTCTACCATGAGTATAAGCTCCCTGAGACTTTACCAGAAGCCAAGCAGATGCTGGTCCCATGCTTGTACAGCCTGCAGAACTGTAAGCCAAATAAACTTCTTTTCTTCATAAACTATGCAGCCTCAGGTGTATAAAGAAATTTAAAGCAATGTAGAACAGAGTAACACATCCCGTCTCTAGTTCTATGTCCATTCAGAAGTCTCCTAAGTCAGACTTGCACTGTTATATAGGTGGTTTTATTTTATGGTCAACTGGAGTTAGTTTTTCAGAGAGCAGTGAATTAGTTTTTCCACAGGCTATTTCGTTAATTAAATGATATATCTGTTTCTTTTCTAGCCCACTACTTCTTCAATCTAGGGGCAAGTCTAGTGTGTTTGTGTGGGGGATTTATTCTTGTGGGAAATATTCCTTTTCCCAAAAAATTATTATAATAAAATACTAATACATAAAAATAATGGTCACCTATTACTATGTCAGAATTTACTATTTTTGAGGCACTAGGATTAGTATTTACTATTACAAATCATCCTAAGAGCTCCTTAGTTAAATCAAGTATTATCGTAACTTTTTAGGTTTGAGAAATAGAAAGCAAAAAGAGTGTGAGAAATTTGCTGAAGGTAACATAGTTAATGAGTAGAAAGTGTGGATTTTGAAGCCAGGTAGTCTGCTACCAGCATTTGGGCCCTTAACCGCTATACCAGATGCCTTTCTATTTAAGATGATCGCTTCCTTTGGGGTTTTCCGTATTTGCAATATAGCTTTCAGAAATTCTGCACTCTTTTCATCTTTGGATGGTATTTTCACTAGTTTTTCTAAAGTGCAGTTTGACTTTTTTTTGGTGGTGGGGGTATGTTGTCCCATTGGGAGAGGGCTTAATCCGTCATACAAATTGTCTTGCTTCCTAACTAAACAGTGATCCTTGATGGTGAGGAGATTTATCTTACGTATCTTTAGATCCTTTACTGCAGCACAGTGCCTGGCTGACAATGACATTCAACACATGTCTAGTTTGAAAATAACTGTTTTTGTTTCTTTTATCCTTTGAAATGCTATATATTGGGTAGATATTTATATATAATGTATTAAAGAAAATCTATTTAGACCATTTAAATCAAACCATATTTCTTGACATTTTTCATAATTTTTTCCCCTTGGTATATGGATTTTTTGAGCTTTAGTGCTCTCATTTAGGCTGTTTATTCAGTCATACATCCATTTGGGTATCCAATCATTTATTTTTTCTTTCATTTAACAAAAGTGCATTGATCAGTTGCTATACACAAAGCAATACTATTATTGGCCCTGATAAAAAGGAACTTACAAGCTAGTAATAGAAAATCTCTACATATATAATTATGTTACACATTAACATGTACAAAAAGACAACAGATAACAAGCTCTAGATGTTCTTGAGAGAAAAGTCATGAAAAGGTACTGAAAAGCTAATATTAATTGGATGAATTTTGAAGGATAGAAAAAATTGGAACATGTGGTGATAGCAACCTTACTGATTTCCTATAAAGTAATGCAATTTAAAGTGTATATATATATGTGTGTGTGTGTATATATATAAATGTGTTTGTGTGTGTCTGTGTGATATCCTAATAGCAGTACAAATCCTCTCTTTTTAACAATGATCATCAATTCAAAGAAATATCTTTGAGATATATGCAGTCCAAATTAACTTTGCATTCAACTTTACATTCTTAAAGAACTCAAGTGGATGTTAGATTTTCTGTTTTCCTTTCTTTTCTTCTTTTTTTTGATAATGGAAAGGAACTCCTTCCCAGTGTGATAGGTGTGATAGTTTGATATTTTGACAGAAACCCAATCATTCTCCACTCAATATGCTATAAAGGGCAGAAAGCCTGAAAAGTCAAAATCTTCTTTAAGTTTTGGAACTTTTCAAAATTTATTTCAGCTATTTTTGATAAAATATAAGAGTGTGATTGAAAATGTTATGGGTAAAATTGAATACATAGCCTAAGTAATGAAATTCTTGAATTTTCCAAGTATCAGTGACAGACCTATTGGGCTAAAACACTTGCACTGAAAGGATGTCATCTTTGAAAGGTGTTCAACACAATTTATCTTGAATTATGAGTAATATTTCAATCAGTGAAGAGTAACTGATTTACCTCTTCAGAGATCTGTTTGCAGTGTGAGACTGAACACAGCTTTGATTCTTTGGAGGAGCTATCCACGAGGGCAAAATTAATGAACGTCACATTCTCAACAGTCAGTCCTGGGATAGAGACATACAAGAAACCAGGAGAAGAACTTTGTGCTGGTGTAGAACAGAACTATAACATGCTTCTGGGTGTGGCAGCTTATTTCTCTCATCTGATTTGGAAAGGAAACACTGAGGAAGATAGAAGCTGGGTAGCTAAAGACTTAGTTGAGGAGGAATTAGAACTAGTGCTGAATGGTCCTCTTGGTTCAACTGGCATTTATTTATTTATTTATTGAAAATTTATTTTAATCAATTATGAAGGAGAACTGTAAATGGAGGGAACTTTAAAAAGATAAAAAGCTATGAGTATCCTTAAAAGGATGGCTAAATGACTCTTCTCAGGCATTAGCTGATTCACTACTGCAATTATATTTCAATTTAATACACTGAATACCTCAGTGTGCTTCCTTAACACACACACACATATATATACACATACAAATATAAAATAGATTAAAAGTAAAATTTAAAATTTCTAATCTATTGCTTTCTCCTGCAGCAAAATATTTATACTGCTCTCTTAATTTGAATCTAAAATTATTGTTTTCTTCATGCTGTTAAATGAGACTTTTCCTTGACATATTTTTCATTTCGCTTCCAATACTGGATGTTATTTAGTAAAATATATGTATGTAAACAAAGGCCTTAAATAAGTTGTGAAGTGTACAATTAGAAGCAGTGTTCACGCTGGGCGCGGTGGCTCACGCCTGTAATCCTAGCACCTTGGGAGGCAAGGCGGGCGGATCACAAGATCTGGAGTTTGAGACCAGCCTGGCTAATATGGTGAAACCCCCTCTCTACTTAAAATACAAAAATTAGCTGGGCGTGGTGGCGGGTGCCTGTAGTCCCAGCTACTTGTGAGGCTGTGGCAGGAGAATCACTTGAACCTGGGAGGCAGAGGTTGCAGTGAGCCGAGACTGGGCCACTGCACTCCAGCCTGGGTGATAGAGCGAAACTCCGTCAAAACAAACAAACAAAATAGGCGCTGTTCATATAATTAGGATAAAGTTTTTCCTCTTGATATTGGTTTAGCTGGTTTTCAAGTACATTTATTCAAAAGAGGCATTAATCAGGATTGTAGTTCATCTCTCTTTTTATAGCAAGCCCTGTGGCTGTGTCATCCCCGTGGTCCATTAATCTCTTACTGCATTACCCTGAAATGGTGTTGGTTATAAGTAATCATACACTGTCAGCTTTGAAAAGCTAACATTTGTTAGCTTCATAGACATGAAAAAACTAGTGATAAGTGATGTTGTTAAAAAGTCAAATTAAATGTTAATTGATGCGAGGGCACAAAACAGCAAGGCACTTAAGAGTTTAAATGCAGGCACTACATTTATCAGAATTGACAAATTATCCTGAAGAGTTTCCATGGGTATCTGCCTTTATATTTTTCTCCATCACCATTTTCCATGTAAGCATATCACAATTCAAAAGTAGTTAGGATACCACTCTTGCTGAGTGTTTACATAGTCTCATATGAAGCCATAGGCACGATTCTGATGCCATTGTATATATTTACAATGTTTTATTTTTAAACAGTGTGGTGCTCTAAGCAAAGAATAAAAGAACAAACTATCCTAGAAATTTGCATGAGGAGAAAAGAACATGCACACTCTTGGGGAATTAAAGAGAAGATTCTTTCTTAATCATCTCATACATTTAAATTACCCAGATTTGCATAAATGCTGAAGTGTGAATTGTTGCCTTAAAAAAAAAATTCAATTCCTTTCAGACCATTGCTAATTATTCTTGGCTAATGTGGTAAAGTTAGAGGCACAGAAAGTCACTGATAATCCTGGGCTGTCTTCCCCAGAATGCTGACAGAAGGCGTGGTTAGTTTAAATTATCTGGTTGATAAACAAGGCAGAAGTAGGCTAAAATGTGACTAAAATAGTTTTGCTTTTTTGGATCTTTGGCTGCTACTAGACTACAAAAAATGGAAACGCATTCTGGCTGACTCTAGAGGCATCACTGCTTTTATAGAAATGTTTAGTTAATCACAGATGTGTTTTTGCTAGATTTTCCTATCATTAGAACTAGTCCAGAGCCGGTTACCTGGCATGAATTTTGGATTCTGCTTGGTACATTTTAATGTGCCAATTTTTCACAAAATATCTACTTATGAAATAATGGTATATATATATATATGTGTATATATATATATATACACATATATACACACACACACACACATATATATATATATATATATATATATATATATATATATATATATAAAATAAAGGACCTAGGCTTTTTATGAACTCTATTTAGGTGACTATTGATTTTTTATTTATTTGTATAAATAATTTTCTGTGGCCACATAAAAATTCCAATGAACATTCCCTTTTAGGGCAAGATAAATTGAGTATTCTGACCTAAGACTGACACCTGTTTACAGAATATATGAGTTAAGAATTTTTCTTAATGGCTTGGTGGATTTCCACAGCTTAGTACTCACCTGTCATTTGAATAGTCTTGTTTTCCTGATAGGATTTTCTTTCTTCTTCATTAGAAATTTACTTGCATTCGTGTTGTCCTCCATAGTAGAAAGACTTCATTCAGTGAGGCACATTTTTTTTTTTTTTTTTTCTGGAAAGAAGTTTGAGAGGCCTCAAGGCAGTAGAGACAATCAGTTTGTGTTTGAATGTAAGCATTGAGAAATTAAATTGAATTCAATGGCTATTACTGAGTGGCCACCTTGTGCTTTACTGGACAGACTACAAGAAGAAATCTAAAATACAATTCCTGCCCTCTAGGCTCAAACAGTCTATTTTAAAAGGAGTGGCAAATGAAGTAGTGGGAGCCACTCTCTATAGTGTTTCAGAGTACCCAGCACAAGGGGTGTGACTGAGGGGAGTGCAGGGAGAAAACCTTGCTTTTGCTGTTTCCCTAGCTAGGTGTCTATGAGCCTGAGTCTGCCCTAAAGGGCAGTTATATGATCTGTTACACGTTTCTTGCCAGCTATGCAAGAAACATTTCCTGTAACTTAACAGAAGAAATATTTAGTTTTAGTTTAAAAAACCATCCAATTTATAGTTCTTGTCAGCAGGTGGCTTTCCTCTATGCAGTGATTCTGGCTGGGACTGAGGCTCCTTATAGCTTATGATTTTACCATTTTCACCAAATAATTTCCAAAATATTAATGAGTTGTCTACTTCAAGCCACAGGCAAAAGAGAGTATGGAAACTCATATATAGGAAATATATAAAGGCCCAGACACACATCAGTTCTGCTTATGTTCCATTGACTAGAAGTCTATCACGTGGCCACACCTAACCTCAGGCAAGGCTGGGAAATGTAGTCTAGCTGTGAGCCCAGGAAGAAGAGGAAATGGGTCTGATAAATAGCTAGCTAGTTATGTATCTGCCACACTTTGCCCTTCTAGTTTTCTATCATCCATGTCTATGTTTATGTCTATATCTCTCTATATATGTGTACACATATACCTATTGATAATTGTTTCACAATCATATCTTTCAAGAATAAGTATGTTGTAGAGCTAGTACTTAGGTTGATTTTGCTTTGGTCTCAATATCTTTTAATACAGGGACAGGGAATTATGCCTGGTCTTAGTATTGTATAACACAGTGTGATATAATAAGTATATATTTGTACTCTGCCCCTGGTTTTGGAGACAGAGCTTCTAAAACCTTGTAGATAGAGATGCTAGGAGAATCTTTTATTCTAATATTTGATCCTTGACCCTGGATCTTGACATGAAGTTCCCAAGACCTTTCTAAATTTTTGAATGATAGAAGCCTCTGGCACAGAACTCCTAAATCCCTTGGAATTTCCTGGGCTATAGGTACATCTTATATTCTAATGAGATGACTTTTGGTGGGATTGTGGATAGCTTCAGGATGGGGCTAGTTGCCGGGGAAACCAATCATATGATTAGAGGATTGGAACTTTCAGCCCTAACCCCTTGACTTCCAGAGAGGGGAGAGAGGCTGAAGGTTGAGCTGATCACCAAATAGCCAATGATGTAATCAATCATAACTATGTAATGAATCCTCCATAAAAACCCAAAAGGAGAGGGTTCGAAGAGCTTTCAGATTCCTGAACACATGGAGGTGTCTGGAGAGTGGCATGCCTGGGGAAATCATGAAAGCTCCAAGTCCCCTCCCATAGACCTCATTCTGTATATCTCTTCATCTGGCTGTTTGTCTATATTCTTTGTAATATCCTTCATAATAAATGGGTAAATGTAAGTAAACTGTTTCCCTGAGTTCTGTGAGCCATCCTGGGAAATTAATTGACATAAGGAGCTGGTCATAAGAACCATGATTTATAGCTGGCCAGTCAGAAGTACAGGCAACAATCTGGGACTTGGCATCTGAAGTAGGAACAGTCTTGCAGGACTGAGCTCTCAACCTGTAGGATCTGATGTTCTCTCCAGGTAGATGGTGTCACAATTCAACTGAATTATAGGACATGCAGTTGGTGTCTGCTGGAAAATTGCTTGGCTGGTGTATGGGGAAAACCCTACACACATTTTGAAGACCAGAGATGAAGTATTATGTGTTGAGTATAGTATTGAGTGTGACAGTAGAAGAAAAACAGTTTTTTTCTCCCTTCACATCCAGGGACAAGAAATATTGTGTCCTTATACTTCCCAAAGAGACAAGCTAAGGTAGCATCTAGCTTCAAGTTAACAATGTCTTTGTATGTAGCATCCATTTTTTAGATCTGAATGTGGCTCTATGTTGTCTGGTGGTCTGTGAACTAAAAGGAAAAACTAAGACAAACTATTTGCCCTTCCCACCTCACACCCGTGGCTTTCACACATGCTCTACAAATAATGGTAAAACAGAGACAAGGTAGCCACACTAAAAACTTCTGTCACTGAAGTGGAATATTGGAAAATTACTAATACCAGTTACCTCTGGTTCACAACATTAATGACTTCTTGTGGCAGGCATAGTGTAGACTGTCTAACTAGCTTATAGTGGAAGCTTATTTATTGATTCAGTTCTCTGGAAGAAACTCCCTTGTCCAATGTTCTCAATGGCATCTTAATTCCATTGGATGAGAGATTCCTCCTGGTCCGTTATCCTCTCTGGCCACAGTAGAATTAGGAATTGGAGTGTATGTCTTCCTTAAGAGCTGCATAACTTTCATAGTTACTATGTGATGGTGCAATTTTGCTGTGCCCAAGAATATGCTAATGCCTGAACAAATTAAAGAATTTTTAAAAAACACCTTACAGATTCTTTGGCAATGCATTTATCTTAGAAACTTAGTAAGCTTCTGGTATATTTGTTTCCAGTCTGTTCCCATGCCAAGAGCCACTCCCAAAGTTATTTACTAGACATACTTCTCTGGCTTCCTTTCCCTCCCTCCCTCCCTCCCTCCCTCCCTCCCTCCCTCCCTCCCTCCTTCCCTCCTTCCTTCCTTCCTTCCTTCCTTCCTTCCTTCCCTCCCTCTTTCCCTCCCTTCCTCCCTCCCTTCCTTCCCTTTGCTCTTGAAAACAGAGACCATGAGACCAGCCTAGCCAAAAGAGTAAAATCTTGTCTTTACTAAAAATACAAAAAATTAGCTGGGCATGGTGGCTCACACCTGGAATCCCAGCTACTCAGCAGGTTGAGGCAGGAGAATCACTTGAAGCCAGGAGGTGGAGGCTGCAGTGAGCTGAGATCACACTACTGCACTCCAACCTGGGTGACAGAGCAAATTTCTCTCACAAAATAAAAAAAAAAAAAAGAAAGAAAAGAAAATGGAAACCAATATACTTTTTTGTGCCTTGTACTATATTTTAATGAGATCAAGCCTACTTTCCTGTTCCCGTGTTAAACAATATTGAGATCAGGCAAAAATAACTTAGCTGCTTGCTTCAGGACATTCTTGTTCCTAAGAGATAATACTGTGAAACAACAAATACAGCCACATTTCACAGCTTGCTCATTAAGGCCTTTACCTCGCTGTGCCCAGCAATCCAAAGCTTTGAAAATCTATGAATGCATTTTATTTATCTAGCACTCACTATGCTTCTTAAATATGTCTTAGTCAGTATTTATTCTCTGGATTGATTGGAGGTTTTCTAGCCAGAGAGCTAAGGTGTTAGGGTTCTGCACAAATTTCTTGATCTTTATTCATTATCTCTTTCATGATGAGGCACCCATTTTGCTGAGACTCTTAGTTAAGAAATCTTCAAGGTCTTGCTACTAATTAAGAAACTTCTTGGTTTCTAACACCCTCAGTCTTTGAGGAACAGAAAGAACAAATGAGATTCTAAAATGAAACAATTTCAAAGCTCTGAGAGTCCTTTGAACTTTTATGCTCTAAGGTATTTTCATTGGCCCTAATGATAATAAGATTCACTTCTTTTCACATTCATCAATTTTTTGACATAGGTTAGAAACAGTCTGATTCACGAATTGAGGAATATTCCCTTTAATTCTAGACTCTGTCTTGTTGCAAGCAGGATAATACTAATACTAATACTGCAAAGGGCTGATGCAGTATATTCAGTCTTGTCCTCACCAGGTACAGGAAGCCTTTTCTCAACATTCTCCTAAACCACCTTTGTATAACCTAAAATGTGAAGACTTCGTTTTCTGGAATGGATGTTAAGGATGGAAAGATCCTTAATCTCTATGAAATGGAGCAGCTGACAATCTGTATTTTATAGAGATGGTCAGCTACTCTTAATCATTAGCCGTGTAGTAAAACTGTGAGGGGTTTTATATGGGGCTAATCCTTGATTTATATCTACCAATTTAAGAGACATAAACCATCCTCAGCTCGTTAAAGTCTTCTGACCATAGGCCTCAAGCTGATAATTCTTAGGTGTGTATCCTTCAGAAGCAGAAAATTGAGAAGAGACAGTTTTTAGGTATTTGGAAGTAGTCAACAACTGCACAAAGTAGACAGCTTCTGCCCAGACCCACAGAATAAAATGTAGTTAAACAGAGTCACATATTGCCATGTTTTAATGAGCATGCACTTGTTGATTTTTTCTATCTGTTTTATATATCCTGCATTAAGGTTCTGGATTTGCTAACAATGCATTTGTTATCCTTGAACTATGCTATCCATAAAGCCCCTATTTTTAATATTTTTCTTTGCATTACTAGCAACTTCTTGGGATACATCTAGTGTCTGGCTATAATTTTCTTGTGATTTGGTTAAAGAAAAATGAAACTAACTTGGTTCTATTAGTACCAATTCCTTCCAATGAATTAGCCAATATCTTGGTTGTTTGGATTCAACTACTAAGGAAATTCTTAGATTGCAAACATACCACAGACCAGACAGCCAAAAATCTAAACCACTTATGTATAACATCTAGTATGGGAGGTTTCTGTTTTTGTTAAAACATCCAAGGACTTTTCACAGCAGTTGGCTTTTGTAACAAAAATTTCACAGAAATAGAGCTTGGAATATGACTAAGAAAAATATGGTGTACCAGTGAAAACCATCTGCTGTGGACTGAACTGTGTCCCTCCCCCAAGTTTGTATGTTGAAGTCCTAACCCCCAAGTAATGGTGTTTGGAGATGGGGCCTTTGGGAAATAATTAGGTTTAGATAAGATCTTGAGGGTAAGGCCATCATGATGGGATTAATGCCCTTATAGGAAGATACCTGAAAGTTTATGTATGCATCTCTCTCTCCCTCTCCCTCCCTCTCTTTCCTTCTCTTTCTCTTTGCTATGTGAGGACACAGAAGGAAGCTCTCTGCAAGAAAAGAAGAGCGCTCTCACCAGAACCTGACCATGCTGGCACTCTGATCTTGAACTTCTGTCTTCCAGAATTGTGAGAAAATAAGATTCTACTATTTAAGCTACCCAGTCCATGGTATTTTGTATGGCATCCAAACTTACTAAGACACCATCTCATTTTAACAGACTTCCAAGAAGGCTAACTTCTTAAACTTAAATTAATACTATTTTACTATAGATATAACTGATGATCTCCTTAATTTAAATCTTACCATCTGACTGTAATCCACTCTTACTTAGTGGCACTAAAAGTGTACAAAATAACTAGACAACCTCGAAGGGTATTTTGTCTTAAAAGAGAACATTGGGATACTCATAGCAAATGGTTTTGGATTTTTGCATAAAAATTTTCTAGTTATTACTAACAAACTGGACAGGGAGGGTCTTGTTATTTCAGTAACTTAGGTTTATATTCAGGATTATACTTGATATCACTTAGGTTCCATTTTGATACATTTTTCCCCTTTCAAAAAACAAAAGCAAAACAAAATAAATCTTTAGGTAATTTAATTCAAAAAGAAGAAAAACCATGTCTCAACTTGAGTCCCCAAAACTTAGCTTCTAAAAGGGAATTTAGGATCTTTTTCTTCTGTTGGTGATGATTCAAAGCAGGCAGTCATAGACATAATATTGTTCTGTTTAACACTACAGAATTTTCTGGAACCTTTAATATTTCTAAAAACATCAGATAAACAAGTAAATTACGTACTACCGTCTCTTCACATTGGTAATTGTGTCTGTTCTCTTGCTTTAATTTGGGTACTCTTTAGTCTGGGTTTAGAATTGGATTTCAAAGTCTGATCCTAATACTTTTCTTAGTGTTAGCCTGTGCTGCTGTGCTCAAATGTGTTTTCTTCAGACTCTTAAATGCTATTATGTAGCCACTTTTGATCAAATGCTCCAATAAATAACAAGGAATTATTATTATTATTTTACTTACCCAACATTTCATTTTCTCACAGGTCTGGAGGCCAGAGGCCAGAAGTCCAAAATTAGAGGGTGGACAGGGTTAATTTATCCTGAAGCCTCTCTCCCATTTTTTTTTTTTTAACAAGGAAACTTAACACATGACTGTTACTCATCAAATAGTAATGCACATTTGGATTGATCATGATTCTCAATAACAAATAATCTGTCTTCTAAAGTAGGCAGAAGAATGACCAAATGTGGAAACTGATAACTGAAATCAAAATTTCTCATGCCTGTGTTAAATAAAGTATGTTAGACCATACTTTCCTGCCCTATGAACATAGTTTGTTTTCTATGAGTTAACCATAAGACTAGTCATATATCCTTGTCCCTATTTAAATAGTACTGAGACCAGCCACAAGTTAGTTGTTTGCTCAGGGACGCATCTTTTCCTGGAATATAAAGTGATAAAGCAACTAATATGCTAATTACAAATAACAACTTGCTTATCAAGGCTGCTTCAAGGCCATTGCCTCACTGGGCTCACAACATCCTAAGCTAGCATGTCATAATTCGATCATTCTGAACCATATTCTTGCTTTACAATGCCTGCCTTAAAAATCACTCGACCCAGGCTCTAGAACCTTCTTACCATTTGCTAATTTTCACCCTTTTAAATACTATAAGTTTAATAAACTCACCTTTGAATAATTAATATGTTTTCCTGGAGGAGTTTGTGAGGGAGATTCAATATCTCTTTTCTCTCTTTCTCAGTTTGGTGAACTGTCTTTAGGCCATGTGAAATACAAATAGCCTTGCATAGGAAGAAAGTGCTCTCGATCGGACTTATTGACAGTTGAGACACTTTGCTTAACTGAGCAATCATAATGAGCTTTAGTTCTTCAAAATAATCTTCAGTTTTACATTACTTTACTTGAGGTTTAAAAGCAGTTGGGTTTTCTAATTTTCTAATCCTTCAAGGCCTTGTCTATACTCCTTCAATTTTCTTTCAAATCACCCAATTCTGCCCTTAGGAAAAAAACATGTTTTTACTGTTATACTTTGCAAAAAGCAAAATGGAAAAGTAATCCTCACTGTAACTTCTTGTAACCACTCTTCCTGGAGCTACAGGTTAAGTAGGCATGCAATTTGCATTCCAGATTATCTCTGGTGACAGTTTTGCTGTTTTGCCATTGTGTAACATAGGTCTCTATCTTTTCAGCCTTCAATATCAATTGCTTTGCTATCTACCAGACGATAACATTTCTGGTACCAATTTCTGTATTAGTTTGGTTAATACCAACTGTTGACACAAATACCAGTAGATTAACATTTATAGTACACTCCTGTAATAGTCCAAAGCAGGTATTTCTGATTGTGGAGTACTTTTGTTCACAAAATGAATTCATCTGTTGTTCCACCATCTTCAGTTTCTACTTTCTAAGATTGATGTTGACTCAAATTGGGGAATGTGGAAAGAGAGGAAGATAATTTCATGTAAGAAGTTTCTTTATGGGTTAAACCAAAATGCCACACATCGCTTCTATTCATATTGAATTGGTACTACTCAATCACATGGCCAAACTCAACTGCAAGGAAGCCTGGAAAATGTAGTACAGGCTTAGGCCTAGGAGACAAAGGAAATGAGTTTGATGTGAAGGTAGGCAGTCTCTGCCACAGTGGTGTCTTTTTAAGCACACATGTAACCACATGTATAAACAGATGCCCTGAGACTGTATCAGGCAGTAGATAATAGTGTCAGAAATAGAAATAGAAGAGCACAACCTGTCATGTGGCTGGAGAAATGGTTAGTGAAAGTCGTCACTTAAAATATGAATCAGGAAAGACATAAAATATGTTATAGGTGAGTAGAATATACAGAATTGATGTACAGAATTTGTGGATCAATGTAATTCTTTTGGAGAGAACATTGGATGTAAGTGTATAAGGGCAAAAATGACTATGATGTGTTTCAGCGGCAGTGAGAGGATTTGCTTTGCCATAGCAGATTTCTTTTAAAGATTAAGAAAAATTAAAGATGAGTAGGGAGATTGGAATGTAGTAGAGATCTTTTAATGCCACTCACACTAAAAAAACTCATTCTAGAACTATTTGAATAGCATTGATCATTTATAGTAATTATCTACTTATATATTTATTCTCTTTAGCCTTGCTGCATATATTTCAGCACTTGATGTTTTCAAGTTTAGATGGAAGCAAGTTCTGTGTGAAGAAGAGATACACAGACTCTGAAAAGGGGATAGATTGGGAATGGGCTATCATGCATTCATTATGCTCCTCCAATGTCAGCAGGAGTTTTCTGGGTCACTGGCAGTTGTGTGCATAATGGCTGGAAGACTGGGTCCTAATTACTAACACTAGCATTGCAGAGGCATTGCTAAGTACAACTTTGTTGGAACATAATATCTTTGTCTGAGGTGATTAGACATTACAGATAGGTTATTTAAAAATGCACAGGTAAAACTTTAATTTTCTCTGTCCAATCAGTGTAATTCTACTAGATAATATGACTACTTTTTAAAAGTAAGAAATTGATAATTAAATCTTTCAAAAGGTATAGTCTATTTTAAATGAAAGTCAATTCATAATGTTGTAGTGTTCACACAGGGCTGCCTTATAATTAAAAAAGTTAATTTTATATTTTTGTATCCTAGTAACTTGAAATGTGCTTCAAAAAAACACAGCGAGCTGTTTAGGAAGGATGAGAAGGACAGAAATACCCGGATACAACTCTATGTCTCCCTAGTGATCTCTTTTTCTCCCACATAGGATGATGTTCTTTGATGAGAAAAACAAAACTACTCAATTTAGCCTTTTTAAAAGTTTGTGACAGTAAACACAAATTTCAAATAATTTATTTTATTGTTTTAAAATTTATACTTTAAAATGACATTCTCATCTTTTATTACTATTGAAAGATGCTATTGAATTGAACCTTTCAATATTGTATAATTAACACATGAAATGTATATTATATATAATGGACAATCTTCAATTATCATATCTTATCTAAGAAATCTGATGAGAGAAATACCTTATGAATTTGAAAAGATTATCTCATTTTTTCTCTTTCTTTTATTAGTGTTATTATTAATAAGTAGAGTGACCATATAATTTATCAACCAGATTGGGACATTTTTGAGAGTGAAAGTGGTAATTATCTAAGATCAGATATATTTACTAACACATGTTGATAAGTCTACATGGATAACTGAAATTAGTTAAGGAAGGTAAAAAATTGAGTCATTGTTAGCATTTATCAAACACTTCTGTATGGCAGGGACTCTACTAAGCACTGTATATGCATAATCTTATTAAACTTTCACTAGCACATGAGGTAATTTTTATTATAGCCATATTCTAGATGAGGAAACTATGGCTTACAGAGATTAAATAACTTTTCCAAGACTACATATTAAGTATGTATCAGAGACTGATTTTAAGTTTTATGTACTTATTTAAATGATTGAAAATAATACTATAGGCAATTGGCAGTAAAGATATAAATAACTGACAGTTCTATTATGTCTTTAATTCAATATTGTGATTTTTAACATTGAGTGCCAGCTTAGCTGCAGTACAATAGAATATCTGCTGGACTTCTAAGGTTTTTAACTCTAGTACCTGACTCCCAGATGCCACCTCTGGACCCACCTGGGGCCCACCTGGGTCCCCACCTGGGGCCCGAAGAAACTTGCTGGCCTGAAGGTAAGGACACGGTCCTGGTTGGCTTTGCCACCTGCTAATTGTAGAGCCTCAGCACCTTAAGCAAACATAGGTAGTAGCCAGGGAGCAGTTACAGCAGGCGTTGGGTGAGACACAATGCTGTACTTGCTTCAGGTCTGACTCAGCACAGTCATAGTGGTGGTGGCCACAGGGGCACTTGTGTCACTTCAACTCCAGCTTTAGGTAGCTCAGAACAGAGAGAAAGAGAGACCAGAGAATTCTCCTGGATCTGGTCCAAGACCATCAAGGAAGTACTTCTATGAGTCTCAAGCACAACACCATTACTGGGCTTGGGGTGCCCCCTAAAGCAGACAGCCTAGATCACAACACCCAAGTCCTTCAAATATCTTGAAAGCCTTCCCAAGAAGGACAGGTACAAAAAAGCCCTGAAAGTGAAGACTACAATCAATACCTAACTCTTTAATGCCTAGACACGGAAGAACATCTATTAGCTTCAACACCATCCAGAAAAACATGACCTCACCAAATGAACTAAATAAGTCGCCAGTGACCAATCCTAGGGAAACAGAGATATGTGACCTTTCAGACAGAAAATTCAAAAGAGCTATGTTGAGGAAACCCAAGAAATTCAAGATAACAAAGAAGGAATTTAGAATTATATCAGATAAATTTAACAAAAAGATTGAAATAATTTAAAAGAATCAAGCCAGAAATTTTGGAGCTGAAAAATGCAATTGGCGTACTGAATAATGCATCAGAGTTCTTTAACAGCAGAATGAATCGAGCAGAAGAAAAAAATTAGTGAGCTTGAAGAAAGCCTGTTTGAAAATACACAGTCAGAGGAGACAAAAAAAAAAAAAAAAAAAAAAAAAGAGAGAGTACAAATCAATGAAGCACACTTACAGGATCTTGAAAACAGCCTCAAAAAGGCAAATCTACAAGTTACTGGCCTTAAAGAAGAGGTAGAAAAATAGATAGGCTTAGAAAGTTTATTCAAAGGGATAACAGAGAACTACCCAAACCTAGAGAAAGATAGTAATATTCAAGTACAAGAAGTTACACATACAGATTTAACTCAAAGAACACTACCTCAAGGCATTTAATAAACTCCCAAAGATCAAGGATAAGGAAAGGATTCTAAAAGCAGCAAGAGGAAAGAAACAAATAACATGCAATAGAGCTCTGGCAGCACACATAGACTGAAAAATAGAGATGGCAGGAATACTTCCAAACTCATTCTACAAGGTCAGTATTATACTGATACCCAAACCAGACAAAGACACATCAAAAAAGAAAACTGCAGGTCAATATCTCTGATGAATATTGATGCAAAAGTCCTCAACAAAATTCTAGAAAACCAAATTTAATAATACATTAGAAAGATCATTTGTCGTGACCAAGTGGAATTTATCCCTGCGATACAAGGAGGGTTCAACATATACAAATCAATCCATGTAATACATCAAATCAACAGAATGAAAGATAAAAACTATATGATCATTGCAGTTGATGCTGAACAAGCATTTGATAGAAGTCAACATCACTTCATGATAAAAACCCTAAAAAAAACTGGGGATAGAAGGGACATAACTCAACATAAAAAAAAAAGCCATGAATGACAGACCCTCAGCTAGTGCCATGCTGAATGAGGTAAAACTGAAAGCCTTTCCTGTAAGATCTGGAACATGACAAGGATGCCCACTTTCACCACTGTTATTCAACATAGTCCTGGAAGTCCTAGATAGAGCAATAAGACAAGAGAAAGAAATAAAAGACATCCAAACAGGAAAAGAAGAAGTCAAATAATCCTTGTTTGGAGACAATATGGTCTTACATTAGGAAAAATCTAAAGACTCCGCAAGAAAACTCTTAGAACTGATAAAACAAATTTAATGAAGTTGCAGAATACAAAATCAATGTACAAAAATTAGTAGCATTTTTATATGCCAAGAGTGAACAATCTAAAAAAGAAATCAAAATGGTATTCTCATTTACAACAGCCACAAATAAAATAAAATCCCCAGGAATTAACCAAAGAAGTGAAAGATCTCTATAATGAAAACTGTAAAACACTGATGAAAGAAATTGGAGAGGACACAAAAAATGGGAAAATATTTCATGTTCATGGATTAGAAGAATCAATACTGTTAAAAATGTTATATTACCCAAAGCAATCTACAGATTTCATGCAATCCCTGTCAAAATACCAGTGGCACTCTTCACAAAAATAGAAAAAAACAACTAAAATTTATATAAAACCACAAAAGACCCAGAATAGGCAAAGCTATCCTAAGTAAAAAAAACAAAACTGGAGTAATCACATTATCTGACTTTATATTATGCTACAGAGCTATAGTAACCCATGAGCATGGTGCTGGCATAAAAACTGACACATAGGCCAAAGGAACAAAATAGAGAACCCATAAACCAATTGAAACACCTACAGTGAACTCATTTTTGACAAAGGTGCCAAGAATATACATGTGGGGAAAGAGTCTTTTCAATAAATGATGCTAGTAAAACTGGATATCCATATGCAAAAGAATGAAACTAGACCCCTATCTCTTCCCATATACAAATATCAAATCAAAATGGGTGAAATATTTAAATTTAAGACCTCAAACTATGAAACCACTACAAGAAAACATTGGAGAAAATCTCCAGGACATTTGTCTGGACAAAATTTTTTTGGTCAGTACCCCACAAGCACAGGCAACCAAAGTAAAAATGGACAAATGGGATCACATCAAGTTAAAAAGCTTCTGCACAGCAAAGGACAAAATCAACAAAGTGAAGAGACAACCTACAGAATGGGAGAAAATATTTTCCTATTACCCACTTGACAAGGGATTAATAACCAGCATATATATATGTGTGTGTATATATATATGTGTATATATGTGTATACACATATGTATACACATACATATATGTATATACGTATACGTGTATACGTATACGTATATACATACGTATATATACATATACGTATGTATATACGTATATGTATATATACGTATATGTGTGTATATGTATACATATACGTATATGTGTGTATATGTATACATATACGTATATGTGTGTATATGTATACATATACGTATATGTGTGTATATGTATACATATACGTATATGTGTGTATATGTATACATATACGTATATGTGTGTATATGTATACATATACGTATATGTGTGTATATGTATACATATACGTATATGTGTGTATATGTATACATATACGTATATGTATACACATACACACACACACATATATACACACACATATATATACACACACACACACATATATATATAGAGAGAGAGCTCAAACAACTCTGTAGGAAAAAAATCTATTAATCTGATAAAAAAATGGGCAAAACATTTGAATAGACATTTCTCAATTGACAATGAATAGACTTTTCTCAAAAGACGACATACAAATGGCACACAGGCATATAAAAAGGTGCTCAACATCACTGATCATCAGGAAAATGCAAATCAAAACTACAATGAGATATCATCTCACTCCAGTTAAAATGGCTTTAATCCAAAAGACAGGCAATAACAAATGCTGACAAGAATGCAGACAAAAGGGAAGCCTTATACACTGTTGGTGGGAATGTAAATTAGTACAAGTGCTATGGAGAACAGTTTGGAGGTTTTTCAAAAAATTGAAAAGTAGAGCTACCATGTGATCCAGCAATCCCACTGCTGGGTAGGTATATAACCAAAAGAAAGAAGAGCAATACATCAAAGAGATATCTGCATTCCTATGTCTGTTGCAGCACTGTTCACAATAGTTAAGATTTGGAAGCAATCTAAGTGTCCATCAACAGATGTTTACTTATATACAGTGGAGTACTATTCAGCCATAAAAAAGAGTGTGATCCAGTCATTTGCAAAACATAGGTGGAACTGGAGATTATTATGTTAAGTGAAATAAGCCAGGTACAGAAAGGCAAAAATCACTCTACTTATTTGTGGGATCTAAAAATCAAAACAGTTGAACTCATGTGCATAGAGAGTAGAAGGATATGGTTAGCAGAGGCTCAGAAGTGTAGTTGTGAGGAAGAGGCTGGAAAATGAGAATTGTTAATGGGTACCAAAAAAAAAAAATAGAAAGAATGAATAAGACCCACTATTGGATAATAGAGCAGGGTGACTATAGTCAATAATAACTTAATTGTACGTGTTAAAATAACTAAAAGACTATAATTGTATTGTTTGCAATACAAAGGATAAATGCTTGAAGGGATGGGTATCCCATTCTCCATGATGTGATTGTTATGCATTGCGTTCCTGGATAAAACATCACATGTACTCCATAAATATGTTCACCTTCTATGTACCCACAAAAATTTATAATTAAAAAAATTGAAATAGTAGAAAAGTCATAAATGAAAACCAAAGAGATCATTCCTGTTCACACTTAATCAAGCTTCACATTCCAGAAGTAATGATTTTCAATAATTTATGTTTTTGCTTTTTCAAAGTTATCTTAGAAGCTCTAAAATTATATGCTAATTCTTCATTTTGATATTATTTTTATATCAGAGTTTTTTATTAAATAACATTCTATGTTTCTTCCATTTGTTGAGTTTTTTTATATATTTGAATTAAATTTATAATTCTTTTAATATAAATCCTGTCCCTTAATTATTAAATATATTCCTAAGTATTTTATGATTTTTGATGATGTAAAGAATGGAATGTTTTTCTCATTTCCACATATATGTATTAATGTAGGAAAGGCAGAAAGTTAAGTATTTATATGTTTTCAACTTGAACTACCCATCTTGCTGAATGTCCTCATAATTTGGTAGGTTTTTTTCTTACTGTAATTTTTGAGATTTTCTAAATACAGTTATATCGTCACCAAAACATTTTATTTTTTTCTAATGCTGATATTGATTGTCTAATTTTTAAAATTGCATTTGCTATAACTTCAAAAACAATGCTGAATAATTATGATGATGGAGGACATTATGCCTTTTTGTGATTATAATGAAACTCTTTTACCACTTAGGATAAAGTTTGCTGTTGTATTTTAGTAAATCGTGAAGTAATTTCTTTCTATTGCAATTTGTCTTAAACTTGATTAGCTGATTAATTTTATCAAATGCCATTTTAGCGTCTGGTAATAAAATCATTTTATTTTTTATTCAATGTGTAAGATAATGAATTACATAGATAAATTTTCTCATTTTGAACAATTCATTCATTTCTAGAGTAAACGATAATCTGACTGTTCAGATTTTTGTGTTTTCTGCATTGTATCTCTCTGCTCTCTCTTCTCCAACAATCAACAGTCTCCCTACCTTATTCTTAACTTAGAGTATTTCCAAGGCCTCCTTCTGGATTCTTGTTTTCTAACCCTATGCTTAATTCATCTTTATTTACTTCTTTTCTTTATCTATCATTCTTACTAATGATGTAATTCCTATTAGACTTAGAGATGTAATGGAGGCAGATTAGGGATGCAAGGGAGATGGATATAAGTGCTCTTTCTGCCATCTGGAATCAGAGTTGTGTTGCTAGATTTGACTCCAGATCTTAGTCTGAAACATGCTTTAGGCCTATACACTATGCTGCTTCTTTAATATTAGAACTAGAGCTCTAACAGTAGTATATATGTATGTGGGAAGGAAGACTGAAAACAAAAGTGTGATTACTGTGGAAAATTAAAAGATTGATAACATAAGTTAAAAAAAGAAGTAGCAGAGAAAGTCTGGAATTTACTGTCATCACTGCAGCAGTGACTGGTGTCAGAAGTGGGCATGATGGTTGAGACTTAACTCTCTTCTAAACATTGGGAAATCTGGATCTTTTGTAAGGCATTCTCCATGTATTTATTTAGACTAAGAATGAACTTTATATCCTTGTTGATAAAAACCATATTATTTATGCAAGAACATAATGAGCATGCTAATTCCAACACTTCCAATGTGTGAAAGTGAGTCTGTGTGTGATACATAGGCTTAAAAAAGTCTGTGTAGATTCCTGGGCAAGATGACTGAATAGGAATAGCTCTAGTCTGTAGCTCCCAGTGAGACCAACAAAGAAGGTGGGTGATTTCTGCATTTCCAACTGAGGTACCCAGTTCATCTCACTGGGACTGGTTAGACAATGGGTGCAGCCCACGGAGGGTGGACAGAAGCAGGGTGGGGTGTTGCCTCAGCCAGGAAGTGCAAGGGGTTGGGGAACTCCCTCGTCTAGCCAAGGGAAGCCATGAGGGACTGTGCTGTGAGGAATGGTGCTATCTGGCCCAGATACTATGCTTTTCCCATGGTCTTTGCAACCTGCAGACCAGGAGATTCCTTTGGGTGCCTACACCACAAGGTTCCTGGGTTTTAAGCACAAAACAGGTGGCCATTTGGGCAGACACTGAGCTAGCTGCAGGAGTTATTTTTTTGTACCCCAGTGGTGCATGAAAGACCAGCAAGACAGAACCATTCACTCCCCTGGGAAGGGGGCTGAAGCCAGGGAACCAAGGGGTCTTGCTCAGTAGATCCCATCCCCATGGAGCCCAGAAAGCTACGTGGGCTTGAAATTCTCACTGCTAGTACAGCAGTCTGAAGTCGACCTTTGACTCTTGAGCTTGGTGGAGGAAGGGGCATCCACCATTACTGAGGCTTGAGTAGGGGATTTTCCCCTCACTGTGTAAACAAAGCCACCAGGAAGTTCAGACTGGGCGGAGCCCTCTGCAGCACCACAAAGCCAGATTGCCTCGCTAGATTCCTCCTCTATGGGCAGGGCATCTCTGAAAGAAAGGCAGCAGCCCCAGTCAGGGGCTTATAGATAAAACTCTCATCTCCCTGGGACAGAGCACCTGGAGGAAGGGGTGGCTGTGGATGCAGCTTCAGCAACTTAAATGTTTCTGCCTGCTGGCTCTGAAGAGAGCAGCAGATCTCCCAGCACAGCGCTTGAGCTCTGCTGAGGGACAGACTACCTTTTCAAGTGGGTCTCTGACCCCCATGCCTCCTAATGGGGAGACATCTCCCAGCAGGGTTCAACAGACATCTCATACAGGAGAGCTCCAGCTAGCATCTGGCAGATGCCCCTCTGGGGTGAAGCTTCCAGAGAAAGGAGCAGGCAACGGTCTTTGCTGTTCTCAGCCTCCACTGGTGATATCCAGGTAAACAGGGTCTGGAGTGGACCCCCAGCAAACCCCAGCAGACCTGCAGAAGAGGGTCCTGACTGTTAGAAGGAAAACTAACAAACAGAAAGCAATAGCATCAACATCAATAAAAAGGATGACCATGCAAAAACTCCATCTGACTGTCACCAACAGCAAAGACCAAAGGTAGATAAATCCACAAAGAAGAGCACAAAAAGGCTGAAAATTCCAAAACCCGGAATGCCTCTTCTCCTCCAAAGGATCACAACTCTTCACCAGTAAGGGAACAAAACTGGACAGAGAATGAGTTTGATGAATTGACAGAAGTCGGCTTCAGAAGGTGGGTAATAACAAATTCCTCTGAGCTATAGGAGCATGTTCTAACCCAAAGCAAGGAAGGTAAGAACCTTGATAAAAGGTTAGAGGAATTGCTAACTGGAATAACCAGTTTAGAGAAGAACATAAATGACCTGATGGAGCTGAAAAACACAGCACGAGAACTTCATGAAGCATACACAAGTATCAATAGCTGAATCTATGAAGTGGAAGGAAGGATATCAGTAATTGAAGATCAACTTAATGAAATAAATCAAGACAATATTAGAGAAAAAACAGTGAAAAAGAATGAACAAAGCCTCCAAGAAATATGCAACTATGTGAAAAGGCTAAACTTATGTTTAATTGGTGTACCTAAAAGTGACAGGGAGAATGGAACCAAGCTGGAAAACACACATTATCCAGGAGAACTTCCCCAACCTAGCATGATAGGCCAAAATTCAAATTCAGGAAATACAGAGAACAGTGCAAAGATACTCTTCTAGTAGAGCAACTCCAAGACACCTAGTCATCAGATTCACCAAGGTTGCAATAAAGGAAAAAATGTTAAGGGCAGCCAGAGAGAAAGGTTGGGTTATCCACAAAGGGAAGCCCATCAGACTAACATCGGATCTCTCTGCAGAACTCCTACAAGCCAGAAGAGAGTGGGGACCAATATTCAACATTCTTAAAGAAAAGAATTTTCAACCCAGAATTTCATATCCAGCTAAATTGATCTTCATAAGTGAAGGAGAAACAAAATTCTTTACAGACAAGCAAATGCTGAGGGATTTTGTCACCACCAGGCCTGCCTTACAGGAGCTCCTGAAGGAAGCACTAAATATGGAAAGGAAAAACTGGTATCTGCTACTGCAAAAACAAACCAAAATGTAAAGACCATCAACACTATCAAGAAACTCCATCAACACTATCAAGAAACTCCATCAACTGATGGGCAAAAGAACCAGCTAACAACATAATGACAGGATCAAATTCACACATAACAATATTAACCTTAAATGTAAATGGGCTAAATGCCCAAAATAAAAGGCACATACTGGCAAATTAAATGAAGAGTCAAGACACATCGGGGTGCTGTATTGAGGAGACCCATCTCACATGCAAAGACATACATAGGCTCAAAATAAAAGGATGGAGGAAGATTTACCAAGCAAATGGAAACCAAAAAAAGGCAGGGGTTGCAATCCTAGTCTCTGATAAAACAGACTTTAAACCATCAAAGATCAAAAAAGACAAGGACATTACAAAATGGTAAAGGGATCAATGCAACAAGAAGAGCTAACTATCCTGAGTATATATGTACCCAATACAGGAGCACCTAGATTTGTAAAGCAGGTTCTTAGAGACCTACGAAAAGACTTAGACTCCCACACAATAATAATGAGAGACTTTAACACCCCACTGTCACTATTAGACAGATCAATGAGACAGAAAATTAACAACGATATTCAGGACATGAACTTAGCTCTGGACCAAGTGGACCTAATAGACATCTACAGAACTCTTCTCCTCAAATCAACAGAATATACATTCTTCTCAGCACCACATAGCACTTATTTTAAAATTGACCACATAATTGGAAGTAAAACACTCCTCAGCAAATGCAAAAAATGGAAATCATAACAAACAGTCTCTCAGACCACAGTGCAATCAAATTAGAACTTAGGATTAAGAAACTCACTCAAAACTGCACAACTACATGGAAACTGAACAACCTGTTCCCCGGTGACTACTGGGTAAATGATGAAATTATGGCAAAAATAAATAAGTTATTTGAAACCAATGAGAACAAAGACACAATGTACCAAAATCTCTGAGACACAGCTAAAACAATGTTTAAAGGGAAATTTATAGCACCAAATGCCCACAGGAGAAAGCGGGAAATATCTAAAATGGACATCATAACATCACAATTAAAAGAATTAGAGAAGCAAAAGAAAACAAATTCAAAAGCTAGCAGAAGACAAGAAATAACTAAGATCAGAGCAGAAGTGAAGGAGATAAAGACACAAAAACCCTTCAAAAAATCAATGAAACCAGGAGCTGGGTTTTTTGAAAAGCTCAACAAAAGAGATAGCCAGACTAATAAAGAAGAAAAGACAGGAGAATCAAATAGACCTAATAAAAAATCATAAAGGGGAGATCACCACTGATTGCACAGAAATACAAACTACAATCTGAGAATTCAATAAACACCTCTATGCAAATAAACTAGAAAATCTAGAAGAAATGGATAAATTCCTGGACACATATACCCCCCTAAGACTAAACCAGAAAGAAGTCGAATTCCTGAGTAGACCAATAACAAGTTCTGACATGCAGGCAGTAATTAATAGCCTGCCAATCAAAAAAAGCACAGGACCAGGCAGATTCACAGCTGAATTCTACCAGAGATACAAAGAGGATCTGTTACCATTCCTTCTGAAACTATTCCAAACAAAAGAAAAAGAGGGACTCCTCCCTAACTCATTTTATGAGGCCAGCATTATCCTGATACCAAAACCTGGCAGAGACACAACAAATAAAGACAATTTCAGGCCAATATCCCCGATGAACATCAATGTTAAAATCCTCAATAAAATACTGGCAAACCCAATCCAGAAGCACATTAAAAAGCTTATCCACCACTATCAAGTTGGCTTCATCCCTGGGACACAAGGCTGGTTCAATATAGGCAAATCAATAAATGTAATCCATCACATAAACAGAACCAATGACAAAAACCACATGATTATCTCAACAGATGCCGAAAAGGCCTTTGATAAAATTCAATACCCCTTCACACTAAAAACACTCAATAAACTAGGTGTTGATGGAACACATCTCAAAATAATAAGAGCTATTTATGACAAACTGACAGCCAATATCATACTGAAAGGCCAAAAGCTGGAAGCATTCCCTTTGAAAACTGGCACAAGACAAGGATGCCCTCTCTCACCACTCCTATTCAACATAGTATTGGAAGTTCTGGCCGGGGCAATCAGTCAAGCGAAAGAAATAAGCGGTATTCAAATAGGAAGAGAGGAAGTCAAATTGTCTCTGTTTGCAGATGACATGATTGTATATTTAGAAAACACCATCATCTTGCCCAAAAATTTCTTGAGCTGATAAGCAACTTCAGCAAAGTCTCAGGATATAAAATCAATGTGCAAAAATCACAAGCATTCCTATACACCAATAATAGACAAACAGAGAGCCAAATCATGAATGAAATCCCATTCACAATTGCTACAAAGAGAACAAAATACCTAGGAATACAGTTAACAAGGGATGTGAAAGACTTTTCAAGGGGAGCTACAAACCACTGCTCAAGGGAATAAGAGAGGACACAAACATATGGAAAAACATTTCATGCTCATGGATAGAAAGAATTAATATCATGAAAATGGCCATACTGCCCAGAGTAATTTATAGATTCAATGCTATGCCCTTCAAGTTACCATTGACTTTCTACACAGAATTGGAAAAAACTACTTTAAGTTTCATATGGAACCAAAAGAGAGCCCATATAGCCAAGACAATCCTAAGCAAAAAGAACAAAGCTGGAGGCATCACACTATCTGACTTTAAACTATACTACAAGGCTACGGTAAGCAAAACAGCATGATACATGTACCAAAACAGATATATAGACCAATGGAACAGAACAGAGGCCTCAGAAATAACACCACACATTGACAACCACCTGATCTTTGACAAACCTGACAAAAACAAGCAATGGGGAAATAATTCCCTATTTAATAAATGGTGTTGGTAAAACTGGCTAGCCATATGCAGAAAACTGAAACTGGACCCCTTCCTTACACCTTTTACAATAATTAACTCAAGATGGATTAAACATTTAAACCTAAGACCTAAAACCATAAAAAATCCTGGAAGAAAACCTAGGCAATACCATTCAGGACTTAGGCATGTGCAAAGACTTCATGACTAAAACACCAAATGCAAGGGCAACAAAAGCCAAAATTGACAAATGGGATCTAATTAAACTAAAGTGCTTCTGTGCAGCAAAAGAAACTATCATCAGAGTGAACCAGCAACCAACAGAATGGGAGAAATGTTTTGCAATCTATCCATTTGAAAAAGGGCTAATATCTGGAATCTACAAGGAACTTAAACAAATTTACAAGAAAAAAAAACACATCAAAAAGTGGGTGAAGGATGTGAACAGACACTTTTCAAAAGAAGACATTTATGTGGCCAAAAAACATGAAAAAAATCTCATCATCACTGGTCATTAGAAAAATGCAAATCAAAACCACAGTGGGATGCCGTCTCACACCAGTTAGAATGGCGATCATTAAAAAGTCAGGAAACAACAGATGCTGGAGAGGATTTGGAGAAATAGGAATGCTTTTTACACTGTTGGTGGGAGTGTAAATAGTTCAACCATTGTGGAAGACAGTGTGGTGATTCCTCAAGGATCTGGAACTAGAAATATCATTTAACCCAGCAATCCCATTACTGGGTATGTACCCAAAGGATTATAAATCATTCTAGTATAAAAACACATGCACAAGTATGTTTATTGTGGCACTATTCACAGTAGCAAAGACTTGGAACCAACTCAAATGCCCATCAATGATAGACTGGATAAAGAAAATTTGGCACATATACACCATGGAATACTACACAGCATAAAAAAGAATGAGTTCATGTCTTTTGCAGGGACATGGATGAAGTTGTAAACCATCATTCTCAGCAAACTAACACAGGAACAGAAAACTAAACACTGCATGTTCTCACGGGAGTTAAACAATGAGAACATATGGGCACAGAGAAGGGAACATCACACACCAGGGCCTGTCAGGGGGTGGAGGGCAAGGGGAGGTATAGCATTAGGAGAAATATCTAATGTAGATGACGGGTTGATGGATGCAGCAAACCACCATGGCACATGTATAACTATGTAACAAACCTGCACGTTCTAAACATGTATCCTAGAACTTAAAGTATAATTAAAAAAAAGAAAGAAAAACAAAGAAAAAAAGGCCTTGTAAAATTGTCCAGGATTGTTGTAATAGAAAAGTTGGAGAATGCTTTTCTTCATACTTTATGTAAGGGTAAAATTAAGGTCTTTCAAATCAACACTTTTCATTTAGCTTTTGCACCTCTATAAAGAAGAGTAGTGCGGAAACATATGGAGCCATTACTACGGAATGTATCCACAATTATATATGTTGCTAGTGAACTCTCACTAGCTGCTTAGGTATAAACAGCTAATGTAAACTTTATCATAGATGCTCTTTGTAACATTAATTGTAATGTCTTTTAGAAAGGGTTGAAGAAAATTAGCAAAATTCAATAAAAATAAAATTGGGTAAAATTTAAATGTAAGTGTGTACTACCATTCAGTTAAATGTTTGAGGTTGAAATTAATGCATCGATTATTTAGAGTATATCTAATTCTAAACTAATTGAAATGAATAATTTTGTCCTCTTTCCAGAAGCAACTTTTTAATCACAGCTAATTTTGGTTAAAGTTTTGTTGTATATGTTAACAACACCCAAAACATTGCTTATTTTTACATGAGATTTTTTCAGCTATGATTTATTACTCTCCAGAAAAATGTGTTTGTGCGTACACCTTTTTTGTCATAGGATAGTACTTCATAAAGATCTCTGTCACAGCAGTTTTAAGCTTTAATAGTTTGTCTTTACTTGACCTCCTCCCCATGGGTTAATCATGTAAGTCTTTTCATTTCACACATGGCTAGAGTTAGCTGCACTCAATGAAACTGTGAGTTGTATTCCTTTGGCATGTCTATCTTGACCTTTGATATAAGCTAATGTTACATTAAAGTCCACAGGATTAATTTAATTGAATTTTGTTTAAGAGTGTTGGAGCATTGTATCTTTGTATTAGTTTGCTACACTGCCATAATAAAGGACCATAAACTGAGTGGCTTACACAACAGAAAGTTAGTTTCTTATAATTTTGGGAGCCAGAAATTCGAGATCAAAGTGTTGGCAGGATAGGTTTCTTCTTCAACCTGTCTCTTTGGCTTGTAGGTGGCTCTCTTCTTCTTCCTGTGTCTTCATAGGTTCATCGTTTGTGCATATTGGTGTCCTAGTCTCTTCTTTTTCTTTTTTTGAGATATGGTCTTGCTCTGCCACCCAGGCTGGAGTGCAGTAGTGTGTGATCTCTGCTCACTGCAACCTCTATCTCCTGGGTTCAAGCCATCCTCCCACCTCAGCCTCCCAAGTAGCTGGGACTGCAGGTGTGTGCCACCATATTTGGCTAATTTGTGTATTTTTTTGTAGAGACAGGGTTTTGCCATGTTGCCAAGGTTGGTCTTGAACTCCTGGGCTCAAGCAATCCACCTGTCTTGGCTTCTCACCTACCTCTTCTTATAAGGACACCAGTCATTTTGAATTAGGACACACCCTAATGGCTACATTTTAACTTAATTAGGTCTCTTTTTCTCTCTCTCTCTCTCTTGCTCTTCCTTTTTTAGAGACTAGGGCTTGCGCTGTTGCTCAAGCTGGATACGAATTCCTGGGCTCAAGCAATTCTCACACTTCAGCCTCCTGAGTATCTGGGGCTACAGGTTCACACCACATTGTATCAGGGTCCTAATTACCTCTTAAACGACCTTGTCTCAAAGTGCAGTCACATTCTCAGGTATGTGAGAGTTGAAGTTCTGGGAGTCAGAACTTCAACATATGAATTTTGAGAGAACGCAATTTAGCCCATGTCAGTCTTACTAGTGTCTATCAGCAAATTGTTAGTTACATGGAATTAAAAACAAACCACTTGATTTTTGCCATAATTTTTTTTAGTAAAAAATATCAATAAATGCTTCCTTTGGTGAGACAAAAAAGGTATATTAGATTTATTGTGGAAAAAGATGATCTTTATGGCACCTCTTAGTTCTGAAATTCTATCGTTTTACTATCTCTGTGTGCAATTCTTCTTACCTTTCTCTGCCTCCCATAATTTCACAAGATTGGTTTTTAAATGTTAATATTTGGGAATGTAAATAAGGAAACATTACATTTGAAAAATATGATTAGGACAACTGAGCTTTTATGATTTATAAAAAATTATAACAACCAATATTTGTGAATTAGTAGAAAATATTTAATAAAAAATTTTGCTTATGTGGTTGGATAAACATGTATTACTTCAATTTTTAAAACATTTTAGCTTACTGAAAGTTACCTAACATGATTTATCAGCATTGTTAAATTCTAAGGGAAAAAACAGCAAGAGAGAAAGTACTTAAAGTACATTTAATGCTGATTTGAAAGTAATTTTATTATTCTTTAATAATTTAAAAGCCACTTTAGGATCATTGCCTCGATGGAAAAATAATAGTTATTTTTGAGTTTTTAATAAAAGGAACAGAGATGTCTATTGTTTATTGAATTTATCTTTAGTATTTTTAACATATTATATCATTTAATATGTTAAAAATATGAAGGGCATTATTCTCTCCATTTTATACAAGAGAAATACTGGGGCTCATTTAAACATGTAAGAAGACAAAGGTAGGTAAATTATGAAGCTAGGAAGTGACAAAACTGACGTTCTAGACAAGGTTCACTTGTCTTCAAAATTGCTTCCTTTAACTATTTTGCCACAGTAGAAACTATGGTTACTAGAACTTGCTGTGTGTTGAAAGAAAAGTTCCAAGAACATTCAGGTCAGATGTGGGATAACATAGAGGCCTACTCCCACAGGATGATGTGATCAGGACCTAGAATATAGCAATATTGCCAGGTGTGGCAAGAATGAGCATGATCAACAAGAGATTCAAGTATAGATACATGACATACTTAGGATGTTTGAGAAAGGGTAAAGACTGAGAAGACAAATCACAACTTTGATCCTGATTGATGTGCTGTTGTGTTGAAGAATTGTGCAAGTTAATATTTATACTGCAATCAAATTATTGACAATAGTATTCTCGAACCATAGCCATTATAAACAAATTATCTTAATTTTCTATCATGGGCACATGGAGCAAAAACATCATGAGGAAATGATATCTAGAGTTATATGATCACTGTCAGCTCTCAGCAGTTGAGCAACACTAACTGAGAAAAATTTGGAGGGAACATAAACATTCAGTCCATGACACTATCTTAATCAATTTTATGTATATAGTTCGGTACTGGTAAGTATTCACATTGTTGTGTAATAGAGCATCAGAACTTTTTCATCTGGCAAAACTAAAACTCAATACCCATTAAACAACTCTTCATTTTCCCCCCTCCCTACCCCTGGTAACTATCATTTTACTTTTTATTTCTATGAATTTGACCAGTTTAGATACCTTATACAAATGGAATTACAAATGGAATCATACAATAATTATCTTTTTGCAACTGTCTCACTTAGCATAATGTACTTGTCTTAGTCCATTTGTGCTGCTATAACAGATACCACAGACTGGATAATTTATTTTTAAAAATATATGTTTTTCTTATTTCTGACAGTTTTTGAGGCTGGCAAGTCCAAGATAAAGGGGCTGAAATCTGGCACACCTTCCTGTTGCATCATCCCATGGTGAAAGGTGGAAGGGCAAGAGAGTACATATATGGGAAAGAAAAGAGGGCCAAACTCATCCTTTTATAAGAAATCCACTTCCATGATAATGAACCCATTCCTCTGAGGAGGGCAGAACCCTGCAGCCTAATCACCTCTCATTCAGCCCCACCTCCCAACACTGTTGCATTGGAAATTATCCAACACATGCGTTTTGGAGGACATATTCAATCCATAGCAAGGCTCAAGTTTCATCCATGTTGTAGAATGTGACAGAATTTCTCTACTGTTCAAAACCTGAATCATATTGTGTTGTACACATATACCTCTTTTTGTTTATTTGCTCATCCATCAATGGATACTTGAGTTGCATCCCCCTTTTGGCTATTGTGACTAATGCTGCTATGGATGTGGTCTGGCAGATATCTCTTTGAGACTAATTTCAGCTCTTTGGGGTATATATCATGAAAGGGGATTGCTGGATCACATGGTAGTTCTATTTTTAATTTTTTGAGGAACCACTATACTATTTTCCTCAGTGGATAATGTCATCTTACATTCCCACCAGCAGTGCACAGGGACATTAATTTCTCTACATTCTTGCCAATACTCATTATTTTCTGCTACATATATTCTTAAATAAGGGCTTATAACATGCAACACCTTCTCTAGGGGTTACCAAAAAAGTAACATGCAATGTAATTGGCTAGAAACACTCTGGGTATCAGAAAGTTAATCCACCAGAAAAATGACTGTGCTATTTCATGTATGCGCAAGGCATAAATTATGTGCTATGATCTTAAGAGACTTGGATATCCTTGGGTATTCAATTAAAAAACTGATCCATGAGAAATTAACATTGTGTGTCTGTCATTTTTGTGTGAATTTCAATTTTCTGTATCCCAAAGCATCATGACAGCAGTGAGTGAGAAGCGTTATTTTGAAAACATTTTAAATAAATATCCTAGACTGAATGCTGAAAATCTCCTGTAACACTAAGATTTGTTTTTAGTGAATGTTCCAGAAAACTTTTGCCCAAACCCAGGACGGTTAGTGATGTGGGAAATGATAAATCTGACACATTTTTCCCATTCTGAGGTAACTCTTTAAAATGAAATAAATAGTCATGGCAGCTTATGCCGACCTGTTTCCTTTATGCTTCCAAAATTTCTTTGTTTAGTGCCAAAAGAAAAGAAAAGTTTAAGGCTTGTGATTAATGACTATGCTGTATGAAGTTACACAGCATAATTTATGGGGTACCTTATCATGCAAGCACCTCAAGCTTTTTTATAATAAAATGGAAAAGCATATAAACACAGAACTCATCCACAAATTAAAAATCCAATATTCCGTGTTAAATTAGTTGAAGCAATAATGCAAAGCTTTCTTCATAACCCAAATATAAGTTTTTCTTTAACCAAAACTTTCCACCCCTAATAGATGTCTTGTTTATTTTCTTAAATTTTCATTTTTATCTTGTTTTTCTTGAATTTTTCTCATATTTACAGAATTAAACTCTTATATTCTTACCATTTGAAGCTTGTCAAAACCTTATAATAGAACAAACATACTTAGCCCACAGGCATACAAATTTGCTGTTAGCAAATTTTGTTCATTTTTCATTGCTGTAGCTTGAAAGATTTGCAGGTATACAGAGAGAAATTTACAGATTGTAGTTTTTTATGTTCTTTTACCTCCAGATTTAATGCCTTTAGATCTAATCATAATCTTGTTATAACATTTTAGGTTTGTATAAGCTTTTGCAGAATATTTTGCATTAATTTTATCTTTGCATCCTCACAATTATTCTGTGAAGAAAGAAGGGCAAGAATTTTTACAGATCCATTTATAGATAAGGAAATAAAGTCAGAGGACAATTCAATGACATCCCCAATGTCACTCAGTAATTTAGTGGTAAAAGCAAGGCTGGTGTTCTTGGCTGCTCAGTCTGATTTAATATGTGTCACATTGTATAATGTTCTAGACCACTCAGAAAATGTGACTGATTCAGAGGGATAATTTCCAATCATATGGATAGAGAAATACTACATTCCTCACATAACCATATTTAGATCATTTTTCTCTTGTTGTGTCGGGCAAATGGTCTTCTATAATAAAGTAATTTTTTGGTGTCCAACTTTATGGTCTGGATAATGACAAAGGGAGAGCATCTGCCTTCTTTGGTGCTGTAGTCTTTGCACATTGGAGTCCTACAGCTTCTGAAGCTGACACAGGGACTGTAGGACACAGAGGTACTTATGTTGAATTATACTTTAAGTATGCAGTTTCCTTTTAAATGAGGTGGAAACTTCACATGTATGTCAAAAATGTTACCAGGAGTTTGGAACAGAGGGAAAGCACCATGTAAGATACAGTCTTTGCTCATTTGGAGAAGATGAAACCATACAGAGAAGCCATGATACAACCCTTTGGGCACAGAATAGGGGATGACTCATTCTGTATCAATAAACACAGGTTATTTCTTAGAGCAGGGCATTGTCTCTTTCATACCATGGGATATCATAGATTGGAAGTGAGAAGCTGGGAGTGGGAGAGAGACTATTTCGCTGTTCTCATACCCGGAACACAGGAAAATCAAGCTTTCCCTTCCCTATGCACACTGTGCTTGAAAAGATTGCCAGTGGCCATCATATTGCCAGACTGATGGGCAATTATCAGTCCTCCTTTTACACAACTTATTAGTAGCATTTTACACAGTTGCTTATTCAATCTCCCGGGAAAATTTTATTTCATTTAGCCTCCAGAATACCATTATCTCTTGGTTATTTTTCTCTCTCAATCTCCTGGTGGGAATTCTGCTCATTGTTCTGATCCCTATTCATTACGATGATTTGGCAATCAAACTTTCAATATCTGTTCTTCTTTTTCAACACCATTTTTCTAGGCGACCCCTTCCAGTCCTATGGAAAACATTACCATTTGCATGCTGGTGACTTTCAAACTTGTATCTCTAGACAGTCATCTCCCCAGGCAAATAAAAGTGCTCAACATATGTTTGTTAGATGAATCGTGGGATGAATAAAATAAATGGCAAATATGACTATAAAATATGTGAGTATAATTAAACTCATGAAATGTAAGAAACAAGTAGGTTTTACCATCTGAAGAAATACAGATCAAAACTTAGAAGGGCATGAAAAATCAGGTCTATTTAACACTAATTGATGACTATAAAACAAAAAGTAAATAGCATTTATTTTGCCAGTTTATTATGGCTTGTAAACCATAAAGTGGAAGAAAATTAACTAGAACTATAATTGTCTTCAACAAGTGATTGCACAGAAGCCAGCCATGGTTGCCTAGGACATTAAGCCACTCTCCATCATGTAATGAATGATAAAACAAATAATCGGATGTACAAACTAACTTTGCTACAGAAGAGAGAGCAATCTCTCTCTCTCTCTCTCTATATATATATATATGGAGAGTAAGTGTTGTTCATATGGTTCAATAAACAAGCAAAGTAAAGGGGCCTCAGGACATGACATGGGGTATGTGGCCCACAGTGTGGCACACATTGGTGTTGTCTATCTGACTAAAGACAAGGTGGGAAAGCAAATGTCTTGGGGCATGCTAACAGTGGGGCATAGTCAGAGCTTGTTCATCTCAGTGCAGGTCCGTATTCAATTATTACTTCTGAAGACTTTATAAAACCAATTTGCAATGCTAGGCTAATATCCTGTCAGTGTGAGATTTTTGCATGCAATCATTGTTTTAGCTCTGTTCTCCATGACTTTATTATTTGTCAAATTAATTTTTCCGCTGCATCTTCAAACGGGTTAGTGAATTAGTTTACTTGTTTCTTTGGTTTACTTGGTCTTGCTCTATACAACATTTTCTGCCTTTTGTTGTAGAGAGGTAAGAATTCCCTAAAAAGGCAAGCATGTTTCTCAGGGTGCAACTCCTCTTCCTATTTCCTCCCTAATATTTTCTGAAAACTAGCATCACTTCTGGTTATATTTGGAAATCAATCTATTGAATGCCTTTGCAGCTGTGCTCTTGTCCAAGGTCTCAAAAGATGCCTTTTTCATGGGGAGAACAATGTAGATGCAAACAATATCAGTTATTCTTCACGAATGCTGCTACATTTTGAACTAAATACTTAAAAGTCTGCAAAGCCATTGTTTATATTTACCAATCAATCCCCTCTATATCCTTTGTGGGCATTTTGCCTCACTTTCAAATATGTACCCAAGCAGTGTGTATTTTATGGTCGACTCCTATAGAACTGTAAATCGGCACTTAGGTCTCCCTGGGGTGTAGGGGCAGACATGTGCATCAGATTTTTAATGCATGTTCACACTCCGTTTCAAAAGAAAACACATCCAAATATTTGGACCTATGGGTTCTAGCTAGGCTAACCTTGTCCTCTTTCTTTTTTAGCCATTGATTGTGCTTTTGCCATTAATTTTCTTTAAAATTCTACTTCATTGGTTTCCAAAGTGTGCTGCACATCAGAATCACCTGGAGATCACTAAAAATTCTTGATGCTTGGCACCCACTCCCAGATATGATTCAATTGGTATGGGGTGAGAGCTAAGCACTGGGACTTTTAAGGCTCCCAGGTGATTCTAATAGGCAGCCAACCCTGAGAGTCATCATTCTACTCTGTTGCTTTATGTAGGGCTAGTTATGAATAACGAAATGAGGCTGGGCACGGTGGCTCATGCCTGTAATCCCAGCACTTTGGGAGGCTGAGGTGGGTGGATCATGAGGTCAGGAGATCGAGACCATCCTGGCCAACATGGCGAAACCTCTTCTCTACTAAAAACACACAAAAAATTAGCTGGGCGTGGTGGTGCGTGCCTGTAATCCCAGCTACTTTGGAGCCTGAAGCAGGAGAATTGCTTGAGTCAGGAGTTGGAGGTTGCAGTGAGCCGAGATCGCACCGCTGCACTCCAGCCTGGCGACAGAGCAAGACTCTGTCTCAAAAAAAATAAGTAAATAAAAATAAGAAATCACCAGACATTCCCTGGTTTGGAGTCTTCTTGAAATCCTTGAAGTAAGATGAATCTTCATTCATATACCATAACCGAAAAGATGGGTTTTTCAAGTACTCTTCTAGCATGAAAATTACTTGGCTTTACAACATTTCAACATTGCCAGAAGCTTCCAGACGAGTGAAACTTTCATGCACGTCTGTGTGAAGAGACCACCAAACAGGCTTTGTGTGAGCAATAAAGCTTTAAATCACCTGGGTGCAGGTGGGCTGAGTCCGAAAAGAGAGTCAGCGAAGGGAGATAAGGGTGGGGCCATTTTATAGGATTTGGGTAGATAAAGGAAAATTACAGTCAAAGGGGGTTGTTCTCTGGCAGGCAGAGTGGAGGTCACAAGGTGCTCAGTAGGGGAGCTTTTGAGCCAGGATGAACCAGGAGAAGGAATTTCACAAGACAATGTCATCAGTTAAGGCAGGAACAGGCCATTTTCACTTCTTTTGTGGTGGAATGTCATCAGTTAAGGCAGGAACTGGCCATCTGGATGTGTACATGCAGGTCACAGGGAATATGATGGCTTAGCTTGAGCTCAGAGGCCTGACATTCCTGTCTTCTTATATTAATAAGAAAAATAAAATGAAATAGTGGTAAAGTGTTGGGACATTGAAAATTCTTGGGGGTGGTATGGAGAGATAATGGGCGATGTTTCTCAGGGCTGCTTCGAGCGGGATTAGGGGTGGCATGGGAACCTAGAGTGGGAGAGATTAAGCTGAAGGAAGATTCTGTGGTAAGGGGTGATATTGTGGGACTGTTAGAAGAAACATTTGTCATTTAGAATTATTGGTGATGGCCTGGATACGGTTTTGTATGAATTGAAAAACTAAACGGAATAAGAGAAAGAGAAAAACAGGTATTAAAGGTCTAAGAATTGGGAGGACCTAGGACATCTGATTAGAGTGCATAAGGAGATTCAGCATAGTCCTGTCAGTAAAGATTATTTATTTACTTCAAGAGTTAAGAGTGGCAGTTTGGGGATAGCACCAGGAGATATCAGCTATGATGGCTTGGAGAAACAGTGTAAACTGGCAGTGTAAACAAGAGCAGGGCATGTATGAGTAGTTGAGAACAGTGAATAGGAGTGTGACTAGACAGAAGATAGTAGGGATGACAAGTTTTTTTGGGGCACAGTCTAAGTTGGTCTGGTGTCTGGAATGAGACTGGGGCCAAATAAAAAGGAGCATCTATACAGGAGCTCAAATAGGCTGTACCCTGTAGCATTCTGAGGACAGGTCTGACTTCTGAGAAGGGAAAGTGGTAAAAGTATTGTCCAGTCCTTTTTAAGTTGGTGGCTGAGCTCGGTGAGGTGTGTTTTTAAAAGACCTTTAGTCCGTTCTACTTTTCCTAAAGATGGAGGACCGTAAGGGATATAAAGGTTTCACTGAATACTAAGAGCCTGAAAAACTGCTTGGCTGATTTAACTAATAAAGGCTGGTCTGTTATCAGACTGTATAGAGGTGGGAATGCTAAACTGAGGAATTATGTCTGACAGAAGGGAAGAAATGACTGCGGTGGCCTTCTCAGACCCTGTAGGAAAGGCCTGTACCTATCCAGTGAAAGTGTCTACCTAGACTAAGAGGTATTTTAGTTATCTGACTCAGGGCATGTTGAGTGAAGCTAATTTGCCAGTCCTGGGTGGGGGCAAATCCTTGAGCTTGATGTGTAGGGAAGGGAGGGGGCCTGAATAATCCTTAAGGAGTAGTAGAATAGCAGATGGAACACTGAGAAGTTATTCACTTGAAGATAGATTTCCACAATGGAAAGAAAATGAGAGGTTCTAAGATGCAGGCTAGTGGCTTGTACTATAGCATAGCCTGCTTTGCTGGTTTGTGGCGATTAGACCTGGTGGAACTGCCATCAATAAATCAAGCATGATCAGGGTGAGGGACAGGAAAGAAGGAAATATGGGGAAATGGGGTGAATGTCAGGTGGATCAGACAGATATAGTCATGAGAATCAGGTGTGGTATCCAGAATAATGTGGGAGGCCGGATTGAAGTCCTGGCCAGGAACAATGGTAATTGTGGGACTTAACAAAGAGTGAGTACAGCTGAAGGAGCCAGGGAGCAGAAAGTATATGCATCAGATATAGGAAGAAAATAGATTTTGGAAGTTATGAGAAATGTAGAGAATGAGTTGAGCATAGTTTGTGATTTTTAGGGCCTCTAAAACTATTAAAGCAGCAGCAACTGCTGCACGCAGACATGAGGGCTAGGCTAAAACAGTAAGGTCAAGTTGTTTGGACAGAAAGCCTACAGGGTGTGGTCCTGGCTCTTGTGTAAGAATTCTGACCACACTAACCATGCCTAGGAGGAAAAGGAGTTGTTGTTTTGTAAGGGATTGAGGTTTGGGAGATTAATTGGACATGATTAGCAGGGAGAGCATGTGTGTTTTTATGAGAATTATCCTGAGATAGGTAACAGATGAGGATGAAATTTGGGCTTGACTGAAGTAATGGGGCCTATCTGCGAAGCCTTGTGGCAGTACAGCCCAGGTAATTTGCTGAGCCAAATGGGTGTCAGGGTCAGTCTAAGTGAAAGCGAAGAGATGCTGGAATGAAGGGTGCAAAGGAATAGTAAAGAAAGCATGTTTGAGATCTAGAACAGAATAATGGGTTGTAGAGGGAGGTACTGAGGACAGGAGAGTATATGGGTTTGGCACCATGGGGTGGATAGGCAAAACAATTTGGTTGATAAGGCACAGATCCTGAACTAACCTGTAAGCCTTTTCTGGTTTTAGGACAGGTAAAATGGGGTAATGGTAAGGAGAGTTTATAGGCTTTAAAAGGCCATGCTGTAACAGGCAAGTGATAACAGGCTTTAATCTTTGTAAAGCATGCTATGGGATGGGATACTGACATTGAGCAGGGTAAGCATGATTAGGTTTTAATGGGATGGTAAGGGGTGCATGATCGGTCGCTAAGGAGGGAGTAGAGGTGTCTTATACTTGTGGGTTAAGGTGGGGAGATACAAGGGGAGGACATGAAGGAGGCTTTGAACTGGGGGAAAAGGTGGCAATGAGGTGTGGCTGTAGCCTAGGAATAGTCAGGGAAGCAGATAATTTGGTTAAAGCGTCTCAGCCTAATAAGGGAACTGGGCAGGTGGGGATAACTAAAAAGAAGTGCTTAAAAGAGTATTCTCTAAGTTGGCACTAGAGTTGGGGAGTTTTAAGAGGTTTAGAAGCCTGGCCGTCAATACCCACAACAGTTATGGAGGCAAGGGAAACAGGCCCTTGAAAAGAAGGTAATTTGGAGTGGGTAGCCTCCATATTGACTAAGAAGGGGACAGACTTAGAGTGTCTGTGATGGTCCTGTAGGCTTCCAAGGTGATCGGGCAGTGTCAGTCTTCAGCTGCTAAGCCGAGAAGATCTGGGAAGGAGTCAGTCAGAGAGCCTTGGGCCAGAGTTCCAGGGGCTCTGGGAGTGGTTGCCAAGTGAGTTGAACCATCTGATTTCCAGTGGGGTCTTGCACAGATGGGACATGGCTTAGGAGGAATCCTGGGCTGCAGGCATTCCTTGGTCTGGTGGTCAGATTTCTGGCACTTGTAGCAAGCTTCTAGGGGAGGAGGTTCTGGAGGAATGCCTGGCCACTGCAGTTCAGGCATTTGGAAGTTCTTGTGTGCTGGAGATGTGGCTGGGGTTTGTCTCACAGTGGAGGCAAGGAATTGCAACTTTTTTCTATTATTGTACACCTTGAAGGCAAGGTTAATTAAATCCTGTTGTGGGGTTTGAGGGCCGGAATTTAATTTTTGGAGTTTTATTTAATGTCAGGAGCAGATTGTGTAATAAAATGTAAATTGAGAATAAGATGGCCTTTTGACATTTTAGGGTCTAGGGCTGTAAAGCGTCTCAGGGTTGCTGCCAAACGAGCCATGAACTGGGCTGGGTTTTTTATATTTGATGAAAAAGAGTCTAAATGCTAATTGATTTTGGAGAGGTCGGATAAAGAAAAAGGAGCATTAACCTTGACTATGCCTTTACTCCAGCCACCTTTTTAAGAGGAAATTGCTGGGCAGGTGGGGGTGGGCTAGTCACGGAACGAAACTGTAAGCCGGACCAGGTATGAGGAGGGGAGGTGATAAAGGATTATAGGGTGGGGGAGCAGAGGCTGAGGAGGAATTGGGACCTGGCTCAGCCTGTTGAGGAGGGGAGAGGTCAGATGGGTCTGTAGAAAAGGAAAATTAGAAAGACTCAGTGACGCTTGGGGTTGGGACTGAGGAGACAGGTGGGAGGGAAAGGGGGGATTTGGGATAAGTCACATTGGGAACAGAGACTAGGGAGGGAACAATGTCTAAAAGAATGCCTGAACGTCAGTCACCTCAGACCGTTTGCCCATTTTATGATAAGAATTATCTAGATCTTGTAGGATGGAAAAATCGAAAGTGCCATTTTCTGGCTATTTGGAACTACTGTCAAGTTTGTATTGGGGTCAAGTGGCATTGTAGAAAAAAATAAGGCATTTAGGTTTTAGGTCAGGTGTGAGTTGAAGAGGTTTTATGTTCTTAAGAACACAGGCTAAGGGAGAAGAAGGAGGAATGGAGGGTGAAATGTTGCCTATAGTGAAGGAGGCAAGTTTAAAGAAAAGGGAGAGTAGAGACATGGAGGGAAGCGGTTCGGGGGTTCTTACCCTCCAGAAAAGCGGGAAGGGGGTTGGGGCATGAAAACAAGGTGTTGGGGTGTAGAGATAAGAGGTCGGGGTGTGGAAATAAGGGATCGGGGCACAGAGATAAGAGGTCAGGGTGTGGAAATAAGGGATTGGGGCACAGAAATAAGAGGTCGGGATGCGGAAATAAGGGATTGGGGCACAGAGATATAAGAGGTCAGGGTGCAGAAATAAGGGATTGGGACACAGAGATACGAGGTTGGGGTACTTGCCCCTCCTCCAGAAAAGCAGGACTTGCTGCTAAGGGTGAAGGAGAAGGGGTTGGGGATTTCTTGCCCCCCAGAAACGTGGAGAAGGGGTAGAGACATGGAGAGAAGGGGTTGGGGTACTTGCCCCTCCCCTAGAAAAGCTGGACTTGCCACTAAGATTGAAGGAGAAGGGGTTGGGGGTTTCTTCCCCCCAGAGAGGTGGAGAAGGGGTAGAGACATGGAGAGAAGGGGTTGGGGTACTTGCCCCTCCCCCAGAAAAGCGGGACTTGCTGCTAAGGGTGAAAGACCAAGGCAGGCATCCCTGCATGGTCTGACACCTCTGAAACCTGGGTGAATAATCAGAGAGGCATCCCTGCAATGATTAAACACCAAGGGAAGCCTGCCTTCCCTAGTCCGTGACCGGTGCTGGAGTTTTGGGTACACAGATAAAACGTGTCTCCTTTGTCTCTACCAGAAAATGAAAGGAATTGAAATTAAGAGAAGGGAGAGATTGAAGTGTGGCACCAAGACTGAAAGGAGAAAGAAGTTGAGGGATAGTGAAGGAGGTTGGAGAAGAGAGTAAAAAGAGGCTGCTTACTGGATTTGAAATTGGTGAGATGTTTCTTGGACTGGTCGGTCTGAGGACTTGAGATCATAGGTGGATCTTTCTCATGGAGCAAAGAGCAGGAGGTCAGGGGATTGATCTCCCAAGGGAGGTCCCCCAATCCGAGTCACGGCACCAAATTTCATGCGCATCCGTGTGAAGAGAAAACCAAACAGGCTTTGTGTGAGCAATAAAGCTTTTAATCACCTGGGTGTAGCAGGCTGAGTCCAAAAAGAGAGTCAGTGAAGGGAGATAAGGGTGGGGCCGTTTTATAGGATTTGGGTAGATAAAGGAAAATTACAGTCAAAGGGGGTTGTTCTCTGGCGGGCAGAGTGGGGGTCACAAGGTGCTCAGTAGGGGAGCTTTTGAGCCAGGATGAACCAGGAGAAGGAATTTCACAAGACAATGTCATCAGTTAAGGCAGAAACAGGCCATTTTCACTTCTTTTGTGGTGGAATGTCATCAGTTAAGGCAGGAACCGGCCATCTGGATGTGTACGTGCAGGTCACAGGGGATATGATGGCTTAACTTGGGCTCAGAGGCCTCACAGAAACCTCTTGTGAGCCTTGTGTATTTGAGACATTAGTTGGAAATTAGGTGCTGTGTTGAGACTGCACCAAAGTCTTTTAGATAATATTCATACAAATTTTCTAGCTTGAGTTTGTTACTTTCTTTATGACTTTCTTTAATCTTAATTTCTTGTTTCTGGAGGCTACAAATATTAGAGAAAAAAACAAAAACAAACTATAATTGCTTCGGTGCTGGGATAGCCTGTTAGGAGAGCATGAAGGACTTATGTTAAATTTCGCTACTGATTTATTGAAACAAGCTTTAATTGTAATTTGTTTTGATTGGATGAGAATTTAAATTACATCTGGGAAAGTTATTAAGTCAAACATATAGAAATTCCTCTAAGATGTAATATGACCCTTCTCTGTGGCAAATGTGCCTGAAAAATGTATCCCATTTCTTTTAAGCACTAAACAAAAGCAGTCATTATTTAGAAGAACCAAGACAAAAGGTATGTGAATAAGAAGGATTTTTCTTCTAACACTAAATAGTTCACATAGTCCCTTGAACTGAAGTGCAACTCTTTTGTGGTCTGAATTAATTTTCTCTTGGGGGAAAAATAATCTGCTACTTTTTAATTTTAAAACTAAAAAAGTGATCTTCTGTTTGGCCAAAAAAGTTCAAAACAATTAGAGTGGATGTCTAAATGAGTAAGAAATTAGTTATTTGTTTTTCTTGTGAAAACAACATGCTGAGTTAGAAAAAATAAAAGGATAATATTATTTCAGAGAAGGTAGGTAAAATTACCTCTCAGTAAGCAGTCTTCTAGAATGCCTAATCTGAAGTTAGGGTTCAGTAAGAAGAGAGACACATCTCGACTTTCCAGAACCTAACCACACCTCATTGGGCTCTTTTTCACATTTAGATTTAGAAGATGTTTCTGCATTAGCAGGAAATGTTTGAGGAAAAGTTAAAGAAATTTTTTCAACTGAGATGCTATTTGAAATTAGTAATTCTATTATTTCTTTAAATTCCTATTCTGCTTCTTTAATTTAGATCAGATAACTCTGACTTTTTAGAGAAAATTTATTTCCTAAAGCAAGAATTTTAAAAATTGTTTTTTAAACACAGGCTTTTAAGTAATTAGGGTTACTGAATTGCCAAGATGGAAGAGAACCTCCTGTGTCATCAAACTTTAATATCTGCCACCCCTATTTAAAATTATTATATTTATCTTGAGAGTAAGTTTAAAACTTTACTTGACACAAAAAAAGTGATAGGTAAATAGAAAATGACAAATTTTCCCTAGAATTCTAGATTATTTTATCTTACAACTACTGGTATTTAAAAATATTGAATGAGCCAATACTTTGAATAACTGAAAATTGTGGTAAAATAAGAAAACAAGGATCTAGAAGCAGAAATACCATTTGACCCAGCAATCCTATTACTGGGTATGTACCCAAAGGAGTATAAATCATTCCACTATAAAAGCACATGCACACGTATGTTTATTGCGGCACTCTTCACAATAGCAAAGACTCAGGACCAACCCAAATGCCCATCAATGATAGAATGGATAAAGAAAATGTGGCACATATGCACCATGGAGTACTATGCAGCCATAAAAAAGAATGCATTCATGTCCTTTGCAGGGACATGGATGAAGCTGGAAACCATTATGCTCAGCAAACTAACACAGGAACAGAAAACCAAACACCGCATGTTCTCACTCATAAGTGAGAGTTGAGCAATGAGAACACATGGACACAGGGAGGGGAACATCACACACTGGGGCCTGTCAGGGGATGAGGGAGAAGGGGAGAGAGAGCATTAGAACAAATAGCTAATGGATGCGGGGCTTAAAACTTAGATGATAGATTGATAGGTGCAGCAAACCACCATGGCACATGTATACCTATGTAACACACCTGCTCATTCAGCACATGTATCCCAGAACTTAAAGTAAAATAAAAATAAATAAATAAATAGAAAAAATATTTCTAGTCTATTTTTAAAATAAAAGGCTTCTAGTATTTACTACATATTAGAATCACCTGGGAAGCTTTAAAAATCCCAATGCTCAGCTCTCACTCCATACCAATTAAATCATAAAAGAACTGAAAGTAATTTGTTTAATTTTATATACAGAATATATATAATTTACATATATGTAGAAATAGATTTCTAATGCATATATATTTCTAATGCACATACATTGAAATATATTTCTACATATATATGCAAACTGATCTATTTGTGGCACAAAAGTTATGTACATGTATGCCATAGCAAAGTACCACTAAAGAGTGATGTAAACAACAGAAATATATTGTCTCACAGTTCTGGAGCCTAAATGTCGAAGATAAAGGTGTCAGCAAGTTTGCTTCCTTCTGAGGCAGTGAGAAAGAATCTGATGCATGCCTCTCTCAGTTTCTGCTGGTTTAATGTGATCTTTGGCATTCCTTGACTTGTAGAAGCATCACTCCATGTCTGCTTTTTTTCACGTGGCGTTCTGTCTGTGTGAGTGTCTGTTTCTAAAAAGGACCTTCAAAAAAGGTCCTTCAAAAAAGGTCCAAATTTCCCTTTTTTGTAAGGACCAGTCATATTGAATTAAACCCACCCTAATGATTTCATTCTAGGTTGATTACCTCTGTTCAGAAATCATGACTGGTGATATTTGAGTAGGGGAAAGACTATGCTCAAGGTAGAGAAATTTGCTTCTGTAGACTTCCAAGCTGAAACTAACCCAAACCACAGGAGGAGAAGAGTTTAACTGTAAATAAAGATTAGAATGTTCACTATTATATAGGATTTAATATAATTTTAGTACTGATATAAGATTATTTTGTGACTAAATATAAACAAAGAACTTAAAAATCATTAAATATTGACTGGAAAATTTTGAGGTATGGACATATTATGAAAAAGACAACAAAATAGCTTAAGTATTTGAGTTTAAAGGTGGACTGAGAAAGAAAAATTGTTTTTTGTTGAATTCTATGGAATTCTACTTTTTAACTTTGTGATATTTCTAGGAATGTTAACTGTTTTATATTAAAAAATGTTTTTTATTAAATACTGCTAAACACATACTGTGTCTGGCCCAATGCTAAGCATTTAGGGATCATTATTTTAAATTCTCACTAAAAACTTGCAGGTATTATTAAGTATTATTACTTTACGAACCACAGAAAGATTAAATAACTTAGCCAAATTGCTCAAATTCTGCCTGGGTCCACATTTTTCTATAAACCAAATACTCTATAATCACTTTCCATAACTCTTTCTCAAAAGTAAAGAAAATGGCTTAGTGCTTTTCCTACAGTGAATGATCAACAAATGTTGAAGTAAATTGAATATAATCAGGCTTAGAAGCTGAAGCAGTGATGAAAAATTGTGATAATAGTCGTTGCTTATTATTACATGTTAGGAGATAAATTACATATTAGGAGATAAAACAGTTGTTCAAATATCATTTAAGCAGCTGATCTGGCCCTTTCCTGTTTTCGAATATTTCAGACTTTTTGCACCTATAAAATCATCACACCCAAATGTTATACTTACCAATGCAATAATTTCTAGCTGGTGACAAATTCACATCAAGCATTTTTAATATTTGAAATATTTTGGAATTGAAAAACTCCACAGAATATTATTTTTTAAAAGAATAATTTGTGTTTGTTTGCCTGAGAGGGGAAAAATATTTTCAGGAGAAAGCAGAGGGAGTAAAAGAGGAAAAAACTGCTCTATATTGAAGTTCTAAAAATGGGGTTACCTTTATGTTACCTTTATTCTGACTTGGAAGTATGTTTCAGAGTATAAAATTTGGGATTGCTGCAAGCCAGTACCAACTGAAGGAATATTAGCATTTATAATTCAGGATGGAATTTACTACTAGTCTTCTGCTAATTCCAGTGATTCTGAATGACCCAGTTTGTACATGGTAACTCTACACACCCACACACAAACCCACAGACACTATATGTATAACTCCAAAAGTGAAAAAAGACATTTTTCCTTATCTACCTTACAAAATGGCTATGAGGATTAAATAACTTATATAATCATCTATACGTGAGAAAGCAGTACAATTCTTACTTGAGGCCTAACTCCTATACACAGGTATCCACATAAACATATCATATATTTATATGTGTGGTTTAATTTCATTGAATGCCCTAGACTATACTTAGTATAAAAAATATATTTAAGTGTATAATCTACTGGAGGGACAAGATTTATTTTCAAGGGTCTCTTGAGATAATATGAGAGAATATACTTTGGTAACGTATAGAAGCAATGCAGATATACATGACCACAGTGTTTCCTCCTGCTGTGAAAGTGTCTCATTACTATTGCTCTGAAAAACACAAATTCAGGATTAAGGAACCTGTGTACTGTTCCCTAGGGATTCCTTTTGCCTGGTAGCTGGAGACAGTGCTAACAGCTCACATTATTTATATATGAATTCTTTCCTCCAGTGTCTCCTCTGTGCTTTGCCATTCTCTTAACTTCTCCAATTAATTATGGCCAGAGCCTATTGACGAGCTGCCTGGCTTTCCTTCTCTAAAACTTCCCTGCTTTGGTTTCTGTGCTGTTATTTCCACAAGTGACCTGTGTATTCTGAGATTATGCCTCTGACATCTTTCCTGACTGCTCTCCAGCCTTGGCCCTCTTGGTTAGGTTGAACTATTAAGTGAGGATCTTTAGTTTTCTTTCTCCCAGAAGTAGACTCTGAGAGAAGGATTTGAGTGCAAAGAGTTCAATGGGAGATAATCTCAGGAAACATTGGTAGGAAGGTTTGGAAGGGAGTAAAAGAAGGAAGCCAATAAAAGTGAGTTATTAAGCAAATTATCAATGCCTAGTCCTTTGGAGAACTCTGAGAAACAGTGTAGAACATTCCTTCAAGTACCTCTTTTGGCAGGGCAAGGAAGCTGTGTTATGTACCCAACAACCCTTATCCAGCATTTGTTGAGGGTAGTTCCCAGGGCAGGATAGCTCCTCAGCACTTTTTACCTATCCAGGGTATGAACAGAGTGTACATTAATGTCCAGAGAAATTATATTAAATTCAAGTGAAAAATACTAGACTTACAGCTATTGGTATATGAAGCATTTAGTAATTGATTGGAAGAGAATAAAAAAATATAGCCCTAAGAGAACTTTGAGTTTGTGAAGCAGGCTGTGTAGTTAAATGAAGAAGATAATTTAGTTTTAATCCAGTGAATTTGATTATTTTGTCAGGCTTGTAGTAAATTGTAATGAGGATGATAGTGTGTTGTAATCCTGTGATGGTGTTTTATATGAGACATAAAGGCTTCTCTATGACCCTCCTGCATGTGCCAACATTCTGTAGGCATAATTAATTATAATGTGGACTCTCAAATTCTAATGTGGGATGGAGGATTTTATGAAGTACAAGGAAAATAGTCAGCCAGCACCCTTTATGCTGGTTCCATTAAGAGTTTTGAGAAGTTTTAACATCTGATTCCATAAAATTTTCAGGTTGAACCATCAGTAACCATAATATTCCTGATAACCCTGAATGCAATAGCCCATTTCATTTTCTATATAAAGAGATGGGCACCTCTAACTTGCCTGCATCTCTTTGTTTTATTCCCCTTGGTGTCTGGTTTATCACACACACAGATTTTAATTTTGTCCTAGATGACATCTTGGTTCAATGACCCTTTTTAAGATGCTAGTTTTATTTTAATTTGTGCTGATAAAAATCATATTTCTGTATTTCAGAAAGTTGAATAGAATTGAACTTGATCTTTAGCTAGAAATCTTCCTTCTAGCTCTTGATTGGTTTCATTTGTGTTTTGTGCATGATTATCAACACTTCTTGTGCATATTTATTATTCAAATAAACTATATTGAGGTATAATTCATGTTTAATAAGTGATATCCATTTAAATTGTAGAATTTGGTAACTTTTGTTGGTTGTATATGGGGAAACTACCACCACAATAGAGATACTGATTATTTCCATTACCTCCAAAAATTTCATCTGGCCCTTTGCAGCCCTCCCACCCTCCATGCCCAGTCCCAGGCAACCACTGATTTGCTTTGCATCCTCATAGATTAGTTTGCATTTTCTAGAATTTTATATAAATTGAATCATACAGTATATGCTCCTTTGTATCTGGCCACTTTCACTTATCCAATGATCCTAAAATGAAATAGAAAATAAAATTTTAACTTTAAATGTTAAGGTTGATAAATAAACACTGACAGCTTCAGTTTAGAGTACCCATAGCAAATTCATGAATATCTGTTCTGGTGTATACTACTAATTTGAAGGATAATCATTTATGAGCTTAAGTGAGAGGTGTCTTATGTACAGATATTCATATGTCAAAATATTGAATGAGCCTGTGTTCTCTCTACAGAATGTAACATTCTGTGGAAAGCTTAAAATCTTAAATGCCTATATATTTATGCACACAGATATAATAGGTTATCTATAAAATATATACATAAAGGTATATGAAGGTATACAAATACATATAAAGATGTGTGTATATATAGGTATATGTGCATGTATTTGTGTGATAATGTAAAACATAAAATATACCTCAAAAAAATTATTCTGTCCCCCAAAGATTCTGCTATAGCCCCAGTTTCAGTCTTCCCTATTTCCTCTTTTAGTTTACAATGAAGCCTGCCTGCAACTGAACCTTTACTCTTCTTCCTTCCCTCTCACTCTTCTCCAGCTCTGTGACTTTGTTGTGTTTTACATGTCAGTAAATGGCACCCTCCTATACTTTGTAATTTCAACCAGAAACCAAAGAAAGATTCTGACACCTTATTCTCAGACACATTCTACAAGGTGAGTGCAAAAATTGCGTTTTTTGCATTGTTGGAATTTGCTGTTTGATCATGGAATACGTTCTTAAATAAATGTGGTTATCTTATATATCATTTTAATGGGCATTTCTTGCATTATTATATATATATTTTTTGCTAATGACATTACTTGCTGTTTATTTTGTGCTTATTTTAGACTATGGAAATTAGGTTAGACAAAAGGCAAATTCCAGCAGTTTTCTTATTCGAGTTAAAAATGGGTAGTAAGGCTGTGGAGATAGCTTGCAACATCAACAGTGCATTTGGCCCAGGAACTGCAGTGGTGGTTCGAGAAGTTTTGCAAAGGAGACGAGAGCCTTGAAGATGAGGAGCATAGTCGCCGGCCATCAGAAGTTGACAATGACCAATTGAGAGCAATCATCAAAGCTGATCTTCCTTTTTTTTTTTTAATTATACTTTAAGTTTTAGGGTACATGTGCACAACGCGCAGGTTTGTTACATATGTATACATGTGCCATGTTGGTGTGCTGTACCTATTAACCCGTCATTTAACATTAGGTATATCTCCTAATGCTGTCCCTCCCCGATCTTAAGTTTTAGGGTACATGTGCACAACGTGCAGGTTAGTTACATATGTATACATGTGCCATGTTGGTGTGCTGTACCTATTAACCCGTCATTTAACATTAGGTATATCTCCTAATGCTATCCCTCCCTGATCTTCTTACAACTACTTGGGAAGTTGCCAAATAACTCAACGTTGACCATTCTACAGTTATTTGGCATTTGAAGCAAATTGGAGAGGTAAAAAAGTTCGATAAGTGGGTGCCTCGTGAGCTCAGCCAAAAAAAAAAAAAAGTCCTTTTGAAGTGTTGTATTCTCTTATTCTATGCAACAACAATGAGCCATTTCTCAATCGAATTGTGACATGCAATGAAAAGTGGATTTTATATGACAATCAGCAATGACCAGCTCAGCGGTTGGACTGAGAAGAAACTCCAAAGCACTTCCCAAAGCCAAACTTGCACCAAAAAAAAAAGAGTCATGGTCACTGTTTGGAGGTCTGCTGCTGGTCTGATCCACTACGGCTTTCTGAATCCAGACAAAACCATTACATATAAGAAGTATGCTCAGCAAATGGATGAGATGCACTGAAAACTGCAATGCCTGCAGCTGGCATTGGTCAACAGAAAGGGCTTAATTCGTCTCCAGGACAATGCCTGACCGCACCTGGCACAACCAATGCTTCAAAAGTTGAACGAATTGGGCTACGAAGTTTTGCTTCATCCCCCATATTCACCTGACCTCTCTTCAACGGACTACTACTTCTTCAAGCGTCTCCACAACTTTTTGCAGAGAAAATGCTTCCACAACCAGCAGGATACAGAAAATGGTTTCCAAGAGTTCGTCAAATCCCAAAGCATGGATTTTTATGCTACAGAAATAAACATACTTACTTCTCATTGGCAAAACCTTGTTGATTGCACTGGTTTCTATTTTGATTAATAAAGATGTGTCTGAGCCTAGTTATAGTGATTTAAAGTCCATGGTCCAAAACTGCAATTACTTTCACACCAACTTAATACATCTAATCTATTACTGGGTCTAAGGATGCTTCTTTCAGAGTAGGTGTTGAATGCATTCACTTCCTTCCACATCTTTGGTCTAGTCTAAGTCACCACCATGCCTCACTAGACCATGGCAGTTTCCTACTAACTAGTTTGTACATTATATATAAGTATGTATACTCTCATATACACTGTTACACTCTACATAGAACTGTCCCAAGTTATTCCTTCTGAAATGTAGATCTAATGATTTCACCCCCGTTGCCTAAAACAGTTCAATGACACTTTCATTACACTTGAAATAAATTAAAAATTATTTACACAGCCTATATGATCTTGTTGCTGCCTACATCCCCAGCTATGTCTCTTTCTTCTCTTCCCTTGTCGTAGTCAACACTAGCTTCATTGTCCTTCTCTCAGTTCTTCAGCTACTCCAACTTCTCTTCCACCTCAAGACCTTTGCCTCAGAATGTTTATTTTTCTATTCATCATTAGCTAATTTGTATTAGTCTTTCAGGTTAAAGTTTAAATTCTACTACTTCTCCAGCCTAAATCAGATCTCCTCTTCAATTATTTCACTACGCACTTTATGGCACAGTTGAATGCCTTGTTTAATGTCCATTTCCCTCATAGGATTTTAAGCTCGCTAAGGTCAAGGATTGTGTACAGCTTTCCCTGATGTAACCCTGGTGCCTGTCACACGGCTGGCTCTGCACTGAGCATTTCATAATTATTTGTTATATCATCAGTGATTAAAATTCTTATTAATAAGCTTGTGTTATATATACCTATTTGGAATAAGATGTCAAGTGTAAACATGATATAAATCCCATGGGGATTCTCAGATAATCCTGTATTACAGGAGAGTGCCAGAACTATTTCTTTTTGAGTCTTATCTTTTTGTTACATTTATCTTTCCAATCTGTGCTTAAGGTCTTTTGGGAGCTCTTGTCCTTCTTCTGAGTTTGATTCTTCCCATTTCTTTAAAAGGTGTTACCTTTCATTTATTAGGCTGTCCATACCCAATACTGATGAGATACAGTGACTTTTGTCCCCTGAGTTCCTGGCAACAGTAAATTTAAAAAGAACTATCTTGCTCATATTGAGACATCTACTTTCAATTAAATAAAATTGGAGTTTACTCTCTTCTGTCTGTTTCCAAGCCCAGTATTACTTAAGAACCACAAAGCCAGCCACAAGTTGTACCCACTTCTGGGTGCAACTTTATCATTTCATGGTTAGGACTTGTTCCTAACTTTCTTGAGTTTTGCTTCTTCTTACATAATTGGCAGCTGCAATGGGGGAAATATTGTTCACTGGTCTAACAACAACTGCAAAATAAGATTACTTCATATGGTGCTAAAAGTGGCTTTTATGCTTCTGTGACAGTTTCCTGTCTAATAAGAGAGATTTCTTAGGCAAAAAGAAGACCCTTAGGCTCACAAAGTCCCTTTGCTCTCTGGACATCCCTAACACATTTCTGCTTGCTTCCTTAAAGCCCCTCTCCCACTTCCTAGTCAGAGAAAACATTTCTGCACAATGATCCTTAATTAAGATACCGTCCCCAGAAGCTGTCAGCTGCTGTGGTTTAGAACTGAAGAAATATCTCATAAGGAAAACAGCTATAAAACAGCTATACATAACCATAACAATTAAATAACATTATTGACATAGTTATAATAATCCACTAAGAAGTGTCTTATCTTCTTTTTTAATTATACTTTAAGTTCTGGGATACACGTGCAGAAAGTGCAGGTTTGTTACATAGGTATACATGTGCCATGGTTGTTTTCTGCACCCACCAAGCCGTCATCTACATTAGGTATTTCTTCTAATACTATCCCTCCTCCCATTCCCCAACCCCCACTCCCTGACAGGCCCCAGCGTGTGACGTTCCCCTCCTTGTGTCTATGTGTTCTCATTGTTCAACTCCCACTTATGAGTAAGAAAATGCGGTGTTTGGTTTTTTGTCCTTGTGATATTTTGCTGAAAATGATGGTTTACAGCTTCATCCGTGTCCCTACAAAGGGCATGAACTCATTCTTTTTTATGGCTGCATAGTGTTCCATGGCATATAGATGCCACATTTTCTTTATCCAGTCTATCACTGATGGGCATTTGGGTTGATCCCAAGTTTTTGCTATTGTGAAGAGTGTCGCAATAAACATATGTGTGCATGTGTCTTTATAGTAGAATGATGTATAATCCTTTGGGTACATACCCAGTAATGGGATGCTGGGTCAAATGGTTTTTCTAATTCTAGATCCTTGAGGAATCGCCACACTGTCTTCCACAATGGTTGAACTAATTTACACTCCTACCAACAGTGTAAAAGCGCTCCTATTTCTCCACATCCTCTCCAGCATCTGTTGTTTCCTAATATTTTAATGATTGCCATTCTAACTGGCGTTAAGATGGTATCTCATTGTGGTTTTGATTTGCATTTCTCTAATGACCAGTGATGATGAGCATTTTTTCATATGTTTGTTGGCTGCATAAATGTCTTCTTTTGACAAGTGTCTTATCATATCCTTTGCCCACTTTTTGATGGGGTTGTTGTTTTCTTGTAAATTTGTTTAAGTTCTTTGTAGACTCTGGATATTAGCCGTTTGTCAGATTGACAGTTTGCAAAAATTTTCTCCCATTCTATAGGTTGTCGGTTCACTCTGATGATAGTTTCTTTTGCTGTGCAGAAGCTCTTTAGTTTAATTAGATCCCATTTGTCAATTTTGGCTTTTGTTGCCATCGCTTTTGGTGTTTTAGTCAATATCTTCTTTTTAATAATCATTTGAGAGAAGATTCAACATGGATAAGTAGAATCTTAACCCTGGTACACAAAAGAAAATAGATAAGTAGATGTCTTTTAAAAGTTCCTTTCAGACTTTTGAATATGTGATAAAACAGTCTTTTTGGTGTTCGCCCTATGATGATGATGATCGTTATTATTATTAGTAGTATTATGATATTCACCACCATTTATTGCATGCTCACAGTAAAATTCTTAACTAAACATTTTAAAATTGTAATCCAATTAATTTTTTTAAACCAGTCCTAGAAGGTAGACGTTATTATCTGTATTTATAGATGAGAAAATAGAAACTTAGAAAGGCTAAAAGAATTGTTACCACCATCACTCTTCTCAAATCTATCTTCAGATCCGTATTACTTTATTGCCAGAAAACCTGAAGGTTTTAAATAAATATCTTCAAATTATTTTAAAAATTGTAGGAGTTTGTATCTGCAGGTCAAAGAAACACCTTTCATGTTTTTTTCCCTCAAATTGTAAAATAGAAAGAGCAATGGTCTGTTACTCATGACAGCTAATTTCCATAGCTAGTACTTGGCTCATGAGAGTGGGAGTTTTGCATTAAAATTCGGCCTTCTGTTTTCTTATTTGAACATTTTGAAACTGGGTAGTTTCTAAGGTCCTACAACTCTATGAATCTAAAGTGGCTGAAGATATTTAAATTTCTATCTTGAGAATGGAATAGCAGAGTGAATCTTCTATCTTATATCAGCCCTCATAGGCACATCTCTATGTGAAGCTTTTGATCATTTCATGAGTGGCAAAATGATACTTACCTTTAAATTTCTGCTGGCTATTTTCAATCACAACCCACTTCTTGAGTAATGCCTCATGCAGTTTCATAACAGCATCAGGATGCCAGTTAGAGCAACAATATTGCCCTGCTAGCTGATTATCAGTGTCAGGAGATGAGGCAGAATCCTGTTGCTTGATCAAGATGTTTAAAATCCCATTCTGCACAAACGGAAATGCTCAGAAGGATATAATAAGAGGTAACCGTAATTTTTAGATTGCCTGTCAACCCTAAGCCCATTTCTATCCATCACGGAAATGATATAACTTTCACTTCTCATGCTTTTCTGATTTGCATAACCAACAGCATCAATACCACCCACAATTTTTATCCAGCTTCCCACTAAAGCAGAGACTTGAATTGCAATGCCTTAACACATTCTAGTCTAGATCTATTCCACTCCTTTTTTAAAAAAATGGAGTTATAAGTTATAGCTCAACTACCAGTTAAGCACAGAAGTCAGTAACAAAATGGAATACCAAATGAAAAGTTTACATATTACATCCAGCAATACTTTTGGTAGAAAGTATATTTTTTCTGCAGTTTTATGAAACCACAGAAGCCATCTTGTTATATTCTTTATTGTCTGGCTTTAATTTGCTAATCCTTATAGAATTCCCACTCAGCAAGTATGAGTGAAGAAAAATAGCTGCTTTCATGTTAGTGGATTCAGTGTCTCAATTAAACATTGTATATAATTATTATTTCCTAAAGATAGATTTATTTAAAAATATGCATGAGTTGAGATCTAAAGGGTAATGAATTTGTAAGCTGTTCTTTGAAAAGCTTTGAAAGAAAGCTCATAGAGAGGGAAGAAGTTGTGTCATTAGGGGAAAGCTGGCTGGCCTCCCAATCAGGTCCTCTAAAAATGGCTTTTTCTCAGTGGATTTGCTACAGTTCAGTTTGATGCTGTCAGCCTTAGAAGCCAAGTCTTGTCAGTGTCTTGAAGTGCTCAAACTCAGGCTGCTGTTTTCTGCTAGGAAAACTCACAAGAGACCAAGGTACAAAAACAGAATGTCAATTCTTTAGTTAATGAGAAATATGACTTGTAATTTGAACTGCCCTTACACCATCCAAAGCCAAAAAACCTTCACTTATCCACTATATCCTATGCTTTCTCACTGACTTAAGTACTTGGCTCTTGCAATTTTCCTGCTTTCTCGTCTATCAACAAGTTTTCCTTCATTATTGAGTCACTGTCTTTATCAATAAGAATACTACAATATCTTCCATCTTAACAAACTTTTCTTTGATCTTATATTCCCCTCCATGTAACACCTCATTTCTCTGCTTCGTCCCCTGGCAAAACTCCTTGAAGAAGTCTCCACTTCTACGCCTCCTACTTTCTCTTCAAGCCACTCCAAATAGGGTCTCCTCTTTATAATTCCACTGAAATCAAATATAATAGAAAAGTATAAAAAGAAAAATGGTTTAGCATTGTAAAATGGCATGTCTTCTCCTAAAAAGAAGAATCTATATTTTAAAAAAATTATCATTTTAAGTTTCCATTAAAAAAAAGGTAATCACTTTTTCAGTAAATAACTTGGCTAATTTATACAAAAGTTCAGACAAAATTCTTTTCCTAAGTTCCTTCTGTTTACTAAACAGTCAATTAGGAAACTGCTGTGCAGATATCTGTACTATTCCTGTAATTCATTCGTGATACACACAGATCCTTTCCAGGGTTCAATTACATAAAATAAAACCCTCAACTGTTTGTGTCACATTAGTCTCAATGGCTCACTGCAGAACCCTCTACATTTTTGCATTGGAGAAGGGTTCTCCCATAGAATGTCACAGTAATACAGGCTTTGCTTAGTGACTAATTAGCAATGAGTACAATTCAGTCATTTTTCTGTTCTGAGATTCACTTTATTGGAGGTAACTAGCAACCTTCATTTTTCCAAATTCAAAGGTAAAATTTTTGTCTTCATTTTACTCAACCTGTTAACAGCATTTGACATGGTTGACCATGACCAAATATTTTTCTTCTCTTCTCTGGGCTACCAATTTACCAAATTAGCCACTTTATCTCAAATTCTTTTGAAGAGTCTTATTCCACTCTACTCCTTCTACATGATGGAGTGCTCCTGGGATCATTCTTGTTTCTTTTCTCATTTATATGTTTTCTCACCAAATGATGGCTTCCAATCTCCCATGACTTTAAATACCAACTATAACCTTCATGTCTTCCAAATTTACATCTCCTGTTTCAACCTCACCTCTGAACTTTATGGTAATCAGTATGACCTTTAGACCCAAAATATACAGAATAAAGCAATGGAGTTATAAGTGACCTGCACAGCAAAGTCAATGTTACCTTATTTGTATGGTAAGTGTTATATAGGATACAGAAATATCTGAATGCCCCTAAATTAAGCCAGCCACTTGCCCTGGATTAGGCTGGATAGTTTCAGATGCTGATAACCTTGGTTCTTCATAGGGCAAGAGTTTCGGGAAATATTCTGCTTGCTTGCCATTTTTGTTGTTGTTGTTGTTAATCATTCACAGACTTATTACTCATTGTTAACTGTCACGAGTCACTTGAAATAAGGTATTTAATTGGGGTTCTAACATTTTAGGGGTAGCTGTGATACAAACATGACTGATTGAATGACTTACATTGCCACTTTGATGACTAATAGGTATCTCGAACATAAGAAACTCAAAAACAAAGCAAACCTGTTGTTGTCTCAATCTTCTCCATCTCAGTAAGTAGCACCACCAACTCCAATTACTCAGCTCCCAAATTTACACCTTTTCCTTGGAGATTTTTTCCCTCCTCTTCCTACTTACAATCAATCCATCTGCAATTTTTATTAGCTTCTACTTCCAGAATATATCCTGAATATGAGTACTTTTCACAATTCCCATTACCTCTACCCTAGGCCAAGTCACTGTCTTTTCTAAGACTACTTCGATGTTTTTTAAAACTGTGCTTCACAAACTTGTATATATGAATCATCTCGCAATATTAAATGCAGATTCCAATTTACTCATTCTTGGATGTGGTCTGAGATTCTGTATATCTAATATGTTCCCAGGTAATATTGGTGCTAGTGGTCCATGGACCTCACTAGAAAATAAATAATCAAGTATAAAAACTTTCAAATAATAATTGGACTATAAGGAACAGAGTAAGAGAATAGGTAATAACTATACTATTCAATCCTCTTTAGTTGTGTGTTTTTTTTTTTTTTTTGCCAGAGCAAACTTTTAAAAAACTACATCAGATAATTTATCTTCCTGTCTAACTCACCTACAACACTACACCTCTTTGTGTTCCCATTATACCCTGAATAAAGCCCAATTTGCTTAACACATGGCCTTATAAGATCTGGCCTCAGGAATATGTCTTTAGGTCTGCTCTTATTACATATCCATCTTGCTTGGTGTGATCTAAAGTGATTTTTCTTTTTCTTGAACTTATCAAACTTCCCCCACTCAAGGCCTTAACATTTTCTAGTCTTTCTATCTAGATTAGAATAGTATTATCATTCAGGTTTCTGCTTGACAAAATTTATTTAAGAGGATATTACTGACCACATTCTATAAAAGAACACTTATGTCCCCTTATCTTGTTTATTTTCTTCAAAACACAAATTATTATCTATGATTGTTGCAGGAAGTCAGGGACCCCGAATGGAGGGATTGGCTGAAGCCATGGCAGAAGAACATAAATTGTGAAGATTTCATGGACATTTATTAGTTCCCCAAATTAATACTTTTATAATTTCTTATGCCTGTCTTTACTGCAATCTCTGAACATAAATTGTGAAGATTTCATGGACACTTATCACTTCCCCAATTAATACTCTTGTGATTTAATATGCCTGTCTTTACTTTAATCTCTTAATCCTATCATCTTTGTAAGCTGAGGATGAATGTCGCCTCAGGACCCTGTGATGATTGCGTTAACTGTATAAATTATTTAAACAATATGAAATCTGGGCACCTTGAAAAAAGAACAGGATAACAGCGATGTTCAGGGAACAAGGGAGATAACCTTAAAGTCTGGCTGCCTGTGGGCCGGGCAGAACAGAGCCATATTTCTCTTCTTTCAAAAGCAAATAGGAGAAATATCACTGACCTCTTTTTCTCAGCAAGGAACAGCCCTGAGAAAGAGAATGCGTGCCTAGGGGTAGGTCTCTAAAATGGCCCCTCTGAGGATGTCTGTCTTTTATGGTTGTACATAAGGGATGAAATAAGCCCCAGTCTCCTGTAGTGCTCCCAGGCCTATTAGGATGAGGAAATTCCCACCTAATAAATTTTGGTCAGACTGGTTGTCTGCTCTCAAACCCTGTCTCCTGATAAGATGTTATCAATGACAATGTGTGCCCAAAACTTCATTAGCAATTTTAATTTTGCCCTGGTCCTGTGATCTCACCCTGCCTCCATTTGCCTTGTGATATTTTATTACCTTGTGAAGCATGTGATCTCTGTGACCCACACCCTATTCGTACACTCCCACCCCTTTTGGAAATTGGTAATAAAAACTTGCTGGTTTTGCAGCTCAGGGTGCATCACGGAACCTGCCGACATGTGATGTCTCCCCCGGACACCTAGCTTTAAAATTTCTCTCTTTTGTACTCTTTTCCTTTATTTCTCAGACCAGCCAACACTTAGGGAAAACAGAAAAGGACCCATGTGAAATATCAGGGGCTGAATTTCCCCCGATATATGATAGGTGTAATGATTAACACAGAGTGTCAACTTGATTGGATTAAAGGATGCAAACTATTGATCCTGGGTGTGTCTGTGAGGGTGTTGCCCAAGGAGATTAACATTTGAGTCAGTGGGCTGGGAAATGCAGACACACCCTTAATCTTGTTAGGCACCATCTAATCAGCTGACAGCACTGCTAGAATAAAACCAGGCAGAAAAATGTGAAAAGAGAGACTGACCTAGCTTCCCAGCCTACATTTTTCTCCCGTGTTGGATGCTTCCTGCCCTTGAACATCAGACTCCAAGTTCTTCAGTTTTGAGACTCAGACTGGCTCTCCTTGCTCCTTAGCTGCAGACAGCCTATTGTGGGACCTTGTGATCATGTGAGTTAATACCTAATAAACTCATGTGTGTGTGTGTATATATATACACATGAGTTTATATATATACACACACACACATGAGTTTATTATTTATACACATGCACACACACATATATATTCCATTATTTCTGTTCCTCTAGAGAACCCTGACAGAAATAATGCAATATATATGTTTGTATATATATTGATATATATAGATGTTGATATATATATATGCAGGTGGTCTCCAGAAGCTGCAAAAAATGAGAAAACACATTAAAGTTTAATCAGACAAGCTTAATCAGAAAAGCGGAACCACTAGATTAAACACACATAGACACACATGGAGAATACCAAATGCAACTGCAGAACCTGGTTAGGCAGTCTCTTTACTGCTGTTTGCCTTCACATCTGATCTGATGCTTGAACTTGTTCACTTGGGAAGGGAAGGTGGATATAAATTAGGAGAGAGTGGGAATGAACTGGAACACACAAACTAAAGTCCACGAGGACTGACTGAAGTGTCAGTTCTTATTGCCTCTGACTTTGATGGCACTGATGTCCTGCAGAAGTCAAGGAGCTTGTTGTCATGGAGCTAAACACACAGATCTGGCCCAGTAGTTGGTAATGCTGAAAGAGAACTGGGAGAAGGTGGAGCAGTTGCAGGCCTGGTAGCCGTCCTATGCCAACACCATAAGCCAGAAGATAGGTAAGATGTGTGAGCAACAAAATGAGTGCCGCTTCAATTCCTCCCTCCAAATGCCCCATGAGAATCTCTCCTGTGGTTGATCCACTCTCACAGAAAACACACAGAGAAGGGTCTTTTGGGAAATGTAGTTCAGCCTAGCCAAGTTGGCTGATTGTCAAGTCACTCACTACAGCATATTCTCTCTCTTAAGATGTCAGATTTTTAAAAATTTGTGTAGTGAACATAGATTTATGACTAAGAATAATATATAATCAACGTGGCCTTTTCACCAATATTAAGTGGTGTGTTTTTAAACCCTGCACATATTTCTTTATTTACAAATATGACCATATAAATGAAGAGTTTGAAGCAATCTCTGTGGAGCTTCTCCTGCCTACAAGCTTAGGTTAGCTGGCATTTAAAGGGTTTCTTTCAAAATGCAGTTCTGCCTTGGCAAATATGACTTCCTCTTTGGATTAAAGATAGTGATGATATTGTACCTGATAATGCTATTTTATTGTGCTGGGGACAGTAAAAGGATTGGAACCTCTAGTAAGATTAATACATAATGTTTTATATTTTTTCTCTTTTTACCAAATACAGTTGCAATTGAAAGGCTAACCAATTTATTAGTTTTTTTTTCTTACTTTCCTCCTTCACTTCAGGATAAATGTACTTTTTTTCTACCAAATTGTTATTATGTACTTTGTTAGTAATTCAGCACTAATGAAAGTGCATTAATATAGCAGGACATTTATATATAATAAGGCATTATAAGTATATTGAATTATACTTAATCATTTTTGGTAAGCATAATAATTAATATGTTTACAAAGTCAAAGCTAGATAGAGATTATGATATTGGACTCCTAGTATCTTTGTATCATCCTCACATTCAGCCAGGCTTGTAAGAGGAATCATCCTTGATTCTTTCCTTCCAATCAGCTAATTGGAACAGTCAATTAGCTAGCAATTCCTTTTAAATTATGTTCTTTTATAATTACTGTTTTTATCCATGCATTTTTTTTTCAATTCTTACTGCCTACACCCCAAATCAGTATTCATTATCTCAATCTTAGGTCCATATAGTGGCCTTATAACAGATCTTTTACTCTCAAATTTCTTTCCTTTCCTACAATTTATTCTGCAGAATATCGCCCACTTAGCCTTCACTGAATACTGCTTTTATCATGACATTTCTCATAAACCTTTAATATCCTACCACCATACAACAGAGGAACGACCACTCTTTAGACTGACATGCAAGATATATCTATCTCCTCTGTTCTTTCTGTATTTTTCACGTCTGTCTCTGAAACTTTGTTGAGAATAATTAGAATAATTAATAGATGCAATAAATTGAAAGGATCCAAATTTGAAACCTGAGACATCTGAAGAGTGAGAGAGGATAGAAGATAAAAAAAGATATAGCAAAAAAAGAGATACAGCAAAGATAAAGTTTTGAAAGATAATTTTAGATAGTTAAGAGAGAAAGAGGAAGAAGATTTTGGTGTCAGCTATACTACAAGTGAGATAGTGAGAGAGAGATGAGATAAAGAGATTTTTAGATGTTTACTGTAGATTATGAATAGAAACATTCCTCTGTATTTTTGAGTGACTCAAGAGATATAAATATTAATTTTAATTTTTTCTCTACCCAGTGATATTTTAAATGTGTCCAACAGTTTGTGGGGAGTGAGAACAAAAAACACGAGTTTTCACTGCCCTCGTGAAACCTTTCATCCAATAAATACAAAACTGAAAACTGGAGGAAGAGAGTCAGTTATAATAAGCACATGACACAGGGATCTGGTGTAGATTAGGAGGCCGAAGAACACTTCTCTGTGAAATAGGATTTATGCAGAAACTTGTCAGATGTCAGTTGTGGAAATAAAGGAGATAATCTATGTAAAGTATTTAGTACGGTGAATAACAAATGATATTAGAATATTATAATTATCAATCATTTGTAAACAGTCATTTACAGTTATTGTATCTTCTCTGTACCTAGATTGTGAAATTGTTCGGGGTATCGCAGATATTTTCTACTTATTTTAAATCTCTGTAATGCCTAGCTCTCTATATTGCTGTGAAGTGTAGTTGAAAGAGCACAGGATTAGAGTTCTTTAGATAAGGGCTGAAATCATGACTTCAGAGCTGTGCAAATGTAGGGAAAATATTTTAGTGGGCTCCAGTTTGTTTGTTGTAAAATAAGAATTCAGCAGATTTCTAGGATGATTAAAAATAATTAGCATTTTGTCTGGCATGAAATAAATGCATGGTAAAAGGTACTTTATTAATAATATTATTTTCATATTTATAAGAAATAAATATATTTATATAAGGAAGAAAATTACACAATTACATTTAAATGGACACCAGTAATTTGAAATTTATGCTAATTTGGCTGGAGGTAAGGGTGGTTTGTATTATTTATAAGAAAAATCTGGCCTGGGTATGGTGGCTTATGCCTATAATCCTCACACTGTGAGAGGTGGAGTCAGGAGGACTGCTTGAGCCCAGGAGTTCACGACTAGTCTGAGAAACATAAGAAGACCCTGTCTCTACAACAAATAAAATAAAAATTAGCCAGACATGGTGGTGCATTCCTGTGATCCTAGTTCCTTGGGAGGCTGAGGTGGGAGGATGGTTTGAGCCCCCAAGGTTGAGGCTGTAGTGAGCCATGATCATGCCACTGTACTTCATCCTGGATGACTGAGTGAGACTCTGTCTCAGAAAAAAAAAGAGAAAAAGTCTGATCAGCAAAAAAAAAAGTAAGTGATATGATATATTGTTGATATCTTAAAAATTTTCCTGTTTAGAAAAGCAATTTTTATCCAGGTTACCAAAAAGTATAAAAAGAAAAAATAAAAATCACCCATAATCTCAGTCTGTCTCCAGTTATCCCCTGTTTACAGGGTAATGTGTTTCAGGATATCTGAGAAATATTTCTATATGATGAGTTATTAACTACACGATTCTATTATTTATTTATTTATTTTTTATTTTTTTACTTTATTATTATTTTTTATTATTATTATACTTTAAGTTTTAGGGTACATGTGCACAATGTGCAGGTTAGTTACATATGTATGCATGTGCCATGCTGGTGTGCTGCACCCATTAACTCGTCATTTAGCATTAGGTATATCTCCTAATGCTATCCCTCCCCCCTCCTCCCACCCCACAACAGTCTGCAGAGTGTGATGTTCCCCTTCCTGTGTCCATGTGTTCTCATTGTTCAATTCCCATCTATGAATGAGAACATGCAGCGTTTGGTTTTTTGTCCTTGTGATAGTTTACTGAGAATGATGATTTCCAATTTCATTCATGTCCCTACAAAGGACATGAACTCATCATTTTTTATGGCTGCATAGTATTCCATGGTGTATATGTGCCACATTTTCTTAATCCAGTCTATCATTGTTGGACATTTGGGTTGGTTCCAAGTCTTTGCTATTGTGAATAGTGCCACAATAAACATACGTGTGCATGTGTCTTAATAGCAGCATGATTTATAGTCCTTTGGGTATATACCCAGTAATGGGATGTCTGGGTCAAATGGTATTTCTAGTTCTAGATCCCTGAGGAATCGCCACACTGACTTCCACAATGGTTGAACTAGTTTACAGTCCCACCAACAGTGCAAAAGTGTTCCTATTTCTTCACATCCTCTCCAGCACCTGTTGTTTCCTGACTTTTTAATGATTGCCATTCTAACTGGTGTGAGATGGTATCTCATTTTGGTTTTGATTTGCATTTCTCTGATGGCCAGTGATGATGAGCATTTTTTCATGTGTCTGTTGGTTGCATAAATGTCTTCTTTTGAGAAGTGTCTGTTCATATCCTTTGCCCACTTTTTGATGGGGTTGTTTGTTTTTTTCTTGTAAATTTGTTTGAGTTCATTGTAGATTCTGGATATTAGCCCTTTGTCAGATGAGTAGGTTGCAAAAATTTTCTCCGATTTTGTAGGTTGCCTGTTCACTCTGATGGTAGTTTCTTTTGCTGTGCAGAAGCTCTTTAGTTTAATTAGATCCCATTTGTCAATTTTGGCTTTTGTTGCCATTGCTTTTGGTGTTTTAGACATGAAGTCCTTACCCATGCCTATGTCCTGAATGGTAATGCCTAGGTTTTCTTCTAAGGTTTTTATGGTTTTAGGTCTAACGTTTAAGTCTTTAATCCATCTTGAATTAATTTTTGTGTAAGGTGTAAGGAAGGGATCCAGTTTCAGCATTCTACATATGGCTAGCCAGTTTTCCCAGCACCATTTATTAAATAGGGGATCCTTTCCCCATTGCTTTTTTTTCTCAGGTTTGTCAAAGATCAGATAGTTGTAGATATGTGGCGTTATTTCTGAGGGCTCTGTTCTGTTCCATTGATCTAGCTCTCTGTTTTGGTACCAGTATCATGCTGTTTTGATTACTGTAGCCTTGTAGTATAGTTTGAAGTCAGGTAGCATGATCCCTCCAGCTTTGTTCTTTTGGCTTAGGATTGACTTGGTGATGCAGGCTCTTTTTTGGTTCCATATGAACTTTAAAGTAGTTTTTTCCAATTCTGTGAAGAAAGTCATTGGTAGCTTGATGGGGATGGCATTGAATCTATAAATTACCTTGGGTACTATGGCCATTTTCACGATATTGATTCTTCCTACCCATGAGCATGGAATGTTCTTCCATTTGTTTGTATCCTCTTTTATTTCCTTGAGCAGTGGTTTGTAGTTCTCCTTGAAGAGGTCCTTCACGTCCCTTGTAAGTTCGATTCCTAAGTATTTTATTCTCTTTGAAGCAATTGTGAATGGGAGTTCACTCATGATTTGGCTCTCTGTCTGTTATTGGTGTATAAGAATGCTTGTGATTTTTGTACATTGATTTTGTATCCTGAGACTTTGCTGAAGTTGCTTATCAGCTTAAGGAGATTTTGGGCTGAGACAATGGGGTTTTCTAGATATACAATCATGTCATCTGCAAACAGGGACAATTTGACTTCCTCTTTTCCTAATTGAATACCCTTTATTTCCTTCTCCTGCCTAATTGCCCTGGCCAGAACTTCCAACACTACGTTGAATAGGAATGGTGAGAGAGGGCATCCCTGTCTTGTGCCAGTTTTCAAAGGGAATGCTTCCAGTTTTTGCCCATTCAGTATGATATTGGCTGTGGGTTTGTCATAGATAGCTCTTATTATTTTGAGATACGTCCCATTAATACCTAATTTATTGAGAGTTTTTAGCATGAAGGGTTGTTGAATTTTGTCAAAGGCCTTTTCTGCATCTATTGAGATAATCACGTGGTTTTTGTCTTTGGTTCTGTTTATATGCTGGATTACGTTTATTGATTTGCGTATGTTGAACCAGCCTTGCATCCCAGGGATGAAGCCCACTTGATCACGGTGGATAAGCTTTTTGATGTGCTGCTGGATTTGGTTTGCCAGTATTTTATTGAGGATTTTTGCATCAGTGTTCATCAAGGATATTGGTCTAAAATTCTCTTTTTTTGTTGTGTCTCTGCCAAGCTTTGGTATCAGGATGATGCTGGCCTCATAAAATGAGTTATGGAGGATTCCCTCTTTTTCTATTGATTGGAATAGTTTCAGAAGGAATGGTATCAGTTCCTCCTTGTACCTCCAGTAGAATTCAGCTGTGAATCCATCTGGTCCTGGACTCTTTTTGGTTAGTAAGCTATTGATTATTGCCACAATTTCAGATCCTGTTATTGGTCTATTCAGAGATTCAACTTCTTCCTGGTTTAGTCTTGGGAGAGTGTATGTGTCAAGGAATTTATCCATTTCTTTCATATTTTCTAGTTTATTTGCGTAGAGGTGTTTGTAGTATTCTCTGATGGTAGTTTGTATTTCTGTGGGATCGGTGGTGATATCCCCTTTATCATTTTTTATTGCGTCTATTTGATTCTTCTCTCTTTTTTTCTTTATTAGTCTTGCTAGTGGTCTATCAATTTTGTTGATCCTTTTAAAAAATTAATTGAAGATGTAATTTAAAAACCTGTTCTTAAAAACTCTGTAATATTTCATTTCTTTGCAGTTTAAAAACAATTTTCTGTGTTCTTTGACAAATACATGACACATTTTCTATTATTTTGGATTTGTTTTTAATTTTAATTAGTAAAATCATTATTATTCTTCTTTTGTAAAAACTTTGCACTTAGATGTGTATACCCTATTCATTTCAATCTGCCTTTATGTTGTATGGACTTATGTTTTTAAAAAAGTGCATGCTCTGTAGAAAGCAGGGTTAAATACCATGTGCTACAGAAGCATGCTGCTGGCTCTCAGGGAAAGGTATTACTTTGGATGACGATTTTTATCTTAATTACATTTCTTTTTTGCTATCATGAGGAGCCTGATCTGCATTATAATATTTGTTGCTTCATAGTCACTATACAGGAAAAAAATCTTTGTTTATAGTTTGAGGAGAATTTTGAAATTACTGCATAAAGATACTTGAAACTTTTGCCTCATTGAAAAGCACTAGATGTTTTGAGAAAAATCAATAAACCATATTCCCACCATAACCCAAAGGGAACAAAGTTATTGAGGTTTGAAATAGCTTACCCCCAAATCATAATTCCTCTAGCATCAGGATTTGTGAGTACCCTTTGCAGCTAAAGCTTATCATACTGTACTTGGTGAATTATTTTCACTAAGTTTATAAAATACACTTAGTCTTTGCACATTATAAGGGATGTTCAAATCCTTTCATTAAAAACACAATGTTTTGCATGCTATTAATTTTTAAAATGCATTAGCAAATGGATCCTGAATATTAAATGAACACATTTATTTTACCCTTAAAAAAACAAAACATTAATTTGTAGTTAGAATAGAAGCTTCATTTTCTTAGCGTAAAACAAAAAACAGGCAAAATACACATGAAACCTTTCACTTAACTATGAGATAATTCACCTGAAAATTTCCATATCATTCCAAAAGTTTAGCAGGGCTGTGATGATCTTCTCTGACATCTGTTGTTCACTGTTCACAGCCTCAAATAAGCAATTCCCAACTCTGTTAGCTGCAGAGGTTGTGATGTGACTGGTTGCCAATGGGTGGCGGAGTGACTTCTTATTTGTGGATCATGTGTGTGAATAAATTCTGTCCATTCTGGAAATATCTCCCAACTAAAATTTGCAGCCAGTCAGATGCACATTATCATTAGGTTTGTGAGGCTTAAAAGATGATGTTTAAAAAGATGATGTTCATAGAAGCAGATTTTTAAAATAGAAAGTTCTATTTACAAATATGGCATTCTTTGAGAAATAGGATTTGTAATAGACATTTCCTAATTCATAATAAATGCATATTTCTCATAATTTAAGAATCTGTAGAGGAAAAATGAAGTTCGTTTGTGGTGTATTAACTACTTAATATTAAAATATAAGAACAATGGCTCTCTCCCTACCACTATTTTCAAACATTGTCTATTCAAAATTCCAGGCTGGAAAAGAGAAACAAAAATATGTTCAGCAACTCTAATAACCAGATAAGTGCTATACACCTGTAAAGGCGAAGTGCTTTGAGTTTAAGGAGTGGAGATAGAAGCTTTATTATTGGGTGGTAATGACAAAGAAGGGATGAAGGGATGGCATTTGAGTCCATGTTGTTTGAACGTTACCTGTTTGTTCCATTTCTGCTTCACTTTGCTCTTATTGTACTGGAAGAAGTTTATTTTGGCAATTAAAAAATAGATCAAAATGAATTTACTAACCATTTAGGATACTACGTATTTTACTTATTTACCTTGTTTATTTTCTGATGTCTGCCACTACTACTAGAATGTAAACTTTGTGAAGGCAGGGGCTGTTGTCAGTTTTTATTGCTGCTACATCCCCAGTCCTTAGCAGAGAGATTGGGAGAGTGTAGATGTTCAATGAATATTTGTTGAGTAAATGTTTAGATAAATTAAAAATAAATTGCAAAACATTTGCAAAGCCCACCAAAGAGGGAAGAAATAAACCATCCATAGTCTTGTCAAAGCATTGGCACCTGAAGGATTATTTTCTGTGTATTATTTTTATTATTACAATTCTATAATATAAAACAAATGGCACCTTTAGATTAGATCAGCTTTCCCAATTCATATTGTTTACTGCAGACATTTTGGAGAATATAAAAAAATAGGAATCAGAATACAAGTTAGCTGGAATACTGTTACACAGAGTAACTGTATTAACATCTTTTTTCCCCATCTTTTTGTTTTTCCTGTGTAAGTCATGACAGTTCGGCTTGTTAAATAGTTTCAGATCCATTCACATTTCCTGTATTCCTGTATTCATTGTCAGTCTCCAGCCTCTTGCTTGGATTATTTCAATTGCTTTTTAAATTACTTTATCCACATGCAGTTTTGCCTGCTCTCCATCCTTAGTTTTTGTTTTTACTACCATATGTTCTCTTCTCACGAAAGATAGAATGATTTCTTCAAAAAACAATTATTTATTTTAGTCCCCTACCTGATACTCTTCAGTGGATTCCAATTGACCTTAGGATAAAATCCCTAAAACTCTTGCATGATACAGTTGGTGACTCTCTCCAACTTCATGACTTGATCATCTCTGATTCTTTATGATCTTTACATAATGAACTTGAAGGGGCCAGTTTCTTTCCTCTAGACCTTTGATGAAATGTTGCCATGGATGAATTGCCCTTATTACCTGCATTTGATTAAATCCTTCTCCTTATTCAAATTTCAGTTTAAGTGCTTTACAGTGGGCTTCTCCTAACCACCAAACACACAGCCTGTCGTATGGTGAGTGTTGTTAATATTTGTTGCACTGAATTTGTGTTTTCACCACATTCTACATTGTAGACTGATTTTTAAGGATATTTATCACAAGAATAGTTACAGATCCAAGAAGAAAAATAAGATAATGAGTGATTTATACTATTTATAACTGGATCATTTAATTATCATTTGCAATTTAAAAATAACATGACTCAGGTTGTTTAATATAAGTTTTACAGATGGAGAAAATCATCACTCAAGTTCTTTGGCAATAAAATGATCATTATGTTGTTTTATGAAGGTTTGTGTGGAAGGAAATCTACTTCTTGTGTAATAAATCACCTAACAACATTTCATCAATGCAGCCTAGATATAGTTCTAATAGTTTAAATGTCACAGCAATTGTTGGAATGCAATTGCACCAGCCATTGCTTGAGAAAGCAATATTCACTACATGGTTAGGGTAGAGAGTAAGGGGAGATGATTGAGATTTTAATATTAATCAAAAGGGATGTAAAGTAAAAAGAATTGAAAAATATGTCCAAGCCTGTAATGAGGTATTTTTGTAAAAAGAATTGAAAAATATGTCCAAGCCTGTAATGAGGTATTTTTAAAATTTGCATACATCCATAGCTGAGTCTTATACCTATGTGTGATATATACTGAAGGGGGAATAAATACGGAGAAATCCTGCTTTGAGTTCTCAGCCTTCTTGCAGTATCCATATTCATGTGACAATGTTCCTGTCAACTGAATGTGAACGGAATAAATGAGAACGATTTCTCCTATCCCTGCCATCCACTCTGCTTTATTGTGGATCATGTGGACAAGGACAGTACCTCAGTGATGCCAAAAAAAAAAAAAAAAAAAAATAAGGGAACAAACCTAGGTCCTGATACTTTTGCAGAGAAGAGCAGCTTTGTTAAGTCAGACTTTTTATGTGTGAGATAAACAAATTATGTTGTTGAAGACACCCTAATTTCGAGTCTCTCAATTCCATCAACAGAACTGAATGCTAATTAAATGTGTGGTCATCAAAAATTGCAATGTATCTTAAATGAATGTGGATGTGATACTGGGAGGGAAGTAGCTGAAGATGCTGACAGCTGAAGTGAATTGGAATCAGGTTCTTGAGCAGGGAACACCTGTACCAGGTTTCCAGTCTCACAAACTAATAAAAAAATATAAATTTGTTTATTAGTCTCTCTGTGGCACTTTTTTTTATTTTTGCCTTTTAGAAGCGCTTAGCAAATATGAACCTTCTCTTTATCTATTAATAGATGGCTACCCCTTCCTTCCTTCCTTCCTTCCTTCCTTCCTTCCTTCCTTCCTTCCTTCCTTCCTTCCTTCCTTATCTATCCTTCCTTTGAATGTATCTTAAGTATTGGCAATAGATATTATTGGAAGGATAGAAATAGTCAAGAACTAAAAGAGAAAGAAAGACTTTTCAGCTAAAATGAGACTATAGAGTAGTGCAAAGGGAGTTAGAATTTAACAAGTGCTGGCAGGAATTATGAATAGCCTTGCTCTGCTGCACTGATCAGGTTCATATTGTTGAAAGGCCTATGGATACTCTGAGATAAGAGATTCAGGAAGATACTTCCCGTTCACAATTAATTTGGGTAAGAGTGTTTTCATTATCCATTGCTCCACAACAAATTACAATAATACTTAGTGGCTTAAAACAACTATAACCATTATTAATTTCTGTGAGTCGGGGATCTGGAGGGGATTCTGTTTGTCAGTTTTTGCTTAGTATCTCTCATGAAGTTGCAGTTGGATATCTACTGGTGCTGCAGCCATCTGAAGGCTTGACTGGGACTGGAGAATTCACTTTCAAGGAGGAACATTTACATGGCTGGCAAGTTGTGCTTTCTGTGGTTCAGGGCCCTCACTTCCTGTTCATGTGGGCTTCTCCATGTTTTAAGTGTTCTTAGGGGAATGTAGCCGGCCTTTACAAGAGCAAGCAATCCAAAAGAGCAAAGTGGAAGCTGCAATGACATCTATGATTTAGCCTCAGAAATTACACATCCCATCTTGTGCTATACTCTATTGGTCACACCTGTTACTCCTGATTCAGTGTGGGAGTAAAGTATAGAAGGAGGTGACTTGGATGCTAGCATTTACAAAAACAGTAACCTAAGAATATCAAGAATCAGGGAAAAAAATGAAATAAAGTGGCTGAAATTGAATCCTAGATCTAAGTCTATGTCTTAGGAGGCTTTGTCCTTTTCATTCCACCTATTATTTTTTATACTTACCTCTGATGTGTGTTGAGTGGTTGAGGAAAGGAGTTCTTTTACCTAATAAAGCATCAAGTTGTACCTTGAAAGATATCAATAGTAGTAAGATGCTATTATTCTGAAGAATCTGTAAGCAGGACTCTAAGGGGTAAAAATTGCCCTCCCAGATGGAGCCAAGAATAAAGGTGTTCTGAATGCTGGAACACTACCCAGAGGTGTTGAGGGGCAATCTGATGGGAAAAATAAAGAACTAGGCTGCATTATCCTCTGGATTCGAGTGGGATTCTTATCCACTACTAACAGGACTTGTTTTTTTGATAACGGATTCTGACTCTATTGTCCTTCATCCACCTACTTTTTTGAACAAATTTGTCTACACTTATTTTGTAGCTATCTTTTGTTTCTCTGATCCTATTGTGAAAAATTTCCCATGTTAGTAACACTTATGTGCAATGAGATTTATCAAAGATGCAAAAGCCATAGTGGATTATAAAAGCAGGGCTAAATTTTCTCAGCCATTTTACCTGATTTCAAACAGAGAAGCTTTGCTTGTATTCATTTTATATATTGCAGGTATGCGTAGGAGGTTTTTGACAAAATGGTTTTACTGCTAAAAGGATTAGGAAAATGCTGATCTACAGTATCATTTAAAATAGCTGCATCCTGTGTGTGGATGTCACATAAATTATTAAAACGACTCCCTATTGTAAATATTCAGGTGCTTTCTTACTTTTCTCTATTATAAACATTGCTGTGATAAACAATATTATAACCAACTTTTTTTTTTTTTTTTTTTTGAGAGGAGTTTCGCTCTTGTTGCTCAGGCTGGAGTGTGACAGTACAATCTCAGTTCACTGCAATCTCCGCCTCCTGGGTTCAAGCTGTTCTCCTGCCTCAGCCTCCCGAGTAGCTAGGATTACAGGCATGTGCCACCACGCCTGGCTAATTTTGTATATTTAGTAGAGATGGGGTTTCTCCATGTTGGTCAGGCTGGTCTCGAACTCCTGACCTCAGGTGATCTGCCTGCCTCGGCCTCCCAAAGTGCTGGGATTAAAAGCATGAGCCATTTCGCCCATCCTATAACCAACTATTTGTACTCATCCCTAATTAGTTATTCATCTCATTTCTAGAAGCACAATTTCTGTGTTGAATTATATATATATATTTTTTGAAGTTTTAAAATAAGTACTGCCGAATCATCATCCAGAAGTACATCAACCAGGAAGTACATTGCTGTACTTCCACTAGCAGCACTTGAGTGCTGCGTTTTCCATGCCCTTTCCAATGCCAAGTGCTATCATTAGCAAACTCTTTTCAATTTGGATTTTGTTTGTATAATATTAAAATTATGACTCAAGTTGAATATTTTAATGTATTTCTTATTCATGTGTATATGTGCTAAGTAAGCTTTCTTTTCATTTCCTTTGCACGGATGCTAGGGGAAAAATCGTCATAGGGAATCACACTTTTTTTTTTTTTTCAATATTCATTGTCTTCTAAGAAGAACAAATCCTAAAGAAGGTTCTTTCTTTACTAAGTAGATGCTGGGTATTAGGCTATAAATGGGAGAAATTAATAGAGGGCTAAATTTCTCATCCTTAAGAAAAGAGACATAATGAAATAATGAGACAGGTGGTGGAGAAAGAGAAGAAGGTGGTTGGGAAATGAAGGTGATAATAGAAGGATGGGTTGATAGAGAGGATGACGTAGGTAAAGAAGATTGGAGGAACAAGGAGGAGGGTAATTGATGTATCCAGATAAAGTTTGGGGATAGCAGCACTTAAAGGCATGGGGTGACTATACATCCTCAGTTTCCCTGACAGTTCCAGTATTTGTATATTAATCTAGGAAAATTATTCAAGTGCCCTGATTTAGATGATAAACCATATGATTACTTCCTAGAAGATTTTTTAAAGAATATTTACAAAATAGTTTGTGATGTAATTATTTCTGTCTTTCCACACAATTTTCAGTAAAATATCCATCCTTTCTTTATTAATACACTGTTGAAATGGATCTGACTTTATGATACATGAAACGACAGCATCCTGCTTCAAGAGAGGCATGGGCTGTTCATGGAAAGTCTTTTTGATGATGGCCCTTCATGATCTGCTTCTACTCAAGTCTCAACTATATTTCCAGTCATTTTCCCATATGTACCTGAGCCAATGCAGCCATTTTGAATTTCTTATATTTTTCCAGAGTTTACATTATTTCATGAATCACTCTATATAGTCTCTCCTGAAAATTCCACTTGTTTCTTAACTGCCTAGTGAACTTTTAAGGTCCAGATCAGAGCTCCATTTCCTCGCATTCTTCCTTACAATAACAGTGCTTTTCTTTACTGCAGCACTTATAACATTGTTCGATTGGTTCACTGGCCTCTGGCCTCCTGGACAATGACAATTATGTCCTGTTTGTCTTTATTTCTTTCTCCTGTGAACACCATGCCTAACAGAAGATCAATTCAAAAAATACTTACTGAGTGCCTACTATATGCTACCATATATTACTGATGCCTGGTACAGTAGTAGGGTACACCTTCTACTCTTCTACTGCTCTACAGTAGTACCAGGCACCAGTAACAGATGAATCAAATACAGTACAAGATTACTCAATGTGGTCTAGCTGTCAATCAAGAGAAAAACATGTAAGTACATTAATTATCAAGTGCTGAATTTGTAGAGGTTTCTATGATACAAGATCAGAAACACAGAGAGAAGCGTGAATAATTATGGATTGATCAAGGAAGAACACATAGAAGAAGTTCCTCTTGGGTTGGTTTTTAAGTATTTATGGAAATTCTGCAAGTGAGAGAGATGGGATGGAATGCATGTGCACAGGCACTGAGGATTAAAAGGAGTTTGGAGATTATAAGTAGTTTAGTGTTTCAGGATTGTGTGTTCAGTACTCAATTTACATGCAATTTTGATACTGTTTTATCAGGCAAATATTTTTTTAAAAACTCTAAATAAAGGAAGCATCAGGAGCAAAGGTCATGAGAAGTAAAAACTGGGTCTATTAACTCAATGGTGATCAATATGCATTTCTTCTTTTTTTTTTTTCTTTTTACTCTCCTCTCTTGCTGCAGTTTTCTGTTTCCCTGCTTCAAGTTTTATTCTTACTTTTTTTTTCCTCCTGTGCTTCTTACTCCTCCATTCCTCTAACTGGAGTTTGTGCTGAGGAGGAAAGAACAGAGAGACAGCTGGACAGATAAACATGAAAGACACAGAGAGAGGACACGTGGTGGTGGTGAGGCTGCCATATCTACCTTTCATCTTTACATAGAAGTGCAGTCATCGTTTTTCATATTGTTTCTTTGTGTTTAAAAATTCCTTTTCTTGACAGAAGTGCAGGATTACAGACACTAGGTATCCCTATATTAGATAAGAAGAAAGGAATAAACAATTTCTATATACAGGCATACCTCGTTTCATTGCACTTTGCTTTACTGTGCTTCACAGATACTGTGTTTTTACAACTTAAAGGTTAGTGGCAAATCTGAGTTGGGCAAGTCTATCAATACCATTTTCCCAACAGTATGTACTGACTTCATGTCTCTGAGTCATATTTAGGTAATTCTTATAATATTTCAAATGTTTAATTATTACGTCTGTTATGGTGATCTATGATCAGTGATCTTTGATGATACTATTGTAATTGTTTTGGGGCACCAGGAACTGCACCCAGATAAGATGGCAAACTTTACTGATAAATATGTGTTTTTTGACTGTTCTACCAGTTGACCATTACCCCATCTCTCTTCTCCTTGAGCCTCCCTATTCCCTGAGGCACAATATTGAAATTAGGCCAATTAATAACCCTACAATAACCTGTAAGGTAATTGTTCAAGTGAAAGGAAGAGTCATGTGCTTCTCACTTCCAATCAAAAGCTAGAAATGATGAAGCTTAGTAAAAAATGCATGTCAAAAGCCAAGACTGACTGAAAGCTAGGCCTCTCGTGCCAACCAGCTTAGCTGTGAATACAAGAAAAAGTTCTTGAAGGAAGTTAAAAGTGCTATGCCAGTGAACACATGAATGGTAAGAAAGTGAAACAGCCTAATTTATGACATGGAGAAAGTATTAGTGGTCTGGATAGAAGATCAAAGCAACTACAACATTCCCTTAAACCAAAACCTAATTCATAGCAAGGCCCTAACTCTTTTCAATTCTATCAAGGCTGAGGGAGGTGAGGAAGCTGAAGAAGTTGCAAGCTAACACAGATTGGCTCATAAGGTATAAGGAAAGAAGACATTTCTATAATATAGAAGTGCAAGGTGAACCCACAAGTCCTCATGTAGAAGCTGCAGCAAATTATCCAGAAGAACTGGCTAATATAATTGATGAAAATGGCTACACTAAATAACAACTTTTCAGTGCAGATGAAACAACTTTCTAATGAAAGAAGATGCTAGCTAGGACTTTCAAAGTTAGAGAGCAAATGTCGATGCCTGCTCCAAAGCTTCAAAGGACAGACTGACTCTCTTGTTAAGCACTAATGCATCTGGTTACTGAAAGTTGATGCCAGTGCTCATTTACCTTTCTGAAAATCCTAGGTCCCTTAAGAATTATGCTAAATTTACTCTGCTTGTGGTCTATAAATAAAACAATGAAGCCTGGATGATAGCATATCTGTTTACAGCATGACTTACTGAATATTATAAGCCCACTGTTGAGACCTACTGCTCAGAGAAAAAGATTCTTTTTAAAATGTTACTACTCATAGTCAATGTGCTTGGTGATTCAAAAGCTCCAGTGGAGATGTATAAGAGAGTAACATTGTTTTCATGCCTGCTAACACAACATCCATTCTGCAGCCCATGGATCCAAGAGTAATTTTGATTTTGAAGTCTTTTTACTTAATAAGTACATTTCATAAGACTATAGGTGCAGTATATAATTTTCCTCTGATGGAACTGGGCAAAGTAAATTGAAAGACTTCTGGAAAGGATTTGCCATTCTAAATGTCATTAATAACATTAATGATTAATGAGAGGAGGTCAAAATATCAAGAGACGATTATAATCTCAAAAGATACAACCCTGAATGCAGTAATTCTGATGTTGAATTCAAAAGATCAAAATCTCTGAAGTCTAAAATCCTGAAGATCACAATCTTGAAACATCAAAATCCTGAAAATATAATTCTGAGAAAAAAACTTTACAAATTATATAATTTTATTGTGAATCAGACAGCCTCATGAACTAGAATAGGTTCAGAGAGACTCCCTAAAAATGATTCCACTTTACACAATAAAACAGGCAATAATAACATGTAGTTTTGCAAATATAAACACGGAAGTATATTAATGACACTTGCATGAATATAACAGTTCTGACTGGGTGAATCATATTCATAAAGAAATAGGTCAAAAAAGGAAATGAATAAATTCATATCAATATGATTGATAGTTGTGTGCACTCAGCTTTATAATTGCAGCCATTGGAAATACTGTGATGAAAAACCTAAGTCTTTAAACAAGATCAATGAAAAACCATGATGGGTCACCACCACATATGCAGTCACCCAGAGAGCTGAGATTCTGAAAAATTTTATCCTTCACAAATGCAGATGTACAAAAAGGACATCTCTTCATTTACTGAAGAAGTTTCAACATTTTTACATACATGCAAAGTGATTACACACAGGCAACATTGTGATAATGCACTTTCATAGAGTAAAATTTGCAAAAAATGTATAAAACACATTCAAATGCTCTAAAAGTCTCCATACAATTTATACCTCCAATATTGGAAATTATGGGAAGACAAAATTTATAACATAGCAAATTGTAAAAAAGTAATGCTGACAATTAAAAATAGTGAAAAAATAGAAAAAAGAAAAAGAAACAAGAACACCACCCTCAAAACTAAAAAAAACATTAAACACATGAAGAAGTGTATTACAGGGATAGATTATGGGTAATTGCAGAAGATAATCCATAAGAGCTGGCAGATTTTCATGATCATTAACTGTATTTTTAAGTCTTGTATCACAATGAATAGCTTTTTTTTTTCTTTTTTCTTTTAGGATATGGCTCTCCTAGGAAAATAGTTTACATTCACTTTCTATGTGGCACCACTGTCTTTCAAATTCTTATATGATTCAATATATACCAACGTGAGCATTCCCTGCTAAATTTTCCATCTTTTGTGTCATGCTTCTATGTAGTTTTGTGTATGTGGAAATCCATTCCACATGCATTCATACACAGACTGCAAATTTAGCAGAAACAATATTGGTGATATAACAGCAACACCGTTGTGTAAGTGTATTCTTACTCTATCATGCACATAATTATTTTTAAGCCAGTCGGTGACTTTCCTAACTTTTTCAGGCAAAAGTGGCTTTAATTCGTTAAAAACTCCTGGAAAGTCATTAGCTGGAAGGAATTTCAATGTAGGCAAATGATCACTTTTAAACTGAGATATTCATTGTTGCCATATCACGCGGCCAAGCTACTCATCTGAACTTACCACCAAATGCAAATAAAAAAATTATAAGATAATAGTTCCATCTAACATGATGTGACTATCCTGTGACAGTTATTTGGGGGGTTTTAGATGATAGGAATTTTAGACTTTAGAGACTTAGACTTCAGAGATTTTGATCATTCAGGATTTCAACATTTGCGATTAAGCATTCAGGACTGTGTCTTTCAGGATTATCATCCAAATTCAAAACATCAACATTAACAGTAGTTTGGAGGAAGTTGATTCCAACCCTCATGAATGACTTTGAGGGATTTAAGGCTTCAGTGGATAAAAATCACTGCAGATGTGGTGGAAATGGCAAGAGAATTCTTATTCGAAGTGGAGTCTGAAGATGTGACTGAATTGCTGCAATCTCATGATAAAATTTGAATGGATGAGGAGTTTCTTTTTATGGATGAACAAAGAAAGTGAGGGTTTTTTTTTTAGTGGACTCTACTCCTGGGGAAGATGCTGTGAACATTGTTAAAATGAAAACAAAGGATTTAAAATATTATGTAAATTTATTTGATAAGGCAACGGCAGGGTTTGAGAAGATTGACTTCAATTTTGAAAGAACTTCTATAGTAGGTAAAAGACTATCAAACATATCTCATGCTACAGAGAAATCTTTTGTGAAATGAAGAATCAATTCATGTGGCAAACTTCCTTGTTGTCTTATTTTAAGAAATTGTCGCAAGTCAATAACAACTTAATTATACATTTAAAAATAACTAAGAATGTAAATGGATTGTTTGTAATACAAAGGATAAATGCTTGAGGGGATAGATACCCCATTTTCAATGATGTGATTATTATGTATTGCATGTCTGTATCAAAACATCTAATGTACCCTATAAATATATACACCTACTGTGTACCCACAAAGATTAAAATAAATTTAAAAAGAGAAAAAAATATTGTCACAGTAACCCTGACCTTTAGCAACCACCACCCTGATCAGTCAGCAGCTATCAACATCAAAGCAAGACCTTCCACCAGCAAAAAGATTATGACTTGCTAAAGGCTCAGATTGTCATCAGCATTTTTTAGCAATAAAGTATTTTAAAATTAAATTTAGACATAATGCTGTCGCACACTTAATGGACTACAGAATAAACATAACTTTTATGTGCACTGGGAAACTAAAAATATTGTGAGATTCATTTTATTGTGATACTTGCTGTATTGCACTTGTCTGGAACTGAACCTGCAATATCTCTGAGGTATGACTGTACTTACCCTTATAGGTGGTATTATATAGTCATCAGGAGTTCAGACTCTGGAGCTAATAATCTTCTTGGGTTTGAATCCTAGCTCTGCTACCAATGAGCTATGTGACCTTTGGCAATTTACTTAATTATAATATCAGTAAGTACCTCATAACTTTGCTTCAAGAAAAATATGATATAATTCATATAAAGTACTGACGACAGTGCCTGAAGTAAAAATACAACAAATATTAGCTATTATCATCATGATTATACTGGATGGATCATTTTATACATCAAACTTCTTTTGGATAAACCAATGGTCCAGGCTATAAATGAACATGTCCAGTGATAGCAATGAATTCCTCAGTGACTTGGTCCATTCTGTTGATAGACAACTAAGTTGTTTGCAAGTTTTTGCTTTTATTATTGTAATAAAACTTTCTAGAGTTAATAGTCACCTACCAAGACTAGGCCCTCGCTTTGTCCTTCAAATATATTATTTTTATTCTCATAATATCTGAAAGCTAGGTACTGTTTTTTCCCCCTCCCAATTATAGAAGCAGACATTAAAGTAGAGAAATAGTTTGTCGAGAAGAAGATTAACTCTCATCCTTTAGTTGTAGTCCTATTCTCTGTCTATGATATGAAATAAAATCAAAGGTATCTCTCTGCTTGAACTATAGCTTCCACATGTCCCTTATAATCCCCTGTGCAATGCCCTGTGCGTTGAGATTTAGCTTTTGTTTAGACTGCCCGTGAACTTGGAGTGTCCTCTTTCCTCTCTTCTTTCTCTTTTTATCTTCTCCATCCTTTTGGTACCATTTCTCACCTTTTCTATAAAGTCACTGCTCATTGTTTTTGGCATAGTGCCTAGCCCTTCAGTGAAATAATAGCATGTGAAGCCTATACTGCATTATTTTGATTTTAATTTAAATGTATGATCATTACTTCCTGTGATTTTATGAGTTAACTTAAAATTAGTTTATAAATTACTTTCTGGTGTAGATAGTGTTTTATAATCCTGTATCTGCTGTCTTCATCCCCCAGCCCGCTCACACACATGCACTGCACATGGATTTAGTAAGATCATAGATTTTACTCGTATATTTATATATTTTTTTCGATTTTGCAGACATTCAAAAGTTAAGCAAAATAAAAGAAAGAGAGCAAATAATGAAGAATCAGAATAAATGATAAAAAAATCACAGAAGGAAAATATTCTATTTATTTTAAACACAACCCTTGATTGATTACTCCCCATAGGCTTCTTCTCCCTTATGATTTATCTTAATCAATCTTGGTTTCCATATTTAGTCTTAAGGGTCCCTCATTAGGGTGACATTCTAGTTCTTTTCTTTGTGGGCCATGTTTCATGCTACCTGTAAGGCCTCTTTATCGTGTATACATTTTCTGGTATACGCTTGGATTTTTTTCTTAGATACTCTTATATTCTCTTGGATATTCTTTATCATGTATACAATTTCTTGTGCACTCGTGTTTTTTTTCTTGGATATGCTTGTATTTTATTGAATCATATTTTTGTATACTCTTCAGTGGTAAGACCAGTTATAAGGTATGCATTATAGAAGAGAAAGTGGCCTCTGGGACTTAGGATAATCTCTTAGGTCATTGAGGGTGAAGTGTGTCTTTATCTCGACCTTAGTAGATGGAGGAAAAGGAGAAGAAGAAAAATATTTCTTGTGACGTTCTAGATGGGAAAAAGTTTCTTGGGGAGAGTCTTTTGGCCAGTCTTTTTGGGATAATGAGGAGGTACAAAAACAGTAGTGGTGGGTAAATGTTAGATTATGGACGTCCCATAGGCTTTTTGTAGTTTTTTTCTATGTGAAATTTTATTAAAAATTAAGTGGTATAATAAAATAGTTACTCAAATATATAAAGGTGAGATAATATCAAATATGGGCTACATAAGGCAGTATGCAAATCTGAAAGCTCTATTGGCATATCATCTAGGTCTTCCGCAGTGTTATCTGGGTCTTCAGCAGTGTGGATTTTGATAGTTTCAGGTCAGTCATAGATGACTATTTTCCAAGATTTGTTTGAACATTCTCTTTTTTATTAAGCTTTTACAGGATTTATTTCAACCTATAGTTGGATAACTCTTTATTTTATTTCACTTCTCACACCTTCACTTGTGGTGTACCCTTTATATTTAAAGAAAGCCCTTAAAGGAAACATATGAAGAAACAGAGCCACAGAGTGACCAAATTGCTTTTACAAAATTACCTAATTGTCTAGAGACTCACACAGCAAGAATCCAGTTCTTCTGCCTTTCAGTTTAGGAATTTAAAAGGCTTTCTAGGTTTTCAAGGAGAGTCAATCTTTAAACTCAGCCAGAGGTGACATGAGGGAGATTCCACAACACACATAGAAATACAATTTTTAGGGACGTAGCGTAGTTCCTGCAGCAATCTATCCCAGCTGAAATGAATGTGTCACTTAACTTGAGCAAACTGGAAAAAAAATGTGGTTGGTTCCCACTGCAGGACTTGCATGACAATAAAGGAGGATTGCTGCTAACAGAGAAATAGCTTTCATCTATCACCAGAGGAATGAACGCGACCCTTCTCAGGTGAGCTACTGATTTTCACCTTCCATCATCCATCTCACTAATGGTGGATACCAAGATGTTTCAGCAGATGCAGTGATATTGGTAGACTATTAGGGATAGCTTTGTCCCTTCACATTTTTGAAATTTTGAAAGGTCAAATGAGGAGACTTTGACAATCTGGGGTGATAAAAGATATACTTTGTGGAAAACATTTAGCTTTTGAAAGCAGAGATTCTTCATCTGTCTTGCTCATTAGTCTCTCCCCAGACAATATTTCTTGAGTCATACATTTACAAAAATGTTTGTGTAAAGACAAAAGGTCCCTGTAATGAAGGTGGTTTAATATCAGACAATAATAGCTGCTACAGTTCTATGATAATAGCTATTGTGGATTCCTTTTACTTGTCTCAATTTTTTTAACATATAAAATCAGTATTTCATGGTGTAGTGATCAGGTATAAACACATTTTGTAAATGTTTCTGACGGGCTTAGAGTGGGAAACATTAAATTTTGAGAGTTACATTTACTGTGTTAGGACTAAAGTTGTGACACTCTAGAGTGAAATGGCATTGCAGATCAACTTGTGCTCCCCTTGAGGAATGGGCCCTCAATCTTTGCATGATAACTTAGTAGGATTAATTGCTATCACATATTAACTAGGAGGGTTAGCCGCTGTGTCAGGCACAAACTGAATTTGCTTGTGAAAGTTCATTATTTACATGCTTTAAATAATGTGTCTCTCTTATATCAAAATAATTTTTTTCTAAAAAAATAAATTCAAGGCCAGGCGCGGTGGCTCATGCCTGTAATCCCAGCACTTTGGGAGGCTAAGGTGGGCGGATAATCTGAGCTCCGGAGTTCGAGACCAGCCTGACCAACATGGAGAAACCCCGTCTCTACTAAAAATACAAAATTAGCCAGGCATGGTGGCGCATGCCTGTAATCCCAGCTACCCTGGAGGCTGAGGCAGGAGAATGGCTTGAATCCAGGAGGCGGAGGTTGCTATGAGCTGAGATCAAGCCATTGCACTCCATCCTGGGCAACAAGAGTGAAACTCCATCTCAAAATAAATAAATAAATAAAAATAAAATAAATAAATAAATTCAATAATCATCTGTAGAGTAACTATCATATGCAACAAACTATGCCAGACATTTGGGACTTATTGGTATAGCAATCTTAGAGCTTAGGTTTAAAAATTGTCATTTCTTTGATACACTCCTTAATACTCAAGTAGGAATATGTTCCCACAGCATGACTCGTAATGTTGTTGCAGAAAAACTTCATTCTTTCTTATATTATTCTTAGTAATGTTCATATCAGTCTCTTCTCCTGACTTCTTGAGGAAGATATCTACATTTCTCATAGTGCATTGTAGTGCTTTGATTTAGCATGTGAACCCAATGAATGAAATAAATATGCTATTTGCCTAGTAAGAGAAGTAAAAACCTGTAAATGTAGAATTGCATCATATACAGGTTTAATTTATATAATCAGAATAGCCTTAATTTTGAAGATGTCAGAATGTTTGGATCACAAAGCAATGTTGATATGAAGTAAAAAAGTAAAATTTTGATGGCTGGCTCTTTTTTAAATCTGAGGGTTTTTTGCATTTTGTTATTCTTAATGGCAAAAATCTATAGAATTTGGCTGAACTGTGACAGATGCACTGTATTAAGAAACTATAATTTGTTTTAAATAGCTCATTATTAGCTTTGTGATCACAATTTTAGATAATGCATCATACCTTTTTCTTTTGTACTTTAATACATAAAATCAGGAAATATTTCATTCCTAAGTGGTTTAACAACTGTTACGTAGCTTTTTCTTTTGTTACTGTTGCAACAAATCTCCAGTGACTTAGAGTTTTTTGAGTCATTTCAAAAATGGGTGTTTAAATCTCAAGACAAATATTTTAATATTTTCCTTTTTGGTTTAATTCACAGGCTGTTATTTTTGTTGCGTGAAATTAGTAGATCTCTGAAGAATTGATGTAAATTTACATGCAGAGTTTAGTCCTACTTTTTTCTGTTTTTCTTTCTCTCTGGTAACCAGGTGGGAAATCAAAAATCTCATCTCATGAGATCAGCTCCCATTAAAAAACGTAAGCCCATATCTGCTTGAGATCCCCATAGCTTCACTATTACAGAAATTGGATTAAAATGCCTGCAACAAACAGAAAAACATAGCCTCGTTTCCTTTACAGGATCATTAAAGATAAAACCCAGGAACAAGGTGAAGACTTTTCATAGTTCTAAGGAGGGCAAACACATTTAAGTTAGTATATAAAAAAAGCAATAAAATACATTTTTTCCTTAGAATAGTATTTCTTTCTATTTCAAAGAAATGCTGTCATTATATTTTTCCGTGTTGGAGCTAACTTGTTTTGATTCAGGTAGAAATATGTGTCATAAGTAGGAGTAAAAAATATTTATCAGATACAGTCTATTTCCATGGAATCACTATGGGCTGAAATATTCTTATAAGTAATACATTTTTGTGTTAACATTAGAGACAGCCATAGAGATGATTTAAAAATTACTTTAAAAAAGGGAATAGAAAGGAGCTGCTGAGTAACATTTAAGCCTACGAGACATATTCTTAATAAGTTATGTGCAGATTGAATTTTTATTTATGGAAAATACTGAAAATTCACTGGACGAATTTGTTATTTAAAAGTCATCTATTCCACAAATATTTATTGTGGAACCTACTGTGTGGCAGGCACTCTGTGATTATATAGAATAATTGTATTCTAATGTGAATCATTTGTGTTTAAATGTTCATATTTGAGTTTAATAAGCTAGACTATTTCTACAAGTAATTTAAACTAATATTGTTACAATATTATATTTTTGAGAACAACTGTTTGTAGTCAAAGATCATGAGATTGAATGCAATGATCTTAATAAATACATTTTAAATTTTAGATGTATAATTCTTCAATTTGAATAAATATCTCTCAATCAGATTCTTAGATTAAATGAACCATTCCTATTGCTATCCCTTGAATCACAGATTTTATATTATGGCTGAGAGGATTTAATAAAAAACCAGGTTGTATCTTGTAAGACAGCATCTAAACCTCACAAAGTATTAACTCTTCCAGTTGACACTGTTACTGAGTCTTTAAAAAATAATTTCAATATTCCATAAGGCCAGGTATTTCTGGGACAGAAGACCAGCAAATCCCATGAACACTAACCTATTGCCTTATTTTTTTCACTGTAAATTGAGCTTTCTTAGTCAGAAGTAATATTGTTTGGGTTAACTTGATGATGACCAGACATCCAGTAGTCAACAGATGGTGTTGCTGGCAAAGCATGGCAAGCAGAGAAGGCAAATCCAAATCCAGAATAAGTGTTTATTCCAGTAAGAAAAAATCCACTGTGGATGAAGGGCTCCAAAATAATCAACTTGCTGCCAAGTGACTATATGATCTATTCAGCATATAAGAGCCTATATAGCGTTCAAGGATGGCTGCTATTGCTGAAAAGTTACGCACTCAGTAGTGTTGATAGCTAAACCAGCACTGGTGAGGAGAAGTCCATTTGTTGAGCCTATTTAAAACCCCTTATGACACTATGGCTGCTATTTAAACAAGTATGTTGAGTAAACATTACTGGGACTGGGGGAAAAAAGCCTGACTGGCATCTACATGTTAGAACAACTTGTCCCCCTAATTATCGAGAGCATCCTCTTCAGTGGGAACTTTCTGCTACACATTTGCATAGGACAAAAATACTTTCAAATTCTAAGAGTTTTATCCAAACCTCTTTGTCTCAGACCATCTGGTCAAACCATTAGTCACTGCCCTTCAATTGTTCCTCATGCAAGCTCTCCTTCCAGGAAAAGTGGACCACAATATGTACCGTGCTAGTTATGCCCACTGGGAGGATTATGTTTTCATCATCTGTCAGCATCACACCAAGTGGGGCTGTAGGGCCACAGCAGTCCATTTTAAACTAGTGCCAGCATATTGGACAGAGCTTTCTATGAACCAGGCTTGAAAAGTTTCACAAAGTAGTCATAAAACATAAACTTTCCATGTGGTCATGGGAGTGGGTTGAGGAAGTGATGACTCTGCAGTGAGAATAACCACAGTGAACAATTGACCCACCTGCTCAGGAAAACCACTTGTGTTCTCAGGAACTGCGTTTGCTTATAGAACGTTGATGGATATTCCCAACTTAATAACTTGAATGTTCAGTGCATAACAGGCAGTTCATGCTGTGGTATGTCCTGGTATATTAAGGTCTACTATTCAGCCTCTAATATAAACCAATATACAGCCATTAAAAACTAAATTCTAGCCAAAGAAAACATAATTCCTCTTTAACATTTGAGTTGTGGTTTTCTTACTGGGGCTTAATTTCTGCAAAGCATTTGAGCTGTCATGGACCCTTCAAACATCATTGGATCTGTTGGGTCATATGGGCTAAAGATTTCCTTGCACTGAAGTCTGGACTGGCTGGAGAGCCAGTCCTAACTGTGGCTCCATTTCAAGTTGTTAACATGTCAGGTTGTTTACCAAATGGCAAACAGCAGCACATAAAACATGGTTTATGAGGTTTTTCCTGTTAAATTTTAATGAGAACTGGCAAGTGTCATGTCTGTTTCTTAGAGGTGAGAATGTCAAGGTGCAGAAACCAGTTTTCAACTGCCCCCAGGCTATTATATCCCCCCAGATTTATGGGAATAGCAGGCTTCTAAAATTTCATAAGATTGCTTTTTCAGCCAATAGCCTCCATGTTTTTTCATCACATTTAAACTGCTTACTTCTTTTTGTTTATCAGGACCTAGATATATGATGGTCACTGTAGTGGACAGCATGATGTTCTATGAAATGATGAGAAAGGAAAGTCTTTTACATTAAATTATGACAGAGAGCTAGATAGTTTATTTAGCCCAGAGATAAGACAGTGAAGGTTTACTGTTGGCCTACCCCAGAATAAAAAATTGCTTCTATATTCTCTATTTATTGGAATAGCAAAAATGAAATATTTGTCAGACCTGTTTTATGGACTAGCAGGCAAGCAGGGGCAGTGTTTATTTGCTCTCCAAATGAGGGAAAACCTTGGATAACCGCTGCAATAGGAGAGTGCCTGGTTAATTACAAAATAATCTTTTTCATTCATCTGGGAGACAATTTGTGGATGTTTTCCAGTTACTGAGTATATCTATTTCAACCATGCATGTTGGAACTGGATTAATAGTCAAAGGATGTGTGACAAAGTATGTTTTCCCTAAATGGATACAATGCAGGTTTCACGTGTTTTTTCAGACGCTGCTCTCTATCAAGAGGTAAAATCTGTATTTTCCACTCCTTAAACTTAGTCAGAACATGATAACTGCTTTGAGAAATAGAATGTGGCAAAAATTTACTTATTGTTTCAAAGCCTGCGTTAGAAAAGCAGATACAGCTTCCTCCTGGCTCTCTCTCTTTCTTGGGATGCTTGTGGTTGGAACATAACCACCATTTTGTGAGGAAGCCCAGTCTACATCCAGTGGCCACATTTAGGTGCCCTGGCTAACAGCTCTGGCTGAGTAAGCTTCCTGCCAACAGCAGCATCAATGGCCAGACATGTGAGTAAATAATCTCAGAGATGATTAATGCTCGCCTTTGAGGCACCCCAGTTAATGTTAAATAGAGCAGAGATGAGCTTTCCCTGCCAAGTCCTGCCCAAGTGGCAAATGTATGAGCACAACTAATATCACTGTAGTGAACCACTGTTTTGGGACAGTTTGTTACTGAAACAGATGGGATAAGAGTTCTGTAAGATCCACTCGAAGTGGTCTCTGGTCATAACTCAAATTTTTTAAACTGATTTTTAACAGCAGTGGACAGTGCCTTTGGGGACTGTCTGAGTTTAAAGCTAGTATTTCATAATCCCTGAGATTTCTGTCTACATCTTCTTCCCCAGCACACAGTTAGCCTGGTTACTGGCTGCAAGTCCCTTTGGATATGCTATACAGTAAGATTTACAGTAGGCACTTTTGATTTTTTCCTAAGGAAATCCCCAATTATACATGATTTCACCTTATGAAAGGTACACTAAGTCTGTGAACTGATTCAAGTGAGTTGAACATCTACTTAGATTCTAAGGACCTAGTAATCGGACACCTACCTCGAAAGATACCTACAGGACAGATCATGCTGATAATCATATTGACTCCAGTGTTTGTTAACATGACCATGCCCTCATTTCTTTTTCTGTTTACAAGTTACTACTTTATCTGCTACCCAAATGGTCCATGATAACCTTTGCAATAAAGAGCCCATTTAAAAACCACCATATCCATGTAGTTTCCCAGCCAACAGAGAATAGCCAACTCAGTATTTTAATTTTTTTGAGATGTGGTCCTATTAATTTTTATTTCTTTACATATTTTTTGAGATGGAGCCTCATTCTGCTGCCCAGGCTAGAGTGCAGTGGCATAATCTTGGCTCACTGCAGCCTTTACCTTCCGAGCTCAAGTAATCCTCCCATCCCAGCCTCCCAAATAGCTGGCACTACAGTAAAGCACCATGACGCCCAGCCATTTATTTTTATTTTTTATTTTTGTAGAGACAGGGGTCTCACTATGTTGCCCAGCTGGTCTTTGACTCCTGGACTCAAGTGATGCTCCCTCCTCAGCCTCCTAAAGGGCTGGGATGACAGGTGTGAGCCACTGTGCCCAGCCAGCACTTAAAAAACATATTGGTGTTCTCCGAGGCAGTGCCACTCTCAGTGCCTTCATGAAGGGCTTGTTTCTGGGCCCTCTGAAGTGACGTGGTTTGGGTTTTATGGAGATGCCAGGGAGGTGAAGAGCGGGTAACCCATGATTAATCTACTTCAATTTTTCTAGCTGCCTAAGATGTTGGTTTCCTTGTACATTATACCAATCATTCCTTACCCCTTAACGTTATTTACCACCATAAATTTATGTTTCATTCAACCAACCTGGCAAACATTTAGACCTCTGTTTTGCTGTCTAAGCAGGTACAGTAAATCTCTGCTAAGAAATTTAGCTTACTTTAAAATAATTTGCTTTCATTATTAGTGTAATGTCAGAATCCATCCTTACACATATTCTCCAGGTCTTTACTAATATAAACTAGCAAAATTTTGCAATTTTCTGGTGAGTAATGTTTCTCCACCTGGGAGTGAACATGTGGTTGCTTCTGCATCCTCTCTACCCCAACAGAGTAAGAGGGTCTGACACTGATCCTTGATCTACAGATAATGAAGGGTAGTGTGTGAGAATTCACTTTCTTTTATATGATGAGGGTGTTGGTTTAGGGTATTAACAGATTGACAGGTGTTTATATAGGGTACCACTGCCCAGGAGAAAGGGAAGAGAAGTTGCTTCCACTGGTAAATGAGGCTATGTAAGAATTGTAGATCTGGAGTACTCAGAGATATTTGAATCCTCTCACATGAGTCCTTTCAATTTTCAGGGCTCTACTCCTTCCCAGTCAGTGGTCTGAATTTCACCTAAGAGACCTGGCAAGCATTTATATTCAGTTGATGTCATTTGACAAAATTTAATTAATTTGATTACCTTAGCACTGTGACTACAGGAGACAAATACTTTTAGCCTAGTCATAGAAAGTTCTCACTGTACTTTGAACTGAGAAGTTGGGATTTTGAGCTTATACTATCCTCTTTTTTGGTAATTCTTTAGTATAATTAGAAGTTTACTGTTTACCCTACAGGGTTTATATTCTGTATGTCCTTCACACTGTTCTATGGCAGTGGGTACTCAGTCCTCTGAAGCCAGCCTTTAGCTCGTCCTTCATTCCTGTTAACCGTAGGTGATAATTTAATTAAATATTCAATCACCGTGTTTCATGGGCTGCCAGAGGCTGGATCCTTACTACTTCCAAATCCAATCTGCCCATATAACGAATCTCAAATTTCTATTTTCTTGGGGATATGGTATTTTCAGCCATACCTGCAATTAATTCAGTATATGTCACGATTCTGGTTGGAACCAAAAGAAATTACTTAGCTTGTTTAAACAGCAAAAGAATTTGTTAAAATATATTAGGTGGATTATCTAACCTCTAGGAAGGTTAGAGATCTAGGCTGTGAAGCTGTACAGCCAGAGAACGTATACACACAACACTAGAGTGCTGCTTCAGCAAATACACCACTGCTCTTGCCATTGGGAGATAATGCAGCTTGCACTGTACACACTGGACATAGTAGAAATTGTGTTCATGCTACTTCCCAAAGTTTGATTTTCCTCTTACCATTCACAGCAGAAGATGGATTCCTTATCACAGCTGCATCTTATTGTTGCTTCTTTCCCGATTGAAGTTTTCTGTGGATGTATCTAATTGGCCTAGCCTATGTCACATGCCAGTGTTCTATCTGTAAAGGTAGCAGAGAATGAGTTCTAGCTTCTCTAACTTTGAGAGTGAGAGGTAGGGGTTAATTGTCTAAGACGGATTTCCTGCAGGCTGGTCTACAGGAAAACTTACCTCCTTCCCAGGGTGGAATGATTTAGGAAGTAAATGTTGTTCCATGCTAACTGGCTATAGCTCATTGCTTGAGGTAATCATCTTGATAGAGTGTAGGTGGTAAGTCAGGTCTGGGGGCCTGGATAATGCTGTATCCACAATGCTTGCATCCTTGATTATGCCAGTGAATGGGTTGGTTCTCCTAATGGTGCAGCTTAAATGCCTATGGCCTGAAAACCAAAATCCTTTTTCCAAAGTTTAATGTCTGTCCTTGCTAACTGCTAGTAAGCTACTGTAGCATATGAAGAGCAATAGAGAAACAGCTCTCTTACTGTTGTCTCTGTTAGTCTGACTTAATAAATACTGTCCTAGAGGGTCCAATGTGTATTATTTCTAATTATTTCCTTTGGGTTATGCACTGCAGGTTGGCAGGTCTCATTAATACTATGAAAAGATGAGCATCTACAGGCTTAACAAATTTCCACTGCAGATAAATAAACCAATCCATAATCTGATTTTCTTTATATTGAAACAAAGACTCATTGTAATTATAAATAATTGGCTAGAATGATGGGGTTTTTATTACTAACTGTATAGTTGAGATCCTTGATTTGATATCTTAAATTGGGTCTATACTATAAAATTTAGAAGGTATAAGGAAATGGAGACATTTAGAGCAAAAACAAGCAAAATATATAAAATAACATATTTCTCTGGTTCCTATTCAGCATGGTCTGGCTTCAATTCTGCAAAATGCAGGCTAATTTTGCCACAGATTATTATTTTTTGAAATATGTTTTAAGAACTCTGAATATGGCCACACTGCCTTAGAAAACTGCAGTGGCTGACCTATACCATCTAATCTAAAAAACAGAATGGCCATGGCTACAGCTTTTAAATACTCTCAGTTATTTTCATACTCTATAGGTGATATAGTTTGGGACTGTGTCCTCACCCAAATATCATCTTGAATTGCACTCCCATAATTCCCACACATTGTGGGAGAGACCCGGTGGGAGATAATTTGAATCATTGGGGTAGTTTTCCCCATACTGTTCTTGAGGTAGTGAATAAGTCTCATGAGATCTTATAGCTTTGTCAGGGGTTTCTGCTTTTGCGTTTCCTCATTTTCTCTTGCTACCACCAGATAAGAAGTGCCTTTTGCCTCCCACCATGATTCTGAGGCCTCCTGCCATGATTCTGAGGCCTCCTCAGCCACGTGGAACTGTAAGTCCAGTTAAACTTCTTTTTCTTCCCAGCCTCGGGTATGTCTTTATCAGCAGCATGAAAACAGACTAATACAGTAAATTGGTACCACAAGTGGGATGTTGCTGAAAAGATACCCGAAAACGTGGAAGCGACTTTGGAACTGGTTAACAGGCAGAGGTTGGAACAATTTGGAGGGCTCAAAAGAAAACAGGAAAATGCGGGAAAGTTTGGAACTTCCTAGAGACTTGTTAAATGGCTTTGACCAAAACCCTGATAGCGATAAGGACAACAAAGCCCAGGCTGAGGTGGTCTCAGATGGAAATGAGGAACTTGTTGGGAACCGGAGCAAAGGTGATTCTTGTTATGTTTAGCAAACAGACTGCTGGCATTTTACCCCTGCCCTAGAGATTTGTGGAACTTTGAACTTGAGAAAGATGATTTAGGGTACCTGGTGGAAGAAATTTCTAAGCAGCAAAGCATCCAAGAGGTGACTTGGATGATGTTGAAGGCATTCAGTCTTATAAGGGAAGCAGAGAATAGAAGTTCAGAACATTTTCAGCCTGAAAATGTGATAGGAAAGAAAAACCAGTTTTCTAAGGAGAAATTCAAGCTGGCTGCAGAGATTTGCATAAGTAACGAGGATCCAAATATTAATCCCCAAGACAATGGGGAAAAAGGTCTCCAGGGTATGTAAGAGACTTTTGCAGCAGCCCCTCCCATTACAGGCCCAGAGGCCTAAGAGAAAATGGTTTCATGGGTTGGGCCCTGGGTCCCCATGCTGTGTGCAGTCTTGAGACTTGATGCCCTGCATCTCAGCCACTCCAGCCATGGCTGATAGGAGCCAATGTAGAGCTTGGGCTGTAGCTTCAGAGGGTGCAAGCTCCAAGACTTGGCAGCTTCTACATGGTGTTGAGCCTGTGAGTGCACAGAAGTCAAGAATTGGGGTTTGGGAACCTCCGCCTAGATTTCAGAAGATGTATAGAAACACCTGGATGCCCCAGGCAGAAATTTGCTGCCAGGGCAGGGTGCTCATGAAGAACCTCTGCTAGGGCAGCGCAGAAGGGAAATGTGGGGTGGGAGCCCCCACGTAGAGTCCCTACTGGCGTACTGCCTAGTGGAGCTGTGAGAAGAGGGCCACCGTCCTCCAGACCCCAGAATGGTAGATCTACCAACAGCTTGCACCATTCACGTGGAAAAGCTGCAGACACTCAATGCCAGCACATGAAAACAGCTGGGAGGGAGGCTGTATCCTGCAAAGCCACAGGGGCAGAACTGCCCAAGACCATAGGAACCCGTCTCTTGCATCAGTGTGTCCTGGATTTCAGACCTGTAGTCAAAAGAGATCATTTTGTAGCTTTAAAATTTGGCTGCCTCACTGGATTTTGAACTTGCATGGGCCCTGTAACCACTTTGTTTTGGCCAATTTCTCTCATTTAGAATAGCTGTATTTACCCAATACCTGTACCCCCATTGTATCTAGGAAGTAACTAACTTGCTTTTGATTTTACAGGCTCATAGGCAGAAGGGACTTTCCTTGTCTCAGATGAGACTTTGGACTGTGAACTTCTGGATCAATGCTGAAATGAGTTAAGACTGCGGGACTGTTGGGAAGGTATGATTGATTTTTAAATGTGAGGACATGAGATTTGGAGATGCCAGGGGCAGAATGATATAGTTTGACTTTGTGTCCCCACCCAAATCTCATCTTGAATTTTACTTCTATAACTGGCACATGTTGTGGAAGAAACCCAGTGGGAGATAACTTGAATCATGGGGGTGTTTTCCCCATATTGTTCTTATCATAGTGAATAAGTCTCACAAGATCTGATGGCTTTGTTAGGGGTTTCCACTTTTGCCTCTTTCTCATTTTCTCTTGCCACCACCATGTAAAAAGTGCCTTTCACCTCCTGCCATAATTCTGAGGCCTTCTCAGCTATGTGGAATTGTAAATCCAATTAAATCTCTTTTTCTTCCCAGTCTTGGGTATGTCTTTATCAGCAGCATGAAAATGGACTAATACAATATGTCTGCCTGTAGATATTAACTAGTCCAATTTGATGTCTAAGCTTTTATTATTATTTGCTGCAACAGAATAAAATGAATAATAAATAGAGATAGAGAAGCAGAGAGAGATAGAAATGTTTGTGGGTTGTTCAGATGATGGGTTTCCTAGGGGAGTAGGTTCATCAGACTTCTTTGAGTTGTATATTAATGCTCAAATGTCCTAGATATCACCACCTTATGACTTACTTTCTTTTCAATGTTCCTATAACTGTAGTGTGAATCCTTGATTGCATAAAGTCTAGGATTGTACTTGGTTCACCTTCCCAAATATTTATGAGGATTCTTAGGGTTAAACACTACTTTTGGTATTTATCATTCTTATGCTTTTCTTTATATTTTTATTGCACATGGACGCATTTCTAAGTAGCATATGGCATATCATTATATTTTGGAAATTTTAAGTAAATGGTATCATATTATCCATATACATTTATGTTTAATTTGATGGTAGGTTTATTTTTTTTTTGAAATATATTTGTGTATATATATATATGTATACATACATAAAAATTTATTTTTACAGTTTTATAGTGTTTCATTACTTAAGAATGCTATAAATGCTTATTTCTACCTCCTTTCTAAATTTTTACATTACAAAAACTGAACTTATGACTTGTGTTTTGGGCATGTGTCTTTCTAAAGTACATAGGCAAGAATGAAATTGCTGGGTCTTCAACTTGACAACTGTCTAACTGTTTTCTAAAGTGACAGTGCCAAATTATGCTCACATCAATGTAAGATTATTTCTCAGTCCCTATTCCATGTTTTGCCTACCTGACTACCACTGGAGTTAAATGTCTTTTATTATGTTTATTTGGCCATTTGGATTTTCAAAATAAATTGTCTTTCATAAACTTTGCCCATTTTTCTGTTGGGCTACTGTCTTTTTCTTATCACTTGCATAAATTATTTATATTATTAAATCTTGTATTTGTTTACATGACTCATAGCTATCTTCTAACAATGTATGGCATGTCTTTTCACTATTTTTAAGAAATAATGTTTAATTTAGTGCAAGTTATGAGATTTCTACTGGTTGGTTTTCCTAAGATATCTATTTCCACAGCTTCTGGTTTAAGAAAAGGGGCATGAAGTCAGTGATATGGTTTGGCTGTGTCCCCAACCAAATCTCATCTTGAATTGTAGCTCCCATTATTCCCACATAATGGGAATAATGTGAGAGGGACCCGGTGTGAGACAATTGAATTATGGGGGCAATTGCCCCCAGGCTGTTCTCATGGTAGTGAATAAGTCTCATGAGATCTGATGGTTTTATAACCCTTTTTGCCTGGTTCTCATTCTCTCTTGCCACCACCATGTAAAAAGTGCCTTCCATCTTCCACCATGATTGTGATGCTTCCTGAGCCATGTGGAACTGTGAGTCCATTAAATCTCTTTTTCTTTATAAATTACCTAGTCTTGGGTATGTTTTTATCAGCAGCATGAAAACAAACTAATATAGTCAGATCATATTTCTTTTCTTGAAAAGCATTCAGGATAATGAGAAATTTATTCTTTACTTTGTTTTATTTATTTTTACATACTTAGGTATGTGAGAAGAAACATAAAGAAAAATACCTGTGCTTGTGAAAGAAAGAGGCAAAGAAAATATTTTGAAGTGAGAAGCCCACAAGGTGTAATATCCAAAATTCTCTTTATAACAATGTGAATTAGGTGCAGACATTGGGTTGAAAGGTTTTCTGTAACTAATTGTTATGGCTGAAGAAATAACAAGACTGGCTATATTTTTAGCAGATAGCCTGTCAATGTGGAAAGACAGTAGAAGATACTTTGTAGTCTGGGAAGAGGTTAAAAAACATATACCAAACTAGGTTGTAATGAAAATTTCAACCAAAAGGAAAGTGGCGCATACCCAGCTTTAGGAATCATATGCAAACATCCTGAGAAGAAAACCTTACCTTCTAAAATGTTAAGTAATAAAAAAAGAATTGACACAGTATATATTCAAAGATAAAAGGAAAAGTGAGAAAAGAAATGACAGTAACATGCAATGGATGGAAAATAAATATCACTCCATAGACAAAAGAAATTGTGGTCAAACACTTTTCATAAATTGTAAATTCATAAATAAGTAAACATATATATATGTGCATGTGTGTTTTAAATATTTGTGTTGTGTAAGAACATGCTTGCAATTCATTTGTAGATCTTGTTGGGGTATTGGCAATCATATAGCATATGCATATTGATATTTTAATTTATTTTTTCTCTTAATCCTAACTTTGATTCATTTGTATTGTCTTGTATAGGCTGGGGCATTTGACACAATGTTAAATAGAGGTAGCAAAGTATAGAAGCAATGAAATCAGTATATTTCTGCCTTTAATGAAAGTGCTTCTGAAGCTTCACTGTATATATGCCCAAGATAACCATTATCAGGTTAAGAAAGATCTTCTCTATTTATAATTTAAAAGATGCTTTTCCATGAATAAGTGTTGAGCTTTTACTAAGTGTATTTTCTCTTATATTAAGGTCATCATGATTTTTTTCTTTTAATCTGTTAATTTGGTGAATTATATTAATCAAGTTTCTAATGTAAAATTACCTTTTTTTATTTTCCCAGAGACATTTTGCTTTTGCTTTTGCTAAGACCTCAAAATGTTACCATTTGGGGAATATTTTACTGATACATTTTCAGCTTGGGGCTTCTTGGGCAAGGTGAGCCATAAAAATGTGAATTCCTAAATTTGTATGATGGCTCATATCTGATTACTAATTTTATATGAAGTATTTTCTTCTTCTTCTTTATTTTATTTTCACTATTAGCACTGGCCCTGACAGATCAACATTTTTTTTTCCTTTGCTTGTTGATATATTTATTCTTGTCAAGTGTTTCACTGAATATATAGTTCTTTGGTTCTTCATTGAAAATGAACTTTTTGATTCCCCACTTTCTTCTTTCCAAAGGTTCTAGATCTGGTCATCTGTCTTTCTCTGTTGCATTAAAGTTAAAACCTTTTCATTACTCTTTGGATACCCCAAAATGTTTAAGTGCCAATTTCAGCTTTCACTTGATGTTGAAGCTCTGAGTATTTTTCCTTCCTCCTTTTGAGCTTTACTTTCATTTTCATTATATTTTAACCAGTATTTCCAGTTTTTTGGTGTAGGGAATTTTTAGGCTATCTAGTTAGCCATACAAAGAAAAATTATCAACAGGACATTTTTGAAGTTAGATAATGCTGGTGACCTTGAGTCTGGTATGCTAAAAATGTTTGTGTGTATGTTTTCTGAGTCTTAACTACTTCCTAACATAATTTGTGCAATTTTCTTTCAAATCCCAATTCCTTAGTATTTTTATGTTTACTTGTACACATTGTTTTGATCTCATATAAACAAAGACCTTGACTTGCAGTTATGTGTGTACTTGATCCTTGACATACCATTGGCTCAAATCAATAATTTGATAACATAATGCTGATTTTGGCCTATACAAATATCTTGGTCCTTCCCTGAGGGTGCTGCTGCATTGTATTGAACTGTAAGTTCAAGTTGCTGCCTTTTTTCTCTTCTCAGAAATATTCATATTAATAAGCCTTTTGCTTTATGCCAAAGTAGAGCATTTTTAATGAAGGAATCTTAATTTGAATTGGCCTAATGTTATTAGCATACTCAGTTAGAGAGATTTACAAAGGGTCAGTTGAAAAGAATAAAGCTAGTATTTCATGATACATAATTTGAAGTTTTTGGTTGTACTGGAAAATAACATTTTCAAATGTATTTAAATCTTTCTACTTTTATAACTGTGTTGTATATCAAAGCTATTTGAATTAGTTAGGGAAGGAGTTTACTTTTAATATAAATTCAGTGCATAATAATAAGAGCAAGCTTATATTGTAGTAACTATATGCAGGCATTGTTTCAAGTACTTTACATATATTAACTCATTTAATGTGCACAATGGCCATCTATGAAGTAATTATTATTAACCTTTCCAGTTTACAGTTGTGGACAGTAAGGCATAGTGAGATAAAGTATCTTGTGCCAAGTCACACCACTGGTTAGAATAGAGCTTAGAGAGTAAAACTCAGTCAAGAATCCACAGTCTAGTCCCTTAACTACATTATATTACTTTCTTTTCCTGGCTGCAAAATATATTTTCTATGATTTCTATGGTTTATTCTATATTAAATAATGTATTAAAGGGGTATAATGAATTTGATGCTCAATTAGCCTGTTTTTGAAGAAAGCTTATATACATTTTGCATAGCAGGTTTATATTCAAAATTGACATATAGTAGAAGCTTTTAAAAATCTTTGAAGACACCCATATTTTGTATTAAGTGCCTCATAAAATTATTTTAAAATATGTATGTAACTTATACTGTCTTCCTTAATAAATTTCTACATATGTCTTGGTTTATTCAGCTTTTGTAAATCTTATTACCCACACAAGATGCAGATCATCATAACATATTTTAGATTGATCAGGTTAGTATTATTGACCTGGAATGAACATTAGAGATTATCTTGCACAGTCTCTGCATTTTGGGGATGAGAAAGCAGAAGTCCAGAAGAATGGAAACCACATATTGCAGAGCAGGGGTGAAAACCTCTATCTTCTTGCTTTTAGAACAATGGAGTCATATCTTACATAGGTATTAAGTTCTACATTTATTTAGTAAGGAAAAAGTAAACATGGTAAAAACTGTCATTTAAAAATCCCATAGGAAGGGATATACTATTGAGTCTAGTTTTCTTCAATATTGAAACATTTGGTTATTTCTTCCTGGGATATCCAGATTATTTAGATGGTTCATGTCTTCCTTAGACTTGGCTATCTATACTTTTGTGAAAATAGGCTATAAAGATGGTCTCAAAATCTTGGTGGCTTAGTTCAATTAAAGGTTATTTTTTCTCTGGTTGGAGTCCAATGTTGGGTTCGTGGCATATCTATTCCGAGGAACCCAGGTCATCCCGTGGTCCCACCATCTCACCATTTTGTAGCTTCAAGGTCACTCTAGCATTATCCTTTTGGTAGAATAGAAAGATATTTTGAAATTTGGAATTTTAACATCTTACATAGCTTACATTTAGGGACCATGTTGTACAAAAACTACATATATTTAAGCATTAGAATAATGCTCTGCATGAGAGATGATCATATTCTTAAAGGCAAGTAGAGATGGTAAATTAATATTTTTTCTATATCATGCTCACTACAAGTCATATCTAGTAAAATATTTATTTATTATCACTTTTTTTTCTGTTTTACTGAAGTATTTCAGTAACTATTAAGGAAAGCATTGAGAACACTTTTTTTTTTTTTGAAAATATACTTTCTGCTTGCCAGGGATTAAGAGAACAGTAGCAGAAACAGACACAAAATAAGCTGTAATACAATGTGTTAAGCCAAGAAGCTAGTGTTTTTAAAACAGAGTGATTAGTGTCAAAACCCAGTGACCATGTTTTGTTATTTATCCATGCTCTTATAGGTGAAATTCTCTCTACCTGAAAGAAGGATATTTATTAATTTAATTCAAAATTATACGGTACTCTTAAGTGTTAGGAGTAAAAATATTAAAACATAATATATGCAGGTTCAATATAAAGACCTCAGTGAGTGAAAATAAAGTAATTGTACCTTCTATAAGCACAACTTTTATAATGAAATTAAAATGGAGAGAACTAAAGGGTAAATCTGGGTATTTTCAACTTTACTGATCATATAAAAATCCTCTCCAAAATTATATTCTGTGTATGATTTGATATACAAGCTTAATGAAATTATCTAAATATTCTATGAATAATTTGGGGCTGGGTGTGGTGGCTCATGCCTGTAATCTGAGCACTTTGGGAGGCCGAGGCAGGAGAATTGCTTGAGTCTATGTGTTTGAGACCAGCCTGGGCAACATAGTGGGAGTTTATCTCTATAAAAAAGAAAATTTAAAAATTCGCCACGTGTGGTGTCATGCACCTGTAATTTCTGTTAAAACATTGTTTCTGAGTGTGTCTGTGAGGGTGTTTCCAGAAGAGTTTGTCATCTGAATCAGTGGACTTACTAAAGATTCACCCTCATCCAATATGAGAGGCACCATTCAATTGACTCAGGGATCAGATTGAGGAGTAGAACAACAACAACAACAAAAAAAACAAACAGAGGAAAGGTGAGCTCTCTTTCTTCTGGCCCTGGGACAACCTTCTCCTGCTCTTTTGTATCAGGACTCCAGATTCTCAGTCCTTTGAACTCCAGGACTTGCACCCTGCCTGCCCCGCCTACCTTCCTTTTACATCCCTTCAGATTTGGGATGAGAATTACACTGTCAGCTCCCCTAGTTCTGAGACCTTACTTTATAAATAAAATGGTACTTGCCATTATCTATATTCTTCTCACATTTGAAAATATTATTTTGAGTTGTTTCTTTATACTGGTCTGTATTTGTTTATTTCATTTTATTTTTAGTTGATGCATAACTGTATATATTTATGGGATACAGAGTAAAATTTTAGTATATGTGCATAATGTGTAATGATCAAATCAAGGTAATTAGCATATCAATCACCTAAAATATTTATCTTTTTTTGTGTTGTGAATATCAATATCTTTTCATCTAGCTTTTTGAAAATATACAATAAATTATAGTTAACCATATTCATCCTACAGTGCTGCAAAACACCAGAACTCGTTCCTCCTATCTGGCTGTAATTTTGTATCTGTTAGCTGACCTCTCTCTGTCTTCTCCCTCATTCCCTTTTCAGCCTCAAATATCCACAATTCTACTCTCTACTTCCACGAGCTCAAAATTTTTTTAGCTCTTACATGAGTATGTGTTATGCCTGACTTCTATCTTCTATGCCTGACTTATTTCACTTATTATAATAACCTCCAAGCTCATCTATCTTTCCACAAGTGACAGGATTTTATTCTTTTTCGTAGCTGAATAGTATTTCATTGTGTATATTTGCCACATTTTCTTTACTTTTTAGTCTGTTGATAGACATTTAGGTCAATTCCATAGGTTGGCCACTGTGAATAATACTGCAATAAACATGGGAGTGCAGGTATCCCTTAGATATACAGATTTCCTTTTTTTTTGGATAAATACCCAGTAATGGGACTGCTTGATCATATGGTAGTTCTATTTTTATTTTTTTAGAAACCTTCATACTTTTTTCAATAATGGCTGTACTAATTTACATTCCCAGCCAATAAAGTATAAATGTTCCCTTTCCTTTATCCTCACCAGCATTTGTTACTTCTTGTCTTTTTTGATAATAGACATTCAACCACTTTTTAATAGTAAAAGGCTCACTTTTATCATTAGATGCATTTAGAAAAACATCTTTCAACACAGTTTATTTTATTCCCACTCTTTTTATTTGGAGAGCTCTCTTCAAGAATACCTTTACATGTAGTTTATTTTACCATTTCCTAGTGCGTCTGCCATTTAAGAATTTTGATTCAGGTGTGGTACTGTCCTATGTGTATCTAATGTTGGATGATATAATACCTGATCTGCTGCTATAAATTTAAGACAACTGAGTACTTCTTTTAAAGCATGCCAAGCAAATCAGTTGAGAAAAAAGAAAAAAAAACTCTGAAACCAAAGCAAACATTTATTGGTCATATCTGTAGATGTGTTGTTCTTCTATGCTTTCATTTGAACTGAGTGGTTGTCCGTGTGTGAGGAAATAAATTTGAAAGCTAACTGAATGCTCTGGCCCACGTTTCCATGTATCTCCTGCATCATCTGGACTTTTAAATGTATTATATCACACATGGATGGCTGGGTTCTCCAAATATAGTTGACAAGAGACAATTCTTTCATGTTTGTGTTAATCTCAACTCACTGAGAAGGCAACTGCTTTTGTGTAGAGTTTTACTGAATTTACAAACTCTTTTGTTTTCGGCAATTTCTTCTTTACTCTCAAGTTCTTGTCCAGATGCTTTCTTCTTCACAGCTAACAGTCATTTTCCTTAAGATACAGAATATGTAAATGAACTATCAAGTATCAGATTACATTTGGGAGAAAATGAAGCTTGAGCATATTCACAAAAAATAATTTCTGGAATATTCTATTTGTTTGAAGAATTACCCTTCACTCTGCCCCTAATTCTCTCTCTCTCTCTCTCTCTCACACTCACACACACAAAGAGGCGGCGGGGGGAGAGAGAGAGAGAGAAAGACTGCTGTGTAAAACTAACATTTAGGGGTTTAAAACAAATCTGGATTTTGTTACTATCAATGTGAAATAATAACAAAGTTGTTCAAGCTTGCTGGCATCAATTAGTTATGTTTGAGAAAATACCTACAAATTAACACAGTGCTCATTGCTCACTCTCTTTTTATTTACTTATACATTAATTTCCATTTGAATGGAATATTTACTGACAATATTTACTTACACATTAATTTGCATATGAGTGTATTTTGCCACATCAACATTCTCTTCTTAGAAAGAAAGATAGTGGACAGAGCATATGTTTTCATTCTACATATTGAACTGAATTGACTCACCTCAGTATAATGTGGCATTTTCACATTGTAATTGTTTTGGGTAATGAAATTGAGCTCAATAGTTGTGACATTTTAAACATTAAAAAATGTACATTTCTAATAATAAAATTTGATATATGATTTAGAATTTTCCTCTAAATTAAAACTATAAAAATACACAATGAACAAAAAAGAAATTCTTAAATTTGTTAAATATTGTATTTTAAAAGATTAGTTTTAAATTACTGAATGTTAAAAACAGCTATATTGACACAAAATCAGCATATCAAATACATGGTATAAAAAGCCATTTTTTTCTAATGAGAACTAATACAATAAAAGCTGATTGATAAATTGTCTTAACCTTGTATTAAATTGGCTTTAAGAAATTAGTCTTGGTACAATTTTTGAATTGCTTGTAATTATAATTATCCTTGATTCTTAAAAAATCTAGTTTATTACTATTAACTTGTCCTCACACATATATGCCAGGCCTTTTCCACGCAAGTATCTTAAATTTGTAGAAATTAGTGACTGTTCTCAAAACATTTAGGTCCTAGTATATTATTTTTTCTTTCAGGTAGGTTTGCCAAAATATTTGCCAAAGGTAATTATAATAAATTTCTATTTGTAATGTCAATAAAAAATATAGCATTCCATTGTTAAATATTTCTATCAACAAGCTCAGTACTACATTTTGTGTCAATAGTTTCTGGTTTTCTTAAACTTTTTCAAAGAGCTGCAAAGGTAATGTTAAAATAACATTATGGTTTATAACATCAAAAAATAAAAAAAGGTAAGGGAAATTGACCCAAAGTCTTAAATTTCATGAAACCACATTTCCTATCATGAAGTAATGATTTAACCTTTTGTAGTACTGTAATTTTGACCGGGGGATAGGGTGGGGAGAGGACTAAAGGAAGAAGGGTAAAAATAATTGCTCTTTTTATTTCGAAATTTCTCCAACTACAATGTTTACGTTTTGAAAAACACTCAAACTTTCAGAAAAGTTGCAATAAGTCCAGTACAAAAAACCTTTTTCTCCTGAATTATTTGAGACTAAGTGGATGATATGTTGTCCTTCACAAATGTGTTAGTGAATATTTCCTACAATGTACAATTCTTCTACATATTGCAATAAAACCATCAAAATCAGAATAATAGTATTGATACATAATGCAACCTAGTTCTCAGACCCTGTTCAAGTTTCACTCATTGTCCCAACTATATCTTTGATAATAAAATGATGCAGTACAGAATCATTTGCATTTAGTTGCCTCCTTCTCTTTCTGGAACAGTTCCTCAGACTTTCTTTGATATTCATGACCTTGATACTTTTGAAATGTATATGCAGCTAGTTTGTAGAATATCCTTCAATTTCAGTTTTCTGAATTTTCCTTATAATTAGAGGCAGGAAATGCATTTTTGCAGGAATATAATAGATGTAATACTGTGTTCTCATTGAATCCTATCAGGTGTGTGCAATTTCAATTTGTCCCATTGCTGATGATGTTCACTCTGATCATTTGATTATAGCGCTGTCTGCCAGGCTTCTCCTCTGTAAAATTACACTTTTTCACTTTTGTTCTGATAAATTTTATGGGGAGGTAACTTAAAGCAATATAAATATCCTGTTTCTGATAAAGCTATCAATTTACTTATTTACTTATATGTTTCAGCATGAATGAATGATTTTCTATGTTATCCAGTGGTTTATAATCTGTTATTATTATTTATTTTGAAGCTCACGTTGAGCCATTTTGGCCAGTGGGAGTTCCTTCAAGGTGGCTTTTTGTTGTTGTGGTTGTTCTGTTGATGTCTCCCCATTAATCTTGAAGCACTTTCATACTTCCTGGCAGAGCAATACTTCTTTTGCACCTCCTATACCAGAGCCTTGGGATCAACTTTTTTTTTTTCTTTTGAGGAGCCCTGATTTCTTTTAGTAGAAAATGGCATTTAAAAACCAATACTTTAATCACTTTTGGGTGTCACTGCTCAAAGAGTTAGTTAAAGAAACACACATATACACACATACATATGCTTGTAGGAGAGAAAAAAAATTTCTGTCTACCTTACAAGATTCTTAATTGGGATAGATCTCTATACCAAAAAACAGATTATCAGGAGAAAAACAAACAGAAATTTAATAACATGTATACCTCATGTATACATGGGAGATACCCAGAGAAATGAGTAAATCTCCAGGAGGTGGCATTGAATTCAAGCTTAAATACCTTTGTCCACTGAAACAAAGAAAGAAGGCTGCGGGGAAGCCCAGCAATGGAGATTTGACCAAAAAAGAGCACAGTTTATTACGCAGATTTAATCAGTGCTATCTTCATCTATTTGAATATCTAGTATTTTAGAATCATCCTTCTCTTCCTGCTACAGAGAGACATCCTTACAAGTGGAGATTTCCTTTATAGATATAAATTTCACTTACAGAAGAGTAACTTCTACTTTATTTTAGAGCTTCCTTTATGTCTGTAGTTTCTCAAAATAATCAGCCAAAAATAATCCTTATGACAAATAGGCATATTTTAGGGTGTCATATTCTGGTCTTCCACAAATACACACATTTATTATGGATACACACACACACACACACACACACACACACACACACGGATTGGGTTCAGAGGACACTATCTTAAAACTATTGCATCTTGGCATTTGAGAAAATAGCAGAAGCAGGAAGAAAACTCTTGCCTTCCCCTCACCCTCCTCCCTTGAATCAAGTCATAAGCCCACCCCATTTGAGAGGCACCCTGCACATACCTGGAGGAACAGAACATCCTTATGTCTGAAGACACAGAAAAGAATCTGGACAAACAGGCCTTGCTAAACTTCCCCCAGTTTATTACAATCAGACCATACTATTTTATTCTTCAATTATATTACCTCGTAACTGTCCATTCTTCATCAAACCTAAGCATAAAAATACACAGATTTTCCTGTTTCTTTGGGTCCTCATTTCTGAAGACTTACATATCATGTAAAATTTATATGAAATACATTTAAGTTTTTCTATTGTTCATCTGTTTTTTCTTATAGAGGCCACAGCCATGAACTTACTGATTGAAAAAAAAATTTCTTTTCTCTTACAACATATACACAGACTGATTCACGTCTGTATTTATTTCTGTGTCTGTTACTGCATACCAAAAACATCAGTTTCCACTAATATATCTGATGAAATTCACCATCACAGGGTTCATTTTGGATTTCCCTTTCTATATTTTTAATGTTCTTTTCTAACAGTGAGAAACTTATTTCCACTATGTTTAATATAGTGACTTATTTAATCAACATTGTATGTAATCCATCTTCCATTTCTACCACCACTCCCTCATGGGGGCAGAACCCCTCCCCACCCAGCTCTGACTACCCATTCTGGGATATCCATTTTGGAGACTATCTAACCATCTTGCACTGTGACACCCACTATCAATTCCCTCTTTCTACCTTAATTGAATGCCTTCCTCATCCTGTAGTGGTTCTGATACCTCAAGTTGCCTGTACGCATACCATCCTCGAACCAGTGCTGGACCATTTTCCTACACAAAAATCTTTCTTGTGCTTTCTGGGCTCCCACACTCCTCTCTAAGTCACCAGCCAGGTGGTTTCCCTGCTCTTACCCCTCAGCTCTAAACCCTGCTCCAGGCACTGTAGCTGCATCCCTCTTTGTTGCCTGAATCTATTGGATTTTGGCCTTCAATTGTTCATGAGGGGAAGGAAGAGGAAGAGAAGAAAGAAGAGATTTGCATTGTTAAAATTCTTTCTTACATGTACTTAGTATGTTTCACTTCCCAAGCAGAAACCTCAGAATATTTACAAGAAATAGGCCTAAGAACCTTTTTACTATGTAGTGGCAAATGAGTGCTTTTGACATAGACAGTAAATCCTTTGGAAGTAAACAGAATATAACAAAATACTTTCCACAGTATCAGGCATCAACTTTTACATTAAAATTATGTATAATATTGTGCAACTGACATTGAGAACAAATGTGACATTTGAATTTAATCTTGTTGTTTTTTTTTTATTTTGAACAGTTTCTAAATTGTTTTAATGCCAAGTCACCCATTTCAACAAATGTTCTAATAGGGAAATTTCAGAGAAAAAAAATATTTCAAGGTAATGTGAATAGTATACTACTCCAAGCCCCTTACAGTTTGGCAGGACTGTTGAAGAATAGAATGTATAACCCTTAGCCTAGTTTTGTTGTAACCTACAAACTTTAGTTTGTTCATTGAACTTTAGATAAAAAAGAAAATGAGAGGTTTTTTTAAAAAAAGAATTAAATATATTGAAGAAAAAGCAACTAAAACAAAATAGAACAAAAAACTGATAATAAAAACAAACCACACATCACACACCATATAACACAAACAAGTTTTTTGTTTGTTTGTTTGTTTTTGAGATGGAGTCTCCCTCTGTCGCCCAGGCTGGAGTGCAGTGGCGCGATCTCGGCTCACTGCAAGCTCCACCTCCCAGGTTCATGCCATTTTCCTGCTTCAGCCTTCCGAGTAGCTGGGACTACAGGTGCCCGCCACCATGCCTGGCTAATTTTTTTAACACAAACAAGTTTTAATAAATATTAGGTCAATCTCAGTTGAGAATAACATGGCTAGTCATTAGTTTTACGATTTTGGTGTTATATTTGTGCATTAATGAATATACTCTCAGCAATTTGATCACGGTCACTGTGTTTCATGTATCAGATATTTAGAATAAAATGAAGACCAGGGTCAATTTTATTGACAGTAAATCTGGGAGTTACCATAGCAACTTTTGCCATATGATAACTGTGGTTGATCTTAGAAAAGCGATTGTGATTTCCTTCTGGGGCCCCTAGGTTTTTATATTAATCTCCTCTATGTCTAAAGGCATGTTTTAAAAAATATTTTCAGTTTTCTTAAGATAAAGATAATAAGAACAGATTATCAATTTAAATGGTACTGTACTCTCCAGTAAATTGTAAAATGTCATTTATTCATTTCTTTCAATAATTATAATTTCCAAGATCAGTTCATCGCTAGCATATATTTGGTTGTGTTTTCATCATAGGAGATTATCTGCGTTATATAATTGTAGATTCTGGTTGCTTTAGCAACAAAATGTCTGCTTTAAATTTAGAAACTCATTTAATTTCTGTCACTTTATTCTTTACTGTTAAGGAGACAAGCTGTTTTCTATTAAATAAAAAATAAAAAGAGTATAATGGGTGAATTCTCAAGATCTGTTCTTGGCTTCAGTTTAAGCTAAGGGGAGAGTAACAATCAATTTTGATGAAAAGCAAAAGATTTTTATATATAGGTAGGCTCTATATTAGAGAAGTAAATGCAGTGAGGAAACAGATTCCTTAGTTATAGATTTCATGGAGATGCGATCAATGCCATCCATGGAATTTATTTTAACAAGGTGGAGCTTTAGAAATGTAGAGAACTGGGCTGGGCACAGTGGCTCACGCCTGTAATTCCAGCACTTTGGGAGGCCTGAGGCAGGTGGATCACCTGAGGTCAGGAGTTCAGTACCAGCCTGGACTACATGGTGAAACCCTGTCTCTACTAAAAATAAAAAATCAGCTGGGCATGGTGGAAGGTGCCTGTAATCCCAACTACTTGGGAGGCTGAGGCAGGAGAATTGCTTGAACCTGGGAGGTGGAGGTTGCAGTCAGGTGAGATCGCGCCACTGCACTCCAGCCTGGGTGAAAAGAGTGAAACTCTGTCTCCAAAAAAAAAAAAAAAAAAGTCAATGTAGAGAACTGGTCTATAGAGGGGGCTTTGCTAGTGCTTCCTTAAAGAAAGGCGTATGCTGCTTCTAAAAGATCAGTTTTTAAACTGTTAAAACATAGCCTCATAACTCATCAGTGAGGTAACAAGCAGAATGACAAGGATTGTCTTTGAGGAATCTATGAAGAACTGGGATTTATATAGTCAATAAGGAAAGAAAGAATGATATAAGGCTGATGTCCTATAGGACAATGCTAGGTAAACTATCTCTACCAGGCAAGGTAGAAAAATCACCGCTAATCAGTTTTCTGTAAGCTAACCTCTAACTTTACAGGGCTGTTAAAACGCTTAGGCCTGAATCATTTATGGATAGCATGTCATACAAAGTTACATTTCCTCAGGAGAGTAAAAAGAATTAATACGATGGAACTATCAGAAAGTGCTCTGTCATAATATTAACAATCATCGTCCTTATCATTCGGTCTTATTTCTAACTTTTGGATTTTTTTCTGCCACATTTTTACACTTTAATACTTCCAATAAATCCAATAAATGTGTCAGAAAAATAAAGTTATTTTTCTAAGAAAGTTATTAAGAAAATAAGAATAATGCTGAGGTCCTCAGATTCTTTAGAGGATCACATAGATATTAGAGAAGAATCATATTCTAATGTCATAAGATCAACAGACTCAGCTTTATCCTCACCTTCTGTTGGTGGATTGGTTTGTTTGATTACTGTTTAGTCAGAGAACTTGAGTATAAAATCTGAAAGGAATGTTAGCAAACATATATTTACTTTTGGTACAGTTACAAAAACTGAGGTTCAATAAATTACAAATTGCCTAAGAGTTCATTGCAAGTTAGTGACTAAATTTTTATCTCCTAAAAACCAGCAGTGGATCTTTTCTTCTATTAACTCATTTGTCAACTTGAATACCATAAATAAGTGCCCCAGAGTACTTATTTATTGCCAAAGAAAAAGGAACAATGAAAGCGGTATCCTCTAGGGAACTAATAAAAAGTTGAGAATAATGGTGATCTTAAAACAAAATAGTCTCAGTATGCAAAGTTGACCTCTAAATTTCAATTGGCTGCAACCAGCACTTTCTGGAGAGTATTTTCTTGGCAGAAATTCATGATAATTTAAATAATACATTATCTACCATAAGCATTTTCAAATAATGAATGTCACTTTATTAGAAGTCAAAATGGGAAGTTTTCCCGGGCATACAGGAAAGGCTAAAGATGACAATTTGAAGTTTCTTGCATTCTGTAGCAAATAAAGATGCATGGCAAAAGCACAAAAATATAACTGAATACATTCTATTAAAAATAATTGCAAAGTAAAAGTTATTATTTTTTGAGGAAAAAGGGGAATTTTTTATCTTAACTTTTTGTTTCCCAATTGTTAAACAAGACATATAAGCCAAGATACTCTTTAGCTTCAAAATGCTACAACTCTAGATATGAATTGTTGTATTCAATTAGAAATAAGATGGCTTGGCCAGGTGCAGTGGCTCACGGCTTTAATCCTAGCACTTTGGGAGGCTGAGGCGGGTGGATTGCCTGAGCTCAGGAGTTCGAGACCAGCTTGGGCAACATGGTGAAACCCCGTCTCTACTAAAAATACAAAAAATTAGCTGGGCGTGGTGGTGGCATGCGCCTGTAATCCCAGCTACTCAGGAAGCTAAAGCATGGGAATTGCTTGAACCCAGGAAGCAGAGGTTGCAGTGAGCCGAGATCATGCCACTGCACTCCAGTCTGGGTGACAGAGTGAGACTATGTCTCAAAAAAAAAAAAAAAAAAAAACAAAGAAAAGAAAGAAACAAGATGGCTCATGTTTGCCACATAATGCATTTACTCAGTTGCAAGCATAAATTGTACTGAAAAAGTAAGTGTGCAAGAAATGTCACAATACCTTTTATAAATACAAATGAATCTGACGCTAAGCTCTCATTCCATTGGGTTGATGGGAAATTCAGTCTCACTTTTTACTGGGATTCTCCTCCCTCCACTCCTCCCCTCCCCAGGTCTTGGAAAGGTCAAGAGTGTTTAATGTGGAGTGAGGTATTTCCTGTCATCATAGATTTGGTGATCCTATTATCTAAACCCACAGAGTCTCCTGAAGGGAGCCTTTGCTGAGAACAAGGATTTCGGACAAGCATCCCTTTGGGGTCATTGCCAATTCTCATCGCTGAGAACGCAGAGAACTTTGGTAGTGAAACTTCCAAGCCCCCCAAACAACCTCCTCCTGTTTTTAATCTGGGGACTAATGTCTAATACATCTACTTACCTCAGGGGCTTTCCGCTTTCCTCCTTCTCTGGTATAATCTGGCATAATTTCCTTAATAAATCTAGATTTTTCAGAAACAAACAATGGTAACTGTTCCTTAGACAACTTTAGATTTTAAACCTGGATAACTTTTTAAAACAGGTTAGAAAGAAAATTACAGGCAGAATTAAATAAAAATAATAACTCAATAAATTATTCTTCTATTGTAATTTTTAAAAATGATATATAATTCAGAATTTTATACAATATTGATGTTGCCATAGCAAGCATAGGTATCATAGATTAGTTTTCAAAAAAATATAAATTAGTAAAACCCAAAGGACTTAGAAATTAGGTTTTGTTACTGCTAAAATAACCTACATTAGGGAAAACTTGAGTGTTAACTTTCTTTTGACTGCTACTTCTATGAATGGTTTTACTACATTTATTTTATTCATGAAGTGTGATTTTGTTTTGACCATTATAAAATGGTAGGAATGATTACGACTTTATAATATTGATGTATTCCTCTGATTCTCATCATTTTCTTAGAAAATTAGAGTATTTCAGTGCTTAAGATGTGGAGAGAAAATCCCAAATCATCTTAAATAGGGTCATTTTTACTATATTTATCTTTATTGGAGAGACTTTCAAGGTTTATCCCGGAGAATCCATTAAAGCCTCTTATCACAACACATTCATTATCAAATAAGTTATTTGATTTTAGCTCTCTTCTTTCTAATTTCGTGCAAATATAGCAGAGCAGACTACTCTGGCTTTGTCAGCCCCTTTTCACATGTTTGTACTTATTCAGTGCAGGAAGCCAAGATATATTTGACCTCAGTTACCTTTGTCTTCTACAAGCTTTCCCACAAAACCATCCAGTTTTAATGCTGTACCCACCTCCCTTTTTTTTAACTCAATGTTTACATAAATCCTTTTCCAAACCAGTTTATATGACAGTTTCTAATTTGCTGCAACACGAAAATTGGAGAACAAAGAACTTAATGCCAAATGTTCAAGTTATTTAGAATTTCTGTATGTCAACACCAAGAAGGATAAACCAGTTCTCAGCCCAAGTGTTGCCAAGTCAGATCATCAGCACCTGTGTATTATGGTAGATATATTTCTAATATAGTCTTGGAAACATTTTAGCATTATTATAACTGGAGGACTGGGGGAAATTGTGTTTGTATGTGAAACTATAGTTCAAGCAATGAGATTCCTCTATATCAAAAAATAGTTTCTCTAAATATCTGATGCAGTGTCCATTTTATAGTTTATGTTTAATAAACTACAGAGATGCTCCAATTATAGTGGAACTAAGAAACTGATCTGCACCAATTCTTATTTAGACCTGTGCTAACCTCTTCATTTTCTTAATCAGAATTAGCCCTTTTATTTTAACTGAGTTTATTAGGTACCTTTGTTTACAGATTCACCTCTCATTTCTTCCTTTAAGGAGTTTTGCTTATTCAGTACTCCTGCCAAGAACTGCTTCTGAAGTTGTTGGCTTTTTTATTTTTGCACATTCTTTCTAAATTCATCTCCTTCATTTTTATCTATTGAACTATTACTCATCCTGTGAGTTCCAACTGAAGTTCTGTCTCCATGAGACATCTCTTCATTATCTCAGTTGGTTCTGTCCCCTCTGAATTCATACAGCATTTTGGTTCCTCTTCTACACACTTTGAATTTGAAGTTTTTTGAATAAAAGTAATATCTCCCTGACTAGATTCTAAGAGTCTTAGTGAGCAAGAGAGTCTGTTGTGTATTTTGGAACAGATACTATTCCAATTTCAAAAACATAGTAGTCATTCAATATTTATTTGTTGAATGAGTGGTAAAGGCTACATATAGCTATCTCTTTGAAGGCTATTTCTCATCTAACAATAGCCCCCATCACATTTTCAAAACAAAAAAATTTAGAGTGATTGAACACTAACCATTGCAAAACAGGTTTCTACTTTTCCTTGCTTCAGCTGCTTTTCTGCTTATCTGTATTCTCTTGACCCTGACTTCCTGTTTTTCATATTATCCCCACATGATGCAAGAAGTATGGAAAATCAAGGGCAAGAAGTCAATGTCTTAGTTTTAAGATCAGTCAGGATTTTTCTACTTGCTAGTCTCCTACATCAAGCTACTTACATATCTGCATTCCTGACTCTTGCTTTTCCTGGCCTTTAATTGCTAGTACTGTCTTCCACCTCAATGGGCATTATTAATTTTCATCTCTGTCTTGACAACAGAGGGTAATTGACTCCCAGGCTGTTTTGTGGGTTCCTGTCCTTCCCCAAGACTCTTTTTAAAGAATATGTCTTCCACCCAGCCTTATACTTACCCCTGCCTCCCCTGACAAGTCATGTATTGCTGCCTCTACTTCAAAATAAACAAATGGGTGAGGGTGAAAAGTTGAGACAAGGATTGAGAAGGAAGGATCAGTTGTAAAAATGGGAATTAAACTGTAAAACATATTATATAGGTGATATCACTAGGCTCAAAGAGATGATGAAGTAACTTGCCCAATGGCACTCAAGTGGCAGAACGGTGAGTTGAGTTCCCTGTACATTTAGTAATTAGATAGAGAAAAATTGTTGAACAAGTAGAAATGATTTTAACTCAAATATATTAACTAAGTTGCTGGGTATTTCCAATTTTTATAGGAGTAGCCGAGATGATTGTCTTCAGCTGAGATTATGGAAAGGGACTCTGGGACTGGTTAAACATGTCACAATGGTAGTGTCTACATGTATTCTCAGGAATGTTTCCAGAACATACATTGTCCAGGGGAAAGAGAAGAGCCTTCACCGGTAAAGTTTAGGGGGTCTTATGAGAACTTGTGTGATACGCACAGATTTCTTTTTAATCTCAAAACTACTATTATTTCTTCTGCAGGAGATTGGGTTTTATCTGAAGATCATAGGTCTTCAGTGTTGTAGGTGGTAAATCTTCCAGGAAGTTTGTGTGTCTAATCATAGAAATGTGCCATTTAATCATCCTTTCTTTGTGCTTTGGCACAGCTACCAAATTTCAAGATGAATGGGGCATATTTTTAGGTGGGTCAAGGGAAAACTTTCCTGTAGTCATATATAGGCAAGTGGGCAGATGGTTTATTATATGGATGTCATGATGGGTATTATTTGCTATGATATCTTATAGAAAAGGCTTTCAAGACAAACTGCCATCAACCAAATGTTAGAAAAGCTTGCTTTTCATGTTTGTTCCCTTTGATTTTCTTAGTGTTGACAGTGAGTTTACAGTGCCAAATTCACTGTTGCTAGCATATACTTTTCTCGTTCAATACTAAATTTCATTGGGTAAAAGAAAGCCAAGTGGAAAAAATTCCATTTGCATATGTAAAATGATTCACAATCCAAAGGAGAGAATTATTTAAGAAATACTATTTCTTTTACTATTTTCTGCAACCTGGCAAGTTAGGAAAGGCAGAAAAAGCTACTTTATCTTACGTTATCATGTCTAAAACACTAAAAGCAATGGCAACAAAAGCCAAAATTGACAAATGGGATCTAATTAAACTAAAGGGCTTCTGCACAGCAAAAGAAACTACCATCAGAGTGAACAGGCAACCTACAGAATGGGAGAAAATTTTTGCAATCTACTCATCTGACAAAGGACTAATATCCAGAATCTACAAAGAACTCAAACAAATTTACTAGAAAAAAACAAACAACCCCATAAAAAGTGGGCGAAGGATATGAACAGACACTTCTCAAAAGAAGACATTTATGCAGCCAACAGACACATGAAAAAATGCTCATCATCACTGGCCATCAGAGAAATGCAAATCAAAACCAAAATGAGATACCATCTCACACCAGTTAGAATGGTGATCATTAAAAAGTCAGGAAACAACAGGTGCTGGAGAGGATGTGGAGAAATAGGAACACTTTTACACTGTTGGTGGGACTGTAAACTAGTTCAACCATTGTGGAAGACAGTGTGGCAATTCCTCAAGGATCTGGAACTAGAAATACCATTTGACCCAGTCATCCCATTACTGGGTATACACCCAAAGGATTATAAATCATGCTGCTATAAAGACACATACACATGTATGTTTATTGCAGCACTATTCACAATAGTAAAGACTTGGAACCAACCCAGATGTCCATCAATGATAGACTGGATTAAGAAAATGTGGCATATATACACCATGGAATACTATGCAGCCATAAAAAATGATGAGTTCATGTCCTTTGTAGGGACATGGATGAAGCTGGGAACCATCATTCTCAGCAAACTATTGCAAGGACAAATAACCAAACACCGCATGTTCTCACTCATAGGTGGGAATTGAACAATGAGAACACTTGGACACAGGAAGGGGAACATCACACACTGGGGCCTGTTGTGGGGTGGAGGGAAGGGGTAGGGATAGCATTAAGAGATATACCTAATGTAAATGATGAGTTAATGGGTGCAGTACACCAACATGGCACATGTATACATATGTAACAAACCTGCACGTTGTGCACATGTACCTAGAACTTAAAGTATAATTAAAAAAAAAAAAAAAGAAGAAAACAAACAAACAAAAAAGAAACTGAAGCCTAGACAATTATATGACCTGCCTAAGATAACAGATCATGTGAGACAACCAGGACAGGAACCATACTACCCATGGAGACTTCTTAACTCCTTCCCACTTCTACTAGACTATAAGCTCCATTAGGACAGAAATCTTATCTCTAATTTTTTCCATATAGTACCATCAGCTCTAATTTTTGTAATTGTTTGTTGAATAAATTCTCCCCAAGTATAATATAATTAACCATTCATATTTGTTTCAAATAAAATATTTTCCTTCATTCTTCCCTTCCTTTCTCTCTCCTTTCCTCTCTCCATTCTTTCTTTTTTACCTGTTTCCTCTCCCCTTTTTTATTAGTCCATTTTCACACTGCTGATAAAGACATACCCGAGACTGGGCAATTTACAAAAGAAAGACGTTTATTGGACTTAAAGTTCCACATGGCTGGGGAGGCCTCACAATCGTGGCAAAAGGGGAAAGGCATATGTCACGTGGCAGCAGACAAGGGAAGAGCTTGTGCAGGGAAACTCCTATTTTTAAAAATCATCAGATCCGTGAGGCTTATTCACTACCACAAGAACAGCTTAGGAAAGACCTTTTGCCATGATTTAACTACCTCCCACCAGGTCCCTCCCGCAAGGTGTGTGAATTCAAGATGAATTTGGGTGGAGACACAGCCAAATCATATCATTCCACCTCTGGCCCCTCCAAAATCTCATGTCTTCACATTTAAAAATCAATCATGCCTCTCAGCAGTCCCCCAAAGTCTTAACTCATTTCAACATTAGCTCAAAAGTCTATAGCCCAAAGGCTCATTTGAGACAAGGCAAGTCCCTTCCACCTATGAGCCTGTAAAAATCACACCTGTAATCACAGCACTTTGGGAGGCTGAGGTGGGTGGATCAATGGAGGTCAGGAATTCATGACCAGCCTGGCCAACATGGCAAAACCCCATCTCTACTAAAAATACAAAAATTAGCTGGGCATGATGGCACATGCCTGTAATCTCAGATACTCAGGAGGCTGAGACAGGAGAATCGCTTGAACCCAGGAGGCGGAGGTTGCAGTGAGCCGAGGTAATGCCACTGCATGCCAGCCTGGGTGACAGAGCAAGACTCTATCTCAAAGAAAAAAAAAAGAACAAAAAAACAACTCAAAAGCAAGTTAGTTAGTTCCTACATATAATGGGGATACAGGTATTAGGTAAATACAGCCATTCAAAATGGGAGAAATTGGCCAAAACAAAGGGGGGCACAAACCCCTGCAAGTCCAAAATCCAGTGGGGCAATCAAATCTTAAAGCTCCAAAGTGATCTCCTTTGACTCCATGTCTCACATCCAGGTCTTGCTGATGCAAAAGGTGGGTTCCCATGGTCTTAGGCAGCTCTGCCCAGGTTTTGCAGGGTATAGCCTCCCTCCCAGATGCTTTCGTGGGCTGGTGTTGAGTGTCTGCAGCTTTTCCAGGTGCACGGTGCAAGCTGTCAGTGGATCTACCATTCTGTGTTGTGGAGGATGGTGGCCCTCTTCTCACAGCTCCACTAGGCAGTGCCCCAGTGGGGACTCTGTGTGTGGGCCCCCACCCCACATTTCCCTTCTTCACTGTTCTAGCAGAGGTTCTCCATGAGTGCCCTGCCTCTGCAGCAATCTTCTTCATAGATATCTAGGTGTTTCTGTACATCCTCTGAAACTTAGACAGTGGTTTCCAAACCTCAATTCTTGACTTCTGTGCACCCACAGGCTCCACACCACATGAAAGCTGCCAAGGCTTGGTGCTTACACCCTCTGATGACACAGCCTAAGCTGTACCTTGACCCCTTTTAGTCACAGCTGGAGCAGCTGGGACACAGGGCACCAAGTCCCTAGACTGCACACAGCACAGGGACCCTGAGCCCAGCCCATTAAACCAATTTTTCCTCCTAGGTTTCCATGCCTGTGATGGGAGGGGCTGATGCAAAAGTCTCTGACATACCCTGGAGACATTTTCCCCATTGTCTTGGTGATTAACATTCAGCTCCTTGGTTACTTATGCAAATTTCTGCAGCCAGCTTGAATTTCTCCTCAGAAAATGGGATTTTCTTTTCTATTGCATTGTCAGGCTGCAATTTTTCTGAACTTTTACGCTCTGTTTCCCTTTTAAAACTGAATGCCTTTAACAGCACCCAAGTCACATCTTGAATCCTTTGCTGCTTAGAAATTTCTTCTGCCAGATACCCTAAATCATCTCTCTTAAGTTCAAAGTTCCACATATCTCTAGGGCAGGGGCAAAATGCTGCCAGTCTCTTTGCTGAAACATAACAAGGGTCACTTTTGCTCCAGTTCTCAAGTTCCTCATTTCCATATGAGGGTACCTCAGCCTGGACTTTATTGTCTGTATCACTACCAGCATTTTGGCAAAGCCATTCAACAAGTCCCTAGGAAGTTCCAAACTTTCCCACATTTTCCTATCTCCTTCTGAGCCCTCCAAACTGTTCCAACCCCTGCCTGTTACCCAGTTCCAAAGTTGCCTCCAAATTTTCAGGTATCTTTTCAGCAGCATCCCACTCTACTGGTACCAATTTACTGTATTAGTCCATTTTCACACTGCTGATAAAGACATACCCAAGTCTGGGCAATTTACAAAAGAAGGAGGTTTATTAAACTTACAGTTCCACATGACTGGGGAGGCCTCACCATCATGGTGGAAGGTGAAAGACATGTCTCACATGGCAGCAGACAAGAGAAGAGAGCTTGTGCAGGGAAACTCCCATTCTTAAAACCATCAGATCTCATGAGACTTATTCACTATCATGAGAACAGCATGGGAAAGACCTGCCCCCATGATTTAATTACCTCCCACAGGGTCCCTGCCATAACAGGTGGGAATTCAAGATGAGATTTGGATGGGGACATCACCAAACCATATCACCTTTCTTTCTCCTTTTTTAAGAACACATGATCTCAGTTATTTCTGAATGCCAAAATGCTAGGACAGTGCCACATATCAAATACAGTTAAAGTTTGTTGAATGAGGGAACAAAGAAATGGAGTCCCATGTCTACCATCCTTTACACTGGATGATACTATCTCCTGCAAACATCTAATTCCTAACGAGCTACATTTATTTAATAACTGTGTCTCCTTCCGTGAAATATGCTACAATAAATTTCACAGCTGTTTATTAAGATATAACATAGATCATGTGGAGGTGAACGTTACTGAACCAGCAACAGGGAAAAGATCATTGAGGAGGACTCTCCCCAGTGCTGCCCAACAACGTTGGTTCCTCTTTTTGGGGTTGCTGCAGCTTGGATTACCTTTCCTGCAAATCATCTGAAGTAGCCCCAAAAGAGTTAAATAAACTGTTCATTCTGTGCCTGTAATACTTGCTAAAGAACTACTCAAAAGACAACAGGAGCCATGACAAACAGTTGAAATCTTATTTAGGAAAGTAATTATGACTCATCTTATTGGTAATTGTTAAGTATTGGAACAATCTTCCTTTTGACATTTATTCTTCCTCTGAGTTCCTAAGGTAATTTATTGTCTGTAACACTCATCTGGCACTTATTTGCTGCTTTTAAAGTTATTTAACTTTTCCTGCTTTTTCTCTTCACAATTGTAATTTAGTTAGAAGCAGAACAAGTATGCTACCCAATGGAGGAAATGAAGTAAGGTGAAAAAAGAAAGGATTTGGGGTCACGTGTGGCATTTAATCTTACCTTCTTTCATTACCAGCTGCTGGAATTTAGGCAAGTTATTTTTTTCGAAGTTGCAATAACAATAATCCTACAAGATTGTTGTGGGATTAAATGATGAATTGTAAAATGTAAAAAAAAACCCCAAAACCCTAAAGATGGAAGTGCATTTTTAAATATCAAGCTCTTGAGAGGGGTGTGTGTGTGTGTGTGTGTGTGTGTGTGTGAATTTCCCTAGGAATGACAATGGCTTTGGAATAGTGAGGAAGGGAAGTGTGCCCCTCCTGTGAATTGAATCAGAGAAACTGTGTTAGTCAAGTATCTGGTTTGTCATGGTACCTAGTCCATGTGGAAAAGGAATGGATCAATAAGTGGCACAAATTCAGAGGGAGGTAAAGATGTATCTTTCTACATGTATAGATCAGGGTCCAATAATACCCTTCTTAGAGAAAATACTGCTAATGTTAGATCAGTAACGGGTCAGCCCTCAACAGCTTTTTTGGTGGTCACTGTGGTAGGCTCCACCATGGGAGAGGAGAAGAAACTTTGAAATAAATCTGAGAAGGAGGTGGTGACACAAAGAAGCAGTCTTGGGGTCAAACAGAGTACAGTGATTTTAGTAGAGCCTAGGGATAGCATAATGGCAAAAAAAAAAATATCTAAAAATAAAATAAACAAATGTTTGAAGCCACCTACCTGTTAATTTAAGAAAGTATTTGGCTGCAACCAACAGAAAACATGACCAAGAATAACTTTGAATACTAATTTTTTTTTTTTTTGCATAGTCACAATTCTAAAATGGACAGTCAAGGATTGGTGCCAGTGTTTAAAATGCTATGAGATAACTTGCTATTTTCTATCTTTCCACCTAGATATTCTTTTTGACCTTTGTCCTTATGGTTTTAAATGGATGATGTACCTGCAAATTTCACGTTAAGATTCTGCAAAGGTGGAAAGTAGAAAAGCCGAAGTCATTCTTTTCTTGAGGAGTTATCATTTTATTCAAGAAGGAAAGCTCCTTCCAGAGATATTCACTTACTTGAAGAATTGTACAGGACTATCATATGACTACCCTGACTGTAAAAGCAAAATTAAATGTTTACATTTCCAGGCTCTCTAAAAGAAGATAGCAAGAGAGAAACCGGTGGATTTTAGTGTGCGGGTTACCACGTATGGCACACAGCCCAAACATTAGCAATCTACATAGGACAATAGGAAAAAGAACTTGGTGGGAAGTGGTATGGATCAAGACAGGGCTCTCTTCATTGTGCTGGTTTGGAACACAGAATTAAAAAACAAAACAAACAAACAAAAAAACCCAAATAGTTCCATTACCACTGGGGATGGATTCCCTGCACTTGTCTATTGCTTTGCTGATTAATGACTCTATAGATGCTGTCTTCCTACTTATATGGTTAAATATCAGCTATAAGGCATAAACATACTGATCATAGTACTTGATACAAAGTAAGAGTTCAAAAAAAATCAGCTTTATTCATCTCTATTTTTTGATGAATAGAGATCCCCTTTTCTACTCAGTGTACTTTTGATGGCTAAGAACAGAGGCACACTAAATTAACTTAAGGAAAAGTGAGGGTAGTTGTCTTTTCTCTCTCTGCTCCTTTTTCTCTTTCTCTCTATTTGACTTTGGACAGCTTTCTCTATGCATGGAGTCTTCACAAGTTTGGACCAGTGTGGCAAAGCACCATAGACTGAATGGCATATAAACAACAACAATTTATTTCTCACAGTTCTAGAAACTAGAACTCTGAGCTCAGGGTGCTAGAATATTTGGGTTCTAGTAAGTGCCTGCTTTTGGTTGCAGACTGCCAAGTTCTAGTGTGTCCTCACACAGTGGAACATAGCGCTCTCTGAGATATCTCTTAAGGGGTGCAAAACCCATTTATGATAGATTCACCCTCATGAGATAATCACCCCCCAAAGGCCCCGCTTCCTGATACTATCACATTGAGGGTTAGGATTTCAACATATGGATTTGGGGAGGGATACAAACATTCAGTCCAAAACATATAGATAATATTGGTTTCCAATCAGGTCCCCATTGCACAACTTTTTCTTTGACCAAATTAAAATTCTATCAATAAAGTGAAGGTAATATGTACTCTTTCTTCTTCACATGTGATAATTAATGTATTATTTTTATAAGTGTAAAGATTCATACAAATATCTGTCACATGTGCTAGCTGTCTACTACTATTCATTCTTCTTTTTCTCCTTAATAATAACTTGTAGTTTTAGCTGGGCATATTGTCGATGTAAAAGTCTACACATCCCCTTATCCATTGCAACCAATGCCCATCCATGGGACAAAATTTTGGCCTATGAGTTATAAATTAATGTACTGTGTGTGACTTTTGGGAAAATCTACTTAAAGGAAAGAGGCAAGCCATTTGAGACCTGGAATAACAACATGGTACTTAGAGTTATGGCAGCCATCTTGGACTAAAAGGATAAGGGTTTACCTAAGGGATATGGGAGAGAAACCTGGCAAGGATAAGGGAGGGCATCTGAGGAAATTGTGGAGCTGCTATACTAGTTCATATTCATAAAATTAAAAGGTATTGTTATTTAAGTCCAGCTGGAAATTCTCATTACTAATCAAATTGACAGCTTAATAAGTAGTACAGAAATTATAGGATGGTCAGCATCTGTACTCTAAAGCTAGATAATTTTTGTCTGAGACAAGAGCAGCTGGTACCATTGCATCTGATGTTGATAGTGATGAGTGGTGTATAATGACAGTGTAAGACAAGATGCTCCAGTACAGTGAAAAGAAATACTCCAAATGTGAATCCCTTGGCACAAAAATAAGAACTTAAAAACTCAACCTTTATGGCTGGGTGAAAGGAAGGCAAAAATCCTGGCCTGTCATTAATGCTAGAGATGAACCATAAACTTAGGATTATATTGAATGTTGGATACTTTATTTTTAGGAATGTATATCTAGCATCATCACCATCATTTTTGAAGTAACATATAATTTAGCAAAGATTGAATTCATATCTTTCTTATTCATTAAGATTTTCATGATTTAAATATGCATTTTGCATAAAACACTTTGATGTCCTAGAAATACTTTTATTTTTAAATTCTCTAAAGCTTTATATCTTAAAAAAAGGAAATGGGGATTTTTCTAGGAAAAAAATAAGTAAAAGTTTTAACATTTTGAAACATGATATTTAAATGAGTTTTAAATGCAGCAAAATATTATTTTATTTTCAATTGAACTGACGTATTCTTCAACTACTGACTTTTAAGTTTTTGCGTCTTCGTATATCTAGGGACTTTCTTTATATTTACATACACACAAGGTAGTTATTAAATGCATATTTAAGGACATAAGAAAAGGTTATATTTGTGAAAATACTTAAATCATTTTTCATAAGCCCCTTCACTCCTGAGCACCTAGATTAAACTAGGAATATTTCAATGCTTTATAATTTAAAGGAAATGATTTGGGATGGAGGAGTCCATGACTGATACCCTTTTTGAATCCCCCTTTACCCTCCTTGAAACTTCAGCATAGTGCTAGCAATAATAACTGCAGAGTATTACTTATTAAAAGAATTATAAATGTTTTACTGCCAATGTTCTAGAAAATGATTTATCATTCAGAGATTTTATACATATATGAAATAAAATTTATATGCATAAAAATATACAAAAATTTATAAGTATATAAATATCATAAGTATGTAAATGTTTATATATTTTATAAATTCAGTAAGTTATACATTTTTATATGTTTATATGTTTTATGAATTTATATGAAATATACATATATATATATTTAACATGATGCAGCCCCCCTGTTCTCTCTTAACCGATGCATAGCTCTAATTCTGTCTAAAGGAAATGATTTGGGAGGGAGGAGTCCATGACTGATACCCTTTTTGTATCAGAGGTTACAAAATAGGACACTTTATTCAGTTATTCAACACTAAATTCTTATTATTGGATCTCAACTATTGAGGAATAGGCTGGCATCACTTCATATGGTATAAACTGTGGATTTGTGACTATTTTTTAAAAATCTTGCTTTACTGTAAATTCCCTAGCAACAGTCATTCTATTTTGTGTGCTACTGTATCCTCAGCAAGTAGAATATTATCTAATTCATTGTGAGTGCTCAATAAATATTTGTTAAATAAATTAATAAGGCAATTGGGTATTTTGAGTTGGAAATAAAAGAAACCCATGTCAAATTAAAATACAAAAGGGGTTGGAGCAAAGAATCCAACCAAGTGAACAGAAGGAAGACTGTGAGTGGGCCCCAGGCAGGGTTAATTCTAGGCTTCTATAGCACTGGAAGGTGATTATAGTTAGCAATATTGTATTATATAGTTTCAAATAGCTAGGAGAATATTGAATGTTCCCAACACAAAGAAATGATAAATGTCTGAGATTATGAATATGCTAATTACCATGGCCTAATCAGTACACATTATATGTGTGGAAACATCACTGTGTACCCAATGAATATGTATACTAATTACATGTCAATTTTAAAAATAAAGTGAAGCAAAGTGGCCTGAGCCTGTAGTTCTAGCTACTTTGGTGGCTGAGACAGCAGGATCCTTTGAGGCCAGGATTTCAAGGCTATAGTGTACTATGATCATGCCTATGAATAGCCACTAATTTCTAGCCTGGGAAACATAGTGAGACCTTGTCTCTATATAATAATTATTAATATATTTATATAATTATTAACAAATTTTTATATTATTATTGTCTCAGTAATATATATTATATTAGTACTTGTGAAAGTACTAATAATTATTATTATTAACAATCTGAGTGTCACAGATACTGACCAATCAGTATGGTTGCATGCCCAATCAGATTAGAGCTGAGCCATAAACACTTGGTGCAGCCATTGTGAAAACTAATTAGCCCAAGCTCCAGGAATGACTGGAAATACAGCTTTAGATGCTGTTGGCAGTGTTTCCATCTCTTGACATTTCTTTAACTTTGTTTTTTATTTTCCTCATACTGGAGTGGCTTAATCCCTATGGCTGCAGACAGCACAAGAAGCTTTCTTACAAAAACGATTGTTAGACCAATATTCTTACTTTGTTTTACCAAAAAATGCAAGGGAAGGAAGACAGTATTGTTGAGCAGATTAAATAATAATGTCCATTACACTAGGTTTGCCATCAAAATTTTGGTAATGTGTTTCCCCCAAATACAAAAACTCTTAAGAGAGAACACCTAAGAATCCAAACATTTGTTTTATGCATAGTTTATTTTGGTAGAGGCAAATCTCATGGCAATATCCATTTGTTCCTCTGCATTTCCCAGCCTGCTTTGCAGTTATATTAGAAACATGTAACTAGTCTGGATCAGTGGATTATATATGGATGTGACTGTGTGACTCAGGGCATCGTTAAAAGCTAGTGCACGTTCTTCGTCTCTCTTGTACCTGGCCACAGAGATTTTAGAGTCCATGTGTATAGTTTCAGTTTGGAGTAAGATGACCTGTTCTACATTAGTCAACATTAGACTGTACAAAGGTAACAAACTTCTACTTAAGCCCCTGAATTTTTTTTCTATTGTGACAACTAGCATTAATCAACCTGATAAATCTTTTTCTAATGTTGCTTGCTAGATAAAATGAAGACTTTGGATTTAGCGAATTTAGATTAAAATCGAAGTTATGCCATTTACTGTGATGTAATCTTGGACTAGTCTTTTGGTTTCTTTGAACCTCAGTTTTCTGATCAGTAAGATGTGGATGCTAATGCTGCCTATCTTATAAGGTTGTTGTAGGCATTACATAAAATAATGTACAGAAAACACTTATCTTGGTGCCTGGTATAATAATAGCTAGCATTTTCATGGATCAGGCATGGGGAAGTAAATTCTTTATTTATATTAACACGTATAACCCTCAAAACAGCCTTATATTGTGGGCATTATCATTATTGTCCTCATTTTAATTGAAGCACAGTAAGGTTGTATGACTTATCTTAGATCATCTCATAAAAATTTGACCCTAAGCAGTTTGGTGTCATAGTTGACCCTGAAAATTACTGCCTTTTACAGAACATTTTATAATTAAGTAATTTAACTCTTTTTACTCACAGTACTCTGACAGCGAGTGTGTGGGTTTCTTTTTTTACTTCAACAAATTATCCAACTCTTCAGATACTAACCGGGTGTCCCAGAATTCAATTCAATTTAAGGTTGACATTAACGACCTAGAGTGGGCACAGACCCCGCAGGTTAAGGGTTCAGTCCTACAAGACTGCTCCCACTTCAAACACCAGTCACAAGTCCCAGGTTTCCATCTATATTTCTGACCAAAATGCTGTAAATTAGGGATTCCAATGACCCTCTCCTCATGTTCAGTAATTTACTAGAATGGCTTGCAAAACACAAGGAAACACTTTACTTATATTTATCAGTTTATTATAAAGGATTCAACTCAAGAACAGCCAAATGAAAAAAAAAATGCATAAAGGAAGGTATGGGCTGGGGGTGGTGCAGAGCTTTTATGCCTTCTCTGTGGGCACCACTTACCCAGCACCTCAACGTTTTCATCAGTCTGGAAGCTCTGAGAACCTTGTCATTTACTGGTTTTAATGGAGGTTTCATTATGCAAGCGTGATTAATTAAATCATGGTTCATGGTGATCAACTAAATCTCCAGTTTCTTGTCCCTTTCCAGAGGTCAGGAGGTGGTGCTGAAAGCCCCATTCCTCTAATCCGACCTTGGTCTTTCTGGTTACCAGCCTTCATGCCGAAGCTATCTAGGAGCCTCCAGCTACCAGTCATATCACTAGCATTCAAGACAATCATCACTTGGGAGATTCCAAGGATTCTAGGAGCTGTGTGCCAGGAACTGGGGAAAACCAACAACAAATACGTGTTTTTTATTAATATCACTATAATATTACTTTCTTAAATTTTGGTAATAGTAGAAGTATAGCGAGGAAAATACTTTTGTAATAAACTCTGCATTAAAATCTTGTTTCTAGCATGTACTAATCAAATGACAGTTGAGTAAGTTAATCAAACTATTTAGCCTTAGCGTCTTCATTTGAAAATGCCTAACATCAGAATGGTACTTACCTTAGATGGCTATTTTGAGGAATCAATGAGGTTATGTATATTATATATATATATAAAGCATCAGGAACAATAAATGTTAACTGTGGATATTGGATCCCTTCCTGTGGTTATTCTTTGATTTGTGCAGTAAGAACACAGAATGCATTTGCTCCTCCTCGAATAATCAGTGACATTAAGAAAAAGTAGTGTATGTCTTTTTACTCATTAAATGTATACATATTAAAAGATTCCTTTATTATTCATCTCCACCAGAATTCTTCCTCCATTGATGTTGTTGCATGTCTAAGGAACCATTTAGTTACCTTAGATAGTCAACAGAGACACAAATTTTTTTTTTTAAATAAGCCTGACATAATGCAAAGGAGGCAGCTTGCCCTGATGGACAAGTGGCTCTTAGTAAAGAGCCTCTCATCTTTCTTTCCTCTGTGTTCTTGTTCTCTTACACACAACTTTCTTTATAAGTTATGATACTTTAGTGCAAATGAATTACATAGAAATAAGGATCAGAACTCTAAAGTGATGTTCTAGATTATCTGGCCTAATGTCATTTAAAGAGGAGAAAGCAAAGGTCCAGCAACTTGTGATTTGCCTAACAGAAGATGGTTAATTAGCATGATGGTAAACTCCTGGTCTCCCATAGCCCAGCGTTCTCTTTGGAACCAAATTTTCTCCTGTATTGGTAGGTATTTTAAATGCTTTTTCAGGGTAAATATGCATATAAATAATGGTACTTGGAGATATTTTAAAGATCAGAGACTTGTCTATTTCTTTATTTATTTAGGTTCACAGGGGCCCATATGAATTCCTCTTAGACATTAGTTCAAAATACTATCAAAATGTATTAAATGTCTAAAAGCATTTTACTGAAAGCTGGATATATATGTAATATGAGGCTAAATAAATGATTGCCTACATCTCTCAGGGAGGCTGGAAAAATTTCCTTTCTGATATCCAGTCCCATTTTTTTACCTTCTTAGTAGACATCTTTACCAAGTAGGTGTCTTGGTTTTGATGGCACCCAGAGTCAATAGGTCTAAATTAGAATTCTCTTTTCTTCCCTAACAGCTTCCCTTTGATCTGTCCTGTCTTCCTTATATCTGTCAACAATATTATCATTTCTCTAGCTACCCCAGCTGGAAACGTTAATTCTAACTTTCATGTCTTTCTCCTTCAGCCACATTTAATCAACCAATATATTCAACCACGTTTTATAATCAATCCTGAATTTTTATATTATGTTAGCAATATTCTTACTAGATTTACTGGCCTCAGTGATGTTGCCTTTCTTGAAAGCATCTGAAAATGGTCTTCCAGTTGAACTTTGTCCTCATTAATAATTACAAAACTATCAGTTGCCTCTTGCTTTTAAAAGAAATTCAGAACTTGAAAACAATCTTCTAGAACATGGCCCCAAGTTCCCAACTTATCTTTCTAATTTTGCTTTTTTGTTTGTTTTTTACCGATCTTTTACTGCCAGCAAATTGTTTTACTGATTAGTCCTTGAAAGCTATGATACATTCCCAGCTCTGGACTCTTGTTCGTATTTGTTATTCCAAGAAGATATTCCTCATCCTTCTCTTCTGTCCTATTCTTGAGATTCAGCTTTTAAATTCTGCTTCTTCTTCTTTTTTTTTTTTTGACGAAGTCTCACTGTTGTCCCCAGGCTAGAATGCCATGGCGCAATCTTGGAATCTTGGCTCACTGCAACCTCCGCCTCCCGGGTTCAAGCGATTCTCCTGCCTCAGCCTCCTATGTACCTGGGATTACAGGCACCTGCCACCACGCCCTGCTAATTTTTGTATTTTTAGTAGAGATAGGGTTTCACCATGTTGGCCAGGCTGGTCTCGAACTCCTGACCTCAGGTGATCCACCTGCCTCGGCCTTCCAAAGTGCTGGGATTACAGGCATGAGCCACTGCCCCTGGCCAAATTCTGCCTTTTCTAAAGAACTTTCCCCAATGGCTCCAGAGCACATGAGCTCTCTTTCCTTTGAATCACTTTGGTATGGCTGCTGTGTTCTACATGTTTAGCACTTATGTACTTATTTTGATATTTTAAAAGTATCTTGATTACTCATCAGACAACTAGCCAGTCAATTTCTCATGGGCCAGGTCTTTGAAACAGCTACTCTTTCAAATGTAGGATCCTCTCTATAGTAGGTGCTACAAAATATCTATTGACCCTTTCATAAAACAAAAACCCCACAAATCATAATTAACTAAACTAAAAGAATAAGAGGTGCTGCACAAAAACATAGAAGACTTTAGAGAGCAAGACAATTGAAAATTGAAAGTACCATTTTATTTCAACGTGTATTGAGAATCTAGAATTTACTGGTCACTGTGCTGGTTACTGAGGACAGAGAGATAAATTAGACACAGTCCTTGATATAAGTGAAAGAAGAGAAGAAGGAGAAAGCTTGTAAACATGAACCTGAGTTTGTTTGGGAGTGGAGATGGGTGGCAGAGTGAGGTCACATGAGGGTTTTGGAAGAGAGGTAGAAGATATTTTCCTTTATAAGGTAGTCATCCCAGGTTTTATTTGGTTTCAACGTGGAGTAAAATGATGCAGTGTGAGGGTGCTATATGCATCTTTATCCAGCTCTGGGCTGTGCATGCAGTTGATGGCAGCAGGCCTAGTTTTCCATTGTTTATAATAACAAATGATTTTAAATGAATAAAAACCCCCTAAGTTCTGTTGATAATAATAATAAGGATAACAAACAAAATTATCATTAGGTTTGTTGTACTTGCCATCTGCAACTGTAACCGTATTTCAGAATTTTATTGCTTAATTTAGAAATAGGTAACCCCACCTGCCAAAAACAATTGAAAATGTCAAATGTAGGGGTACCAAACATAGCATATGGGCTGTAGTTGTACATCCTGGAGAATGACCTTAGTTGCTCTGCTCCTTTTCACTGCCTTAGAGTTAAAGATCTCCTGCAACTTATGGCAGTGAATAATTTATCTGCAGTTAAAAAAAGTTTATTCATTGTATGTATGTATTGCTTTAATAAAGTTATAAAAATCATTCAAGTATAAAATTTCAAGAGCAAATTTATCACATTGATGGAGGCAAATATTTAATATCAATGTTGACTGATTAAGCAAATAATAAGAAGAATAACAACATACTGATGTCGTGATCATTCTGTCTTGCAATACAGACATAAACTTCCATAATGAATACAGAAATAAAACTTCCATAATACAGACAACCAAATTTATATAATTCTATGACTCTTCTAATACCTGCGAGAGAATTAAGATATTATTAAGCCATAGTTTCCTTTCTACTTCAGCTGAGGTTATCATCTTGGTTTTCTTTGCTGACTTTCCCCTCGCCTATATTTGTCCTTAATGTTGTTCTATCCAAGATTGTGTTGTTAGTTCTCTGCTCCTCTTGCTGGATGATCACATTCAGTATCTAGGCTTTAAATGCCACATAGTTGCCAATGATATCCAAATTTATATTTCCCGCTCTGACTTTATCACTGAATTTTAGGGCTATATTTACAACCGCATCCCAGACATCTCCAGCAGAACCCAAGATTTCTTTTATCCCGAATCGTTCTTCCCTCAAGTACCACTCTCAACCAAATGGCTTGAGCCACCTAAAAGATAGCTTGAATTTCTTTCATTTGAACTTATTCTTCACAAGTGCTATAAGTAGCCTGAATCGGCTCATTTTTCTCCATCCCTACTGCTATAATTCTAGTCATGCCACCACTGTCTCTCATCTGAGATCCTGCCATGGCCTTTTACCAGTTCTTTCTGTTTTCTCCCTGGCCTATCTACAGTTCATTCTTTACACAGTTGCCAACAGTAGGTTTTAAAAATGCTTATGAAATCATATCATTTGCTTGCTTAGAGTTCTCAGATGGTTTTTGTTTATACTTAAATTATAAACTAATTCTTACCATGGCCCAGAAGTCCTTCTATGATGCAGCCCCTACCTTCTGCTCCCTTCACCTTGCCTCCTTCCTACCCCCAATAAATTATGCTGCAGGCACACTGGTCTTCTTTCTGTTCCTGGGATATACCAAACCTACTCTTGCTTTCTGGTCTTTATATTTGCTGTCTGCCTGGAAACGCTTACCCCTTGACTCCATTGTCATGACTGGCTTCTTCTAGGTATTCAGGGATCAGCACAGATGCTACTCTATCCATGAGGACTTTTCTGACCATCTACTCTTAAGTGGTCCCATTCTTCTCAGTCTTTATCTTTACTCCATTTAATTTTCCTCATGGTATTTGATATCACTCTATTTATTAATAACTAACCTATTATTAATTTGTCTGTCTTTTCCCATCTAAAATAATTTTTTCATAGCCTTTTTTGCATTGTAGCACATCTAGGAAATGGCAATACAATTTATTCTCATTATTTGTTATAATATATCCTATAAAGTCATTGTGAACACTGAATTAGCAAATACCGACCCATTGCTCATGGAGGAAATGCAGAGTCAGGTTTTTACAAGCCTCTGGCCCAAAATTCTCATCAGCTCATCGATGTATAACTTTATTCTAGTCATGCCATTCTAGTTTCTGTTTAAAGACACTTTAAAAAATATATATTGGTCATTCATTACCACTGAGCTTATGGCCAACAACACTGTTACTCATGTCTGAATAAAGTTTATCTCATACCAGGTGTTTTTTTAAGCTCTGTAAGGCATATTACAGCCTTCTTGGTGTTAGGAACATTAGACAGAACTTTGAAACTGTGCTTGGGAGTAACACTAAACAGGAAACACACCAAAAAATGGACAAAAATGTGAAAGACATGACACTAAATAGACTTCTTGCTTGTAGGACAGAAAGGACACTTGCTTATAGTATGAGAGTTGTAATAAGAATGAAGATTGCCATCTTGTTCAGACTCAGCCTGGAAAGTACATGTCAGAGAACCCAAAATAGTCACCTCTATGTGCATGTGTGTAAACTCCTGTGAAAACATTGTGACTATTGGTTCTGGGGTTACAAATAAATTTTGACAAGTAGGTAAATTAGCAAATATGGAATTAGTGAATAATGAGAATTGACCGTCTTTGTAGTGCACACAGGGATAAATGGACTAGTGGCTTGCATGCCTAATAAACACCAGATAGTGATGTCCAGTCTAGTACATAATTGGATATGTAACTCTAGATTTCAGTGATCCAGAAAATTCAAACCCCATCTCAACCACCTAAAGAGCTGAGGGGATTGATATCTTGGTACAGCTCTAGTTCATTGATTTACCCCAATTCAAAAGGAAAGACTTTCTCTAGAGTGTTATCCTCAGGAGATGTTGCCTTCACTATTGTTATCCTGTTGCCTAGGACAAAGACTGGCACATAATACTTATTGAACAAATAAAATTGGGTTGAATTCTCATTCTTTAATGCTGAAACAAAAATAAGAAATGTATACAGAAAGAACATTTTTGTGTACATATCTATGCATTTATTTGTATTGCACCTTTTGGAAGAATTGAGATATCTTAAAATAAAATTATTGACATTATAAGTCAAAAGTCCTTAATACTAAATGATAGACAAAAGTGAAGCAACAGAAAGAATAGGCAGGAAGAGGAAATTTTATCTAGTGATCTGTCTGTCTATCTAATCTTCCTGTAATCTATCTATCAATATAGCAGACTGGTCAATATTAAATCAATTTCTCTTATACTAACACCATGATGGCTCTCTTTCTTTTGAAGCTTAAGTGTAAGAAATGCTTCTCACTTTGGGAGGCCAAGGCAGGTGGATCACGATGTCAGGAGATATAGACCACCCTGGCTAACACGGTGAAACCCCATCTCTACTAAAAATACAAAAAAAAAAAAAAAAAAAAAAAATTAGCAGGGCATGGTGGCGAGCGCCTGTAGTCCCAGCTACTTGGGAGGCTGAGGAAGGAGAATGGCGTGAACCCCAGAGGCGGAGCTTGCAGTAAGCCGAGATTGCACCATTGCACTCCAGCCTGGGCTGACTTGTGTTCATGTTATAGCATTTTGTGGACTCCATCTCAAAAAAAAAAATCTTCTATTTTAATAAATGTATTTATTTATTCTGTTCTATACAAATTCTTTTATTTATTTTTGATGAATTCATGCTTCTATGAAGCATGCTGCTTCACATTACTTTGAAAAGAGGAAAAATACTGAGACTCCTGGTAGCTAGAGAAAAGAAGGAAATATGATAGACTGAATAGCTTTCTTTTTTTTTGGTAGAAGTAAATATCCTGTTTATAATGAAAGTGTTTTCTCTGAGTGAAATTTGCTTTCAGAATCTTTAAATAAGGAAACCTCAGCAAGTTACAAAAAATTGAGGGAAAATGCTAAAATGTATTGAATTTTATTAAGTGCCACATAATTTGCTGAATAACCTTTAATTTCTCCCATTCCTTTTTGAATTTTTACCATAAATCTGTGAAATATGCACTAGTATCATCTATTGGTAATGAAAGGGTAAAGGATTCTAGGTATATCTTCACTAGCCTTTACTTACTATTGAAAAAATAGTGTTAAATCTCAGATCTTTTCAGTTCTGCCAGAAGCCTGAGTGATATAGTCAAAGCATATAGCTTATTGGACTTTGTTAAACTATGGGGTTAAAGCTTTAAAATGATTTCTAGTATTTTTCCAAGGAAAACACTCTTCTATCTGTCCATGCCAGGCAGCAGCAGAAATAGTTTCATTGGTGCTAAGCCTGCATTAAGGAGACTAATGGCATTGGAAGTTATCTTCATAAGAAAGGTGAGACCTCGCCATTCAGAATTGGTGTCAACTTGAGTGGGTGATTCTAAAATATCACTCCATTGAAAGCAGATGATTCATGGATGTCCTGAAAAGCAGTTCGGAATCCTTTTCATCCAGCTCTCTTTTAAAGGCTGTTAAATTTTGCCATCATTGATATACTGCTGAGCTGACCATGCTGAGGTGCATGTGTCCTGGGGTAAACTTGAAATCGAAGTTGACATGACATGAGAAACTTGGTACTGATGTGCCAGGGAGCCTGCCAAAAAAAAAAAATGGAATTATTTTCTGTTATCAGAATGTCAGAAACACAGAGCTTGGTTGATTGAATGGCTGTTCTGAGTAAAATAGAATTCTCTGTGTGTTTAGAATTCCTTCACTTCTTCATTTCCTATCTGAGAGAATTTCCAGGAGCCAGATATGAAACCCAATGACAGGAAACCTCAGGAGGCCTGAAATAAGATAGGATGTACAGTGGTGATGGATAGCTACCCTCCGTTTTGGAATGCAGTGAAAGCGTGGTGCAGCACAAAAGAGCATGGACTCTAGAGCATTGCAGTCTTGGGGTTGAATCTTAAATCTGTCAGCTTTGGGCAAGTTATCTGAGCCTCAGTTTTTTCATCTATAAAATGGAGATTGCAAAGACTTATGTGAGTCTGAAAAAAATAGATCGTTTTTCTTGCTCTCACACTCCACTCAACACGCTCCTGACACCAGATGTGGGAGATAGGTCTCCATACATACCAAGCAGTTCTCCAGTGGACACCAGCTGGGTTGCCCTATAGTTCAATTCAATTCTGACACCATCTACCTGGAGAGAGCATCAGATCTCACAGGTTAAAGATTCAATTCCACACGATTGCCTTCACTTCAGACGTCAATTGTAAGCCCCAATTTGTGACCTGTGTTTTTGACTAACTGGGTATAAATCTGGGTTCCAATGACTCCTTCCTTGGGTTCAATTAATTTGTTGGAGTGGCTCACAGAACTCAGGGAAACATTTTACTTATGTTTACTCACTTAATATAAATTATGCAATAAAGTATATAGATGAATGTCCCAATGAAAGAAACACATAGGACAAGGTATGTGAGAAGGCACATGGAGCTTCCATGCCCTATGCAAGTGCACCACCCTTCAGGTACCTCCATGTGCTCAGCAATCCAGAAGTTCCCTGAATCCTGTTCTGTTAGGTTTTTATGGAGGCTTCATTAAGTAGGCATAATTGATTAAGTCACTGGACATTGGTGATTAACTCAACATTTAGTCCCTTTTCACTCCACAAAGGTCAGGGGGCGGGAATGAAAGTTCCAACCTTCTCATCACACAGTTGGTTCCCCTGGCAACCAGCCCTCATCCTAAAGCTTCCCAGGAGCACACCAAAAGGTCTCTCATTAGAACACAAGATGCTCCTATCACTCAGAAAACTCCAAGGGATTTAGTAACTCTGTGTCAGATGCTCTTGTCACTCAGGAAATTACATAGGTGTTATGAGCTCTGTGGCAGGAACTGAGGTCAAAGACCAAATATTAGAACAAAAAATTATCCTAGTGCCCCTATCTATAAGAGTTTTAAGAGCCCTGTGTCTGGAACCGGAAGCAGAGACCAAATGTATATTTCTTCTTATATCACAACAAATTCTCCTAGTGCCCCTGTCTATAAGAGGTTTAAAGGCTCTGTGTCTGGAACCAGGAACAGAGACCAAATATGTATTTCTTCTTATATTACAGGAAGGGTCCAGTGAAACAGTATATCTTTAGTCTCCATCACATCACAGGCATTCAACCAATGCTAGTGAAATACCATCTTCCTTGTGAAAAAGTCTGGATGAATTACCAGTGGGCACAGCTTTCCTCTGGAAAGGCTTGATATTGTTCTATTACATGGCTGCTTACTGTACTCTGAACAACTGGTTCTCAAATGTAGCTACACATTTGAACTCCTTGGGGAATTTTAGAAACTGTCAATACCTGGCCTCACCTCTAAGGAATTTGATTTAATTATTCTGAGGTATGGCCCCAAAATAAGAAATTTTTAAAAGTTCACCAGATGATTCTGATATATAGCCCAGATTGATGAGCAGAGGTTTGAGAGATTGTAATAGGGGATGCTCTGCTTATCATTTATTCCTTTTCTTATCAAAGTTGTGCATCCAAAGGGTCATGGTATTTTGACATCTCTCTCAGTTACACTTCTACCATGCTCCTGCTTAGGTCCTCTCTAGCCGAAAATCACTGGGTAGGGCAATTGGTCCAGTGGTTTTTGGAGGGACTTGCTAAGGTTCCAAGAATTATGCTCTGTTTCATGCTTAGTGCAAGTAGTAAGTCAGGGTTCAGGCAAAATAAAGGATATACAGCACCTTTAAATGCCAAACAGATTTAACAAAAAGAGACATTGAAGTGAGACTGGAGATTTGGGGAATAAAGAAAATTAACTGAAAGCAAAACAAATGAAAAGTTATGTTATGATATTACCATAAATATGTCAAAACTGATATTTGCCTAAGAAAATGATCAGGTAAATGGGAAAAGAAGTATGGACATTGAAGTATTAATAAGATGTGTGTGTGTGTGTTTGTATGTGTGTGTGAAAAGAAATAAAGTGGTCAAAGACAATATACAGTTGATTATGCAGAGACATATTAAAAAGTTACGGATTTTCCCTGAACACTATAAAAAGGTAGTGCATTTGTGAAAAAAGTTGTCATGACTCCGTGAGTCATCGACACATTGGCGGGCGGCTCAAATTTGGAATTCATAGTAACCAATTGACTCCACAGGGTGCTTACTCCAATGCAAAAATGCTATTATCCTTTGACTGACAGAAGAAGAGCTCACAAGTTCCTTCTCTCTTTGGATTTGTCTGATTGATATTGAAAATTGGGGAGGGGCTCAAGTTGAGGGCCATAAGATGCCTAAAGATCATAAGGAAAAGACAAGAGAAGACCTTTCAAGACAAAGGCATTGAATTAAAGATGAATGTCACAATGGCCAGCTAGCTTTCCCCAATATCACCTTATAACATTTCTTCTATAACCATCAGAAAATTTTGGTTAAAAGCAGGCTTGTAAATTGAAGGGCCATTGTGAAATTAAAGAAAGATATTTTCAGATTTTAATTTAAATGTTAATTTTGGACCTAGGCTGAGTGTACCCATGCTCTAACTTCCATAATGTCATGAGATCTTTACCGTCTCCTAAGATTCTGTGAGTCAGAATACTTTTTGTCGTCTTTTAGGTTTACCCCACACCAAAGGGTTATAAAAGAGGTCTGGGGACCCCAAATGTGTAATACAATTATAATAAGAATATTCCACAAGTCTATTTGAAGTACACACACACACATGCATGAATGAGACAGAATAGGTATAAGTATATAGAGACAGAAAGAGAAAAAGAGACAGCCACACACACACAAACACACACACACACACACACACACACACCCCACAAGCTTTTGAAACCTCCATATACTGCTACAAATAGCTGTGGGATTTTTAAGCTTATAGATACAGCTAGGATAACACCCTTGAAGATCAGGCATAGATGAACATTTGGGAATGATTTCTATGTGACTCAGAGGATGCTAACAATGATGTTACTTGAAGCAATTGTTGAGCTAGAATTTCTTCTCTGGCCCTCCTCACTAGAACTTCTCTGGCTCTGATCACTTGTAGAAGATTAAGTAATTTTCCCCAACTTTTTAAGAAAATTTATTCCATTTTTTAAGTAACACTGTTAGAAAGTTTTTCCTTTGTTCATTGCAGCGTTGTTTTAACAGATAAAATCAGGAAACAAACAAAATGACCAACAGCAAGAGAATATTGAAATAACCATGGTATATCCATTCAGTATGCATCTGTTAAACAGAATGAAGTAGATCAATCTTCACATGATAATAATGAATGCTCTCCAAAGTATACAGTTAAAGAAAAGTAGCAGGGACAGAATGATGAGTGTGGTATCATCTACAATATGGGCATAAAAATTTCTAGAGAGATACACAAAATGTCTGTTCACTGCTTGTCTCTAGGGGTTGAGAATGTGAAGTTGAGAGGGATGCTGTTATTTTATATCTTTTTATATCTTTTTTTGAAATCACATATATAAATTACTTCCTTTAAAATGAATAAAACAGTGGGGAGTTATTTCTTAATATTGAAAACAAATATTTACTCTACGGGTTCAAGTATTAACAGCTAAGTGCCTAATGAGGTTTAATTCCTAAACACAATTGCTAAATTTGCTTAGAGCTAATGTCTACAAGAGCATAAATTATATTTTTTTGGTCCACCAAGAATGAAGTATAGAGCTTTGATCCTAATATATTTTAGCAAATGCTGTTTTAATTCCTTGAAATTGCCATTGGCCCAGCAAGCATTCTTTTTCTTCAAATATTTGTCGAGTGGCACAGGATTTTAAAAATTTGCCCAGCCTGATCTATAGTGATAATCTAACCCTGGTGTTTGCATATGGGAAATAAGATGGGCTTCAAATGTTTGTTTATTAATATTGCATTTATTTTTTGTGTATCTTGGCAGGTCTCTGATTACAGTGTTCATATACTCTAACTGTCATGAATATGAAAGGCAATGTCAATTGACATGCATTCCGACAAGCTATTTGCAGCCCTCCGATCTTGAACTCAGTTGCGTAATTACTTTAAAGATATGTCTGTTTTTAAAATGATCTAGTCAGTCAATCAATAAACTGAAAACTACCTTTAATTTTCATACAGTGCAAAAGGAGAAGCTTAATAAATGACTAATGCATACTCACAAGAAGGAACACAGAGTATGTCTACTTCAGAACATTTGACCTCTTTTTCAGATAGGTAGCAGGAACATCTGTTTGTCATGGCAGAACGCCATTGGCAAGTGATCTTTCCAGGTTAATTATTGGATGATGTGCAGCATTTCAGTAATTTGACAGTGCTTCATTATGAGAGCTTCAAGTAGGCAGATGTTTCCCTGAAGGAATCAGGAAAGTGCAGTGACAACTTCATTGTAGACTGACAAGAATTCAGATCTCTTCTTGTGATAGAACTGCTAGAGGAGCTGAAATGTTAGCAGTTTAGTTCTTGAGTGAAATATTGGTAATTAATCATTTGATAGACATAGGAAGAAATAATATTAGAAAGTGTCACTAATCCTTCTGTTAATTAGAACATCAAAACGTCCCCATCTTAAAATTACCCCCAGAAGCATTCCAGATATAACACATTTAAAAGAAAAGAGAGGATGAAAAATAAAATATACATCATTAGTTTAAGTACACATTTGAGAATGTACAAGATTTCTGCAGCAATCGATTTTAACTGTATTCCTACTCAGTAATATTATTATCACCATTAGCTGTTTGCCAGTAGATTCAGGCGTAATTTTCTTTTTTTACTGCTCACTGGACCCAAGCCTACCCAATTTAGTGTAGTTGGCTGTGGCGCCTCTTCCTTTCTTAAAACACAGGGCTTTCCAATTTCCAAGAATGTTTATGGTATGAGAGTAATTTGAAGCAGGTGTTTAAGCTTCACGCCTATGCTGTACAACAGAAGGTTTATATATTTGTCATTATATATTGAGACAGACCACAGCACTTGGAATGACCATCTGTCACCAAAGCATGCTGTGTGCTGAATGTAAGAGGAATAGGATTTTTTCACTGCAAACTCCTTTGAAAATAAAGGATTCACTCCCCCACCATCGGCATCCTTACTCATTATTGTTTTGGATTAAACCAAAAGAATTATTTTTGTTTCTGTGCTTGCAGGCTGTCACCAATGAGAGAGCATTAGAATACTGCACAGCATTTCTGCTTGGTTTGGTTTACAAAATCGTAAACCCTGAGTTTGAGAGAGCCGTTAGCCCATGTATTTTCCCCAGAGGAGTGATATTTTAGCCTATATATTTCCTTCTTTGTTTCACAGCACTAAGCAGTCTGGGTTTTTAGTACTAGTTCTCTTTGCAAGAATCTGGGCTCTTAAGTCATTGTTGCCAACTCATGTGCCCACAGGGACCAGGAAGGTAATGTGAATTAGTGAATCTGGCAGAATAGCAATTGTGGCAAGTTGGAGAGACCATTGCCCATCAAGAGGGAGCAGCTAATAGATCTGCTGACTGTTGTGCAGATATGCAGGCCCAGCAACACAGATCTGTCAATCTTTCAGAATAAACTTGAAATCCAGATTTTTACATGTTACCTCCTAATGTTTAAGTATCAGTATTGCATTAAAAAAATTCAAACAAGTATGTAGGTCAAACAAATACATATGTAGTCTGATGTCTGCCAGTTTAGAAAACATCGCTTTATTAAAAATCTCCAGATCCAAATAAAAAATATTCTTTCAGAATTAATGATATTTTTCCCAGCAGGTATATACACATGACTTATTATAGCAAGAATTTTCCAACTAGATGTAATCTTATCAATAGCTTGTTAATCATAGTGGTAGTGATGCTGAAGATGTATAGCTTTCTCTTGTTACTTGGTTGTAGACTTTGAGGTCATGTTCACATTTACTCTTTCATAGATTTCCACATTGTAGCAAAACATGCACTTGGGAAAAAAATAAGATGGGCTGGAGGTAATCCTGAAACTATAAGGTGGGAGCACATATTTTGATTCAGCTGATCTAGATGGGGCTAGAAATCAGGTAACTCTGATGCAGGTGTTCATCAACAATGCTTTATCAAACATTGAATTGGCGAATGATAATGAGTGTCTGATGGCCTGCCCAGATGGTTCAGGGTCAGGAAACACAGTATAGGAAGCTGAAGGAGAATGAGGGAGCAGAAGCTCAGGAAAATGGGACTTACCAGGCAGTAGATTATTAAAGCTAGGGCACAGTCAATAGCATGGCTGACTTGAGGGAATTGATTTCATTGGACTCTTTATTTATCCCAGGTATTGAGGGGCAAGTCATCCTGCAGGTGTAGGGGTGGTGGTGGTGAGTATTTGCACATGCCAAGGTAGGGCATATGGGACTAGGGGTCATGCAGATCGTGCTACAAAATTTGTCCCCCAAATCAATATAAAACCAATCCAAAATCAATGTAACAACAATCGAACTGTACTCTCCTAGCTTGACAGTCTGCTGAAATTGGCTTATACATCTGTTGAGTTGTATGAAGGAGAAGATGAAATATTTTTCATCCATGCTGCCCAGCTCTTAGCACAGGGCCTGACGCTGCAGGCTGAGTCAGCATTTGTTAAGTTCATGAAGGTAGACACAGCCAATGGACATTTTTGAGAAGAGCTCACTCTCAAATATTTCACTGCTAATATTTTGTGTATGTTTTATAAATTCTTTGTCTTTTTGTAAGATGAATAGATATGGTTGATTTTTATATTTTAGAAGAACACTGTGATTTGATTTTTAACTGTGATTTTTACAGTTATCAATTACTTTTTACAAAGATTGTTTGTTATTGAGGCAATGTCAATCCCGACAGCAAATCCTTGCAGTTCTTTGATTGTAATGGTCTTCGCCATCCACATCGGTGTCACCCTGTGCTGGTAACCTGCTTAACCTGAGGCAGGGAAAACTTCTTTAGAGGGAAAAAGCATTGTTAATGAGATTGATGTTCATTTGGACACCAGGGAAGTATGTTCCTAGTTCCCCTTCCACACAGTCTGTTCAGATTGGATATTTTTTAGTTCTAAACAGAAACGTTTTTTTTCTCAGCTTCAGACCTTATACATGATTTGCAGTTCTGATCCTCTTCTGAGTGTCTTATAGAATAATAACATACTTTACTGCTAAGAGGATCTAATTTTAGTTCATGGAACAACTCTGTGATGTATTTCTGTTTCTCAAAAGAGCTACTCCCCATTTCATGTAGGGGTAAATGTATTCTCCCCGGTACTCTGCCCTTCTTATCAGAGGCTTCCCACTCCTCAAAAGGTTTCTCTTTATAGGTTTGACAGACTCTTCCTAATTGCTAAATGAAGAATCTTCTTTAATACACTATGTTCTATATTCTGAGTTCTTACATTTTTCTGTATGTCATACTGCCTTGACTATAATTTAAATATTGCCCTTCTACTAAACATGGGTCTTTTTTTAACTATACTTTTGTCTTCAGCATTCCTGAACTTTCCACATGTTATAGAGAAGCAATCATTATTGTAACCATAAGTCATTTAGTAATGACTTGGGAAAATTAGTCTTCACTCAAATGATGTTCATCTCTGGACATTGTTCCAACGTCTTTGAGGGTCAATCTCTTTTCACAATTTAGGAAAATAAAAAAATTGTTAAAAATAAAATTATGATTTTTATAAGAGTTACAAGATAAAACACACAAAAAATGGTACTAGCAAATTACTTAAAACAAAGCCATTGACAAGTGAGAATCCAAAAGTTAAACCAGATAACAATAAGGAACACAAAAATTGACAAGGATGAAAACAAAATAATTATTTTAAAAGCGAATGATTTGTGCAGAAAGCTCTGTTATGCTACGAATATTTTTAAAAGTAGCCTTGCCCATTGGTACATTCTTAATTCATTTTAAGAATCCAGGATAGATTCAATAACAACATAAATTTTATTAAACACAAGATAAAAATGAACAGTATTTGGGGCTTCATTTTGTTCAATATGAAATCTGCATTAAACATTTAAAAATAGTTATTGTGAAGTTTTGGGTTTTCATTTTTTACGGATTCATTTTAAGTGTTCTTTCTCAGTTCTAATTATCCTTAGGAAACAAAGGCTTCCTGTATATGTTAAACTTATTTCACTATTTTGCTGCTCATCAGGGTATATTACTCTTCCTCTTTCCCTCCCTTCCCTCTCTTCCTATCAAACAGGTGAAATCAATTTTAATATTGTATTTTGTTTAATCCAGTATATCCAAAATACCATAATTTCAACATGTAATTTATGTAAAAATTATTACTGAAATATTTACTTTTTTATATTAAATCTTTGAGGTGTAGTGTAATTTACACTTACAGCACATTTTAAGTTCTCAATACCTTCATGTAGATAATAGTCACAGTATTAGACAGCAGAACTTTATAAAGATAACTGTAGCATCAGTATGGACAAAAGAACTGTCTGGAAAGGGGTAGGTGGTAAGGAGCAAGGGAAACGATTACTGCCTTTGCAAGAGTCCAGTCAAGAAAAGATGAGCCATTGAACAAAATAAAGCCAAGGAGGTGAGAATAGTAAGAAGGGGATAGAATTCATAGATGTTTAGGAGGCAGTAAGATGCAGTGGAGAAGAGCATAAGCTCTGGAACCACGTATGTTGCTTAGAATCTTGACTCTGCCTCTTTATAGCTATGTCTCCTTGCAAGTTGCTCAAGCTATGTATTGCTCATTGGGTCAAATATAAAATTGCAATGATAATACCAGTGTGCCTGGATAGTAGGGAGGTTGTAAGGATTAAATGAGTTAAAAAATATAATACTCTTAAAAGATGAACTGGTACCTTTTAGCATTCAATTAATGTTAGTTATCATGATTGAAATTAATAGGATTTTGTGATCAACTGGATATGGCCAGTGGGAGTGATTAGACTCAAGAACTACTCCAAAGCCTAGACTTCTGTTCTTACTATAGCCCAAGGAATGGTATTATAACAGTTCTTTACAGAAATTCTAATTTAATGCTCCATGTCCTTGCTTAACAAATGGATCCCGATGACCAGCACACCAATTCCTTTCTCCTTCCAGGACCATTGTATCTGCTAGTCCTTCTGCTGAAAAGGCCCATTGCCCAGCCTCTTCTCAGGTCTCAGTTCAAAGAAGGAAAGCTTCAAAGAAGCCTTCCTTGATCATCCTGCTCTCTATCTCAGCCACCTCCACAGCTCTTACCAAACTCCATATCTACTGTGTCTTGTTATTTGTTATCCCTCTGTCCCACTGGTTATAAACTCTATTATAGCTGTCTGTATTGTTTATCACTGTGTCCCCACTACTTAGGAACAGTCCTTGGAACAAAACTGATGATAAAAAATAAAGTGTTCAATGAATGAATAAATATTTGATTTTCTATGCTTTTGGAGAGTAATTTGTGGCTCCAGTTCTGAGATTATTTTTTATCTTTATCTAACTTAAGGCATTTTTTCTCATTAGAGTTTTTCTAGGGGGAATAAATTGCCTAGTTGCTCTAAATGGTTTTTGTCTCAGTGTAAGTAGAGTTGGCCTCACCAGGCTTATTCTAGGTCTAATGGCTTTGAAATAAATTAGCGACCTACGGACTAGTTAAGAAATTTGTTGTTTTGCCCCAAACGTACTTTTTCACCTGTAAACATTTTTTTTTTTTTGCTTTGTGTCATGTCTGAAGTGCTCTTTCTAAAAACTGCTATTTCCTCTTATAATGTCCTACATTTGAGAGAGTTGATAACTTCTTATGTTGCTGTTCATGATCACAGAAACTAGATAAATCCCAAGGAGCTTGAGATGATTAGGAAAACCTACTAGAATGATTACTCCTATTAAAACATAGGTTAGAAGATGCACATTTGTGTTTCTTTTGCTTATCAACATAGGATTGTTTATGATTTTTTTATTGATTTACTCTTATTTTTACTATTAAGCTTATTCTTTAATTTGTCCTAACTCTAGCTATAAGCTTTTTCTGCTTTTAAATATAAGTTTCAAGTTTAAGGTATAATTTTAATTAATTCATTAAATCAACAAAAATTCCCAATTGAGAAACATTATACTAGGTATTTAGTAGATGTGACATATGAATAAGAAATCATAGCAAATGATGAATATTTTAAGAGTGATGTGTTCAACTATTACTAGGAGAATTCAGTAGAAGAAGTAATTTCTTTCCAAAAAGGATGGGCAATGAAGGAAGTAATCATGGAAGGTTTTACAGAGGAGGTGGCTATATTAGACATTGGGGGACTAGTTGAACTCATCAGACAGAGATAGGTTGGATTGCAGAAAACATGAGAGATGGGTCTGTTGGAACTCAGAAAATAATATCCCAAATGAAAGCCTCAGAAGCAGCCTCAAAAGCAAAGTTTCTTTCTGACCTCCTGACCTTCTGTCTCTCATTCTCCCCTAAGCCTAGCCATAGAAACTAGAATCTCTTTTTTCCAATGTGGGTCATAGAAACCACTTTCCCTCAAAGCCAGCCATAAAACTAAAAATAATACTTGAATTTTCCCTCACCTTTCTGTGTAAATCTGGCCTACCTTATTTTATTGTAGGTCATAAAACTCCTATTCCAGAGAGGGTTTTGCCCCATACCTAGAAGAAAAGAATGCTGCACAGACAGGCCAAGAAGAGTCTAAAGAGACAGGCCTTTCTGGGCTCGCCCCCCAGCCCCAATCAATCTATTACTACTGTATCAATACCCTTTTTGTCCAGTCACATTTCTACATGGCTGTTTCTTCTTCATTAAACCTAAGCATAAAATCAGATGGCTTCCCTTGTGTCTTTTAATTTTCTTTCTAAAGGCTCCCATGTCAAGTAAAACCATGATTAAACAAATCTGATATGCTTTTTTCTTGTTAACCTGTCTTTTGTTATGGGGATATCAGCCGTAACCCACAGGATGGGGACGAGACGAATCGCCACCTTTCTGCCCCTACAGCTCAAAGGAGTAAATAGAAGACTTGAGGTAGGAACATCATGTTAAATTAAATCAATGGAAATAGTCCTATTGCCTATATGTAGTGGAGGATAAGGACCAATATAAGGCACCTCTGGAAGGAGAGGTTGGAAGCTGGTTGTGAGGTACTCAAACAGCATATCCTCAGACATTATTTATTGGGCCACTGAAAGCCAATATACTCTGGGCTGATCCACTCATTTATTTATGGTGTTGCTCTATTTGCCTGACGTGTCCTTATGATTCCATCTTGCTTTGAGGATCTCAGAAGTATAAATAACTCTTAATAATGATCAGGAAAAAGATAAAAAGGAAAGATAGAGGCTATATCAAGCTTGTACAGGAATTTACATCTAACCTTGTCACCAATTTGGTTATTTGGTTTATATATAGAATGGATATTTGGGCTTGACCAAGAAGACAAATCTGACAGGAATAAATGTACAGTCTTGTATTTAGTTCATAAAAGTCAGTTGCACAGTGCAGGATAGGTTTGACAGTAGATCACGGAAAAAGGAATTTATTTGACAATAAACTAGATAAGGAGTAATGTCACTGCTGAAAAGCAATAAAAAATGTAGTTTAACCTGCTGAAAAGCAGGTACATTAACTGAAACGAGTACTATATTCTTAAATGATTTGATGGACAAAAGGTTAAAATTAATTTTAGGAAAACTTGAAAGTTAAACATATTCACATATAATTTTAGTGATATGTTTAGTTAAGACTATGAAACCCCTCAATGCCCAATCTATAGTAAACTGACCTGTTTGGTTCACTCATACCTGCTGAAAAAGAGCACACACAAAAAAACAAATACTATTTAGATATGAAAAGTTTTTAAACTTTGAATTCTGACTGATTTCAAGTGTGTAATTTTAAGTAAGGCAACCCCTGCGTCTGTTTCTTCTAGGGATGCCCTAAGTTGAAAGAGTTGATTAGCTTTTGTTGAGCTGTTATTCATGATCACAGAAACTAGAAATACAAATCATAATGAGGTAGAAATGGATACGGAAGCATATTTGTGAAATATCTTTTCTATTTGTTTCAGAGGATTGTTGGGAGAACTCATAAAATCATTTTTATACACTGTGACATTCCAAAATATACAAGGTTTTCTGATTAATAAAGAGGCCATTTGTGTCTCTTCCTTTGCCTCTTCTAGTTTTGGAGAGTCAATAAGGTTACCAACGTCATATTCCTGCATACCGAGTGGGCCTTTTGTGAATGTCCCTCCCTTCCCTATCAAGTTTGCCTGTGAAGAAACAAATACTTAGTGGTTCCCAAAATGGGATCTGGGGATTACCTACATAAGACACATCCAGAGTACTTGTAACAAAACAGAGATCCTTTCAGACTAGCTGCATCCAAATTTCTGGAGGTAGGACCAAGAGATCTATATTTTCATCAAAAGATCCAGTGATTCTCAACTGGGGGAGATTTTGTCCCCAGCCCCTGAGGACATTTGACAATGTCTGGAGACATTTATGGTGGTCACAACTGGGACAGGACAGGTGTTGGGCGGGGGATGTGCTACTGGTATGCTGTGAGTAAAGGCCAGAAATATTGCTAAACATCCTATAATGCAAAGGACAGCACCCCTCCCACCTCCTCAAGACAAGTAATTATCCAGCCCAAATTGTGAATGGTGCTCAGGTTGAAAAACCATGTTATGCACAGGAGAGTTTAAAAGCTGCTTTTCAAGCATGTGTCATCTATCTTTGGCATTTACCCTCAGTTATTTTTAAATTTATTCATATATTCATTTTCAACACATTTAAAAATGCTCGTTACTATAAAGGTAGAAAAATATAGAACTTTAAATAAAATATTGGAGTTGGGATTAGTTACTTTGGGCTCATTTCTGGGTTTCTTTTAAAAAAGTTTCCTCAAATTTAGAGTTAATTTTTCCACTGGAAAAATAGGAATCAAGATGAGATTTCCATCTAGCTGCTTCTTCTTTTCACACATTGAAAAACTTTCTTAACTTGAACTGGCTAAGAGGTTAATCTGACTTTAAGAAGAGTCAATTTTATAGAATATTTTTAAAAATATCATTTAGTTTTATTGTGTTCAAGGGCATAGAGATATTTTGCTGATGAAATTCAGGAAGGAAGAGATGAACTATATATTTTTAAGAACTTGTTTTTACACACAGGTAACAATCACTTGTAATTAGCAGTTAATTGAATGCAAACACTGCTGTTAAAGTGGTGATTGAAACAGCAGTTGTCCTTTACTCTTCAGTAGAAGAAGAATTTTTCTCCTTTGCACTATTGATTTGCTGACAGATCTATTTTATATTATAGTGGCATAAGGGTAAAATCTGCCCAGCACTTCTAAAATACCATGAATTCTTACAACCCTTAAAAATAAAACACAACATCACTTTGCTTTCATTAAGCAAAAAGATTAGTATAATATAAAAATCACCCTTATTACATGTTTAAACCTGAATTCAAATTTAACTTCATAAGGTATCTTCAGCAGATGTTCTGTCTCATAATCATTTCTATGGTGACTTTCAGTTCTGGAAAGCCTTGAATCTCTAATGAAAATTTTTCAAAGTAATAAGATGGAAAAGAAGAACTAAAATAAGCTTGGAGATAGAATTTGAAAACATTTTGGCTAAATGTATCAGGTTAGAAGTTGCCCTAGTTACTGATTGCTGCTATTAGATATTCCTGTTGTACAAGGAAAGCCAGTTATTGATTTTTTCACATTTGAATTTCTTTTAAAGTAGTTCATTGTCTCTATTGTGGATCTTTATCTCAGCCATGAAAATTCAGGGTAATAGAAATGACCTGCTATTCTGATGTCTGGCTAGTGTCTTGCTTAATTTACTTACCCCTGTGAACCTAGAAACTATTAGAATATACTGTTCATGGAATGCATAAAATTAACATGTCCCATTGTGCTTTGATATTGTTGTAGTGACAATATATTTCAGCCACTGTTGATGATGGATTAATTTACCTTAAACAATGCATTTCAAAATTTTGGTTCCTGTCATCTTGATTTCATTTATATAATAATATCTGTATATTCTTATGACAACAAATATATGCATAGGTCACTAGCTAAAAGTTAAAAGAGGCAAATTTTCAGCAGTACAGAAAAAAATAAATTAATGCATTGCACTTCTATTTGTCATTGTACTGAAGACTTTAACAAGTTTAAGAACTATCCTATACATTAATTTTGAGGGTTTCCAATTTGATTGGGACTGGGCCTTGGAAGTAGATGCCAAACAAATAAGCACACATATGGAAATGTAATTAAATTGTTTTTTAAAAAATCTACAGTATTCCTTTTCAACTAGGGTGCTGCAATTCAATACAGCTCTAATGCTAACCACCCAGAGCTAGTGTCAGACTCTACTGTCTAAAGGGAATAGTCCCTGGTAGGACTACCCTTATGCCAGATGCCAGCCACAAATCCTAGGGGTCTTCCAGAACTTGCATTTCTGACCAAGTGGGCCACCAATTAGGGAATTCCCGCAACCCCCTGCAAGTTTGATAATTTACAAAGATGACACAGAATTCAGGAAAGTGCTACACTTATGATTACAATACAGTGAGATCTAGAAGGGTATCAAGTGCTGAGCTTCCATGCCCTCAGTTAGGCATGCAGTTGGGGTGCTCTACCCTCCTGACGCATTGTGTATTCACTAACCAGGAAGCTCCACTGAGCTTCAGTGTCCAGAGTTTTTATTGGTATCTCAGTACATAGGCATGATTGATTAAATTATTAGCCATGGGATTGAATTCAAAGTCCAGATTAAGGGGGCTGAAAGTTCCAACCCTCTAATCACATAATTGGTCTTTTTGCTGACCAGCTCCTATCCTGAAGCTATCTAGGTGCCCAGATAGGTCACTTCATTAGCATAACAGAGATGCTACTATCACTCAGAAAATTCCAAAGGTATTTGAAACTCCTTGCCAGAAACCTAATGCAATTATCAGACTAATTATTTATTATACCACACACAAGTATCATAAATAGTATTATAAATAAAGAAAGAAAATATTAATTCAGGGCCTACTATGTTCTAGCTGCTATTTGAGCAATAAACAAATTAAACCAAACAAAAATTTACCTATAAGAGTTTTCTATCTAGTGGATGGTTTGGGTTGGGTGGGGACATACACAATAATTAAATAGGTAAATAATTAAACAGGGAAATTTTACAGCATAGGCAGAGCTGTGGAGAATTAACAGTAGGGGAGACTAGAGAATGTCCGGGTTGTGGAGCTGCTATTTTAAATTGGGTGAGCTATTTGAGAAGCTGCTTTCTGTGTTCTGGAGGTAACAAGTGAATGAGCTATGGGGGTATCTGAGAAAAGACTGTATCAAGCAGATCTTTGCACTGTAAAAAGACCTTGAGACAGAAGCATACTTAAGTTTTGAAATAACGGCAAGAAACCAGATGTGCCAGATAGGTTTTTAAATGTTGACTGAATTTGTATAAAGGTTACAGTAAATACTTAGGATAAAATCAGTATGATATAAAATGCTGTGAAAATGCCAATGCTAACAATAGAAGAAAAACTTTTTTTTAGAGTGTAAAGCCACCTAGGCTAAATCAGTGACAACTGAGGAATAATAAAGTTAAAAGTTTATCTTGGAGGCCATTGGCTTTAGAAATTTTTCAGGCTTTGTGTCATCCATCTTTGCTTTGCCATGGCAGTGACTTCTAATATAGTTTTATATATGAAACTGTCTAGATTTAAAAGCTTTGACAAGGAAGTTCTTGTAAAATAAGTTATTATTATTATTACAAATCTCATTTAATTTTATAAATCGGAATATGGTTTTCTAAAAGTCTGGGCTAGAAAATGAGAAAACTAAGATTGGATCAGAAATTCTGATCATATATAAATAAAACCTGCAGGAAAATTTCCTGTTCCAACATTTGTAAAGTTTAAGGTATTCCCATAATATTAAAATATATTATTCTTTTGGGCTTATTTTTTAGACAACAATAATTCTACTGGCTATTCTTTGACTGTTTTTAGTTGGTGAAAATAAATGGATATTCCTCAAACATGTGTATTATTATTTTCAGGTTTTATCTAGCTCTGCATGTGATATTTGAGTTTAAAATGTTTGGAGTAAGCAGAGTATTGAGGAAACTCACCATATTAGGAAATTTCCCCTCCCATATATGTTACCCTTTGCATAGAATTAAAACCTATTCATATTCTGCCCCAAGTTTTCGTGCAATGTATTTTTCTCCATTGCTGTAAATACACATGTTGACAAATAAGTAGTCTCCTACAAGATACGTTGACTTCACTATTGCACATGATCACTATTATTACTAATACTTTAACATGATGAAACAAAGTTACACATTAGGTGCATGTTTAAAGCAGTCATTTTTAGAGGCTACATTTCAACAACTAGAATCAGAAAGTTTTGGACCTTTGCTTTTGAAATGACTTTTCATGAAGGCAGCATATGCACATTCTTTAAAGACATTCTAGAAAGTCATGTCTTCATTTCTGGAAAATGAATTTGACTTGTGAAAATCATCTGGAAAAAATCAGAGTCAAGTGACTTAAACAGGAGTGGAGCGTGGTTTAATAAATTCTATCGCAGTATTAAAATACAAAAATAAAAGGATTTGACAGACTTTTTTACATGGCTTTTAAGTTGGCTCAAAATGGGTTTTCAAAATGGTTTGAACTTGGCATTGTTTTTTTGATGAGCTTAGAGTCTCCTGTAGTTAATGTTCTGAAAGATATCAATCTTTCAAGAGTGCATGTTATGGTTTTTTATTAAAATTATCAGACATTGCTTTATAGTCAGAATGAGTTTTATCAGCATGACATTAGAGATACACTTCACAAAGATATTTACACTAATAAGTCTAATTTTGATAAATTTTAAAAGTGGTTATTTCTTCTACGGGACAATGGTTCTGGTAATGACAATGAATTCTTTGATGACAATTCATATTTTTAAACAGCATGTATATAATTATATACTTAGCAGAAGTGTTTCTTGTTTTAGAAGGTGTTTAACTTCAATCAGTTGATTTTGTTGATCATTAGTTTGAAGAGTGCTACTTTTTACTTCATTTTTCTTAAAGGTATATGTATATGTATATGTATCTATTTGACTACATATTGGGGTCATTAAGACTCAAGAGGTAAGAGAGTTTCATTTAAAGAGGTGTTTTTATTTTATTTTATTTTTTTTTTAGAAGAAGTTTGCTTCCATTTACTTTTTACTGAGATATAGATTTGTTTTATTCCTGCTCTTTGCTGGGTAGTATACCAGCTAGTGCCTGGGAGAGAAAATGATCAAGGTGCATTGGGTTCATTGGAGAAGCTTCCATTAAATCTAGGAAATAAGACAAGGACATGCTTGACTATATTGTGGTGTCAGTAAGTGTCATTCCCCACACAAATATACTGCTGTAGGTACCGGAGAAGGAAGAGAGAATATCTAATTGATAACATTGAGAAAGGCTTGATATTGGCCTTGATAAATAGAATATATTTTTATGAGATTTACAAGTCAGTGAAGCAGTATAAGGGAATAGGTGAGTTCCGAGAATATAAGAGGCATTCGGATAACTATGATAAGGTTGATGAGATGACAGCTTAAGATATTAGGCATATAGCAGAGGTAAAGATTGGTAAGATAATTTGGGTCGGTGTTGTGGAGGGCCCTGCTTACCAAATATAGAATAGATTAGGCATTGTAGAAAGCTGAATTTTTGATAGCATTAGAGTTGTGCTTTGAAAAGATACATATGATAACAGGATACATTGGAACAAGGAGAGACCAGAGGCAAAGAGAGAGGTAGGTAGAGTCTTGAGAGTTAATGCATTTCTGGACAAAGGCAGTAGCTAACACAGTGAAAATTTTCAGAGCTGGATTAATCAGTGTTAAGCTGGACATGAAAGGCAACAAGAAACAAATACATAGGTTTAGAGAAAGCAATGGATAGATGTATCTTGATGTGATGATGTGATATTTTTATCAATCTTGAGAGTAGGTCTGCATACTGACTACTCGTAAGAAAGGCTTGAGGATCCGCCTCAGGTTTTGGTTCAGGCTTGTAAGGAGCTTGGAAGTTGCCATTCCAGCCTTCAACAAGTAAAAATCCAAACAAACTTAAAAACATAAAACAAAAAATAACAACGCTACTTAGATGTCTCAGAGAAGTAAGGTCCCAGGGCAAATTGTCCCCAGAACTGGAGAGAGACGGGCTAATACAGAGAATTATAACTTACCAGAGCAGAAACTCATATGCAAAAGCTTCTTTAAGAACCGGTTTTTTGGTAGGAAAACCTGACTTGTAATTGTAGAATTGCTAAAAGCCCAAAATAAACCATTTGAGATTTAAAAACTTCAGGGAGGAGGTCCATTCATTGGGGGGCTTCCACACTTTTATGTTTTATTACCAGGAGCTCTACCAGGTTCTCACAGGAGAATAGTTCCTTAACGCTTCTGGCAAGGAGATAGGAAAAAAAAAATCATTTGAATATATGTTAGAACATTCTGTTTTTCTTAACGAGGGCTGCCTTCAGGAGAAACTATTTTACTAGAGCCTAATCTACTAGGATCTTATCAGAACTTAATCTATCTAGGGAAAGGGAAATACCCAACTTTAATTATTTTCTTGCCATCTTGTCCAACCTAAGTGGATTCCAAGGGGAGAACTAAGAAGCACTGGTGAAGTTCATAGTCCAATGGCACAAGCTCACCAGAAACCTGAGACCTAATCACAGGACTATAGAAAATTTCCTCTCCCCTCTACAGTCCTTACCACCCCATTATTAAAGGTTTGTTTTACTGTAGTAAAAACGAGTATAATTGATATCCTAAAAATAGCAGAGAAAATGGAATCATATAAAATTCTCAACTGAAACCACAAAAGGCAAAAAAAGTGTGAAAGATGAAAATAGAAACAAGGAACAAAGACTGTAACAAAAAAACAGTTATAACTATGGCAAATATCAACCTAACTGTATTCATAATCACTTTCAACATCAATAGTCTACATACATCAATTAAAAGACAGAGGTTGTCGCAGTTGATCAAAAAGCAAGACCTAACTATATGCTGTCTATGAGAAACCTAATTTGAGCACAAATACACAAGCAGATTAAAAGTAAAGGGATGAAGAAAGGTATATTATGAGCTATAGAATGAAAGTTTTCCCCCCAAATTAATATGTTAAAATCTTTAACTTCAATGTAATGGTATTAATAGGTAGGGCTGTTTAGGGGCAATTAAGTTGTAAGGGGGAGCTCTCATAAATGCAATTAATGTTCTTTTTTGTTTGTTTGTTTGTTTGAGATGGAGTCCCGCTCTGTCGCCCAGGCTGGAGTGCAGTGGAACGAGCTCTCTAACCTTTTTTTTTCTGTCATACAGTAAGAAGACTATAGTCTGCAACCCAGATGGGGGCCCTTACCAGAACCAGACCATTCTGACATCCTGATTTCAGACTTCTAGCCTTCAGGACAGTGAGAATTCAATTTGCATGGTTTATAAGCTACACAGTATATGGTACTTTGTTATAGTACCTCAAACTGGCTAAGACAGAAATTAGTACTGAAAATTAGGAGTGTCACTGTAAAAAATACCCAAAAGTGTGGAAGTGATTTAGAAAGTGGGTAATTAATAGAGATTGGAAGAGTTATGAAGCATGTGCTAGAGAAAGCCTATGCCATGGACTTTTAAAGGTGATTCTGCTGAGAGTTCAGAAAGAAAAGAGGAGAGTTGTACAGAAAGTTTCTGCCTTCTAAGAGAAGACCTAAGTATCCATGAACAGAATTCTGATAGAAATGTACATTTCTAAGAGCCATTCTGATGAGATCTGAGACAGAAATGAGGAGCATGTAGTTGAACGATGGAGAAAAGGTGATTCTTGCTATATAGTGGCAAATAATTTGGCTGACTTGTGTTCATGTTATAGCATTTTGTGGAAAGTAGAAACTGCACTGGCGTTGGATATGTAGCTGAGATTTCTAAGCAAAGTGTAGAAGGAGCTGCTTGGTTTTTCCTGACTCCTTATGGTAAAATACAAAAAGAGAGAAATAAATTGCAGATAAAATTATTAATCAAAAAGGATTAAATCTTAAAATTTGGAAAATTCTCAGCCTATTTGTATTGTAAAAAAATAAAGAAGGATGTTTGGAATAGTAAAGGTGTGGCCAAGTGGCCATTTGATAAGGAGATTAGCATGGATGTGAATCATTGACTTAACCAACCATTTCAACAAAAATCAGAAGTAGAGAGGGGAACTATTTTTCAGGTGGAGCTAAAGGAAACAGAGAAGATAGGACAAAATTAAAGAAGACTATTGATATTCTTAGACTCTGCAGGACTGGATCATAGAACTATTCATCTGCAAATACATGTGTCAAGACAAGGGAAGAAGGGCCTTGAAGGAGATTCAGAGATTATCAGGGTTACCACTCCCACTATAGCTTCAGAATACACAGGCCCAAATGGCAGGGTTGCCTCCACTTCAATTGTGGAGTATGGGACCAATACTCAGCTGAGCCGTGGGGGTGGTGCTGCCTGGAAGAATCCTAAGGGTGTAACCCCTGTACCAAACAGAAAACTACAGAATAAGCAGGTCCTCTGAAGAGAGCCACAGTATAGCAGTTCCCTGCTGGCTGTGGGGGTGATGTAGCAAGAATGAAAGGAAGTAAAATACATTTGGAAGAGGGCCAAGTGGGTAACTTGAGAGATCCAAGTGCTCCATCTAACTCTTGACTTGGGCTTTTATACATTGGCATAGTTCTGGGGTTTTCTGGGGTTTTGTGCTCTCCTACCTTGATTTTTCCTTGGGGCGGGTTGTCAGCATCACTTGGGAGGGGCCATATGCACAGCGTATTTACTGAAGCTGTGTGTATGCTCATTTGAGGCATTTTTCCCTTACTAGTCAAGTGTTCCTAAAGGAACGTCATATACCAGTTAAACTGCCATTTTGCCTCTCAGTTTGCATGCTTAAGCCTACTCACCCAACACCTGAGATCTTACTGGGCTACTGCTAATCACCAGCTTCAGGTGTTTTCTATCTGTTGGGAGCCTGCCTTTCCCTGGCACCAGCTGCAACCAATGATTATTTTAGAGAGACAGTTTAACAACCTCCTGACCCTCACCTGATGGTTGCCTAATGTTCCAGGGAAGGTAAGCCTCTCTGCCCTGCTCATGTCTGCCTAGCTACCTACTATAATAGAACCTCTTTCCCAGTGGCCCTGAGGGGCAGAGTATGGAGTCAAAAAGGATATTCTCAGGCCTTTAGATCTCATGTAGTTGCCTTGGCTTGCTTGGGACTCATCATCCCTTCCTGCTTTCCTAATCCTCCCTTTTGGAATAGAAACATCTGTCCTATGCCTATTCCAACATTGTGTTTTGGAAGCATATAGCTTGTTTGATTTCACAGGCTTGCAGCTGGAGGGAAGTATTGCCTCAGTATAAATTATACCTTGAGTCTCATCCATATCTAATTTAGAAGATATTTAGAGGAGACATTGGAATTAGACTTTGAAATTGATTCTAGAAAAATTTCAGAATTTTGGATAGATGGGATGGAAAGAATGTATTTTACAAGCTTGAATGACATAAATCTGGGGGTTCCATGGGTGGAATATTATGTACTGAATGCTTAAGTGCTCTCAAAATTTATAGGATAAAATCCTAACCCTCAATATGATGGTATGAGGAGATGGAATTTTTGGAGATAATTAAATTATGAGAGAAGAGCCCCATGAATGGATAAGACACTAGAACGCTTTCTAGCCCTCTTTCCATCACGTGAGGATGCAACAAGAGACTGCAGTCTGCAACCTGGAAGAGAGCCCTCATGCTGACACCCTGATCTTGGACTTCCAGCCTCCAGAAATGTAAGACATAAGTTTTGTTGTTTATAAACCACTCAATCTACGGTACTTTGTTATAGCAGCCTGAACTAACTAAGACACCATGTTAACACTAATTAGAAGAAAGAAGGAGTAGTTATACAGAAGTCCTTTGGTATCCAGGGGGGATTGGTTTCAGGACCCACTGCAGATATCAGCATCCACAGATGCCCAAGTCCCCTATATAAAATGGTGTAGCATTTGCATGTAACCTACACAATCATCCTGTATATTTTAAATCATCTCTAGATTACTTATAATGCCTAGTAAAAAATAAATACTATATAAATAGTTATACTATATTATTTGTATTACTTTTATTGCTGTATTATTATTTTTTATTCCTTTTTGGGGATATATATATTTTTTATTTACCATGAGTTATTGGGGTACAGGTGGTATTTGATTATATGAGTAAGTTCTTTAGTGGTGATTTGTGAGCTCCTGGTGCACCCATCACCCAAGCAGTATACAGTGAACCATGTATGTTGTCTTTTATCTCTCGCCCTCCCCCCACTCTTCCCCCCAAGTCCCCCAGGTCCATTATATCATTCTTATGCCTTTGCATCCTCATAGCTTAGATCCCACGTATCAGTGAGAACATACGATGTTTGCTTTTCCATTCCTGAGTTACTTCATTTAGAATAATAGTCTCCAGTCTCATCCAGGTCATTGCAAATGCTATTAATTCATTCCTTTTTGTGGCTGAATAATATTCCATCATGTATATACATGTATATGTATATATGTATATATATGTATATACATACGCATATATATGTATATATATGATGGAATATATATTGTATATAATGGTGTCACATTTGTATATAACCTACACAGTCCTCCTGTATATTTTAAATCATGTCTACATTACTTATAATACCTAGTAAAATATAAATACTATATAAGTAGTTTTATATATAAAGAGACCTATCTATCTCTCTCTCTCTCTCTCTCTCTCTCTCTCTCTGTCTATCTATCTATCTGTCTGTCTATCTTTATCCACTTGTTGACTGATGGGCATTTGGGTTGGTTCCATGATTTTGCAATTGTGAATTGTGCTGCTATAAACATGCATGTGCAAGTATCTTTTTTCAATAATGGCTTCTTTTCCTCTGGGTAGATACCCTGTAGTGGGATTGCTGGATCAAATGGTAGTTCTACTTTTAGTTCTTTAAGGAATCTCCATAGCGGCTGTACTAGTTTACATTCCTACCAGCAGTGTAGAAGTGTTCCCTGATAGCTGCATCCATACCAACATATTTTGTTATTTGATTTTTTGATTATGGCCATTCTTGCAGGAGTGAGGTGGTATCACATTGTGGTTTTGATTTGCATTTCCCTGATCATTAATGATGTTGAGCATTTTATTATATATTTGTTGGCCATTTGTAGATCTTCTTTTGAGAATTGTCTATTCATGTTCTTAGCCCACTTTTTGATGGGATTGTTTGTTTTTTTCTTACTGATTTGTTTGAGTTAGTTGTAGTTTCTGGATATTAGTCGTTTGTCCGATGTATAGATTGTGAAAATTTTCTCCCACTCTGTGGGTTGTCTGTTTACTTTGCTGACTATTCCTTTTGCCATGCAAAAGCTCTTTATTTTAATTAGGTCCCAGTTATTTATCTTGGTTTGTATTGCATTTGCTTTTGGGTTTTTGGTCATGGAATCCTTGCCTAAGCCAATGTCTATAAGGGTTTTTCCAATGTTATCTTCTAGAATGTTTATAGTTTCAGGTCTTAAGTTTAAGTCCTTAATCCATCTTGAGTTGATTTTCTATAAGGTGAGAAGTGAGGATCCAGTTTCATTCTGCTACATGTGGCTAGCCAGTTATCCCAGGAGCATTTGTTGAAAAGGGTGTCCTTTCCCCACTTGGTGTTTTTGTTTGCTTTGTCAAAGATCAGTTGTCTGTAAGTATTTGGATTTATTTCTGGGTTCTCTGTTCTGTTCCATTGGTCTATGTGCCTATTTTTATACCAGTACTATGCTGTTTTGGTGACTATGGCCTTATGGTATAGTTTGAAATCAGGTAGTGTGATGCCTCCAAAATTGTTCTTTTTGCTTGGTCTTGCTTTGGCTATGTAGGCTCTTTTTTGGTTCCATGTGAAGTTTAGAATTTTTTTTTCTAATTCTGTGAACAGTGATTGTGGTATTTTGATGGGGATTGCATTGAATTTGGAGATAGCTTTTGGCAGTACGGTCATTTTCACAATATAGATTCTACCTGTCTGTGAGCATAGGATGTGTTTTCATTTGTTTGTGTCATCTATGATTTCTTTCAGCAGTGTTTTATAGTTTTCCTTGCAGAAGTCTTTCTACTCCTTTGTTACATATATTCCTAAGTTTGTTTTTTTTTTTTGGCAACTTTTATAAAAGGGATTGAGTTCTTGATTTGATTCTCTATTTGGTCATTGTTGGTGCATAGAAGAGCTACTGATTTGTGAACATTAATCTTGTATCCAGAAACTTTGCTGAATTCTTTTATCAGTTCTAGGAGCTTTCTGGAGGAGTCCTTAGGATTTGCAAGGTAAACGATCATATAGCCAGCAAACAGGGACAGTCTGACTTCCTTCTTACCGATTTGGATACCTTTTATTTCCTTCTCTTGTCTGATTGTTCTGGCTAGGACTTCCAGTACTCTGTTGAAGAGGAGTGGTGAGAGTGGGCATCATTATGTTCTTCCCATTCTCAGAGGGAATGCTTTCAACTTTTCCCCATTCAGTATTATGTTGGCTGTGAGTTTGTCATAGATGGCTTTTATTACATTAATCTATGTCTATTGTATGCCGATTTTGCTGAGAGTTTTAATCATAAAGGGATGCTGGATTTTGTCGAATGCTTTTTCTGAATCTATTGAGATGATCTTGTGATTTTTGTTTGTAGTTCTTATGTGGTATATCACATTTATTGACTTGTGTATGTTAAACCATCCCTGCATCCCTGGTATGAAACCCACTTGATCATGGTGGATTATCTTTTTGCTATGTTGTTAGATTTGGTTAGCCAGTATTTTGTTAAGGACTTCAGCATCTATGTTCATCAAGGATATCTGTCTATAGTTTTTTTTTTTGGTTGCGTCCTTTCCTGGTTTGGGTATTAGGGTGATGCTGGCTTCATAAAATAAGTTAGGGGGTGTTCCTTCTTTCTCTGTCTTATGGAATAGTGTCAAAAGGATTGGTACCAATTCTTATTTGAATGTCTGGTAGAATTCTGCTGTGAATTTGTCTGGTCTTGGGCTTTTTTTGTTGGTAATTTTTAAGTTATCATTTCAATCTCGCTGCTTGTTATTGGTCTGTTCAGGGTATCTAATTCTTGCTGATTTAGCACCTACCTCAAAAAGTCTGAAAGAGCAGGAGGAGGGTTGTATTTTTCCAGGAATTTATCCATCTGTTCTAAGTTTGCTAGTTTATGTGCATAAAGGTGTTCATAGTAGCCTTGTGTGATCTTTTGTATTTCAGTGGTGTCAGTTGTAATAACTCCTGTTTCATTTCTCGGTGAGGTTATGTGGATTTTCTCTCTTCTTTTCTTGGTTAATCTTGCTAATGGTCTATCAATTTTATTTACCCTTTCAAAGAATCAGGTTTTTGTTTCATTTGTCTTTTGTATTTTTGTTTGTTTGTTTGTTTCAATTTCATATAGTTCTGCTCTGATTTTGGTTATTTCCTTTCTTCTGCTGGGTTTGGGTTTGGTTTGTTCTTGTTTCTAGTTCCTTGAGGTGTGACCTTAGATTGTCTGTTTGTGCTCTTTCAGATATTTTGATATAGGCATTTAGGACTATGAACTTTCCTCTTAGCACCACCTTAACTGTATCCCAGAGGTTTTGATAGGTTGTGTAATTATTGTCATTCAGTTTGAATAATTTTTTAATTTCCATCTTAATTTTCCTTTTGACCTAGTGCTCATTTAGGAGCAGGTTATTTAATTTCCATGTATTTGCATGGTTTTGAAGGTTTCTCTAGGACATGATTTCCAGTTTATTCCACTGTGGTCTGAGAGAGTGCTTGATATTATTTCAATTTTCTTAAATTTATTGAGGCTCATTTTATGGCCTATCATATGGTCTATCTTGGAGAAAGTTCCATGTGCTGTTGAATAGAATGTGTATTCTGTGGTTGTTGGATGAAATGTTCTGTATGTATCTGTTAAGTCCATTTGTTCCAGGGTATAGTTTAAATCCATTGTTTCTTTGTTGACTTTCTGTCTTGACAACCTGTCTAGTGCTGTTAGTGGAGTATTAAAGTTCCCCACTATTATGGTGTTGCTGTCTGTCTCATTTCTTTGGTCTATTAGTAATTGTTTTTATAAATTTGGGAGCTCCAGTGTTAGGTGCATATATGTTTAGGATTGCCATATTTTCCTGTTAGACCAGGCCTTTTACCATTATATAATGTTCCTCTTTATCTCTTTTAACCACTGTTGCTTTAAAGTTTGTTTTGTCTGATATAAGAAGAGCTACCCCTGATCGCTTTTGATGTCCATTTGCATGAAATGCCTTTTCTAACCCCACCCCTTTACTTTAAGTTTATGTGAATCCTTATGCGTTAGGTGTGTCTCCTGAAGATAGCAGATGGTTGGTGAGTTCTTATCCATCCTGTGGTTCTGTATCTTTTAAGTGGAGCATTTACACCATTTATATTCAATGTTAGTATTGAAATGTGGGGTATCGTTGCATTCATCATGCTCTTTGTTGCCTGTGTACTTTGTTTTTGTTTGTTTGTTTTTTAACTTCTATTTTTCTTTTATAGGTCCTGTGTGATTTGTGCTTTAAAGAGATTCTGTTTTAATGTGTTTCCAGGATTTAAGATTTAGAGTTCCTTTTAGCAGTTCTTGTAGTGGTGGCTTGGTAAAGGTGAATTCTCTTAGCATTTGTTTGTCTGAAAACGACTGTATATTTCCTTCATAGATGATGCTTAGTTTTGCTCGATACAAAATTCTTGTTTTGTTTGTTTGAGGAGGCTGAAAGATAGGGCCCCAATCCCTTCTAGTTTGTAGGGTTTCTGCTGAGAAACCTGCTGTTAATCTGATAGGTTTTCCTTTGTAGGTTACCTGTTGCTTCTGTCTCATACCTCTTAAGATTCTTTCCTTCGTGTTAACTCTGGATAACCGGATGACAATATGCTTAGGTGAAGATCTTTTTGCGATGAATTTCCCAGGTTGTTCTTTGTGCTGCTTGTATTTGCATGTCTAGGTCTCTAGCAATACCAGGGAAGTTTTCCTTGATTATTCCCCCAAATATATTTTCTAAGTGTTTAGAGTTGTCTTTTTCCTCAGAAACGCTGATTATTCTTAGGTTTGGTTGTTTAACATCATCCCAGACTTCTTGGTGGCTTTGTTCCTATTTTATTATTCTTTTCTCTTTGTCTTTGTTGCATTGGATCAATTCGAAGACCTTGTCTTCAAGCTCTGAATTTCTTTCTTCTACTTATTCAATTCTATTGCTGAGACTTTCCAGAGCATTTTGCATTTCTAAAAGTGTGCTCAAAGTTTCCTGAATTTTTTATTGTTCTTTCTTTAAGCTATCTATTTTGTTGAATATTTCTCCCTTTACTTCTTGTATCATTTTTTGGATTTCCTTGCAACGGGCTTCACTTTTCTCTGGTTCCTCCCTGATTAGCTTAATAACTAACCTCCTGATTTCTTTTTCAGGTAAATCAGGGATTTCGTCTTGGTTTGGATCCATTGCTGGTGAACTAGTGTGACTTCTAGGGGGTGTCGATTAGCCTTGTTTTGTCATATTACCAGAGTTGGTTTTCTGGTTCCTTCTCATTTGGGTAGGCTCTGTCAGAGGGAACGTCTAGGGCTGAAGGCTGTTGTTCAGATGTTTTGTCCCACGAGGTGTTCCCTTGATGTAGTACTCTTGTAACGCCTAAGGTTCTTAGCCTAGCCAAGCCAAAGAATTGGTGCAGTGGCTGACCACAGCAAGTGATAGAGACCCAGACCAAGAGAGAGTGAGCAGTAGGTTTTATTGAGCAGAGCAGGAGTACAAAGCTTCCACAGCATGGAAGGGGTCCCAAATGGGTTGCCACTGCTGGTTTGGGTATTCACCTTTTAAGCTTTTTAAGGCTTTTTAAGCTTTTTAAGGTTCCACTGTCCAGGAACAGAGACTGGGACATATGTTTGAAGACACAAGGGGAAACACATTTAACAGTTGGTTGAATTACTAGGAGAGGCCTCTTGTATTCCTGTAAGGGTGGTGTTAAACAGGCTTCAGAGAGAAAAATGAGAGTTAAAAGTTTCTTGTAGCCTGGAAAGGTCTAATTTCTTGTATGGACTGGGAGTACTGGAAAGCTGTACTAAGTTTTTAATCACTTTTTGGATATGCCATTCTTTAGCCTCATCTTGGACACCTCCTCCCTCAGATATACCTATATGGGTATAATATGTCCAACAAGCGTTGGCCCCCCATTTCTCAGGGCAGTCAGCTCAGATTATGTTTCCTTGGTGATATGTATGGCCATTGTGAGAGCAGAGAGAAGCAGTTTTATAACATTCTCTTCTCATGTAAGTATATGCGACAAAAGATGCGGGTGCTTGGAAGGGGCTACCTAATCCCCAAGAGTTTCTGAGAGAATGCCAGTTGACTCTTCCAGGAGAGGCACACTGACATGGGGTGTGTGTGGTAGTTGGAGAAAGGGATATGAGTATGAAGAAGGTGTCAGGAAGCCTAAGAGGAGTCATGACGTGTTTAAGTGGAACGGTCGTAGGAAAGAGGAGGGAAAAAGGAGTAAATTGCTGTTAGAAGAGAGGATCATAGAAGAAAGGTTGATGTGGTTAAGATTTTTGTCCCGGCTGGAGCTACAGTATATAATCTACTGCAAATAGTATAGTTAGTATACTGCTTAATAATGTAATGAAACAGTAGAAGGATTCTATTAAAGAGAGCAAGGAGAGATGTCAAAGATCATGTACGTTTTTTACTTATCCTCCTTTAGGTAGAGAGAAGTTTCTCTTCAGGATTAACTGCAGGAGTCTTTCTTGTCTGAGATGTTTCCTTCTGAAAAAGGAGACGCAGGTCCTCTAGTGGCTGACAGGTGTATCAAGGCTGGTCTGGCTGACCTTGTGACTCCTGAGTTGACCATGTAAGTTCCTCAGGGGGTGTCCAAGGTTTAACTCGAGTGTGATGAATCCAGGATTCCACTTCTGCCACTTTAACTGCAGTGGGGGTAGAGAGGATTACTGAGTATGGTCCCTCCCATAGGGATCCATAGATGGAGAGGTAGAGGGGAGAAACTTGACTAATACTAGATCTCCTGGTTTAAACAACTCTATTCTTTTTTCCCTGTCACACCTTTTGGGTAAAGTTTTGAAGTTTTGTTGATATTTTGCCAGAGAAGTTATATCTTTGACTAAATTGGCTGTTTCCTGATTGAGCAGGAGGTCATTTGTGAGAAAAGGCCATCCATACAGCATTTCATATGGACTGAGCCCCATTCTGTGAGGGGATTTTTGAATTCTTAATAAGGCCATGGGCAAGAGAGTGGGCCATGGGAGATGAGTTTCTTGCATTAGCTTTCTCAAATGCTTCTAGAGTGTTTCATTTGCCTTTTCAACCTTCCCTTAGGATTGTGGCCTCCAGGCACAGTGAAGGTGATACTGTATTCCTAGTGTCTTGGAAATTCCTTGAATTATTGTAGCTTTAAAAGCTGAACCACTGTCGCTCTGTAAGCTTTGGGAAAGTCCAAATCTAGGAATTATTTCATGAATTAAGACTTTAATCACTTCTTGGGACTTCTCCATTTTACAAGAGAAGGTTTCCACCCAATTTGTAAAAGTACCAACACAGACCAATAAGTACTGAAATCCTCTTGACTTTGGCATATGGGTAAAATCTAACTGCCATTCCTCTCCAGGATAATGTCCTGTTCTTTGTCCTCCTGGAGAGGCCTCACAGTGGGCCTTAAGGGGTTATTCTTTTGGCACACTTCACAGGCTTTGACTACTTGCCGGATGGCTTGAGGAGGTTTGGCCCTGTAAATAGGGATGTGGCCATATTATGGGTACTTTCAATACCCATATGAAAAGTTTGGTGGAGGGTTTTAAGTATTTTCCACTGGCTGGCTTCAGGTATGAGCACTTTTCCTTCCTCTGTTGTTAGCCACCCCAAGGGGAGAAAATTATGTCCTCGTGAAAGTCCCCATTCTGTTTCAGTTGGGGAATAATGGGGCTTAACCTCCTGAAGAGGGTTGCTGCATACCAGGGGTCCTTCCATGGGCATGTCTGAAGGAAAGTCCTGCCTGGCAGCAATTTTGGCCTCAGTGTCTGCTCAGCGGTTTCCTTCTGCTTCTTCTCCTTCACCTTTCTGATGGCCTTGGCAGTGTAAGACTGCCACCTCCTTAGGTTATTTCACTGCATGCAATAACTCCATGATTTCTCTGTGGTACTTAATGGGTGTTCCTCCAGAGGTTAGGAACTCCCTTTCTTTCCATATTGCATCATGCGCCTGTAGGACTAGATAAGCATACTTGCTATCTGTTACACATTTATTCTTTTCCCTTCTCCCAGCTCTAAGGCTCGGTTAAGTGCCACCAGTTCTGCTTACTGAGCACTGGTCCCTGGGGGAAGAGGCTTACTTTCAAGTACTGCTGCATCACTAACTATGGCATAGCCTGCCTTTCATACCCTATTTTCTACAAATAACTTCCATCAGAGTACAGGTTAGGGTCAGGGTTAGCTAAGGGGACTTCTAAGAGATCTTCTCGGGTGGCATAACTCTGGGTGATAATTTGTTGGCAGTCATGCTCAATTGGTTCCTCATCCTCTGGAAGAAAAGTGGCAGGGTTGAGGGCCGCACATGTGAGTATTTGAAATACTGGTCCCTCAAGGAGTAGTGCCTGGTATTTGAGTAGGCTGTTATCTGAGAACCACAAACTTTCTTTAGCATTTAATCTGCTGCTTACATCATGGGTAGTCCAGACAGTGAGATCCTTTCCTTATATTATTTTAATAGCCTCAGACACTAAGATGGCTACTGCTGCAACCACCTGTAAACAGTGAGGCCAGCCCTTGGCTACTACATCAATTTCTTTACTTAAGTATGCCACTGGTTGTGGGGCTTTTCCACGAGTCTGAGTAAGAACTCCAAGAGCTATTCCTGCTCTCTTGGTGACATATAGAGAGAAATTTTGCCCTGTGGGGAGGCTCAGGTCTGGAGCTTGTACTAGGGCCTGCTTTAAACTTTTGAAGGCTGTTTCCACCTCCGGTTCCCACTCTACTAGATGAGTATTCACCTTCTGAGTCTCCTATATCTGGGTATAGGGTGGCCTGGCCATTTCACTGTATCCAGGAATTCACAGTTGGCAAAAAACAGTGATTCCTAGGAACCCCCACAATGGTTTCAATGTCTTAGGGTGAGGATAGGCCAGTATAGGCTGAATATGCTCTTTGTCAAGTGCCCTAGTTCCTTTGGCTAGGACTAGGGCTAGATATTTAACTTGTTGTAGACAGAGCTGGGCCTATGTCCCAGGCACTTTGTACCCTTGATTAGAGGACCAGAGTGCCTGGACTTGAGAATTGGCCTAGGTCTTGGGCCAATGCCTGACCAAACAGATGAGGGCTATCTCTAAATCCTTGGGGCAAGACCATCCACATAAGCTGGGACGTGTGGTCTGTAGGATCCTCAAAGGCAAAGAGGAACTGGGAGTCAGAGTGCAGGGGAATGCAGAAGAAGGCATCTTTGAGGTCCAGAACAGTGAGCCATTCTGCTTCCTCTGGTATCTGAGAGAGCAGTGTATAGGGGTTGGGTACAGCAGGATATAAAGGAATTACTGCCTCATTGATGATTCTGAGGTCTTGCACTAGTCTCCACTGACCATTTGGTTTTTGTATTCCTAGGATTGAGGTGTTGCAAGGACTGCTACATCTTCTTACTAAGCCTTGAGCTTTTAAATGTCTAACAATATCCTGTAATCCTTTGTGAGCTTCAGGCCTTAAGGGATATTGCCTTTGATAAGGAAAAGCGATGGGGTCTTTTAGCCTGATTTGAACGGGATGGGGAGTTTTTGCCCTTCCAAATTGTCCTTCCAAGGCCCAGACTTCAGAGTTGATTCCTTCTTCAAGTAGGGGACAACAAATGGGTAATTTGTTCCCCACATTCATGTAGATAATAGCTCCAGCTTTGACTAATATGACCCTCCCTAATAAGGGTGTGGGACTTTCGGGCATAATAAGAAAGGCATGTGAAAAGAGCAAAGTCTCCCAACTGCAGCTGAGGAGGTGAGAGAAATACCTGGTAAGATTCCTCGGATAGTAACAGAGTTTGAGGACAGTCGTCTGGGGCAGGAGATTAAAACTGAGAAGGCTGTACCAGTGTCCAGGAGGAAGTCCACTTCCTGGCCCTCAGTGGTCAAACTTACCCGGGGCTCTGTGTGGGTGATGGCATGAGCTGGTGCTTGCCCCGGGCACCCTCAGTCCTGTTGCTGAATCATCTGGTTGTGCGCTTCTGGTCCAGAGGTCCTTCATCCTCTGGGACAGTGGACCTTCCAGTGATTGCCTTGGCATATTAGACATGGGTGAGGGGGCGGTTTGTTTCTTGTTGGACAATCTTTCTTAAAGTGTCCTTGCAAACTGCACTGATAACAAGCCCTACTAGGCAATTGGCCTGCTCCTCTTTTGGTTTCCTCTGAGCAACCAAGGTCTGCCTGTCTGAGGGCCATGACTAAGGCTGCAGCCTCTCTTTTATCTCACTTTTCCCTTTTGGTCTGTTCCTCTTGGTCCCTGTTATAGAACACCGAGGTTACCAGGTTTAATAATGTCTCCAAATGTTGTTCTGTGCCTAAAGCAGGCTTTTGGACTTTTCTCCTAATGTCAGCTGCTGATTGGGTGATAAATTTATCCTTTAGAATAAGTTGTCCTTCCAGGGAATCCAGAGTTAGGGAGGTGTGCTTTCTTAGAGCCTCCCACAGCCTTTCTAGAAAGGCTGGGGGATTTTCCTCTTTTCCCTGTGTAATTGTGGATAGCATTGAGTAGTTCATAGGCTTCTTCCTAGTTCTCCTTAACCCTTTCAAGATACAAGTCAGGAAGTGCCTGTTGCTCCAATCTCCATGATCTGAGTTGGTATCCCAATGGGGGTCTACACTGGGGACTGCCTGTTGCCCTGTGAGGAATTTTTCCTTTTCCTCCAGGATCATTCAATTGTTTACCTGGCTGAGATACCATAAATCTCCAAATTGCTGGGCTGCCGCCAAACTGCCTCCTTTTCAGTAGGACTTAAGGTCTGATCAAGGAGCAACATGATATCCCTCCATGCTAGATCAAAGGACTGCCCTAACCCTTGTAAGACATCTATATAGTGTTATGGGGATCATCTGAGAATTCCCCTAAATCTGTCTTTATTTGTTTTAAATCTGAGAGTGAGAAAGAGACATGTACACGGGTGGGCCCAAATTCCCCTCCTACTGTTTGTAAGGGACATAGTTTGGGTATGTGGTTTGCGGAGCTTGTGTTTTCTTTTTGGGGTGCCTCTAACACTTTGGTGAGGCCTGATGGTGGAGAGTGAGTGAGGAAGGAGAATGGCGGGAGACCCTGAGTATGGATGCAATTGTGGGTCTCTGTCATTTGGGCTAAGCTTGCAGGCTTGGCACAAGGCAATATTGTCACGAAGGGCAAAGAAAGCCTGTACATAAGGGACTTCACTCCATTTACCTTCCCATTTACAGAAAAGATCTAGTTGTAGAATGGTGTTATAATTAATACTTCCCTCAGGGGGCCAAGTTTCTCCATTTTGTAAGGAATACTGTGGCCAGGCATTGGTACAGAAGAAAATCAGCCACTTCTTTTTTAAGGTCTCGGGTCGAATTTGTCCCAGTTATTCAGGATATATCTTAAGGGAGTGTCCTGTTTTGAAGGTGTGGTGCCCATTTGAAATTTTAAACACAGGGATGCCTGCACCCTGGTTAGTCTTAGGGACTCATCTTCCCTTAGGGCATCCCCCAAGGGTCAAGTCTAATTGTGCTTGAAGTGCATGGTCGCCCTTGAGCCTCCCATTTGCCAGATTTAACCATGCTTACCGGCGGAATGGAAACTGTCTTTGCCTCCTGCCATGCGCCCATAGGCCACTAGATGAGGCACGAGGATGGTTGGATTTATTGTAGTCCTTTTGCCAATGCATCCTACCTGTTCCAAGGTGGCAAGGCCTGGGTCAGGGGCACCACTGATGCTTGCATGCTAAGGCCCAATTTACGTGGGCCTGGCCATAAAACTGTCCTTCAAGGAGAAATCTCTGAATCAGCGACAGGAGGCTTAGTAAGCTTAAAGAGGTTGGTGGATGTCCTCTAGGCCAGGGCCGAGAGAACTGCTGCTGTACTTTAGCCTTCTGTCCCCACTTGCCATCAAAGGAGTAAGCCTCTCTCTCAAGGGGGTACCAGTATCCTGTGTCCCAACTGACTATATTTTCTTCCATCCAATACCAATTATTGAATGGTTGAAACAACAATTCAACAGCTCTAAGACCCATGCCTATGCACCACAGATTGTACTTGAGAGGCCCCAAGGAAGGGGAAAGTCTATCCGGGGAGCAATGGAGGAAATGGTCTAAGGCTTCTCCTATTCACATGAAAATTACAGACCTGTTTAAATTGTCCTGATGTGGGGGACCATACACTATGCTGGGGAACTGGCCCTTCAAAATAGCCATCAAATGGCGACAACTGCCTAAACCCTGGAGGGCACCATGAACAGGGATCTTCTGGGCACCACCCCAAGAATTTAAGGCTTCTAAATAGGGAATCTCGATCCTGCCTAGTGGGAATAATCTTGCTTATGAGATGAGGGACAAAGTCTAACTGGTGGACATTAGGACCCAGGAGGCAGGAGTCAGAAGATGTGGCTGTCTCATGCTCAGTAACCCATGCAGAGGGAGCCTCTGGCGGGGCCATAGTCTCAACCAGGATATCTGGGAGACCAGGACGTCCGCTGAGTGCTCCTGGGTGTATTTCGGGACCACCACGGAAAGCGAAAGAGTTAGAACTGGTTCCAGGCAAACCAATGCTCCTGACTCCGAAGGGCCGGGGGTTGTTAGAGAGCCCTTTCCCAGACAGCCTGACACTCGTGTCTTTAGTCCGGCAGCCACACTAATCCCCTTTAAATGGCAGACAGGTGCCCAGTGTTTAGCCTTTGAATTCTAAGGAAGGACAGGACAGAATAGCAAATGAAAGAGGTCCATGGTGCTCACTTCGTGGTGATTGGGATGCATTTCCTGGAGTCTTCTGGCTGGCTCCCCAAATGTAACACCTAAGGTTCTTAACCTAGCCACACCAAGAATTGGTGCGGTGGCTGACCATGGCAAATGATAGAGACCTGGACTGAGAGAGAGTGAGCAGTAGGTTTCATTGAGCAGAGCAAGGGTACAAAGCTTCCACAGTGTGGAAGGGGTCCCGAACAGGTTGCCACTGCTAGTTTGGGTATTCGCCTTTTAAACGTTTTAAGTTGGGAGATACATGAGGCGGGAAGCTTGTTACAGGAGTGAGAAACAAAGGCAGTAAATTGTTTTGTGATATGTCTTAGACTTTGAGGAAAACCAGAATTGCAACTTAGGCTTTATCTACTTTATGACCTTGCAGCGGCATGGCAAAAGAGACAGGATCTTACGGGACTTTACAAAGTATGTTTACAAGGAATTGGAATTGGGAGTGTAGATAAGGTCTGCTGGTCACAGAAAAATGGGCAGTTAACATTCCTTCTACTTTAGTTTCAGGGGAGGGGGAAGGGAGAGAGGGAGAGAGGACACGGGGAAACTAACAGCAAAATTTTCACTGTTTATAGCTTTCTTGGGGAAGAAAACACATGCACAAATCGTGGTGTTAGGAATATTTTAAGCATATATCTTCAATGTTATTCATCCAGGACCGAAGTAAGTCCGGATGCAGGAAATGAGTGAGTTTCACAGCTTTCTGAGCCCCTACTTGGCCCAGGAAGCCCAACTGGTACCTCCTCTCACTTTCCCCCTTTTCCTGTGGATGTGGCTTCCTGTGAGCTGAACTGCAGTGATTGTTGTCTCTCTTCTGGGTCTAGCCATCCAGTGAGTCTACCTGGCTCTGGGTTGGTACTGGGGGTTTCTGTACAGAGTCCTGTTATGTGAATCATCTGTGGGTCTCTCAGTCATGGATACCAGTGCCTGTTTTGTGGAGGTGGCAGAGGGTGCAATGGACTCCATGAGGGTTCTTGGCTTTGGTGGTTTAATACTGTATTTTTGTGGTGGTTGGCCTCTTGCCAGCAGGTGGCGCTTTCCAGAAAACATCAGCTATACTAGTATGGGGAGGAACCGGTGGTGAGGGCCCTAGAACTCCCAAGATTATATGTCCTTTGTCTTCCGCTACCAGGGTGGATAGGGAAGGACCATCAGGTGGGGGCAGGACTAGGCGTGTTTGAGCTCTGACTCTCCTTGGGCGGGTCTTGCTGATGCTGCTGTGGGGATAGGGTGAGATTCCCAGGTCACTGGAGTTGTGTACCTAGGATTATGGCTGCCTCTGATGACTCATGCAGGTTGTTAGGGAAGTGGGGGAAAGCTAGCAGTCACAGGCCTCATCCAGCTCCCATGCGAACTGAAGGGCTGGTCTCACTCCCGCCCTTCCCCTGCCACAACAGCCCCGAGTCTGTTTCCAGGCAGAGGGTGAGTCAGGTTTGAAAACTTGCATGAGGCTTCCTGCTTCCCAGCTGCCAAAGTAAAGGGCTTTAGTTCTTCCCCATCCTGTGAAGTCTGCAAGCTGGATTTGCATCCTTCCCCATGTTCTGGCCAGGAGGCTTCTCTCCCCACTCAAATTATTACAAAGTTCACCTGGGGAAGTTCTTCTCCCCATGGAGTTTTACCCCCTGCTCCTCTGGCCCCCTTCCTGATGGATCCCTATGGTCCCAGGCAGGAATGGGGTGCTTGGGGATTCAGTGAGCTCCCATGGCCTCCCTGCTGCCTCCTCTGCCCCTGTATTTTCCTCAGCTCGGCTCTGTAACTTGACTCAGCTCCAGGTAAAGTCAGGAACTTCTCCCACAAACCTTCAACTTCTCCAGTGTGGGTGTGTGTTCAGGAGAGGAGAGTCTCCCTTTCCCACTTCTGCAGTTAGAGCACTTACAGTATTTGGAGTGTCTCCCGGCTCCTGCAGGAGCAGTCTGCTTTCTTCTGAGGGTCTGTGGTTCCTCTCAGGGTTGCTGGTTTGTTCTTGCAGTCAATCTGGAGCTAAAATTCACAAGCAAGCCTCCACGTGCTGCTGTGTCCAGAGCTGCAATCTAGTCCTGCCTCCCATCCACCATGATCCCTCCAATCACATTCCCTTTTTGGGGATACTTTTGACCCCTGGTTGGTTGAATTCAAGGATGCAGAGCACGTGGATACAGAGGGCTGACTATACTAATCCAAGAGAGAGCAGACATCAGAGCAAAGGACATTATTAGGCATAAAGAGGGCCATTGCATAATGACAAAGGGGTAAATACTCCAAGAAGAGATACAACAATCCTTAACGTGTATGCACCTAATGACAGAGCGCCCAGACATGTGAAACAAAAACTTATAGTACTGCAAGGAGAAATAGATACATCTACCATTATACTTGGAGACTTTAATTCTTCTCTATCAGAAATGGACAGATTCTGTGGGTAGAAAATCTGTAAAACAGTTGAACTCAATGGCACCATCAATTAACTGGATCTAATTGACATCTGTAGACTACTTCATCCAACAACAGCAGATTAAACATTCTTCTCCAGGTTACGTGGACATTGATCAAGGGAGAACATATACTGGGCTATGAAATGCACTTTAACCAAGATGTCCTTCAGTAGGTGAGTGGATAAATAGACTGGTACATCCAGACAATGGAATATTATTCCACACTAAAAGGATGAGCTATCTAGCCCTGAAAAAACATGGAAGAACATTAAATGCATGTTACTTAGTGAAAGAAGCCAATGTGAAAAGGCTACATACTGTTTGATTCTAACTCTATATCATTCTGGAAAAGGTAAAACTATGGAGACAGTAAATAAATTAGTGGTTGCCAGGGGTTAGGGGAAAGGGCAGGTTGAATAGGCAGAACACAGTGGAATTTTAGGGCAATGAAACTCTTCTACACCATATTACAATGGTTGATACATGTCATTATATATTTGTCAAAACCCATAGAATATACAACACCAAGAGTGTACCCTAATTTAAACTGTAGACTTTAGATAGTAATGATGTGTCAATGTATGTTCATCAATTGGAACAAACGTACCACTTTGGTGGGGGATGTTGATAATGGGGGAGGCTCTGCATATTGGGAGTTAGGGGTACATGGGAAATCTCTGTACCTTCTGATTAATTTTGCTATGAACCTAAAAGTTGTATTAAACATAAAGTTTATAAATTAAAAAAGGACTTGACACTGAAAATGTATACTTTCCTGAGTGGACGTGCAGCTTTGCAGGTTTGTTGTTTGTTTCATTTGTAACTGTGGGAGATACTCTCAACACCTGAGACTTGTCTAGAAGTGATCACAGACACAAGATGGTCTGAGCCCTGAGATCAGCAAGGGGGTATATCCACAGTTATTTGAAATGAAGTTTGTTTTTTTGTGATGGTTTTGGGTCCAGTTGGTGCTGTCACTGGCTGAGAGTCTAATGTATGAAAAATCAAACTTAAAATCTGAGTTTCTTTCTTTTTCTTTCATTTTTCATAGTACCAGTAGGAAGGATAGTGAACAGAAATTTTTTGACTGCTTGCTTTAACTATTAATAGTGAATAAGCACATTTTATTTTGTGGGAGGAGGAAAAAAGAGCATGGATGTTGCTGGCCTTTAAAGCTTTACAATTTCCTCTTCTCATATAGCTAGTTTTAACGTTTTGAAACAATTAACTATGCAATGAGATCTTTTGTGAGACTTTTCCTGCAGTTCAGGAAGTTTAGCTAAAGCTCACATTTGAGAAAAAATATCTCTTATACTCTGAACTCTAAAGAAAAGTACAACTGATATACAGTATTTAAATCTAGACTCCACCCTAAAGGGCTTTACATGTGACCCAAACCAAATGTGTTTTACTCACCTCACACATGGACACCCACTCCCTGTCCCCTAAACAAATATTTTCCAGTCTATATGAAAAGAAGATGGGAAATGGTAGAACAAAGAGAAGCCAACCCTGAGGGGAGTAGAATTCTCAATGTAAGAGGTTGTTCTTCTTCTGAAGGCAATAGAGGTGTCTTGTATGATAGAATGGATGAGGGTTTACAAAACACTGGTATAGACTGGTGAGTGTATGGAGAGGCTTACAGGAAAGAAAGCTCTATTTTCATTTTCTGGATGAAAAAATATTGAGCTAAAACATATGTAGACCAAACTGATATTGCTCCTGGTATGTGAGAAGCTAATATGAATCCCCTGAAATTAAATTAAAGGGCATTTGTGAACATACAGACTTGCTTCTTCATATTTATTTCAGAAGGCAGGAAAATTGAAGGGACTTTCCATCAGGGCTTGAAAAGACTGTAGCATAATTTTGCAGGAGTTGGGGACAACCTTGTCCCTTCCAGTTCTCCATAATCCTCAGAAACCACAGAAGAGAACCTCTACATACCCAAAGCTCTCAGGTGTGGAAGTGTAGGGGATAGAGAAGGGACGGGAGCTCTTGGACTCCCCAGTCAGGTGCCATGACCACTAATAGTCCTTTTCATCTGAAGAAGGCATTTGGGGAATAGTCCACTGGCAGGAGATCAAGGGAGTCCAGCTGCCCCTCTCTGAGGGATCCTCAGCAACAGAGGAGGCCAGAGTGAAGCTGAGCATGGTCCTGTGAAAAGCATGCACAACACTTTTGCAGACTGAATAAGCCAGATGAAATAGGTCAAATCATTCACCACATACACACATACAATAATATCTCTGGGTCCCCTGCTCCCATTTATTTCTCTCAACATAGGAACTTAGACCCTGAAATTAGAGGAAAAAGCAAAATTCTGTCCACACCACTCCAACCAGACAACACCACAGCTGTAACTTGTACTGGATGAGAAAATAGTTTTTTTAATAGAGACGGGGTCTTGCTATGCTGTCCAGGCTGGTCTTGAACTCCTAGGTTCAAGCAATCCTCCTGCCTTAGCCTCCCAAAGTGCAGGGATTGCAGGCTTGAGCCACTATGCCTGGCCAAGAGGAATAGGTAAATGGATATGAAGTTAAAATTATGAACTGGACAGGGCTAAGTTTTAGTAACTGAAACTGATCAGAACATTATAGAATCTTTCTAGGTTGTAAAAGAAAGGGAAAGAGGATATGTATGAACTACAGTGGGTGCTGAGGCACTAAGAAATATATTAGTTTTCTGTTGTTAAGGTACAAATTATCACACATTTAGCAGCTTAAAATGACATATGTTTATGATCTCAGTTTCAGGAGGCCAGGAATCTGGAAACTCAAGATCTTATTCCAAGATCAGTCAGGTTGTTGGTAGAATTTAGTTTCTTACAGTTACGGAACTCAGGTCCTCAATTCTTAGAGGCAGGCCCTCTCCATAGGTAGTTTACAACTCAACTGTTTGCTTCTTCAAGGCCAGCAGGAAAGCACTTCTGCTGCTTGAGGAAGGGCTAAGACCCTCTTTCAAAGAGCACAGCTGATTAGGTCAGGCCCACTTAGGATCAAGTCTTTTTGAATAAGTCAAAGTCAACTGATAAGGAAATCTAAATGCACCTGCAAAAGTCCCTTCACCTTTGCAATCTATCCAACCTAATCATGGAAGTGACATCCATCATAATTACAAGTCCTGGCCACACTGAAGAGGAAGACGATATGTTCAAGTGGTGATATGCCTCAGTGAGTAAGAATTTTGGGACCATCTAAGATGGTAGACAGAATACTAAGTATTCTGTCTACCACAGGAATGTTGGCACCTGTGAAGATTAAGACAGTGTATGCCTCGCCTAAATTCAAATTCTATTTTCTTACAATCACTGCAGGCAAAACAAAATACTGCTTAGATCTATAGGCTATGAGGTTGTAACTCCTAAATTATTTCCTGTTTATAATCTATTGAATTGTGACCCTTTAACCTATTACAGCTAAGTAAAAACTGACAGATTACTGGTCAAAATGAATTTGCTGTTTGTTCACATTGAAATAGTCTGCATGACAATAAGAACGATTTTGATGAAATTTACCAGGCCAAAGCTCGATTACAAGGCTTTTTTTTTTTTTTTGAGTAATTTCGCAACCCTTGGTCTTATTTAATATGCAGAGTACTTATCTCTGGTGAGTTAATGTCTTTCAAAAATTTTAGCTCTATTCCTGAGTAATGATGGAGAGGTCTTATTAATTGCAATTTTTATAACATTTTCAAGCACCATTTTGTTATTCAGTGGATATCAATTATTTTTAAAAAGATATATTTTAGCATGTAAAAGAAAAGTCAGAAGTTTATTTTCAGGAGCAACAAGATAAAACCTGAGTCTGGGAATTGAAGTTGTGTGGTCAGTGAAGTTACTTATTTTCTTCTGAAACAAAAATTTACATTTATCTTTATATTTTTTTCTGGAAAGAAAAAGGTTAGCCACAGTTACTTATCACAACCTACTTCTGCTAAGCTTTTCCTTAATTAAAATAATGTATTTGTGACTAGCAACAGTTATTAAAAGCACATAATATAAATATCTTCTCATATATATTGCTCCTTTTTGTTGTTTAAAAAGAGCACCAGATTATTACCACATAATTTCTTCTCTGATAATTCTTTTAATAAGGGAATAAACTTCAGGAAGTGGTTTTAAAAAATATTACGGCTGAAAAGTGCTAGTGAGAGGAAACTACAGACCTAAACAGCTTTTCCATTTCTTTGGATTTTATATTTTTAACAATAGATTGCATAGTTAGTTGCCTGCTTGGCAAGTTTATTATCCTTATCCAGTTGCCAAGCGAGAAACATTTCCAAACTGACAGCAGGTATTAAAAACACCTACAAGTGATTCAAGCCATTAAGAACTCATAAAACTTGAGTGTTCACTGGGCTTTGCTCTGTTGGCCAGGCTTTTCCTCAGGGAGCCCCCCTCCAGCTCCTGAAAGGAGATGACAGACATTTCAAGGTGAAAGCATCAGCTTTTAACTGAAACTCTTAGGGTTCCACCCAAACAAAAAGAGAGTATTTTCCTCATATCTAAATATTTAAAGCTGATTTGTCAACTAATCTGGATTAAGAACAAAGGGCATCTGTGTTTCTCTGATACTGTCTAAAGTACTCGTAAAAAGCAGTTGTGGTGTAACTTACCGAACCCATACTTTTCTTTTATATTTTGTTAGTGCCTGTAAAAGGAAGATATCACTTCAGATTTCTTTGTAATGTAGATGCTTAGCAGTTTTTCCTATCATTGTTGAGGGCTGGGTTTATTTGAAAGGCTCTGGTTCAGTTTACTGAGCATTCCATACAGGGATTATGAACTCAAATTACCTATAGGGTTCAGGAAGATAACATAAATATGCAAATTAAGGGGGGGACTGAAGCAGTCAGGAGTATGGGATCCCTTGTGAACAGGACAGGACACATCTCACCTAAATGCATATTCAGTTTTATTGTTAACACAAAAACCAAACAAAATACTTGTTAGATCTACAGACCACAAGTTTGAAACTCCTAATCTAGCCTTTGAAAGGAAACTCTGATATCCCCAAGAAAATCATATATTGGACCCCTCACTAAAATGGCCAACTCACTGTCTGTAAGACAATCAAACAATGGGATGAAGAAAATGAATTTAAACAGAACTTCTTTAAAAACTTAAAAGACTTAAGTATCTGCTGGGGAACATTACTTCTTTTACTTTAAAACATATTAAGATGCATGACTTTGAAGCATTGCTTGCCTGTAAGTCTTAGCTAAGGGCAAACATTTTATTGGTGCTCCAACACCCTATTATTAGATTTATTTCAGAACGTTCTCTTAACTTTGCATCTAGTAGTACTATATAAAAATATTTTATATAAAAATAAAAAATAACAGTAATTACATTTTTAAAAACATCCACATCCATAAGAACAGAGGGAATGATAGGGGGCAGGTAACAGTGGGTGAGTGTTGGCAGGATACCAGCATTTTTATTTTTTTATTTTTTAGAGACTGAGTTTCGCTCTTGTTGCCCAGGCTGGAGTGCAATGGCGCGATCTCGGCTCACTGCAACCTCCGCCTCCCGGGTTCAAGCGATTCTCCTGCCTCAGCCTCCAAGTAGCTGGGATTACAAGCATGCACCACCACGCCTGGCTGATTTTGTACTTTTAATAGAGACGGGGTTTCTCCTTGTTGGTCAGGCTGGTCTCAAACTGCCGACCTCAGGTGATCCGCCCACCTCGGCCTCCCAAAGTGCTGGGATTACAGGCGTGAGCCACCGCGCCCGGCAGTATATATTTTTAAGATTGGAAGTTCATAGTTGGGTGAGAAGTACCTGAAAGTGGAAGAGGCTGAAACCTAAAAACATATCGGGGGCAGGCGGAGGGTGGGGGTGGGGGAGTGGTGCTAATAAATGCCAATTGATTCATCTGTCAAACCCTAGAATAACTCAGAAATTCAAGAAACCAGGTCAATGGAAAGATGGAAATAAATGATGTGACAACAACTGGGGGTTGAGGGACTATTTGGAAGCCTGAAAGAGCTATTAGAATCCCTGGATATCTACTTTATTCCACAGAGTAAAGTTATTAGTCCAGCCCGGCCCTCAAAAAAACTGGCTGATGTATATTTTGGAGCAATTGCATTCTGTACTCTAAGAAGCCAGACATATTGGAAGGAGAGGTTGAGGTAGTGTGCTGAGAACAGGTGTTTTGTTTCAAATATACTGGCAGCCAGACAAACCCCCAGGCAGGAGACTGGAGGTTGGGAGAAACTAAATCTCAAAGAAGAGATGTACAGAGAGTGATATTTTGGTGTACCTGACCAATCACATGGCAATGAAGAAGTTTCAATAGTTAGTGTATCATTAAAAAAAATTGAAAATAGATATATATGTAATTATTAAATATTTCAAGCAAAGAAAGCAACACACACCCATGAGTATACGAACAAAATTTTAAAAGATGCTAATATTTTCCATATTAGCTTCAAAGTTTTCTCTTTAAGAAAAATAAATTAGCTACTGCTAAAGTAGCATCCTGATCCTTTCATTCTCTATTCATCCCATTCACTTTGAGGTGAACACGTTCCTGTATTATTCCCTTGCAAGCTTATCTATTTTTACTCTATATATGTATTCATAAACAATATATATTATTATTTCATGTGTTTAAACATTTTAATACATTGTATTATTAATGTGTTTCTTTGGTTAACTTCAATTCTTCAATTAATCATAATTTATACATGCACCCACATATTATATATAGAGAAAGCCATATTTGGCTCTGTGTTCATGAACAAAGTTCCCCAAAGATTTTTCTCTTTTTTTTTTTTTTTAACCAAGGTTATGTTAGCCTCACCAAATTAGTTTAATTAACATTTATTTTTCTGTTCTTTGCAGCAAATTGTAAAAGATACTGGTTTTAGGTTCCTTAATTTTTTCTATTACCTTCTTATAAAACTATCTGGGTCTGGTGGTTTGTGCATGTGTGTTTATGTACATTTAAGATTTTAACTACAAATTTGATTTTTTTGCTAATGGTTGGAAGTTTATCGACATATTGTATTTCTCCTTATGTCAATGTTGGTGAGTTATACTTTCTAAAAAAGTATCTGTTTTTTCCAAGTTTTCAAATTTAATATCATAAAATATGCATTCAATTTCTGTTGTTAAAAATCTGTACTGTATCTTTATATGTACATATTGTTTGTGTGTGCCCTCATGCTTTTTTCTTTGATCAACTTTATTAGAAGTTTGCCTATTAGTCTATTAGTTTATTAGTCCACGTTTTCAATTTCATTTATTATCTTAATGTTATTATTTCTTCTTTTATTTGGCTTAAACTTTTAAAACTTTGAACACTTTTGATTTGCTAATATGTACACTTAAATTTATAAATTTCTTTTTAGTTACAATCCACAAGTTTTTGTATTTATGTTTACTGTCATGCAGGTTTAAATCTTATCTAATTTCAATTTTGATTTCTGATATAATTCAGTTATTTAGTTTTCTACTAGTAGAGGCAACACATTTATAGTTATCACAGTACATTCTGTATATGTGTAAGAAAACTTGGAATCACAAATAAGCAAAATAATTTTAAAAAGCAGTCTAAATGGTCTAAATGAAAAATCATATTTTGTTAAGTAACAGGTAAGTACACCCTCTTTAGCTATGTTTGTTAAGTCAGTGGCTTTGTGGATAATCTTCCTAAATTCACTATTTGCTTTTGAAGGAGATACTAGTATTTCTCTAGTAGATTATGTCTTCTGGTTTTCACTTGGCCAGTGATATCTCTCTGACTCCCATGATAGATGGCAAATGTAGACACATATTTTAGGCAATTTATACATTTATCATCAACTTTCTTAAGAAATGGAGATTTGGTACTTAAGTTTTCAATAAACATATGCGCTTATTTTGGTTCATTGCTTCCAAAATAGTTTATTTAGAAATAATAATGAGTTGGCAAAACTGAAGTAAGTACTTACAGATTAACAACAAATAATAAAAGACAAAATTACTGTAACCAAAATGTTCAGACCACTCAATGTGATGTGAAGGATTGGTCAACATCTATATCATGTACCCATTTCAAACATTTAACCTACAATTTTCTATCTTGCTCATTTGCCCAACTGACTGGTAGCTTTGTGCATCCTTCAGGCTTTGACACCAGCCACAGTACGACTTATTGGATATTAAACAGTTGATGGAGTAGCAGCAGATAATACTTCTCCTTCTGCCATTCCAGAACTGAAAAGGTCATTATCTTCAGTTTCTTGCCTCTCAGAGCACTTGTTTTGTCAGCTTGCACCTGACAGGCTATTCTGATAGAAAGAGTTAGTTTCAGATGTCTGTAAAGGGTACAGAAACCAGAGATGGGCTTTTCAAGGTCCTCATTCAGGCTTAACCATGCAATGGGAATTCTCTTCATAGAACACATGTCTCATACTCATAGCTAGATGAAATCATGCTAGAAGCTACAAGCACAAAGGAGGGGTCCACCAATCTTTGGAAATCTGTTCGTCAAACTAGCAAGGTTTCAAAATATTAATAATTTGACCTTTGTGTTCTAGAATAAAATCATCCTAAATTTTACAACAATCGGTGGCAGGGGATGCTCAACCAGACTATCTTAATTTTGTTCCCATTGGCAGTAAGGTATTTTATATTAATGAAGTAAGTAAGAGTTAACAAGTAGAAATCTTACAGGCACTTCTAGATTCTTGCATCTCACAACTTCCTTCCTGGTTATGGTTTTCTTTTTTCAAATTGTGTTATTTAGCAGTTCTTTCAAAGTGGGTCTAAGGTAACAACATTCTTAGACTTAATATTTAGAAAATTTTTTTTCATTATTTGATGATTTTTCACTGAGCATAGAATTATGTAGTCTGTTTCTATTTTTCCTCAATTTGTTTAAGCTTTCAACCTCTATTATTCTGGTCCTATCACTTTAATATTCCATCAGTTTCATGTTTCTAGTCATTAGTTTATTCATTATTATTTAGCTTATTATTATTATTTAGCTTATTCATTGTTTATTTTAAAATATCAATAAGCATTTTTTTTAATTTCTAAGGTCTCTAATGGGCCTTTTAAAATATTAAATCTATCATTTAATGATTGTTCATATCTTAAACTTCCCATTTTATTTTGTAGATACTACTTACACCTTTATTTATGAAGATTTTCAAAGCTATGTACTTTAAAGGTCTTCGCAGATGTATTTTATCTCTAGTTTCTTAGATGGTAAAATCTCTTATTTTTGGATTTTGAGTACCCACTTTCATGGTGCAGGTGCTTCTCATAAGCTTGATTATTATATTTTATGAGCTTAACTTCCAAAAAATATTTCTTCTTTGAGTGCCTTGGATTGGGACGATTTTGTGAGGCAATCTTATTTTTTTTCTTCTTCTCTTTTTCTTTTCTTCTCTCAATTTTTCACACCCTGTCTGATCTATTCTCTCCTTCTCTTCTTCCTTGCCATTCATTCTCTCTCTCTTTTTTTTTCTCTCTCTCATAAAAGGGAACATACTACTTTGCTTAAATTACAGATACATATTTTTTCCTTTCAAGCATAGCTAGATATTTAAAAGTATTTAAAATATTTTAATTATTTATCATTTCTGGGTTTATACAAAAAGAGGAAGCTTTCAAAATATATTACCTTGACCCAGAAACCAGGCCACTTTACCTTTACACTAAAACTAACTACATTAATCCAAATGACAAGAAGATAAGGTACAGATATTCGAAAAGTCTTATTGTGTGTAAAGTTCAACTCCAGGGTGCCATTGAAATCTCCTGAAGTTTGGGGTACATCAGAAAATGTATAGATTTGTATTTTAGCCTGAGACATGCATGTGTATGAAGCAATTGGTGGTACACGTGATGTAGTGTACACAGATAGTAATACGAAAAGAACCAGTAAAACATTTCCTGTTTTCTTCTCAGCCAGGGACAAGCTCTTAGATTCTGCCTTTTGTAAACTCTTTGAAGAACAAAAGAGTATTTTCTGTAGGATTTGGGGGCTGAAAATGTAATTATGGATTCCAAGCAGGGGAAAAATGTATTCTATTTCTAATGGTGTGATGAGCAAAAGGATTAATGGCAAAGATTTTTTCTCTTTAATATTCTAAAAATGAAGATGTGATAATATAATGTGCACAAATAGAGTAAATGTTCTCAATGATTATAACAATTTGAAGATTTCCAGAAGGTAGAATTCTAACTTTTAAAATATGACTTGGATTATCTAATTAAAATTTAGCAAAAATTAGCATAACATATCAGCATTATTATAATACTAAGAGGTTGAAACACAGGACCAAAGTGGCAAAATATTTTGAGACTATGCATGAGGTCAGTGTTTGGTCTGAAAAACTCGTACAATCCTTTAAAAATAACTGTGTAAATACATTGGGGAAAATTTGTCTAAATAAAGCTTGCTAGTTGTACATCACTAAATTCACTTCAAAATATTAACCATGCATGATTATTAAAAGTCTGGGCTTAGCTGCCTACTTTAACTTTGAAGCATCATTCACAGTTAGGTTTGAAGTCTCAAAGTGCACCCATCCTTAGAAGATTGCAGGGAATAGAGGTTAGAACAGTCTTAAACTTCCCACCAGCATTTTTCTGTTTTAGGAATCAGAACTTTAATTTGCATTACTGCAGTGACTTAAAACTCTCCCACTTGGCTGGACTTCTTGTCTTCTTGAGCACATTTTAACAGTGTCAATGGAAAATTATGTAATTAGAGATTTAACTCGTATTGCAGAATTGCAGATTTCCCTCAGTAAATAGTTTCTAGCTGAAATCTCAAATGGGTTTGTTTTGCTAGAGTAAATCAGAACATGTTTCTGTTGTGCTATTTCTAACTTTGGACTGTTGCATTTCTAATGATGAATGAACTAATTATGAGAACTAAGGATTTGAGTATGAGGGAAAAAGTATTTGTTAAGATTGTCACGATGGCCACTTTTGAGGGGACTCTAATTTCTGGTTTTGTCCTTCTCCCCCTTTATATATATTTTTACTTTTCCTAGTTCCATCATAACACACACATACCCTAATTGCCCAATATGTTAATTTATCATGAGAAATATATCTGCCTTCATGACCTGGCATATTTACTATCTACAAACCAATCTTCCTGGGAAGCAAAATCTAATTAAGAGCTGACAGGCAAGCGTAGCATCATGCAAAGGCAATGATTTGAATATAGTTAATAACTGATGTTACGAATCTGGTGGATTCATTTCTGTCCACTATGGGGCAAAATCTGACATAGGGACCGGATATGATGTTCATGCATCATGGTACCTTCTAACCTAAAGATAGATTCTGGAGACTTATTATTTGTGTATTTATCTGTTTATTGTGTTTATAGAGGTCCTTAGATTTCTTAAAGCTCAATATAGGCATCAGATTATATGTTATAGCCTTGTTCCTTAGTAACATGATCTTTATAACAAATTCAATTCGTAACATATAGCTAATTACTAAGATAAATATATCTTGTCTCTTAATTTGTATGTTACATACTTAGGGTAAAAAAGAAATTCTCTGTCAGAAAGTGTGTGACATTGCACCATTTTCATCAAATTCAATATATCCTTAGATGCAACTTCCAAAAGGCTTGCAAAGGCTTGCAAAACAGTCAGTGTCAAATTAGTTTAGAACAAAGTTAGAGTGACCTCAACTAAATCAATGCAATAGCATACCCCACATTCATAACAGAACTTTATTTGTTTGAAATCACCCTTCACAAAATACAGATATTATAAAGGTAATTTAAAGATTTTTTTGTCTACATAAAATTAAAGCTGGTCCTAAGTCCTCACACAGCAGTGTTGTTAAGACATACTATGTGACTTAGTACTGCCTCCTACATTCCCTTTGGCTTGTAAGAGCATCTCGGGGTTTACGTGCCCCCATATGGCAATAGTCATGTTAATTATTATTTTAACCACTAGTGCCACAGGTGAACATGAATCCTCTAAAATTTGTGGGCATTGATGTGTTCAGATCTGGTTGTAGTAGCTTAGGGCAGTTGGATCAAACAACAAACCTGACCAGAAGGGAAAACTGCTATTGACCTGGCTCATGGTGTTCAACTTCTAAGTCATCCATCAACTGTTTCCCCATCTGGGCTGCTGCATGCATCAAAAACACATGCATGGCTTTTGTAGACCCTCCCTGTTTCCCAGATCTTCAGGAAGCCCAGTCTCTGTTCAGGTCATTACACTCCCTTCTAACCATCTAAACACTAGACATTTCCCAGTCTCTTTCTAGAGATGCCTATTTTAATTTCTTTATGTACTCAACCTTCTTATCAAAGAACTCAGTGAGTTTTTTCTTCAATTGTATTGATGAATGTGAAGGCAACTTAAAATTTTCCTAAAAGGGATTAATAATGACCTTAGACCTTGAACACAAAACTCAGCTAAGCTTCTAAGATGAAGGTAAAAGAGAATATTTGTTATTCTTTTGCTGCTCCTACACCAGCAAGACCAATGCAGAAATTAATCCTTATATCCTGCCACAGAATAGCTGGCTCACACATACAGATAACAAAAGGTCACACTCTTTGAGAGCTCACCCTGGGTAGGATTGTTTTTAGTGCTTTATATCTATTGACTTCACATATACTTACATTACATATGTTAACTCATGTAATCCTCACAAGATTCCAATGAAGTAGATAATGTTGTTATTACCATTTTATGAATAAGTAAATTGAGGGAGTGACTGGTTAACCTACTTAACCAGATCCCATGCTAGTAAGTGATAGAGCTGAGATTTGAACCCTAGCAGTCTGATGCCAGTGTTATGGCTGTTACCCACCATATTAAGTTGTCTCCCCAAAGATCTCTAGTGAAGACTGATTGAATTTTAAAAGGTCAGGTATTTTTCATTCACTATTTTCTTTATTTGCCAATAGAATCATCTCTTTTCCTTCATTTGAATTTGACTTTTTATGAAATGAATATTTACAGAGTGTTTTCTGTGAGCCTGGTACTAACTATGCAATTTTACCGGTATTATTTATTTTGACCCTCCTAGCCCTGTCTTGTAGATGATATTACTTCTGATTTATAGCTAAGAAGCTGAGAGGAAGACTCATTATTATTTTTCATCTAGTCCTAAACCCTCAAGTAAAGATTTCTCTCCTTTAATTATATAAAGACAGCATTCTGCTGTCTCGGATTCTGCTGCACTGAGCTCCAGTAGCATTTTGCTGTTTTCTTTGCATTATCATATTTTCATAGATTTCACTATACCCATCTTCAAAGTATGATTTTGATAATTATTAAAACCATTGGTGGAAGATAATTAAAATGCTTAAAAACTAGAATTTAATTTTTTTAAAAAAACAAATTATTTTTAGCTTTGGTAGCTAAGGTGTTAAAAGGAAAAAAAGTAAAAAAAAAATTTCCTATTTTTTTTTTTAGTATATTTGATAAACAAATAAGTCTATGTTATGCTGTTTAAGCTAATAAAATTCATGTTTTTAGTAAGGAACTGGTTACATATTATGGTACTAATGACTGATGTTGACATCTGCCACTCAAACTTTGCTGGGTTATGCTCTTACTCAGGATGTTGGGTACTTAAGGTGAGTGGACTGTCTTAATGGTGAATCCACCTTATTAGAAGATCCTTAGGCTTAATTTTTCTCCAAAGTAAATATTTTCATGAGTCTACATTTATCTGGTTTTTTTTTCACTGACTCTTAGATAATATAAAGAATAGAAACAACATAGGAAAAATATGTAGTCTGTGTCCCACATTGGATTCTGTGATCCCTGTTTTCCTATTGTGTCTCTGGTTTCTTTTTCATAAATAACTCTTGCTGAAATCTCCTCTACCCTAAATCTGAGTTCTGGATTTTCTCAGGGTTATAGTTGGCCCTTTTTTCTTTTCATTCTATTTTCTCTCCATGGGTTCTTTCATTTAGTCACATGAGTTCAATTTCTGTCGTATGACCATGGTTTCCAAGTTCCTATCTCTAGCTTCTACCTTTCCTCTGAATACACAATCATATTTCTCAACCTATATTATATCTGTATTTGGATAACTTTCAGGTATCTCAAACTCAACATCCTCAAAACTGAATGAATACCTTTCTCTCAGTATTTTCTTACTCGTCATATTGTAGCACCGTCCATCTAATTGTTCATGCCAAAAACATTCTTAGCACTTCTCTTACCTGCACATCCACAGAACCACTAAATATAGTGAATTCCAACTTCTAATTAACTTTTTTAGCTCTTATTTTCTATCCATTTCCACTGGCACATCTCTAGTTCAATGCAATCTCACCTTTCTCTGGCACTCTGCAATTGTCCTGCAAATGCTTCACACACACAAAAAACACACTTTTACCTCCTTCTGATTCATTATTCATACAGCAGCCAGAATGATCTTTCAAAGACAAGCCTAATATTGTTACTCTTTTGATTAAACCTCTATGTCTTTCTGTTGCTCTTACAATAAAGTTCAAAAACTCTTACAATGGTCCACAAAAGTCTACGTAATATGATCCCTATTCACATCCTCAGCGATTATGTCATTTTCTCTTATTCCTTATGCTTCAACCATGGTGTCTTTCTCCCACCCCTTATTTGTTTAAATTAATGTAGCTCTTCCTACGTGGTATCTCCAGGGAGTAGAAGATAGCATAAAGCAATGCTATATAGGTGACTTTTAAGAAATTTAGTGATCATTCTAGTGTACATTTTTTATAAAAAAATAGCATGCATTTAATTTATACAATTACTTATGTTATTTACAGAGAAGACAAATTGGGTTATGACTAAATTTAATAAAGTGTGGGCTTTGTTTTTTTTTCATAATGAGTACATGTAAGTCCCACTAATATATATATATAATTCTGTCAATTGTATCCAAAGTTGCATTTCATTATTAAAATTGAGTGCTCCTTCTACCTTATCCTAATACAGTTTGATTTGTGATCACTAGTAGTGTTTTGCATTTTCTAGAATTCCTTATCAGCACAGTCTTTCTTCAAACTGTGGTTCAGTGTGACTTTTGCACTTTTTTCCTCCTTGAGCTTTTCTTTTTCACTTTGATGTGTTATCAGTGCTCTAGGTGAGCATTACCTTGCAGTTTTTCTGCCAGATCGAGTATAATAGCTACCTGGAGGTTTAAGTTAGGGAGAAGGATGTGGGGAAAAAACTTGTAGACAGAGACTAGAAAATATTTCCCCCTCCAAATTGAATCTTATTTCCACACATCTGTTGATTGACTGTTCTTCTGCTACTCATGGCTTTTAGGGAGAGAAGTTGCTTGAAGGTCAGACAGGTTTACTAAACAAGTTAATACATTCTCATAAGTTAAGGGTAATGAATTAAACACTCAAAGGAAGAGCGACCACCACTGCCCTGCCTCTGTCCTATTACAAAGTTTAGTCTCTACGAGAAGTTAATCAACTTAAGAAAAGTTGAGGTTGCATAATGTAGTGCCTACATGACCAGGGAGTTCAGTTTCCTCATATATATTCAGGTAACGTTAATACTCACTTCATGGTACTGTGATAATAGTACAATGGAATAAAAAATATTGTGTTTGGCACACAATGTACGCTCAATAGATTAGCTCTTTTCTCCCGACCTCCCAACTTTATCATCCAGAAATGTTTTTTCAGAAGCTCTTCTTTGCCCAAAACTTGGAGAGTGTTGGGTTTTGTTTGTTGGGGATTTCATTTCCCTCAATAGCTCAATAAAAGTGTATTGGGATTTTCTTTGTCCATTCATTGCATGAAAATTGTTCTTTCTTTAAGACCTATCTTGGCATTGATATGCATCCATTATATGGGCCTGGGGTTAATATGGAGCTAAAAAAGCACTACATATCACATAGCAAAACTGCCTAAAATCATGATTAGACATTTTTCCCCAAGTCACACTTACCAAAATAGTGGCTCTTTAACAACTCTTCTGAAATTTGTACCTGCTGCATCTAAGTTCTTCCCTATTTGTTGTTGCCTGTCTCCCTGTTTTCCCCTTTTTCTTTCCCTATGAAATAAATATTTGTGTGCCTCCAAAATGTATATGTTAAAATCCTAACCCCCAATGTGATGGTATTAGGAGGTAAGGCATTGGGAGGTAATCAGGTCATGGGAGTTGAGCCCTCATGAATAGAATTCGTGTTCTTATTTATACACAAGAGAGCCTGCTTTCTTCCCACTCTGCTCTCTGCCATGTGAGGATACAGTATAAAGATGACATAGACTTAAGAGGGCATTATTTTTGTTACCTTTCTCAACAATTCGTAGGACACTGACAACCAAAATTACCCACCCCCAGCTAGGAAGAGGGTCCTCACCAGAACCTGACCCATTCTGACACTGTGATCTTGGACTTCCAGCCTGCAAAACTATGAAGAATAAATTTCTCTTGTTTACAAGCCACCCAGTCTACAGTACTTTTTTATAGCAGCCCAAATTGACTAAGGTGCCTTTCCCTCTCTTCTCTGTCAATAGATCTTTTCCTGCCTTCAGTACATTTTCTTTCCTCCTGTATGCATTTTTAAATTCTTTTTATGTAAATAAAATTAAAGCTTGGCCATTTCCCCATTCCTTCTCTCCACTTACACATCCCTTATCTGAACTAAGAAAGGGCCAAGTGATCCTTAAAAGGAATTTTCTTTAGCAGGTAGAAAGAGAGGAAGCCTGAGTGGACTTCTATCTTTCCATTATAGTATTTGCTTTACTATGTCCCTAAAAGCTCCTACCAGCTTTATAATGATCTAGGTTAAAATTCCTAAATGTACACTTCAAAATATCAATCTCTTGATTTCCCCTTCCCACATATAAATGCATTTTTTTTTTTTTTTGACAGAGTCTCACTCTGTTGCCCAGGCTGGAGCGCAGTGGTGCAATCTCAGTTCACTGCAACCTCCATCTCCTGGGTTCAGGTGATCCTCATGCCTTCAGTCTCCCAAGTAGTTGGGATTACAGGCACGCAGCACCACACCAGCTAATTTTGTATTTTTAGTAGAGTCTGGCTTTCACCATGGTGGCCAGGCTGGTCTTGAACTCCTGACCTCAGGTGATCCACCTGCCTCGGCCTCCCAAAATGTTGGGATTACAGGTGTGAGCCACCGGGCCCAGCCATTTAAATGCGTTCTTTATATTCACTGGTGTCTGCCCTTTCCTGCAAGCATAAAGCCTTTGCATCATATATTATGTAATTTACTCTGTCCTTTTAAATACATCATCTTCCCCATTTTATTTTCAAAACTCTCTTAATAGTCATTTTCTTTATTAAACACTGTCAGTGAATTTTACCTGACTTTCCTTTTTATTTCTGCTTCTGTACAGCAGGACATTTTGAACATCATTTTATGCAATCAATAGATTGCTAATGATATGTGCTCTACTGAGTAATATAGTCAGATTCTATTTTTAAAAGCACAAAGACATTTGTTATCAAATATAATTTCACTCAATATTTTTGCCGATGTATATTAATTATAAGTATTAGCTGCCTCTAATTTACCTGTTGTGCAGGTCTCAATTTTTACATCATACATCTAAGTTGGTTTTACCTGACTATAATTTTTATGCTATAATTTCATTTTAGAGACACTTCTTTGAAGACATAGACTTAGGAATGCATTATTTTTGTTACCTTTCTCAGTAAATCGTAGGACACTGACAACCAAAATTACCCACCCCCAACGCAGTTTACTGTCTACTTAACATGACTTTATTTTTCCATTTCCTTCAGTAGCATAACCTTACCATTCCAGGACACTTTTGCTAAGGGAAACTTCCTGAAAGACTGGTCAGTTCTTCAAAAGAGAAGCACCCTCCTGGTTAAACTCTAAAATTCTCCAAAGCCTTAGTTTCAAAATTCTCACCCTGCTGTTTTCAGTAATTCTAAACTGTGATTTATGACCTTACATGATTCATGACCTTACATGATTCTAATCAATCCCCCACATTGAAAGATCCAGCTTAAACCAAACTTCAAATTCTTGATAAATTCTGACCTTGCCTTTTTCCCTCTGAGACACTAAGAAAACTTTGCCATGTTGGTATTCTTCTTTACCATGGTGAGTGAAAAACTCAGAGTTATCTTGGCAGAGGTTGTGTTGGTGAAATTTGAGAAGCCAGTATTCTACAGCACTTTACACATAGGAAATGCTACATACATTAAGTTAACAAACAAAAACACTGAGTATTTCCTAGACAATAACCCTTTATAAGCCTGGTAATTCTAATATATTAATATATTTGGACTCTGAAAGTTGGAAATTGGAACATAGACATCGTGGTTTAAGCTGACACAGACCTATTTAATGTTAGTGTTTAAATGCTAAATAACAGTGACTGTTAAACATGACAGAACAGCTTGTATTTCACTTTGTGATTGGGGTGCACTTTGATACTTGTTTTATGAAAGGCTTTATAAGTTACAGTCAGAGGTTAACAGTAATCACATTTTTTTCATCCTCTGGCTTTAATAAATGCTTTTAGGGCATTTCATTCTGTTAAATCAAGCAGCAGACAAAAATGTAATGCTCTGCTAACCTCTATAAAGTATGTGAAAATTTTAGTTCATAAAATATGTATGAAGAACACAGTGTTACAATGATAATGTTACTTCCTGTCTAGGTTATTCTGTCAAAGGAATTGGTGCATTAAGGTCTCTAGTCCTTGATTTCTTTTGACTGGAGTTACTCTTAGTTCATTTTATATCAGTTACTTCAATGAACTGTCTATTAGCATACATTTATAAATATATACAATAGTTATTTAGACCTATTTGTCATGGCTTTAAATGATCAGTATTAGGAGCTATTACACATAATATTCTTCTCTAGAAAGGTAATATTTAAAATGTTAATCCATGCATATGGAGATATCAAAGTTGTATGTATATGAACAAAAAATAAGTCATTGTTTTGAACTAATACCATCATGATAAATGTGAATTTATATGGGATAGTTTCTTATATACACATTCTTTGTTAAGACCTTCATTGTCTTTTAGGCAAATTTGAGCTGTACATTCTCCATAATGTATCCTTACTTTTTGATAAAAAACGTGAAACCTTAGCTTCTGTTTCTTCACTACTCACTTGTTACAATATCTCCGCAGCAGACAGTTACACTATTAGATGGTGTCTTTAGAATTGTAAATATGCTAACCCATTTGAAAACATAGCAAAACTTAATTGATATGGGTGTCACTAGTTTAGAATTCGTGAAAAATAAGATAGGAACATGGATAATATTTTGATAAATTCTTCCTTCATAATAGGTATGTTTAATTTTAAAATGCTTTTTAAAAAGTAAGTAAACGAAACTTTAAATTTGCTCTGAAACAGTAAAGTCAAGAGTAATAGAAGGATCAGAAGAAAAACAAGTCTTCCTGACTGTGTAGTAAAGAAGAAACCTTACCCAAAGAAAGGTCTGGCTTTCGCCTTCAGCTCCCGAGAGATGATCTCTAGGTCCTTGGAATGTCCTGCCAGATAAGAGTATCTTGGATCTCCTGTTGCCTGTTTCAGCAGCCTGAGCTGCCCCACACTTCCTGTGCAGAGATCCTGGTGCCAGGACTCTCCTTCATGCCCAGGTGGGTCTCCAGGCATTTGGAGCACCTGCTCACCTGGATCAGCAGTCTAAGCCACTCCACCATTCCTGGATATAGATCGTGGTGTAGGGGGGCCTTCTCCACTCCATGCCTAGGCAGATCTTCAGACTCTTGGAGCACACACTCTCCTGTATTAAGAGTTTAGGTCACCCTCATCCCTGTGCAGAGAACTCGGGGCCAAGATGGTTTCCCAGCTCCATGCCTAAGCACACATCTTGATGCTTGGTGGCCACCCACTGGATTTTCTCGTGGCACTGGTACCTGTGCTTGTTACCAGGGACCTGTAGGTGGACTTGCCTGGTCCAGCTCTGTCCATCTTGGCCCACACACACCTTGGGGCTGAGTAGACCACTGTGCACTCCATGAATCAGCCCATTGACTAAGGCAACAGAGTGCTTCCTGTAGAAAGCAAGGAACAATTACATACCCAGCCATAGCCTACTTTTACCTATAGACACCATCTACTGGCTTGTAGGTCAAACTGCACAGCCTAATATGAAACCAGTAGACAAAAGTGCATTGGGCTATAGAAACAAAGCCAAAAGACCCTATCCAGCATCCTCTATAGTCACACACCCTAGGGATTGGAGAGAGAAGGAAAGGGAAAGGAAAAAAAAAATTATAGGGATGGAAATAGAAAGAAAAAAAATCCCACTCACATAAAATATTTACAAAAATTTCAAGTGCCAGCATCTCTAGATGAAAAGTAACCAGTGCAAGAATTCTGGCATCATAAAAGCCTGAATGTAGTGACACCACAAAGGATGACAATAGCTCTTCAGCAATGGTCCCTAACCAAAATGGAAACTCAGGAAGGTCAGACCAAGAATTCAAAGCATGGATTGCAAGGATGCTCAATGAGATACAAGACAAGGTTGAAAATCAACACATAGAAAATTCTAAAGCAATCCAGGAAATGAAGGGATAGATGAACATCTTAAAAAAATTAATAAGAGCCTCTGGAATTGAAAAACTCTCTATGGAATTTCAAAATACAATTAAAAGCTTTATCAATAAACTGCGTCAAGCAGAAGGAAGAATTTCAGAGCTTGCAGACCAGTCTTTTAAACTAACAAGTCAGATAGATATAAAATAAAAATAATTTTATAAAACCAACAAAGTTGTTGAAAAACATGGGATTATGTAAAGCAAGCAAACCCATAAATTATTGGCATTCCTGAGAGAAAAAGAAAAAGTAAACTACCTGGAAAACATATTTGAGATAATAACTCAATAAAATTTCCCCAATTTTGCTAGCAGGTTAGACATCCAGATACAAGAAATCCAGAGAATACCTGTGAGACATGATATAAAATGAACATCACCAAGTCATAAAGTCACCAGTCTTTGCTATGTCAACACCAAAGAAAAAAAACCTTAAAGGCAGCTAAAGAAAAAGTTCAGATCACATCATGTATAAAGGGAACCTCATCAGGCTAATAGCAGACATCTCATCAGAAACCTTACAAGCCAGGATAAGGGGTCTATTTTCAGCATTCTTAAATAAAAGAAACTACAACCAAGAGTTTCGTATCCTGCCAAACTAAGCCTCATAAGCGAAGGAGAAATAATTTTTTATTTTATTTTTTTAACCAACAATCAGGTGTTAAGGAAATTCTTTACCACTAGACCAATGTTACAAGAGATCCTGGAGGGAATTCTAAACATGGAAATGAAAGGATGATATCTACTACTGCAAAGACAGATTTAAGTACCTTAGTCAAGGACCCTATAAAGAAACCATACAATAGAAACTACAAAGAAACCAGTTAACAACCTCATGGTAGGATCAAAACCTTACATATCAATAGTAACTGTCAATGTAAATGGTCTAAATGCCCCCACTTAAAAGGCACAGAGTGGCAAGTAGGATAAAAGAAGACTTATCTGTCTGTTGTCTTCAAGAGAGTAATCTTACATGTAATGATACCCATAGACTCAAAGTAAAGGGTTGGAGAAGGCTGAACCATGCAAACTGAAAACAAAACAAAACGAAAAGTAGTTGTTGCCATTCTTGTATCAAATAAAACAGATTTTAAACCAACAGCAGTAAAAAAGGACAAACAAGGGCATTACGTAATGACAAAGGGTTCAATTCAACCAGAAGACTTAACTATCCTAAATATTTGTGCATCCAGCATTGGAGCACACAGATTCAAAAACAAATACTTATAGATCTAAGAAAAGACTTAAAAAGCCACACAATAACAGCTGGGGGCTTTGACACCCCACTGATCGCACCAGACAGATAATCAACACAGAAAATTAACAAAGAAATTCTGGAATTAAATTTGACACTTGATTAATTTGAACAAGTAGACATCTACAGAATACCCCACCCCTCATCCACAGAATATACAGTCTTCTCATCTGCACACAGAACACAATAAAAGATTGAACACATGCTTGGTTATAAAGTAAGTCTCAATAAATTCAAAAAATCAAAATCATTCAAGCCATAGTTTTAGACCACAGTAAAATAAAAGTAGAAATCAATCCCAAGGAGACCTCTCAAAACCCTACTATTACATAGAAATTAAACAACTTGCTTCTGAATGACTGTTGGGTAAACAACAAAATTATGGCAGTAATGAAAAAAATTCTGTGAAGTAAATGAAAACAAAGACACAACATACAAAAATATCTGGTATACAGTGAAAGCAGTGTTAAGAGAAAGTTTATAGTGCTAAATGTCTACCTCAAGAAGTTAGAAAGAACTCAAGTTAACAATCTAACATGATACCTAGAGGAACTAGAAAAACAAGAGTAAACTAACTCCAAAACTCGAAGAAGAAACCGAATGACTAAAAGCAGAGCATAACTGAACAAAATTAAGACCCCAAAATCTATACAAAGAATCAACAAAACCAAAAGTTGACTTTTAAAAGGATAAACAAGATCAATAGAACACTAGCTAGATTCACAAGAAAAAGAGAAGATTCAAATAAGCACATTTAGAAATACCCAAGGTGTCATTACAGGGGATCCCACAGAAATATAAAAGATTATCAGAGACTGTTATGAACATGTTTATGAACATAAATTAGAAAATCTAGAGGAAATGGATAAATTCCTGGAAACAAACAATATCCCAAGAGTGAATTGGGAAGAAACTGAACCTCTGACAGACCAATATCAAATTCCAAAATTAAATTAGTAATAGAAAACCTGCCAACCAAAAAAAAAAGCCCTGGTCCAGATGGATTCACAGCTGAATTCTACCAGACATACAAAGAAGCGCTGGCACCAATTCTATTGATACTATCCGCAAAAATCAAGGAGGAGTCCCTAACTCAATCTACAAAGCCAGCATCATCTAGATACTAAAATCTGGCAGAGACACAATGAAAAAAGAAAATCACAGGCCCATATCCCAGATGAACATAGACACAAAAATCCTCAACAAAATACTGGCAAACCAAATTCAGCAGCACACTAAAAGCCAATTCACCATGATCAAGTAGGCTTTATTCTTGGGATGAAAGGTTGGTTCGACATACAAAAATCAATAAATGTTATTCACTGCATAAACAAAATTCAAAACAGAAGCCATATGATTATCTCAATAGATGCAGTAAAAACTTTTGATAAAAAGCTTTTGATAAAAGTATCCCTACCTTTTGACATATACAAAAATTAACTCAAGATGGATTACATATTTAAATGTAAGACCTCAAACTGTAAAAATTTTAGAATAGAACCTGTAAACACCATTCTGGATTTGGCCTTGGTAAAGAATTTATGATTAAGTCCTCAAAAGCAATTGCAACAAAATCAAAAATTGACAGGTGGAACCTAATTAAATTAAAGAGCTTCTGCATGACAAAAGCTCCTATCAACAGAGTAAACAGACAACCTACAGAATAGAACATATTAACAAACTAGGAATATGACAAAGGCCTAACATCTAGAATCTATAAGAAACTTAAGGCTGGGCACGGTGCCTCACGCCTGTAATCCCAGCACTTTGGGAGGCTGAAGTGGGCAGATCACCTGAAGTCAGGAGTTCGAGACCAGCCTGCCCAACATGGCTAAACATCATCTCTACTAAAAATACAAAAAATTAGCCAGGCATGGTGGCAGGCACCTGTAATCTCAGCTATTCCAGAGGCTGAGGCAGGAGAATTGCTTGAACCCATGAGGTGGAGGTTGTGGTGAGCTGAGATTGCACTACTATACTCCAGCCTGCGCAACAAGAGCAAAACTCTGTTCTCAAAAAAAAAAAAAAAAAAGAGAAACTTAAATAATTTAATTCAACAAGCAAAAGCAATCCCATTAAAACGGGCAGAAGACATGAACAGATACTTCTCCAAAGAAGACATAGATGTGGCCAAGAAACATATGAAAAAATGTCGTATGTCACTAATCATCAGAGAAATGCAAATCCAAACCACAATGAGATACCATCTGACACCAGTCTGAAATGCCTATTACTAAAAACTCTAAAAACTACAGATGCTAGTGAGGCTGTGGAGAAAAGAGAATGCTTACACGCTGTTGGTAAGAATGTAAATTAGTTCAGCCACTGTGCAAAGCAGTTTGGAGATTTCTCAAAGAACTTAAAACAGAACTATCCTGTGACCCAGCAATCTCATTACTTGGTGTATATCCAAAAGAAAATAAATTGTTCTACTAAAAAAGATACATGTACTCACATGTTCATTGCAGCACTTTTCACAATAAAAAGACATGAAATCAACCTAGGTGCCCATCAATGGTGGATTGCCTTGAGAAAATGTGGTACATATAAATTATGGAATACTACACAGCCATAGAATGAAACAAAATGATGTCCTTTGCAACAACATAAGAGAAGCTGGAGACCATTATGCTAAACAAATTAATGCAGGAACAGAAAATGAAATACAACATGTTCTCACTTACAAGTGGGAGCTAAACATTGGGTAACATATGGACCTAAAGATGGTAATAATAGAAACTGGGGACTACTAGATGGGGGAGGTAGGAAGGGGGACAAGGGGTGAAGAATGAACTATTGAGTACTATACTTAGTACCTGTGTGGTGGGATCAATCACACCCCAAACCTCAGCATCATGTAACATATGCATGTAACAAACCTGCACATGTACCTGTAAATCTAAAACAAAAGTTGAAATTATTTTCAAAAAGTGTCTTTTTTTTTTTTTTTTTTTTTACCTGGGGTCCTTGGGCCACACAAGATAGTCTGATGATGTGATTTATAATGAGGACTTTGGGCCACATGGTGTCAGCTTGATCAGGAGATTAAAGGTCAGCCACATGGGCAGTGAACTATGTCCATGTGCAGAAGCCCTAATAAAAACTCAAATAGACGCAAAGCTCAGATGAGCTTCCCTTGCTGTCAATACTCTATGTATATTGTCACACATCATTGTTGCAAAAAGTTAGGCTGTCCATGACTCCACTGGAAGAGGACAGTGGGAATCTCTGAATAGGGAACTTTTATGGATTCATCCCATGCTTTTCTTCTCATGATTGATTTTAACCTGTATTTTTTATCTGCAATAAACTATAATGATCAGTATAACAACTTTCAGTGATTTCTGTGAATCTTTCTAACAAATTATCAAACCTAAAAATGGTCTTGAAGATCCTGAACCTGTAGTTGGTATCAGAATTGATGGTGGTCTTGGAACTTCCTTCTAACTTTGTTCTGGGAATTTATTAAAATGAGCCTTCCAGAGACCTAGAAGAAACAGCATTTTCCCACTTTAAGGTTAATTTAAGATGGTAGTTTATAATCTTTATATTTTCCTAAATCAGAATGGTTTGTAACTTAGTTTTAATTACTAATGTTTTCTGAATATTATGGACTTTCATATTATAAATATACAATAGTTTATATAGTATTAAGGTAACATTTTTGATGCTACCACCATGTGCAAATTAGAATAGTGTAAGAATGTCTGATATTTATTTCACTTTAATTAGAAATTTTCAAAACTTTGTGTGATAGTTCACTCTTAAGACCTTCAGAGTCAAAGCCACATAGGGCTGTCCCCTCATATAGATAGTGCAATGCATTATTTTATGGCAGTTGGCTAATGATATCTTCATCATATAAAAAAGAAATGTCAAGATATCATTTTAACTTTTTATATACATGTGCCCATTCCTTGCTCTTGGTTATTGATCAAATTTATTTTTAAACTGAGACTTAAAGGAAAATATGCTGACATTTGGGCTTGGTGTCTGCCACCATGGCTTTGTAGTACCTGATAATTACTTAAGCTTTCTTACCATCAAATTCTCTAAAAGCTGGACAATTTGTTTATGGACAATCCCTGATCTCACACCTATTGTATAATCTACCTCTGTATTCACATCGCCGCTTTTTCCATAATTGTATGTATCCATATAATTGCATGATAAACTCATAGTTGTCTGCCATTGAGATGAAAAGAAAAGATCATCAGAGCAATTGGGTCAGAGTAATTTGATGAAGAATGTACTATTTCTGAAATGTTTGGAGGCTTAAAGAAGAATTTTTTATAAGTCGTTAGCTATATTTTTAAGGCCATTTCTCTGAGAAACAGGGAAGCCTGAGAAAAGGAAATGCCAGTAAGGGACAAATTATTTAACAGGGATCCTTTGTAGGTGACCACGTTCTTATTCAGAATCAGTGATTTGTTGTATTTCAAGACCCAGGCTTTGGGGTATTAAAGAGGACAGTTGATTTCGTTGTTATTATTTTTTCAGTCTTGCTACAGGGAAGGACCTTGTATTAAGATGTGAGGGATCTTGATATCTTAATAACTTAGAAGATTTGTTTTGAACTTCCTTTCCCAAGTACATTCAAGTGATGTAGCAGGTACATGGTTTAGGAAATTGGAATTGAAATGGGCATGTGTGTGCACATGCATATACGTGCACATAGTTAAAAAGACTTTGAAAGATTATAAGTTAAAGATTTGTTGTAGGGAGAAAAAAGTCAATAAGAATTTTATCAGGAAAAATGGAAACACTAGAAATTTGTATGATGTACATATTAGTCATTATTGGTTAATTATATTAAATTAAAAGTTATGTTTACCATAAAGAAAACCATAAAAATATAGTTTGGAATAGATTATTCAATTATTGTTCACTTACATTGGTATCAGTCAAAGGAGAAAGACATTTTGTTGTTTTACTCAGCTGTGAATGAGAATTTTGAAAACTGTATGGATCATTTTAATTTCAGGCAATGCAAATGATACACATGGATAATGGCCTAAATCAGATCTGGAAATGTTAGGATATGCTTACTTATTCAAAATTTGGTTTTGGTTAACTTTATAATGAAGGCTGAATTTACTGAGTAAATTAAAAATAATCATGGAGCATTGGAGAGGATTATCTAAGCAAATAGGAGATTGCTCTTTTCCAACAGAGGAATGGGAAGATCAAGAATTATGAGTTAAAGAAAGTTGTTCTTTCTTTTCCATGGTTTAGGTCAGGCTGACAATTTTTTTTATTATTATAAATGGCCAATGCTCCCAATCACAGTTATAAGCATACCTTATCATAAAATGACTATAATTCAGATTGAGTTATTTATTCCATTTTCATGAGGGAGGCAGGGGAAGAAAAAATATAAAGTGACATAAGTAACACAGCCTGACATAGCAAATGGTAATGGAATAAATGCTATAGCTAAAGTACTCCTTTTTGTGTTTAAAAAGTTTAGTTAAAATCTTCATGAATAGAAATTAATAATTAAACTACTAGTATTTTCCCCTAACTTAACTAGTTAGCCTGCAATGTAGTTCTGGCATTATTTACATGCAGTTAGCATAGACTCCACAGGTTTTGGGAACTGTCCTCCACAAGACTCCTCTTTCTTCAGACGCCTACCGCAAGTGCCAAGGGTCTGTAAGCCACACGCAATTGTGACTAACTGGCTACAAACTCAGAGGTCTCCACTACCCCCTTAGATTTAATAATTCACTAAAATGACTCACGTGACTCAGGAAAGTGCTATACTTATAATCACAGTTTTATTATAAAAAGGATACGAATCAGGACCAGCCAAGTGAAGAGACACAGAAGGTGAGGTCTTGGAGAATCCCAAAGGAGAAGTTTTTGATGTCCTTGCATGAATCTAGAAATGCCAGGCAAGTTTTTTATTATGCAACATTCCCTAATACTTTGTTTTCTGGCTGTATTGGTTTTTATAAGAAAACTTATTTTTCTAGGTACACATATGCTACATGTATCTTCTATTTTTTTTTTTTTTTTGAGACGGTGTCTCACTCTGTCACCTAGGCTGGAGTGTAGTGGCGCGATCTCAGCTTACTGCAAGCTCCGCCTCCCGGATTCGTGCCATTCTCCTGCCTCAGCCTCCCAAGTAGCTGGGACTACAGGCATGTGCCACCACACCCGGCTAATTTTTTGTATTTTTAGTAGAGACTGGGTTTCAACGTGTTAGCCAGGATGGTCTCGATCTCCTGACCTTGTGATCCGCCTGCCTCGGCCTCCCAAAGTGCTGAGATTACAGGCGTGAGCCACCGTGCCCAGCCTCTTCATTTCTTTTTAAAACTTTCTTTCTCATACTGCGATCAATATAACCAAGAAACCAAAGTAGAAATCTTGTCTCAAATAATTCCTACCTGAATTTTCCATCCAGGTGGAATCCTTATTATTATTATTTTTGCTACTTTCCAATTTTTGATCATTTGCATTCCATCTGATATAGTTTGGATATATGTCTCCACCCAAATCTCATGGGGAAACATAATCCTCAATGTTGCAGTTGTGGCCTGGTGGGAAATGTTTGGGTCATGAGGACTGATACCTCATGGCTTGGAGCTAACTTTGTGATATTGAGTGAGTTCTCATGAGATCCGGTCATTTAAAAGTGTTTGGCCCCTCTTTCTCCACTCTCATTTTCTCCTGCTTTAGCCATATATGGTGTGCCTGCTTCCCCTTTGCCTTCCACCCTGATTGTAAACTTCCTGAAGCCTCCCTAGAAACAGAACAGATGCTAGCACCAAGCTTCCTGAAAAGCCTGCAGAACCATGAGCCAATTAAACCTTTTATTTTAACAAATTACCCAGTCTCAGTTACTTCTTTATAGCAGTACAAGAATGGCCTAATGCAGAAAATTGGTACTGAGGAGTGGGGCAAAAAGATACCTGAAGATGTGGAAATTACTTTGGACCTAGGTAAGAGACAGAGTTTGGAAGAATTTGGAGGGCACAGAAGACAGGAAGATGAAGGAAATTTTGGAATTTCTTCGAGAGTGTTTAGATGGTTGTTACAAAAATGCTGATGGTGATGTGGACAAGGAAGCCCGGGCTGACAAGGCCTCAGTTTGAAACATGGAACTTTCTGGAAACTGAAGCAAAAGTCACACATGTTATGCCTTAGCAAAGAATTTGGCTGCATTCTGTTCAAGCCCTAGAGGTCTATTGAAGTTTGAGCTTCAAAGTGAAGATTTAGGGTATCTGGTGGGAGAAATTTCTAAGCAGCAAAGTGTTTAAGAAGAGGTGTGACTGCTTTTAATAGCCTACCTCAGATGCAGGAGCAAAGAAATAAGTTAGAATTTATATTTAAAAAGAAAGAAAAGTGTAAAAGTTTGAAAATTTTGCAACCTGTTAAGTGGCAGAGATGGTAAAAGCTTTTTTTGGGAGAGGAATTCAGTGAAGCTGCGGAGAAACTACTTGCTAGAGAAATTAGCATAAATAGAAGGGATCCAAGTGCTGACAACCAAGATAATGGGGAAAAGGCCTCGAATGGCCCTCCCATCACAGGCCCAGTGGACTAGGAGGGCAAAATGGTTTCCAGGACCAGGGCCTCACACACATGCACAGCCTCAAAACAATGCTCCCAGAATCCTGGCTGCTCCAGCTCCAGCTTTGGCTCAAAGGGGCCTAGGTACAGCTCAGTCTGCCCCTTTAGAGGATGCAAGCCATAAGCTTTGGTATCTTCCATATGCTATTGAGCCTGTAGGTGTGAAGAATGCAAACGTGAAGAATGCTTGACAGCCTCCATCTAGATTTCAAAGGATGTACGAGAAAGCCTGGGTGCCCAGGCAGAAGCTTGCTGCAGGGGCAGAGCCCTCACAGAGAACCTCTACTAGGGCAGTGCCAAGAGGAAATGTGGGGTCAGAGACCCCACAAAGAGTCCCCACTGGGACACTGACTAGTGCCCTCTAGCCCCCAAAATTGTAGATCCACTGGCAGCTTACACCCTGCATCTGGAAAGCCACAGGGACTCAACAACCAGTGAGAGCAACTGTGAGGGCTGAACCCTGCAAAGCCACAGGGGTAGAGCTGCCCAAGGCTTTGGGAGCTGACCTCTTGTACCAGTATGGCCTAAATGTGGGATGTGGAGTCAAAGGAGATTATTTTGGAGTTTTAAGATGTAATGACCACCCTGCTGGGTTTTGAACTTGCATGGGGCCTGTAGCCTTTCTTTTGGTTGATTTCTCCCTTTAGGAGTGGGAATGTTTACCTATTGTATTTTTTAAAAATTTACCCCTTTTACCCCTTGTATCTTGGAAGTAAATAACTTGTTTGATTTTACAGGCTTATGGAAGGAAGGGACTTGCCTTTCTTTATCTCAGATGAAACTTTGGACTTTGAAGTTTTGAGTTAATGCTGGAGTGAGTTAAGATTTGGAGGACTATTGGGAAGGCATGATTGTATTTTGCAATCAATGTGAGAAGGACATGAGATTTGGGAGAAGCTAAGGGCAAAATGATATAGGTTAGATGTATATCCCTGACCAAATCTCATGTTGAAATATAATCTCCAATGTTGGATGTTGAGCCTAGTGGAAGGTGTTTGGGTCATTGGGTCATGGAGGTGGATTCCTCATGGCTTGGTGCTGTCCTTGCAATAGTCAGTGAGTTCCCATGAGATCTTGTCATTTAAAAGTGTATGGTACCTCCTCCCCACTGTCTCACTTTTTCCTGTTTTTGCCATCTGATGTGCCTGCTTCCCCTCCATTTTCTAATATGATCATAACATTTCTGAGATTTCCTTGGAAGCAGAGCAGATGCCAGGACCATGCTTCCTGAAAATCCTGCAGAACCATGAGCCAATTAAACCACTTTTCTTGTAATTACCCAGTCTCAGATATTTCCTTATAGCAGTGCAAGAACAGTCTAACATAACAACCCATAGTATTTTTTTTTTGATGAGGTAACTGAACTCAGCTCCTGAGATAGTATGCTCAAGTCAGGCTTACTTAGATTTGGTCTGCCCAGTCTCCTGAGAAGCTGTGGTGAGGGCACAAATGTGTCTGTGTCATGGTGGAGGGGAGAGTCAAGACAGAGGCAGACTTTGTTTTGCTCTATTGCTCTATTTAATGAGAGCAATCTTCTCTTGGCTGAATGTTGATTTTTTTCAAGCCCTTTGAATATGATTAATTCTTGAAGAAAGGAAATAACTAACAGGAAACTTTTAAAACTGATCATGATTCTTCAAAAATATGTTTTTTTAAACTATACCTGTGATCTATGGAAGAAAATGTCTTTCACAAAGTGAATTTGTTATAAAGCTCCATTATTCAAGGTCCAATAGTAACCTTCTACTTACAGCATTAAACCTCAACTTCTAAATCTATTATTGGAGGTCTAAATCAAGGTTTTACTGTCTTTGTTTTCTGATTATAGTATATAATAATAACTTTTAATCTAAGTGCACATAGACACACACATATGGCATTATTTATTGAACACCTACTGTGAGCACACATTGTGCCGAATACTGCAGAAAGTAGAAAAAATGAAAAATATTCACAAGAAAGAGGTTGAATTAAAGGAAAACTAATATCATACATTAAAAAATGGAAAAGATTAGGTGCTGGATGAATATGAAATTAGTGGCCATAGGTTTCCAAATAAAAACTTTTTGTTGTGTAATGTTTTTCAATTCCATCCTAGTAATGTTGTCAATGGCAATACCATTGCCTTGGCCAATTGTCCAGAGAGTAGTCTGGGGGGGAGAAAAAGTGACAATAGATGATAACAGAGTGTTTGGCCATATCCTTGCCATATATATATATATATATATATATATGCCATATATATACTTGCCATATATATATATGCCATATATATACTATGCCATATATATGCCATATATATGTATATATACATATATATACTATGCCATATATATATATGCCATATATATACTGTGCCATATATATGGCCATATATACTTGCCATATATATATATATGGCCATATACTTGCCATATATGTATATATATATATATATATGGCCATATACTTGCCATATATATATATATATATGTATATATATGGTGACCTGTGCAAAAATGTGTGCATGTTATCTTAATTTTAGTGGCATTGGATAATGTTAACGTTGTATTTCAATTAGAATATGCACAAAGTATATATAGGTAATATAATAGGCTGTTCTCATGTTGCTATAAAGAAATACCCGAGACTGGGTAATTTGTAAAGGAAAGAGGTTTAATTAGCTCATGGTTCTGCAGGCATCTGCTTGGCACCAGCACCTGTTTGTCTTCTGGTGAGGCCTCAGGAAGCTTTAACTTACGGAAGAAGAAAAAGGGGGAGCCAGTATCTCACATGGCAAGAACAAGAGCAAGAGAGAGTGAGGGGAGGTGCCACACACTTTAAACAACTAGATTACAAATGCAAGGATAGCACTAAGCCATGAGGGAACTGACCTTATGACCCAAACACCTCCCACCAGGCCCCACCTTCAACATTGGGGATTATATCAAAACATAAGATTTGGAGAGGATGTCTAAAAGATAACAGCTAAGATAAGAAATGTATTTTGTTTTTAAAGGTAATTTTTAAAGAATGAGTAGAATATTTAAAAAAAGCTAAATAAACACATTTTACCTTTTAAAAAAATATTTCAGATATTTTTTCAAGAAAAATAGAGTCTTTTAGGCTTCTTCTAAAAGATCGTTATCTTGTTTATTGTTCTAATAGCATTCTTGATTGATAGTATAAGTTTTCTAGTTGAATATAAAGCAGAAGCCTCACTGAATGGACGTGGTAATTGGATTTTATTTAAAAATATTTAATGTATTGATATTTTATGGTAAATGAGCAATTTATAAATAAAATGAACTGAGGCTTATGTATTTCTTTTTATATTTGAGGAAATATGATATATTTATTTTATTCATATTATCTATAATAAAATTAATAGTTTCCTGAAACTAAACTTTCCCTCTGATGTATTTCCTGACATCCTGTCAAATGGTTAAAAGAGTAGTTATTGTGTTAATTAGAGATGAATGAATGTGCTGTACCACTTCAGGTTACCCAAATCACCTGCAAGGGTCTTTTATTAAAATAGAGAAAAAATACACATTCGGATTAAGTGAAGAGTTGTTTCTTCAACCCTTGGTTAAGAATCACCTGTCAAATTAGCCTCTTTTTGTCCTTTCTTTATTCCTATATTTTATTTCTTTATTGAGCTCCTACTTTGTGGATGGTGCTGTTTTACTTGTTGTGAGGTACAGAAAAAAATATAAAATTCTAGTCCCTGTTTACAGTGATTTTCTTCCTACTCCCTTGGAATGTTCCCTAACAGAGTGTGTAGCTGTGTGTATCAATTTCTCCCTACAAAGTCTAACCCTTTTTGTACTAAGTTCTCCTCCATGAATTTTCAGCTTAACCCCATTAATTTGCATATATCCTTATTTAGGATTATTTCTTTTTAGCATTCCCCAATTTCTTAACTCCTCTTCCCTTACCAGGGCTTCTTCAACTTCCAATCTCTATGTCTAACTTCTCCTTAGAACTTTAAAGTTCCATAGTAAACTGCCTATGTGACACATTCACTTTTATCCAAATTCAATGTGTTCACTGCAAAGTCTCCAACAATCTTGCTAGAGTGATCCCTGTCTCAGTAAAGAGTATCCTCGGCTACCCCTTATCCTTAGCTCTATATTCAATCCACGTCAAAACATAAATATTTTACCTCCTAAATATCTCTTCAGTTTTTCTGTTTATCTCTATTTTTATAAGCACCATCCTGTTCCAAACTATAATTGTCAAGTGAATGATCTTATATATGCATTGCGGCTGCTAAGCATTCTGCCTGTATCTAGTTTTTCCATCCTCTACTTTATTGTGTAGTCTGTGTAATCATTTGTATGCATAAATGGCTTAAACAGTTTTATTTCTTCCAAATGCTCTTTCTTCAAAGTCCCCAAACCCTAACATATTCTAGAAGGGCCTATGATTTGGATGTTGCCTACCTCTCCTACCTCGTCCAATGCCACACTTGCCTTTGGTGCCATAAATAGAGTAGTCTTCTTTTATCCATGGGAATATGTTCCAAGACTTCCAGTGGATGCCTGAACCCGCAGATAGTAACAAACTCTCTATACATTGTTTTTCTTCTATACATACATACCTATGTTAAAGTTTAATTTATAAATTAGGCACAAGAAGAGATTAACAACAATAATAAAATAGAACAATTATAACAATATAGTATAGTAAAAGTTATGTGAATGTGTATGTATATGTGTATGTGTATGTGTCTCTTTCTCTCAAATGTTCTCTTTTATACGTTCTCATGGCACTTTGTAATCTCCCTTCAGACTTCTTACCCAGCTTGTGATTGCACATTATCTGTGTGATGTGTGTTGGCTTTATTTCTCTGTCTGGTACTAGACACAAGATTCCTAAGGACAGGGATTCTCGAATTGACTCATTATTTTATCTATAGTTATAGATGAATGTTTTTTATGTGTAGAAAGAAAATACCCCTTTTCCTTTCTAATCCAGAGTTTACTTTTCTTGTTCCATCACAGATTTTTTCATGAATGGTTCAGTATACGCTAGATATTTGGGCAATTGTTATTTTTCCTTTCCTCTTATCCTTTTATGGGATTTTTATGAAGCACACTATTTAGACAGAGGTTGCAGATCACACAGCATGGATTTTTTTGTTGTTGGTTTTAATTATGAATAATCTCATACTGATGCAGGATATTTTCTTGATCCCTCTGTGGGACTCACAACAGGAATGCCTTGTTTACTCAGCCTGCCCTGCTCGACCCCATGTGGGAGGGAGTGTGTGAGTCAACAAGTGTGGGAACCAGTGCAAGCAAGTGTAGGTGTGGCCAGTGGCCTGGCAAGAGCACACTCCATTCACTCCAGTCTGCCAGGCTCCACCCCTTGCAGGAGGTAGCCCACAAATGAAGGAGTGCAGGAACCAGCCAGCCACTTCAGCACCTGTGGGAGTAAACTCTACCAACAGGAGAAAACTCCATGCAGTCTTGGCAGCTGTGTTACAATACTCTCTTAGCTCCACCATCTGCAGACTGTAGTGTGTTATCAGCTCAGTGGGCCCTTTGCCTCATTTCATGGGGTGGCTGCCCTCTGCCAGTGAGGGCAAAGCACCAGTGTGACAGCCTTTTTCAAAACCGGCACATGGTGCATCCTGAATTCTCGTCTGGTGCCCAGAGGAATGAGGTCAAACAGATTAATTGAAGGATGGTGAATGTGGAGAATTTTATTGAGTGATGAAAGTGGCTCTCAGCAGAGAGGGGAGCTGGAAAGGGGATGTGAAGGAAAGGTCACTATCCCCTAAAGTCAAGCCACCTCTCTGCCTCTCTCTTCTGAAGTCAAGTTGCTTCATCTAGCCACTCTCTCAAAGTCACCTCTCCCTGGCATCCAGCAGCTTCTTCCTGTTGTCCGACTGTTTCTTCCCAATGTCCAGCTGCTTCCTCTCTGCTGGCTGAGTCTGGGGCCTTTATAGGCACAGGATGGGGGTGGGGCAGGCTGTACATAGTTTTGGGAAAGGCAACATTTGATTGGTAAAAAGACATTATTCATAAAGAACCAATCAGGAGAGAATGGGCACACAGGGATGAAAGTTCTCACTTTGGGCCACAGGTTTCAGCTTTTCGGCTCAAAGGTGGGGTTTTGTCAGGGACTTGCCCCTGTTTGCCTAGAGTTTCTCTACCCCCTATCTATCAATACGATGGATCTGATGTACTGCAAGGCAACCATCTAGCATTCATGCCGTGTACAAAGGATCTCAAAGTCACCAATGAGCAATATTACACAGATGGCATGACATCTTCACTGTACTGTTAATCAACAGAATTCTGTGGCCCTTTTAAATAAAACTCTTTATGATGGGTGTCATTGTTCTATGTTTCCCTCTTGCTCTGGCAGAGGAACCAAAACTAAAACTGCCTTTGCAAAAATTGTAACTGAGAAAATTATGATACTGAGAGAAATCTGACATGGCTGACTCCATCTTGTCTCTAGCCTTACAGCTTGGCTATCTTTGCTCATCCCTGTGTGTGGACCAAACTACTTTGGGAGAAATTTAATTTATAGTTTAAATGATAATAGCCCTTCCCCCAAACTAAACTGTTCTTGTAAAGTTAATGAAAGGCCACCAAGTTAGGATGAGAGGGTTTTGAATTCTAAATAATTACCAGCCATTATTCGAGAGGCCATAAGATTTGCAACTTCCCCAATTACCCTTGAACACATCATAATTATAGAACCTAAATTGGTCTTTTGAGATATCTTTTCAGGTTTTTGCATTTTTGACAACTGGACGGCCTCATTTAGATCTGCCAACCAGTTCTGTCCCCTACCTCCCACCAGGAACAGACTCAATATAAGGGGACAGTTTTGATTCCCTATGATTTAATCTCCAACCCAATCAACGAGCATGCCCCCTATCCTTCCCCCCTACCCACCAAACTATCTTTGAAAAACCCCTAACTTCCACGCCTTCAGAGACACTGATTTGAGTAATAATAAAGCTTTTGTCTCACATACAGTTGGCTTTGCATGAATGAAACTCTTTATTGCGATTCCTCTATCTTGATAAATCAGCTCTGTCTAGACAGCAGGCAAAGAGAACCCATTGGGCGGTTACAAGTTCAACATAAGTGAGAGATCTAATGAGGAACTAGCCAATAAACAGAAGATGGAGTTACATCTGTGTATATCAGTGTGTGAGTAGTGTGGGTACTTGTGAGGAGTTACTGAAGAAAATAATATAGAGGTAGAGGCTCTAGGTACCATCCACGACTCCAGTTCTGGTCAGAAGAAGAGTAGATAGCTGTTTCCGTAGAGTGAACTAAGAGCAGATAGACAGGCATCCCGTTCCCAAGAATCTTTCAAAAATATGTATAAAGAGGAGTCTTAAACTTCACCATTAGTGGTTTATTTAATTAGTTCAAATATTGAAAATGCCTTTGGGAGAGACAATGAGTTACATATTTATTTTCCTAACATATATGTGTTCATAATTTTCCCCACTTACAAGAGAAATTTCATAAAAAAAGTCTTGGATAGAGAGTGGAGGGAGGGGTGGAAAAGGGGAAGGAGAAAGGGCTAGAGAGGGAAGGGAATAAGAGGATAGGCAAGGGGAAGAGAGGAGACAGAAAGGAATGAGAAATAATGTAGAAAAGGCATACAGAGGCAAATGGAGAGCCCTGAGAAAGCCTGCCTAAATTTGCCAAGAACAGGTTCTGTGTCAAGGTAGTTTTCTCCTTTTCTCCTCTCCATATCCACGGTTTGTGTAGCCAGGGGATGGGGTTAAAATGCTTACAAAAAAGTACAGCAAGGCTCTCCTAATGTAGGGGCTCCTAGTGAGCTGTACCTTAGCACAGTTGAATGCCACACATGCACATGGTTACACACCCGATGACATAGTGAATAAAATAACTAGATGTCTGTAAGCAAAAATATAACAAATTCACAAAAAAAAAAGAAAAGGAGGGAAGGAAGAGAAAGAGTGAAGAGAGAGGGGGTAACAGCTACTTTGGCATTAAAGTTGGTTTGTGAGTATTTTAAATAATTCAGCCTTTTAGCTTAAGGTATTCCACCCCCTCATTATTGCTTTTCAGGACTAGAAGACAGATCCAGGAGCAATTCAATCCAATTAGAAGGGAAAAGAGAGATTTTTTTTCTGGCAATTGCTATGCAAATGTGTGTGTCAGAAAATAGAAAAGGTGACACTAAGCAGCCACATTTGGTTGTTGACAACACAATTTCTCTTTACGTTCTGTGTTTCAAAGCATTTTAAAAGAAACCTTAACCTAATAGAAAGAGGTTCTAGGTAGTCCTCCCAAGGTTAGTGCCAGCTTTCAGCATTCCCTCCAGAAGTACAAACTGGGCCAGGTAAAACTGCCTGGGGCCGCCTCCCCCGTCAACATCCTATTCAATAGTCATACTCATGTTTTCAGTAATAGGAATTGCTGGTGTGTGACACTTTTTGAAACTTTTGGTATCGTGGGCTTATAAAACATTTCAATGGGTAATAGTGTCAGACAGTGGTAATGAATCTTAGTGGAGAAAACTGTTTCTGAATTGGAGCATCGCTTAAAGGTATTTCAATTTAGTGTCTGCTCATTAAAAGTTGTACTTGGGCTTCCATTCCTTATCTATAGTTTTAAAAATAATCATGTTACAAAAGCCTGAACAATTAGATTTTCAGTGTTATGACCCCATACCCTGACCCCATCTAAACTTTTTCTCAGCCCATTGTGTGGGAATGAGGAGTGGTGAGGGAAGAGTAGGAAGATTGGAAAAGCAGAGAACTCAGAATGTTATAGATGGAGGGAAACTTGGATGGAGATTGGCATCTCTGGAGCAAAACTCTGAGGACAAGAAGCCCAGAGAGATTAGGAAATTATCAAAAATATTTCAGCTAATTATTTGCAGACAGGAATACAAGGTCATATGTTTTAATCCTACTTAGCCCCAGGGCAAATATATTCTTTCAGTCCTGGTTTCCTCCTGCAAAACTAGTCTCTCAGAAGCAAGCAAAAGAATTTTTGCACATTCATGGATAAAATGGAATATTGCAAGTACAACAGAGCATCTGGATTTCTATAAACACTAAAACTGGAGTAAGGCCAACAGATAACTAAATGAAAAAAAAATCCTGAGTGCTTACTATGAGCCTGGCAAAGTTTTAGAGATGTGGCTCATAGTGAAGCAGGAGATACAGATGTAGATGTGAAAAAATTGAAAAATGTAGAGTACTGCAAGATGAAAAATAGCTTGGAGACTTTGCCTATTAAAGAATAGCCACTAGAAGTAGGTATTGAAGGTTCTCATGAATTGAACTAAGAAACACATTTTTAAGAAAATGTACAACCAGTTTGGTGGGTTTTTATGGAGTGCTAGCCATTCCTATATTTTCAGTATTAGACTGAAAACAAAAGTGTAGCTACTTTAATATCCTTTTCCTCTTCCCTGCATAGAAAATGTGGTTATGTAATCTCAATTGCAGTGATGCTGTGACCTATTTAATGGAAACTACATGCATAAGTGATTTCTCTGAGTCTTTTTTCACTTCAACCTTGCATGGACATTTAGCAAGAAATATTTATAGAATATACTGTATAGCTCTTTGATTTATCAAGTAAGTATATTTTGTATTCTACAAATATGTTTATAATATGGGCAAAAAACTGATTAATTCAGCCACCTCTTTCTGCTTCTTTTAGTTATCCTGTGAAATTTTTATTAGTGCAAAACTTTTGGTGACCAAGACTCCAAATACTTCTGGTTAAATCAATGTAAAAGGAAGGAAAATTGTACAGACCTCTGTAGCTGACAATCCTGTTGCAGTGGAATCAATCCTGGGATTTAAGCCCAAAATTTCTTTACAACAGAGCCAGGATACATAAGCAGTTCAATTGAGCAGTGAGCAGAAATGAAAAATGCTAGTGTGGGAGGTTTTTTTTTTTATCAAGTGCAAGTGATTTCAGTCTGGGCTTTTAGCTAGCATTTAGGGTCTACACAAGCAAAAAAAAAAAAAAATTCTGTATAAGCACAATCTACTTTCATGGATACAGTTATTGCAGAGCCTACATTTGATAAAATTTAGCTCTCAAGTAAACAAGAATAATTTGACAAAACTTAAAAAAAGGTTGATTAATATATTTCCATAGTGATATTTATACCTACATCTATATCATCTCATTATTGAGCCTTTTAAATAGTAAGTCATAGCTTCTATATAGGGTGGTCCACAGAAAAAACTTTGGCATTTGGGATAAATTAGAAATTATTTTTAATTTCAAAAAATATTTGTTAGAAATTTTGTTAACATTTTATAATTCATTGTTTGTTCTGTACCTATGCTAAAAGTAAGTAAATAGCCTGTAAGCATTTTTTAAAAGTTTATGTAAATATTTTTATTATTATATCACATGTGTATTTCTAATTTTTAGGTAATTGGTTTTTTAAGTGAGAATGCGATACATACATATGTGGGTATGAATGATTTCAGAGCCAGTTAACATAAAACATGACAACTTAATCAACTAAGGGGATATTTTTTGTAGACAAATGAGTCTCACACTTTCATGTGTATATGAATTCCCTAGGGATCATACCAATATGCTGATTCAGATTCAGTAGGTCTAGGGACAGGCCTGAGCTTCTGCATTTCTACAAGCTATCAAGTGATGCTGCTCCTGCTGGTAGTTACACATTTGGGAGAGATCTTAGCTAACAAGAGGTCAAGGCTCTGGCTTTGATTTGCTCGCTCCACCATGTCAGAATCAGAGTCTCTGTGATTCTTTTGCTCTTTCTAAGTGGCTATAAGATGTTTACTCCAGCTCTAGCCATCGATCTGCATTTATGGCAGGAAGAGAGGAGAAAGAGTAAGGTCAGTGTCATGCAATTTATCTCTAAATGACTTTCTTTCTTTCTTTCTTTTTAAAAAAAAAAAAAAGAAATGAATTACCTGCCCTGCTTGTTCTTAGGGGGACTAGGAAATCAGGAGACAGGATTGTCATGACTGGTGTAGATCATTTAAGATCCTCACTTTAGGCTAGGCACATTGCTGTCCTGAACAAAACCAAGAAGTCCTTTTAGGAAGGAGTGAATGGGTATTAGACAGCAATTAGCAATACCCACCACAATGAACATGAAAACGCCTTTGCAAAAATCATAACTGAGAAAATTATACAGTAAAAGATATTAGACCTACCTGACCCCATCTTGCTTCTAACCTCTAAACTGTCCTTGTTCATTCCTGGGCATAGGCCAAACTAGCTTTGGTAAGAAATTTAGTGCATATTTTAAATAATAGCCCTTGCCAAAAGGCTAAACTGTTCTTAGAAAACAAATGGAAGGCCACCAGGCATCAAGTCAAGAGGAGCTGGAATTCTAGATATTACCTGCCATTATTCTGGAGGTTATAAGACTTGCAACTTCCCCAATTACTCTTGAAGGTAACATCACTATTGTGAACCTAAGATCAGCCTTTTGAAATGTCTTTTCAAATTTTTGCATTTCTAACAACCAGATAGCCCCACCTGGACCTGCCAACCAGTTTTGTGGCCCCCACCCAGAAACTGATTCAGCATAAGAGAACAGCTTTGACCCCCTATGATTTCATCCCCCAGCCAACCAATCAGCACTCCTGATTCATTGGCTCCCTACCCACCAAATTATCCTTAGAAACTCTGATCCTCAAGTTTTTGGGGAGATTGACTTGAGTAATAATAAAACTCAGGTCTCCCACACAGCTGGCTCTGCGTGAATTACTCTTTCCTCGTCGCAATTCAACTGTCTTGAAAAATCAGCTCTGTCTAGGGAGTGGGCAAGGTGAACCCATTGGGCAGTTACACGCTCATAATTTCTAGGTGTGTTCCTCCAGAAATTTGTCTGTAAACCTACAAATAAATGTATATGTATACTTTTTTCTTTTAAAACTCAATAGATTTCAAAATAACATTTTTAAAATGATGCAAGGTATGATTTTCCCCTTGAATAAACTCAGGTTTGCTGTTTTAACAGGAAGTCTATTGATATTTTGGGGACTTCAACTCAATCTTTATTCAAAGATACATCTTTCCTTTCCCAGGTTAAGCTGCAGCCAGTGGTTTTCTGTCTTTCAGAAAGAAGTGTGGTGATTTTTGCTTTCTCTCCCCACACAATGCCTCCCCTACTTGGTAACTATTGTTTTGTGCTTTGACAGCATCTAAGATGGGGAAAGTTGATAAGAGAGAGAAGACAGGACACTTATTGGCTATGTGCGCTTTGAGTTTAGCAAATGGTAAAAGACGATTCTTGGGGCACATTTCGTGAGTTCCCATTGCTGCACTGCTTTCCTGCAATTCTCTTGACCTGGGCAGATGCCTCTATTTTAGCTGGCTGATTGCAACACCTTTTTCTGGAATCTGGCTTTCACTTCCATGTACTTACTACATGGTCTCACCATTCCTCTAGGTTGTTCTGTTGGACTACAGATAAGATCAAGTCATACTTAGACTTTCTATAGGCAACGCTTACCATAGAAAACATCCAGATGTAACTTGCTTCTTAGAAACTTGAAAGAATCAGACAAAGTGTATATTTACTTATTTTCTGCAGCTACAGGCAACATAAATTTTCTCAGATGTGATTAATGCTCCAACTATAAACTCTCCAAGTGTTGAAACTGCCTTTGCAAAGTTATGACTGAGACAGTGAAGGAGATCTAACTTAACCGACTCCATCTTACTTCTAACCTCCAAGCTGTCCTTGTTCACTTCTGGGCATAGGCTGAACTAGCTTTGGGAGAAACTTAGTTTATAGTTCATAGTTTATAGTTTAAACAAAGATGATAACAGCCCTTTCCCAAAGCAGACCTCCTTCTTGCCTGGGGACTAGATTGTGTTTGTAGGACTAACATTAGCCACAAGATTAGAAATTATGGTTTAGGAGTCATGCAGCTGGAAGCTACAAGATTCTAACCCTCCCTAAACTGCTCCTAAGATCAGTGCTTGAGATATTTTGCAGACCCTGCACTTGATGGATCAGCTGGCACCGCCCAGATCAATAAACTGGCCCATCTGAACTTGTGGCCCCCAACCTAGGAGCTGACTCAGTGCAAGAAGACAGCTTCGACTCTCTATGATTTCATCTCTGACAAGTCAGCACTCCTGGCTCACTGGCTTCCCCCAACCCACCAAGTTATCCTTAAAAACTCTGTTCCCCAAATGGTCAGGGAGACTGATTTGAGTAATAATAAAATTCTGGTCTAAAACTCTGTTCTCCCGCACAGCCAGCTCTGCGTGAATTACTCTTTCTCTATTGCATTTTCCCTGTCTTGATGAGTTGGCTCTGTCTAATCAGTGGGCAACGTGAACCCCTTGGGCGGTTATAGTGTTCCCAAAACTCTTCATATCCCAGGCTTGAAGTGAAGCAGAAAGTGTTCCATCTTCTCCACCAAAAGATGTAGCGGGCACATGTAAGTGGAAAACATTTCCTATCAAAAAAATCTCTAGCAAATCTTTTAAGTTTCTGATCACTTCTTATATCTTACCTGAATGAGAGTGCAAGAATCATAAGAGCAGTTCTAGACCATTTGCATTACAAATGTTGCACATGGGAACCTGTCTACTTCTTCAATACTAAACTATTGTATTGGCGTCTCAATTTTACCATCCCTTTATTGATCCAAAGGGCATACTCCATTTCCAGTGTTCTTCATTCTTTTGCATACATCCATATTTCAATTTGATATCATTTTCTTTTGAATAATTTTCTTTAACATTAGTTGTAGTGCAAATCTGTTGGTGATGAATTCTTTCAACAATTTTATGTCCGAAATGGCAATTATTTCTCCTTCATTTTTGAAAAATAATTTGACCTTGAGTAGAATTCTAAGATGATAGATTTTTCTTTCAGTATTTTATATGTTCTGTTCCACTGTATTTTGGATATGTTGCTTCAAATGGGAAATATACTATTATTCTTTGTTCATCTGCACAAAATATAAGCTTTTAATTTTTTCTCTGTCACATTTCAAGCAATTTGCTTATAGTACTCTTGCTTCAAGTACTAGGGATTTGTTGACATTTTTGGATCAGTGGGTTTATAGCTTTCATAAAATAAGGAAAAATTTTGGCTATTATTTCTTCAAATACTTTTTTGTCTCTCACCTTTCTCTCTTGGACACTCCAATTACATGTTTAGTAGACTGTCTGAAATTGCCTCACAGCTCACTGTTGTTCTTTTCGTTTTACTTTCTGTATTTCTTTTTTTCTATCTATGTTTTATTTTGAATACTTTCTATTGCTTTGTTTTTAGATTAACTAATCTTCTTATCTGTAGTGTCTAATCTGCTGCTAATACCGACCAATATATTTTTTATTTCAAATACTGTAGTTTTTATTATTAGAAATTTGATTTGGCTGTATATCTCTACCTAACATGTTTATTCTTCCTTCTGTCTCTTAGAAAATATGCAATATAGTTATAATAGCTGTTTAATAACTAGTTGAATGTCGACACACTTTGATATTTGTGTAATTTCTGGGTGTGTTTCTATTAACTTATTTTTTTCTTCTGATTACGGGTTATCAATCCATAACAAGCAATTATAGGGCTCACTTTATTTTTTTCTCTTTCTCAGGAATCACAGTTATGTACTACCTGATGTCTAATATCTAAAAATTATTCTTTTAAATATTTAATCTTTATTTTTAGTTGTTTCAGTTGTGAAGGTAAATAAGGTTCCTTTTATTCCATTTTAGCAAGAAGAAGTTCACATTATAAGTTCTAAATGTATAACAATTTAGTGCATCAGCCAGGATAATCTCACATACAGAATTTTGTTTTAGTTTGACACTGTTGGCAAGGGGATTGTCTCTTCTCCAAATAGTGACCTTATATATTTTTATTTTTTTGAAAACATAAAATATGTATAGACACCTAAAATATAATGTAGACGACAAAGGTAGGATTTCACCCTCAAAGTGTATAAAATTTAGAATTTCTTATTTCACCCTTTGGGCAAAATCCCACTCCAAATTATGGGTAGCTACTGGTGTTAAAGGTAAGTGCTTCCTTTAAATTGAAAAACTATGCAAATCTACTTTGAAGGTGCAACGGAATTGACTCCATTTGATCTCAATAATTTCAAAGTCCCCTGACAAAAAATAGTTTGCTCCTGTGTTAAGAAGTCTCTTTCTTAGTCTGGAATTTTCTGTGTCAGAATTAACTTTATCTCAAAAACTTTAGTTCCACAGAGGGGGGAAAAACAATCAATCTTGTTTTTGGTTAAAACATTATACCAAAGTCTCCTATTTATTTTTCTTTTTCTGTTGCTTCCTTTCGTTATATTATAGTGCAATAATCCTTTTTAATGATCTCTTTTGGACAGCCTGCTTATTTTGATCATTATTGTTTTTATTCACTACCACATGAAAGTCTCTTAAATTTTAAACTCTTTGAGTGTGCATAGGGGAGGAGTTGGGGCTGGACAAACAGAAAATTGGCACAAAACTTTAGAAAGTAGAAACCTGGAAAAACTACTTTGAGCCTAAATCTCAGTAGCGTTTGTCCACCGTGCTGCATCTCTGTGGCTAATTGATCATAAAGTCATTATAAACAAAAGCAGGCTGGGTGCGGTGGTTCACGCCTGTAATCCCAATAATTTGAGAGGCCGAGGTGGGGGATCACCTGAGGTTGGGAGTTTGAGACCAGCCTGATCAACATGGAGAAACCCCGTCTCTACTAAAAATATAAAAAGTTAGCCGGGCATGGTGGTGCATGCCTGTAATCCCAGCTACTCGGAGGGCTAAGGCAAGAGAATCGCTTGAACCCAGGAGGCAGAGGCTGCCATGAGCTGAGATCATGCCATTGCACTCTAGCCTGGGCAACAAGAGCGAAACTCTTTCTTTGTTTGTCTCAAAAACAAACAAACAAACAAAAAACACAAGAGCAACGAAACCAAACAACAACAGCAAACAAAAGCCTAAACTCTCTAGACTGGCCAAATGTTATTGCCCCGATGGTTTGACTTTATTTCACTTTTTTTCTTCTGGGTACTACATTTTGTTTATAATCACTAAATTCAGTGGCTATTTTGCCTTAGACCTTAATTTTTTTCAGAAATCACTTTAAACAACCCAAATTAATTGTTTGTAGTTCAAATTTTTTTATTGTCTAAATTTAAGTATTTTCCTGCTTCTTTGCTTCATAACATAGCTCTCATCTGGTAATAATTAGATTATAGTGTCAATGGATATTTTTCTAAAGGAAAAACCTGTAGGTCTTTTGCTTTCTACTTCAATGATTGCCATATTCATACTCCTATGGTCATCTCTCTTCCTTAAAAGAGAATAAAAATAAAAAGTGCCTATATTATTGTTGACCTACTGAAAGTGTATTAGAAATGTTCCCTTAAAATCAGCTATAGATTTTTTGCTGAGTTAGGAAAGTTTTATCCACTTCAAAAAGATTCAAGCTCAGGCTTCAGTAGGAGTAATATTTTTGATCTATAATAGCATCTTGTGTGGCTCTTTTTCTGAAGCATCCTAATGTCAGAACAGATACTCAATCCATATCAATAAGAATCCGATTAAAGACTGGCAGCACCTGGAATTGTACTGGGCTACTAAAGGGTGAAAAATATAGCTTTCCTTAAGACTGTAATAAAAGCTATTGTCCCTAGTTTTTAGCAGAAAGTGTAGTGATTGAGGCATTTATCCAATTTAGAGAATAACACATTTGCAGCAGGTCGATGTTATTGCTTATCTGGCCGAGGAAGGTGAATGCCATAGAAATAAGCTTTAATTACTATGAAGAATAAATAAATCCCCAACCTATGCAAGTATTTCTATAGTGGGGACAATTGTCAGAAACAGAACAATAAACAAAGCAGACAGAAGGATTCAATGGAACTGTTTCAAACAGTGAATGCTGTAGATAGCTAGATGTGAGAATAAGGAAGATTGGACTCCACCTTTTTTTTTTCTGCTTAGAAAGCATGCAGAACCTTTTTGTTTTTCCCGTGAAAAGTTTGCTAGAGAAACAGGCAAAGCAGCAGTGATGTAAAGGATGAGTCAAAGTTAGCCAAGTAAAGGTAGGAAGGGACTGGGTGTGGCAAAGCAAGTGAAGAGAGGCTAACTTCAGCAAAGACCAGAGTCCAGAGAGGGATAACATGGGGAGCCTGGCTAACTAAAGTTATAAAATATGAAACTGACATTTGATAGGTCTAAAACATTAAATATTGGCAGTTTTATATAGTTCAGCCTAATAGGTTATAATTGTATAGCAGAAATAATGAGAGTAAGTGGCAAGAATTGAGACAAAAGAAATTAGAAAGCACCGAATACAGAGCCATGTAAACCATGTGGAATGGATGAATAACATATATATCTTTCTGAACAACTTAAAGCCAGTGTCAAGTAGGAACACTCTAACAATGCAGATAAACAGCATCCAATATTTTGCCACAGGGAATGCAATTTGTTAAATCTTATCAACATTTAACTCATCTTTGTGTTATTCCACTGTGTCCACTCTGCACAATATATGCATATGCTTCTATATTAGACATGAGGTGAGTGTGTCTGTCTGTGTACATCTGCATCTGTATGTATTAGGAACGAAACAGAGAATGTAGCATGATGAGTATTTATTTTTATTTTATACATTTTCACAGTAAAGCAGAGATGGTAGGTGGTAATTTAGTCCTCTTGACCCGTAATCTATCTAGATTTCCCACATAGACAATGGGTCACCTTCCTATGGCAAGCCCTGCCACTTATACGTTATACTAATGTCATTCTATTGGCATTACTCAGTAATATTGCTCCAACTATAAATGGAGTGAGTGTGTGTGTGTGTGTGTGTGTGTGTGTATTCACCTCATTACAGGAATACTGAAATAAATGTTGTACTGTTAGATTTTCTTCTTCTAGTCCTCATTTCCTTTAGCCAGTGATAATTTCAAGAGAAGAAGCAAGGTTTAAAAGATGAGAAAAATTGTTCCTTCATTAATGAAGGGATCTCCAGATAGCTCAGCGAAAATCAGTGCTACAATTCAAGGGCAGTCCTAGAGGCTACAATCCAAGACTCTGAAATATCAACAAGAGAGTTGAAAGGTTATCAGTGAAACAATGTTCATAAACATTGTTAACTCTATGCATTTAAATTCAGCAAAAATACAGGTGGAAGCTCTCTCTCTTTGATTTGTGTTGTTTATTAGCATTTCTGGTTCTAATTGAGAAATAACTTCATCTTATTTATATTACTCTCATCAAAGTTGATTTTTGGCAATTATCTGAGTAGAGAAGAATTTAAAATGTATTATTTAAAAATTTTACATAATGGTTATGCATCATTTCAGTATGTAGCTGCATCTTCTGACACCTGTCAACCCCATATGACAACCAGCATGAAAAACTAGAAGAAATAAAAATTGAAATCTAGAAGAAACAAATGCAGAAATCAATGACTTCTGGAGGCTGCAGTGAACTGTGTAATCCTCCACCCTTGACCTTTTCACATTTTATGCAGAAGGAAAACACTTGGGGAATACATTGAGGAGTGTATACTCAAAGTTAATTGTAAGCAATGAAATAAAAGATATAAGAATGTGAGAACATCACCTATTATTTTCCAGGGACTTTGGGAGTTGTGTATACCAGCATCCCAAAAGGGGAAACCCTCCTCCACCTTTTTTTTTCCTAGGGATTTTGTAGGTTTATGTAGCTCATGAATGTGTCTGTTTCTAGTAAATCCACTATAACAAAATATCAGAGAAGAAGTATTATATAGCCCAGGCTGGCACTGGATAAAACTGAAAATAAGAGAAGCCTACATTTTGCCTCCCTCTTCTTTATGCTAGGCTCTTGATCTCTTCTCCTGCTACAATGCCATTCTGGGGTTTTATTCTAGCATAGAGGAGACAAAGGAATCTTCCTGAAGCACTGAGTGAAAATGAAGGAATCGTCTCCCTGAAAGAAACATGAGGTGCAATCCCCTCGAGGGTGTTTGTTTTAGTATAATAGATTGCTAAAGATAGAAAAGTCTTCATAACTGCAAAGACCAAAGCAGAGTGGTATAGTTTGGAGTTCAGATTTAACTGGATTTCATTTTTAGCTTTATCGTTTTCAAATTATGTGTTATTTGTTAAATTTCTGTGTCCTCTTTGAACCTCAACTTTCTCATCTGCAAAAATGGGATGATCTTTCTTTCAGGGTTAATATGAGGATTAAATGAGATCAGTTGTAAAAATTTCCGGCATGGTGCCCAACACAGTGGGAACTTAGAAACGTGACTTTGCATACCTTCATTAAAAGGTGAGGTAACATGTGGCAGAATTAATTATTAAACATAGAACAGAACCCCACCTAGTATCCATTTAACTTTGACAATGTGATCCAGTGATTTCCAAATACGAGCCCCCTTTTTTTTTTCAGCACAGTACCTAGAAAACAGCAGACTTTTCAAAAGCGCTTAAAGACCAAATGACTGAGTCTGAGTGACTGGCCTTGACATCCTTGGAGCACGACTCAGGATTAGACAGGTGCAGCTGCTAATTGTGTGTGACCATTTCTCAGGTCTCACCATCCACAGGACAGACACATTACCTTATATTTCCATGTAGACAACCTGTAAAAAGCCAGTCAACCTTTTTCTTGTGCAAATATTATCCCACAGTTAGATTTCTAAAAACAATTGCCTGGAAGTCAATTTTAAAAGTAAATACTCAGCTTTACTCTTAAGTAAATAAAGAAGCAACTTCAGGGTTTGGGGAAATACTCTAATAATATTTCAAGATAAAACTGTTAAGGTAAGAACTCTGAAATGAGTTTTATGAGATTTATGCAACAATTTGGTGTTTATCATAAAATGCCAGGATGCTGATCTTTATTTTTAAAATTTTTTCACCCTCATTTTTTTCTGTAATAGCATTCTAGGTACTAATTTACCATCCTCACATTTCCCTAACTCCCACTGGTTTTCTGAAAATTGAGGAAAATTGATGGCTATATTTTTTGACATGTAGGACTATACTCAGATTTTCATTTACAGCTCTGGCACATGGCTGTATTTCTGAATCACATTTCCTTAAGTAGGCACTCTCTTTTGTGACCTCTCCTTCACTTCATATTCAGGAGCAATCAAGACTGACACCTTAATAATAATAAGAAACAGCCAGTGGAATGTGTGGAAGAGATATAAAGAAAGGTAAAAACTCTCTTGGGCACTATTATTTCACTCAAATATAATTTAGCTAGTTTTGGTAGATTGTTGAAGCAACTGTTGATCTTAAAAAATGATTATTGATGAAGTATTAGTAAATTAACCAGAAATATGTAGAGTTGTGCTAATGGTAATGCTATCAAAAACTTATAGTCAAGTGCTTCCTGATATTGAACTCTTCCACTCTAAATTTTGATATTTACAAATGTGGTAAATGTTATTCCCTTGCTTGTGCCAAGAACCTACAAATACTCTAGTATACTCTTAACATGAGAAGAAATAGGACAATTACTTCCTTTCTTACCAATTCACCTTTTATGTGATAAAGAAAAAAATAATGATAGATTGCAATGAACATCTTAGAACCTATTAAAATGAAGTACAAATGAGGATAAAAATATGCACAATATCTAACTCTTGAGAATTGGATAGTTAGGGTTAAGAAAAGGATGATGAAAAACTGACTTTAAGACATTATTTAAAACTCTTTCTGTCTCATACTGACTGGAATGATTGATGATGCTACCACCATTGACAATGAGAGTTTGAGAAGAGGTGAGTCACTTTTAATGGTGTAGGTTCAGACTCAGATCATCTACAAATGAACTTGTGTTGCTATTTCCTTATTTTATACATTAAAAAAATCAATTCCAGGAATATAAATTATTTGTACCATTGAATTTCAACTTACTTTCTGGTAGCAGAGACATGATAAATGCTGCCTTACATAGTTGTATTGATGGTCTGAAATCCTTAAACGATAGAGGAGAGCACATACCAGCAGTTTCCGGCAAGTCTTTAAAAACAGACTTCTACATGGTGAAACCCTGTCTCTACAAAAAAAAAAAAAAAAAAAAGAAACGAAAAGTAACTGGTGTGGTGGTGCATGCCTGTAATCCCAGCTACTTGGGGGGCTAAGGCACAAGAATCGCTTGAACCTGGGAGGCAGAGGTTGCAATGAGCTGAGATCATGCCACTGCCCTCCAGCCTGGGTTGACAGAGTGAGACCGTCTCAAAAACAAAAATAAAAACAGCCTTCTAGAAAACAACCTGAGATGCTTCTTCAAAATGGTTGTTACTTCAGTGAAAACAAACAGCTACCTTATGAAGCCAGTGACTTATGATAATGACATAACTTTGTTGCCATCATCAATAACAACAACAGAAACATGAATATATTCTTTTGACAATTTCCGTCTTGCTCTCTTATGCATTTCAGCCTCATACCAACCCTAAGGGAATGGGAAATATGTATTGTTTTGCTTAATCTTCATCCCACTTTCCTACTGTCATCAACTCAGGAGACCAGACTAGTTTGAGAAAATACAAAGGAGAGCAAACACAAGTCTGTGTTGCCATTTTCTGCATGAGCAGACAGAGCTACAAAAATCTAGGCTATGTGCATTCCTTAAGAAGCTGAAAAGCTCTTGGATAGGAGCGACTATATTGCATTCTGCTTTGGGTATCCACTAACAGGCGAAATTCCTACGATATTAAATTGTTTGCTAAACAAACAAATGAGTAAAAATCATTTATAAACTACATTACACAAACAATTTAAGAGTAGCCTTTCCTTTCTTGCCTTGGTTCTTTGGACCCTCACAAATCAGCATCTTCATCTTACTTTGTTGGAACACTGCCATCTCTTCATCCTCTAAGGCCTAGGATCTTGCTACTCCTAGAGTAGGAGGTCTACATACCCTTGACATGTTAATGAAAAATAAATTCTGGGACCTCTGCTTAATATAAAGAATTTTATCTAAGGATATTAGAATTATATCTTTAATATTCACAAGTACAGTTGATCCTCATTATTCATGGATTCTATATTTGCAAACTTGCCTATTTGCTAAAATTTATTTGCAACCCCCACATCAATACCCTAGGCAAGCTTTTAAGATCATTCTCAAACATGCACAGAGAAGTGAAAATTTGATTCTCCCAATACACATATTCACAGTTGAGATAGAACAAGGTTATGCACTGCCTTTTTGTTTCAGCAAGTATCTTTTTCATGATCTGTTTAGTGCTGCTTTTTTTGCATATTTGTGCTTTTTGTTGATAATTCCACTGTCTAAAATGGTCCCTTAGCATAATGCCAAAGTGCTGTCTGGTGTTCCTACATACAAAAAGGCTGTGATGTGCCTTACTGAGAAAAAACCATGGGTTAAGTAAGCTTTGTTTAGGCATGAGTTAAGAGTGCTCTTGGCCCTAAGTTTAATATGAATCACAAACGTATATTAAATAAAGTGTCTTTAAACAGAAACACATATGAAAACGAGTATATATTTATTGCATAAAAATGTTGCAGCCAGGCATGTTGTTGGCTCACATCTGTAATCCCAGCACTTTGGGAGGTCGAGATGGGTGGATCACTTGAGTCCAGGAGTTTGAGACCAGCCTGGGCAACATGGAAAAAACCTGTCTCTACAAACAAACAAACAAAATAGCTGAGCATGGTGGTACACACCCCTAGTCCCAGCTACTCCGGTGGCTGGGGTGGGAGGATTGCTAGAGCCTGGGAGGTCAAGGCTGCAGTGAGCCATGATCATACCACTGTACTCAAAAAAAAAAAAAAAAAAAAAAAAGATAAAAATGTTGTGACCTGTGGTTCAGAGGAACCTAACTCTATATTTCCCCTTAAGGGCAGTGGTTCAGTATTTTCTAATTCAGTGTTTGTAGTGGCTTTATAGAACATACCTATCATGAATGCTGAGAATTGATTGTAGATGTTATCATTACAATCTCAATTTTATACAAGAGGAAATGGAGTCCAATCAGGTAATTAGTGGCTGACAAGAGATTATGCCACCAGAAATTGTAACTAAGACATCCAAAATATTGCCATTTTAACTACCACAGATTCCTTTGTGTGTGAGTGGTGTGTGTGTGTGTGTGTGTGTGAGTGTTGTGTGTGTGTGTGTTGTATGCATACACGTGTATGTGTATAGTGATATTCAGGGGCACAGCAGTGTTAAAAATAATTTTTTAAAGGTGAAGAATAGAAGATATCAAATCTTATAAAAATAAAGAATGGATACCTCTTAATAGGTTAATATTATTTAAGTAAAGCAGAGTCAATATTTGTTGTGAACTTTTATACTGTTTGGTAAATGAGTGTTTGTTAATCACTGTTTGGCACTCAGATGTTTTTTAGAAGCCAGATATCCCTTAGGCGCGTAGTCAGGGAGTTATACCCTGGAAATACTATCACTGTGGCATTTTCTATAGTTTTTTCTCATGAGATTCCTTTGGAAATAAGACACATGCTACAGATGTGTCCAAATATTTTTGTTTAAATCTAGTATTCTTTTAGTGAAGCTCATCTCAATAGACTAATTTTCTTTCACACATAGGATGATGGATAAACATATCTGCCTGTGGTGGAGGAAGTTTCTTGAGATGAGTGTTTCAAGGTCAGAAGGCTTTAAGAAGACATATTTTTCTGCCAGCTTGCTGGGTAGGGTCAAGACTTTTCTTGGTGCTATAAAAACTTAGAAGGCAATTAAGCTGTGAACTGTTTGACTTCATTTGGTTGTTTGTAAGCACTGGGTCTGCCTTGTTAGAGAATACTCCACGTGGCAGATGGTATGTTAAGGCTTCCTAGTGGCAGCAACTTGAACCCCCACCCCCTGCTTTTTAAAAAAAATTTCATTGCATTTATTTTTATTTTAATAAAGCAATGCTCCTTAAAAAACAGAGGAAGTTGTACAAGCAAATAAAGTGTGCATTTTAATTCAATAACCATTTATTGAGAATCTGCTGTATGGCAAGCCCTATACTATTTGAAACATACCCTAATATTACAAATACTGTAATTTACTGGATTGAGAGGTTTATAATATCCCTAGAATGCTATCATATGAAGAAAATGGTCTCTTATAGAGCATTAGTACGAACTGGAGTGGCTTTGGCAGAAATGGGCTGATTGTATAACTAGTCCAAAGCTGGCTTTGTGACCAATGACAAAGTATGTTATCCTAGACAAGTTTCTTAATATCTCTGACTCTCAGTTTCCTTACTTATAAAATGGACTAATGTTGCCTCTTTCAAAGAATTATCATGAGGACTAAATTAAGAGAGACATATAAAGGCTTAGCACAGGGTCTGCCACATTACATTTGCTCAGTAAAGGTTTGTTACCACTGTGTTATTATCAGGAGAATAAATATGAACAGTAGAGAGGAACAGCAGCTCAGCCCAGCTTCTGTCTTTATCAATGAGAATATTTGGCATATATTGGAGCTTAGGAGTATGAGGAGAAAAAGCCTGGCGTAAAGATATCACAATGAACAACATTATTTTATTTATTAAATTTAAACCTGGTGCCACTCTTGATTGACTTGCCTCAGGGCATGGCTGGAAGATAAAATACTTTTATTAAAACACAGGAAGCGGAGTGGCAGTACCAATTGCAAATTGTTACATTAACAGCTCTGAGGTGACATTTCAAATGCCCTCTTGTACTATGCTTTGCATATTTGTCAATTGGAGTTTTGTTGAATCCTGATGGGTTGGTCATTCCTTGAGCTAGGGCCGCCCAGAGGACAATTTCTGACTCCCAGGTTCTGTAGGCAGAAAACTCAACTATCTGCTGTAGTCTCAATCATGCATAGATATCAAGACTCTCATAGGTATCCTTGAAGCAGGTGCTGGAAATAAGTAAGAAAAGCAAGTGAGCTTTCCTATATTCATTTCCACTGCTTATGGAATGATTGGAAATTTAAAGGTTATTTTGCTGAAATGGTGTAAGTGATGCCATGTAAAACTCTCTTTGGAAAATAATCCTGGTCATGACATTATCATTAAAGAGGTAAAAAATTAAGAACTCAAAATGTAAGCTCAGATAAGCTGAGTCCCATGACCCATTTTTCTGGGTGATTTTCACAGTGTATTTCAAAAATGTGTAGAGATTTTTCATATAAAAGACACCTTTTAGCTTGTTCAATCACACCAAACTTCTCTTTCTCTCTCTTTTTACATCATTTTCCTCCAACACTTCTCCTCCATTTGTTACCCTTATCTCCTTCATTTCTATGATTTCTTTCCAATTATTTTGTCTTGCCCAAAGGGTAGCTTTACAAAATAAATTAAATGAAGAAATGTATACATGCTTCAAAAATTGCCATTCATTGATGAAAGAATTGTTGCTGATACTTGGTTTCTATCCCCATCTCCCTTTCTTCTTCAGCCAGTAAAGGAACAATAATATCTTTCCTTCTAGCTTGTCTTGCAGCTAGGTGTGGCTTTCTAATCTAGTTCTGGTCAATTAGTTATAAATAAAATTCTTCTAGAAAGCTTCTGGTAAAGATTGTTGTTTCCAGATAAGAGATAGGCAGCTGATAGTTGCTTGCTGGTACTGCAACTTCTCACTTCTTCTCTTCTTTAACAAAGATGTGATGCCTGATATTCAGTAGCTCTCATTGCCATGAGGTACAGAAAAGGGTCATTATTGAAAAAGTTGCAGAACAGAAGGGTATTTGATGACATCATTATGTTGCTAAATCAATCCAGAGACCACCTACCTCCAGACTTTTTTTTTTTTTTTTTTGACGTAGAGTGGCTCTGTCACCTAGGTTGGAGTGCAGTGGTGTGATCTCGGCTCACTGCAACCACTGCCTCCCGGGTTCAAGTGATTCTCCTGCCTCAGCCTCTCGAGTATCCAGGACCACAGGTGCGCACCACCATGCCCAGCTAATTTTTGTATTTTTAGTAGAGGCTGGGTTTCACCATTTTGACCAGGATGGTTTCGATCTCTTGACATTGTGATCCGCCTGCCTCAGCCTCTCAAAGTGCTGGGATTACAGGCGTGAGCCACTGTGCCCTGCCCAGACTTCTTCATAAATGAGCAATAATTACCTTTATCATTTAAGTCCCTGGCAGTTTGGTTTTCTGTTATTTGTAGACTAAAACATTTCTAACAAATATAAGTACAGAATTCACTAAATATCCTATCTGGAGTTTCAGCCTTTTTGTGTATATTATTATTACAACGTAATTGTGAGATCCATAAGATAAGAAATATGTATTACATGATTCTGCAAAGCATGCTATCATACTGGGCAGAATCTTACACTGCATAAACTTCAGCTTTTGGGAGAACTTGATAAAGTAAAACCTTAAAGGCTAAGTATAAATTACATTAGAAACTTATAAATAAGTTATACATATGAGGAAGAGGGAGAGATGGGAGTATAATCCAATGATCTAACTCTTAGAGAACTTAGTTTTCTTCTGTGACATTTATAATGTTGAAGTATCTTTATCAGCACCTAAAATGTTGGTATCACTTTAAAACTTAGTGCCATTCACACAACTCACAAGAAGCATATGCACAATGTTGTAACATTACACCAAGGGGTTGGAGTTGCAGTAAAGATGACTATTTCTACCTGTAAATTGACTTGCTACAGGACCCCAGGCAAGGCCCTCAATCTCCCTGTCTCAGTTTACCCTGTCTGTAAGGACAGGATGATAATTCTTGCACAAAGTTTTTCTTCAGAGGGCTATTGAAGGATTATTAAAAGACCACATTGAGTGTATTGGAGAAAAAATTACTTATTTTTCAAGAATGAAGAAAAGGAGACATATTCCAAGCCTGCTTGGTGCCTTACATGGCCTTTAATAGCTTCTCAGAAAAGAGCACTCCAGGAATGGGATCAGTTACACTGATCACCATTTTCTCTACAGTGCAAAAAAAGAGGATACTATGCCCTGTTTCTAATGCTGCACTGAAAGGATCAGATAAGAGAGAGTTGCCATCTTAGTCTTTTCTACTCATATGTGGGAAATAGAATATGATAATGAGGTGGCATGCAGAAAAAGAAGAGATTACCTAGTGATTTCATATGAAACCATCCATCCCCTTCACAATTGTTAAGTACCTAATTGAAAAAAGTTCTGTAATAGGTATTTTACCAGAATAACTGTGTAGTACCACCTAGAGACTTATGGTTCAGGCCCTTATTAATTATTTTCTGAAATAGGATTCTACTGATGTCCCAATATCTCTTTATCCATTACCCTATTGCCTTCACATTGCTGCTAGATTCATCTTTTTAAGGCAGATTTTTCGAAGTCATATTATTTCCTTGTTCAAACATTTTCAATGTTTGCCCATTGCTTATAATTTAACGACAAAATCTTACCTAAGAATTCAAGATCCTCTACAATATGATTTATATCTCCTACTCCATATACACAAATGTTGCTCTGCTTAAATTGTTCCCCTCTCTTTTGTACCCATTCTTCCCCTAACCGACCCCATTTTTTTCAACTTAAAGGGACGCTACACCAACATCAAGGCTCATGCCAAATGCCATCTCATAGAAGCTGTTTCTGATCCCCATAATACATAAAATTTCCTTAAGACTTTTTTTTCACACAGCTCTTGTGCCATTTCATTTTATATTTTAATCATTTGGTTATCATTTTATTTCACCCTTTTGGAATGCACCCTCTTGGAAGGAAAAGACAGTGTTCTGATGATCTATTCTAGCACCTAACATATAGTGGATTATCATAAATGCTCAATTAAAAAAAACTGTTAGGTTAAACTAACCTCTAAATATTGAACTAAAACATGAATGGACATTAAAGTATTTATTTTCATTTTGGTTGATTCATAACCAGCCATGGTACAGTCATAGAAGTAGGGAGAAGGGTACTTGAGAAAAGGTGAAACATATATCCATAAGAACTCAGTGTTGCGTATACAAAGCCTCATTACTTGGAAGCTGTTCACAGCTGAACAGACATTTAGTATAATTAATCAGTACAGAGAGAGGGAGAAAAAGAGAGACAGAGAGAGACAGAGACAGAGACAGAAAGATAATCTTAAACTAAAAACTTAACTGCTATAAGTAGGTATAATAGCCCAGATTTTTATTCTATTATTAGAAAGTTCAATATTTTGGCAAGCAAAATATTTAATAGATGAATTAAAACAATTATTCAAAATCACATAATAATAATAGCTAACACTCATTGAATTTTTCCAATGTGCCATGCTGTAGGTAAACTGCATGCATTTTATCTCTTAATCTTCCAAAAAGCCCTATGAAGTAGGCATTATTTCCCCCCATTTTATAGAAAAGAAAACTGAAGTTAGGCTACCCAGTGGGTAATTAATTGAGCCAGATTCACACCTGGGTCAGTCTTGCTGCAGAGCTCATGCTCTTCCTATTTTATTTTTATTCCCTCCCAAATGATCTATTTTCCCATCAGTTTTCCATAGCTTTTCAGTTTTAGAAATTTTCAAGTTGAGAGCCATGCTAAGGCATCTGCCTGGTGAAGACCAGGAAATGAGTCATTTTCCAGATCAGGGTGAAGTTCATAGTCCCTGTGCACCACAGACAGACCATCCTATTCATTTCCTGTACATTTAAGCTCCATTGCCTCCTTTTACCATAAACATTAACAAATTAGGACAATAAGGCTGGAGTTTGCAGCTTAAATTCAACCAAGAAAAAATAATTTTGGGTTCTTTGTTTGCCAGATGTGCATGACAGGCTGATAATCAGGAAAAGGGAAAATTCACCATCACTGTCAATGTGGTAGGTTTTAAAGTGTGACCTCATCATTCCATTCTGGGGATGTAAAATGTGTTCAAAGACTTATCTATAATGTCTGAAAGTATAAACCTCATAGAAAAACGAAGTTGAATTTTTTTAAAAGTGACTGGAGTATTAGAAATATTTTTAAAAATCAATCCACTTCAGCCAGGATGACATCATAATGTAATCATTGAAAGCAATTTATTAAAAATAATCTGAACAAGCCCCTCAAACTGACTTCTAGTTCCCATTTTAAAGGAGATAAATTGGGACCTGGAGCTGCTATGTTAAATATTCAGCCAGATAAGAAGTGTGTTTGCTTTGTGACAGACCCCTTGAAATGGGGTTTGTTAAAACGAATGCACTGCATTCACAGGAACAGAAGCGCTTCTGGGTCCTGCTGGCAATAAATCCAGCAATTCGATTTTACTTGGATGTTTATCATCTCTCTCCTTCTGTGCACCGCAATGCGAAGGGGGAGGGGAGACGGCTGTAGTTCAGCTTACAGGCTGCTGGTGTCATCCCATTACCACAGAATGAAGATGGTGCATGGCGTGTTGCTATTCAAGCATTTAATACATTAGTCTGTAATTTTTGTCTTGGAGGTAATGAGGCCTGACAGCTTCGGCTGGTGCATGATAACAAACCCACACTGGTATCTTTGAAATTCTTCGTTGCCAAATTCATAAAGGAAGAAATGACTTTTGCAAAATGACAGTAAACATGCTTCATTTTATAAGACATTGTGGTTAACAACCTGAAACAATGAAGTATTTTTTTTTTGAGCTATAGCTAAACTAATCTGAGCTATATTAAAAGTGCTGATGTGGATGCCAAGCCATTGCTTTTTTGCTTTTGTTTTTGGCTTGTTTTCTTTTTGGTTAGGGGGAGAAAACTCAGGAAAACATACATAGCTTAATTCTCAGAGTTTGACAATGGTCATAATAATGATGGTAATAAAGAGTTCTGCCAATAGTTCCCTCCCTAGGGCCTTATCTTGAAAAATAAAAAGAAATCAAGCAAGATGGGTTCTTAGAAAGGCTGGGATTGCCGCACAGCGTTGTCACTTCAGTACACAGATCAGCTGCCGTGGAAGACAGGAGACAGACTGCTGATGAGCACCTCAGTGGAGTATCATGGCTTTTCAGTGACAGTGAAGTGCAAACGGGCTTTCAGGCAACTGAGAAATCTTTGGAAAAAGTTTGTTTTAACACCCTCTGACAACTGGTTTTTAAGCATAATCATTGGAAGAAACCCATTGCAGGAATCATTTTTAGTTGAAATTCGCTGACAAATCCAAGGCTCATGGGGAGTAACTGGCATTTGAATTGTGGACTCTTGCCAAATGCAATGAGAAACACATTTACTAGGAGTAAATATTCCTGCACCCCATCAACCACGGTTAAAGAAGGGGCCCACTGTTCAGACACACACTTTTCTCTTTTTGAAAGCTCTGTTGAATCCTAAATGCAAAGTTCTAAAAAAGAAGACCGGAATAGAAATAATGAACAAAGGCAGGTCTAAGAGGAATGACATTACCATTTCAAACAATAAAATTGTTCCCTCTGTTTAGAATAAAGCCATGCTATAGAGATGTGAAAAATTTGGAGATGAGAGAAAAGATACATTGATTTGAGTATCTGTATTTATAGGTACAAAAAGTTATTCATTGTGTTTTATTTAGCACTAATAAGATAAATTAATTCTTGCTGATAATTATTTTTAAGAAAGAAGGATTAATAACTTTAAAATTTTAAATTGAATTGAACAATCCTGGCATTATAACTGCTTTTTAAAGATAATCAGATTCCTGTAAGTTTATAAGCTAGAAGTCCTTAGAAAGAAAATAGGGAAATCAATCTAGTAATCTAAGCGAAAGATTGTATAACAAGTGGGTACATTTTTCTAATAGAAAATACATTTGAAAAAGATGGCTTTCTACTTAATCACATCTTTCTTTACTGCACATAGATTGTCTCCTTCAGAACTGTAAATGTTTTAGAGGATATCACTTGATGCAGCAGACAAAGAAATGTCCTAAAATGTTTCTAGGAAATATAAAAGTGTTCACATAAAATGAATAAGACTTTATGCTCAAGAACAATTATTAAATGTAGCAGTAGGCCAAACATTTTCATACTGTTCTTTCCAAAATCTTAGCCTTCAAGAATCCAAATGGAAAGTCATCATACCATAGACTCTGAGATTTTAAGCAAACTTTTATTTTGGCCTTACTTTCCTTATATTAAATAAGCACAAGTATTTTTAAATAATCTTTTATATTTTTCCTAAATGTTCATCATAGCATAGAAAGTTCACCTTGCACAAATGCATAGCTTTACTTAAAAGTTGTGTTCATAGTTGAGTTTATTTTGTGTGATCGTGTTTGAAGGCAACTTGAAAGCAGATGTGAGGACCTACTTTTCCTCTTCTGAGACACTGCTGTGACTCAAAATGCTATGGACCTCTTCCAGTAGTCTATAAGAAGGATTCCAAGACAGCCAAGGGAATATCTAATAGGAGCACATGCACAGTCAGACTTGCAGGAGGATGCGGTAGGTTTTCAAGTTGACCTAGATAGTCCAGGGAAGACTAATGCCATGCTTCATGATCACAAAGACACAGAGAATGGTCTTTGAGTTGCATTTTTCTCCATTTACTAATAAGTAAATGTAAAGTTGGAATAAGACTGATATATAATTTCCATACCTCAGTTATTATTTTATTCCAAAGACATTAGCAAACTGGCATGTTTATAAAGTATAATTACTATTGTGCTGAAGGGATTGGTAATTAACTTTAGGTTACTAACTTTAGGTTACTAAGTTCCTGGGAGTACAGGAGTTTATACAGAAGCTACAATTCTTAAATATTCTCAAAAGGTCTCTTGTTTTAGGTGAGAAAATGGACTAAAGCTCTTCTCAAAGGTAAGACTTTATCTCATTTAAGGTAAGACAGTGTAAGTAAAATTAATAAAATTCTTGTTTTTCAATCATGATGTTGATGGATAAAAATCTTAGAACATTAATTGAGATACCATATCTGTCAGGAAGGAATTCATTTATGGGAAAAAATTGGAGACAAATTTTTAAATCATACTGATCCAGAAACCTTGGAAATATGATTATTGCATTGTTTTGAATTGAGACAGCAAGATTGTATTTTGCCAAAACCTAGAGTAGTGTCAGTGGTTGTTACTTTCATTATCAATATCCTCCATTATCCACACTTTATTCTTTCTTTATCCCTTCTTTCCTTCTGTTTCAATTCACATTTTATTCATATATACTGTGTGCCAAGCACCAGTATATATGCTAGGGATATATATACTGCTAAGTAACTATATATATGCTAGGGATATATATATATATATATATATATATGAATATATATAATATATAAGATTATACATATATATATAAATATGTATATATTTGAGCAGTATGGTCATTATACAAGCATATTATACAAGCACCAGTATATATGCTAGGGATATATATACTGCTAAGTAAATGCTAGGGATAAGTGGTGAAATGTTAGGCATAGTTCCTTCAATCATGATATGTACAGCATGTTGGAAGGGCAGGCTGTTAACAAGTTTTAAAAAGGCGAGGCCCAGTGTGGTGACTCACACCTGTAATCCCAGCACTTTGGGAGGCCGAGGTGGGCGGATCACCCGAGGTCAGGAGTTCAAGATCAGCCTGGCCAACAGGATGAAACCCCATCTCTACAAAAATACAAAAATTAGCCAGGCATGATGGCGGGTACCTGTAATCCCAGCTACTTGGGAGGCTGAGGCACGAGAATCACTTGAACCCAAGAGGTGGAGGTTGCAGTGAGCTGAGATCATGCCATTGCACTCCAGCCTGGGTGACAGAGTGAGACTCGTCTCCATTAAAAAAAAGAAAAAAAGTGCACTATTTCAATATTTTTCCACTTATTTGTGTTGTCTCTAATTTCTTTCAGAAATATTTTATAGTCCTGTATTTCACTTCTTTGGTTAGCTGTATCCCTAGTTATTTCATTTTCTTTGTGGCTATTGTAAGTGGGATTGTTTTCTTAATTTTACTCTCAGCCTGGACGTTGTTGGCATGTAGAATTCTATTGATTTTTGCACATTGATTTTGTATCTTGAAACTTTGCTAAAGTCACTTACTAATTCTAGCAGCTATTTGGCCAAGTCTTTAGGATCATCTAGGTATACAATCATATCATCAGGGAAGAGAGATAGTTTGGCTTTTCCTTTTCCTCTTTGGATGCCTTTTATTTTTCTTGCCTGATTGCCCTGGCTAGGACTTCCAGTATGATGTTGAATAGGATTGGTGAGAGAAGGCATCGTTGTCTTGTTCCAGTTCTCAAGGGTAATGGTTTGAGTTTTTGCCCATTCAGTATGATGTTGGCTGTGGGGTTGTCATAGATGGCTTTTATTATTTTGAGGTATGTTTCTACAATGGCCTAGTGTGTTGAGTGCTTTTTAATATGAAAAGATATTGGATTTTATCAAAAGCTTTTTCTATATCTATTGAGATGATCAAATTGGTTTTGCTTTTGATTATGTTTATGTGGTGATCACATTTATTGATTTACATATGTAGAACCAGCCTTGCATTCCAGAAATAAAGCCTACTTGATTGTGATGGATTAACTCATGAATGGGAAGAATCAATATCATAAAAATGGTCATACTGCCCAAAGCAATTTACAGATTCAGTGCTATTTCTATCAAACCACCAAAATCATTCTTCCCAGAATTAGAAAAGACTATGCTAAAATTCGTATGGAACTAAAAAATAAAGAGTTTGAATAGCCAAAGAAATCCTAACCAAAAAGAAAAAAAACTGGAGGCATCACACTATCTGACTTCAAAGTATGCTACAAAGCCACAGTAACTGAAACATCTTTGTATTGGTACAAAAACAGACACGCAAACCAAGCAGCAGAATAGAGAACCCAGAAATAAAGCCACACACCTACAACCATCTGATTTTCAACAAGGCTGACAAAAATAAGCAATGGGGAAAGGACACCGTATTCAACAAATGGTGCTGGGATAATTGGCTAGCCATATGCAGAAGAATGAGATTGGATCCCTACCTTTCACCATATAAAAAACTAACTCAAAATTAATTAAAGATTTCAATGTAAGACCTCAAACTATAAAAACCCTGGAAGACAACCTAGGAAATACTCTTCTCAATATCAGCCTTGGCAAAGAATTTTTGGCTAAGTCCCCTAAAGCAAATGCAGCAAAAGCAAAAATAGACAAGTGGGACCTGACATGATTTGGCTCCATGTCCCTACCCAAATATCATGTTGAATTGTAATCCCAAGTGTTGGAGGTAAGGCCTAGTGGGAGGTGATTGGATTATGGGGGTTGGTTTCTAACGGTTTAGCAGCATTTCCCTAGTGCTGTCTGGTGATAGAGTTCTCACAAAATCTGGATGTTTGAAAGTGTGTAGCACCTCCTTCTTCTTTCTCTGTCCTGCCCACCACGTGAAGATGTGCTTGCTTTGCCTGCACCTTTTGACATGATTGTAAGTTTTCTGAGGTCTCCCCAGAAGCAGAAGCCTGTGTAGCCCACATAACCATGAGATGATTAAGCCTATTTTCTTTATAAATTACCCAGTATCAGGTATGTCTCTATAACTGTGTGAGAACAGACTAATACAGGACCTAATTAAGGAGCTTCTACACAGCAAAAGAAATTATGAACAGAGCAAACAGACAACCTACAGAATGGGAGAGGATATTGGCAAACTATGCATTTAACAAAGGCCGTAATATCCAGAACCTATAGGGATCTTAAACAAATCAACAAGCACAAAACAAATAACCCCATTAAAATATGAACAAAGGACACAAACAGACACTTCTCAAAAGAAGATATATAAGTTGCCAACAAACATATGAAAAATGCTCAGTGTCACTAATCATGGAGAAATGCAAGTCAAAATCACAATGAGATTACCATCTCATACCAGTCAGAATAGCTATTATTAAAAAGTCCAAAAAAAACAAAAACAAATGCTGTTGGAATGCTTATACACTGTTGGTGGGAATGTAAATTAGTCGAGCCACCATGGAAAACAGTTTGGAGATTTCTCAAAGAACTTAAAACAGAGCTACCATTTGATCCAGTAATCCCATTCCTCGGTATATATCCAAAAGAAAATAAATTATTCTACCAAAAGACACATGCACTCACATCTTATCGCAGCACTGTTCACAATAGCAAAGACATGGAATGAACCCACGTGCCCATCAGTGGTACACTGGATAAAGAAAATTTGGTACATATATAACATGGTATACTATGCAGCCATAAAAAAATGAAATCATGTCTTTTGCAGCACCATTGATAGAGCAGGAGGCCGTAATTCTGAAATGAATGAACACAGGAACAGAAAACCAAATACTGCATCTTCTCACTTATAAGTGGGAGCTAAGCATTGAACACACATGGACATAAATATGGAAACAATAAAAACTGTGGACTACTAGAAGTTGGAGGGATGGGGGATTTTAAAACTACCTATTGGATACTATGCTCGCTACCAGGGTAACAAGATCTATACTCCAAACCTCAGCATTACACAGTATTTCCATGTAACAGACCTGTGTATATATCCCCAGCATCTAATATAAAAGTTGAAGTAAAAATATAAAAGTATTAAAAGAAAAAAAACAGAACCATCCCCTTGTATTTCAATAGTCATTTCCTCTTGGGTTCCATTAATTTCATCAACAAAAATTTACTGGTCACAATTACAAGCTTATCAACATTCTAGACACTGATGATCTGCCTCCTTTCCCATTATTCTATAATGCCTCTACCATTCTCAAATTCCTGTCTTTTTAGAAAGTGCTTTGCTTTCCTGACTTAAAAAACATCAAACTCTTCTTTGAGGACCTTACAGTTTTTTTGTTTGTTTTTTTGTTTGTTTTTTTTTACTATAGCCTTGTTTCCTTGCACCCTGATATCCCAGGAAGCAGGAATGGTGTTAGTGCACTTATTCCTTCATTCATTTGTTCAGCAAACATCTATTCAGCAAATGTTTATTGAACAGACATCTAATGAATGTATAAGCTTTGACTGGCACTGACTTAGTTTCTTCCTTTTATGTTCTCTTTGCTCCTGTCTCCACTTTTATGCTCTTCTACTTTCAGATATATGCCACTCCGATACAGGTGGTTCCAGTGCCCCTCTTGTTGCTGTTTTCTTCTAATCTCTCAGTAAATCTGCCTTCTTCTTTGGTGGCCTTGACCCTTGACCTGTAGTCTATCCTCTTTAAGGATCTTGAAACATTGAAAGATTTAAGACATCTTTAAGGATAATCTCTGGATCCATATTAGTAAATGTATGTTCTCCTAAGACTATTGAAGAATTTATTATTCATTTATTTCTACCTACAAATAAATATCACTTGATGTATTTCTTCTACAAAGAGCAAAATGAACTGGGTACAAAATTAACTTTAACTGGTGTTAAATATATTGAATTTTCAAATTTTTCTTGGTATTTAAGAAAGTTGTATCCTAATCATGAGCACTGTATTTGTCTACTTGACAATATATTACCCTAATATTTAAGGGTTTTATTTTTTAAGAGACTGAAAAAATATGATACTTAAATCTATTCACAGTGTGTATCTGTGACTTTCCCAAGATGATTGAACCAATATTTCAAGTAAAAATATGAATTAGGTTTATGAACATGTAAAGGGACAGTCTTATTATTTTATTAAGACCGATAAAGAAAATAAAACGATTAACAACAGTATGTAGCCATAAAACTTTCAATTTGTTAGTTACAAAGTTACAATGAATAGTTCATTCAAAAATCTTAATGGGATGTACTATTAAATTGGTCTTCACTATAAGTTATTACTTTGAGGACTCATATTTAGAATAACCTACTTGAAAATTTTAGTGACTATGTTAAAATTTGGTTACATGATATATCATTCAATTAATTAACTCCAGAGAGATAAAGTTTCTTTTATTATAGAAGTAGTCCCTTTTGAAAGCAATGAAATTTAGTTTATAACTAAATTAAATTCATACCATATTTGCTTGAAATATAAACTCAGCATACTAATGACAGACATGTTGAAGATACCTGATGTTAACAGGTTTAAATGTGGCATTGCTATCATGTTGATAGATAGTAAATTCTGTCTGTACAATAGCTGATGATATCTGGCAATTCACTTATACTAAAAATTAGACATATTTCTCTCCAGTAACGTGAAAGTGCAAGCATCCTTTCTGTGGACAATAGCCTAGAACAATTCGTAATTCATTGGGATTTATAAATCTATAAATATTATTTACAAGGATGACCTAATCATTAGATTTGTATCAAAAAAAGATTTATCAGAGAGGAACATAGAATACTTCTGAGAAATATTATATCAGTTACTTTTGCTTCCTGAGATAAAATGCAATAGCAAACTCAAGTTAGATCTGAATTTGAGATTTCATGTTAGTAAATTTTGGTTTATTACATTTGTAAAAATATTCTTAGTATTTTAAAGTGATTTCATGTTCTGATTTAATTTGTTTGGCTTTTTATTTTTATTTTATTTATTTGTTTATTTTTGTGAGACAGAGTCTCGCTCTGTCGCCCAGACTGGAGTGCAGTGGTGCAGTCTCAGCTCACTGCAAGCTCCACCTCCCGGGTTCACACCAATTTCCTGCCTCAGCCTCCTGAGTAGCTGGGACTACAGTCACCGGCCACCATGCCCGGTTGGTTTTTTTTTCTTTTTCCTTTTTTAAATATTTTTAGTACAGATGGGGTTTCACCGTGTTAGCCAGGATGGTCTCAATTTCCTGACCTCATGATGCACCCACCTTGGCCTCCCAAAGTGCTGGGATTACAGGATTGAGCCACTGTGCCTGGACCTATTGGCTTTTTATCTTAAGTTGACTCAGAAAGACAAATTTTTAAGATGAAAAAAAATTTACGTGGTAAACACCTCAATCCCAAAACTCAGATATACAATGTATTTCCCATTATCTATCTTTTCTTTAAGTTGATTTATCAAGCTTTCATTCTTTCAGTAAACTTCACTTGATCATGATATATGTATGTATTGCTAAGTTATGTTTACTAACATCTTATTTGTAATTTTTGCAACTATGTTCATGAGAGAGACTCATCTATAATTATACTTTCTTTGGTCCCTATCAGGTTGTGAAATCAAGATGTGCTTTCTTACAAATGTGTTGAGGAACTTTTTCTTTTTCTTTCTTTATTATTAAAAGGATTTATGTTAGATTGGCATTATCTCTTCCTTGAATGTTGGGAAAAACTCATGGGTTAAAACATATGGGGCTAGAGTAACAATTTTGGAAAGGTTTTAAATAATATATTCAATTAGATATTTATATGTTTTAATTTTCTATTTTCTATTTGGTCAGTTTTAGTAAGTTGTATTTTTAAAAGATTTTGTCCATTTCCTCCGAATTTTCAAATTTATTGGTGTAAAATTATTTGTAATATGTTTACTTTCCTTTTAAAGTCTATAGTTCCCTTTTGTCTTCTTTATATTGGTAACTTGTACCTTCATTCTTTTTTTCTTGCTGAATCTTATGACTAATTTCTAAATTTTATTGATCTTTTAAAATAATCATCAACTATTTTTTAACTTTTAAATATTACGTTAATTATCTATTTAATGGGTTACTGGTTTTCCCTTTCTTGTTTTCTTTTTTCTATTCTTAAGATTTGATTTGTTGTTCCAGTTCTAACTTCTTGAAAAAGAAGCTTAGATTTTTGAAATTTTAGCCTTTCTTCCTTTCTTATATATACAGTTAACTCTATAATGTTTCCCTTCATCACTGCTTTGACTGTGTCTCACAGTTCTTAGTATGTTATATATTCATTATCCTTTGAGTTTTTTTAGTTATTTTGCTGGTATCCAGACTGGAGTGCAGTGGTGGGATTATGGCTCACTGCAACCTTGACCTGGACTAAAGCAATCCACCTGCCTCAGCCTCCTGAGTGGGTGGGATCACAGGTGTGCATCACCATGCTCAGCTAATTTTTTCTTTTTTTTTTTTTTCATTTTTGTACAGATGGTTTCTCACTATGTTGCTCAGGCTAGTCTCAAACTCCTGGACTCAAAAAATTCTCGTGTTGGAAATACAGGCATAAGCCACCACACCCAGCTGTGTTAAAAATATTTTTAAAAATTACATCAATTTTTCATCCAAAAATTGTTCCAATTCATTTTTGCTCCTAATTTTTCTTTCTCTACCTGTTTGACAATGTGTTAATAAAGTGTTTGTAAGACATGTTTTCCTGCTTGAAAAAATGTAGTTTATTATTATCGAAGTCATTATGATTTTCTAGATGAGATGGCAATGAAAATTTTTTTAGCAGGAATCAGTAAATAAGTGGGTATACATTACATAGTATAAACTATGATATTTTTTACTTGTCAGCAAAGTTATACTGACATTGGGAAGGTTTGTTTATTGGGTTTGTATGTTGTGTTGTTTCAGAAAACACATTCATTAAATGTTATAAGGCAATACTAAAATTTACATAAATATATATTTCCATTGTGTGTATGCATTTATTTTTAAGAATTTTAAGTGTACATATATTGATATAGTTTGGCTGTGTCCCCACTCAAATCTCATCTTGAATTGCAATCCCCATAATCTACATGTGTTATAAGAGAGACCCAATGGGAGGTAATTGAGTCATGGGGGCAGTTTTCCCCATGCTTTTCTTGTGATGCTGAGTGAGTTCCCATGAGATCTTATGGTTTTACAAGCATCTGGCATTTCCCCTGCTTGCACTCATTCTCCCTCTTGCCACCCTGTCAAGAGGTGCCTGTCACCATGATTCTGCATTTCCTGAGGCCTCCCCTACCTTGTGGAACTGTGAGTCAATTAAACCTCTTTTCTTTATAAATTGCCCAGTCTTGGATATTTCTTCATAGCAGCAAGAGAATGGACTAATACAGTAAATTGGTACCAGGAGTGTTGAGAATGTGGAATTGACTTTGGAACTGGCTAACACAGAGAGGCTGGAAAAGTTGAGAGAGCTCAGAAGAAGATAGGAAGATGTGGGAAAGTTTGGAACTTCCTAGAAACTTGTTGAATGGCTTTAACCAAAATGCTAATAGTGATATGGACAATGAAGTCCAGGCTGAGGTGCTATCCTTTAGCAGAGAGGCTGGAAGCATTTTGCTCCTGCTCTAGAGATCTGTGGAACTTTGAACTTGAGAGAGATGATTTAGGGTATCTGGTGAAAGAAATTTCTAAGTACAAAGAAGTCAAGAGTTAGCAGAGCATAAAAGTTTGGAAAATTTGCAGACTAACAATGCAATAAAAAAGAAAAACCCATTTTCTGGGTAGAAATTGAAGTCCACTTCAGAAATTTGCATAAGTAGCAAGGAACAAATGTTAGTCACCAAGACAATGCAAAAAATGTCTCTAGGGCATGTCAGAGACCTTCACAGCAGCCCCTCCCATCACAGGCCTAGAGGCATAGGAGGGAAAAATGGTTTTGTGGGTTGGGCCAGGCCTGAGATATTGGGACTCTGGAACTAGCCAAGAAAAGTAAATATTCTGTTTGTCTTCATGTTCCTAAATCTTCACACTTTACTCCAAAACAATTCACCAAGTATGAACCAAACTTTCACAGCATAATTTCAAGCTAAACAATTGCAATTCTGTACATAATATATTCATGTTTGAAATGAATGCTTTGAACCACAAGAGGGAGATGTTGTCGAATGCTACAATGTGAACCTGCATTTTGAATATTTTATAACAGGGTAAGAGTTTCCACTCTAAGCAGCTATTCAAAAATAAATGTCAGAATTTTGGTAATAAATGCTGTGCATAAGTAAAAGCAAACAAAGAAACAAAACAAAACAAATAAAACCAGGCACTGTACACGACTTGGTGCCCTGCATCCCAGCTGCTCCAGCCACAGCTAAAAGAAGTCAAGGTACAGCTCAGGCCCTTGCTTCAGAGGGTGCAAGCCCTCAGCTTTGATGTCTTATATGTGGAGTTGAGCCTGCAGGTGCTAAGAAGTCAAGAATTGAGATTTGGAAACCTCCACCTAGATTTCAGAGGATGTATAGAAATACCTGGACATCCAGGCAGAAGTTTTCTGCAGGAGCACTGTCCCCATGGAGAACCTCTGCTAGGGCAGTGCAAAAGGGCAATATGGGGTCGGAGCCCCCACACAGAGTCCCCACTGGAACACTGCCTAGTGGAGCTGTGAGAAGAGGGCCACCATCTTCCAGACCCAACAGTGGTAGATCCACTGATGGCTTGCACCGTGTACCTGAAAAAGTTGCAGACACTCAATGCCAGCCTGCAAAAGCAGCTGGGAAGGGGGCTGTACCCTGCAAAGCCAAAGGGGCCAAGCTACCTAAGGCTGTGGGAACCCACCTCTTGCATCAGCACGACCTGGATGTGAGACATGGAGTCAAAGGAGATCATTTTGAAACTTTAAGTTGTGAGGACTGCCCTATTAGATTTTAGACTTGCATGAGGTCTGTAGCCTCTTTGTTTTGGCCAATTTCTCCCATTTGGAATGGGTGTATTTACCCAATGCCTGTATCCTCATTTTATCTAAGTAGTAACTAACTTGCCTTTGATTTAAGCAGAAGGGACTTGTCTTGTCTCAGATGAGACTTTGGACTTGGCCTTTTGGGTTAATGCTGGAATGAGTTAAGACTTTGGAAGACTGTTGGGAAGGCATGATTGTGTTTTGAAATGTGAGAACATGAGATTTGGGAGGGGCTGGGGGCAGAATGATATGATTTGGGTGTGTCCCCACTCAAGTCTCATCTTGAATTATAATCCCCATAATCCCCACATGTTGTGAGAGAGACCCAGTGGGAGGTAATGAATCATGGAGGCAGTTCCCCCATTCTGTTCTTGTGATAGTGCATTAATTCTCATGAGAACTGGTGGTTTTATAAGCATCTGGCATTTTTCCTGCTGGCACTCAGTCTCTCTCCTGCAGCCCCATGAAGAGGTGCCTTCCACCATGATTGTAAATTTCCTGAGTTCTTCCCAGCCATGCAGAACTGTGAGTTAATCACACCTTTTTTTCTTTATAAATTACTCAGTCTCAGGTACTTCTTCACAGCAGCGTTAAACTGAACTAATACATGTATATATTGTATTAGTCTTCTAGAACAGCCATAATAAAATACCACAGACTGGGTGCCTTGAACAACAGAACTTTCCTCAGTGTGCACACACTCCTGGTGTCTCTTCCTTTTATAAGAAAACTAATACTATTGGATTAAGGTAAGAATATTAATACTATTGGATTATGACCCCACCCTAATTACTTCATTTAACCATAATTATCTGCTTAAAGGCCCCATCTCCAAATACACGTTGGAGTTAGGGCTGCAATGTATGAATTTTTGGAGGACACAATTCAGTCCATAAAAGATATATAGAAGTGCTTTCTTGTCTATTAGGAACAAGTTTCAAGACTTGGATGCCTAAAACTATGGATAGTACAGGCCCTACATCCCTACATATACTATCCTTTTTCATATATATATATATATATATACACACACACACACCTATGACAAAGTTTAATTTATGATTTAGTACAGTAATAGATTGTTAATAATATCTAATAACAAAATAGAATAATTATAGCAATATTCTGCATAAAAGGTATTTGAAAATGATCTCTTTCTCTCTCTGTCAAAATATCTTGTTGTACTGTACTCATCTATTTTTAGGCTGCAGTTGCCCACCAGTCTAAAGAAAGTAAAACATCAGATAAGTGGGAACTTTTGTCTCATTATATTTTCTAGTGTGAAACACATCACTGTTGTCTTACTATAGTAACATAGCCTATATTAATTAATGCATTCTAGTTGTAATACTTTATTTATCTGTTTTATTTTCTATTTTTAATTTTATTGGTTTGAGAATGAGGTTAATATAAAAGCATAAGAAAAAGTCAAAGGGATTTTGTTTTTACTGTAATCGAAAAAATGTAAAAAAATTTTCTGTTAAACAGAGACATTTATTTAGATTTTCTGTTTTGGCTATCCAGCAGAAGCAATGTACAAAAAATATTTTAAAAACATCTTAAATGCATGTTTCGGGGAGCATAAAGATAAGAAAACTTGAATTTAGAAAAATATTGTGAGAACTGAAAGTACTGTAACCAGCGTCCTGGGAATATCTATTGACCACTGATGGCCTTTTCTGGTTCTTTGTTATTGTAGCCAAAACAAAGACATGAATGTAGCTGAAAAATTAGTTTAAATTGGTCTTAAGTTAGATTTGCTCCCAGATGCCTGGAAAAAACAAATACAAATTTTGCCTAGAAGGAAACAAATAAAGTCCAGACTTTAAAAACTTATCAGAGATTTAAAAAAATAGGATTACAAAAGCAAATTCAAAAATCATAAGGCATAAAAATGAATAATCATATAGAAGCATCAGTAGGAACAGCAAACAGGATAATTTGGACTAAATAAGTGACAGATAACAGAAATAACAGGCAGAAAATATAAAGTGTGTATGTTTGGGATAAAATAAGGTATCAAAAGTAACTAAAAAACAAGAGAATATAAAAATTGACAAGGCAGTGTTAAGAAAACAGTCAAGTAAAACTTTAATATTAAAACATCTTATAAATAATAAAGTTAGAAATTCAGTGGATTGTTAGCATTCAAAATAGCACAGATAAAGAGATTAGTGATGCAAAAGCCAATTTGAAGAAAATGTTTACAAGTAAGCAAAAGACAACCAAAGAAATAAAAATGTTAAATGGTTATACAGATGTAGAGAATGGATTGAGAAGACCTAAGATATATCTCCAGTCTCCCAAAAAGAGAGAATGAAGGATGTATAAACTCAAAGGGTGAAAAACATTGTACATTTTCTAGAACTGATTAAAAAACACCAATTAAGAAGTTTAATGAACTTCAGAAGAGCAAAGATAATGTCAAAAAATGATCAAAGAGTGACTTCTTACCAAGTAACAACAATTAGCCTAATAGCTGATTTCTTAGCAGTAATAATGGATGCCAGAAAACAGTGAAAAAGCATTTCAATGTGCTAAGCCAAAGTAGTTATCAATTTGAAATTTTATACCTAGCAAACTATCTTTCAAGGATGAAAATAAAATAAAGATTAAATAAAATAAATAAAAACTGAGTGTATAATCAATAGACCTCATTAAGGGATTTTTAAAAAATCTGTTCTGGGAAGAAAAATTATAATACAATTGATTCTTGTTACTCACTGTAGTTAGGTTCCATGAAGTTGCCATGAAAACTGAATTAGCAAATACTGAATCATGTCTTCTAGGGAAAATATAAAGTTAGGCCTTGCAAACCTCTGATTATAACAGTTTCACCAGCAAATTAATACGTAATCTTGTTTTATAAATGTTTCTGCCTAAGGATACTTTACTTAACTTTATATATATATATGTTTTTTGGTTTTTTGTTTTGTTTTTTTTTTTTTTGACAGTCTTGCTCTGTCGCCCAGGCTGGAGTGCAGTGGCATGATCTTGGCTGACTGCAACCTCCACCTCCCAGGTTCAAGTGATTCTGCTACCTCAGCCTCCCAGGTAGCTGGGATTACAGGTGTGCACAGCACACCCGGTTAATGTTTATATTTTTTGTAGAGATAGGGTTTTGTCATATTGGCCAGGCTGGTCTCATACTCCTGGCCTCTGGTAATCTGCCAGCCCTGGCCACCCAAAGTGCTGGTAAAAATATATTATACCTTCATTAACATTAAACTCATAGTCAATACCACTGTAACTCACACCCAAAGCTTATATAACACACGTATTTTCCTCATAAAGTATATCATAGCCTCCTTGCACTTAGGAACACTAGACTGCACTTTACCATTTTTCTTGAGGCCATTTAAACAGTGAAATCACCAAATAAAAGCACAAAAATATGAAAAACATAACATTAAATAGACCGTGAAAAGGGCACTTGTTTACAGAATGAGAGCTGAAACAAGAAGGCAGAGTATTACCTTGTTCAGTCGCAGCTGGGAATACATAGCTTACGAGACTCAATTTTTTTGCTGTTCTGAGCATGTGTATATCCATGAATGAGTGTGAAAATGACACGCATATTGATTTTGGGATAACAAAGTTTAGCACGTAGCAAATTCACAAATATGGAATTTATGAATAGTGAGAACTGACTGTGTAAAGAATACTTGAGAAGCAAAAAGACATAGCAAACGTGGATGAATTTCTAGGCAAAAAGCAAATATTTGTAACATTAATGATAATGTCCAATTTGGAAGAATATAAAATAAGCAAGACAAAACTTACTACTAATCCATAGTACTTACAGGGGAATAACTGCAGTTAAAGCCATGTAATATCCTTGTAAAGGAGAAAAGTAAGCATATTAATTAATCATAGATTTTTTCAGGTTAAATATGCATTTGAATATTTCTATGATAATTAGAGTGTATTACTTTTTTCTGCTAGAAAAAAATAAAAAGAATTCAGAAATAGGTTTGAAATAGAGCAATTTTTAAAAAGCAGTAGAAAAATAGAAAGTGCAAAATAAGATGGTAGAAATGAATTCAAATATATCAGTAATCAAAATAAATTTAAATAAAGTATGCTTTCCAGTTAAAAAACTGTAAAATTTGCCTATATTTTAAAATCTCCAATTAACTTATATTCATAGTGAAACAGTAAGTTTGAAAGTACAGTGATACACAGAAAAATAAAAGCAAATATTAATCAGAATAATATTGCTACAGACATACTATATCAGATAAAATTATCACAAAGGCAAAAAGAATTGCTAATGATAGCATGCCTACTATGTATTATATATTAAAGATTAATATTCAAATAAATCAAGAAATATATGAATTTTAAACTTGTATGTAACTAGTAATATAGTGTTAAGATACGTAAAGCAAAAATAATATATTTACCATTGTTATGAGTGATATTAGCCCATATTCCTTAGTAGTTAATAGATTACTGAATAAAATGTCAATATGGATCTGGATGATTTCAGCAAACTATTTAAAAAACTACGTCTACTATATGTAAATCGAATCACACAACCAGCATTTGGAAAATAAAGAATTCTTTCAAGTACACATGGATGATACAAAAACATTGGTAATGTTGTAAGTCATAAAACAAATCTGGGCTTCCATAAAATATTTTCCAGTATTCATGCCAAGTCAGCCAAGTCATTTTACCACAAAGAAATTAAGTTACTATCAACAATGAAACAAGATACAAAATGCATTTATTGGGATATCAACAAACACACCTTGAAATAATTTATAGGTCAAAAAAGAAATTATAATGGCAAATAGATGTACTTACAATTAAATAATGATGAAATTTCTTTTTTTTTAAATTATACTTTTAAGTTTTAGGGTACATGTGCACAACGTGCAGGATAGTTACATATGTATACATGCACCATGCTCGTGTGCTGCACCCATTAACTTGTCATTTAACATTAGGTATATCTCCTAATGCTATCCCTCCCCCTTCCCCCGACCCTACAACAGGCCCCAGTGTGTGATGTTCCCCTTCCTGTGTCCATGTGTTCTCATTGTTCAATTCCCACCTATGACTGAGAACATGCGGTGTTTGATTTTTTGTCCTTGCGATAGTTTGCTGAGAATGATGGTTTCCAGCTTCATCCATGTCCCTACAAAGGACATGAACTCATCATTTTTTATGGCTGCATAATATTCCATGGTGTATATGTGCCACATGTTCTTAATCCAGTCTATCATTGTTGGATATTTGGCTTGGTTCCAAGTCTTTGCTATTGTGAATAGTGCCGCAATAAACATACGTGTGCATGTGTCTTTATAGCAGCATGATTTATAATCCTTTGGGTATATACCCAGTAATGGGATTGATGGGTCAAATGGTATTTCTAGTTCTAGATCCCTGAGGAATCACCACACTGACTTCCACAATGGTTGAACTAGTTTACAGTCCCACCAACAGTGTAAAAGTGTTCCTATTTCTCCACATCCTCTCCAGCATCTGTTGTTTCCTGACTTTTTAATGATTGCCATTCTAACTGGTGTGAAATGGTATCTCATTGTGGTTTTGATTTGGATTTCTCTGATGGCCAGTGATGATGAGCATTTTTTCATGTGTTTTTTGGCCGCATAAATGTCTTCGTTTGAGAAGTGTCTGTTCCTATCCTTCACCCACTTTTTGATGGGGTTGTTTGTTTTTTTCTTGTAAATTTATTTGAGTTCAATGTAGATTCTGGATATTAGCCCTTTGTCAGATGAGTAGATTGCAAAAATTTTCTCCCATTCTATAGGTTGCCTGTTCACTCTGATGGTAGTTTCTTTTGCTGTGCAGAAGCTCTTTAGTTTAATTAGATCCCATTTGTCAATTTTGTCTTTTGTTGCCATTGTTTTTGGTGTTTTAGACATGAAGTCCTTGCCCATGCCTATGTCCTGAATGGTATTGCCTAGGTTTTCTTCTAGGGTTTTTATGGTTTTAGGTCTAACATTTAAGTCTTTTATCCATCTTGAATTAATTTTTGTATAAGGTGTAAGGAAGGGATCCAGCTTCAGCTTTCTACATATGACTAGCCAGTTTTCCGAGCACCATTTATTAAATAGGGAATCCTTTCCCCATTTCTTGTTTTTGTCAGATTTGTCAAAGATCAGATGGTTGTAGATATGCGGCATTATTTCTGAGGGCTCTGTTCTGTTCCATTGATCTATATCTCTGTTTTGGTACCAGTACCATGCTGTTTTGGTTACTGTAGCCTTGTAGTATAGTTTGAAGTCAGGTAGTGTGATGCCTCCAGCCTTGTTCTTTTGGCTTAGGATTGACTTGGCAATGCGCGCTCTTTTTTGATTCCATATGAACTTTAAAGTAGTTTTTTCCAATTCTGTGAAGAAAGTCATTGGTAGCTTGATGGGGATGGCATTGAATCTATAAATTACCTTGGGCAGTATGGCCATTTTCATGATATTGATTCTTCCTACCCATGAGCATGGAATGTTCTTCCATTTCTTTGTATCCTCTTTTATTTCCCTGAGCAGCGGTTTGTAGTTCTCCTTGAAGAGGTCCTTCATGTCCCTTGTAAGTTGGATTCCTAGGTATTTCATTCTCTTTGAAGCAATTGTGAATGGGAGTTCACTCATGATTTGGCTCTCTGTTTGTCTGTTATTCGTGTATAAGAATGCTCGTGATTTTTGCACATTGATTTTGTATCCTGAGACTTTGCTGAAGTTACCTATCATCTTAAGGGGATTTTGGACTGAGATAATGGGGTTTTCTAGATATACAAACATGTCATCTACAAACAGGGACAATTTGACTTCCTCTTTTCCTAATTGAATACCCTTTATTTCCTTGTCCTGCCTGATTGCCCTGGCCAGAACTTCCAACACTATGTTGAATAGGAGTGGTGAGAGAGGGCATACCTGTCTTGTGCCAGTTTTCAAAGGGAATGCTTCCAGTTTTTGCCCATTCAGTATGATATTGGCTGTGGGTTTGTCATAGAAAGCTCTTATTATTTTCAGATATGTCCCATCAATAGCTAATTTATTGAGAGTTTTTAGCATGAAGGGCTGTTGAATTTTGTCAAAGGCCATTTCTGCATCTATTGAGATAATCATATGGTTTTTGTCATTAGTTCTGTTTATATGCCGGATTATGTTTATTGATTTGCGTATGTTGAACCAGCCCTGCATCCCAGGGATGAAGCCCACTTGATCATGGTAGATAAGCTTTTTGATGTGCTGCTGGATTCTGTTTGCCAGTATTTTATTGAGGATTTTTGCATCGATGCTCATCAGGGATATTGGTCTAAAATTCTCTTTTTTTGTTGTGTCTCTGCCAAGCTTTGGTATCAGGATGATGCTGGCCTCATAAAATGAGTTAGAGGGATTCCCTCTTTTTCTATTGATTGGAATAGTTTCATTTCTTTATAAGAAAATTACAGGATACAGCTAGAGCAATATTTAAATCAGGTTTTGGTAAAGGGTCAGGGGTAGATATTCCAAGCTTTGTGAGCTTCATATGGTCTTTGTCACCTATTTTTTTTTATATTTTTATAAACTTTTAAAAATGTAAAAACCATTCTTAGCTTTGAGGACATAGAACATGGCTGGATTTGGCCTAAAGGCTGTAGTTTGCCAATCCCTGATTTAGAAGTTTATACATACAGGTTTAATTTCTATTGCACAAAAGGACAATGACTAAAAATTAATAAGCTCTGCATCCAGCTTAAAAATTAATAAAAGAACAAATCAAATAGACAATGAAATTGTACAGATAAGAGTAAATTAAATTGAAAATACATTTACTACAAAGATTGGTAAATCCAAAAGATGGTTTATTTGAATTAACTAATAAAATTGAATTAGTATATGTCTATTTAATTTTATCAAAGTGACAAAGGAGGAAATGACAGATGAGAATAATCCATTTATGAGATGGAAACATATTCTGATGTGCATTCAATCCTAGATTTATTGTAATTGTGAAATAGAATATAACCTGGGTGTCAGGGAACATAATTATGTGTGAATTATTTGAGAAATAACACTTTACACATGTCCCAGTTGAGGCTATATGCCAACCTGAAGTGGTTCTAATATAGTTTGACATTGTAATCATATTAGAGAAATTATTGTTTTGGCTTAATTAAAAAAATAGAAATCAATAGAAATGCCCTATTAAATTGCCAAAAATCCCTAAAACAAGTTGGGAGTGATTTATAATTAATTTTTTCAATACAAGAAATGATCAGCAGATAGATACTGCTTTTTTTGCTATGTGACAGGGACCATATTAGGCACTTTGTATATAGTGGAAAAAATTCAAATATGGTTATTGATCTCATGGAGCTTATAGCCATTAAATGTCTAAATATAAATTTAAAATCTAGTTACAAAAGTTGAAAAGTATTATGGCAGAAAATGGAAAGTGGTATGAGAAAAGAAAATAAGAGAGAACAGACTTACTGGGAAGTAATTATAGAAGTTTTCTCTGTGGAAGAGATATTTGGGGGGAAATTTCAAATATGAGTAGGAGTTAACCAAGTAAAAGATGAGGATAACAGTAGGCCAGAGATTGTTCCAGGCAGAAGCAGCAGCTATGGGAGGCTCCTGATCTGTGGCATCATAGAAGCCAGTGTTTGAATTATCTTGTGAGAGGAGAAGAGAAACACAATGAATGAGGTGTGGTAGTTAAACTGGGGGTAGACCAAACAAATCTTAAAGGCCTTGGCAAAGAGCTTGGATTACCTTTTTAATGAGGTGAGAAGTAGTAGAATGTTTTTAATATTTGAAAAATCACCCTAGATGCATGGGGAGATTGATTTAATAAGGAAGTGCATGGAATTAGGGAGGCAAATAGGAAGTTCTAGTGGTCAGATGTGACGTGATGATGGTGTGGGCCAGGGTTGCAGCAGTGGAGATGATGAGATATAAACAGATTTGAGGTATATGGTAGAAACAGAATTAACAGAGTTTTGTGGAATTGTGGTAGGAAGATGAAAAAATTCTTATCTAATGATTTCTGTTTTTCAGAGAAGTATGAGACAAGGTCAGCAGCTGAAAGTGTAAAGGTAGTGGTTGTTTAACCTTGGCTACACATGAGAATCATCCAAGCAGTTTAAAGACACATAAAACTGTGCCTAACCCCTAAGGATTGGTTTAATTGTTCTAGGGTAGGTCCCAGGTATCTTTAAAATTTCCCAAATAGTCTAATTAGGGCTAGGGTACACACCTACTTGTGGCACAAGTGAACTTTGAAGTACATTTAGTATGGGTAATTACAAATGTATAGTGATAAACCTTTTTTCTAGTTTCAAGAATCAGGAAGTGAAAAAGCAAATAATTGAGATTATTCAAGGCCTTTGCTAGGCAATTGCGATGGGGAGAGGGAGGGTCAAATGCGGTATTTACAAAAGCATGATTGCGATGATGAGTTATGGAATCTAAGCTAGTTGAGGAAGGAAGACACAAGGATCTGGTAGTCTATAAGAAAGTAGGGGAGGGGGTTACTGGATGAGAGGTTTCAGGTAAGTCATTAAATGACTCAGCAAGGAGGAATTACAAGTGGTGATCGATACCTGCTTGCTCAACTTCAAAGGAATTGGGGATTTGAGAGATAAGAGAAGATTTGGTCTAAGAGGAGCAAAATAGACACCTACTTTTAGGTTTGAAAATAACAGCTGCAATGACTGAAAAGAAATGCCCTCGGGAATATCTGTGTATAAGCTAAAGCAGAAAGTAAAAGGGAACATTTAAGAATAAATGGGATTTTTCAGTATGTTAGTTGTTTTCGTTATCATTATTTTTGTTATGATTTATTTTGTTATCATTATTATTCTGAGGTGCTTCCTAAGAAGAATTCTGTACAGCACCAGTGTATACCTACCACAAATATCTGAAAATTCCCTTATACACTGGGAAATTTAAAAATAGTAGAAAATCCAGAATTCATCATACTTAATAATGGTGTCAGTGTCTACCTGTAAGACTAAGTAGTGGAGAAAATTCTATATCGATTTTTTGGAATAAAATTTGTGCTGTGGGTGTAGGGATTGTAGCAAGACAAGCCACAGACAAAACCCCTCAGACACCGAGTTAAAGAAGGAAGGGCTTTATTCAGCTGAGAGCTTTGGTAAGACTCACGTCTCCAACAACCAAGCTCACCGGCTGGATAAAAATTGAAAAGGATCCAGTCCACCTTCAGAAAGAAAAAATGGCCCTTCCTGTACTAAGGGACAATGTAACCCCTTAGAGCTAGTAATTACCAGTCCCCTTGATCCTTGCTGGAAGAAAGGGGAGCATGTGTGACCTTAGGAATCGACGGGGCTGGACTGAATCCTTGAGTAAATATCTTGGTTTGAGGAGAAGTTTACAAATGCTCTCCTGAACCAGTGTTTCAAACTTTCTATGATGAACTAAATGTGCCAGTACCAGAAATTCCAGGAGAAACAAGGAATTTGTTTTTGCAATTAGCTGAGCATGTAGCCCAGTCTCTCAACATCACTTCTTGCTGTGTATGTGGAGGAACTGTAATGGGAGATCAATGGCCATGGGAAGCCCGAGAATTAGTACCTACAGACCCAGTTCCTGATGAATTCCTGGCTCCATTTAGTAAATTCCCAAAGTTGCAAACCATGGGGACCCACCTGGAGTCCCACCGGGACTGGACAGCCCCCACTGGATTATACTGGATATGTAGGCATAGAGCTTATGCCAAATTACCTGACGAATGGGCAGGTAGTTGTGTTATTGGCACTATTAAACCATCTTTCTTCCTACTGCCCATAAAAGCAGGTGAACTCCTGGGCTTCCCTGTCTATGCTTCCCGCAAAAAGAGAAGCATAGCTATAGGAAATTGGAAAGATGATGAATGGCCCCCTGAGAGAATCATACAATATTATGGGCCTGCTACTTGGGCACAAGACGGCTTGTGGGTTTAACAGACCCCAATTTACATGATCAACCGAATCATATGGTTACAAGCTGTCTTAGAAATAATCATTAATAAAACCAGCAGAGCCTTGACTATTCTGGCCCAGCAAGAAACTCCGATGAGAAATGCTATGTATCAAAATGGATTGGCTCTCAACTACTTGCTAGCAGCTGAAGGAGGGGTCTGTGGGAAATTTAACCTTACTGATTGCTGTCTACACATAGATGATCAAGGGCAAACAGTTGAAAGTTGAAGACATAGTTAGAGATATGACAAAACTGGCACAGGTGCCCTTACAAGTGTGGCATGGATTTGATCATGGGGCCATGTTTGGAAAATGGTTCCCAGTGCTAGGAGGATTTGAAACTCTTATCATAGGAGTTATAATAGTAATAGGAACCTGCTTACTGCTCCCTTGTTTGCTACCTGTACTTCTTCAAATGATAAAAAGCTTCATTGCTACCTTAGCTCACCAAAATGCTTCAGCACAGGTGTACTATATGAATCACTATCGATCTGTCTTGCAAGAAGACATGGGTAGTGAGAATGAAAGTGAGAACTCCCACTATTGAGTGAGATTCTCAAAGGGGGGGAGTAAGGGAGGAGACCACCCCCATATTGTCTTATGCCCAGTTTCTGCCTCCAAAGAAAGAAGTAACAACTAAAAGGCAGAAATGAAATCCACAAGCAGACAGCCTGACGCCACACCCTGGGCCTGATAGTTAAAGATCGACCCCTGACCTAATAGGTTATGTTATCTATAGACTACAGGCATTATATAGAAAAGCACTGTGAAAATCGCTGTCCTGTTCTGTTCTGTTCTAATTACTGGTGCATGCCACCCCCAGTCACGTACCTCCTGCTTGCTCAATTGATCACGACCCTCTCACACGGACCCCCTTAGAGTTGTAAACCCTTAAAAGGGACAGGAATTGCTCACTCGGGGAGCTCGGTTGTTGGAGACATGAGTCTTGCCGAAACTCCTGGCTGAATAAAGCCCTTCCTTCTTTAACTTGGTGTCTGAGGAGTTTTGTCTGTGGCTTGTCCTGCTACAGGATAACCTCAGCAACCTTAGAGTAACCGGTCATGGAGTTAATGCTGTACAGCATAGTAGTTGAAAGGCATGAGTGCTTCAATCATCTTGCTTGGGTTTAAATCACAGTTCTGCCACTTACAAAGTGTGTTACTTTGGGCAAGTTACTTAACTTTCCGTGCCTCCATTTTTTTCTGTCTGTAAAGAGAGATAGCAATAGTACCTACTTCATGGGGTACTATGCAAAGGTCTTAGAATACTATCTGGCACATAGTAAGCATTCAATATGTGTTAGCTATTCTATGCAGATATACACACGTTGATATGCATTCCAAATCTTAAAATATGTGTCTTTTAAATTCATATTAGATCACATCAGTCCCCTACTTAAAAACCTTGAGTAATACTTCCTATATTACTCTTGAAAAGAAATCTAACTCCTTTCCGTGATATGCCTCCTTCCTACTTCTGTGGTCTCATCTCTCTACCATTCTCCCCCCTACCATCCCTGAAGGTCAGTGCTTCAATCTCTCCTAGATATTGACATTTGCAAAGGTTTATGCTCCACAGAGCTAACACTCCTCCTTGGGGTTCATTTGTGTTCATAACATCCCTAGTGCATTCAGTTGAGCTTCACTTGCCCTTTTTCTTAATGCTACACATTTGAAAATAAGAAACACTCCTCGGCCCCACATAAAAAAATCACAGCTTGAAGCATGAAGTTCTCAGAAGCAGAATAAAACACTTCAATATTTAAAAGTTAATCAGCATTTTAATTACTGTGCTTTAAGCTTTTCTTTTAAAAGAGAAAGCAAAGCACATTCATGCTGACAAACCAAGTTTTAGTCTGATGTTACTTGAAATGGCCATTAAAAACCCTTGAAAGGGAACTTAGAAGCAGGCAATGATAAAGTGGTAAGAGGGGAAGAATCCCCTGGGTGGAGAGTTACCCTTATCTGACGGTCTGTGCTTGTGTGTGTGGTTTTGAGGGTTACTTGGTCCCCATAAACACAAGGCGGAGTTTTACAGGATGTCTTAGAAGAGCAATAGCTAGACTGTGTCCAGGACTGTTGTGCCAGAAGAACCTTTTGTTTCTGGCATGCTAGGAAGCTAACTGGCTGCAAAGGAAAAGTGACATGAGCTCACAGAAATGTGGGCTTTGATTAAACCATTATTCTAAATAAAGCTGCCTTTACTCCTCCAAAATCCAAAGTTGAATTGCAGGGTGGGGAGGAACTGAAGTATTCCCCCCTTCTCTTGCCACCTTCAAATAACGGCTTATTTAAAATACCTATTTTTTGTGTGTGAAGTTTTGACAGTTCTCAACCCAGCAAGCAGTTTGTTTCTTGTCAGTTCCCCAGCCCTTTTCTGGCAGTCTGAACTATTTCATTGTGAACTCTGTTATGCTAGAAAGTCTTGACTTGAAAATTCTTCAGGGTCATAGAGGCCTAAGTATTTTCAGTGTTAACGACAGAGATTTTGAAATGAAAAATAATCTGTTTTCTTTTCTCAAGCAGTGGAAATATCCCAGGGCTGTTCATTATTTTGTACTTTGTTGATCAATTTTTCATACGTAGCCGATTTAGCCGACTTGTTAATCCATTTTCCTTCAGGAAGCTTTTTCATGGCCCTTCATTTCCATACTGTAATGTTGGCTCTGTCATTCCACTTACACTAATATGTTTTGTAACCTTATGAAAACTTTTGACAGGGCTGAGGCATCTTCCAGAAAGCAGAAAAGCATAAATGCAGGCAGGTGCGTTTGCTGGTTTACAAAGGGTTAGTCTGAAATCTCAATTTCTGGACAGTGAGTGGTCTGTGAGCCTCTCACATGACCTAACAATAGCATTAATTTTCCACAGGAAAATAAAATAGTAACATTTTATCTTAACTTTTAATGATTTAAAGACACAGGACTAAGGAAATAGAAGGGAAGATGAATATCAAGAAATACAGTACCAGAAAGAATTCAAAAAATATAAAAGCAACATTAGAAATCACATAGCAAACCAAATCATTTTGTGCATGAGGCTCACCCTGTAAATTAATGGTGGAAATGGGCTCAAGGATTAGGTCTTCTAACTCATTGACTAATGTTCCTGTTTTTTCATTACCAGCTTCTGTTTGTTAAATGCTCCAAAAAACTACCAGCAAGTGTGATTGGTCTATGAAGGAATTAAAACAAATCAAACCAACCAAACAACAAATTTCACTTCCATTGTCATGTTTTAATATCATCTTGTAAATAGGTGTAACATTTGCCACATTTTAATTATTTGTTTATGTATCTGTCTTCCTAATTAGATTGTCCCTGGGGTGGGACTTCTTTTAATCTTTTGGATATTCCCAGTGCTTGAACATTTTCTGAAAGGAAGCCTAGGCTCAATAAATACTTACTGAATGGATACAATTTTATATCTCTATCACAATAGGAAAAAGATAAATCTCCCTCCCTAGTGATGGTAGATATTTCCAAAAGTTTCCCCATAGTTACTATCTTGCATGCTGTGGACTCTGAAGTTATTGCAATGCCTTTCCCTTATGCAGCTCTTTCTGGTGTAAGTAGGATATAACAGAGGAAAAAAATTCTCTAAAATAACCACTCAAGATCTCAGTATCAAAACCAAAGCAAACAAAAACAAAAACAAAAACCTATAAATTATTAAGTGATTGCACTTTAGGTTTATAGAGCATGTTTCATCTCAGGAACTCCCTGAGCTTTTAGAGAATCAGCTCTTTCTATCTTGACAACACTTTGGAGGTGGATAGGGGGTAGTATTATTTTGCTGATGGAAAAAATAAGGCTCAGTGGGGTTAAATGATTTGCTTGGGGTCACACAGGGCTCATTCTGTGGGTTTGTTATTTGTTTAGAAGTTGCTTCTGAAAAGCATTGCAGCTGTACTGTAGAGAAGCTATAAAGTAGCCATGGGTTGGAATCTGGTCCCTGAGATTTCCTGTATACAGGAAAAGTTAGGATGCTAGTTACAAGTGAGGCTGGGCATTTTGCCTGCAACATCTTAATGATGATGTTTCAGTTAGTGGAGAGACAGGAACCAGAACAATTTTGTTTCTTTGATCCTGATCCCTGTCATCTTATTCTCTCCCTTAACAGCTGGAATTCTTTGCCCTCCACTCTAAATTCGTCATTTTTAAAGCTGTTACATACATATAGATTCTTCCACATAAAATTTGAGTTTAAAAATTATTGTCCAAAAGTATTTTCTCAATTCTTTTCACTAGGTGTTATTTCAATAAGAGATTATTTCTCTACTCTAAACACTTAACTATTTAAGTGGATATTACTGATAGCTGAAAAATTCTCACAAGACAAACTAAATATGTCCACACCCATCCAGTGATATATTAAAATTCAATGGTCTTTGATTCAAAGTTTACTAGATGATTGTCATGTGCAGGCACAGTGCCATCAATTCTGCCAATAAAAACCATTGGCACATGGCTTTACAATATAAACAGCACCATCATAAACATAATCACATTTGATTCTCTCAGCAGTCTTGGGAAATGGGCAGCAACATCTGCATTTACAGATGAAGAAAGTAAAGGTCAGAGACATGATCAGCCTCCAACAGAGAGCAAGCAAGTAATAAGTACTAGGCCTAGGATCTGAATGTCACATTTTGGATTTAGTATCTTCAATATCATCATAATTATCATCATCACAGCAACAAGACCGACATCTTTTTGATAGTTATCAAGTCTTTCTATGTCCTAGGTACTTTGCTAAATATTTTCCATCTATTTCTAACTACCTTTAAAAGCAAAAAGATATCAATTATTAGGCACCACCTATATATCTGGCACTACATGAAGCACTTGATCTTTATACTTTTGTTTAATCTTTAAACAACCCCAGAAAACTGAAGCAGACAGTTATTTGTCTAAAGTTACAAAGTTAGATAATGGCAAATGATCTGTATTTTTATTTATACTTACTTTTTTATGGAGGCATGACTTATGTACAAAAAAAATCCCTGCACACATTTGATGTATACGTCTTAATACATTTTTTAAAGATTATTTTACACCTGTGAGACAGTCATCATAAATAAACATAATCATAAACAAAAACATCACCTGTAAAGATTTCCTATACTCTCCACCTTTTTTTATGATAACATAAAATCTCCCCTCTTAATAAATTTTTAAGCAAATAGTACAGTGTTGTTAGCCATATGCTGTATAGTAGAACTCTGGGAATTATTCATTTTGCGTAACCAAAACTATGTACCCTTTGAGCAATACCTTACTGATTCCTCCCTCCTCCCAGACCAAGGTAACCACCGTTTTACTCTCTGCTTCTATGAGTCTAACTATTTTAGATGTTCAATATAAGTAGAATCATGTAATATTTGTTTTTCTGTGTCTAGCTTATTTCATTTAGTATAGTGTCCTTCATGTTTATGCATGTTGTTGCAAATGGCAGGATTTCCTTCTTTTTTATGACGAATAATATTCCATTGTATGTCTATATTACATTTTATTTATCATTTATTTGTTGATGAGCATTTAGCACTTCCATGTCTTTACTATTGTAGATAATACTATAATGAACATGGGAGTGCAGATATATCTTTGAGATCCTGATTACAAATCTTTAGGGTATATACCTAGAAGTTGTATTGGTAGATCATGTGGTAGTTCAATCTTTTCATTTTTTGAGGAACCGCCACACTATTTTCCATAGTGGCTATGTAGCAGGACGAGCTGCAGACAAAACCCCTCAGACACCGAGGTGTAGAAGGAAGGGTTTTATTCAGCTGGGAGCATCGGCAGACTCACGTCTCCAAAAACCGAGCTCCCTGAGTGAGCAATTCCTGTCCCTTTTAAGGACTTACAACTCTAAGGGGGTCCACGTGAAAGGGTCATGATTGATTGCGCAAGCAGGGAGTATGTGACTGGGGGCTGCATGCCCCCAGTGCATACTGATTACCAGTGCATACTGGTAATCAGAACGGAATAGAACAGGACAGGGACTTTCACAATGCTTTTCCATACAATGTCTGGAATCTGTAGATAACATAACTGGTTAGGTCAGGTGTCGATCTTTAACCAGGCCCAGGGCGTGGCGTCCAGCTGTCTGCCTGTGGATTTCCTTTCTGCCTTTTAGTTTTTACTTCTTTCTTTGGAGGCAGAAATTGGGCATAAGACAATATGAGGGGTGGTCTCCTCCCTTACTCATACTAATTTACATTCCCAGCTACAATTTGTAAGGGATCTCTTTTCTCCACATCTTTACCAATAATGATTTTTGTTTTTGCTAGTAGCAATTCTAACAAGTATGAAGTGATATCTCATTGTAATTTTGATTTGCATTTCTCTGATGATTATTGATGTTTACTACCTTTTTATATACCTATTGGCCATTTATATATCTTCTTTGATCTATTCATGCTTTTGCCCATTTTTAAATTGAGTTATTTGATTTTTTGGTATTGAGTTATAGGAGTTCCTTGTATATTTTGTGTATTAACCATTTATCTGATATATAATTTGCAAATATTTTCTCCCATTCTGTAGATTGCCTTTTCACTTTGCTGATTATTTCCTTTGGTGTGAAAAATAGATCATTTGATGTTGTCTCACTTCTTTGTATTTACTTTTGTTGCCTATACATTTGTATCATTATTCAATAAACCATTGCCAAGACCAGTGTCAAGAAGCTTTTTTCTTATGCTTTCTTCTAGGATTTGTACAATGTCATGCCTTATATTTAAGTCTTCATCTCATTTTGGGTTGATTTTTGTATATAGTGTAAGACAGAGTTGGCTGGGCATGGTGGCTCACTACCTCTAATCCCAGCACTTTGGGAGGCTGAGGTGGGCAGATCACCTGAGGTCGGGAATTCAAGACCAGCCTGACCAACATGGAGAAACCCCATCTTTACTAAAAATACAAAATTAGCTGGGCGTGGTGGTGCATGCCTGTAATCCCTGCTACTTGGGAGGCTGAGGCAGGAGAATTGCTTGAACCCAGGAGGTGGAGGTTGCAGTGAGCTGAGATTGTGCCATTGCATTCCAGCCTGGGCAACAAGAGTGAAACTCTGTCTCAAAAAAAAAAAGATAGGGTTTAATTTCATTTTGTCTACATGTAGATATTTAGCTTTCCCAGCACCATTTATTAAAGAAGCAATTCTCTCCCTATTGTGTATTCTTGCCCTCCTTGTCAAAGATCAGTCCACTGTAAATATGTGGGCTTATTTCTGGGCTATTGTGTTTCATTGTGGATATTTCTGTTTTAATGCTAGTACCATACAGTTTTGATGACTATACTTTTGTAATTTATTTGGAAATCAGGAAGTGTGATGCCTCCTGCTTTGCTCTTCTTGCTGAATATTGGTTTTGCTATTTGGGGTTTCTGTGGTATCCCAGGAATTATAATATTGCTTTTGTTTTCTATTTCTGTACAAATAAATGACAGGAATTTTGATAGGGAATTCTTTGATCTGTAGATTGCTTTGTGTAGTAAGGACATTTTGACAATATTAATTCTTTCAATCTGTGGACATGTGATATGTTTCCATTTATTTATGTCTTTTCCAATGTCTTTCATCAGTGTTTTACAGTTTTCAGTGTACAAGTATTTCAGCCTCTTGGCTGTTTATGCCTAAGTGTTTTGTTCTTTTAAATGTGATTTTAAATGATATTGTTTTCTTTATTTCCTTTTTTGATAGTTTGTTGTTAATGTAAAGAAACACTACTGGTTATGTTGAGTTTATGAGTCTTTAACCCAATGAACTTGTCTTTTGCATGAGGACATATGATGCATATTCTTTAAGCATAGCTCCTAAGGAGAAGAAGCCATTGATAGCCCTGGAACAGTGTTAAGTTTCAGAGACTTTAAAATGTATGTATATTATATAAAAATGAATAATCTGAAATTAAAATGATTCTATGTATTTTAGCATTAAAATAATGATATAATTAGGAATAAGTTTGACAAAAGTAGTGTAATACTTTTGCACTGAAAACTACAAAACATTATTGAAAGAAATTAAAGAAGACCTAAATAAATGGAAAGACATCTGTGTGCATGGAATAGAAGATACTATTTTTAAGATGAAAATACTCTTTGTATTGGGCTAAATTTGTGGCCCCCTCAAAAGATATGCCCATTTCCTAATCCCTGGTCCCTCCTAATGTTACTTTATTTGGCAAAACATATGTTCTTTGCATATGTAATTATGTTAAGGATCTTGTGATGAGGAGATCATCCTGTATTATCTAGATTGTTCCTAAATGAAATGACATGTATCCTTAAAAGAGTGAGTCAGAGGAAGAATTGACACAGGTCAAAGAGGACGGGGCAATATCATCACAGAGGCAGAGACTAGAGTAATGTGGCCACAAGTCAAGGAATGCCAAAAGCCACCAGAAGCTGAAAGAGGGAAATAACATATTATCACTATCTCCATTTTCCTTAACTAACTCATAAAGTGACAATTGACAGGAAACTCTAGAGGCGGTGTGGCTCTGCTGACACCTTGAATTCCTGCCTTCAGAACTGCAATACAACAACATTTTATAGATTTAAGCCACCAAATTTGTGGTAATTTGTTACAGCAGACACAGGAAATGAATACACTCTCCCAGTTTATTTACAGATCTTGTATAATCACTATTAAAATTCCAACTTCTTTTTTTTTTTAGCAGAAATTGACAAGCTGATCCTAAAATTCATACAGAAATGCAAAGGATCTAAAATAACCATAACACTCTTGAAAAAAAAGAGGAACAAAGTTGAAACACTCACATGTTTCAATTTCAACACTTACTACAAAATTATAGTAACTCAGACAGTGTGGTGTTTGGCATAATGGTAGGCATGTAGATTCGTGGAATAAAATTGAGATTCCAGAAATCAACCCATATATTTATGGCAAATTGATTTAGACAAGGTTTCCAGAAAGAATTCAATAGGGAAAGCACTCTTCAAAAAATAGTTCTGGGTCAACCGAATATCTGCATATAGAAGAACAAACTTGGACCGCTTCCTCATGTCATATATAAAAATTAATTCAAAATAGATCATAGACTTAAGCATAATAGTTAATATAGTGTTTAACTTAACACTTTAACTTAGAAGAAAGCACAGGAGTAAATCTTTGTGACCTTAGGTTAAACCATGACTCCCTATCTATGACAGCAAAGCACAACTGACAAAAGAAAAATAAATTAGAATTCATCAGAATTAAAAACTTCTGTGTTTCAAAGGACACCATAAAGGAAGTGAGAAAGACAACACTCAGAGTAAGAGAAAATATTTCAAATTAATACTTCTCATAGGGGACTGGTATTCAGAATGCATAAAGAACACTCATAACTCCATAATAAAAGACAACCAAATTAAAATATGAAAAATGATCTGAGTAGACAGTTCTCCAAAGAAGTTGTGCAAATGGCCAATAAGCACATAAAAAGGTGTTTATCATCATTAGTAATAAGGGAAATGCAAATCAAAACCACAATAAGATACCACATCATATTGACTAGCATGTCTAGAATAAAAAAGGCAGACAAAACAAGGTTTGTTGAAGTGGCTGCTAAGAATGTAAAATGGTGCACTCTCTGTAGAAAACGGTTTGAGAGTTATCAAAAGTTAATAATAGACTTACCATACGACTTAACAATTCCACTCCTAGGTATATACTCAAGAGAATTGAAAACACATGTTTACATACAAACTTGTATTCAAATGTTTATAGCAGCATTATTCATACTAATCAGCAAATGGAAACAATCCAAATGTCCATCAACTGATGAACAAATACAAAATGTCATATATCCATACAGTGGAATATTACTTGGACACAAAAAGGATTAACCTTGAAAACATGCTAAGGAAAAGAAGTCAGTCACAAAATACCCTATATTGTATGGTTTTATTTGTATAAAATATCCAGCATAGGATAACTATACAAACAGAATGAAGATTAGTGGTTGCCTGGGACTAGGTGTGGGGGTAGAGTTTGGAGGAAATGTGAAATGAATGCTAATCTGTATGAGGTTTCTTTTTGGAATTACTAAAATGGTCTAAAATTGTGATGATGGGTGCACAATTTGGTGAATGTACCAAAAACCATTGAGTTGTGCCATTTAAACTGGTGAATTATATCGTACCTGAATTAAACTGCAATAAATTTGCTAAAAAATCAACTACAACTCTAACTAAAACATAACACTAGCTCCTTCTAAGAAAGGCATCCTTTGGAGGTCATGTAACCTTTATTCTTTTTGTTTACAGACATCAAGGAAAAAGCTACTGTTTTAGATATATCTGGGTATAGATCCAAAAATATATAGCTTATTATCATAAGCTAGTAAGTGAAGGATTCAAAGTTCCAAAGACACTCATAAATTAGATTTTCTTACCCAGAGTGAATATTGGGCTCTGCAGTAAAGCTACCATATTATCAAACCTAAGTGCTAATTGTCCAAGAGGCTGTCAGCACTAGCCACCTGGTCTCTTTTCTCCATTTTACCCAGCTAACTCCTACAGTGCAAAGTAGAACTTTCCATGTTTCAGTGATTTAATAACTCCTATTATCCTCAGCCAGATCATATATACACAAGTTCTCCCAACTCACTAAACTTTAACCATATCAGTACATCTAGCACATAGATTTTGATATTTTCTTTATAACATATGTAATTTCCTTTCTTCACTTCTGAAACTACCTTGGTCACATTCCTGATAATGTCGACCAATTCGCTCTCTACAAGACTCTGAATTATCTAGTTTTCTATCCTTTTATTTTACCCTTTTATAAGAAATAGGGATTTGAGAAACCTATTGATGGGTCATTTTAAGATCTGCATATTTCATCAGGATTCAGACTACCTGGGGATCTTTTTAAAAGGCAAAGTATGATTCAGGACATCTGGGGTGGGCCTCAGGTTTTGTATTTTTAATAAGCTCCCAAGTGAGGCCACAGAATACACTTTGAGTTCCAAGATTGTAGGAAAGCACTTCACAAAAAATCAAACTGGATAGACTAGAACAATTCTAAAGTCAATTCCCCTCTATTAAGCTTATACAACTGCCTAACTATTATCTTTCTGTAGAAACTCTCTAGCATTATGCAGAGGTTATATGAAAGCTTCTTCACCTCCTCTTTTCTGCTGTCTGCCTTTTTTCAGCCAGCCACCTTTCTTTTTGTACCTCCTAAAAGAGTGGTTCTCAACCCTGTTGCATATTAGAGTTACTTGAGGGAGGTTTAAAAAATTCTAATGCCTAGGCTATATTCCAGAACAAATAAATCAGCACATCCTTGATAGGGTGTTAGTTTTCAAAACCAGCAAGATGACTCCAAGTTGCAGCCAAATTTGAGAGTCTCTGATCAAGAATGTAATCAACATCCAGCCATCCAGTATTAAAATTACATGAAACCATAGGCATGCTATTTCGGATTTAATGTCAATTTCTTTATGTGTGTTTCTGGTTTATGTATCCACCCACTTTCCCAGCAATCATACATTATTATTTAGTAAACATTGCATGGTACTTTTCCATCTTGAAATACACAAACAAATAAGCTTTTAATGCATGAACTATCAATTGAGTGAGAAATTTCTTAAAACATTGAAGATTACTTAGAGATAGGACAGTTTTGTTTCTAGCTGATTGTGAACTTATAATTATTTTATTAAAATTAAAGACATTAGGGTAACCTAATATTCAATTGAAAATTGCACATTTCATTCTGTTGCTTTAGCATTGAGTGGATAAATTATTTGAATTGAATGTGTTTGTTTTTAGTGATGTTGCCTGTGTTTGTTTCTAGTGACAGCCTAGTTATCTTTGTATAGTGCCCATTAGGGCATTCTCTGTAACTAAGGGCACTTACACAATTTTCACACATTTTTACATCCCTTGTATTTCTGTATTTGGATTTATTGAAAGGGACAGTGAGTCAGACACTTAGGTTACCTAACCATTTTTATCTAAGTCCTCTATGTTACTATATAAGAGAAAACTCAGGGCACATGTGTTGGGAATGGTTCAGAAAGGAGTTCTCTCTCTCTCTCTCTCCTTTTATAAGTCTATCTTTTCATCTATCTTTTACAGAGGGAAAGAGAATTTCAGAAAACAATGAGCCATTTGAATGCCACCAAATGTACAGGACCTCTGTATAGTCCATTCTCACACTGCTATAAAGAACTTCCTGGGACTGGGTTATATGTAAAGAAAAGAAGTTTAATTGACTTACAGTTCTGAATGGCTGGGGAGGCCTCAGGAAACTTATAATTATGGCGGAAGTCACCTCTTCACAGAGCAGCAGGAAAGAGAAGCAGCAAGCAAGGGAGGATCTACCACTTACAAAACCATCAGATCTTGTGTGAACTCACTCAGTATCTCTAGAACAGCATGGGGGGAACTGCAACCATGATGCAATCACTTCCCAGCAGGACTCACCCACGACAGCTGCGGATTACAATTCAAGATGAGATTTGGGTGGGGGACACAAAGGCTAACCATATCAACCTGTTTTTCACTATAGTTACAGTTTCAGGATGGGACATATGCAAGTGTCCAAGGGTGATTGTGGCTACATTAACAGGAAATCTTTAGGCAATGGGGTTTCCCTCTAAAGTAGCTTCACCCTGAAACAGCTGGGATCTTTCTTAATGTGGTAAGGAGTAAAAGAAGAAAAGAAAGAAAAGAAGTTGGGTGTTACCACACTTTGATTCTTGGAATAGAAACTGAGCCAAACTGGCTGAGAAAGGTCACACTTTTGCCAAAGAAGCTTAACAGAACTCAGGGGAAAATAAAAACTTTCAAAGGAGACTCTCCAATACTAGGACTTTTAGTGCCAGCATATTCTCTACTCCACACAGTACACTGCACCGATGGTCTTGCTATTACAATCATTTCAATTGACTCTGCTTCAGAGCTGAGAAGAAAGTTCTAATGAGCTTAAATGAACAATAAGGGGAGTCAATGATAATCCACCCACACTAGTTTTGGATAAATGCCAGTTCTGAATAAATTCTTATTCATACATGAGTAGTAACAAGGTCTTCCTATATGGAGCCTACTCAAAGTTATTGCAACAAATGGAGACAGACACCTTGCATTCAAAAAAGAGAAGAAAAGCATAATTTGAAAAAGGAAGTTTTCTTTCCCTACAGGAAATAGGAGAAAATTCAGGATGAGTTTACATCTTTAAAAATTAATTAAAATATATTTTATGTAATGATATAACAAGAAAACAAGCTGAGATACGAATGGGAGCTGGCTTAAAGAGAAGAAAAGGAAAAAAAACACAACTAGGAAAGGAAGAATATATCTTAAAAATAAGAAAGAATCACTGAATTAATAACTGCATTAGAAACAAGGGCAGACTCAAAACAGAAATGTGGAATGTAAGGTTATGAAATGTTCATAGAACACTGAGAAAAGGACAAAGACATTGGATCTGAGAGATGATGATTGATGAGCACTGTCATCAGCTAAATATAGTGAGTTTGATTTTTGAATACTGATTTTGTGATGTCTACAGACATTTGTGGTTGACCAGGAGGCAGGGGAACGTGGGATGACCCTTACATAGCGTGAAAATGAGGAGAAAGTTTGGCACCAGAGGTACAGATTTGGAAACAGTGACATATAGGAGAGAAAACCAAGGGTAGCATTTTCAGCCATGGGCTTTCTCTATCATGCTTTATTGTAGTTGCTTGTCTAATTATTTTGCCACCATTAGACGGAAGCTTCATGAAGAAATACGTCTTTTCTATTCACCGTTGTATTTCTGGGGCCTAGAAAATAGGGTTGACAATTTGTGTCAAATAGATGAATGAAGAGAAGAGAGTTGAATGAACCACAGAGAAGCCAGGACTTGGAAGGTCAGTATAAAAAGGAATGCTGTTGGAAAAGAATTAAAGAGGCAGCAATAGTAATAGCAGGAAATAGAAGGAGGAAATGCTATTGTAGAAGCCACAGGAATAAAATGTTTCAAGAATCAAAACAGGCCTAGCAGTGTTAAATCCTACAGAGAGGTCAAAAAAGATGGGAATTTTAAAGAGACCTTTAGATTTAGCAAGAAAGAAGTCACTGGTGTACTCTGTATGATTAAAATCGGTCAGGAGCAGAGTTGGAAACTGAAGACTAGTGAGTTAGTTGTTGCCTCCTGTACAATAAAGAGGGCTTTTTTGTTTGGTTGGTTTTTGGCAAAACATCTAAATATAAAATGTTTTGAGGAAGAAAGAGGATAAAAATGATCTTTATTGTACATTTTTAAATAACCAGAAGAGTATAATTGGAATGATTGTGACACAAAAAAATGATAAATGCTTGAGGTGATGGATATCTCATTTACCCTGATGTGACTATTGCATATTGTACGCCTGTATCGAGGTATCTCATGTACTCCATAAATATATGCACCGACTATGTATCCATAAAAATTTTTTAAAAAAATTAAACCTTGTGTCTCTTAAATATAGAAAAAGAAAGAAAAAAGTTTCCTTTAACATTCATTTGTAACAACTTCTAGTGTTTCCATATACTTTGTATGGATTATTTTCTTTTACTGCCACAAAACTTTTGTGGTAAGCATTTGGGGCGAAGAGACAGGAGGGTGGTGAATTTGTTGGTCATTACTTTGTTAGTATGAGGCAGAAATGAAATTGGACCTTTGGACTTCTGACTTCTGTCCTGTTTCCATCAGGTCACACTTTCTCCTGCCAACATTCCGAGAAAATAACAGGGGAAGCCACTGTGATGCTTTTACTATTGTATGTACCGGTTAGAAAAGGACACCGTTGATTTATTGCGCGAAGGAAAGAAACGCAAAAATAGTATTAGTATCTACTGGAAGAAATGACTGCATTTTTTCTACTGTGAGAAGAAAATATTGCATCCTCACCTCTTTATCTTTTTCTCTGTTTCTCCCCACACCCATCTCTTCACTTCCCTCCCCCTTCCATTGCAGTCACATTTCATCCGTAATATTAGATTTTTCAATTTATAAGTCAGGATGCTGAAAACACAGTTAAAAGAAATTGATGTAAAAAAGCAAAAAAAAAAAAAGAATACAAATTACTTCTCTAGTTTTTCACATTATTCAAGGTGCTGGCAATTAGGGATGATGGAGAAAATTGTCCACCAAATGCTTGTAATCACTTGAGTAATCTAAAACTTTCATTATCAAAAGATAGTCATGCTATATCTCATTAACAAAATGTAGCTCTTAACAAAGCCAGTCAATACACCAAGAACAACTGACAAAATCAGAAGTACATTTAGATGCTTGACATTTGAAAAGGATGAATTATAGAAGATATTTTAAGAAAGCTCTCTAGTTTATGCTTCATCAAATTATTTGGTTCCTTCCAGCTTTTTTCTTACAAGTACACCATAGTGAAGGGTCTTTCAGATGTGGTTGTTGTTTGCTTGGTTGACTTCCTAGCTCCTGTGTGACAAATTTGTAAATGATATAGTTAAACTGTGTCCTTTTGGAAAATTATACATTACTACAGTTCTTGAGCCCTCAAGAGCACTTGGAAGCATTTTAACTGTGGTGTGATGATTTCTCATTGTAGTTGTGATTTGCTTTTCTCTGATAATCAATGATGTTGAGCGCCTTTTCATATGCCTATTTGCCATTTGTATGTCTTTTGAGAAATGTCTATTCAAATATTTTAAGCTTTTTTTCTGTTGTTTTTTTGAGATGGAGTTTTATTCCTGTTGCCCAGGCTGGAGTGCAATGGCACGATCTCTGCTCACCACAACCTCCGCCTCCTGGGTTCAAGCTAGTCTCCTGCCTCAGCCTCTCGGGTAGCCGGGATTATAGGCATGCGCCACTATGCTCAGCTAATTTTTGTATTTTTAGTATAGATGCAGTTTCTCCATGTTGCTTATGCTGGCCTTGAACTCCCAGCCTCAGGTGATCCACCCACCTTGGCCTCCCAAAGTGCTGGGATTACAGGCATGAGCCACTGCATCTGGCCTTAACCCATTTTTTTGATCAGATTGTTAGATTTTTTTTTTCAGTAGAGCTGTTTGAGCTCCTTATATATTCTGGTTATTAATCCTTTGTCAGATGGGCAGTTTGCAAATATTTTCTCCCATTCTGTAGGTTGTCTCTTCACTTTGTTGCTTCCTTTGCTGTGCAGAAGCTTTCTAACTTGATGTGATTCCATCTGTCCATTTTTGCTTTGATTTCCCTGTTATTTCACATTGCATGCCTGTATCAAAACATCCTATGTACCCCATAAATTTATATACCTACTCTTGATCCACAGAAAATTTGAATAATAATAATAAATTTTAAAAAGAGCACATATGGGTAGTAGATCTTAAGAATGTAAAACTGAAGAATGTTTAATATCTGTTCTAACACACCTGGTTCACTATAGTTAAAAGATCAGGTTTATGAACAAATTTAATCAAAAGTTATTGTAATAATTTTTCTCATTGAATAACTTTCAAAAAATGTGTAAACATTGGTAAACTGAATGTGTCAGTTTATCAATTCTTTGTAGCCATAATGTGTTACAGAAAAACAATCCTAAAATTGCTAAAGAACAAAGTTATCAAGATGAGCAAATAAAAATACCAAATAGTTAACATCATTTCTAGAACCAACATATAACAATATCCTGCTTAATCAACCTTATAGAATGATTTCTGATTTAAAAATATTCTTTTGGCTGGGTGCAATGGCTCACCCTTGTAATCCCAGCACTTTGGGAGGCCAAGATGGTGGATCACTTGAGGGTAGGAGTTAGAGACCAGCCTGGCCAACACAGCAAAACCTTGTCTCTACTAAAGATAGAAAAATCAGCCAGGCTCAGTGCTACATGCCTATAATCCCAGATACTTGGGAGGCTGAGGCTCAAGAATTGCTTGAGCTCAGGAGACAGAGATTGCTGTGAGAGATAGTGTCACTGCACTCCAGCCTGGGTGACACAGAGAGATTATCTATCTATCTATCTATCTATCTATCTATCTATCTATCATCTATCATCTATCTATCTATCTTTGGTTATTCCTAAAGTAATAAGGCAATGTGATTTTTGAATAGGTAAACAAACATAAAAAGATGGAGTTCCCAGCATTTCTTGGAGTTGTAGAAGACCTGGTAATCAAACCTATTGGAGTTCATTATATATCTAGTGCCTTTTTATAGTATGATAGACATTATATAATTCTCCCAAATTGCCCAGTTCTGTGGTTGCAGAGTTAAGGCTTAAATCTAGAACTCTCTCAGTTCTTAATTTCATATTCTCCTTATTAAAAGCAGGAAGGGGTCTTAATTAAAAAAGCACCGTGAAACTGGTAGACTGATGGACACTTGGGCATCCTATACAAGTCGTTCCCACATTGGGTAGGATCTTGAAGTACATATGGTTCTAGCATTGTTTTGATTTTTGTACATAATATATAATAATACATTGATGATATCAGATTCTGTATCAGAATTTAACATGAGTGCACAACCAGTAGAAATCTTTACAAGGAACTCATTAAAGCAATTGTGGAGGCTGGCTAAGCAAGCCTGAAATCTGTCAGGCAGGGATTCAGGAAGGGAAAATGACATGCGAGCAGTTTAGAGCCTCACAATCATAAGCTGAAGCATCTCCGTGAATTTCAAGGTCCATGAACAAATGTGTATGAATCACAACTTGGACAACAACTTTTCAAATACATTGTCTTGCCTACTTATAGATTTTATGTTTTTCCTAATAAATGCTAAGTGAATCTTAGCATTCATAGGTTTTAATTTGTTCCAATTCGTAGGTTTTAAAATGTGGTGCTGGCATATTATGGCTATAAAGGAAATATAGCAAATAAATTAGTGAAATTAAATTTTTGATGTAAAGAAAATGTATGCAAGCTTCCATAAGAATATAATTCTGTGCATCTGCTGTATGGATGTTACTGTTGCCTTATAAGTTGATACTGGATACAAAGTTGATACAAAGAAAGATCACTAAAATCCTTGCAAGAGTGAGAGCTATAGTAGAGGGCATCAGTGGCTGGGCAAATGTGTAATGAGACTAGAAAAATTGTGATCTGGAATAAAAGTCAGGGTTTTTTGCTTCCTTGGCTGGTTTCTGTCTCCTTATACTAACCACAGGGGAAGCACATGAGTTCTGAAATAGTACAGTATGAGTTAAAATGTCAAAATGCTCTCAAAAGTATAAAGTATTAGAAATGACTAATACTTAAAATTAGGGAAAGAGAAGCTACACTTTTTAGGAAAAAGGACCCATTTTGAGGTTGAAAGCAAATGTATTCTGTCTGTAATTCATGTCATAATTAAATACTTAGGCTTTAACTTTCCATCAGCCTAAGAGATATATATTTCTGTTTTGTTTATTAGCATTTGGAAGTTAGGATGAAAAATAATTCAAGTGGGAGGTCCCAGGACAATCTCAGAGGTAAACAGTGAAAAAACATTTTGCCAAGATGGTAGAAGCCTAATGAAAAGAGATCACAAATTTTTGTAGCCTCGTCAAATTTATAAAGGAAATGTTTCATGTAAGTGTTTCTGCTTTGAAACTTGAAATATTTTGAAGCTAAAAATTTAAACCCACATCAGGAAACATTTGTATCAGTACTATATTTCAATATGTTTTACAGGAAATGCTAAGGATTGAAGAGAAATCCAGACATGCATTTAGAAGCAGATTTCTAAGGTGTATGATAGGATCTCAAAGATGGATCATAAGATCTATTCATATGCAAAACTGTGACTAATTTACTAATACAAATCTCTCACACATGATTTCAAATCTTAGTGTTTTGAATTTCCGTAAAGCAGTAAAATTATTATTTATATATTCTGAGTGAGGTGGTCGAAACCTATTTGAAAAAAATACACATTACTGTGTCAGAATCAGGGGTTTTCACATGTTTATGTACTTCATATAGAAAACTGATTACATTTGTCATTTAACATCTAAAGAGGGAGAATATTTGGTTTCAATAATGACTTGAGATGTAATGTTTCCAAAAAAAGAAATCACTCATATATAAGTTAAAGAAGCTTTGAAAATTCCATGAGTGAATTAAACTAAATTTGATAAACTTTTACTGCATGCCTATTATTTACCAAGCAGCAGGCTAAGCTCTGGAAATAGAAGATAATTATCACTTAGACATCTTTAAAGAGTTCTTAGTCAAATAAGAAAGACAGACATGAAACCGAAAAAATTGCAATGTAGTGTGGTAAATCCTCTAACAAAGACATTGGCAAGATAGAGCATTCAAGAGGAGTAAATTGAGATGAGCAGGAAAGAATATTTGAATAGCGAGGCAGGTTCATTACATAAACTGCTATCATTCCTTTCAGCATTTCATGCTGATCACGGATATGACCTGTGTGTGCTAGAAAAAAATGAAATATCTGTGATTTTTCTTGAGTTTGGTTAACAAATGTGACCTTGTTTTCCTTCATCAAAAAAATGTACATTTTTATCCATGAGCATCTTTTATCTTGGAGTGAGAGTTAAGACTCACTTTTTGTTTATTCCAAGCTGCATAGATTTGTATCTATTTAGTGGCAGCATCAACTATTAAATGATGATCTCATTTATGCAGTAGATTAATTGAATCTATTGTTTTATGTAAACATTGAAATAACACTGATTGTAACAAATTGAAATGCTATCGATAATACCACACATAATATTTATCATGCACTTATTTTGTGTGAAGCTCTTTGTAAATCACTTTATATGTTACCCTATTTTATCCCCATAAGAATTCTATGAAGTAAACATGTTATCCTCCTTTTCCAGATGAAGAAATAGAAGTACAATGGTTATTCAATCTGCCTGAAGCCTCATATTTGAGAAGTGATGTAGTTGAGATTGGAATTCAGGTTTACCTTATAACAGAGATTGTGTCCTTAGCCACTTTACTAGATTTATATACAAATGAACTCCAAAGCAGAGGCAAGACATGAACTGAGAGAGAAACTTTAATACAAAATCTCTAATTTGGCAAGACTCAAGGAATTAGAAGATAAGAATATTTTAAAAGGGCAAATAGCTTGGGTTTAAAGGAAAATATCACCCACCCAAAAAATTCTCTTGTATTTATAATGTATTTTTTCTTTATGTTTAGCTTATAGAATATTGTATAATTACTGGTGATTTTTTTGTCAGCTCAGTGTATAAGAACATGGGAAATATTATTTCTAGTACATATACAATGAAAATTATTTTCCAAGTTTTCCTGAAAGTTGTAGATAAAACCAGTTCTAAACGTAATATTCTTCACTTTGGTCCATATATATGTTCATTATATGTAAAAAATCCTGACAATATTTGCAAGCTGTTTAACCCATTATCATATTTTATTTTTTGGTAAAAAAAGGTACTAATTTTTTTTTTTCTAAAACATTCGGTAAGAATGATATGGTCAATATTACTCTACAATGCTATTAATATTGATATGAAATTTTATCTCATTTCATCAAAGCTTCATTGATATTTATAGATATTTTATGTCTTTAGGTTTATTTTGCATTTTGTACCTTTTTGCTTTGCTCATATTAAAAATGCTCAAAGGATCCCCTGGTTAAATCTCTTGCACTCAGGCAATTAGATGATATTCCTGTTTTGCAAATAAACTCACTGAGGCCATGGTAGTTAAGAAATGTTGCAAGGGCATACAACTTGCTAGTGATACCATGAGGATTTGACATTTGTCTGCCTTTTCCAAAGTTTCACAAAGCCATTTATTGACCGAAAATTAACTTAAAATGTAGAAATACACTGGTCTTATGTAAGATGATTTCTACAAAGAAACACACATTTATTTTCAATTCTACCCAAAGGAATTGTCCTATATCAATCAATTTTAACTAGCACTGAATTTGAAAATAATTGTTAGCTCCATTTCTAGAAGAAATATCACACTGATTTTTGTAAAACCTGGCATTTAGCACAGCTCACATGAAATTGTATGATACATGATTATCATGCAGCTCAACCTCAACTGTGCATAAAGCAGATTTCTTTTCCTGTGGGATCTGGCAAGGTCAGATTGTATCTGTAGGATTAATTTATTCTATTCATGAGATGCAACACCTGCTGCTGTATAAATTGTTTAATATAGCCCTCTCTGAGTTGAGTATAAAAGTAATTGTATACTTGGCGGTCAAATATGATTTTTGAAAACAGCAATCTCCAAATACAAAGTAGCCCCTAGAGGAATAAAACTTTAGTGGACTGTTCCCAGGGTGTCTTCGGTGATGGAGCCTGGGCATGTAGTGGACATCTGTTGTTTTTGCCGGACCAACATCCACTCTCCATTCTTCTCATGACAACAACTTGATTTTCTCTGGGGAACCATCTATTTTCCATTCTAAATTATTCCATTTTGGCTCAAATCCAAGCCAGACCTTCCAAACTTTTTCAATGGGCATTATTTCTGGGGATTTTTCTGAAACTGTTGGAAAATGGAAGCTCTCATTCTGGCAGGATAGCTGATCTAGGAGGATGAAAGCCTGGCCATAATTCCACCACACACAGAGATAAGTCCTAAGAAAGAAGCCAATACAGAAACAAGCAGAAATGAGAGACAGAAAGAGACAGGTTTCTGACATCATTTGGACATATTGATTCATCTATGCCTGAAGCCAGTTTGTGTTTTGCTCTAATAAATTACTTGTGCTTAGGTCAATTTAAGTAGGGTTTCTCTACTCGTTAATGAAAAAATTCTGGCTATTTCATATCATCTTTCGTAGTGTGACTATAGAAAATTAAATGACTTAGAGAAAGCAGCTCTGGGTTTTAGGTAACAATAGATATATTGAGATATACCAGCCTAACAGTGGAAAAAATCCTGCCTTGCTAACTATGGCATTCTTTGTGCTGGAGTTGGCGTAGGATGATGTTAGACTTCCAGGTACACAAGACAGCTACCTATTTCTGTGGCAAGGGAAAAGCCTCTCTGGGCTCTCAAACTATCCCATTTTTTTGCTAGTCTTTGACGTCTTAAAAATATTGACATTTGTAATTAGAGAAAATGTTTGATGTATAGAGAGAGTATACTACATGAAACCCGTACTGGTATATACATGACAAATATAATGTCATACTACTTTACAGTTTGTATAATACTCTTTCATATATATCCTCTGTATAAACCGTTTCAGTAACTGGTGAGGTAGACCTTACCTAGTTTTCATAGATTAAGAATCAAAGAAGCAAAGTAACTTTAAGTTTACACGGCTTATACAATCTCTGCTTTTTCACAATTTGTTAAGAGGTTCCCCCCAAACCCCCAATATGAGCAATCTGACACAAGTCTGACTCCCGGAATAGGAGAGAAGTTTTGGGCAATGAGTTCTTGGTTGCGTAGAAAATTGGTGTCTTGAAATGAGGAAAAATTCTTAGAAATAGGACTGAGTATTGTGAAAATGACATTATTGTTTCTTAAACTTACGTAGGGCCAGTCATGATCTGCATGGATCTCTGAGGATAGGAACTTAGGATATGTAGGGTCAGGATTTCTATGCCTATGCATATTCTCTTTTAAGTCCATCATTGTCTTCTTTCAGCTGCCAGGATAATTACTTCTTATGGTCACATGAGATTTATCTGTTTACATTTCTAGACTCTAGAAGTTTTGTCCTCCCAAATGCCTTATAATGCCTGTAGAAATAGTAAAAATCAAATTATTTCTGTTTGTTGAAGTTTTATGAGCTTCCCTGAGACAATTTTCTGCTGTATGCTCATCAATTCCAAAATCAGGATCTGCTTGTGACAGGGAGGTAACATATGGCAGCAATGTTGTGCTTTTTATGTAGGATGATTATAACAATCTGTGCCAGTCAACAGAGACAGCTCTCCTGGGAAAGAAGCTATTGGAGATTCCATTGCCTGAGAAGTTGGGCTAACAAATTTAGGTCTATACAAAATTGGTGTCAAGTATATGCAGATATTTTTATATCAATTACAGTATGGTAGCTACTGTTGATCCATCTGCATATGTACCTTATGGGTTTTTTCTTATCACACAAAGTTGGAACACAAGGGAGAGATATCAGTGAATAAAAATGTATCTTGCACTTTCTCTCTAATTTAGCATTTAAGAGCTTTACAATAATAGTTTGATCAGTGTGTATAGTGCAAATTCTAGGAGATATGAGTACGATCTATTTGTGCCTCATAATAAATATCGATGAAGTCTTACTGTCCTTCATTATTCTTAATAGAATTAAGATATACTTAGAAATATTAGGGTAGTTTGGAAAGCGGGAATTAAGTATTCTGTTTACACAGAAAGAAATTTATGATGACATTGGAAGTTTAGATTAGGGAAATGGGAAAAGTGTGGTGGTATCATTTTGTGTCCACGTATTCTGACATTAATCTTTATTATAAATCCTTATTATATACAGCTCTTAAAATAATGGGTTTTAGTGAGAATTATAATAATTTTTAAAGAAGAAAGAAGAAGTAAAATAAAAATAGAAGTTTACAGGCAGAAAGCCAGAATTTGAGATACATTATGTCACTCATTATCTGGATAAACTAGGCCAAAATAGTTTATTTTAAGGGGAACAATCTTACCTGCCAACTGATAGGGTACAAATAGATGATCTTTAAAATCATTCTAATGTGAATACTTTGTAGTTCTATGATTAAAAGAGGGAAAACCCTACTTGTAAGTTATAGTTCATAAAGTACCCATGAGAATAAAGTGCAAGACCAAAGGAATGAGCGACTTTTTTCTTTTGTTGTTCATGAGGAAGCATTTGGGAATTCTCAACTCCCAAACTCTGTTTCTAATAGTGAGCTGGATGCAAGTTGTCTATGTAGAGCAGTGAGAATATTTTGAACCACTAAGAGGCAAACCAAGTTTAAAGGCTAATAATAATGACCTAACTGTAGTTAGTGTTTAATATATGGTAAGCCTGTATGAGATGCTGAGCTCCGTTATCATATTTCCTCTGACGACAAATCAGTGAGATGTAATGACTCTTACTACTCATGTACTTGGACAAACATATTTTAAAAATACACATTACTTTCTCCTTTCTTTTACCTTGTGATATTGTTTGGCTGTGTTCCCACCCAAATCTCATCTTGAATTGTAGTTTCTATAATATTCACGTGTCGTGGAAGGGACCCAGTGGAAGGTAATTTAATCATGGGAGTGGTTGCCCTCATGCTGTTCTCATGATAGTGAGTGAGTTCTCATGAGATCTGATGGTTTTATAAGGGGCTTTTCCCCTTTGCTTACCACTTCTCCTTGCTGCTGCCACGTGAAGGATGTGTTTTCTTCCCCTTATCCCATTATTATAAGTTTCCTGAGGGCTCCCCAGCTGTGCTGAACTGTGAGTCAATTAAACCTTTTTCCCTTATAAATTACTCAGTCTTGGGTATGTCTTTATTAGCAGTGTGAGAGCAGAATAATACAGTAAATTAGTACTGCAGAGATTGGGGTGCTGCTCTAAAGATACATGAAAATGTGGAAGCGACTTTTGACCTGGGTAACAGGCAAAGTTTGGAACAGTTAGGAGGGCTCAGAAGAAGACAGGAAGATGTGGCAAAGTTGGAAACTCCCTAGAGACTTGTTGAATGGCTTTGACCAAAATGCTGATAGTGATGTGGACAATGAAGTCCAGGCTGAAGTGATCTCAGATGGAGATGAGGAACTTGTTGGGAATTGGAGTAGTTGTCACCCTTGATATGCAAAGAGACTGGTAGCATTTTGCCACTGTCTTAGAGATCTGTGGAACTGGGAACTTGAGAGAGATGATTTGGCATATCTGGTGGAAGAAATTTGTGAGCTGCAAAGCATTCAAAAAGAAGCAAGATATAAAAGTCTGAAAAATTTGCAGTCTGATGATGTGATAGAAAAGATTTTTTCTATCTATTATCTTTTTGGGGAGAAATTCAAGCCTGCTGCAGAAATTTGCATAAGTAATTAGGAGCCAAATATTAATCACCAAGACAAAGGGGAAGATGTCAGCAGGGCATGTCAGAGACATTCACAGCAACCCCTCCCATCACAGGCCTGTAGACCTAAAAGGGACAAACGATTTTATGGGCCAGGCCCAGGCTCCCCCTGTTCTATGCAGCCTCCAGACATGGTGCCCTGCATCCCAGTTTTTTCAGCTCCAGCCATGGCTAAAATGGGCTAATGTACAGCTTAGGCCATTGCTTCAGAGGGCACAAGCCCCAAGCCTTGGTGGCGTACATGTGGCGTTGATATTGTGGGTGCATGGAGTCAATAACTGAGGGAGAACCTCTGCCTAGATTTCAGAGGATGTATGGAAATGCCTAAATGTCCAGGCAGAAGTTTGCTGCAGGGGTAGAGCCCTCGTGGAGAACCTCTGCTAGGGCAGTGCAGAAGGGAAGTGTGGTATCGGAGCCCCCACTTAGAGACCCCACTGGGGCACTCACTGCCCTAGTGGAGCTGTGAGAAGACAGCCACCATCCGCCAGACCTCAGAATGGTAGATCCACCAATACCTTGCACCATGCACCTATAAAAGCTGCAGATACTTAACACCAGTCAATGAAAGCAGCCAGGAGCGGGGGTTGTACCCTGCAAAGCCACAAGTCTAGAGCTGCCCAAGGCAGTGGGAGCCCACCTCTTGCATCAACATGACCTGGATGTGAGACATGGAGTCAAAGGAGATCATTTTGGAGCTTTAAGATTTGACTTCCCACTGGATTTCAGACTTGGATGGGGCCTGTAGTCCCTTTGTTTTGGCCAATTTCCCCCATTTAGAATGGGTCTATTTACCCAATGCATGTACCACCATTGTATCTAGGAAGTAACTGACTTGCTTTTAATTTTACAGGCTCATAGTTGAAAGCAACTTGCCTTATCTCAGCTAAGACTATGGACTTAGATTTTTGTTTAATGCTGAAACGAACTAAGAAATTAGGGAACTGTTGGAAAGGGCATGATTGTGTTTTGAAATGTGAGGATGTGAGATCTTGGAGCAGCCAAGGAAAGAATGATATGGCTGTGTTCCCATCCAAATCTCATTTTGAATTGTAATCCTCATGATCCTAACATGTCATGGGAGGGACCCAGTGGAAGGTAATTTAATCATGGGGGCAGTTACCATCATGCTGTTCTTGTGATACTGAGTGCGTTCTCATGAGATCTGATGGTTTTATAAGGGGATTTTCCCCTTTGCTTGCCACTTCTCCTTGCTGTCGCCATGTGAAGAAGGACATGTTTTCTTCCCCTTCTGCCATCATTGTAAGTTTCCTGAGGCCTCCCCAGCTGGGCTGAACTGTGAGTCAATTAAACCTCTTTTCTTTATAAATTATCCCATCTCCAGCATGTCTTTATTAGCAGTATGAGAATGAATTAATACACCTTGTAAGGAGACAAGTTTCTATTTTGTTGTTGTTGTTGTTGTTGTTGTTGTTTTGTTTCAGTTAGGCATTATCCAGCTTAAAATTGAAAAAAAAAAAAAACTAAAAACAAGAAAGGTGGTAGGTTAAGAAGCATTAGAAAGGCCATTTCTTTTGCACAAGATGGCTGTTTATGCTCAGATGCACTCTTACTTCAAACCCATAGCAATGATAGATAAAATCTAAGAATAAAAAGACAAAACATAACATCCCCAAATCAAAATAAACACCTACATGGACTCAAAACAGAACAGACTCACAAAGTGCTGAGTAGGCGGAAACTTTACACTTGGTGGATATGGGTTCAGAAGAAGGGTGAGTCTGGAAACCAACTCTTGGGGGTAAGGAACACTAAAAAGTACTTTTTGTAAGACTACCAACTAGAACAGGTGTCATTGGTAAAAGTCAGGGGTTGAGTGGAAATCTGTATAAATGGTGACTTTAAAAACTTGTTAACATGTTTTCTGGGGCTACAGATTTATAGATAGTTATGGACCTAAGGATGTGGGAGGACAAAGATGTAGCTCTGCATCTAGGTACAAATTGTGGCCCTCCTTTTGTAATCCCCAGCAACTGGATCTGAGATATGCTGTAGAATATTGTGGAAAAAGAAATCTAGAATGTCATTGTAAGATAAAACCACAAAACTAATCTACAGGGGCATATGATAGGAGAGTAAAGCAAAAAATGTCAAAAACAATTGAAAAGGCATTACAAATTAAAAATGAGGCTGCAACTCCAAATTCCAAAGTGCGTAAATATATCTAATGATAAAAGTTACCAACAAAATAGACAACCAGTACGTAAATTCATTCCCGATGAAAGTAATTTTATAGAAAAGACAGCAAAAAGTTAAAATAAGTATGTTTAGAATACTCACAAAGATAAATGAAATATGAATTTTATTTGCTAGAAAAATAAAGATGCAAAACAAGCAAAAATCAGACAAGAATATGGATACACATGTGTGTATAACACACATACAAACACATATGCATGTATACATACATGCATGCCATTTATACATATATACATATGTTTGTGTGTATCTATATTCATATTTCTATCTATGTCTATACATATCTAGACATCTTTAGAATGAAATTATTCACATTTAGAACCTGAAGAAATAAATAAAAAGTAAACTCTAAACTAGACACCATTAAAAAAAGAATTAGTGGAACAAAGTATAGTTCTCAGAATTCAGCCAGGACGCGAGTTAAGGCAAGAACAAGACAAAATGTACACAAGTTTTAAGAAACATAGGAGATAGATGAAGAGGCAAAGTCTGGCAAAAAAAGATGCAGAAAATAGAAGTAAGGTTAGAGAAGTAACATTTGAGGAGTAACAGCAGACAGTTTTTCAGAATGGAAGAAACACAAGAAACTTCATATAAAAAAACACTTTGATTCGTTTGCAAAATAAAAAAAAATAAACCCACAACTCGAAAAATCATTCCAAAATTACAAATTATGACAGAAAAGTTTAATGACTACAATTATCTCCCAGACAGAAAGACATTTCTTACAAAGAAGTAGCATTTATATTAATACTAGGCATTTCTTCAGCAACTGTAAAAACTAGAAAGAAAATCACTATTTTTTAAGTGCTGAAGGAAGATAATTGCCAAGTTAGAATTTTTTTCCCAACTAAGTTATTTTGTTTTTAAATAAGCTCAAATCAAAAAAAAAAATCCAAGGGAAAAGGTATCATAGTTTTAAGCTTATAAATACTGAGTGTTTATACTCCAGGTAGTCACTAAACAATTATTAAAGGATGGTATTAATAATATTATTTTTGTCAAAACTTAAAAAGTTAAAATGCTAAATTCTAAGTAACTAAAAGTTATATTGTAATAATGAAAATGTTAAATGTAATCAGTAAATACTAATTTATTAAAGATCATCATATTGGCTTTTTAAAATTCACTAATATGTTGTCTATAAATGACACTTCTATAAATAAATCACACCAAAATATTGAAACCTTGATAAGTAAAAATATGTTATATTATTTCTTACTAACAGTCAGCTCATGTATCAGATAAAATAGAATCTAATTTAATCAAGATGTGCCCCATATTATAATTTAAAACAAGATGTAGCCATCATGAACTTTGATGCACTTAACAACATAGCCTTAAAATATATGAGCCCAAACTGTTAAAGTCATGAGACCAAAAAAATAGCTTATTTCTATCATATGTTAAAACATACTATAAAACTATAGCAATTTAAAAAGTGCTGGGCTACAAAAGTAGAATATTTGAATAGAATGGAGGACTTAATTAGATCATGCATATGCAGAAACTTGTTTTATTGAGTATGTGACATAGCAAAGTCATGGAATTTTGCTATTATAGACATATGTTTATGTTTCAATAAAAGATGTTGGGTGCAGTGGTTTTGGAAACAGAAAGAGTTCTTTAAAATACAATCTAATGTCTTAAAACAAAGGGAAACAATAAGTTTGACGGCATTAAGTAATTCTGATGAAAGAAGAATCAAATTTGAGAAGAAAGGGGTTTCTGAGGAAAGAAGCCTGGGCAGGGCTAGAGTTTTCCAATGGAGAAAGTGAAAGTTTATGGAGGCAGTTTTTTGGAGGAGCAGGAATTTGAGGAAAGAGGTGAAGAGAAAAATTCTTAAAGGTTTCCTTCTGTGTTATGTAATGTTACACCTTACTGCAGTAAATGCTTCGAGCTGAGACACCTGCATATGAAAAATGTGATAGAATTGCATTTCTATCAAAAATTTATTAGACCTAAAATATCTAAACATTAAGACTTTAAATCATTTTTATAGAATATCAAAATATTTTATGTAGAGTGAATAAAAACTTTTCACAATTTTCAAGTATACTAGTTTTAGTCAATAAAAGACAATTTTTTTAAAGTTCTACTTTTATACATGTAATAGAAAATTTGGGACTAATTACTTCAAGAGACTTTGTAAACTGAAAACCTAGAAAGATTATTTAAATACAATATTGTCTAATATATTCACATTTTGTTCACAATTAATAAAAAAGGTAACACATATGGTGTCCCAACCTTCTTTCAATGTGGCAGTCAAAGATGAAACCCAGTATGGCAATTTTTTTCTGTCTAATGCTGTTCAGGAGATTCTAGGTAACTCATTTAATATTAATGTGTACAATCTATAAATATATCTGAGGTTTTATCTTTTGTGTATTGCTATTGCCACATAGAGCTTAATTTTCTTACACTCTTTTTTCTCTATAACACCTTAGTGTATGCGTGTGTGCAACCACACACTCAAGTGTTTACCTTGTGTTATATAAGCTCTTTGTAAGTGCCTTGCTCTAATTTAGCTAATCTCTGAAAACTGCTAGAAGATAGTATACTGCTTGATAGTTGGCCAGAATCTCAGTGAGACCAAGTGTCACCCATTGCTAGTCACAGTATGATCGTTGATCATAACTGAGGAGCTAAAGCAGGTCTGAACTCAGATACATCTGAGGTGTGAGTAACCTAGATCCTACCACACCACCCTGAAGTAGCCAGGGAATCACTGAAATTGAGAAAAAAGGAAAAGAAAGAGAAGAGCAATGAGAAGCAATTCATTTGGAAAAGAGAGAGCCACAAATAAGAAGGATTACATTGTGAATTTCTTTAAAGGGAAATATATAATGGAATTAGACCTAGATTTTAGACCTAGATAAAAATTTGAAGAATGCAAAAATTGTCTTCAGTATGCTTCTAGCCTACTTAATTGTTTTTTTCCCCCTCAATTGTATCCAAAACTTATTCCAGATAACCAGGCTCTCAAAATATTTCTGTCACCTAATAATTGCCTTCTACTCTCCACCTCACCCCAGGGGATATCCCATCCAGGCTTACCCTCTTAATTTATGAGTCATATTCTTATATTTCCCTGTGCCCCATAACCAATAAACTGTCTTCTTTTTTATTGTTTCAAAGCCCTCTTAGACAATGGATTACATAATTATGACCACAAGCAAACCAATTGGTTAACAAGGGGGGGCAAAGGTCATGTTGGCGAGCACACACTAGCAACTTGGGTGAATCAACTTCCTTTTTCTGGACTTACCTGTCTCATCTTTAAAACAATCATATCTGATGCAACTGAGTGTCAATCTGTACATGTAGTTGGGAAACATATTATATTTAATCCTTGTAACAACCTTATTGGATAGTTACAGATATTATCTACATTGTGAAGTGAGGAAACCGATGCTTAGTAAAATCAATGTAGCTTGTCCAAGGTCACAGAGCTTGTGACTAGCAGAACCATCTGCTTGTAAACCGTGGGCTCTTTTTTTTATTTTTTATTTTTTTTGAGACGGAGTCTTGCTCTGTTGCCCAGGCTGGAGTGCAGTGGTGCTATCTCGGCTCACTGCAAGCTCCACCTCCCGGGTTCATGTCATTCTCCTGCCTCAGCCTCCTAAATAGCTGGGACTACAGGCACCCACCACCATGCCCGGCTAATTTTTTTTTTTTTTTTTTTTTTTTAGTATTTTTAGTATTTTTAGTAGAGATGAGGTTTCACCGTGTTAGCCAGGATGGTCTCGATCTCCTGACCTCATGATCCGCCTGCCTTGGCCTCCCAAAGTGCTGAGATTACAGGCATGAGCCATCGTACCCAGCCAACCCTGGGCTCTTAACCATCACATTATACTCTGTTTCCCAGTACCACAAGGCATTGGATTGGAACATTTCCTAATGTGTTTTGTGGATCAGTATGACAGTTGAAAAAGATGAATTTTAAATAATTTGGGGAAATATGAATTTAAAGAAAACCATCTTCTGAAATCCTTTACTATTGTTAATGTGATTATTACCACCAGAATGAAAACATTATACATAGCATTCTCTAAACTCATTATGACCACAGAATCTGCTATTTTCCCAAAATAATTTGTGGAGCTTGCATTCTATAGAAGTCACTTTATGAATTGCTGTGCCAGAAAACTAGTTTGTTCTAACCATTTCATTTTATAGTCTATGATTTTTAAAGTGTTAGTGGGCCAAAGAAGCTTATTTTATCACACCTCCCAGATGGCAATTGCATGTTAGTAAGCATGTAAGAATTAAGTAATTATAACAGTCAGTGCAGCAAGGCCTTCAGATTTTAGAGTGGGTAGGACTTCTGATGTTCTTAAAAATCGCGGTAATTCAATTCATGGAAAGTTTATGGATAATAAGCTTTGTGAAAATGTTAAACTAGTCATGGCTGCAAAATATGAGGAAATACGAAACTTGATCCCTGTACTCAAAGAGTTACACTTGAGATTGCAGAGCTCAGGCATCTAAAACATGAATCCACCTCCTTATAAACAACACATATGATATAACTGGTGATTGAAAAGTTGAGTGGTACTCTGCCTATAAATAATTGCTTCTTTATTGACCTTCATCCCTTTCTTTTTCCTAAAGAAAAATTGCAAGCATCATATTTAGCTGTTACAATAATCTACAATCTGTATGTTTTGAGTAGTGCTTTCTCTTGTTTTTTTTACTTTTCTTTCAAATACTTCTGCTTTTAGAGTACAGATGATTGTATGCTGATAGTCTTTGCAAAAAGTTCTGTACTTGAATTTTCTTTTATCAGTTTATTTATATAGGTGATAATCGTGTAATTCACACATTTAGAGAACTGTACCCAAACAAATAGAACAAATTTTAAGTAATGAATTTATTTTACCTAAGCTCATTTTCCCTTCTAAGCTTGAGTTTCATTCACTGCATGCAGTTGTCCCTCAAAATCTGTAGATGATTTGGTCCAGAACACCCTGGGGACACCAAATTCTGCACATACACTCAAATCTGGCAGTCAGCCCTGCAGAATGCATGAACACAAAATGTCAGCCTTCCATAGATGCATGTTTCGCATCCCACAAATACTGTATTTTCAATCCGTGTATGGTTAGGGATGTGGAACACGGAGGTAGAGAGGGCTGACTGTATTATTGAAAAAGTCTGCATATAAGTGGACTTTCAAAGTTCAAACCCCTATTGTTTAATGGTCAACTGTAGTTGATTGGAACCTTTTCGGAAATTTTACTTTCCACACATATAAAAAAAGTAATCATTGACTACACCATTAGGAGCAACCATTTTTGGTCTTTTTCCTCCATGAAATAAAGTTCTAAGGCCTTTGTCAAGTATTCAAGTTTTTTTAAAATCTAGTTTCCAACTCCCTCTTCCATTCCCAAATTACTTCCCACAATTCACCTTCTCATGCTCTTATATTTGAGCTAAACTCAGTTACTTGCACTTCCTCATACAAAGACAATGACATCCAGTCAGGCTAAATGCTCTTTGCCTGTTTTCTAAATGATTTTTTATTACCTTTCTAAAGGTTTGATAATTCTTAGTTGAAAATATTCACTATCTTGTCATCTGTAACCCTCTATGTCTTAAAAAATGTCCATTTTATAGTGGTCATACATTCTAATAAACTGAAACCCAACAGTCAAGTCCCAATTTACCCTTGCAACTTCTATAGCACTTAACCAAACCATTATGAATATAATGGATGCTGTATAAATGATTTTGAATGTATTATGAACAGTAGGAAAAGTAAGTAAGCTTTGTGTGCCTTTGTCAGATGTAGCGATTTACTGGCGCCTTAAAGACACAAAGGAATGAAAAATGTTTATTTTTCATTCATTGAAATTGGTAAATGACTCTAATAAAACTAGTGATCTTTTAAAATTATTCTAACAACTCTTTTCTTTCATCAGATATTAGATATAGAAATCATATTATGTGAAAATATTCACAATGGGGCTGGGAGGTATTCATAATATACAACTAAACATTTTAATGGGTCCATTTCCTAGAGCCTAGGTTATTAGCAGTTCTTTGATATTTTGTTTTACTCAGTACTTTTTAGTTTGTCTATTAGAAATTTCATACCTACTCTAAGTTATATGTACTTGTGCTTTCCAACGCTACGTTTTAATTAAACAGAATGGCAAAAAACAGATTTCATTGTTGCAATCCTTTAATGTTTTATGAAGAGAATAGTTTTTCTAATATATGAATTTCATTTCTTAAAGAATATTCCCCCAAAGAGAAAAATAAAATGTAAACTTGCATCTTTTCAATGCTTGCCAGGTAACATTCAGTCTACAATATATGCCTTCCAGAACTAATTAAGGAGGCACATTATTATCTACAAAAACAGAATAAAGCTTTGTGCAAGCATACACTAAATACGTGGAAATTCTAGACCAGCTGTCAATTTCTAGGCTCCCTTTTTTCCTTTGAAGACTATTCATAAAATAGAGATAAACACATTCCCTGCCTGCAATATAGGCATACTTGCAAATGTTTAATGCATCAGGGCATTAGGGAGATTATTTTAATGGATTTTTACCAAATCATGTTTTGACAGTCAATTTAAAAACATTTAAGTTACCACTTTCACCTATGCTGAAATCCAGTAGGAAAAAGGAAAGCTCTCTTGTGAAATGGTGGAGGAAGCTGATGATAAAAGGCTCCATTCAACGTAAAAAACTCAATAAAAGAAACGAGTTATTCAAGCTGCCGTGATTGAGAAAATACACTTTCCTGTGTAAGTGCCCCATTCCAAGTCATGTACATAGAGGGAAGCTGCTTCTACAAAACTCACATTGAATTTGCCTGATAACCAGTGAGCTCTTGAACCACTGTACTATGATTGTGCATAAAAACAGTAAATAGAAAATATTTTTTTCTCTTTTACTGATGAAATGAAGCATGGCTCTTTTTTGAAAATGTTCTAAGATTCAGGAATAATATTCTTGCTTTGTCTGTTTGCTAACCTGAGGTAAAAGTCATAGGACCTTTTTAAGTTGTTTCCATTTATTATACTGCATAGTATATGCAGTATACTAAAGTTCAGATAGATATCTGTTTGTTTCTGTATTGTGAACAGTGACTAATTATTAGGAGGAGGGTACTGACACATGAAAGAAGAAAAACAGTTATTTTAGAATGCTACTTCCTTGGCAGGCTGACTCTGAAAAACCAATAAAGCTGAGAACAAAGTGAAATGCCATGAAAAACTATAGGAATAAAAACAATTAGGCTGTCTCCTCCTTAGGATAGTAAGGCTTTTAAAAATATATCAGAGCGCCTTTCAAATATTAACCAATGGCTCTTTGCCTTTGAATAAAGTAGCATTATTAACCTTATAATTAATTTGATGAAGAACTGAAGGAGGTGTTGAAATAATTGTACATGGGAGACTATCCAGGCTGCTGGCCCAGTTATAAATTAGGTCTTGAACTCAACCTGTCCCTTATTGCCAGCTTTGGAATTGCACACATTTATGAGCATGTGAGCATGTATACTTACATTAAGTTTTCTTAATGACCAATATAGGTAGGCTAAGGGATAATCACAATGTACAACAATAAAATAATTCCTAGCTAAAATGTTTTAATATTCCTCTATAATACTGATAAATATCTACCAGGATAACTTGTTTATACTTAATTGTTTATAAATATGACAATGATAATAATAATATATTGTGGTCATTCATTGAGTTCTCAATATGAGCCACCTTCTATGTTAAATGCTTTAAGTATATTATTTCATTTAATTGATTAAATAATCTAGGAGATTGGCATAACTATTTTTATTTTACAGAAGAAGAAAGAGAGACTTAGATGTAAAATTTGTCCAAGGTAACGCTTTTAGTGAGTAGCAGAAGTGAGATTCAGGCTTGGGATTACCTGACTTCAGAGCCTTTTAACTTAACCATTAATACCTACGTGCGGTTTTCTAAAATGGACTCCTAATTTTTTTGTTTGTTTTAGAAATTACACTGCTTGTCAGGAAAAACTCATTACCATTCTCTTATCTTTATAGTACTAATCAGTATTATTTAGGTAACAGTAAAACAGAAAAAATAAACATCAATTATATTCTTGCTCTGCTTATGGGTTCATTTTTCAGATTATTTCTCCTGTACTTATTTACTTACAGTAGTATCTATAGCCATTAAGCTTAAATAGCACTCTACACATGCTTCTCCATTCCATTTCAAATGTGGACTACAAATAGATTTGCTAAAATAGATTTGCTAAACTTGTTCTCTGGGTCTAGGCCCTTCTTACATGCTAAGATCTCTTCAGGACCTGCCTGTGGCAAGCCTCACTGTCAGCTATTCACAATTCAATTCACTCATTTTTCCTGCTAGCAGGACCCAGAATTTGTTCAGGTTATTTTGTTCAGAATATTTCACTGAATGGCCATGATCAAATTCTGACAGCTATCATGTGGTCTTTGACAGTTTCCTTATTATCTGTTTTGGTCTCCATTCACTGTTAACAACACTAAGGCCTCTGCTTCCTGTGGAAGGCACTGGATCCCACCCCCATTGCTCTGTATTTAGGGTTCTCTGTGCAGCACTATGCCTCCTCCTGCAGAAGTATGATTAAGGATTGGCTATTGCCATTTTGTTATTTTACAGCCTGCCATGTACCAAAACTGTGTTTCTAAGCATGCTGAAATGAACAGAATGCCTTCCCCCTAAACAGAAATATGTTTTAGTATTTTGGTGGAGTGGGCAACTCCAGGCACTGGCACAGGCCCTGGCCCTGTGTGAGGCTGTGGCTAGACAAGGTGTACTGCAAGCAACTTCCACTGTGAACTCCGAGGAATTCAGTGGTGCTCAGAAACTTGGAAAAGTCAGGAAAACCACAGAGCCCCAAAGAGGGTGTCACAGCCTTGGCTTGGGAAACCTGTAGGTCTGAGCTCCCCAAAGGGTGGCAGCTCGACTCTCCTTCTCATCACTCACAACATGGCGAGTGGGAGATGTGTTTCAGCCCTGTTTGTGTTACAGCTCTTTTAGTCCTGCCATTGGGTGGGTCTCAAATTCTTGTCTTGTGTTCAGGAAGAATGAGGTACACAGACAACTGAAGGGTGAGCAAGACAAAGAGGTGCTTTATTGAACAACAATACAGCTCTCAGGAGACCCAAAGTGGGTAGCTCCTATCTGCAGGCAGGTTGTCCTGACATCTGCTGGAGTCTGGCTGAGTTCAGGGTTTTTATGGGCTTCAGAAGGGAGAAAGTGCATGCTGATTGGTCCATGGGCAGCCATGGGCAAGCCTGGAAAACACCATAATTTCTCACTCTTGGCCACGGACTCCACCCAGAGCTGACAACCTGGTACGCATGCTTAAGATTGTCCCTGGCTTGAAGGTGGGGCTTCAGCTGGGACCTGCCCCTTTCCAACCAGGAGCCTGTCAGCCTCCTGCTGTCATCAACACACTGTCCACGGTGCCCACAGTGCCAGGCTGTTTGAGCTGAGTGGCACCTTCATGTCTGCACCAAGCTGCCCTCAGCCCTCCTTGGCCTCCCTCCTGAGCTTGTCGGCACCCAAAATCTGGAGTGGGTCTAGGAAACAGGGGGGTGGTGTGTCAGCACTGCTCCAAGAGCATGTGCATACCTGGCTCAGTTGTGTGACAGTGCCCAAGCTTGGCCTTAACTTTGCTCCAAAATTGGAGTGGGTGCCAGAAGCGGGGAGAGGCCAGGCAGTGGGAGCAGGCACTTCCAAGCTTGAGGGGGCAGGGTGGCTTCCTGGAACCCTGAAAGTGCAGGGATGCCCAGGTCTGTGACCATGGCTGGGCAGCTGCAGCGGCGCCCAGGAGGGCAAGTGTCCTGCCCTGCTAACTCAGAAGGGAGTAGGGCTCCAACCAGCTCTTTACAGTGTATGGCTCTGGACATGCCTCCCCCACTGCAGCCAGTGTCTTTGCAATGGCAACTCTAGACAGGCCACTGCAGACACCATTCTCACCTTTGAAGAGCTACACCTAACTGCCATTAAGATGAGGACAATGACTGCTCTTCACTGCTTCATGCTGACAGGGGACATTGTTTTGGGGAAGACAGCAATCAAATCTCTCTCAGAGGCCTATCTAAGGGTCCCCGGTAAAAAGGGGGCCAACATCTGAGGCTCCAGTTGGATGACAGCTTGGACTTTGATGGCCTCTATGCAAGAAGAAACAATTTTTACAAGGAGGTTAAATATATGAAGAAAAAAATTTAGTGCCAAAGATAACAGAAGTAAAATAGACTAATCATTCTGAAAACAACGTTGTGGCTATAGCTGTTTCACGCTGGTGAAAGAAATTATATCTTATATGGGGCAGTCAAACTTTTAAAGAGAAATAACTGTTTAGGGGAGTAGATAATCTCTTGAGAGTTCAGGATTAAGGGGTCCTTGACAAAAATGCCTTATGGTGAGGAACAGAACAAAGGCGAGAACAGTAAGCATAGGGTATCCATAGAGGGTTAACTATTAGCACTTACCTTTTGTGATTTTTTTTTTACTTAAAGTCCCTGATTTCTTCACTCTGGTACTTCAGGTGCTCTCCTGGGTCAACAGAGATAATTTTATCAGTTTTCTAGGTCTTTACTTGAGTATAATTAATCCAAGAATGTGTTTCAGGGACCTTTACTGCCATAAGAGTAGAAAGAAGTATAGTGTAAAGTCCCTCCCATTCCAGGCCTGGAGAGGGAGAAAAGGAAGAAAGTGCCTTTACCAGTACTAAGTCCCCTGGGTTGAATAGAGGTGGCTCCATTTCATGGGATTGGGCCTCCCATAGTTGTTTCAGTTCATGTTGGAAATGGGCCAAGTAAGTTATATGTTAATTAAATCAGAGATTTTTTTGGTCTAGCAAGAAATCATTGTTGAGACAAGGCCATCCATAAATCATTTTGAAGCGACTTAAATCCAGCTGTTTAGAGGTGTTTCTAACATGTAATAGGGTAATGGGGAGAAGAGTAATCCAGGGGAGATGAGTCTCTTGAGACAGTTTTCTGAGGTGCCTTTTGATAATATTATTTGTCTTTTCTACCTTTCCTGAGGAATGTGGTCTCCAAGCACAATAAAGATGATATTGTATACCTAGTGCCTTTGAGACCCCCTTGGTGACAGCTGCCTTGAGCAAGGGGGCATTATCATTCTGGATGTACTTAGGAAGTCCAAAATAAGGAATTATTTTATTAATCAGTACTTTTATCACCTCAGAGGCTTTGTCTGTTCAACATGGAAAAGCTTCTACCCAGTTAGTGAAGGATCTACCCATACTAGGAGGTGCTGGATGCCCCTTGTCTTTGGCAGATGGATGAAATGCATCTGTCAGTCTTCCCCTAGGTTATCTTTTGTTCTTTGGGTTTCAGTGGGGAGAAGCCATCTATTAAGGGGATTATTTTTATGGCATGTCTCACTAGCATTAATGACTTATTTGCCCATGTTTAGCAGATTTTTACCTGAGAACAACCTTTGGGCCACTTGATAGGTTTTATCCTTACCTAAATGGAAGGCTTGGTGGAGGATTTTAAGAACATTCCATTGGCTGAAAGCTGGTAGATGAAGCTTTTCATCCTCCAATTGAAGCCTCTTGACCTATGCAAATGGGTTCCTTCAAGGGGAAAGAAAACTCTCAATTGTTACATCCTCCTTGCTTCTAAGAATAGACAGACACCACATTGTTCTGATTTACACTCCTGATGACTAAGCCAAATGCTTATTTTACCCAGTAATATTATTTCTGTGGTTTCCAACGACACCCTTAACATTGTATGTAAAGAAGAGGATAGAAAATGGCAGCCTTGAAAGAAAAAAATGAAGAGCAATTGGAAAGACTGGGTGTTCTATTGTGGTCAGGATCTACAGTTAGTTGAGGGGCCTTTAGATAACACTGAGGTGTAACCTTGGCCAGACACCCTCAGTTGCCCCAGGACCTCCTTCTGATCCCACGTGATGGCTAGGCCTCCATGAAGGAAAACTGAATTGGAACATAGCCAACATTCCCAATACCCAAGTGTGATGGAGGATTGGCATTGTCCTCACCAGCAAACCTATCCTCTGTGTCTTAAGTCCAGCAGCCACTCTAGTCACTTTTAACTGGACAGAGGCCCATGTTTTTCTTTCATTTTGGCTATTGTGGAGTTTAGGGACTTTGAAAAAAGAACAGAAAGCAGCAAGTCCACTTTTACTCACACTTTTGCAGATCCCAGATGAACCCATAAAAAATGTCACAGGATCCCTGGGGTGTTGCTCTTCCAGCTAGAAGCCACTGTGGCTGGTGGTGCCTTCACCTAACTTTTGCTTGGGCCCGCTGGACTCATTCTGCCCACTCGGCCTGTCAGGCTGTTCTTGATTCGTGCTACTAGCCCGGATCCCATACCTGCCAACAGTGCGACAAGGGATGTGTGAGTGAGCAAGCACGGGGTCCAACCACTGTGCACAGCCAGGAACACCAGCTGCTGCAATGGGGTGGGCAGTACCAGGCATCAGTACAGGTGCCGGCTCTGTGTGAGGCTGCAGCTTGACCAGGCATATCACAAGCGGCTTCCACTGTGGGCTCCAAGGGACAAGGTGGTGCCTGGAAGCTGGGAGATGCCAGGAACTGCAGAGCCTCCAAGAGGATAACACTGTCCTGGCTCAGGAAGCCGTTAGGTCTGCAGTCCCCAAAGGGCTGCAGCTCTTCTCTCCTTCTCACTGTTTGCTGTTGAGTGACAGTACAGCTCTAAGGAGACCCTAAGTCGGTAGTCCTATTCTGGCCAGCTTCATGAAGCATGTTGTTCCTGCAGTGCTTCCCCCACTGCAGCCAGTGTCTTCGCAGTGGTCACTTCAGATGGGCCACTGCTGCAATCAAAATGTCTATTCAGATCCTTCATCATTTTTTGTCCTCAGATTATTATTTTTTTCCTATTGAGTTGTCTGAGTTACTTATATTCTGGTTACTGTTCATTGCTCACAATATGGCCAGTGGGTGGGTGTGTTTCAGTCTTGTTTGTGTTACAGCTCTTTTAGTTCTGCCATTTGTCAGGTCCCAAGTTCTTGTCCCACATCCAGGAAAAATGAGGTATGCAGACAACTTGAAGGTAAGATGAAGAGGTGCTTTATTGATCAACAGTACAGCTCTCAGGAGGCCCTAGGTCAGTAGCTTCTATCCACAGGCAGGTTGCCTGACATCTGCAGCCCTCAGCAGAGAGGAGACCCTGAGTGGGTAGCTCCTATTCACAGGCAGGTAATCCCGATGTCTGCCCAAGTCTGGTTGAGGCCAGGGATTTTATGAGCTTCAGAAGGGATAAAGTGCATATTGATTGGTTCCTGGGAGGCCATGGGCGGCCCTGGAAAAAGCATCATAAGTTCTCACTCCGGGCCACAGACTCTACCAGGAACTGATAGCCTAGCCCCATGCTTCAGGCTGTCCCCGGTTTGGTGGTGCGGCATCATTGGGTATACACCCCTATATGCCCAGGAGCCTGTCTGCCTCCTGCCATTATCAACCTGCCATCCATGGTGCTCATGGCACCCCAGCTGCTTGTGCTGAGTGGCACCTGCAGGCCCATGCTGAGCTGCCTTTAGTCCCCACTCAGCTTCCCTCCCTTGCTCATTGGTGCCCAAAGTCCAGAAGATTCTGAAATGGCAGGGGTCTGGCGTGTCAGTGCTGCCCTGAGCATGCACACACCCAGCCAGGTTGCAACAGCATCCAGGCTCATCCTCAATTTTACTCCAAAATTGGAGCAGGCACCGGGAGCAGGGAGGGACCAGGCAGCAGAAGCAGGCATCTCCAACCCTGTGGGGGTAGGGGGCTTCCTAGGCCCCTGAGATCACAGAGATGCCCAGGTCCACAGTCATAGACAGGTGGCTGCAGCTGTGTCCAGGAAGGCAGGGCTCCCACCCCACAACTCAGAAGCAGGTGGGGCTTCTGCCTGATTCCAGTTTCTGTCAGCTCCATGGAGCATGTCGCTACTGCAGTGCCTTCCTGCTGCAGCCAGTGTCTTCACAGAGGCCACTCCAGATGGACCACTGCAGCCATCAAAATGTCTATTCAGGTCCTTCATGATATTTTTGTCATCAGATTATTTTTCTTCCTGTTGAGTAGTTTGTATTACTTATATATTCTGGTTACTAATCCCTGGTTAGATGGATAGTTTGCAAATATTTTCTTCCATTTGGTAGTCTGTCTTTATATTTTGTTGAATGTTTCCTGTGCAGGAGCTTTTTACCTTGTAAATTCCATCTGTTTATTTTTGCTTTTGTTGGCTGTGCTTCTGAGGTCTTACTCCAAAAATTGTTGCCAAGACCAATGTCCTATAGCATTTCCCCAATGTTTTCTTTCAGTAGTTTCACAGTTTTAGGTCTTACATTTCTATCTTTAAAATTTTTTGGTTGATTTTTGTATATAGTCAGAGATGAGGATCCAATTTTATTATTTTGCCTATGGATACCCAGTTTTTGCAGCATCATTTTATAAAGAATCTGTCTTTTCCTGCACCAAGAACATACAAAACAATGAGTTAGGAACAAGTGTGGATTTATTGCTGGATTCTCTATTCTGTTCCATTGATCAAAATATCTCTTTTTATGTCAGTAGCATGCTGCTTTAGTTACTATAGCTTTGTGGAATATTTATCTCTTTCAGTTTTTTTCATTAACATTTCAGTTTTTCTTATAGCAATTTTCACTTATTTGGTTAAATTTATGCAAGTTTTTTTGTAGCTATTATAAATGGGATTTCTTCTTAATATTGATCACTGTTAGTTTATAGAAACATTACTAATTTTTGTATGTTGATGGTTTGTATCCTGCTACTTTACTAAATTCATTTTCTGGTTCTAAGAATTTTGTGGTGAAATCTAGTTTATTCTAAATATAAGATCATGACATCTGCAAATAAGGATACTTGGACATCTTCCTTTCCCATGTTGATACCTTTTATTTTTTCATCTAATTGCTCTGAGTAGGACTTCCAGAACTATGTTAAATAGAAGTGGTGAAAATGAGAATCCTGATTTTGTTCCAGAGCTTGGTGAAAAATATTTTAATTTTTTCCTGCTTAGTATGATATTAGCCATGGTTTTGTCATATATAGCCTTTACTGTGTTAAGGTATGTTTTTTATATACCAAAATTTTTGAGTTTTCATCATGATGGGATGTTAAATTCTACTGAATGCTTTTTTAGCCTCTATTGAAATGATCATATGGCTTTATCCTCAATTCTGTTGATCTGTCACAATTATTGACTTAATATGTTGAATCATTTTTACATCCCTGAGATGAATCTTACTTGATTATAATAAGTGATTTTTTTAACGTGTTGTTGAATTCAGTTTGCTAGTAATGGGTTGAGTAATTTTGCATCTATGTTCATCAGGGATATTTCTTTCTTTGTTTTGTCGTTATTTGCTTTCGATACCAAGATAGTGCTGACCTTGTATAATGAGATTGGAATTATATTCTCCTATTTAATTTTTTGAAATTGTTTGAGTAGAATTAATATTATTCCTTCTTTAAATGTTTAATAAAATTCAGCAGTGAAGACATTTGGTCCTGGGCTTTTATTTGACAGATTTTTTAAATTACAGCTTTGATCTCATTGCTTATTATTGGTGTATTTAGATTTTCTATTAACTTAAGATTCTATCTTGGTAGGCTGTATGTATCCAGGGATTTATCTATTTGTTCTAGGTTTTCCAATTCCTTGGCATATGGTTGCTCATGTTAGGCATATGGTTGCTCATATTAGTCTCTACAAAAATACCAAATGATCCCTTGCTATTTCTGTATCAGTTGTAATGTTTCCTTTTTTCTCACTGATTTTATTTGGGTCTTATTTTTCTTGTCGATTTTATCAGTTTATTCATCAATTTTGCTTACCTTTAAAAAAATAACTGCTCAGGCATGGTGGCTCACGCCTGAAATCTCAACACTTTGGGAGGTCAAGGCGGGTGGATCACTTGAAGTCAGGAGTTTGAGACAAGACTGGCCAAATGGCGAAACCCTGTCTCTACTAAAAAGTACAAAAATTAGCCGATGTGGTGGTGTACCTGTAGTCCCAGCTACTCAGGAGACTGAGGCAGGAGAATTGCTTCAACCTGGGAGGCAGAGGTTACAGTGAACTGATATTGGGCCTTTGCACTCCAATCTGGGCAACAGAGTGAGACTCCATCTCTCTGTCTCTCTCACACACACATAAAACTCTTTTTATTTTATTGGTATTTTGAATTTTTGTCTCAATTTCATTTATTTATGTTCTGATTTTTATTATTTATTTTCTTCTACTAATTTCAGGCTTGGTTTATTCTTGCTTTTCTATCGCTATGAGTTGCATCAGTAGGTTATTTTTAGTCTTTCTGTTTTTTGGATGTAGGCATTTTCTGCTATAAACTTCCCTCTTAGCACTGCTTTTGCTATATTCCATGTGTTCTGATACATTGTGTTTTTATTTTCATTAGTTTAAAGAATGTTTTAATTTTCTTCTTAATATCTTCATTGGCCCATTTTTCATTTAGGAGCATGTTATTTAATTCCCATGCATTTTTACAGTCTCATGAGGACACAAAGGTTGATGTGGCTTTCTGGCCCAAATGTACCTGGGGAAGTCCCAGGGAGGCTACTGGGGCTTTACGAGAATGCTGGCTAGAGACTTGAGTCCAGAATACTGTCCCAGTTGCCCTGATGATTCTTTCTTTCAGCAGCTCCCTCAATGTGCATCATTCAGCAGGTGCCTGAACAAGTGGGTACTTTCTCAACTACAACAGGAGGGGCTAGAGATGAGGCTGGTCACCTGAGGATCTGCTGCTAGACATAGGTTGGAGAGCCTGGTCACAGCTCAGAGATATGTGCATTGTCCAACAATTTTCTGCACAGATAAGATAGTTCATTGATTGCATCAGGAGGAGCTGGAACAGAAACTGGAGCCCCTTGGAATCTGCTGTAGGACAGATACGGGAATGTCCATCTCATTGGCTCAGATAGGCATGCATCCAGCAAGCCTTAGCACAGATGGGACAGTTCCCAGAGTGCACTGGGAGGTGCCAGAGTGGAGACCTGGCCCCCTCTGGATCTGCTGTGGAGCAGAGGCTAGAGAGCCCAGTCTCACTGGCTCAAAATGATGCATGTCTTTCAGCAAGTTTCTGCACAGACAGGATAATCCCTGATTGTAGCGGGAGGTGCCAAAGCTGAGACTGGGTCTCCTAAAGATCTCCTGTGGGACAGAGGCTGGAGAGCCTATCTTCTTGGCTCATAGAAGTATGTACATCCCAGAGGTCTCAGCATGGATGGGATAGTTCTCCGACTGCAACAGTAGGGCTGGAGCTGAGGCTGGGGAATGGTGTCTGGGGAGCATGGTCTCATTGGTTCAGAGTAGCAGATGTCTCCCAGGAGAACCCTGCCCAGATGGGTTAGTTCCTCAGCTGCATCAGGATTTGCTGGAGCTGAGGCTAGTCACCCATAGGATCTGCTGTGGGGAAGAGGCTGAGGAACCCAGTCTTGTTGGCTCAGAGGAGATAGCATCTCCCAGCAAGTTCCTGGGCAGACAGGATAGTTCCCTGTCTTCAGTAGAAGGGGACAGAGAGGACACTGGGTCCCCATGGAATCTGCTATGGGACAGAGGTAGGCAAGCCCTTCAGGGAGGCTCTGACTCCTGGTCTGTAAGATACAAGTGAGGCTTCCTCTGTGTCCTTGCATGAGCATCTCTAAGCTGACACCTCAGCTGAGGAGAGCTAGAGCTAAACCCCAGGGGAAGCTTCAGGTTCACTGCTGAGACCAATGTCAGTGAACAAATGAGCCTTTCCTCCAAGGCACTAGTGTGCATGATTCCTTTTGCACCCCTTGACAGATGGCTTTGAATGCAGTCTCAAGGCCAAATGGAGCTATAGCAAACCCCCTTGGAGAACTGGGCCATTTCTGGGCTTGAACCCGGGAGCAAGCTTCATGGATCAGCCACCTGGTTGTCTGCACTCTCAAAATGACCTTCCTAGGTGTTGGGCTCCATTGAGATTTTTCAAAAACTTCTATTAAATCCTGAGGCTCTTGCAGAGAGACTTGACTGTGAATGGGTGCAGGTCTTATTTGGTGGATATAAGCAGGATACTGTCTCTTCTGACATTTTGATGACATTCCTACCTGGTTTCTTCCATTGATCTTAATACTAATAAAATTTTTCTTCTTATTATTATGTAATAATAATACTATTATTAACTTCATATATTAATTTACATGGGTACCTGCCATGCATGGAAGTTAGGTCTATTGTTTGAGATAGCTCATATAGCTTCCTAGAGCTAAAACTTTGAAGTTAACAATAGCTTGTTCTATTGAGGAGCTCACAAACTAAAACAAAGTTGTCAATTTTCAAAAATAAGAAACATTATAATGTCCACATAACTTGATTCTTGCGTATTTTAAAAATATTTTTCTATGTTGAGTTACTCAATAAAAATACCTAAAATTGTCTGTTGTAACTATAAATTATAATATTAAAGTATATTATTCTTTTGGTAGATTTTCAAAATTATACCTTAATTTCTCTTTCATAAGGATTTTTCAGTGAATTTGATGTTAGGAACAGAGGTTTACATAAGGTGGCAGATAAAACAAGGGAGTATTGTATTTGTTGTTTTTCTCACCAGATTCAAATGCACAAGGGTAAAACCTCACAATTTGCTAGGTGCAAATCACAAAAACAAAGGTGTCAAAAGTGAATTCATAGAAGCAAATCTATTAACCTTTTTAAATGGCAAATTGAGATAGATTACAAAACTGTTTCTCTTATTCATGTGTTAGATCTTCTGGGGCCAGTGGCATACACTAATCACTGAGATTGATCATATGGAGCCAATTTGGGGCATTTTTTTTTCCAAATAAATGTTACTAACTATTGAGTTAACATTATACAATACTTTCCTACTGTAATATTTTTGGAAACATTTCCAAGAAAATATAGTTTAATGGAAATAAACGCAAGTTTTTATATCCTTTTTGGCTAGGTGAAAATGTACAGATAATAAGGGGCAAGATTAGAATGCTCTATATAATATAACTGAAAATAATTTCAGAGAAACCTGCTTTTATATGTAGTTAAATGGGAAATTTGCAGAAATTTTAAAGTAGATTCAACTATAAAGGTTTAAGAATGGATTAAATAAAATAGGTTGATCCCATGATAACCTTGGAGCAAGAGATGGTTGTAATGTGATTTATCATCAAAATCTTTGACAGCCCCAGCATTATAATTCACCAGAAAAAATAGTTGTGTAAAGGTGAGATTTGAGGATTGCTAGGAATAACTCCTCTCATGAAAATATCTTTTATAGGTGCCTAAAACTTCATTTTAGGAAGGACTATACTTTGGGTCTTCAATATTTTTGTAAAGAAAGTAGTGCAGTAGGATGTCGAACAGAATTGGGTTTGAATTCAAACTCTGTCACTCACTAGATACAGCCTTAGATAAAATACCTAACCTTTCTGAGACACAATTTCTTTATTTATAAAATCAGGTTAATAATACTTAACTTCTAGCCAATTATGGAAATTAAAACTACAATAAGCTAAAACACAAAAATCCTTTCTGGAAAATAATTTTCTTCCATCATCATATAAAAAAAATTCTTCAAGAGTTTATTATTTGAATGATTTCTTCCAGCTAATTAGTGGAGGGAACTGTATCCTTCTTGATCTTAATGTAGGATAGTGACCCTGAAAATTAATGTGTGTGGATGATGAGTCTAGAGGAAAAAGAAAGAATATATAAGGGCAACTTCTGATAATTTTATGATACATTTTTTAAACTTTAATACAGTAATTCCAGCTGTGAAATTTGATACTATGGAATAATTGTCAACACAAACTCTATACAATGAGATGTCTGTGCAGAATTTTTAAATAGTAACATTCATAACAAAAAAATAGAAAAAATATGTTTAAGGATAGAAAATTGTTTAAATATATCATAATACAGCCATTGTATAAAGTTTTATGCAATAATTTAAAAAGACTTACCATTGTCAGAGGAAAAGGTAATTGATGTCTATATTTACATGTATAGAAATATAAGATTGGGAAAAAGTAGAACAAAATTATCATGGACTATATGGAGAATATATTCTCATATAGAAAATATATTTTCTCATAGAATATATGTATATGTATGTATACAGAATCTCATTAATTTTATGGGAGACATTTTTTCTTACTTTTCTCTCTTCTGTGAAAAAGGCTTCTATTGCATGTACAGAAACCAAAATAAAATAATGGATGAAGCATAAATTTGTCAAAGCAAATGTCCACAGCAGTCTGTAGTCATTGTGATGTCAGAACAGTGATGGACTTACTGGCTTGACAATAGACTATATTAGTTTCTAAGCTTCATGAACTAAAATTCACCAAGTAGTTGCTGGTAAAGTAACAGTCATGTGATAGTTGCTTTTTATGTATTTTACGCATTAATACATAAAACCATAGTAGAACAAAATTCACGATGTTCAGAGCTAAGTATCACTGATAACTTGAAATAAATAGTCCATTAGATTTGAAAACAAAATTTAAAAAGTTTAAGTTAAGGCTGAAGATGTTACTCTTTTCTGAATACCATTCCTTTACTACTTGTTGGCTTAACTGAACTTGTCTTCGAACTACCTTTCCATTTTTTCACATAACATTTTCGAGGCTGTGGGAGCCACCAGCATTTTCTGGACTCAAGGCAATGGCATTACAGATGCCATAGCCACATTTCTCCACTGTGGGCTTGGAGAAAGCTAATCAACCAAATATTCCAATGTGAAATTTCTGCAATATCAGAAAAATATACAAGTCTAAAAATGAAGTATTATGTTTGAACCCTTAATTCCTTTATCTTGATAATACAATTGTCCCTTGGACAGCACAGGTTTGAACTGTGATCTACTTATAAGTGGGTTTTTTTTTCACCAAATGCAGATGGAAAATACAGTATTCATGGAATGCAAAACTGAAATATATGGAGGGCTGGCTTTTCATATTCGGGTGTTCTGCAGGGCCGACTGCAGGACTTGAATAGGCATGGATTTGTTATACATGGGAGTCCTGGACTCAATCTTCCACAAATACCAAGGGATGACGGTATATACGTCAAAATACACTGAACCCACCACATCCATGGTTTCTGCATCCAGGGATTGAACTGTGGATAGAAAATATTCAAAAATGAAAACAATAGAAAATAACAATACAACAATAAAAATAATGCAACATTTGAAGCAAAGGGCAGATCTCTTTTCTGTCCAAAATAATGGAGATAATGTGTCTCTCTAGCGTAAATGTAAAGCAGATTTGCTTGCTTTCTATTATGACACCTTGGGATTTTCCGAGCTTGATAGTTTTCTTAGGAATGAGCAAAACTAGTGCATGCAACCCACCTGAAACATTCATCTGGCTTAGTCTGTGTTGACCCGATGAGATTGGGAGGACAAAGTGAATAGATACTAAAATGAAGCTCATGCTGATTGTTGTGTTGTTTTCTGCCAATATCCATAAAATTGTTGCAGACCAATTTATGAGACTGCAAGCAGGGTAAAATCTCTGACCCTTCACATTCCTTGGTAGAAATTTAGAACTAAATTTCTCACTATCTTTAGCAACAGCACAACACCTATTGTTGCATATCTCTATGTCAATTCTTGCATGAATATTTTGATCTCATTTTCTGTTTCTTCAGACTACCTGAGGACTGTTTATAGTATGTATTACTTAGTGATGCAAAACATGCATGTATAATGTATGTATAGGTGGGTACATAAATATTGAGATTAAGATTTAAGATATAAACATTGATTCTTTGGAATGCATTTATTTTTATCAAAGAAGTACAGATCTGATACTAAGAAAAAAGGAGAAGCAATAAAAAATAAATACTGGCTACTAGTTTCCTTATTTCTTCCCTATTCTCTCTATACCTCTGATATCTTTGTATTTTTAAGTGACCTAGTTTTATTCCTTGTTAATTGTGAGGAAATAAGAGCTGTAATAAGAGCTGTGGAGACATAAGAGAAAACAGAGTAAAAGAAGAGTGGCACAGAGACAGAAAGGAAAAATCCAGAGATAAATTAAAAATTGGATTATCTCCCTTCTGTCTTCTGATGAAACTTTATTCTGCTTTCTGTACTCTGATAATGAAGTACAATTTACATGTTAACTTTTTACCAAGTTGACATTTAGAGGGCAATTTTAAGTGGATCCCTTCTGACTCAGCAACTTTCTACATTTGATAATGCTTATTGTTTTACGTACATACACAGATTATTTCTGGCTTCACATGGGAATTTCAGTTTGCCTAGATCTGAAAGTTTTTTTTTCTAGCTTAAGAGAAGCATTTTGGGAATATAAGCTGGGATCTACATTTGGAGTGTTTTGTTGTACGAAAGTGATGAAAAAGCCTTTTCTAAAACTAGGGAATATGGGAAATAAAGCTTAGAAATCAGTAAGAAAGAACTTGATCAACTGACTAGGGAGGAAAGTAGATGATAAGACAAAGGCAGAAATTAAAAATTGGGGAGGTAGATGGAATGAAGAAATTTGATAATTGGAAAATTCTAGTTTGATGATTGGATTGATTTTGATAAAATGTATAAACAATAGGTGGTGACATGACAGAATATTGTTTTGTTCATAATATTAAAGAGAAATTGGGAGGAGAAATTTATTCATAACATTAAAGAGTAACCAAGAAAAGTATTAAAAATTATGATTGGTTAACACACAGATTCAGGAAGTGGAATGCTTTTTGAGGGCAAAATGATACTTTCTCAAGAGAGAAGATGTTTCTTTCTCTTACACTGCTTTTGCGGAGTGGAAGTTGTTCCAGAGTTAGGATATTACCTGTATGAGTTTCCTGTGACTGCTGTAACAAATTGCCACAAACCTGGTGGCTTAAAACATCAGAAATTAAATCAGCAAGGCTACATTCCCTTGGAAGGTTCTGGGATAGAGTCCATTCCTTGCATCTTCTAGATATTGGTGGCCACTAGTATTCCATGACTTGTGGCCACATCACTCCAATCTTTACCTCTGTATTTACGTTGTTTTCTCCTCTGTCTGTGTTTGCATAATTCCTTCTGCCTTCCACTTATAATGATACCTGCAATGGCATTTAGGGCCCACCCAGGTAATTCAGGGCAATCTTCTCATCTAGAAACCTGGTTTTACTACATCTGCAAAACTTTCCACGTAAGATAACATTCAGGAGATCCAGGGACTACAACCTGCTACTTTAAAAGGCCACCATTGAGCTCACATCACTGCCTAACAGTGACTGGCCAAAGTGGCAGCTGGTGACTAAGAACCCAGTCATTTTTCTGTCTAATGAGCTGTGCCATCCAGAGGTCAATGCACCCTTTTATAACTTGCACCATGGACATTGTTAGAACTCAGGACTTTTGGAAAAATATTTGAAAAGTTGATAGAAATACCAGATTTTCATAAGGCAAGGTTTTACCTAGGAGGCAATCCCAAAGATGTCATTTGACTATGAGGGAACAGTGGATTCAAATGAACAGTAATTCAGAAGGAAAAAGTCTTGGAATAACAGAGAAATTTCTTTGGTTTTTTATACAAACCAAACGAAAATACTTCTTTTGAAGTATTCATTTTTTTATTTCCCAAATGAACAGACTTCTCTCATTTATTTTTAAAGAAATATATTTGAATGAAAACATTTGATGGTAAGTATCTGCAACAGTTCATTATCTCCTCTATTAAAATAGAAGCCCTAGCTGTGTAAAACCATGGGGAACAGCAGAAACATGCTGTTTACTTTCACAGAAGTTCTTCATGGGTTAATGTAAAGAGGACTAGATTTAGAATTATGGAAAAGCAACTTAACTCGCTGTATCACTAGCTTTGATTTTGTGCAAGTCATTAAACTTCTTTGAGCTAAAGTTTCCTCTACATAATAGTAACAGTCATATCTACATCACAGGAATGCTGCTAGTGACATAGGATCATATAAAAAAAACACTAAACGTGGTATCTAGAAACATAAATTTACATCGTATTCTCTTTTTTATTTTTGAGGGAGAGATGACATGTAACAAAAAGCAGAAACATACCCAGAATGAGCTGTGAGGCAGGAATTGCACAAGTAGCAATCTAATGTTGCTTTCTTTTGTCATTTATTCAAATGTTAAAAATTACAATTATTCCAAGGTATATTAGTGGATGTTAATATTTTCTTTTTATACTTACATAGCAGAATTATGCTCATTCTGCACTATTTCCTTTTTCTTTTGAATACATGGCATATGACATTTCCCTATCTTGCATGTAGTTAGGTAACAATTATACTGAATTAAGGCTAATAGAATATGGATCTAAAAGATATACGCCACTTCTAGACCTGGCCCCGAGAAATCTCTCATGAAATATTCCATGCAATGCTTGTTTCTTTGCCTGCTAGACAGATGCAGAAAATTTAATAGAAGTCTCTGAGGCCCTGGAGTAGAACAGTCCATGGGCTAAATCTAGCTAGCCTAAATGTTTTATTGGATTTAAATTTGAGACTGTATTATAAGTGTATTTTTGTAATGTTTCATTAAAACAGATGCATGTTCATTCATTAATGCTGGTTTCTTGCTACAATGGCTGAGTTGTATAGTAAGGCTGAAACTGTATGTCCACAAAGACTAACATATTTACTATCTGGTGCTTTAAGGAAAATTTGCTGATCCTTTCCCAAGAGCGTAATGGACATGCAAGATAAAGGGAGCCTACATCCCTTAATAATTGAAGACAGCAGAATGTCCTTTATCTGTCCCTTCCCACAGCCCTGTGCTGATTCATGTTGGATTGCAATATGAGTGAGAAACTTAATTTAAGATTAAGTTTATGGTTTTTTTAAATTTCTGCAGCTAGCATTTACTTCAATGCAGAAATTAGTACTGGCAGTGGGATGATGTTATAATAAAACCTAAAATATGTGGCATGTTTAGCTGTGGTGTGATAAGTTGCACCAAAACCAATACCAGAGGCAGGCAGTATGTTTATCTGCATTATATTTGGTGAAAGCATTTTCTACAATAACTTGGAAATCAGACTTTATGCCTTCTTATGCTAGTAGATCTATGAGAAATGGATAATAATAATCAGAACATAAATGTGTGTCGGCTACTATTGCCTGTCATTGGCAAGATATTACAAAATCCAAGTGAGCTCAGGAAGGATTATGCCAATTTGCAAGCAGAGGTGAAAGGAAATAGTGTCCAGAAATTCAAGGTTTTTCAGTGCCATAAAAGTTTCCAGATCACAGATAGTCAGGGTTGTGATTTTCAAAAAGCTCTGTGCTATGAAGGCCCAAGGAGATTACTCAGTTGAACTGTGACTCAGCTCTGCAGCAAATTAGATCAATAGTGTTACATTCTAACTGAAGATTATTGTTTCAGATAGTCTCAAGGTAGTCACCATTAAATTGAAAGAGATGGGCATCTGAATGGAGTAATGAAGCAAAGGAATAAAGAATATTTGAGAATTATACTTAATGAAAGAAACTTGAATGTGGTTACCAGGTTATAGAGCTGATTGGAAGCAATTACATCAGGGGCCTACTAAGTTTTTGAGATAACTGTGTTTCCCAGGAAATGTGTAAACGTTGACTAGCAAACAAACAAAAAACAAAAAATGCATTGCAAGCTTTAAAACCATTCCCTGTGGGAAGAAGGCAGGAGGAGCCCTATAGTCCTTAAGGATGGGTGTAATTTCCTAAAGCCTTTCAGGTGTGACCATGAAGATTTCAGGTAAGAAGGATCCACCTTGGGTCAGAGTTATGGACCATAGAGAGCAGTGACGAAGGCATTTCTCTCAGCATGCAGAATCATCAGGGATCTTCCTACATCTCCATGTTGGAGGGCCTCCTCAATGTTAGCCGGTATCACTATCAGTCTATGTCAGTCAGTATCACTGCAGACTACTGACTGATGCATTTTTTTTCCATTCATTGAGGTTATTCTACATTTGTTCCACTGCTATATATTGGGTTGATGACAGGGGCAGGAGGAAGAGTTGGAGGGCAGATACTTATTTTTTTTTAATTGACAAGTCACTGAATGATGAGGAATCACAGATGAAACTTTGCAATTTCTTCAAGGGGAGGAATAACAAGCCTATTCAATGACAATAACAATGGTCTGAGTCAGAGATAACTCTAGGTTTTCACCAAACTTCATTTCTCTTTCCTCCGGGCAACTAGCTAAACTGTATTTCTCTGAAACCTTGTATTGAAATGGAGCCACCTGACTGAATTCTGGCCAATGGTACGTGGATGGAATTCATGTATGTTCCTTCCAGACTGTCCCTACATTCTTTGCGCCTCCTCCCTCCATCTACTCTCTCTCTCTTTTTTTTTTTTTTGTTTCCTGCTAGCCATTAAGGAGGTATGTAGATCTTCAGAATGGTGACAGAACAGGAAGAAAACCTCCTGGGTTACTGAAACACTGCATAGTGCAATATCCCCCAAAATTGCACTGGAATGTGATATGAGTCAGAAATTAACTCAGTGACTTAATTAAGCCACCAAAATATCCAGATGTATTTTACTCCAGCTAGTATTTGTTCTTACAAATGAAATTTCATGAGTTTTCGCCCATGAGTTTATTTTTGCATTTTTACTGTTCTCTGTTTTGTCTCTTGCTGTGTAATTATATGACAGCTTTCCTCACTTTGCTGAACAATTTGCAAATTTTCATAGACCTCTTTCTTAGAACTTTTACCTTTGTTGTTCTCTATGTTTTATATTCAGTCTCACTTCTAAATACATTATTCAAAGAACAAAATAGAGTAAACATCATATAAAAAATTATGTTCCCTTGAACATAGACTATTTCAGGTTCCATTTTAAAATATTTGTTTAGGGTAGTTTTATAGATTTGTTATCTAAAAGACATATCACAAGTCTTTAGATATATGGCCTAAAAGTCAGGATTATCTCTTCTCAGTATTGGCACATATGAACTTGTTTTAGCTTTATTTCCATTTGAGTCTGCCTTTTCAACATTCTCGTCCTTTTTCTGTATTTCTTAGCTTTGTAAATAGTTTTTCCTCTTCTGAACTCCTACATTCTTGAGGAGAAAAATAAATTCCAGTAGAGCAATTTCTCATGAGTATTTCCCCAGTAAATATTTTAAAATATTATAGTAGTCAATCTCTTTCCAAAAAATTGCATCTTTTTATTTTTTCCTTTCTTTCTTTGACTTAATAAAAGGTAAACATTGAAAGTGCAACAGTTTTGTGTAGAGTTTAAAGATTCTAGAGCACCATTATGTGAAGATGAGTTTCTTAATGATGGGCTCAAAAGGCAATTAAAATTTTTATTAGGATATAATTTTTAATAACATATTTTTTCTCTCCAATCTCAAAATCTAGTCTTCTGTCTGAGAAATCTTATGATTTTGTTTTTTTTTTTTTTTTTGGACAGAGTCTTGCTCTGTCACCCAGGCTAGAGTGTAGTGGCACAATCTTGGCTCACTGCAACCTCTGCATCCTGGGTTCAAGTGATTCTTATACCTTCATACCTCAGCATCCTGAGTGGCCAGGATCACAGGCCTGTGTCACCATGGCCAGCTAATTCTGGTATTTTTTTGGTAGAGACTAGATTTTGCAATGGTCTTGAATTCCAGGCTGGTCTTGAATTCCTGGCCTCAGGTAATCCGCCTGTCTCAGCCTCCCAAAGTTCTGGGATTACAAGCGTGAGACACCGTGCCCAGCCTCTTACGATTTTTTGATAGCATAAGTTTAATCGGATGTAAACCCAGAACAACTTCTCTAACATGCTTACTAAATAAACCTCTTTATTACACTTACTACACCAGATTTATTGTGAAACTAAATAATGTGAAAGACAGAGAAAAATTATTGAACTGTTTTTGGATTGAGCACAGTGGTGGAGTGAAAAACACTAATGAGAATGTTTAATTTCTCAAAATTAAGCCCTTTTAAAATTACTATAGTGAATGGATTGTACATTTAGAAATGTTCACGTAAGCATATTTATTTTGACAATTTGCTAAAAATAGGACTTACAAACACTATTATAAGATATACAACATATAAATAAAATATTATCATAATGAATATAGATGTGACAACATATTTTGGAATATGTGAATTTTTTAAAATTTAAAATCTAAAAATCTGAAAAGAACATTTAGAGAGATCTCTCACTAGCTGTTTGATCATTCAATTATTTTGCCTTTAATCTTATTTAGATAATGGATACATTGATTATATTATTCAATATCCTTTAATTTTAAAATTTTTACAAAGTTTTAAAATTTTATTGTCTATGATTTCAAATTATACACTACAAAATTCTATATGGAATTTTACTTATATATTTTTTAAAGTTTTTATTTTAAAATAGTATAGGCTTTCAAAGGGTAGGACAATTTTGACAGAGCTTTTGCATTTGGCCTATAAATTCCTTTGCACTGTGACAGCTTATTTTCTAATATTGTTAAACATATGTCTATACCCTGATCCAGCAATTCCATGCCTGTGTATTTACCCAAATGAATTAAAATATATGTCTCCAGAAATATTGCACAAATATGTTTCTAACCTCTATATTCATAATAGTAAAGCACTGGAAAAATTCAAACCTCTATTAAGAGAATGAATATATTGTGGTATATTCATAAATAGAACATCACTCAACAATAAAAAATAATTCACTATTTATATATGTAACAACATCTCACAAATATTATTTTATTACTAATATAAATGTATTATTAATTCTTGTCAGTAGGTTGAAATTGGCAACAGTGTAAGTACTTACACCATAGAAATCGACAAACTCTGCAAATCAGGGCTTCCATCCTCCTTAACTCTCTAGGAACTGGTTATTAAACATTTACTAGCACACAACTACATATTAGCTCATTTAGGAACACAAGACATGTAAGCAGTGGATCCAGGATTTAAACCAAAGGGCAGCAAACTGTAAAGGGCTAGTTAGTTAGTAAATATATTTGACTTCGTGGATTATACTGTCTCTGTTGCAGTGACTCTACTCTGCGTTTGTAGGGAGACAGCAGCCATAGATAGATAACACTGAAACAAATGTACAAGGCTGTGTTCAATACAACTTTACTTATAAAAATGGACAGCTGGCTAGAATTGGCATGTGGGCCATAGTTTGCTGATTCCTGATCTGAACTAAAGCAATCTGACTTCTGAGTTGGCTTTCTGAACCATCATACCAGTAGTTTGCATCCTCCATGAGTATTGGAGCCTCTTCAGAAAATATTTTGTAACTATTAATGACCAGTTTCTACCCTAGAACAATTTAATCAGATCTCTGTATGTGGGCCTGGTCCTCAGGAGTTTTTTAAGCTTTTTGGGTAACTCAGATGTATGGTCAGTGTTAAAAAATCATTGTCCTACATTATGTTGCCTCCAAGCAAGCAGGAAACGATGTCCTCCTTATTCTCTTGATGAAAAAGTAAGATAGAGCTGTTTGAAGCAAAGGTGATGGCACCTTAGGCAGGGCTGCAATAGGGGTCTTTAGAGGCTCTCAACACAATTGTTGTACTTATTTGCGTCACTCCACAAAATGTAACAGAAAAATTTTATTTTCAAAATGACACAAAACCTAAAGATATGTTGAAATTAAAATACCTTCTATCTAGATCTTTGATTACAAAATTATGGTTAAATTCCTTAAAACTGCAATTTTCTAAGTTTGTGCCCTAAGTTTAGGTTGCTTAGTAAGGAACTGAGAATTCTTCCTAAGATATTATGTATCACTTCCAGAAAGTTCAGAAACCTACCAGGAACAAAATTCTACCTAATTCTCTGTGTCAATGCAAACAAAGCTATTTTCAGGCTGTGCATATTGGGAAAGTTGAGTTATCTTCATCTTCCCTGTTATTACATCTAGGTACCCCCACCATGATTGCCTTTTGTGTTCCTGATTATTTATAGCCAATTTCGGGGACAAGTTTTGTTTTAAATCTTAATTGGTTTAAATCACCCCAGGAGGGGTAATGCCAGCCTGTAGTCCTAGCTACTTGGTAGGCTGAGGCGGGAGGATCACTTGAGCCCAGGAGTTTGAGGCTGCAGTGAGCCATAATTGTACCACTGTACTCCAGACTAGGTGACAGAGCGAAAACCCAACTCTGAAAAAAAAAATCTTAAATTTCCAGATCATTATCCTTTGAGTAATCTCACTTTGCAAGTGGCCACAGCTAGGGCAGTTATCAAGCTCCTTGTCAAGCCTTAAAACCTGTAGTGTTTGGTTGTTTAGATAACATTGTGTTGTGCATGTCCTAGCAGGATCTGAAAGTTTTTCAAAGCTAAAACTGTTATGAGAACTTATTGTTGGTAACTTTGCTTTGCTTGTCATAAATTTGGGCAAATCAGTGCCCATTACTTCTCTGAGTGGGATTTCCTCAGATTTATATTCAGGATGAAAATGTCATCCGAGATGACTGTGAGTGAGCTGCTTAGGTTTAAGTACATTCCAGCCACTCTTCTGTTAGCACTTACAAGTGGGCTTGGTAAATTACTTTGCAGGGTCAGTAGAATGCTAACATGCTGGAAACTGAAGGCTAAAAATGACTTATCTGAAGAAGTATGCACAAATAACAATTGTCACTGGAGACAAAGACAAGAAAGTTATCCCTAGAATTTGCTACATAAATAGCACATTGACAAATACGTATCTATATGGTGCCAAACTTCCTAATGAAAATGGAAAATTTTCGTCAAATATTTGATATTTCTATGATTAAAAAGTGCATAAACTAAAAAGACACTGTCATACCCATATCATAAAACAAAAAGTTGGATTAGTAAGGCTAGCAGATGGTGTATTGTCATCTCTACATTGAGCTACTGACTAAACTAAAAGTCTATGAAAAGAACAGCTTATAAGTCGGTTCATTTCCATTTGAATTGGGCACATTGTATTTTTAAAGCTAGTGTATTAAGATTATTTTAGTTTCATGTATATACAGTGAAGTACAAAATGTTAATTATGCCCCTTGGTTTTGCCCATTTAATCACCAATAAAATGAAGATAAAAAACACTACCAGCAATCCAGAAGCTCCCAGATGCACTTTTGCTATTTCCCAAAGATAACCATTATTCTGAGTTTATCAATTATTTTGTCTTAACTTTTACTTCCTTTTAAAGAGACAGAATCTCGCTCTGTTTCCCTGGCTGGAGTGCAGGAGTACAGTGGCACAATCATAGCTCACTGCAGCCTCCAGCTCCTGGGCTCAGCCAATCCCCCCATCTAAGCCTCACTAGTAGCCGGGACTACATGTGTGCACCCCTATGCCTAGCTAATTTTTTATTTTTGTAGAGATGAGGTCTTGCTGTGTTTCCCAGGCTGTTCTTGAACTCCTGGGCTTAATTGATTCTTCTGCCTTGGACTTCTAAACTGCTGGAATAACAGACATGAGCCACCAGGCCCAGCCTCAATTTTTACTTTAAATGATTGGAATGAGATACACTCTTTGTTGTTTGGTTTCTTACATGTCTATGAGATTCATCCATCTATGTTATGGTGTATAGCATTGTTCATTCTTTTTATGTATTTACTGTGGTAAAAAAACACAACATGAAATCTACCCTAATATATATTAAGTATACACTACTCTATTGTTAACTATATACACATTGTTGTACAGAGAATTTCTAGAATTATTTTATCTTGAATAACTAAAACTCTATACTCATTGAAGAGCAACTCACTATTTTCTCCTCCTCCCATCCTCTGACAACTACCATTCCACTTTCTGCTTCTGAGTTTGACTACTTTAGGTATCTCATATAAGTGGAAACATGTAGTATTTGTCTTACTGTGACTGGCTTATTTTACTTCCCATGATGTCCTCAAAGTTTATTCACATTGCGGCATGTGGCAGGGTGTTCTTAATTTTTAAGCCTGCATAATATTCTATTGCATATATATACCATGTTTTTTTTTATTATTGATTTAACCTTCAGTAGACATTTAGGTTGTTTTCCCCTCTTGGCTGTTTTGAATACTGCTTCAACTATGTGCAAATGTCTCTTTGAAATCTTGATCTCAATTATTTTCGATAAGTACCTAGGTGTTGGATTGCTAGATCAATATTTTGAGGAACCTCCATACTATTTTTCATATTGGTTGCATCATTGTACATTCCCACCAACATGGCCCAAGGATTCCAGTTTATCCACATTCTCTCCAACACTTGTTATTTTCTATTATTTTGATAATGGCCATTCTACCAGGTATGAAGTAATATGGTGGTTTTAATTTGCATTTCTCTGATAATTAGTGATGTGGAGCCTCTTTTAATATACTTGTTGATAATTTATATGTCTTCTTTGAAGAAATGTCAATTCAAGTCCTTCATCCATTAAAAAAATTGGGTTCTTTATATATCTTGGATAGTAATTCCTTATCAGATATATGATTTGCCAATATTTCATCTTATTTTGTACTTTGCTTTTTTTCCTTTGCTGATTGTTTTGTTTTCTATGCAGAAGCTTTTTTAGCTTTATGTAGCCCCACTTGTCTATTTTTGCTTTGTTTGCCCATGTTTTTGGTTTTGTATCCAAGAAACCATTGCCAAGACCAAAGTTATGAGTTTTCCTCTTGTTCTAGGAGTTTCATGGTTTCAGGTCTTATGTGTAAGTCTTTAATTCATTTTAAATTTCAGTTTGGTGTGTGGTCCAATTTCCATTTTTTTGTATTGTATATCCAGTTTTCCCATTATCATTATTAAAGAGACTATCCTTTTTCATTTGTGTATTATTGGCACCATTGTGGAAGATCATCTGACAGTATATGCATGGGTTTATTTATAGGATATCTATTCTCTTCCCTTGGTCTGTATTTCTGCCTTTATGCCAGTACTACACTGCTTTGATTATTGTAGCTTTGCCATATGTTTTGAAGTAGGAAGTGTGATGCCTCCAGCTGTACTTCCTCAATATTATTTTGGCTATTCAGAGTCTTTGGTGGTTACACAAAAATTTTATTATTGGTTTTCTATTTTTATAAAAATGACACTGGAATTTTAATATGGATTTCATGGAATCCATTGTTTTGGGTAGTGTGGAGATTTTAACAGTATTAATCTTTCCAATCCGTGAATACAGGACTTTGTGTTTATATTTATGTCTTCTTTAATTATTTTAGCAATGTTTTGTAGTTTTTAGTGTATGAGTCTTTTGCTTCCTTGAGTAAGCGCTCCCCTGTCCTATTTTGGTTATTTGAATGATTTATATTTTTTCATCCACCTGTTCTCAGCCTGTGTGTGTCCTTAAATCTAAAGTGAGTAGCTTGTAGATAGTATATAGTTGAATCTTGTTTCTTTGTTAATGTACTCAGCCACTCTAAATCTTTTATTGGAGAGTTTAATATTTACATAGAGAAAGGCTTACTATCATCATTTTATTAACTATATTTGGTATGTCTTTTGGTTTTTCTGTCTTTATCTTCCACTCTTGCTGACTTCATTTGTTTTATGTTGATTTTTTGTTGTTTTTGTTGGGATGTGCTTTAATTCCTTTCTAATTTTATTTTGTGTATCTTCTATAGATTGTTATTTGAGGTTACTATGGAGCTTACATAAACTATCTTACAGTAATATATTTCAAGCTAATAACATCTTAATTTTAATCACATACAAAAACTCTACTCTTTTTATTCTCTCTCACCACACATATACTTTATTTTGTGGATGAAACAAATTATATATTTTTATAAATTTTGTATATTTTCTAGTTAAAGTTAATTTTTATATTTTTGTCTTTTAACTTCTATACTAGAAATGGTTTACTCACCATTATTACAGTATTACAGCATTCTGTATTTGTATATTTACCTTTACCACTGAATATTATACTTTCATAAAGTTTTGTGTTGCTGTCTGGTGTCTTTTCATCTCAACTTGAAGGTCTTCCCTTAGCATTTCTTAAGAGCCAGATCAAGTGATGATTAACTTCCCCAGTGTTTATTTATCTGGGAAGGTTTTTATTTCTCCTTCACTTTTGAAGGACACTTGTGTTGCATGTGGTATTCTTGGTTGGCAGCTTTTTTATTTCAGCACTTTGAATATATCATCCCACTCCTTCTGGCCTGCAATGTTTCTGGTCAGAAAGCCATCGATAGTCTTAATTTGCCTCCCTTGTATGTGATGTCACTTTTTTCTTGCTGCTTTAAAAATTATCTCTTTGTTCTTTGACTTTTGACAATTTGGTTATGATGTATCTTGTGTGAGGATACATTATAATCCTTGAGTTCATCTTTGTTGGAAGGTCATAATGATAAAGGGATCAATTCATCAAGAACATATAATAATTTTATGTATATATGCACCCAACATTGGAGCACTTAAAATGAAACACATATTAACAACACTGAAGGGAGAAGTTGATAATAATTCAGTAATATTAAGGGTCTTCAATAGCCCACCTTCACCAATGGATAGATCATCTAGACAGAAAATTAATAAGAAAACAGTAGATTTAAGCCATACTATAGATCAGTTGGGCCTACTAGACATATACATAAACATCAATTGCATCCAACAACAGAATACACAATTTTTAAAATAGCATATGGAACACTCCCCAGGATAGATTATATGTTAGGTCAAAAAACAAGTAAGTCTTCACAAACTTAAGATTAAAATCATCCCAACTATGTTTTCCTACCACAATAGTATGAAACTAGAAATAACAGAAGGAAAATTGGAACATTCACAAATATGTGGACAATAACTATTAGATTTCTGAATAACCAAAGGGCCCAAAGTAATCAATAGGGAAGTAAAATAATACCTTGGAAGAAACAAAAATTTTGTTGGACTTCTTGAATCATCATGTCCATTTCTTTCCCCAGATTTGGAAAGTTTGTTTAACAATTGATATGGTTAGGCTTTACATCCTCACATCTCATCTTGAATTATAATCCACGTAATCCCCATGTGTCGAGAGAGACCAGGTGGAGGTAATTGAATCATGGACATGGTTTCCCCCATGCTGTTCTCGTGGTAGTGAGTTCTCATGAGACCTGATGTTTTCATAAGGGGTTCTTCCCCCTTAGCTTGGCACTTCTCCTTCCTGCTGCCTTGTGAAGAAGGTACCTTGCTTCCTCTTCACCTTCTGCCATGATTGTAAGTTTCTGAGGCCTCCCTAGCCATGCTGAACTATGAGACAACTAAACCTCTTTCCTTTTTAAATTACCCAGTCTTGGGCAGTTTTTTAATAGCAGTATGAAAATATACTAATACAACAATTATTTATTTAAATAAGCTTCCTGCTTCATTCTGTCTTCTTCTGGGAATCCCATACTCACCAATACTGTATATTGGTCAACTTCATGGTGTTCCATAAGCCCTGTAGGCTTTTTTATTATTATTTCTCGTCTGATGCAATGATTTCAAATGACGTTATCTTCAATTTCACTGATTCATTTGTCTTCTTGATTAAGTCTGCTGTTGAACCCCTTCAGGGAGTTTTTCAATTCAGTTCTTATAGTCTTAAGCCACACATTTCTATTTGGTTCATTTTAATATTTTAAAAATATTTTCTGTGTCTTTGTTCTTGCATTGTTTTCCTGAGCATGTTGATAGTCTTTATGATGGTTATGTTGAATTTTTTGTTAGGTGATTCATAAACATACATTTTTTAGACTGAGATTCTGGGAGTTTATTTTATATTTTTGCTTGTGCCATGCCTTCCTATTTTTTCATGTGCCTAATAACTTTGTGTTAAAATCTGTGCATTTTAAAAAATAGCCACCTGTCCCATTTTTTTGTAGGCTAGCTTCATTGAGGGAAAGGCATTCACTAATCAGTCCTGATAGGGAGTCTTAGGGTGTCTCAGACCTTTTCTGTGAATGTATTTCCTCTAGAATTGCATATGCAATTTCCCAATTAGAAGAATGTGCTGGTTTATTTTCAGGGGCTCATAATATTTTTCCCTCTCCTGTTTTCTGTGGCATTCCAGGTTCTCTGGAACTGCCATAAGCTGCCCTGCTGTCTTTTGTTCTTAGCGGCCCCAGGCTTCTAGATTATGCTGGATTTTGTCAGCACCCTTAATTGGGCAAGAGTCCTGTAGAAACTCCCTCTGCCCAAAAGGCTAAACACTGGACACATACTCCAACTCTTTCTTTCACTAGGGAGAAGCCAGGAATTGAGGATTTCTCCTGCTTGTTTTGCACTGAGCCAGTGGGGGCAGTTTTTTAAAATTTAATTATTATTTTTAATATTTATTTATGTATTTTTGAAATGGAGTTTCACTCTTGTTACCTAGGTTAGAGTGCAGTGGTGTGATCATGGCTCACTACAATCTCTGGCTCCCGGGTTCAAGTGATTCTTCTGCTTCAGCCTCCCGAGTGTCTGGGATTACAGGTGTCCACCCACATGCCCAGCTAATTTTTTTATTTTTTAAATTTTTTTAGTAGAGATGGGGTTTCACCATGTTGGCATGGCTGGTCTAGAACTCCTGAACTCAGGTGATCCACCCGCCTCAGCCTCCCAAAGTGCTGGGATTACATGTGTGTGCCACTGTGCCTGGCCTTAAACTTAATTTTTAATTTCATCATTATTATTATTTTACATTTTAGATTCAGAGGGTGCTTGTACAGGTTTGTTACATGGATATATTATGTAATGCTGGGGTTTGGGTTTCTATGGAACCCATCATCCAAGTAGTGAACATAATATTCAAGAGATAGATTTTCTACTCTTGCTTTCTCCTCCTGATTTTGACATACCTGGTGTCTATTGTTTTTATCTTTATGTCCATGTGTACCCATTGTTTAGCTCCCATTTATAAGTGAGAACATGCATTATTTGATTTTCTGCTTCTGTGATAATTCATTTAGGATAATGACCTCCAGCTGCATCCATGTTGTTGCAAAGGACAAAATTTTATCCGTTGTAATGGCTGTGTAGTGTTCCATGGTATTTCTGTACCACATTTTCTTTGTTCAATCTACTGTTTATGGGCACTTGGTTGAGTCCATGACTTTGCTCTTGTGAATTGTGCTATGATAAACATACAAGTAGAGGTATCTTACGAATATAACTTTTTCTTTTTCTTTGGGTAGATACCCAGTAGAGGGATTGCTGGGGTGAATGGTAGTCTTCAGTTCTATGGAAATCTTCATAATGTTTTCCACAGGGACTGAACTACTTTACGTTCCCACCAACATTGTACAAGCATTCCCTTTTCTTTGCACCCTCAACAACATCTTTTTTTTTTTTTTTTGCTTTTTATAACAGCCATTCTGACTGGTGTGAGATGGCATCTCCATTGTGGTTTTAATTTGCATTTCTTTGATGATTAGTGAAGTTGAACATTTTTTCATATGTTTTTTGGCTGCTTGTATGTCTTTTTTTGAGAAGTGACTGTTCATGTCTTATGCCAATTTAGTGAAGTTGATTTTTTCCTGTTGGTTTGAGTTTCTTATAGCTTCTGTATAGTCCTTTGTAGGATGCATAGTTTGCAAATATTTTTTCTCATTCTCGAGGTTGTCTGTTTACCCTGTTCATTGCTTCTTTTGCTGTGCAGAAGCCTATTAGCTTTTTTAGTCCTATTTGTCTATTTTTGATTTTGTTGCATTTGCTTTTGAGGCCTTAGTCATAAATTCTTTGCTTAAGCCAATGACCAGAAGAGATTTTCCTGTGTTTTTGCCTAGGATTTTTATAGTATGAGGTACAAATTTTAAATCTTTAATCAATATCGAATTAACATTTGTATATGGTGAGAAGTAGGGATCCAGTTTCCATCTTCTGCATATGGCTAGTCAGTCATCCCAGAACCGTTGATTGAATAGGGTTCCCTTTCCCCATTGTTTAGTTTTTCAACTTTGTCAAAGATAAGTCTCTTGTTGGTGTATGGGTCTATTTCTGCATTCTCTATGCAGCTCCTTTGATCTATGTGTTTACATATTTGTACCAGTACCATGCTATTTTGGTTACTATCACCCTGTAGTATAGTTTGAAGTTGAGTACTGTAATGCCTCTGGCTTTGCTTTTTTTTTTTTTTTTTTTTTTTTTTTTGCTTAGGATTGCTTTGGCTATCTGGACTCTTTTTTGGTTCCATATGAATTTTAGAGTAGTATTTCTAATTTTCTGATAAATGGCATTGGTAATTGATGGGAATTGCTTTGAATCTATAGATAGCTTTGGGCAGTATGGCAGTTTAATGATTCTAATCCACAAGCATGGAACCTTTTCCCTTTTGTTTGTGTCATCTGTGATTTCTTTTAGCAGTGTTTTATAGTTCTCCTTGTATAGTTCTTCACTTCCTTGGTTAGATGTATTCTTAGGTGTTTTGTTTTTGTTTGTGTGTGGCTATTGCAAATGGGATTGCATTATTGATTTGGCTCTCAACTTTTACTGTATTGATGTATAGAAATGCTACTTATTTTTATACATTAATTTTGTATTCCAAAACTTCACTAGTTGTTTATCAGGTCTAAAAGTCTTTTGAAGGAATCTTCTTGGTTTTCTAGGTATAGAATAATTTGATCAGTGAACAGAGATAATTTGACTTCCTCTTTTCCTATTTCATTTCTTTCATTTCTTTCTCTTGCCTAATTGCTCCAGTTAGGACTTCCAGTATTATGATGAGTAAGAGTGGTGACAGTGGAAATTCTTGCCTTGTTCCAGTTCTCAGAGGTAGCGCTTTCAACTTTTGCCCATTCAGTGTGGTGTTGGCTGTGGGTTGTCGTAGATAGCTCTTATTATTTTGAGGTATGCCTGGTTTCTGTATCTGCCAGATCACGTCCCATTTTTATTGGACTTTAGCATTTTTCTCATCTATTTATATAATTAGGAAATTAATTTTTTGTGATGTTATTTTTCTTACCTTTTAAATTTTTCTTTTGAGTTTCCTCATGGTAGATATTTTTTCAACACAGATTTTTTTAAATTATGTAATTTATTTATACATTTTTCTTTATGACTTTTGAAGTTTTTGTTATTTAGAAAAGTACTACTCACTGAAAAGATAAATAAACTGTACAAAACAAAAATTTCATATTTTAATCTAGAACTTTTGTGGTTTCATTCTTTTGGTTTAAATTTTAATTCATCTAAAATATATTTGGGTTTAAGAAATGAGATAGATTTCAGGTTTTTTTCTAAGTGGTTATTGCTTTGTCCAAACACCATTTATGAAACAGTGTATCTTTTCTAGCTGATTTAAAATTTTAACTGTCTTAATTAAATATATTAGAGTTTATTTTCAAATAGCATATTATGTTGCATTTGATGTATATGACTTTGTATTCCACAACTTTAGAGCATTAGTGATTAAGATTAATGGTATGTTTTAACATCTGGTAGTGCTAGTTTTCCCACAGTCTCCCTTTAGAGTTTTTCTAGCTAATCTTTCATGTTCATTTTTCACACAAATTTAGAGTCAGCCTGTCTAGGAAAATAAAAAGTCTTAATGGCATTTTCATTGTGATTCCATTAAAATGTCATATTCACAGATTGAAAAACAAAAAGTTAACATTTTTATGATGGGGAGTTTATCAAAAAACATGATATGTCTTTTCATTTCTTCAATTCTTCTATTTGGCAGTGTTTTTAAAGCACTCTTAGATCTTGCTTATTTTCTATTAGTTTTATTTTTAAGGGTGTTATCTCTCTTTTGCTATTTTTAAAATTACATTATCTGGTTGATATTTGTGTTAAGAAAAACGATTGATTTTCTAATAATTTTGCATTGAGACATTTTATTACATTCTCTTATTTATAATAATATTTCTGAGTTGTTATTTGTTTTTAATGGTAGTTTATATACAAAAATTTTGAATTCTCAGAGTATATATTTTATTTGATCTTTAGCATGTCATATTTTCATTATAGTAATCTATCATTTTCTTTCCAATTTTTATGCCATTTATTTTTTGATCTAATTGTCCTGTCTGCCATCTCCAGTTGAAAAGAAATACCATATAAAAAATGGAAGCCCTTAAAGATGATTCTTGAGTCGAAAAGAAATAAAAAAATTGTTGTTAGAGAATAGTTAGGAAAAATATATACAGTTAAATTGTGTGTCAGACCCTTAGAGGTATAACCAAACTATTGATCAGAAAAGAAAAAAGTTAAAATCTGAAATACCTAATTTATTCTTATCTTTGTTTATACTTCTTTAAAAATATAAGTAACATAAATGTTATTGAAAAGTAAAATAAACTAAAATAAAGCAGAGTAAAGAAATTAGAAATAAAATATTGACGTAGAAAAGAAACACCGTTGAATAAATACAGATGCATATTTTTTAAACTAATGATTATATTAGTTAATATATTTAATGAAAATATGCCTGAAATATTACCAAAATCAAGCACTTATGTAGAACTTTCTGTGTGACAGGTAGTCTCCTATATCTTGACACATAGTTACTCATTAGCTTCTCACAAAAACCATTACAAGTAGGTACTTAATAATCCTCATTTTACAATGATGGAAACAAAGAGATTAAATAATTCCTTCAGTATTGAACAGTCAATAAGAGGCAGTGCTTGATATCAAACTCAGGTAATCTGACTCAAGAATTTATGTGCTATACCATTTTGATGTATGGTCACTCAAACTTGTATATCCTGTCCCTACTAAACAGAATAAAATTATGATAATTTTAACATTTTTTTAATATAAAATTTAAAATAAAAAATTTTAAACTATCAAATATTTAATGTGAATGCTGGATATTTCTTGCAATCAGTTACACTATTGATCATATGGTGGGTTGGATGTGTTCATGATGGAACAGACGCAATCCTATTTGCAAACATGACATAGATTCAGAAGCACTGATGAAGGTGTTGGGGCCTAATTCTAACACAATCATAACAGCTGAGTATCATTCATATTCTTTTCCACATTAATTAAAGTTGCAGGTATAATTTATTTTTACTCTATGAAAGAGTTCACCTTTGAAAGAAAAAGAACTTTATGGAAAGGTTGGCTCTCTCTTTTGTAAAGTCAACAGCCTTATCCTAGTACCAGGGAGAAGTTAATGGGAAAAATATGAAAATGTGATTTTAATGTGAAGGTCCGAATGAGGGAGTGGAGATCCAGACTCTCCTGGGATAGAGAGTCTTTTCCTGTGGGGCTTTATGGCACTTTGCTACTGCTATCAAGCTTTAAATACAAATTTCATAGTGATCTTTTAAACACAAAAATAGTTCTTTGTCATCATTTCCCCATTTCTTTTTCCTTCTTTTGTCACACTTTCATGTTAAACTGCTTCTGTGTATCTTTGAAATCTCCAAAGAAATCACCTCTGCACCATAGCCTTCAGCAAATGCTGCTGGAGGAGGCTGGAATGGATGTAAAGGAGCAGTATGTTTTCCCCAAAGACTGTGAAAGTGTACAGCTTTAGCAGCTACAAAATCAGCTACATTCAACATCAGAATATAAAAGGATATGAGATGACTTTTTTCTAAAAATGAAAATAATTTTAAAAATCACTGAGCATTTTCAAAACACACACACACACAAATTATAAATACCTACTGTAAGTGTGAATGCTTATTATTTTGTCATATTAACTTTGAGATTTTTATGCCTTACAATAAAAGCATTATATTTTGTCATCCTCTCTTCTTACTATCTTCTGTTTTTCTATTTCCTTTTTATCTGTTATACCTTTTCATTTCATTTTGTTGAGTCTTGAGAATGTAGAAATTAACTAAAGTCTGCCATACTGGATTGGAGGATAGGCAACTTTTGAGCATTTTGACAAGCAAATTTCTTTCAAAGAGAAATTGCTATTGCATATGAAAATATCTTTTATTTAAAACAGTAATGTAATAAAATCAATACAGGCATATCTCAGAGATGATCTGGGTTCAGTTCCAGACAACTGCAATAAAGTGCATATTGCAATAAAGTGAGTCACACATATTTTTTGATTTTCTGGCACATGTAAGTAATGATCACACTATATTGTAGTCTATTTAGTTTGCAATAGCACCATGATGTCATGCATAAAAAATGTACATGCATTAATTTAAAAAGCATTTTATTGCTAAAAATGCTAACAATAATTTGATCCTTCAGTGAATCATAATCTTTTTGCTGGTGGACGGTCTTGCCTCATTTGATGTTGATGGCTGCTGACTGATCATGTGGTGGTTGCTAAAGATTGGGGTGACTGTGGCAGTTTCTTAAGCCAACAATGAAATTTGCTGCATTGATTTACTCTTTCTCTTACTAAAGATTTCTCTGTAGCATGACATGCCATTTCATAGCATTTTACACATAGTAGAACTTCTTTCAAAATTGGAGCCAATCCTCTCAAACCCTGCCATTGCTTTTACAGCTAAGTTTATATAATATTCTAAATCCTTTGTTGTCATTTCCACAGTGCTCACAGTGTCTTTACCAGCAGTCGATTCCATTGCAGGAAACCACTTTCTTTGCCCATCGGTAAGAAGCAATTCTTCATCCATTCAAATTTTATCATGAGACTGCAGTTATTCAGTCACATCTTTAGGCTTTACTACTAATTATAGTTTTCTTGCTATTTCTACCACATTTGCAGTGATTTCCTCCACTGAAGTCTTAACCTCATCAAAGTTTTCCATGAGTGTTGGAATCAACTTCTTTCAAACTCCTGATCATGTTTATATTTTGACCTCCTCTTATGAATCAAAAGTGTTCTTAATGGCATCAAGGATAATAAATCTTTTCCAGAAGGTTTTCAAGTTACTTTTCCCAGATCCATCAGAGGAATTACCATCTATAATAGTGATAGTCATATAAAATGTGTCCCCTTAATAATAAAACTTGAAAGTCAAAATTACTCTTTGACTTGTGGGCTGCAAAATAAGTATTAGCAGGAATGCAAACAACACTAATCCCCTTGTACATCTCTGTCAGTGTTCTTGGATGACCTGGTGCATTGTCAAGTGAGCAGTAATATTTTGAAAGGAAACTTTTTCTGAGCAATAGTTCTCAACAATAGGCTTAAAGTATTAAATAAACTGCTATAAACAGATGTGTTGTCATTCAGACTTTGTTGTTTTATTTATAGAGCACAGAGTGAATTTAATGTAATTCTTAAGGGCCCTAAGGTTTTGGGGGTGGTAAATTAGCATTGGTTTCCATCTAAAGTTACTAGCTGTATTAGCCCCTAACATGAGAGTTAGACTGTACTTTGAAACTTTGAAGCCAGACATTGACTTCTGCTCTCTAGCTATGAAAGTTCTAGAAGGCATCTTCTTTTAAAAGAAGGTGGTTTTGTCTACACTGATAATCTTTTGTTTAGTGTAGCCACATTCAGTAATAGATAGCTAGGTTTACTGGATAATTGCTGTAGATTCTACATCAGTGCTTACTGCTTCACCTTATATGTTTATGTAATAGAAGTGGCTTCTTTTCTTAAACTTCATAAACCAACTTCTGCTAGCTTCCAACTTTTCTTCTGAAATGTCCCCACCTCTCTCAGCCTCCACGTAATTGAGTAGAGTTAAGGCCTTGCTCTGGTTAAGACTTTGGCTTAAGAAAATGTTTAGCTGGTTTGATCTTCTATCTAGACCACTAAAACATTCTCTATATCAGCAATAAGGCTGTTTCAATTTCTTATCATTTGTGTGCTCACTTTTAATTCTCTATAAGAACTTTTTTTGCATTCACAACCTGCCTAAGTGTTTCATGCAAGAGGTCTAGGTTTTGGTCCATCATGGATTTCAACATGCCTTCCTCACTAAGCTTAATCATTTCCAGCTTTGGATATAAAGTGAGAGACATGAGAGTTTCTTTTCACTTCAACACTTAGCAGCCATTGTAGGGCTATAAATTGGCCTAATTTCCATATTGATATGTCTCATGTAATGGGGATATAAAGTGAGAGACATGAGAGTTTCTTTTCACTTCAACACTTACCAGCCATTGTAGGGCTATAAATTGGCCTAATTTCCAAATTGATATGTCTCATGTAATGGCGATGCTTTAGGAGGACCAGCTGTTGAAGCAGTTTATATTGCAAACATGCAACATAAATCAATGAAGTTTGCCATCTTATATGGACATGGTTTGTTGTATCTTAAAACAATTACAGTGGTAACATCAAAGATCACTGACCTCAGATTGCCAAAATAGATATAATAATAATAATGAAAAAGTGTAAAATATTGCATGAATTATCAAAATGTGTCAGAGACACAAAGTGAGCACATGCTGTTGGAAAAATTGCGCCAATAGACTTGCTCAACAGAGCATTGCCACAAAACTTCAATTTAAAAAAATCATAATATCTGCAAAGTACAGTAAAACAAAGCATAGTAAAATGAGGTATGCCTGTAAATAATCTTAATAGTTTTTGTACTGCATATTACAAATAGTTTAAATGGAAGTAGAATCTTTTGAAACATTTTTATTTTAGCAAATACATCTGGATCAACTAACCCAAAAGATGAGAGAGGAGTATTGGTTTGGAGAGCTCATATACATATAATTGTGACGTGAAAGCTTTGTGGGCCACTGATTAGCATTAGTAATATTTTGAAATATTTTCTTGCACCTAGACAATATGTGGTAGAGCCTTGAAAAACACCTTCTTCAACCCACACAGCTGAAGAACAAACTTGATTTACTGAAAGTGCATTTAAAAATAAACTTAAATGTAAACTATAGACTGGATTGTGACAGAATATTCTTAGGAAAATGAACAGATTAGTAGGATATTTACTAACATGTTAATAGTACTTATTAACATAACATATTAATAGTACTTATTTCCAAGTAGTAGAATTTGTGGTAATTGTAATTTTTATTCTCTATGCTTTTCAGATTTTTCCTTTTTTTTCTTTGCACAGAGACATTCTATTGCTTTTTCAATCGATATACATACATACCCTCCCCACTGCTAGAGTCACAAAAGTAGAGATCCCTGCAACCTAAGCTATCATTGCTGAATTTGAATCCCAAAGGATAACTTATTTCATTCAATAAATATTTAGAGGGCATTTATCATGTGCTAGGCACTGTTCTAAGTTCTTGCTATACAGCAATGAACAAAAAATACAAAAATTCCCAATTTCTCTTATTCAAGTATTGACAGGCAAAAAGTCAATAGTATCTTAGGTTATAGTATATGACAAAATATAGCCAGATGGGAGAAGATAAGCCAGAGAAGCGGCAGAGTGGAGAGTGGGTAGAACAGGATGTTTTCTAGCTGCAGTTGTCAAGAAGGGCTCTGGGCTGAAACTTGAATGAATTGAGGGAGAGAACCATGTAATCCCTTATGCGTGAGTGTGTGTGTGTGTGTGTGTGTGTGTGTGTGTCTGTGTGTGCATGCATGTATTCGTAGGGGGATAATGTGGCTAAATTAGAGCAAGAGGAGTGTGGATAAAGAGAAGTAGACAAGGTCCAGGTTCTGCAGTGATAAGAGCAGACATTTTTAGGTTTGGAGAGGTAAGTGAAAAGAATGCTTAATGGAAAATAGCCTGTCTTTTGTGCAAAAGTAGATTCAGATAACAATGTTAGGAGCCTATGGCAATAGCGAGAGATGGTTGTAGCTTATACAGGCGGCAGCAGTGGTGGAAATGGTCAGAAGTGGTGAGATTTTGGGTGTATGATTTTATGAGAGAATATTCCTGATTTGAGGATTCATGAGTATCTCCTAAGTTTAAAACAATTAAAGTTTTAGATTGCTATTCTGATTTTCCACAGCATATTAGTCTCTCTTGGATGTCTTTTAAAAGCACAAAGTGTCTGACGAGTCAAATGGAAGAATTTAATCTAGTTGATGTCATATGTAAATACGATTGGAACCACTGTTATTTGGAGGTATGTCTTGAAGATATATGTACACATTATTCTTTTTGAAAATGCTTTTTTTCCATTTGATGACACATGACAGAGGTTAGCCTGAGATGAATACCAAGGTAAAGCTGAATCACTTATTTCTTATTCTGGAACTTAGCTTTAAAGGCATGATGCTATTATAAATATTTGTATTTATTGAAAACAAATGGTTGATAAAAAATGGATAGATGTTCACTTATATTGTTTTAATAAAATGGGTTCTTAAAATAGTGTTAAAAATTTTAAAGAATATGTTTTATTTAGAACTGTATAGGATGGCAGTTAAGTCTTCCCTGACCTTAGATGAATGATACTTTTGGCAAATACAGATTAATCACAAAGTAGACTACTAAATTAATTCTGAAGGTCAATTACAATAGCATCTCTCCCATGTAATATATAAAACATTTGTCATATTCCTCCTCATCAATATTTTTAAGCTTTTTGCTATTTTGGGTGTACATTATTATAATAAATGACATCACTCTTTTTTACTTTCATTTTAGAAGAAAGTGCTTGAGTGACTATTTACAAAGCAGAAATTAAAGTGACTCACATGCTTGTTTGCATTTTCTTCAGAAAAATTATCAGGAGTTTAGCTGGCTTTTTTTAGTGTCTACTTTTTGCTCCCATGATGATTATCATAGGAGATGATGTATGTAATCTACATTCAAATTGTTTATACGTATGGTTCAGAATTTGAGACTGATAATCTGGAATGCAAATCAAAATGAATGGTTTGGCATCTGAAAAGTTCTTTGCATAAAAGTGAAATGAATATCAATTCCGTAAAGTAGTTCCATTTTTATCATAAAAATGGCATGGTTACACTTTGTAGAGTTTATTATATTTATCTTTTATTTATACTCATTAATTTGTGCAAATTAAATCAAGTTCTTTTCCTTTTTTATTAAATGACACCCACGATTAGAAGATTTTAATGGAATAGAATTTTTCACAATGTAGTAGACCTTCAGCTAGAAAGAACAGAGAAGGGCAAGATATTTATCAGAAAATAATCATCAAGGTGAATAAAAAGACATTCTTTCTCGAACAGCGTGTTTTCTCTCTGTCACCACCTTCTGTTCCCTTTTCCTTTGGCTTTTTCTCTATAGTGGTTCATGATTAATGACTGTAGTACTGCTTTATTGTCTCAGTACTATTCACTTCAAGTGGCACAAAAACTCCTTATGATTCAATCTGATTGGCTCATTTGATCTTTTTTCCAACCAGACTGCATTAAATATACATTCAGTCAGATATAAATTAGCAAAAAAAAATCTGTATAAAGCTGTGCTTAGCGGTTTATTGAGAGGTGGCACTAATAGCTTTCTGCTTGGTTCCTTGACTTGCATATTTTTCTCCTTGATTTTCAGTATTTGAGGGTTTTAACATTAAATATTATTTGATATGAGAGGGAAAATAACTTCACTTTGCCATCATAATCATTGGGATTTTTCTGGATTATCTAAACTTGGATGTGAGAATTGCTGTTGTAATGGTGGCATCAAAATATTTATTTTTTATTTTTTTCATGTTTATCCAGTGCTTACCATGTGCTAGGTGCTGGCTTGGTGAAACCATGAGGTAAAGCTCGTTCTTTCTATGTGAATTCTATTTACTGACTCTCACACTCCCTGTTAGCTGTGACAAATGGTGAATAGTTTTTAAACCTAAACTTTTATAAATGTGTTTTTCTATTCTTCATATGGAGTTATTTTCCCTTAGTTCTCTAGAGTAACCCAGAAATTACTGATCATGATTAACTTCCCCTCAATATTACTCACTCAGCTTAACTACAGAGAAAACACAGAGCACGTAATGTGGATTTTCAGGTGCAAGAGAATAAGCTTCACAGTGGAGCATTTTAGTAGCCTAATGGCAACAAAAGACCACAATGCAACCATTGCTTCTGCAGATAGACAAACTTTTTTTTTATCACTAACAAAAGGATTTATCTGGTGTTTTAAATATCCTTGCATCATCCTTCTTGCATAGATACCCAGATGTATTTCTATTTCAGCATTCTTCAGACAGCAATAACAGATAAAATAGTCATTCAAGAATGTCATAAAAGAGGGCATTACTCAAACTATGATATAAAGGCAAATGAAATATCAGCTACCACCAGAGAGAATACAGTACACTTTGTAGCAGTACAAACAGACAGTACATTTTCACAAAATAGAGATTGCCAGTTGAGTTCATTTATTGATTCATTAGTCATTTGCAATATTTCCAGTCACTCCCAATAGTTCTCAGTGCTGTAAATCCATTTCACTGCAATTATAATTAATACCCAGAATCTCAAAATCTGAGACAATTTTTCAGATAATAGAAAATTATAAAACAACAACAGAAACAAAACCAGAAGTTTGTGGAAAAACATTTTTTTCTCATTTCTAAGTAAGATCAATTGAAGTCTCTGTCCAATTTCATCAGATGACTGTGTTCATGGATTAAATGTTCCATAAGAACATTCTCCATTTTACATTCCACAGTGGCAAAAATCCACCAGAAAACATAAGGTAATTCTTGATTTGATACCCAATATCTAGTAGAGTCTGACATAAGCTCTTGATAAATAGTTGTTGGAGTTACGCCTCAGTGAAAAAATGAATACATTAACTCAGAATTCAACTAAAATGAGCCAATTCAAAGATTCTAGCTTGGGTAAATAAATTCACCAGTTATTATGCATTACATGCGAACACTGCTCCTTTTCCAGGGAAGTTTCTTTCAGTCGATTCATTTCTACTTACTACGGTGTTAGCGTCAATTGTCCAAAGATGTATTTCCTATTTCCCTCAAGGCATATGTTATATTGATGAATCAGCAGGAGATCAACATTAGAAAATGTAATGCAGTTTCTCAATAGGCACCATTACTTGAGTCAATTCCAAGAACATTAGCTCTGGCCATATATAAATGTAATTTTAAAAATCCAAACATTGAATTTAAATTACTTTTGAATTATCTACCATTTTGGTTTATCTAATCTCCATTTGTTAGATAATTCAGAGTTGGCATTTTGTATTCATGATTATTGTTTGAGTACATGAGTGAGATTATATTTAAATGCAATCATTTACTGGAAACAAAATTAAGTGCTACACTTTTCTTGTCCACTGTGATGAACAAACTTTAATTCTCACTGATTTGTAAGTTATTACATAACCACAGCATTTATATATTGTCAGAAAGCAATCTCAAAAATAATCTATGAAGAACAATGCACAAAATGAAGAGATTACGAGCTCATGAGATTTTAGTCTAGGCCTTCCTTATTAAACTATTTAAAGTCCTTCTACTAGGGTTGTATAATAAGCCCTCAATGTTGTCAATAGATTCTTGGAAATTTCAACTAAGTGAAATGATGTACAGCAGGTCATCAAATAACATTTTTCCCTTCAATTTTGTTTTGTTTTAAAGTTGATGAGAAAAAATGGCTTTTGCATACACCATTTCACTTAAAATTATAGTTTCCGAGAATCTACTGACAATGTCAAGTGAGGACTTAATGCATATATTTTAAACAACTTTTCACTATCTTATTTTTGGAAAGGAATATTGCTGATCAGTCTACAAGGTTATGAATTTACTCTGTAGACATATCAGCTTATTAATCAAGTAAAGTTTTGGTTGGATTTAGCATGTAATCAATGGCTCGTACATAATGGTAAGTCACTGTTTCCCAAAACAAAGTTTCAATGCTACAGTTTGTTACACCTCAAAATTATTCTCATAACTTTTTAGGCTTTTTCTATTCATTGTATAGTATGAGATAATAAAAGAATGAGTTGTTTATACATTGATACTGATGAAAAGAAATAGATTGTGCTTTTGTGTTTCATGTGCTCTGTCTTGTCTTACTCCCAAATGAAAAAGAGAAAGGAGGACTGGGAGATGGGAGCTCTAACTTCTTTCAGCCACTCTCTGTGTAGCATGAGGAAGTCATAGACATTCCTGGGGTTCATTTGTAAAATAAGAGTATTCAACTAGATTTTTAAAATGAGTTTCTGTTCAATAATAAGATATGGGTTTTCTTTAATGAAGGGCTAAAACTCTCCAGTCTTTTGCAATGTTTGGACCTCATATTATTTTCTTCTTCCTCCTTGTCTCACTTCCTTGGCCTCATACTCTGTGATACCCTTTACACAGAAAGAGTCAGGAGCTCAGGCACTTAACTGTCTTTAGTGTCTATCCTGGTCCTCCCAAAGAAGCTACATACTGCCAGTCTTCCTAAGTATACTTACTTGTCTGTTTAACCAAAGGATTAAAAGCTTACTGAGGAAAAGAATCATCTTGTACTTTAATACATCCAAAGAACCCAGCATTTTTTCCTGGCAAATAGGTGCTCTAAAACATTTGTTGAATAATGAAAATGTGTCCAAGTTTCCTGTGTCTTTAATCTTCTTTGTGTGACACTTTGCTTTGCCAAGAGTGTAAATCTTTGCTCAACTGTAACATTATTCTAGCTTATTAAAGGGGAAGAACTTCCTTATTGTAAATGCATTGCTAGGAGCTATGTAAATGCATGGCTTGGGACTAAAAGCCACAGTGGTATCAATAACCAGGATATTCGCGTGATGCCAGTAAACAAAGGGAAAACTCTACGGAGAAAAACGAATCCAAGTCAGCTCTCTTTAGAGACTTTTTCTGTCTTGATATATACAATGTAAAAACACTGAATGTTACCTGTAGGGACAGAGACGTTTTTCTCCAATATATCTAACAGCTACAAAACTGTCTACAACTATAGGATAGAATATTACATATTCTTCAGTCTAGTTGACTTACTATTATTATTGATATGTGATTATTAATTTATTTAAAACAAGTAACTGAGAAAAGATTTTTAAAACATAAATAGTAAACACTGGGAAACAGCAACAACACAATCTCAGGAATCACTGACCTTTCACTTTACATATTGAAAATAGAAGCTAGGGTGATTTGAGACTTACCCAGTCTCATAATTTATCACATAACTGGGCCTCTTGACTCTATTTTCATCTTGTTAATTTCACATTATGGAACCTAACATACTTTTGTGTGCTTCTGTGATATTACAAAGATTTTTTCCTGTGGAATATTATTTCTGTTGTCACAATGAAAGTCATAGGGAATAATTTTACTTATAAAATTAGGTTTATATACTACTTACACAGACTGACTGTGATCCTGTAAAGTAAAATGTATTTACATGTATTTTTCCAACTCTTAATGGGTCATCCTATTTGGCTGCTCTTTTAGGATTTGTCATGTATTTTTGCAAAGAATATTCAGAAAGAGAGTGATCTTCATTTGTTAAGTAGCTGATATGGTTTGGCTCTATGTCCCCACCTGTATCTCACCTTGAATTGTAGTAATCCATACGTGTAAGGGTGAGACCAGGTAGAGGTAACTGAATGATGGGTGCAGTTTCCCCCATGTTGTTTTTGTGATAATGAGTGAGTCACACAATATCTGATGGTTTTATAAGTGTCTAGCATTTCCCCTGCTTGCTCTCATTCTCTCTCCTGCAGCCCTGTGAAGAGGTGCCTTCTGCCATAATTATAAGTTTCCTGAGGCCTCCCCAGCCATGTGGAACTGTGAGTTAATTAAACCTCTTTTCTGTATAAATTACCCAGTATCAAGTATTTCTTCATAGCAGCATGAGAACGGACTAATACAGTGGCTCTTGCAGCCATAGTGATACGTGGTAATCAACCTTTGTCTCCTTAACTAAACATCTGAATTCAAGAAACCAGGTGCAAATCCCTAGTGTGACATTCTGCAATGAACTCTGTGGCTCTGGTGCCAACACAAAAGCCTAGCTGGGCAGCAGTAAGAAGAGAACTGCAAATCAGAGCCACGTCCTTTCTATTTTTTTTTTTTAATAACTCACTCCAATGAACCTATTGTCCCTGGGGTATTTCCAATTCCTCAATAGTTCAGCTTGCCACCTTTACCTTCATTTTAGTCTTCTTAGAATTTCATTTGATTAAATAATTGACAATATTTATCAGACAATGGGATGATCATTCTTGTCATAAATGTATCATCTTCATTTTCCAATTAGAGCTATGATTGTGATTTCCAGGCAGAAACATAAATTATGAATGTAATGTTGAAGTAAATAAACATAAAATAATATATTTGGCACATTTTTATAATAATTATATGGCATATTTCTTTTTAGCTGTGTCCTCATGACTTCCCGAAGGCTCCACCTCCAAATACCATCACATTATTGGGGGACACAAATATTCAGTCCATAGCAATATTAGTTAAAATGCCTTACTGGAATTCGACTTGACTTCTCTGGCTCCTCCTGAGGAGAAAAGACAGGTCTAAGTGTAGATGAAACACCATCCAAGAAAATGTGCTTTGCTTCTTCTCCCTTTATAAGGGCCTCATATTAAGAGATTGTGTGCTAAGTTAGATTAACCACGTGTGAAGCCAAATTGGAATAGGCTGCTTTGAAATCACTGAAGCCAGTCCATTAGCTAGTCTACATTTGTGTTTGCCTTATGTGATGAATTTCACTGATGTGAGTTTATACTAATGGCTAATTGACAGTTCAAATAAGCAGGGTCAGATTAGAATTGAGATGTGAAGTGCAGATTAATGTTTGTCAAATTTGGGGGATCATAGGAGCCCCTGTAAAACTTGCTAACACAAATTACTGGTGATAAGAGTTTTTGATTTAGTCGATCTGGGCTAAGGCCCCAGAATTTGCATTTCTAGTAAGATCTCATATGATGCTGATGTTGTTTTCTATGGACCATAGTATGAGTAGCACTGGCCTAAATAGCTTACAAAGGTTGCTGTCATACTAGCAGTTTTTGTCTAAGGAGATCAGAGAACACACATCCCTCATTATGGTCTACGTGCTATGTCCCAGAGAATCACTTGTCTTCTTTTTCACAGTTATCTGTTCTCTGTACTGTTTAGCATTCCTCTTTAGAAAGGATTTTGTCTGAGATTTTATTATTGCAATCTTTAATTAGCTCTCAGATATGCTCTGGATTACCACATAGAGGATTTGTGTCCTCACAGGTACACAGAGTACTGAAGAATAATTATTAAAGTACAGGCTGCTCGTGTTTACTTACACTTAGAAATTCTAGGATTTTCTGTTAAGGAGGCTTGTATTCCTTGCATGATACTTTAGCATAGCACCTGGCCTCATCCCTGGGACACAGTAGGTCCTTAAAAAACATCACTGTCAAATGAGAGGTGGTATGACTGAACAAACAGTTTTAGCATCATGATTAAACTGCTTTTAGACCTTTTCCACACTGATGGGGCAGAAAGAATGCTTTCTCATCTACTAAGACAAATTTTATGCACTCGCTTGCTAAATGGTACTATACTATTGCTTTAGTAAAGTTGAATATGGCTTAGGGAGCTCTATCTGGGTGGGGAGTATATTTCTGGCATATACTCAGAAGCAAATTATGGTTGGCAAAGTGGTAAAAATGCTTTTTCCTATTAGCCTAGCCCTGTTAAAGAGTTTGAATTAGGCCATTTTTCAAATTTAAGAATGTATTATACTCTCATTCTACATTTCTTTTGAACTTTCTGCAAATGCTTTATAAGCATTATCTTGTTTTTCCTTACAACACCACTCAGAGGTGTGTGACCAAGTAGTGTTATCCTCATTGTACAGGCACGTAGAAGTTAATTGACTTTCTTCGGGTCATAGAGAAGCAGGGAGAGCCAGCAATAAAAGAAACATTAGCCTGCTTCCTTAGAGCGTGAGCACAGTGGCTGCCACAGAACTCCTAAGCCTGCTCTTTCACCACTTAACAAAGAATATCCTTATCCAGGTGATTACCTGTGTGAAATGAGGCTTCTTGAGAAATGTTTGCATGGATTATTGTAGGCCCAACTTGGGCTGAAGTAGAAACATTCTGCTTGTGATTTCATAAAACATTTAAAAGCACATTTTAGAGTTAAAAAGAGATTTAGATAATCCAGATCACCAAGTAGTTACTGAAAACTTTCTATGATTTTGGTATAAAATTTTGTGTGTACCCTCTTAGGCACCTAGGCTAACACACAAAATCTCATTTCTTTTATAGTGTGCCCCAAATATCGTTGGGAGGCAGTCTGCTATGAGCCTCTTGTGCTTCTACGTGTCTTGCTACATATGCCAAAATCCCCAGATCCTGATCATTCTTTCACCCTGGCCACTTATCTAAATTGTTTATGCAGCTGACAGTTCTGCAAAGTGAAATAATGCCTCATAGGATTGAATTGCATTGTCCTGCAAAGTATTCAGTCTCTCTTTGGACAAAGAACAGGCCTGTTTACTGCTTGCTATAAAAGTGGCAGTTTTCTTAAGCTTGAAGTTTTCAGCTGCAGTTCAACCCTTTGTTTGTGTAGCCATCTGGGCCCATGGTATTGCCTCATGGACTTTGGGGCGTGGGGAACCATCAGAGATATGCTGATATGCTTGCTATTGCTTTTGCTGTGCTGAATAACTGATCCAGAAGTCTCATGTCTTCTGTCAAACAGTCATGGATCTGTGACAAACTAGTTTGTGTGTTCATTCCAGTGGAAATTCTACTGCTTCTAGCTCTCTTCCCCACTGTGAAACATATTTAAGTAAGGCAAAATCCCCATAGCTATACTTAGTTTCTTTCCAATAGACCCTTCCAAAACTTTAGGTTGTTTTATGGAATAAAATGTGGATGATGTGGATTTCAGCCACATCATGATGTTCAATGAATTAAATAATTCTTTAGAAGGATAAAATCGACATAAAATGAAATTATCAGAAGTGCAAGAGATTTGGCCCAGGAACTATGAAGACATATTTTCTGCCTCTCATGTCATTATTATTTTGTGTCTTGTAGAAGCAGTATTAGGGCTTCTGTGTCTCAGGCAGTATCACAAATGCAAATTTCCATGGTTGATAGCAGCTGAAGATGAACTCAGGACTGGGCTAAGGTAATGTGGGCCAGACCAACAACAGCATTTGCTACAGTAAGACACAGTTGTAAGGTATCACTCTTTAGCTGTTGTCAGTGTTGTTGTGAGTTGCCTGAAAACAAGAGCTATGTGGTATTTATCTGTTTCTCTGCATCACCAGCCACAACGCCTTCAACTTAGAGGTGTTATTAAGCACCTGTCAAATAAATGAAACCAAATGCCTTATTGGTGGAGGATATATGTTATAGTCTGGAATAAATCTGCTTGGGTTCAAATCTTAACTCTGCCACTTAAAACTGCATACTTGGTCAATTTCTTTAATCTCTTGGTGTCCTTATCTATAAAGATGGCATAATAATATTACCTATCTCACGGAGTTGTGAAACTTAGTACTCAGCAAATACTTAATAGTTGTCAGTTGTTCTTGGCACAAAAACATTAGAACTGCATAGAACTCCAGTTCTAAAACATTCAAGAAAGAAAACTGCTCTCGATGATTTGTTCTAAATTGTTTATAGTAATTGTTGGTCCAAATCTGATTTACATTGTAGTAAATTACAGCCATATTTTAAATCTTAAACCTCAATTCGTGGTAGACTGTAAAACTCACTTTGTGCTTAGTTATTTTAAACGTGGATACATACTCTCTTGAGAGCTGGATGAAATTGTAATATTAAGCTAGATTTTCATCTCATAATTATTACTCATCCTTTGGCAACATAAAAGTCTTCCCACTCTTTCATGTAAACATTTCCCCCACATTCACCACCTTGCACAAAGCATAGCTAATTCTGAGTCAAAATCAAGACAGGCTGTCAATTCAGTATGCATAACATCTGGTTGCTTCCACATTTACCATTTGTCGTGGTGAAAGTGGTGTATTTCATGTAGAAAACCTGTCGTTGGGTCCTTTAAATCCTCTACAGTCCTCCTTCTTGAGGAGAAGTTTCCCAGACTCCTCTTATTGTTACTTAAATTTTGAGGTCTTCTAAAGAAAACTTTACTCCTAGATTGAGACTGCCTTCTTACCCATCTTATAGTTGTTTCAATTTACAACACTCTTAAAAAGCATATCTTGCGATGATATCTACAATCAACACAGATAATGTTGTATTACTGAAATTGCTGGAAATCCATTATGCCCTATATATGGAGTAAATGAGCAGCAAATCTACACAGCTGCTGCTAACTACTCTTTTAGACTTCCCTGTAGTTAAGTAATGAATCTTTTTCGACTTCCTGAATAATTTACTCCTAAATGCATTAAACTGAATGTAAAAGGAAGTTTTACAAAATGAAGACAAACCAGTTCTGGGAGTTGATGATAATCTTAAAACTTCTATAATGTTCTTCTTTAAAAAAAAAAGAAGCATGATTCAGTTTTTCTCCTCTGGTCTGAGCTTTAAGTGATGTAAAAGCATTAGCTTTAAGAGACATTTAAAATAACAACATATCTATAGTTACTAGTAGAGTATAAAATTCAATTGAATATAAATAGGAGAGCAGATGCTTCTATAATTATAATAAAAACAAGTTGGCCATACTAATTTTACTTAAGTCAATATTTATCTTAATCTGGTATTTTAAAAATATCATCTATTTTGAAAAAATACAATAAGGAGGAAAGAATCAATTTTATAGGGTTATTAAAAATAATGAAGTAATCACCTTGAACGAGGGGCTGGCCCTAGGCCAAACTTGTTATCAAAGCTTATCTTTGCAGCTATTCTCAATTTCACGTCTCCATTTTCAACAGCTCTTTGTTGTCCTAGTTCTTAATGATAATCTTTATATTATTCAAAACTCAGAGTTGGAAAGAGCCTTGAAAGTTCTTTAAGAATATTCCCTCATTAATTGATTAAGAAAATGAGTCCAAAGCAACCCAATTGACATATATATCTTAGATCAATTGACTAGTTAATGGAAAAGGACAAGATTGAAATTAAAACAATTCCTTAAGGAAAAAAAAATCACAGCTTCATCTAATACACAGGAGCATCACACAAAATCCTTTCTGGATAATCCTGGCAGAGGTTTTGCCTCAGTGTCCAGATCAAGTGTTCCCTGATAGACCTAACACACCTGAGCCCTGTTTTCCCCAACATGTCCTCATAAGTTTCCCGTCCTTTCATTCTCAAGTTGATGAATAAGTAATAACATATACCATAAAATGAGCAATAAGTAAACATGTCATCCCTCACACAGTCAATATTTATATTTTAATTAGGCTTTCTGTGTACACAGATATTTAATAAAAAAGGAAAACATCTCCACTGCCATTTCAGGTAATTTGATAAACATACAAAGAGCATTTTGAGAAGGATAGCTACTCAGTAGCTCTCAATTCATGACTATCAGGAAGATAACAACTGAGGCTACTGCAATAACTAATGAGGCGATGCATTCAGCCTGCTTACAAGAAAAGGTTACAGCTGTGTTCCAGTGAACAAGTAACAATTATTCACACAGCACAACTAAAACTGTACAGTTTACCATCCTTAATCACTGGTGCCTATGTTGCTTTGTGAAGACTGGTTTGTTCTCTTTACATAAGATGCGGATTTCTGAGAGTCAAATACTGAATTTTAAAAGACCTGAGTCAAAAAAACAACATGTCAGTACAATTAAATCCTACTCATGACTCTAACAGAGAATAGAAATCATCATCCATTGTTGCCTAGTCTCTTGGCTATTTCAATTTTATTTCCATTCCATCATTTGAACCATCAAAAAGTGATACTGCACAATACCCTTATTTTGTCGCTTATCAAATTGTCACGATTGCAATTGTCTGTTTCTTTGATTATACTTTCCCAACAACTGTGAGCTGTTTGAGGACTGGCACAAGGTTGATTAACTATTTATCTCCAGTTTCTAGCACAGCACCCAGAACAGAGTAGGAGCTCTTCAAAACTTTTCTGTTTAATAATCTACAATAATTATTTCAGTAAATAAGAAAAAATTATATATTCACACAGTGAAACTTGCAATAATGCTCAAAGAAGCCAGCTTTCCTTATTTATTAATGTTGTTCTGATTTTATGTTGGCTTCTAATTCCTTTATAACATAAATTTTTTAAATACCAAGTTTCTACTTAAGTTGGAAATATTCCCATCCCCATTCGACAGAATAATTTAAGTTTAGTGATTCACTTGTTTACACTTACCAAAAATAGACATGCCAATTTATCATATGAAGTGAAAACAATTATTCTGACTTAATAAACAGAATGAAATCTAATTGTGTTTTCTTAAGAAAAAGACAGAAGAAAGTAATAACACCAGGCATTATAGTCTTCTATTCCTTTGATCTTTCAAATGAAAGCAATAAAATTCCCTTTCCCCAACCAAAGTCCTTCTGATAACAGAGCAAAAAGGACAGGTCACATACAAACAACATTCAGTGATGTCTATAGGCAAAATAATTCACCATACAAGTTCTGTCTATGATGCAATATGGGAACAATAGCCTGTTTTTTACATACAAGGCATAAACTGAGGACATTATATTCACAGATAAATTTATTTTCTTACAAAATTAATTGACAAAATTCTAATACACATACACACACACATACACTTGTCAACAAATCAACCCCTTTACCTTTGTTTAGGCGCATCTTAGCTGGTAATCAAAGGCAAAGTTTAACCTTGACATTAGTGAACTGTATTTATTTGTAAGGGGAAAAATAGTGATTTACTTGAAACTTTTGTTAAAAGGAAACCAATAGCAATGTGCTTAGCCCAAATTTGCTTGTTTAAAAGAAAAATAGAAGGTTTTGAGGGAAGGTCATCAACATTAATAGGCCATTTAAAATCCCTAATTTGAAGTGTTTATTTGAATTAATCAAACAATAAAAATTGATATAGAGTACTAGAGAGAGAAATAGGCAGAGAGTCAAGAAACTTAATTCTAGATACGTCTTGGTTACTAATTAAGTATATGGCCTTGAGCAAGTTACTTAATTTAGTTGGTCCCCACCAAGTACTACTAATTCTTTTCAGCAAATATTTCTCAGTCCTGTAAGGATCTTTAATATCTACATGATTACAGGTTGACAGCTGCTTTCACTGGCTTTAATCTGCTGTCTCTCTACCTTCTTTTGGACCACAAACTGTGCTTCCTCCAAGTCCTATTGCTGTTTTTCACACCTCTGCCAGGACAATTTTTTCCATAGAGCAAATCTCACTCAGCAATTCAAATGCTTCAAGGACATGCCATTAGCTATGAGATACATGTAGACCTCTCACCTAAGCCAGCAAGCCGCTCCATGACCTGGTCTCTGCCAGCCCATTTATACTCCAGTCTATCAGTCCCCATATGCAGTAAGCTATCAGCTCACATGGAATCACTAGAATAATCTGCCACTCCTTTTACACCTCGCCACTTGCTGTTCCTTCTCAGTATAATGCCCCTCTGTCATTTATCTTGCTAAATTGTTTTTCATCCTTCAAGACTCAATTTAAAAGCCACTTTGTCTGTGGAGTCTCCCCTGACCCATTCAGAAAAATCTTATTATAGGTAGATTGAACTTATCTTACATCTCTGTTCTCATAGTTTGTTTTTGTGTGTGTGTGTGTGTGTGTGTAAACTATTCCTTTAGATGGTCATTTTATTTTTATTCTCCATCATTACACCATTAATAATGTTTAATTGTATATCTCCCTTTAAAGACTGAGATTTTTGAATGTGAGATTTTTGTCACTTTTGTTTTTGTCTCTGTCTTCATCTTCTTGAATAATACAGTATCTTACTCAATGTAGGCATAAAATATGTGTTACTACAATCAATAAATGGAACCTGTTGTCCTATTTGATAACATGAGGTGTCAATGAGCGCATGCTATGGTCTGTGATTGTGTTTCTTGGAGTCTCTGAATAACCTAAAATTTTGTACATGGATGCACTTATCTATATGACCATGAAAATGTCAGTAGTTTCATCAGGTTTCCAAACAGATCTATTACTCAAAGATTACATCTAGTTCTAATATTATATGAGTCTAAATTTAAATTTATAAACCAACCTCAAAGTACAATAATACAATTACCTCTAACCAGACTCTTTCTACCCAATAATTCAAAAGGCCATTAAAACAATCCCTGATTCTGCCTTCTTCCATCGAATCTTTACCTTGCCATTTTGTTAGCCCAAAGAGGCAAAAGCAGAAGTAATGCTACATTTTGCACTGTTGTTTTAGCCTTTGAAGAATATTGTAGTCAGATTGGTGCTGCAGAGAGATTTAAGGAGAGAAATAGACCAAGAAATTTCAACATGAGAATCTGAGTAACAATTTATCTTATGTTGGTCAGTTTGATTAAAAGTGTCTAACTTTGTATCCATAATTTCCTACTTGTCCTCAGACAATTCATAGAATTCAACAGAATATTCTTATTGACTTTCAGCATTTAAGAAACAAATTTTCAGTTTATGACTATATTAAGACTCAAACTAGTATTCTACTTGGAAAATTGCTAGTTTCTGTTTGCTAAAAGAAAAATTTCATTCTCTAATTCTGAATTGAATATTTTTCATCATTGTCTTGTCTTAAACTGGAAGTTTTATTAACAAATGCATAAATATATGCTTTACAAAATGCATGCTTTTATAAAGTACTTTCTAGATGCAATTAAAAGCTTTATTTTATAGCTCATTTTCTTCTAATAAGATCAAATAAATTATAATTTATTACATGTTCTTGTCATGATCCTGTTTACTTGAATTTCTTTAGTCTTGTGGCAGTATTATCATATACATTGACTTAATTATAGAATGTGAACCAAAATATACTTATAATTTTTGCGTGGAAACAACATTTATCATATAATAGTAGCCAGATATTTATTTTGTAAAAGTGGCTTGAAATACAATTTGTTGGAAACATAAACATGAACTGTGTTATATTGGAAATTATAATATTTTCATTAATTAATGTCCTTATATTAACTATCAATCACCAATGCAGCCTAAAAAATGGCTCTAGGACATTGTAAAGAAAAATATCAAATTTACTGTTACTTAATGTTCTGAAAATGCAGATCAAGTTCATTTATTGAAATATTACCCCCATACTAAATATTAAGCCTCCTATTTTGTGAACTGCTCCCAGAGACACGGCTATGCCCTTAATTAGTATAAAGGCTCAGTGTATTTACTATTCTTGGCTTAGAGTAAGAGATAAAATAGAAAACAACTTTGGAATATTATACTTTTCTACTCCATTCATAATTATTTCTTAAACTAAAAATAGTAATCAATATTGTTTACACATTTTGTGTGTAAGTTTTTTTTTATTTTGAAGTCATCTCTTAACCTTGTTCAACAGATAACAGTGGCCGCTGTGGTTGAAGAACCTAATTCAAGCATTTGGATTGAGGCTCAGGGCCATTTCTCCCTCACTGATACTCCTTTGAAAAACACTGGTATGGATCATTGATAACTTCTAGCTGGTACCAAGTTGTTCAAGTAGAAACATAAATAACAGTCTTTAAGTGAATTCAAACTTTCAGGTACAGCTAAAAATATACCTTCAAAAATTGAACTCTATTAAGTTAACTTAATTCTGATTTTTCTATTTACTGTAAGAATAATCTTTATTCTCTTCTACAATGACTTCAGATGTTGAGAAATAAAAGGAACTAGTGATCTCTCAATGACATCCCAAAAATTGATTGCAGAATTTATGCTAAAAGATGTTAGAGATTATTCTATATTACATGAAGGCATTGCTATCTTTCTATATTATCTACTCCAGAGTCTTTCCTGATGAATGAGAGAAAAGAGAATACATGAAAGCAAAATTACATCTAATTTCTCAAAGTCTCTATAGGATCTCTGATAACTCTATGATGTACTTTCTGATTGTTTTAATTACTCAACTCTTCTACAAATATTTAGTCAGGCTCAGCTCAGCCCTTGACAGCCAGCTTACTGGTCTCCCCCTGCCAACATATAATGCACATTGAGCATTTACTATATGCCAGATTCTATTCTAGGCACTAGGATATGAAAATGAATAAAACATTAAAAACCTCTTGCCTTCATAGAACTTACATTTTAGTAGAAAAAAACTGTCAACAATCATAAACTTAAAAATACCATACACAACTATATGTACATACTATCACTGTATATGGTGTATATATTTGTATGTGTATATGTTTAATAAATGCTATGGGGAAAATAGATATAAAGCAGGGAAAGGTGAAGGTTGCAGGAAAAAGGATTGTAATATTTTACATAAAGTGGTCTAGTAATGCCTCTTTTGGGTGACATTTAAGGAAAGATCCTAAGGGAATGAGGATAAGCTACACAGATAGTTGTGGGAAGAGAATTCTAGAGAGAGAAAACAGTGAGTGTAAAGACCCTGATAAAAGAGGTATGTGGAGTGTTCATGTTCCAAAGAACATCCGAGAGGCAGTTGTGCTTGAGCAGAGTGAGCCAGGGTCAGAGTCTTAGGAGCAGAGATTGATGAAGTATTGGTCCAGGGCATGCTATGCTAGGCCTTCTAGGCCACTCTAAGAACTACTGCTTTTTTTACTTTTATTTTTTCAGTAATATGAGAAGCTGTTGGAGAATTTTTGGTTGAAGAGTAACATGTTCTAACTCCTGCTTTAAAAGGTTCACTCTGGCTTCTGTGTTGGGAATTAGGAGTAGAAGAGGATCAGGACAGGCAAATACGGACCAGTTAGTAAGCCATTGCAATAATACAGAAAGAAGGCATGGATGGCTTGGGCCAGTGTAACAGGAGAAGGAGGTGGTTGAGCCAAGGTCAGATTCTGAATCTATTTAGAAGGGATCCTATAGAATTTTCTGATGGCTTGAGTGTGGGGTCTAAGACAAAAATAAACCTTATCTTTTTGCTAAACTATAAAAACATGATTGTGGAAAATCTTTTGTATATAAAGTTCTGGACATATGCAGCAGTTAACTTATAAGACTGTAGTATAAAAAGTCTTGGTATGAAAATATTAATAAGTGTCACAATGAGAAATGCACCTGGTAAAATAATCAAGAAAAAGTATTTTTTTAAATAAAATAAATATTATTTATACACACACACACACACATACACACCCAGTTTTCTGTGACAGAACAAAAATATCAACTGGGAGTGATTTTTTTTAATTTTAATTTTAATGTTCTGATTATAGTACAGAGTTATAATAATATTTAATATATTATACTGCATCCTAGTAAATTTAGAACTCGAGTAATTTCTTATATCCTACGTTTTATATTCAAATATATTTTGAAGTATTAAATTGGGAAGACTAAATAGCCTAACTCAGGGTTTAAAACCAAGCGTCATATACCACTAAGATATGTTAAGGACCATTATGTCTGCTGTGGTTGTAAAGCATATATAGTATCTATTATAATTCAAAATCCCACACTCTCACTACATTATTCCCAGGAAAAGCTATACTTAATTTTCAAAACTATTTGGAGTTTTGGGTAATTGTAATTTAAATAAATAAATAATTTGCTTTTTAAAAGACTGAATCAAATAATTGGAGAGAAATATGTCTCTGCGTGTGTGCGTGAGTGTGTGTATGTGTATGTTTAAGTTTTTAGTGCAATTCAGCACAAAATTTAGTTCCTGAATTTTGACAGCTAAAAAGAAAAGAAAAGCACCATTAGCTATGTCAGTCTCATTAGCTAATAAAATAAAATACAAATCAAAGCTATTTAGGGTCCGTAAGTATTTTTGTAGGTCCAAACTGAGGAAGTTATTGTATCAACTTTTAAATAACCAAATAGTGTTTTTAAAGATGTTTCATAGAAAAATTGGATTCAATTAATTTGACAAACTTTTCTTGATATCCATTTTTATACCAGGTTAGGGGGTGAGATAAAGAAAAAGTATATACAAGATCTTGCTATAAAAACCAACAATTTAGTATTGTAAGCTGTTAAAGGGGGAGGAAGGAAGATTCAGAAAAATAAGAGAATGTTTTGCAGGTGGTAACTGAAACAAGTGCTAGGTAAGTAGGTTAGATGTTTTTACAAAAATGACAATTATTTCTGAAAAGTCTTAAGTTAATCAGAGGCTTATTTGAAATTGAATTTTTAAAATAATTTCATTCTGGCAATGTATGAAAGATGGTTTGGATAAACGCTGAAATTGAAATCAGGAAAGCCAGTTAGATATCTATTCCAAATATTATATATCCAAAAATTTTTATTCAAATTGGCCAAAATTACTCAAAGTATGGATCCCCAGAGGCCTGCATCACAAACATCTGTTGCTACGAAGTCAGAGAGAAGTCTGACTCCTTGCCAGAAATGTATGTGCGATGTTTTTAGACTTGACTATAAGCAATAAAAAAGTCTTTACCTAACAAGTCTCACAGGGAAATGCTGTTCTTCCCCACCAGACATGGTGCACAGCCAATGCCTTGTGGGCTCTGAAGGGAGTTGCTGTCAAAGGTTCAGACCTCCTGGACAACCATGCTCTTAAACATAGTTGGGTTCATGGCCTAGGTGCCGCCATTTGGAGTCCTCTGTATTGGGAGTCTTCAGCAGAGGCCATCCTCAGTAGAGGCCATCCTCTTCAGCAGAGGCTGCTCTGACTTAATACTCAGCACTTTGACACCCCTAGTTGTTTCCTCCTACCCCCTAGTCCCTTGGTCTATAAAACTGCAGATTTTGTTCTGGATGTCCACGTCTGTGCTGATGTACCTGACCCTCAACTGGTGCCCTTCCATGGAGGGAAAATGAAACACAAAGGAGTCTTGTCTCAGGGGAGTCTGCTGAGTCAGGCTCAGCTCAGCCCTCTTCTTAGAGGCAGCTTACTTGTCTCCCCTCAACATACTGCTTCAGGATTTGTAGCAACTGGCTCAGGAATCTGCATGTTTAATAAGCTTTCCAGGTAACTATTCTGCATACTTGAGTAAAACTGCTGATCAAATCAGTAGATGGAAGGAGTCTGAACTCAGCCATTGGTTGTGAATGAAGAGAAAGAATGACAGAGATATTCAGGGTCAGTGGGAATTAAAATGTTATCAACAGTGTGGAAGTGGGAAAAATGAGTGAAAAACAAACTTACATCAACCAAAAGGAGACATAGAGGAGAAGCAGCAGTGACGACACACTGAATTTTGAGATATGTTCAGGAATATATTTTCATCAAGCAGTTAGATAAGTGGATACATAAACTTAGATCCTAGGAAAAGTCTGAGATGTGAGATAATAATTTGGAATCAGCAATACGTGTTAAGAGAAGAGGGGAAGTTAAAAACACAACAGTAATGAGAAAATCAAGAATACAATATAGAGTGAAAAAAGACAAGGGTACCTGATGAAACTCTGGTGTTTTAGTTCATTCTCATGCCCAAGACTGGGTAATTTATAAGGGAAAAAGTTTAATTTACTCACAGTTCATATGGCATCGGAGGCCTCAGGAAACTTACAATTATGGCCGAAGGAGAAGCAGGCACGTCCTCCTTCTCATGGCAGCAGCAAGAAGTGCAGAATGAAGGATGTGGGAAAGCCCCTTATAAAACCATCAGATCTTAGGAGAAGTCACTCACTATCATGAGAACAGCATAGAGGTAACCGCCCCCATAATGCAATTACCTCCCACTGAGTCCCCTGCACAACACATGGGGATTATGGGAACTACATTTCAACATGAGATTTGGGTGGGGACACAGCCAAACCTTATCACCTGGAGAGCCATTTGTCAAATAGGCAGAAGAGTCCAGTGGCAGCTGAGAAGCATGGCCACCCTTGAAAGCTTTTCTTTTTGGCCTCTTGACAAATATAGCTTCATAATGTGAAACTGTAATTATGTAAAGGCATTTATTTAGATAACTCAAGTCAGGTTTCTCAGCTACATAGCATTTTGGAGATCTGACTTCCAAAAGGAATAAATGAATAATGATTCCTTTGGGTTTCCTCCATTGGACTGCTGAGTATGTCAACTGAACTTTTCATAGGAGATAACTGCACAGTAGATAATTCAAAATTAAGACACTAATTGACAATGGGGATTTGGGTTTCCATGACTCTACTCACTGAAGTGATGACATAAGTATCTCTATCCTTAAATCAACATTTGTCATTATCTTTTATGGTTTCAACTGAGATAAATAATTGATAAGTAAACTAAAAATTTGCTTGGGAAACATTTAAATTTAATGAACTTCTTAGTAACATCCTCTGGTGTCTGTTTAATATGTCCTCTTGGAGACTATTCTTGGTATTTCTTTCTCCTTTTCAATCTTTCAATAAATTGCATCAGTGATTTTTATTTCCATGTTGAAATAATTGTTGGACTATAAGCACCCTAAAATACATTCCAAATAAACACTAAAAGGTTATAAAATTTATAGGGAAGAATGGTGCTGGAGTAGTTTATAGTATTAAAGTTCTTTTAAAGAAATTATTAATAATATTAATAGGATGTTCAAATGCCCCAGTTTGCCAGGGACTAAGAGGGTTCCCAGGGTGGGTGACTTTCAGTTTTTAAAGTGGAAAAGTTCCTCGCAAACAGGACTAGTTGCCCACCCCATTAAAATATCCACAGATGTTGGAAATTTGATTTCTATTGTCACACACACACACACACACACACACATACAGAGAGAGAGAGAAACACACACAGAGAGAGCGAGAGAGCAAGAGCGAGAGAGATTGCTATTTGTCTCACAAAGTGTATACTCACCTTTAAAAAATAATGGAATTTAGTTTGACATATAGCAACAAACTAAAAACACTTTTCAGCCTCCTTTGCTGCTATGTGTGGCTAGGTAAATATATTCTGGCTAACGAGATGTGAGTAATAATGATTTGTGAAAATTTGTCTTATGTTTTTTAAAAAGAATTTGCTACCTTCCATTAACTTTACTCTCCATTCCACTAGCTGAGAATTGATGACATCTGGGGTAGTTATATTGGATCCAAAGATGGGAAGTCATGTTTTGAGAACAGAAGGGCTGCCCCAGCAGCATTGGGTGTCTCATATTTAAATAGTTATTATATAAATGAAAAACGCATGCATATTTTATTTTGAGGCCTCTATTTTATAGCAAGTTTTCCTGTACCCTAAAAAAGATGGTCTTTTGTTGTTAAGATCCTTGGCTTCTGATATTCTTGATTTCATTTCTTTTTCTCTTTTTCTCTTTAGGTCTGTAAGGGCGGATGTTCTTCTCTTCCTCTTCTTTGTCAGTGACCACTTTTATTACATTCTATATGTATCACTAGATAAGTTCCTTGGATATATTAGTTGGAAGAGATAAAGAAATTTAGAAAATCTTGTTTTCCTTTTAACAAAGCATATCTTATAAAGTTGTTGTCTTGCTTAGTACTGACATATTATACGTTTGATGTGAGCATATCCTTGCATTTCTTCTGTATTATAATGCCTTGGAATGCAGTTGCTTCATGGTGGGTAGATGAAGTGGGGGTCACGGATTGCGGAAATATTTATAAGACAACAATAAAGACAATTAAGGCATTCTTGGCAGAAAAATATAAAGAATGATGTGCTAGGTTCATTTTTGTTAAGCAAAAAACAAAAAACAACAAAATAAATCTGAAAGACAGGATTTGCAAATTGACCCACACAGACCTCTTCACTCAAATTTGTATCTGACCAAGGCAGTGAGCTTCCTTACTTGAGAATGTCACCTTCTCCAGGGTCAAGAAGAAAGGTCTTGAGGACCTAAACTCCGGAGCCAGTGCAGGTGGGTGGTGCCCTTGGAAAAAGTGTTTTCTAACTCACAAGACCCAGGCTGAGACCTGATCCAGATCTCAGATGCCTCCTTTGCACAAAACATAACGTGGATGCCCAGCAACAATTGGGTGAACAAAATGGGTTCATTCAAAGCTCATTCTGTTACTGTCATTATTTCTATTTCTTGCATTCAACAAGTCCCAGGTCAGGAGTTTTGGAATGTCTCTCTGGCTGAAGAATGAAGAAGCATATTATAAGTCTAAACCATGTAAAACTAATAAATCAAATTATTTCTACCATAAACTCAGATGTAACCTTTCTAATTTTTTCTATAACTGGGATTAATTTCTATTTCGAGGTTCATTTCCATTTATGCAGAAAGCGTGGTCTTGTCACTTAATCATTTAGGTAATTTTCCTCAGTCTTATCATCTTTGATTTAATTCCATTTTGAGATTCTTTCTTCCCTCGTTTTTTTTCAGTGGCATCTGGGTTCAGTAGAGACATACCTGCTGTCACTGTATGGGGTAGACCATCTTTATCAGTATCGATACATACAATTCCTTCTGTGCTGTAACTCATCCATTTTTGCCCTAAGTTGCTCACATCTCTGCATTGATATCAATTGAAATGGTTGCTTGCAATCCAATCAAGACTGGAGGTAGGCATCTGAGCAGCATCCTACAGTGTAGAGTCCTCTTGCTCCAGCAGTGACAATAAAGAATACCTCTTGACTTTCCTTCTTAGGCTCATCTCTAAGATCAGCTCAGAAGTTTATTTACTCTTCTCATCACTCACCCCAAGATCCCCTGGATCCGTGAGACCATCCCCTGAACACTTCATATGGAACTTCTTCTGGTCTAACTACCCCCATCACTCAAACATACACGTGAAAGTACAATCCCCTATATTCTGGGTCTACCAAAACTATCCATAATCAAACATAACTAATACTTTCTATGTAAAATACTATTTACCATGTCCCAAATTAGATAATTTTATTGTTCCACTTTATGAAGGCAAGGGGATTGGAATCTGGTTAACACATTATTCTTCGTATCCTACTCTTTGTGTCAGGACCTAGCTCTTGGATATTGAAATTCCAGAGTTAACTCTTTTTTTTCCCCATTGTATTCACGAGTGACTTCTCTTCTCATGGGGCAAAAAGGCTGAGTGCCAATTTGAATGAGAAAGTGACCAATTATGCTAAGAATTTGCAATCCCAGAAAACTACATTACAACTTCATATGTCATCCTACCACTTGCATTTTCTATTTCAATCATGCATTCTAATAAATAGGCCTATGTGCACAAGCCCAGTTCTCAAGAGTATTACTGTGCTCATCTTTGTGCAGAATAATCAGGTGAGTAGTCAAGATCCTCTCTTCACGTAGATCCAACCAGGGCAATTGTCACAGATAAGTATGTAGAATAGGTTTTGTTTTTGTTTTTATTTACAATTCTTCTTTCCCACCCTATAATTTTCCTCCTCCAATGAGAAATTAAATTTACATTTATACTTCATAAATAAAAAGTTGAAATTCAACGAGGAGCTCATGCCTGTAATCCTAGAACTTTTGGAAGGTCAAGGTGAGAGGATCAGTTGAGGTCTGGAGTTTGATACCAGCCTTGGCATCATAGCAACACCTTGTCTCTACTAAAAAAAAAAAAAGAATAATAGTAACAGTGATGGTAGTGTGTACCTGTAGTCCCAGCTACTAGTGAGACTGAGGCCAGAGGATGACTTGAACACAGGAGGTAGAGACCACAGTGAGCATTGCTCACGCCACTGCACTCCAGCCTGAACAACAAAACTAGCCCCTGTCTCAAAACAAAGAAAAAAAAAGGTTGAAATTCATGTTGCTTCTTTTCAGTAAATAATGAAATCTAAATATAGACGTGCTCCCTATTCCAAGCAAAATATTCATTTTTTCTTTCCTGTAAAAGAACAATCTTATGCTGCTAGGGGTAAGGAGATGTATAGAAGCTAACAGACGATATCTTAGTGACCATTGACTCTAGTGGGCTCATTTTATTCTTGGAGATATTTTAGGCATAGCCCTTGGCTTTGGGTGAGGACATTGTTAATGATTTGTATATAGTAGTATTCCCCAACACACACCCTTGAAAAGGGCAGCACTGCCTTACTCAGGTCTTTTTATTGGGATTCTGCATAAGATTTTGATTGGAATTTTTTTCTATCTTAGATATAGTTTACACAACTATAGTACTTTGTCATTGAAAAAATTGAGTTTTTTCCTGCCAAAGTTACAATCAAGTTACTTGACTTAAATATAAAGTTTAAGATTTAAATAGAACCTGCTAGGGAAAACTAAATAACCAGTAAACTGTTAAAGTTATATTAATGAATTACATTAATTTCCAGTAGTAATTAAATGGTTTTAATTAGATGTAAAAGTAACATTTAAAAATATATAACTTCAAATCATTTCTCTTTTCAGTGCTCTTGGCAAGAAAGTAATATTTATCCACAATGCCAGAATTGGAAGTATTAATTGGTCTTAATTTTAATTTACTTAAATCTAGTTAAACTATAATTAAATTGAAAATCAATAGTTAAAATAATCAGGAAATCTTGTTAATTTAGGAGTGAAACTAATTTTATTCTCTACCATTTTATACAACTAATTTATGAAACTAATTGCATATTAAATGTAGCCTACCAGACTTTATTTTTATTTTAAGCAAAATCTACACGATGGCAGACATAGTGTAATTATTTTAGCTGTGTGAATGTATGTAACTATTATATGCAAACTACTTAATAATTTTGGAATTATATGTAAAGTTATTCATTCCATAGTAAGGATTAAAAGTATCTGGGCAAGGATATTCCTGTATCAAAAGAGGGTCTTTAAATAAAACCTTATAAAAATACTACAATATTGAATGCCTTGATTTTAAATAAACTGAATACATTGATACAGTAAATAAGACCATTTTCCAAAAATCAATTGAGGTGGAGAGCAGAAAGTTTCAAAATTTTTTGAGCAAAGAAAGTGATTTCAATATAAAACTTCTTTAGAAATTTAATTTAAGAATTTAGTTTAATGCTGTATTATAGATGCAATTCCAAAGAACAGTAATTGCTAGGTTTGGCTGTGTAGGAGGTAAGGTGTTTTCTATTTTCTTGTTTTGATGTATATTGATTTTAAAGACACTTTTAATACCTTAATAATTTTTAACTTTTTTGCATCTGTAATTACAGCTCTTCTCTGAATAAGACTTGCCCAAGTTAAAGCTTCCCTGAATTCTTTCTTGAACACCAGTGCTAGCCACAATTATTCCATGCACACGTCTGTTGCAATCTACAGAAATAGTGTTCCAGTTGCAATTCATATTCCACATATGTCTCTGTAGGGATCTTAGTTAAGACTTGCCAGTCAGGATTCTCATCTTATATTGCATGACCCTTAATTTTTGTAGCTGCTGTGGGTAATTTTTCACTAAGATTTCTCATGTGCTTTTACTTTTCCTGACAGCTCCAGGTAGATTTCAAGTCTAAATATTTATACGTTCCAAATTATAGACTTTCAAAACTTAACATGCATATTAAGGGGCTCTTTAAAATGCAGGGTCTGATTCAGTAGGTTTGGTGTGGAGCTAGAGATGCTGCATTTGTAATCAGTTATAAGTGATGTAGATGCTGCTGGTCTATTGATCATACTATTTAGTATCAAGGTTGTAGACGGTAGACATCCCTTAACTTCTGCTTAGTAAATGTCCTGAAATAAAATATTTGAATTTTTTTGAACAAGCATTCCTGTTGATTCTGATACTGGTGTTAGGCTGGACAAATTTTGTGAAACACTATGCTATATTATCTGCCACTTGCTGAAAGATTCCAGTTTCTCAGTTTTTATCCATGGTTCCACTTGACCTGATTACCGTGATATCAATGTAAAAGAATTAGGAAAAGAAATAACTTCAACTTGCTTTTTGAGAAAAATATTTTGATTTGGTAACAGTTAATCCTAATCTTAATATTTTAGGTTTTTGAAGGCCATATGATTTATGTTGCAGCTATTCAAACTCTACCACTGTAGTTTGAACACAGTTATACATCATATGCAAACAAATGGGTGTGCCTGTGTTCCAATAAAACTTTATTTCCAAAACAGGAGGCAGACAGATTTGGCCTGAGGACTGTAATTTGCTCCCCAGCCCAACCCACTGTGTATATCAATCACACACAGCATATGCATACTTTATTCAAAATGCATTTCAAAATAGAACCTAGTTTATGGCTCAGTTGCTATGTTATAATTAAAAAAATAACTATTATGACTGTAATTATGTTAAATATAAACACAGGATTACATTTTAGAATATAGGACCTCATCCAAAATTGACTTCCACCTTGTAAGATCACCACTATTATATAAATGGGAAAATAGAGACTCAGATAGGTTAAACAATTTTTCATTATCACATCTTTGAAGAATAGAAGAGCCAGGTCCTGAGAAAGCCTCTTGGCTCCAAATCTGTTGTTTCTAAGCATTTGATTTTATTGAGGTCATAACAGAGTGAATGTAACTCCATGAGTTTGAGAAGGCTTACTGACTTCATGAACCAATAAAAATCTTTAACTCTTATATTGTCTTACAAATTAGATATATCATATAGTTACCATTTTGCATTTCATGAGAATTGAGTTTTCTGGTGTCAGATAAAAATTTCTTGCACAAGTTTTACACTGTTAGTTTTGGAGATAATTTTATTTTATTTATTGTACTTTCAGGCATTAAATATTCACTGATTTAATGAAACCTAGATGGAGTAGAATAGAAAAACATATATTTTTGCATTCTCAAGGAAAATTTCATAATAGGAAAAGTACAATGACCCAAGGGGCTTTGGAGATCAAAAATACTTCTTGAATATTTTTAATTTATTTTCTGTGAGTAGTATGAAAAAAATTTCTTTACTATCTCCCTTAAAACAAGTCTTCAGCAAAATATATAGTTCTCTCTAATGCATTTTTTTAAGTGGATTGTGTTAGGAAACCTGAAGAAAATAGGAGTTATATATTTGAGTTGAGAAGCAAAAAGAGACTGCTTATATTGAGGAATGATAGATGGCTGACGTCAAAGTCCTAATTGCAGTTTCCAAGAAAGGACTGATAAAGCTTGCTTTTCTCACCCTTCCTGCACCACTGTGGCTACAAGGTGCATGTCATATTTGACAAATGCTACTTCTCCCTCTCTGTGTCAATATGGGGGCAGCACTGATCTCAGAAAAATCAGGAGGTAGAGACCTGAATATTTAAAATAGGTGTTCCTATTTCTCTTTTCCTTACGACAATATTACAAGTAATAAAATACTTGAGCCGAGATTCGAATTTAAGCATGTACGGCTTCCACTAAAAAATAATAACTCCTATTTTGTCTCCTATTAAAATACTTAAATTGAAACATAAAAACCAATAAAACATACAAAAGTTGATACGTTTTAGATATGTATGCACACGAGAAATGAGTAGGAGGTTTGTTCTTCCAAATTTGAAAAATTATTTTAGGGTCATTAGTTAAGATTGAACGTATTCTTTGCAAGAAAATTGAATGCTTTGTGGTCAATTATTATAGAGAAAAGTATTATTGGAAGCTGTTGAAATGTAATTACAGAAAGGAGAATTAATTTATTTGCTTAGAGAGTAATTACATGAATAAAATCTCATTTTCATTTTTAATGAAGTTATAATTTTAAACATTTACTATAAAATTAATAACAGGGGTTCAGACCCACTGATCTGCAATTTGTTTGAAGGTTTCATTATTTATTTCTTATGTTGTTTCCTCAAAGCACTTGAGTGATTTTATTTTCACTAAAATGTGGGTATTCTAAGTAACAAGATCTTGCTACACGTTGCTTAAAAAGCAATAATAAAATATGCTCCAAAAATTTATTTTAAAGTTATTTTCCAAATTCTAGCAAGAAAATCATTTAAAATTTAAGATTATTTATAGAAAAATATAATTAAAAATTACACATGTAAAAGTATAGAATTTGTTATATAAACAAGAGTATTTCCTGAATGAAGCTGAGTAATATGAATAAATTCATCCCAATTTAGTCTTGCAGGTTAAAAAATTATGAGTAACAGAGACTTCTAATAAAAAGTAGAAAACCGGTTATTCTTTTCAACTTTTTTTCATTTAAATTATTTTTGCTTTCCCTGTTCCTCTTCCTTTTCGCTCTATCTGCTACCATCACAAATGGGAAATTTTCCTCAGCTTTACTTAAAATTCAACCTAGGAGTTCAACATGGATGGCAATAGGCACTACGGTTTCTGCTAATGCATTGACTGGGTCTTAGAGCATTTAACTAGATTATCTGAAGGATGTGGAAGTAGTTTGCTTCAAAGTATGATATCAATCTATAACTTTATTAAGGTGAAAGAGAATAAAGCTAATAGACTATATTATTTCTGGGTACATTGGCACGACTATCATCTATAGTGCATTAAGAGGAGTAATGCCCACTGGAAGAAAAATATATTTATATTTGGTGGAATTTGAGAAAGTGTTGAAGTGAGATATAGAAGGGACCTTGAGAATTTAATTCAACCTCCTTTCATCTCATGAGTGAGAAAATTGTCGCTCAGAGAATTCAAACCTGCTCAAGGTCACACTGCTAGTTCTCTTTCACTTTTTGGCAGGGAGAATGACAATTGTCTGAAAAGAAAGTATTTATTTAATAATAATGATAAGACATTCAAAGATATGAGGAGTTGGCAACTTCTGAACAGCAGCGTGGCTGTGAGGTTACCCTTTCTGTCTAGTATACAGAAGTGAGAAAATGTCTTCCACATGTTGCTTTTTACAAGAAATAGAGAAACATTTCAAACTAGTTACCAGCTTTCATTTTAATAGAAACTCCTACAAGCAGCTAGGAAACAGGGATAACTAGTTTACACTCCACTGGAAATTGATGACTTTGGTACACAAGCTAATTAGATTGTTTTCCAGTTAGCTGCTTTTACCAACAATTTAGGAGATAGTGTTTCAATGATACTTTGAACCATTTGTCCTCGTTTATAGATTTTTAAATTTCATACATCATTATGCCCTTATGCACTGTGATTAGCAAACCAAATTTTAGTCTGATTCCACGTTTAAACCTTTGTGTTTTTCGAGTACATTGTGTTTTTCAAGTACATATACACGTGTCTCTATATATAGAGAGAGAGAGACACGTGTATATGTGTGTATGTGTACGCATATACATAAAAAAAGTTTATAAAAGTGACATGCACCTGATAAAATATCAAGTAATAAATACCTTCTTGGCATTAAGTTCCACTCGTCATATTTTAAATTATTTTAGCTGTTGCTTTTAGTATTACCTCCAAATATTTATTGTTTACTAATTTAACTATTTGTTAAGTATTTGTTTATATTATGAAAAATGAGAAACAACTATTATCTCTCTTCTATACTCCTATTTTAATTGTATTTTTATGTTGGTTTAGTGCATTCTTATTATTATGATATGTAAAATTAATCACTGGAACACCCCCAAAAATGATAATTTATTTCTTTATTTCCTTCTTTCTCTTTTCCTTTCTTATTTTTTTCCTTCCTTCCTGTCTCTTTTTTACCCTTAGATTCTAATTGTCTTTTCACAATTTCTTCTAATACTAAACACTTGCTTAGTGCTTATTGTCTACCAGGTACTATTTTCAGTGTTTCACGTGTATTCATTCATTTTAATCTCATAATAATCTTTTAATGTGGATACTATAATTATCATCCCCATTTTATAGTGGGGAAGACTGAAGACCAGAGAATGAGACAATGGTAGAAGTCACACAACCAGGAAGGGATAGAGCTAGAATATGTACACAAGCAGTATGATTTCAGAGTCATAATGTTAAATACAATGTTACCTTCTTGCTGTTCTTAGTTTTTCAAAAGCTCAATCACATGAGAAACTCTTATAATTTATTCCCACAAGGAAACTTTGCCTCCTAGCTTCTATGTTTTCCATACAGAAACAAAAAAGACCATTAGACTACACCTCCAAATGGCTTTGGCAAATGAGAAATATCATTGTGTGGCCCTACTACTGCTCCAGAAATATCATCTGATCAGATCTTGAGCAACATCTGAGGAGCAGAAGGAAGTCTGTTTTGGGTTAAGAGAGAAACCTCAGATAACTGCCTCAAAAGGGCCTTTCTTCATTGATCCAGTTCCCACAATTTTTATAGTCAGCACTGGAAGCTTCTCTTAGTTCCTGGGCTTTGTTAACAATAGAGGTCTCAATTTCACCTTAGTTGATTTTTTCTTAAGTAATTATTTTTTATTATTTTAGAGTTTCAATTTCCTATGCACTTTCTGGTTCCCGGCTGTGACACAGCTGCCCATCTGATTAATTATTTTCATGTGGTCTTCATTTCAAACCTGTCCTCTTTTCTCTCTTCCCCTCCCTGCTGAGTCTCAGCATTCCGTGCCCTCAGGAATGGGCAAGGAGGGCCACCTGCTGTTACACATCCCCTAACCTGAGGACTTTCTGTTCTCACTTGTCTTCAGGTGGTCATCCTAAGGAATTTGCAAGGATGGCCCAGGTAGTAACTATTCTGTTCTCAACTGCTGGTACTTTTATTTGATAAAACTTTAAAAGAAAATTGCTTAGATTAAAGCTTTATCTTAAAAATAAATGACAGATTTGACTTAATGATGTAGGAAGCTAGGGAGGCCTATTTTCCCTAATTTAAATTAATTCACCTCTGTCTGCACTAATAACTTATGGATGAATTGAACCTCTGGGTAAAATTGCAGTGGCTATTAGAGTACAAAATGTAATCTCACTAGACGTTACATATTCAACATTATTTCACATTAAAAACTTGATAAAAATTCATCTCTCCTTTTTTTCTTTGCCATACAACAGATAACCCTTTCTTTGGTTCCCATTTACTCAAATTCTAGGTGTTCTTGATTGCAGACTCTTGGAAGCTGTTAAAATGCATTGTCCTCTCAGGCAGACCATAAACCGAGCTAGTATTGAGAGAAGCTAAAGCCACTATGATTTCATCAAACGCCTTGAGTTTATGAGAAGCAAAGCCACAGGTATTAGATAGGTGCATAAAAAATCGAGTCAAACTCTAGACAAGGATCAAGATTCTAGGGATCTAATCCAGAGGGTAAAATTGTGATATAACCTCAGATATGCTGGGGGACATGGTGACAGTAATTTGTGGGGTAATCCATTCTCTAAGGATAGAATACCAAAGACTATCAAAGTTTGGGGAAACAGGAATAGGAGGCATGTGATGATAAAACATGCCCCCAGTTGACTGGAGACAATAGGACTCTCTTACCAGAAATGCAAAATGATCAACTGTGAAGTGATGGATCTAGGTAGTGGTGGCTTAAAATGCAGATGTGAGAGAGTGGCAGAAAAATGCCAGGACCCAAGAGACTGTAGAATGGGGGCCAGGCAAGTGGCCTTATTTTTCCACACATTGTTTAGAGAGGTTGTCAATTGATAATGTTACTGAAGTTTTTGGCCTGTTGATTCCTTTTAAAATATGTATCATTGTAGTAAAATATACATAACATAAAATTTACCATTTTAACTATTGTTAAATGTACAGTTCTGTGGCATGAAATACATCCATATTGTTGCCCAACCAATCACCAAAACTCTTTCATCATGCAAAACGGAAACTCTGCCTATTAAACAACAACTTCCTCTTCCCTCAGCCCTGGCCAACCACCATTCTACTCTCTGTCACTATGAATTTGACTACTCTAGATACCTCAGATAAGTGGAATTATAGTGTATTTGTCTTTTTGTGATTGACTTATTTCATTTAGCCTAATGTCCTCAAGGTTCATTAATGTTGTAGTGTATGTCTGAATTTTCTTTATAAAGCTGATTAATAATATTCCATTGTGTGTATAAGTGTATGTTTGTGTGTGTGTGTTTGTATATCACATTTTATTTATCTGTCTATATTATAATATAAGAAACAACAAAACAAATGGGCAATAAAAAATGCTAAAACCACAAATCCATTGTGTCCCAGAGAGGTGGTATACCCAGCCCAGGATTTGAGTTCTTGTTTTGAATAGCTGATTATGATTGGAACTGATGAATGGCAATGACCTTTTTTTTCTTTTCTGCAAATGTCAGTAATCGTCCAATCTCCACACTGGGGTTACATTATAACCTTACATACCATTCAGCTCTTACTTATATATTGTCTCGTTGTTTTCTAAATATTTAATTCCAGTTTTTATTGCTTCTACCAGAATTTGAGTTATTTGAGGTCTGAAGTCATGTTTGAGGCATAGATAGTCCTCACTGTTATATATTTTTTGTGACTTGCAAACTTCATACAATGAATTGCTCTTTTTGCTTATTTTTTGAACTTTTGTCTCCTGTTAAGAGTGCACATTTTGCTTTCTCTTCACGGCCAATTTATTTGTTATTGCAAACAAACTTTCAACTATAATTTCACATACTTTATATACCATCTTCTAAAGTCATGTATGATTCTATAATTTCTAATTTTATATTTTTTATATTTTCTTTTTTCTCTTGTGTATCTAGAAGTTTATTTCACTTTTCTCCCCAAAGGAGCTGCTCTTGAATGTGCATGGACACCTTTTCCCTGCCTAGGTATATTAACATTTATATTTTATTTTATGTTTTCTTTTAGTATGCTTTTGTTACGTGTTTATATCTACCTCCTGTAAAGCTCAACTCTTTTCATCTCAGTGTACTGTATTTTCATCTTTTGTTTACATTTGTGTGTCATCGTGTCCGTGTATTTTTTAAGGGTAAAAAGCTGAGGCCCTCTATGATTTATTTTCTAAAATTAATCAGTATTGGTTGTTTATTTGTCTTAAATATGGTATGTTCCCTCTTCATCTTTTTAGTGTTCTATTTCTCTATGTTATATAATTTTTTAAATTATTGATTTATTTTGTGTTGTTATTTATTGTTTGCTCTTGTTGTGTTTCAAGTTAAACCTTGCAAAAAAATTATCTTACTCAGGGATATTACTTGCCTGAAAACTGGGTGGATTAATTGCCCTGTTTTGATTTTAGGATTCCCCTCTTAGATTTTAAGCTGTTTCCTTTTTTCCTTCCTTCCTTCCTTCCTTCCTTCCTTCTTTTCTTCCTTCCTTCCTTCCTTCCTTCCTGATCTGAGGGGAATGGAAGGTTTGCTTCCATAGGTAATGTAGCAGGACAAGCCACAGACAAAACCCCTCAGACACTGAGTTAAAGAAGGAAGGGCTGTATTCGGGCGGGAGCTTCAGCAAGACTCACGTATCCAAAAACCAAGCTCCCCGAGTGAGCAATTCCTGTCCCTTTTAAGGGCTCACAATGCGTGAGAGGGTCGTGATTGATTGAGCAAGCAGGGGGTACGTGACTGGGGGCTGCATGCACTGGTAATCAGAACAGAACAGAACAGGACAGGGATTTTCACAATGCTTTTCCATACAATGTCTGGAATCTATAGAAAACATAACCAGTTAAGTCAGGGGTCGATCTTTAACCAGGCCCAGGGCACGACACCGGGCTGTCTGCCTGTGGATTTCATTTCTGCCTTTTAGTTTTTACTTCTACTTTCTTTGGAGGAAGAAATTGGGCCTAAGACAATATGAGGGGTGGTCTCCTCCCTTATTCCCCCTCTTTGAGAATTTCACTCAATAGTGGGAGTTCTCACTTTCATTCTCACTACCTGCGTCGTTTTGCAAGACAGATCAATAGTGATTAATATAGTACACTTGCGCTGAAGCATTTTGGTGAACTAAGGTAGCAATGAAGCTTTTGATCATTTGAGGAAGTACAGGTAGCAAACAAGGGAACAGTAAGCAGGTTTCTATTACTATTATAACTTCTATTATAAAGGTTTTAAATCTTTCTAGAGCTGGGAACCATTTTCCAAACATGGCCCCAGGATCAAATCCATACCACACTTGCATGGGTACATGTGCCAGTTATGTCATATTTCTAACTATGTCTTCAACTATTTGCCCTTGATGATCTATGTGTAGATAGCTATTAGTAAGGTTAAATTTCTCACAGACCCCTCCTTCAGCTGCTAGCAAGTAGCCGAGAGCCAATCTATTTTGATAGATAGCATTTCTCATCTGAGTTTCTTGAGGAGCCAGAGTAGTCAAGGCTCTGCTGGTCTTATTAGTGATTATTTCTAAGACAGCTTGTAACCGTATGATTCAGCTGAGCATGTAAATGTGGGTCCCGTATCCCCACAAGCCGTCTTGTGCCCATGTAGCAGGCCCATAATATTGTATGATTCTCTTGGGGGGGCCATTCATTATCTTTCCAATTTCCTATAGCTATGCTTCTCTTTTCGCGGGAAGCATAGACAGGGAAGCCCAGGAGTTCACCTGTTTTTATGGGCAGTAGGAAGAAAGATAGTTTAATAGTGTCAGTAACACAACTACCTGCCCACTGGTCAAGTAATTTGGCTTAAGGTCTGTGCCCACATACACAGTATAATCCAGTGGGGGCTGTCCAGTCCCAGTGGGACTCCGGGTGGGTCTCCAGGTGGGTCCACACAATTTGCAACTTTGGGAATTTACTAAATGGATTTTTCTTAGTGTGGTTTGAACTCCACTAGGTGGCTGTTTTTGTAGTACTATTATACAGTTTTTGCCCAAGGCAGTTGAGTCTTCCCACAGGAAGGGTGAAGTCCTCCCCCACTCTTGCTATACAGTATTGTCTAATAATTGAGGCTTTTAGGACCCAGAAGTATCAGGGTGATTCTTTTGAGCCAGGAATTCATCAGGAACTGGGTCTGTAGGTACTAATTCTCAGGCTTCCCATGGTCATTGATCTCCCATTACAGTTTCTCCACATACATAACATGAAGTGACATTGAGAGACTTGGCTACATGTTCAGCTAATTGCAAAAACAAATTTCTTGTTTTTCCTGGAATTTCTGGTACTGGCGCATTCAGTTCATCATAGAAGGTTTGAAATACTGGCTCAGGAGAGTGTTTATAAACTCCTCAAACCACGATATTTACTCGAGGATCCAGTCCAACCCCATTGATTTCATGGGTTATACGCTCCCCTTTATTCCAGCAAGGATCAAGGGGGTTGGTTATTACTAGTTCTAAGGGGTTACACTGACCACTGGTACAGGAAGGGCCACTTTTCCCTTTCTGAGGTGGACAAGATTCTTTTTTCTTTTTTATCCAAGTAGCCTAAATGGCACGAGACCAGTATCCACATTGATTTCCACACAGTCCTAATTTATGACAAATGTACTTATTTTCTGCCATATAGTCTCCTTTTAAATTAAGAGAATCACATCCTATTCCTAACTTATTGCTCTTAATGATAGCACAGTCATCAGATTTCAAGGGGACTTGTTTGGGCACCCCTTTTTCTTCTGTTTTGGCTAACACTTTACTCGTATCATTTGTGAGCCCCCACCAGTCCTCAGTCCTTAATCTTATTTTAAAAACTGTGGTCATGGGAGGCCCAGGTGGGTCATAACACACATCAGGTTGGTCATTTCCTGGGCTACATACCTTGTATAGAATAGCATTATACAAACAAGTTCTTTTTAGAGTCCTGGTACACTTATAATAACCACAAAATAATAGGACTGTAGCAACTTTTTGTCCTACCTCAGTGAATTGATGTATACACTGGGAAAAGTCCTCAGTTTGAGGAAGTTCAGTTGAAGTCTTTAACGTATAAGTCCAAATTTTAAGGAAAATGAGTCCTGTAATGAGTTTCCTCATGCTTCAGCCATGCGTGAAACAGTCAGCTTCTGGGTGTGACTGGAGCAGGGCTTGTCATCTACTTCAGAGTCACTTTGCAGGGGTTGGCGAAGCTGCTTCTGCCCACGTACAGCTCACAGTCTACTGATGGTCAAGGATGGTCTCGGAGGTTGGGCCCACCAGAATAAAATGAGTCCAATACCTCTACATGTTTATGTTCAACTGGGCTCTCTGATACCAGGAGCAAGGTGGCAGGATTTAGGGTGTTGCAAACTCCAGTGGTTATGCGGGGATTTTCACATAGTAAGCTTTGGTACTTGGTTAATCTAGCATTTGTTAGCCAATGATGTCCTTTGGTATTCATCAAAGTTACCACAGCATGGGGGGCCTTTATATTCAGGTTTTGCCCAAGGATTAGTTTATCTGCTTCTTGTGCTAACAGCACCTTTGCTGCCAGGGCCCTTAGACATGGGGGCCAGCCTTTGGAAACCCCATCTCATTGTTTTGAGAGATAGGCCACAGGCCTTGGCCAGGGCCCCACAGTCTGGGTTAAAACTCCAATGCCATTTTTTCTCTTTCTGACACATAGAGTGTAAAGGGTTTTGTCAGGACAGGTAGCACCAGGGCTAGGGCCGACATGAGTTTTTCTTTTAACTCATGAGAAACTTGTTCCTGTTGGTTGTAATAGATGTAGTTTATCCAATCTACATTTTTATTAACTGTCGCCCACCAAAATATTGACTCAAATCCTGCAGCTCTTTGATTTCAAGCTTTAAATTGATCTGGTGTTCCCCGTGGGACTCCAATTGTGTCTAAATAGATGTGAGAATTGAAAGACCCATAAGGGGCTTCTCTCGCTTTACAATGTCTTATTTTTCCTCCCTCTGGTTAATGAAATGCCAGGGTGAAAGGGATAGCCAATTGGACTAAAGTACAAGTGCCACTCCAGTTATTCAGCAGAGTGCCCACCATAATACCACCACACATCCACTCGGGGGAGAGCAAGGGCTGACTGATTGATAAGCTCTGGAAAATTCTTAAGTTCACTGCATCCCTTCAGATCTCCAAAGAATGCTAAGTTTCCTCCCTGTCATGAGAGACACGATGTGAATGTAGTGTTGGGAGAGGGAAGCTGGATGGCCCTTGGGGGCTGACCCACAGAGTGCCAGACTTTGGGATATAGTGGAGAGAGCTTGACATGACTTATTACTCCAGGCTGTAGAATCCTGGAAAGAGCTACCATGCAGCCCACGCCTGGTCAACTGGAGAACCACCTTAGTGGAAAGGGGAAAATCTGAGCCTCTGGTCTGCTATGTGCACAAGCATAACAATTGCTTTTGTTTAACACGCAGATGGAATATTTGATCCATTTCAACCAGGCATTTGCATTTTGGTATCCTGTTTTAATTGCCAAAGTTTGTTTTAAGGCTTTAACTTCTATGATCCTCTAGTAAAATGAAAGTATGATTATAGGAAATTACAAAAACTGGTTGGGGCAGTCCATCCTTGCTCTTTAGTGGTCCACAGAACATTGGACCAACTATGGCATAAAAGCTCTACATTGTGGAGCAAGACTCCTGGTTGACACTGGAGTCTTTATTGAAATTTCCCAGGATTAAATGGTCCTAATTTACTAATGCCCAGTCTGAGGAGAGTCAGGAGGGACAGAAGTACTTTTCTGAAGTAGAGAGCTATCTTTGACTTGGCAAGTCCCCACAGGGTATAACAAGGCAAGCATTAAATGCAATAGTTTGAGGCAAGATTGACTGGGTTATGTTACTAACTAGATGGTCAGCAATAGAGCAAGGAAAGAAGAAAGAGTAATAGAATAGATGAAAGAGTTAAATTTTTCTTAGCTTTCATTTGGTAGGGTTTTCCTCTGGGACTATGGCCCACGACTCTGGAGGGGGTGGCTCTTCCTTGACTCGGGTGTGATGAGTCCATCCTTTTTTCACTGTATGAACAGCAGTCTCAGTGCAGCACAAGGTCGGGTCCTTTCTAGGCTGGCTCTAGTTTCCTTTCTTTTCACCCTTTGATGAGAACGTGATCTTCAGGCTGGTGCTGGTTTACCAAAAATTCTAGGGGTGGTACATGTGCTAAAAGACTTTTAGTTTTGAGGGAAAGGAAAGTGGAAGATAAACCAAGTATGTAATTTTTAAGAAATTGACATTTTGTTTTAAATGTGGGGACATTAGCAGTGGACTTTATAGTCCTTGGTGCCTTTCTACTGAGAAATTTCCTTTAGCACCTATTTTTATTAATTTTTTAGACCAAAGAAGCCAAACACCATTTTATATTTGACAATGCTTCCTGTATGATTTTTATACCAGATAAGCTAAATTTCACCTTTATATTAGTGTGCTATTAATGTTAAACTTGGTTTTAATAAAATTTTGTAGACATATTTATTCAATTTTTAATGTCAGACCATAAGGTAAGATTTTTATAGACTCTTTTTAACCTTTTATTATTTTTGTTAAAGAGCAGGTTAGTGCTTTAAGAAAAACCCGTTGTGTTTTTACTTTAATATCCAGTTCACAGAAAAACTGGATGATACCCCTTTAACTTTAGCTAATATGTTTACAGACAGAATTTCCTTTACAATTAATGTTTCAAAACTTGCTTAAACTTTCAAAACAATATTTTTTTAACCTTTTAATGTAGGTAAAAATTTACATTCTTATGCCTCCTTATAATCCTTTTACCAAAGGTACATTTTACTTTCCTTATACACCTTGCACATAAACTGTTTCTTCAACAGTACTCAGGAGGCCTTATTACTTTTAAATTATACAATATTTCTTGCATAAAATTTTTTTATAACTTTTTTTCTTTCACGACTTTTGCAGACAAGTCTTCGACATGCCTCAACTTTCTGACTTACTACAAACATTTTTTGCTTTAAACAACCAGTTAATTCATTTCAGGACAAGAATTTACCATATAACATTCTTTTTACATAAATTTTGCCCCCCGTTTTTCTCCCTTTTTTTTTTCGAAGATGATAACCATTCTTTCCAAAGTGAACTTTCTTTATGTCTGTGGACTAGACTGCCCAAGGCCACAAGATTAGAAGTTACTATAATACATATTACCCTGTTAACTTTTAGCAAACTTTACTTTTGTTGAAAACCTTGTAAGTTTGGGATTTTAATTATCCTTTGCTATTAATAAGACCTTGTTTAGTGTAAATTAACTTAGAATTGGTATAGATGGCTTTTTTTTTTCTTCAGTTACCTGGGAGGAAACATCTATCATCCTGTCCTGAAGGGAGTTCCTCCTAGGTCTGATCGGACCTTTGTATGGTAATTAAGATTTAGATCCCCTGTGAGGAAACCTACTGGGTTAAGGGAATTTTCAGTGGTTAATGTTAAATCATCTCTCTCTTTTTTTTTTTTTTTTTACTTAGGATACTTGTGAACTGGTGAGGTGCGCTCACAATGAGGTTTCCTCTGAAAGTTATTTTTCTACTTTCTTCTGTTAGCAAAGCAGTTGCTGCTACAGATTGAATGAATTTGGGCCATCCGCAGGTTACTGGGTTAAGGATTTTTGATAGGGAGGCTACAGGTTGTCAGTGGCCTCAGTGCTTTTGGGCTATGCCCTTGTTTACACTTACAACAAAGTGGTATTGGAGTGTTGTAGGGTCTAGGAGAAGACCTTCAATTATCAATTATAGGTTTTAAATTTACCCTGACTTTTAAAGGAATGGGGTACACTTTTTTTGTTTTCTTAACTACTTGTGTATTTCTCTCTTTCTTTCTCTCTTTGACTTTCTGTCTCTCTCTCTTTGACTTTCCTTTTGCCTCTGTCTCTGCCTCTCTCTTTCTCTCTCTCTCAACTCTCTTGTCTCTCTGTCTCTTCCTCTCTGTCTTTTCCTCTCTCTCTTTGCCTCTTTTTCTCTCTGTCTCTTTCCTCTCTCTCTCTCTGCTGGTCTTTCCTTGCCTCTGCCAGCCGCTTATGCTGCTGTTCTCTCAACCACTGTGGTGAGGAGGGGCAGGTCTAAAACCAGCGGTAACCCCAGTGTCTATGTATGGGAACTGGTCTGGGTAACCTGGCTTATAGGATACCTTGTGCCATACCTTTGAAACAAAGGATGTGTCCAGGCTTCCTTCTGATGGCCAACCCACTTCTAATGCTGGCCAGTCTATCTTACACAAAGTTTTAAGCTTTCTTGATGTCATAGTACTCCATAGTCTCCCTTAAATCCTTTCTTGCAATTTTTCAACATAGTTCCTGGTGGGGTGGGCTTACTTTATGCCTGACCCATGCTTCCTCAAGATGAAACACCATGCTCACACCACATGCACACCACAAAACAAAGAATGGGTAAAAAGGGCACACACACATTTTACAGTTTACACCAAACCAGAATCAAAACCAAAATCAGAGTATCAAGAAATCCAAGCCAGGTCAAAACCAAAACCAAAGTATCAAGCAATCCAAGTCAAGTCAAAAACAAAAACCAAAGTGTCGGTACAGGCATGTTGTGGGTGATCAGGCCATGCTTCCACTTAAATGGAGTGGACAAGTTCCAAAGACCAGTCTTACCGAGTTTCAGATGTGTGGACTCCAAGTGCCAGTACCTTCCTGGTGTTCAGCCACTACATTGATCCTCCATGGGGGCCTGCTGTGCACCGCTTTGATGAGGCGTTCTATCAGGGCAAATGCCTACCCAGGAGCGCTCTCAGGATCTGCATCGCTCAAGCTGGCCAGAGTCCCCCACAGGAATGCTCCACAGGGCAGGTCTAAGCCACGTAAGGGTCTGCCTGGACCGTCCATTAATCACCTCGCTTCCCTGTCAGGGAACCAAGAAATGTAGCAGGACAAGCCACAGACAAAACCCCCTCAGACACTGAGTTAAAGAAGGAAGGGCTTTATTTGGTCAGGTGCTTCAGGAAGTCTCACGTCTCCAAAAACCAAGCTCCCAGAGTGAGCAATTCCTGTCCCTTTTAAGGGCTTACAACTATAAGGGGATCCATGTGAGAGGGTCGTGATCAACTGAGCAAGCAGGGGGGTACATGACCAGGGGCTGCATGCACCAAAAATCAGAACGGAACAGAACAGGACAGGGATTTTCACAGTGCTTTTCCATACAATGCCTGGAATCTGTAGATAACATAACCAGTTAGGTCAGGGATCGACCTTCAACCAGGCCTAGGGCACAGCCCCAGACTGTCTGCCTGTGAATTTCATTTCTGCCTTTTAGTTTTTACTTCTTCTTTCTTTGGAGGCAGAAATTGGGCATAAGACAAGATGAGGGGTGATCTCCTCCCTTATTCATACTATTGGGTACATAAATTGACTACAATTTGTCTGGCACTATAATCTATTTTGAGGATGAAATAGGGCAACAGATTCCATTCTCTTGTCCTCAAAGCTATTACATATTACAGTTTCTTGTTTTTAGCAGTGACTCAGATTGTTCACTCTTTTTTTATTCCTTTGGTCATTTTAATCAGACAAGCAATGACTGGGGAGATTCCTGTACGTTAGTTACTAGGTTGAGAAAATTATATCTAGAGTCTTAGTGCAATGCTTGGAATATATTGAATATTTAAAAAATGTAAGCTATTGTTTATGTTACTTCATTTTACTAAGGTTCTCATTTCATTTTTGATAATATTTCAGTCCTGGATGAGGCTATTTTAAAAAATCCAATTTATGATTATGGATATTATAAGATCTTTTTGTTGTTGTTTTTCCAACTCCATTTTTTCTTTCTTCTTTGTTTTGTTTTTCTGTTACTAAAACTTACCTTTTCTCACCACTTTGGCTGTTTTGTCTTTTAGATTCTGGGTCTGCTCACCATATCATTCATCCTTTCATTAATTTTCTATATTATTTTTTCCATTGATCATGGTTCTGTTCAGCTGGCAAGCATCAAGTAGTTTCACATTGGTCAGTGAGCCTGCATTCACTTTCTCTCCTCCTTCTTAGTCTTCTCAGTTTCCAGAAGTCTTCTTCACCTTTGCATAAAGTGAACAACTTGCATCATATCTTTAACCAGATCCAAATAATTTCATCCTTCTGATGACTTCCTCCAATTCAGATGTCCACAGTATAATGTATATTGATGAAAACCCATTTTAATGTCTGCAGTGTCTTTGGTGCCTTCAGAGGGCTTTAGAGCCAGAAGACATCATAGTGACCAACCCCATACCATAATTTTGCAAAAAGAAGACAGTAAATGAGACTGACTTATACAAGGTGACTTATACAAACACTATGCAGTGTGTATAAATTTTTGAAATTTGCCAATATATTTTAAATACTCAAAGGCCAATTTTCATAGTACCATCAAATCTCCCTCCACAAGCCTGGGAAATCTACCAAGGTTATAAGAAATTTTGGAAAGAAGGTCGTTCTGTACCAACTTAAATAGCTTTCTTGTTAAGAGTGGTTGGTATTATGCTTGGCAAGGAACCAAAATTAATGGTATAGCTTTAAAGACTTAATGTTTCAGTTACACAAAAACTGTGTTTCTCCTTTGTGCTTAAGTGGAGCATACCTGGTACTCTCTCTCATTACACAAAGACAACTGACAGAAATGTATTGCATACAAAAGCAAGGGCTAGAGATTCACAAAACATTTTGGGTGGCTAGAATTTAAAATAATGTCAGGAATAAACAATATGTTTGTTAAAGTTATCACAAAACTGTATGTTTGCAAAGATTATACATATATGTAGAAATTCCACACATATGCCCCAACATGCGCACATTCACCACACAGTCACATATACAGGACAAAAGAAATGTATCTTTCCGATGCAAATGTCTCATCATTGTTTGTTTCATTTTGCACTGTGTGATTTTAAATAAATCACACTTCATCTGTCTCTGTCTTTTATACTCTTTTTCCAAAGATAATTATATATTTACTTATTCTTTATTTCATTAAAGTTACAATTTTAACTGGATGGGTAGTCTCATTCTAAATACTTTCAAGGTAAATGTTTTGGCACAAAAATGATTGATATGGGCCAGGTGTGGTGGCTCACACCTGTAATCCCAGCACTTTGGGAGTTTGAGGCCGGCAGATTGCTTGAAGTCAGGAGTTTAAGACTAGTCTGCCCAACATAGTGAAACCCTGTCTTTACTAAAAATACAAAAAAATTAGCCAGGCATGGTGGCATGCCCCTGTAATCCTAGCTACTTGGGAGGCTGAGGCAGAGGAATTGCTTGAACCAGGGAGGTGGAAGTTGCAGTGAGCCGAGATCACATCATTTCACTCCACCCTCGGCAACAGAACAAGAATCCGTCTCAAAAAAAAAAAGAAAGAAAAAAGATTGATATGCAGCCATCACTTTACAATTATTTGTAGTTACCATATGATTCCTAATACTCTACTTACAATTAATTGGGGTCTCAAAATGATTTTCAAGCAGATATGATTTTAAATAAGTTTTTAAACAACAAACCACTCAGCACATTTTCATAGCAAGCACCTCTAAAGAAATTTTTAATGTTTCAATCTTTTCTAACATCATTTAAATGACTTCATGACAAATGCAAATTTTCCTCCTTGTTTTTTGGAAAGTACCAGTCAGAGGTAGATTTGAGTGACATCTCTTTTAAAAGAGAACAAAGAGACCAACAACTCAAATAATCTAAAACCTTCACTTGTTGTTGTCACAAAGACTGCTTGAGCTTTAAAAAAGTAAAGAACCATTAATGATACAATATAAATAATTGTGTGGGCTCTGAGATGATTAGTTAGGGAGGTGGCAGAATTATCCTGTCAAAAACAAAGTATTTTTAAATATCTAAAAAGGAACTGTATAACATCAATCCTAAGCATGAAAACCATGACATCCAATGCTACTATGCCCAGAATAATAATAATTAAAAATAGGATTCTGTATTTTCAACAAAAATGCTCATAAAGAAAATATTGAAGTTGTTCTCTATGTCTCTTAATCCTCAGTTCTCTATAAAATGCCATCCTAGCAGTTAAGCTGTGTCAAAATTGAAAGGGCACATCTTACAGTCATCATTATTGTCATTAATATAATAGATTATATTATTGATAACTTATTGAATGTTAGTACTTGTTTTGAACTTTTTACATTTTTGATCCTTTCTTTCTCACAGCAACCCTATGGAATAGTTACGTTATTATGCTCAATATACATATGTGAGAAGTATAATTTGGCATAATTTGGAGAATATAAGTGACTTGGTCAAAGTCACTCAGCTAGTATGAGGCAGAAGTAGAATTTGAATACAAGTCAATCTCCACTGTCTTCAAAAATATCTCTAAGGTAGGTTTTTCTTTTTACTTTTGTTCCTCTTTTTCTTTTCTTTCTTTCTTTCTTTCTTTTTTTTTTTTTTTTGAGACAGGGTCTCTCTCTTTGTCCCAGGCTGGAGACCAGTGGCACGATTATGGCTCACTGCAGTCTCAACTCCCAGGCTCAAGCATTCCTCCCACTTCAGCCTCCTGAGGAGCTGGAACAACAGGAGTGTGCCACCATGTCCATCTAATCAAAAAAAATTTTTTTTGGAGAAACTAAGTCTCACTATATTGACCCAGGGAAGACTCAAACTCCTGGGTTCAAATAATCCTCTCATCTCAGTCTCCCAAAGTGTTTGTCCTATTTTACTGTATGATGTTTGAAAACAGACAATTCCCTGGTTACATTTAAACATACATTTTCTTAATAAGTCTGAGTTTTCCTTAGGAAATGTTGCAAGAAACAGTATTACTTGTTCAAATAACTTAACTTTTTAAAAAGTTTTTGATAAATATTGCCAAACTGCTTTCAGAAATTTATATTAATACCACAGCATGTGAGAGTATTCTTTTTACTTCTACCTAGCACATAATAAGTATTATTTTAAATTTTGTTTATTTGATAGGCAGATACATTTTTATTTTCTTGTTGCTTATTCATTTTTAATAGAGCATTTTATATAAAAACAAAAAATAAAAACATTAACCTTAGACTATTGGCAGTTAAAAAATACCTCTCAACACACATTACTATCTTACCAGTATTTATCAGTTACTTCAACATTCAACGAGCTCATTCTGCTTACTAGAAATTCTATAAAGCTCTAAAGTTTAATACAAATTAGGTCCACTTTAGTCCTTGAGGAGCCTTGGGAAGAAGCAATATGAGAGCAGTAACGAGGAGTGAAAAGGTGCAGTTGAGCCCCAAAAAGCTTGTCATTCTGGCCTGTGTAGTCCAGGAAAACTTCATGGAAGCATGGAAGAGGTGACATTTTTACTCTATCTTGAAGGATAAAGAGAAATTTGCAAAGTAGATTATAGGACTATCTTAGGGAAGGCATAGAGTGTAACCAAACTGAGGATGCAAGGAAACAGAAGTCAGATTCAAGGAATGGTAGGATATTAAATTTTAACTGAACATCAAATGAATGTTCTCAGAATTACAAGGGATGGAGCATGAAATAATTTTTAACAAGCATTGAAGAGACTTTTTGTGTGTTAGAATGAGTGTCAATAAATAGAATCATTATTTAATTGTAATAAACTATTTCACACTTGATAAGCCATGTAAAAATTATGTTCAAAATTACAATTTCAAAATCTGGTTATTTATGTTAATGACTCTAATTTTGCAGCAAAGTATTTCAAAATATTCTAATGATGATAATTGGTACCTTTATAACATGATTTAAAATCTTCTCCTTACTAGCCACATTTGTCTCCTCCAATTGTATATCTCACAACTTCTCAAAATGCCCAACTGTTGATCCAGAAAGAACATCACCTTATTGTCTGTAACAAACACTATTCTGGCTTTGATCTCAGCCATTTTACTAATTTTGTTCTCACATGAGATGTCTTCACTCCACTCTTCTCTCCACTCCTCATATTTAACTAATCCATCAAGGCCAAGCTTAAATGCCTACACTTATAAAAGTCTTCCAGCCCTTATTGGAAGAAATTCTAAATTTCTACAGCACTGATATTTGCCATATCCCAAATTTTGCATGTTATACATTTACATTTTGTTTTCTTTTCTGATTTCACGGTTTGTAAAATTAAGCTTTTGGGGAATTGTGCATTATTTTCTACTTTACAGACAAAGAAAATTAGACTGCAAAACTGCCTAAAGATCATACTAATGATTATTTTGTGCATTTATTTATTTATTCATTTTTCAAGTAGGTATTGTGTGCCTAGCACATGCAAGGCACTTGTCATGAACAAGTGAAAATGGCTTATGTTCTTCAGAGGAGTTTAGGATCTAACAGGGGAGCTAGATATCTAAACACATTTTTGAATTATTTATATGATATAGAGGTGGCACAATGAAGGAAATAATCAACTTAACCAATGTGGTTGGATATGAGTGTGTGAAATACAATGAACATTTCCTAGAGGGAAGAATATATACAGGTTTGTGAGGAATGGAGTTTTTAACAGGCCAATAAAGGAGATATATATTTCTAGATGAAGAAATAGCATATCCTAATGAGCAGAAGAAGACATTTCAGGGAAAGTAAGATTCTTTGCATTATGGGGTTAGGAATGGGAATAACACAAGGTGAAACTAATAAGTTAGAAAAGAGCCTTTATAACTTGAAGTGGAATTGGGTTTGTCCTGAAGTTGAGGGGATATTCTTAAAGCAATTCATCAGTATGTTGCCAGGATCACATTTGTGTATTCAAAATACTACCCTTGTAGAATGGTAGAAAATGGATTGAGGATAGTATAAATAAAAAACAAGGGGGGAAAATTAAGAACCCATTTTAGTAGTCCAGGTGAGAAATGTTAAGGGCCCTAATGTTGGTTGGAGAAAGAGGGAAATATATATTTTGTAAAAGTATTTTTTTCAGATAAAATAGACAAGATTTTGTGACTAACTGGATATATCAAGTGAAGGGAGAGAGGAACCAAAGAGGATAACTAGATTTTACTGCTTAGATAATTAGGTGGTGAATTAGCCAAGACAAGTTGGGTAGGACAAGAAGCTATTTAAGTGGGATGTTGGATGCCAAATTCAGTTGTATAATTGCTGATTAGAGGCTATTGTTGGCCCAGGAAGTGGTCATATAAGTAACCTATTCAATATATCTGTTGCATTAGTCCATTTTCACACTGCGATAAAGATATTACCTAAGTCTGTGTAATTTATGAAGAAAAGAGGTTTAATTGACTCACAGTTCTGTATGGCTAGGGAGGCCTCAGGAAACTTACAATCATCATGGAAAGCAAGGGGGAAACAGGCACCTTCTTACATGGTGGCAGGAGAGAGAGAAAGAGAGAGCAAGCAAAGGGGAAGTGCCACACTTTAAAACCATCAGATTTCACGAGAACTCACTGTCATGAGAATAGCATGGGGGAAACTGCCTCCATGATCTAGTCACCTCCCACCAGGTCCTTTCCTTGACATGTGGGGTACAATTCGAGATGAGATTCTGATGGGACACAGAGACAACCATATTATTCTGCCCCAGCCCCTCTCAAATCTCATGTCCTTTTTACATTTCAAAACCAATTATGCCTTCCCAACAGACTTTCAAAGTCTTAACTCATTCCAGCATTAACTCAAAAGTCCAAGTCCAAAATCTCATTTGAGTCAAGGCAAGTCCTTTCTGCCTAGAAGCCTGTAAAATCAAAAACTTTGGAAGTTAGTTACTTCCAAAACACAATGTGGGTACAGGCAGTGAGTAAATGCTCCCATTCCAAATGGGAGAAATTGGCCAAAACAAAGGGGCCACAGGCCCCATGCAGGTCCAAAACCCAGCAGGGTACTCATTAAGTCTTAAAGCTCGAAAGTAATGTCCTTTGACACCATGTCTCACAACCAGTGCACGCTGATGCAAGGGGTGGGCTCCCATGGCCTTGGGCAGCTCCGCCCCTGTGACTCTGGAAGGTACAGCCCCTGAAGCTGCTTTCACAGACTGGCATTGAGTGCCTGCAGCTTTTTTAGGTGCACAGTGTAAGCTGTCAGTGGATTTACCATTCTGGGGTCTGGAGGATTGTGGCCCTTTTCTCATAGCTCCACTGGGAAATGCTCTAGTGGGGACTCTGTGTGGGGGCTCCAACCCACATTTTCCTTCCACACAGCCCTAGTAGAGGTTCACCATGAGGGCTCCACCCTATCAGCAGACTTCTGCCTGGACATCCAGGTGTTCCCATACATCCTTTGAAATCTAGGTGAATGTTCCCAAAGCTCAACTCTTGTCTTCTGTGTACTTGCAGGCCCAACACCACATGGAAACCACCAAGGCTTGGGGCTTGTACCCTCTGAAGCAAAGGCCTGAGCTGTGCCTTGGCCCCTTTTAGCCATGGCTGCAGGTGGAGCATCTGGGAGCTGGGATGCAGGGCACAAAGTCCTGAGGGTGCACAGAGCAGCTGGGCCCTGGGCCTGGCCCACAGAACCATTTTTCCTTCCTTGGCTTCTGGATCTGTGATAGGAAGGGCTGCCACGAAGATCTCTGACATGCCTTGGAGACATTTTCCCCATTGTCTTGGTTATAAACATTTGGCTTCTCATTGCTTATGCAAATTTTTGCAACTGGCTTAAATTTCTCCCCAAGGAATGGGTTTTTCTTTTCTACCACATAGTCAGGTGGCAAATTTTCCAAACTTTTATACTCTGCTTCCCCTTTAAACATAAGTTCTGATTTCAAACCATCTTTTTGTGAGTGCATATAACTGAATGCTTTCACAAAAACCAGGTCACCTGGCGTTGCTGCTTAGATATTTCTTCTGCCAGATACTCTAAATTATCTCTCTCAAGGTCAAAGTCCACAGGTCCCTAAGGCAGGGGCAAAATGCAGCCAGCCACTTTGCTAAAGCATAGCAAAAATGACCTTTGCTTCAGTTCCTAGTAGGTTCCTCATCTCCATCTGAGTCCATCTCAGCCTGGACTTCATTGTCCATATCACTATAAGTATTTTGGTCAAAACTATTCAACAAGTCTCTAGGAAGTTCCAAACTTTCCCACATCTGCCTATCATCTTCTGAGCCCTCCAAACCTGTCCAACCTCTGTTCCAGCCTCTTACTGTTACCGAGTTCCAAAGTCACTTCCACATTTTCAGGTTATCTTTATAGCAGTACTCCCACTATCCTGGTACCAATTGTCTGTATTATTCTATTTTCACACTACTATAGAGATACTACCTGAATTTATGAAGAAAAGAGTTCTAATTGACTCATGGTTCTACATGGCTGGGTAGGCCTCAGGAAACTTACAATCATGGCAGAAGTTGAAGGGGAAGCAGGCAGGAGAAAAAGAGAGTAAGTAAATGGGAAATGCAGTACTTTAAAACATTCAGACCTCATGAGAACTCACTCACTGTCATGAGAACAGCATGGAGAAAACCACCCCTGTGATCCATTCACCTCCCACCAGGTCCTTCCATGGACACCCTGGGGATTACAATTCGAGATGAAATTTGGGTGGGACACAGAGCCAAACCATATCACCTGTCTTCATCTTAGAAGAAAGATCTGGGCTGAAAATATAGATTTGGAAGTCACTAGAATAGAAATGGGTAAAATCACTCAGAAATATGGTCACAAATAAAAACACAGCAGACCAGACATATACTTCTGAGAGACAAGCTGTCTAAAAGGCTCCTGTTTCTTGTCATATGTCCATCAACAGAAATCTCTGTTTTGACCCTTGAAACACAAAGGTGTTATCGGGACAAATATATTTAATGCGTTAGAGACAACTTAAGATCTATAATGGGACAGGTAAGGAGGAAACTCCAGGAGCCTATGCATATTTCAGATGATTAAATTTGCCCGTCTATAGAACTCTCCTTGGGAACTGGAACCAGATGGGGTTCAAAACAAAATTAAGTGCAATTAACTTTTAATTTACTGATTTAATGCCCACTACTAAACACATTTTCCGTTTTGAATGTCACATACTAATGATAAGCAGCTCATCTGGAACTTGGCTAACTTTTGCAATATAATATCTAACTTCAAAATTCTGGCTAGACAACATATTTGGAGGTTAAAAATTCTTCTACCAGCCCAGCGCGGTGGCTCATGCCTGTAATTCCAGCACTTTGGGAGGTCAAGGAGGGCAAATCATGAGGTCAGGGTTTCGAGACCAGCCTGGCCAGCATTGTGAAACCCTGTCTCTACTAAAAATACAATAGATTAGCTGGGCATGGTGTTAGGCAGCTGTAATCCCAGCTACTTGGGAGGCTGAGGCAGGAGAATTGCTTGAACCTGGGAGGCAGAGGTGGCAGTGAGCTGAGATCGTGCCACTGCACTCCAACCGGGGCAACAATGCGAGACTCCATCTCAATAAAAAAAAAAAAAATTCTTCTACCCATAAATGGTGAGATGCACCCAACTCAAACAAAAAGTAGTCAAATAATGAAGAGGAGCTAGAAGGACCTTGAGAAAAGACAATGTGCTGAAACTCTGTCACATGCTTCAAAGAGCTTATGCAATGTAAGTAATGGAATAATTCATCTGCTTTTACTAATGAGCATTACTAAGGAGCCCTAATTTCTGCAGACTGAGGATTGAATGTGAAATGCAAAATTAGAAGGAGACTATATATAGACTTGAGGAGAGTAATACAGGAGTAAGTTTAAAAAGTCTGTTTATAGATTGTGCATTTAAAATCACAAGTATGTAATGAGTATTTTCACATTTCTGTATTGCCTTTATCTATTTCTATTGCAAGCTCCTCAATGAAAGAAATAATCTGACACTTCTCTTGCTTCCTCACCTCCATCCTTCCCTCCCTCCCTCCCTCCCTCCGTCCCTTCTTCCATCCCTCCCTCCTTCTCTTCCTCCCTCACTTCCTTCCTTTTTTCCTTCCTTCCTTTTTTCCTTCTCTTGCCTTAAAGTTTTTAGCACTGAACATAACATTCTGGTGAACAAATATTCATGAATTTAAATAAAATTGTTTCCATCACTTAGTGTTCCATGGTATATAAAAACTTTGGATTATTTTTACTACTGAATATGTAATTTTTGTTCTTAAATTCATTTCATCATATTTCCTGTTCAGTTTTTATAACTTACTATTCAGAACTTTTATCTTTAAAACACTAATAATATAAGCCATTTGAAGAGATTGAATTCCAAAAACTTACAGCCTGATAATGTTCTGCTACAAAAAGAATGCTGAGCTATAGAAAACTCACTCAGCATAGTAGTTTGGATTTCTACTTATTTGACATCTATAGGAATTGGCAGCTGTCTTTATCCAGAGGCAATACTCCAGGAACTTTTTCCTATTTTCATTATATGTACAGGAAAATTTAAATGTATTTATCTTAAAATACTTGAAATTCCTGATGCCCGCATTTTGATTCTAGTTTTAGGATCTTCTTTATTATGTGTAGAGGTGCTAATTAATCAAGTTTCTCATCTTTCTAAGTGTTCTGAGAGTTCTATTTGCATTTCTTCTTAATGTCACAGAAAATAGAGACTCTAGAAATAAATGTATTGTGTTCTATCCATTATTTTTAAATTAAGAATAGAAACACAAATTTTGTACAACAAAAGAGCAGTAAATGTTTGAGTGCTTTGCATTTGTAGAGAGGGGAAAAATACTCGTTTTCTATGAGGATTCCACCGAAACTAGATTTATAACGTACGTTTTAGTTTCCTATTGCTGTGTAATAAACTACCTCAAAACTTAGTGCTTAAAACCACAACCATTGTATTTGTTAACATTCGGGTAGAACTTGGGTATGTTGTTTTTCTTTTCCATGTGTCACACATTTCTCAAGTGGTGATGACAAGATGGAAACAGACCTGAATACCCAATATGATTTAATTCCCATGTCTAGCACCTTGGCAAATGGGCTGGAGGTTGAGTCTATCTCTCACTCCCCATATGGCTCTTTCTAGATGGCCTCCCTAGGTTTCTTTACATGAGTAGGTCCTAGAAGTAAGCATTTAGAACAGCTGATGTAAAACTGCTGCTCTCTCCAGGCCCAGACTCAGATGTTGCATGGCATCATTATTGCTGGATTCTATCGATCAAAGCAAGCTGCGAAATAAGAGCAGGTTCAAAAGTAAAGGAGATGGATTCCATCTCTTGATGGGAAACTGGTAAGGTTACATTGCAAATGAGCATATGAGATAGTAGATATTGTTGTGAGCATTGTTAGAAACCCAATCTACTATAACCTGGTTCAGTTCTCTTTGTTTTATTGGAGCTACATATTCCGCATTTGCAAAATGAGGTGATTAATTCATTTATGCAGCATGTAGTTACTAGACAGTTAAAATAGACTGTTGAACCAACAGACATGACTTCTCTGCTGTGGAGCTTATCTGTGGATTGGACAAGGTAAAGTGTAAGATTGCTTCTCTTAAAATATTCAGTTATACTTAAAATTAAGCAAGGATACAGCCATAGGTTCTTACTGGGGAAATATGCTTTGTGCTAAAGAACATTTTATTGTCTAAGATAGAAGAATTTCCTTGTTTAGACTTTTTTCAAGCAACCTGATTGCTCACATAGTGTTATATTTCACCTCATTATTTTAAAATTATTTATATCTTAATGCATGCCAAATATAAGGACAAATCCTGTCCCTGCACAGTTAAATAAAACTTTTTTAATTTTAAATTTTAATGAGTACATGGCAGGTGTGTTTATGGAATATATGAGATATTTTAATACAATGCACAATAATAACATCAGGGTAAATAGGGTATCTATCACTTCAAGCATTTATTATTTATTTCTGTTATAGACATTCTAATTATGCTGCTGTAGTTACTTTAAAATGTACAGTAAAATATTGTTGACTGTAATCACCCTGTTGTTCTATCAAATACTAGATCTTATTCATTCTATTTAACTATATTTTGTACACCTCAACCATCCCTGCTTCCGTCCCACATCCCCCAGCTAGTTTATACTTCTATAAACTAGCTAATGATAGAATCAGGAACAATTGTGTTTAATCAGACCATCCCTTCATTTTTTAGGCAAAAAGATTAGACAATAAATGACACAGAGAAAAAAATACTAAACTGATAGTAACTAAACCATAAAAAAAGCAGCCCAGCTTTTGAGTGAGACCAAGGTCTTAAAGAGAAAACTGTATGATGTCCAGCGAGTCAACATCATTTACAAAATAGTGAAATAGTTCAATCTGCTATCACACCTTTTCCCAAACCATGGTGTTTAACCTTTCAAAATCTTACGGTTGTAGTTTCAAAAGCAGAGTCAATTACCAAGACAAATAAAACTGATGAATTAACTAATTTGTATTCTCTTTAACTGTTTTGATGAAACTCCACAAACATGCTGTTAGTTCCATTCCTCTGAGCTTTGAATAGTTTACTGTTTGTGACGATAAAAGCACGGCAGGGAATACTTTAACATATGCCAGATTCAAACAGAGTGAAATATGACAGTTTATAATCTGTGACACAGAAGCTTGATCTTTGAAAAATATTTGCATATAAAGTACATGCTTCAATATCATAATTCTGAAAGCCCACATGAACTGAAATTCAGTGCTATCACTTAATATGTTGTGTAAACAGTAAGCAGAATCTATCTTTCCTTGTCTGCACATAAAAATAACTTTTTCTTTTGGGATTATTTTTGTAGGAAATATTTTAATTAATAATGTAAAGATAAAAACTGTAGAAAGAGTATCCAAAACAAAATCACACATGCTCCGTTTGAGAGAATGAGATGTTACATTTATTTCTGAAAAAAATAATATGTACATATAAATATAAAAGCATAAAATGTACTTAGAGAGCCTCCTTCCATTGTTCTCATCCAGACCATTTCCTTTTGAAGAATAGGGCAGGGGAAAGCACTTTTAATTGTTTCTTATGAAAAGATCAAAGACCATGCATGTTTCTTGATCATTTTTAACTTAATTTTTAAAATTAACATTCAGTAAATTGACTTTAAAATATATGAGTCCATAAATTTAACATATGTATACATTCAAAGAACTATTACCACAATCAGGATCCAAAAGAGTTACAGCTGTCAGGAAACATGACATATATTATCTCTTTGTCATCATTCCTTCCTCTCATACTTTATTTCTGACCACTACTAATCTGCATTTTATTATTACTTTATTCTTTTAAGAGTGTTATACAAATGTAATCATATGTTGTGTGACCTTTTAAGACTGACTTTATCTACTCAACAAAATAACTTTGAGGGTCATCCAAATGTTGCATGTATCAATCATTCTTTATTTTTATTGCTGAGTAGTATTCCACTGAGTGGATGTACCACAGTGTGTTTATTCATTCACCCATTGAAGGGCATTTGAGTTATTCCCAGAGTTTAGTGCTTATGAATAGAGAAAATATAAACATCCTTTTGTTTATTTCATATAAACACTTGTTTTCATTTCTCTAAGTTAAATACCCAGGAGTGAGATTGCTGGGTTATATGACAGGTATATGTTTAATTTTTTCAGAAACTGTCAAACTGTTTTCCAGGATGGTGGAACCGTTTAGCATTCCCAAGAGCAACTGTTAGAGTTCTAGTTGCTCTGCATCCTTGCCAAAAATGGTATCATCAGTATTTTTGAAGATTTTGCCATACTAAAAGGCATGTTGAGGTATCTCATTTGCATTTCCCTAATAATGTCTAATGCTATTGAATGTTCCTTCATGTGCTTTTTGGCCATCAGTATCTTCTTTGGTGAAATTTCTGTTCAAGTGTTTATGTTTATTTTAGATGGGTTGTTTCCTTTCATGCTGTTGAGTTTTAAGAGTTCTTTACATATTTTGCATACAACTCCTTTGTGGATATGTGATATACAAACATTTTCTCCCCATCTGTACTTTGTCTTTTCATTTTCTTAAGAGAATCATTTATAGAAGAAAGTTTTGGTGTTTTTTCTATTTTCTTATTTTTGTGAAATTTAATTAATCTTTTTTTTAATGTGTTGCAGTTTTGTTGTCATGTCTCAGATAACTTTGGCTAATGATAAAATATAAAGATTTTTTAGGCTAGGTGCGGTGGCTCACATCTGTAATCCCAGCACTTTGAGAGGCCGAGGTGGGCAGATCATGAGGTCGGGAGATTGAGACCATCCTGGCTAACACGGTGAAACCCCGTCTCTACTAAAAATACAAAAAATTAGCTGGGCGTGGTGGCAGGCACCTGTAGTCCCAGCTGCTTGAGAGGCTGAGGCAGGAGAATGGCATGAACCTGGGAGGTGGAGGTTGCAGTGAGCTGAGATCATGCCACTGCACTCCAGCCTGGGCTACAGAGTGAGACTCCATCTCAAAAAAAAAAAAAAAGATTTTTTAAATGGTTTCTTCTGAAATTTTTAGAATTTTACATTTTGCATTTGAGCTAATTATTGTATATAATATGGAGTAAGATTGAGGCTTATTTTTACATATAGATGTCTTATTGTTTCTCCTCCTTTTGTTTAACTGTTTCTCTATTGAATTGCTTTTGCAAACTTTTCAAAAATTAAACGTTCATTCTTATGTGGGTCTATTTCCGAAGCCTTTATTTTCCTCTTCTGATTTGTCTAGTCTCTTCTCAATACCACACTGTCTTGATTAATGTAGTTTCATACATTTTAAAATTGGGTTCTGCTCCAAGATGGCTGATCAGGGGTGACATCTCCCACCTAGGGATTGCATCATTGGGAAGACTGATGCACTGCTAGATCTTCAGAAGAAAGGCACTGAGAACAGACAAAGGAAAGACACAAAGGCTGGGCTAAGAGAAAGCTGAGAACCCTGCATGGGGCTACTCTGTGCTAGGACTATTTCCTGGCACCCAATGACTCCTGCAGAAGGGGTAAGTTTAACAGGCAAGAAGCAACCCACCCTCACCATGGACCTTGAGTTGGCAAGGCAAGCTGCTTAGGGAAGCAGTAGGGACAGAACTCCAGCTGGGCTAGAGCCCAGAGCATTTGGTGTAGGAGCATTTGTAGTGGAGCATGGCCAGGGATGCCCAGCTCCCTTTGCTCAATTTGCTTCCATAGGAGATTTTAGCCCTAGGGGATCTGTGGAACTTGAACTATGCAGGGTGATCTTGCCCATGAGAGGACGCCAGTCTGACCTGAGCACTCCTTGGTCTGCTTGCCTCTTCTGGGACCTGGCCTGGCCACACCTGCTTGCAGCGCAGTCCTCTGGTACCTCCTGGGGCCTGCATCATAGCTCCTCTGCTAGTGGACTGCACCTGATGTACACAGTGCTCCAGCAGAGCAGTCGCTACAGACATGTATCAGCCCACCCACACCCTCCCCCAACTGCAACCTCCCCTATGTCACCTCATTTGCAGGGACTTATCCATTGCCATCCCCATATTACTTTGCTGGCATGTATGCACATGGATGGGCCTAGCCTTCTGTGCCCTGCCAGTGTGTGTGTGTGTGTGTGTGCTTGTGCAACCTACCTTGCCACTGCTGCCAGCATGAGTGCACTCTGCACCCCCTCCCCCTGCTACACCATCATTGTCCTGAGAGTGCTGGTAGGCATGGAGCCTATTAGCCCCACCCTCACCAGTGCCCTGCCCCTGCAGTGGGTGTCCTCTAGCACAGCAAGTTTCTAACGTTGAGGAGCCAGAGATTCAAGCCAAGCCTGATACCAGTCCCCCAGGGTTAGAGCACGTGGTCCAGGAATCTTGAGCTGAGCCTTGGCCCCCTAAAATCTTCCAGTAAGAAAGCCAGTCTACTGAACTCACCTTATACCACAATCAAACCCTCAAGGTTATCAAATAGGATAAAAGCAAAATAATAATAAAAGAAAAATAATTCAAAGTCAGCAACCTCAAAGATGGAAGCAACATCAGCCCACAAAGATAAGACAAAAGTAGTCAAGAACTTTGACAACTCAAAAAGCCAGAATGTGTTCTTCCTCCTAACAATTGCACCAGTTCTCCAGCAAGGATTCTGAATCAGGCTGAAAAGGCTGAAATTACATAAATAGAATTCAACATATGGATAGGAACAAAGATTATTGAGATTTAAGAGAACATTGAAACCCAATCCACACAAGCTAGGGGTCAAAAAATAAAATGATACAGGAACTGACAGACAAAATTGCCAGTATAGAAAAGAATGTAACTGACCTGATAGAGCTGAAAACTGCTCTTCAGGAATTTCATAATGCAATAGTGAGTATTAACAGCAATATAGATCAAGCTGAGGAAAAAAAATGAGAGCTTGAAAATGGGCTTTCTGAAGTAAGACAGGAAGACAAGAATAAAGAAAAAAGAATAAAAATACATGAACAAAACCTCTGAGAATATGGCTTTATGTAGAGACTGAGTCTCTGACTCATTGGTGTCCCTGAAAGGAATGGGAAGAATGGAAGCAATTTAGAAAATATATTTCAGGATATTATCCATGAGAACATATCTAACCTAGCTAGAGAGGCCAACATTCAAATGCAGGACGTGCAGAGAACCCCAGTAAGATACTTCACAAGAAGATCATCTCCAAGACACACAATCATCACATTCTCCAAGGCAGAAATAAAAGATAAAATGTTAAAAGCAGCTAGACAGAAAGAGCAGATCACCTTTGTGGGGAAACTCATCAAATTAATGAGGATGTCTCAGCAGAAACCCTACAAGCCAGAAGAGATTGGGAGGCCTATATTCAACGTTCTTAAAGAAAAGAAATTTCCACCATAAATTTAATATCTGGCCAAAGTAAGTTTTATAAGCAAAAGAAAAATAAGATCCTTTTTAGACAAGCAAATACTGAGGGATTTTTTTAACCACCAGACCTACCTTACAAGAGCTCCTGAAAGAAGCATTAAAAATGGAAAGGAAAGTCCATTACCAGTCACTGCTAAAAACACAATGACAGGATCAAATCCACTCATGTCAATTCTAAATTTGAAGGTAAATGGGCTAAATGCCCCAATTAAAAGTCACAGTGTGGTAAGCTGGATAAAGAAGCAAAACTCAATGGTATGCTGTCTTCAATAGACCCATCTTACCTGCAATAACACCCATAGACTCAAAGATATGGAGAAAAATCTACCAAGCAAATAAAAAAGAGAAAAAAAAGCAGAGGTTGCAATCCTAATTTCTGACAAAACAGACTTTAAGCCAACAAAGACAAAAACAGACAAAAAGGGCATTATGTAATAGTAAAGGGTTTAAGTAAACAAGAAGATCTAACTATCCTAAACACATATGCACCCAATGTAGGCCCACTCAGATTCCGAAAACAAGTTTTTAGAGACCTTCAAAGAGATGTAGAGTCCCACACAACAATAGTGGGAGACTTTAACACCCCACTGACAGTGCTAGATAGCTCACTGAGGCAGAAAATTAACAAAAACATTTAGGGCCTAGAATCAACAATGACCGTATGTATCTGATTTACATCTACAGAACTCTCCATCCAAAAACAATAGAATATACATTCTTCTCGTCTGCACACACTCTAACATCATCACACAATGGGACATAAAACAGTTCTTAGCAAATTCAAAAAACCGAAGGTAAACCATCCACTGTTGGACCACAGCTCAATAAAAATAGCATTTGTTATGAAGAAAATTGCTCAAAATCATACATTTACATGGAAATTAAACAACTTGCTCTTGAAAGGCTTATTGGCAAATAATGAAATTAAGGCAGAGATCAAGAAGTTATTTGAAATTAATGAGAATAAAGACACAACATACCAGAATATCTGGCACACATTTAAGGTAGTGTTAAGAGGGAAGTTTAGAGCATTAAACACCAGTATCAAAAAGTTAGAAAGATATCAAAGTAACAACCTAATATCATGACTAAAAGAACTAGAGAAGCAAGAGCAAACCAACCCCAAAGCTAGCAGAAAACAAGAAATAACCAAAATCATAGCTTAACTGAAGGAGATTGAGACATGAAAAGTCATTCAAAAGATCCACAAAGCCAGGATGAGGCCAGCATCATCCTCATATTCTTGATGAATATTGATGCAAAAATCCTTAGCAAAATACTAGCAAACCAAATCCAGCAGCACATCAAAAAGCTAATCCACCATGACAAAATAGGCTTTATCCTTGGGATGTAGGGTTGGTTCAACATATACATATCAATAAACATGATTCATCACATAAACAGAACTAAGGCAAAACCATGTGATCACTTCAATAGATGTGGATGCATACATGTACTCATACAAACACACACACAGGACTCCTGACTTATTAACTCTTTATTTTTTGTACTAGAGTCGTATGGCAAGGCATTTAGGTAAAATGTTTAATAGGAAATATTGAAAAATTATTATCCATTCATGAAAAATAATTTTATTCAAAAACATAAAATGGAGTATGTAAACAAAATAAAACACCATAACATCTTATATATGTTTTAATTAAACAGAGTATAAAGTATGCATTGAAAATAATTAACTAGAAGTAGTTTTTTATCTTTCTGAAATAAACCATAAAGTTATTTTTCTAAATTAAAATTTAAAGATATTTGGAGTTCAATAACTTAATTTCTTTACTAAATATTTCTGTCCATATATGGAAAGTTGCTTTAGTAAACCATGCTACATCCAACTAATGAAGTACTATGCCACTGTTAAATAAAAAGAATGAGGGAGGGAGAAACTCTAGAATTTTGATGATCCTTGGGCATATTGCTATGTAAAAAAAGATAGATGCAAAAGATTATGTAAAGTATATTAACATTGATGTAGAAAAGAGGAAATAAAACATTTATCATTACCTGTTTATATTTTCAAAAAGCAGTATTTAAAACATAAGAAGTATAAACCAAAAACTAACAAAATTAGTTACTTAAAGGGACAGTGGGGATGGGGAAAAGAGATAGGGGATAAATGAGATTTCTATGAGTATAAATTCTTACATAGTTTTACATAGTTCTAACATTACAAAAATTTTAATGATTTACAAAATAAAAAATATGACAATAATTATAAAGAAATAAAAAACTAAACAAATATAAGCAGAAATAAATTAGTCTACATCAAATTATTAATATAACTACATAGAAATAACTCTACTTACTCAATAAGTCTACTCACTCAAGGGGATGTTTTCAAAAAACAAACAAAAACTACAAAAATCTTAAAGGATACCAAATCACTCTTTTTTTCTTTTAATTTTTGAGATGGAGTCTCGCTTTGTAGCCCAGGCTGGAGTGCAGTGGCGTGATCTCAGCTCACTGCAACCTCTGTCTACTGGGTTCAAGCAATTCTCCTGCCTCAGCCTCCTGAGTAGCTGGGATTACAGGTGTGCACCACCATGCCCTGCTAATTTTTGTGCTTTTAGTAGAGACAGGGTTTCACCATGTTGGTCAGGCTGGTCTCAAACTCCTGACCTCGTGATCTGCCTGCCTTGGCGTCCCAAAGTGCTGGAATAACAGGCGTGAGCCACCGCGCCCAACCAAATCATTCTTTACTCTTAATTAACATTGGTTTGGTGTGGGTCATAGTCTTTATAATCTCTTAAATATTCTATAGTTATTATATTTAGGGAGATTATTATTTTAAAATAACTTTTTATAATGTTTGAGCACATATATGCACATCCATATATGTTTAATATTGAGATCATCCTATACATAATAATTTGCAATTATTTTATTTGCTATCTTATAAATTTATAAAAGAGAGGAAGTCTTAACCAGAAATGCCATATTAGAGCCTTCTTTGAAAGTATAGTTTTTAAACAATAATTTTGTTCCTTTAAAATTTCAGCAGTTATATGTATATAATGTAAAAGATTGATATAAATTCTGTCTTTTATTTACTGATAATCTTTTTCTTTACCACCTGTGCCCTATTAAGTTGAAGTCATATAAACAAATATATAATGAAACAAATCATCAATAAATTAAAGAAAAAACAAAAAATTCCCCAATATCTAGGTATGGTACAGACCTTAACTGATATATTTGCAATTACTGTTTATTTACTTGTTAATAAAACTATATGTACATTTTCCTTTGCAAAGGATGCTAGTAGTTAACCTTGGTCCCAAATTTTATATCTTCCATGCAATGCTATATATTTTTCTTGGTATTATATCAAGAATTGTAGTTAGCTAGCTAACTAGATAGATTATAGATAGATATATTTTAAATATTTATATATTTTATATAATATAAACTAATGAAGTTTATATATAGTAAATGAGTGTATGTATAAATGTATAATATATATTACATATAATTATGTAACATACATTTATTGATATTATTATATTATTGAAATACATTTGCCATTGTTTCCAGGCTTGCAGAGCTCTGAGGTATGCTGTGTGTAATTGTTCTCTGTCATTGATCGAATGGCCCCTGCCAAACGGATAATGGCATTCACATTGTAGGTCATTTTTCCTTATTGGAATTTTGTGTCCTGAATAATTTATAATTTCATAAGATCATTCTTTGTAAAAATGTGCTCTGCCTCCACTATAAGCAAGTGATGATAGTTGTCTATAAGCCCATATAATGATATTAAAACAAATTGTCTTTTTCCAGTATTTAATGCTGTACTAAAACAGTTATAATATCATCTATGATACTGAGGTTATAGTTTAGATGTTTTCAGATCTTTTTCAGTTTAAACATTACACCTAACTAGTTTTAAGCAATGAACTTTGTTCATTTTATTTTGGAGATATGACATGTGACATCTATTCACATAAAAATATGCAATTTACTCCAAAATTTGACATTAAATAATTGCTCAGATATATTAATATTAATGGTTTCAAATTCTTTATATTACCATTTAGAGACTCAAACTATTTTAATTGTTTATATAGTACAATCAAACCTGCCTTTAAATCTTACTTTCAAAAAGTGTAGCTGAGTAGTGGGAAGTGTTAGTGAAACAATATCGACTATAAGTCAATAATTTTTATTATTGAAACTTGAGCAGCTAAAAAGGTAAACCAGAGTAATCTGAAAGTTTGGCTTCAGAAATGGGGTTCAAAGCATTTAAAAGTGATTAATGACTTTGTGTTTTATCATTTGTTACAAAAAATTTTGAAGAGCAATAATAATAATTTTTGTATGAAATTGAAAATGCAATACATATCTTTTACTTTCTAAAAAATCCTTTTCATATTAGTTTCCAACAACTTTTTGGCCTTTATCACATATTTCAACATATTTGAATTTCTTTTATCTTTTAGTTAATATAACTTGTTCAGAACAAAAATATAAAATTTGTAGAGTTGTGCATCAACATTTTCTTATTTTTAATCTCATTAATATTTTCACTAGTTATCCATGTAAGAGCCATTGGAAACCGTCAAGACTTCCTCTTCTGTACACTTCCCATACTAAATCATCCTTGTTATTCTTTAGTTACATTCTTCTGATTCTCATTTGAAACCATTTTCTTTCTCTTCCTGTTCTTGACTCAGCTGAATATTCATCATCTCCCAATTGGAAAGTGGTGATAGCCTACCAACCATTATCACCATATTTGGTCTATTTTTTTTCCAGTCAATCCTCCAAGTTGCTAACAACATTATCATTCTAAAACATTAATCTAGTTATGTTACTCTCATGTTTTGACTACTTACTAGCACAAGGCAAAGTGTAAATTCCTTACCTTGTCATTTATGAATTTTTATTATTTGATCATAACCTACCTTTTTAGAACCCAACTACAGCTATTTCAAACACTTTGGAATCTTTATTATTCCAAGTAAGTCTTATGATGTTTCAAGTTTTGATGTTTTTGTAGCTGATGTCTTTCTGTCTTGAATAATTATTGCTTTCCTCCACCAGATGTATAGTCACTTAAATTCTCTTTTCTGTAAAACCTCAATGATTACTCAGAAGTGAGTTCTCCCACTTCAGCTTTCCAGATTATTTCCAAGGCACAGATATATCATGTTCACCTTTTTATCTGTAACTCATTCCCTCACACATGATATGCATTTCAATTCATTTGTATTGAGTGATAGAATGAGTGACTGCATTTTATAGAGAATGAAATGAAGCATCAGTGTTTAGTAACAAAAGTTAACAAAGGAGCAGAGGTACATTTAAAACAGAGATACAGTTACGGATATGGTGAATTTTTTTACCAAAGCTGAAGAATCTAAGGTAGGGGTCTTGATAAGTTAAATTGTTTATATGAATGGTTGAATTAATGATGATGAAACTAAGAAAACAGTTTTGATTGACAATTACTTGGGGGCACTTATAAGAAAAAAAAAAAGTATAGTTTTGTAAAAGTAACTGGGATTTGTTTCAATCAGCTATAGTAAGACATGCAGACAGGAATATTACTGTTATGAAGAAAGAAGTCTATTATACTCATAGTTTCCTAGAGACAGGAGGCAACACCACTTCACACAGGATGGGGGGCAGGAAAAGGGAAGGTACCAGGATCCGTTGGGAGGCAGAAGGAGCAAGAGAACATGTGGGCAAGTAACTTTATTTTGATTTTCTCAGGAAGGGATGAGCAAGGCAGTTTAGGATTGGCTAGTTTGAATAACTTCAATGGGGTCTGGGGCATAGAAGCTGTCCCTTTTGTTAGGTACTTGGTCCTGGGATGATTAGAGTCAGTGGATAGTATCCTGGAGTATGAGTTTTTAAAGGAGGTCGTTGAGGATATGTACTCTGGATTACTTGAATTGCATATAAAAGGTGCACTACCAATGAGTTATCTCTCTCTAGGAATTGGCTAACCCTAGGAAGGGTAGTCCCTCCAGGGTCAGCAATCCCCGAAGACCTCAAAGCATCAGAATAAAGAAAAAACATAGTAAAACATTAGAAATAGGATAAAGCTTTATGAAATGACTCTCAAACAATGATGAGGTAACCAATAATGAATATTTATCACTTCCTCCTTGCTTTGAAACATGAAAAAAATGAAAAAGAAAAATCTTTATTTATAACTCTTTGGCCACTGTGAACTTACGAAGTATGTCAGTTAGTACCTGTAGCTGAGAGAAAGAGCCCTGAATGCAGAGGCTTTGTTTGCAAACAGCTCAAGTAGCAAGATTTTATGGTTGAAAAATTGAAAGCACTCTCTATATAAAGCACAGCCAGAGCAAACAGCTCCAGCAGTGAGTGGCAAAGAAAGCATATTTCATCCACAGAAAATGACTGTGATGCATTAGTCAATGTTATCATGGCAAAGGTCCCTGAGACCCTGGGAGACAATGGGGAGGGAGCAGGGGCTGGATGACGTTTGTTTCCAAACCTTTCGGGATCTGAAAAGTCTTTTCTATCAAATTAGTGGCTATGGTGTGGCACATCCACTTCTAGTTTGCAAGAGATAAAGACTGATGAATTAAAACTTTAAAGCAAGGTAGAGTGAAAGACAGAAAAATATTTTTCAGCCACTGTAGTTCAAATCCATTTATAATCACTGCCTGTCTGGCCTGTTACCCCATCCATCTTCCTTTTGTGCAATTCGTCAGTCCTCTTCTACTCAAGGATAAGTAGTAACCTTTCATTTACACTCAACTGAGGCGTTAGTGCCAGGGACATCGGAGGTCAGCTGGTGGATTCTTTCCTGTTAATGGCCAAATGAGGGACATGGATTGAAGAAACCACAGGAAGCCAAGCTTCTCTAGCTTAAAGGATGCTTTCTTAAATCCTTAGGTAGGTAGTTTGGTGAGAAAACAAGTATGCCCTTATTTTAAAATTGATTCACTAACTCTGGAGACCTGTTTCTGTTAAAAATCACGTTAATGCACATTTCTTCGTTTCCACAGAAAATTAAATAGAAATTTGTGGCCAAATTACTTTCTCAGCTGAGACAAAGATAACTGCATAAAAGCCACTATCATTGACCTTAATATAAAACAGGACACGGTTAGCAACTGTGAAATTATGAAAGATTTTGTTCTCCATTAGCTTTTCTTTTCTGGCCTGCTCTGAAAGTGCATTCAGCATAGCTGGAAGCCCTACTTCTCTATCCAAGAGATAAAGAATGTTAAGCTCCTGCTGCCTTCTCGTTCATTTTCTTTCTTTCTTTTTTTTTTTTTTTTGCAGACTTAGTGAAGAAAGCAAGAGGGCTATAGCTATAGCTACAGCTACATGACAGAAGAAAGTGCTTTAAAAAGGTACCACTCACACGGAAAAGAAATGTGCTCTTGGAGGAAGACACTCTGTCAACCCATATAGATTGTTTAAGATTTGATTATGAACATAAAAGGATACTTGATTATAGTATAATCTCTCAGTAAAAAGCCCTTCTATGTGAATTGGAGAATGACTTAAATTTTCTACCAGGGACACTGAAGTTGAAGCATAAGATGAAGAAAGATGAGGAACTGATAAGTTAAACCATGATCTCTGCCACAAAACAGAGAGGGCTAAGGATAAGAATGAATTTGATGTGATAAAAACAAACTCACAAAAGACTTGAAGTTTCTCTCTGAAACTAATAGGAACCCTTGCCTACTCTACTTATCTAGCTATAATTACATAAACATTTCCAAAGCAATTGTGATAAGCTGTGAAATTCACCAAAGACATTTTCCCACGATTATCAAGAGGTAAACACTGTTTTTATTTTGTGACATCTCTTATAAACTAAATACATACATAGCTCCATAAAATGTAGAAAAGGAGGGTGAAAGATGTAAAAAGCATAATGATTGCTTTCAACAGAAGAAAAAATTCTTAAAATAAAGCCCTCTTACAGGCTCAATTTAAATTCCGTAATTACTTATTGAACACGTACTATATGAAATGCACAGAATAAGGTCAAGCATAAAAATCTTATGTATGTTCTCTGGCTTCCAAGTTGCACAAAATCTTACAGGGCAGAGGAGCCAAATAAAGAACTATCTTGCAAGGAGAAGGGTGATAATGCTACACAAGTCCTTGTATGCCTCATAGCAGTGAATTTACTCAAAGAATACCAAATCTTTGTAGACAAGTTCTAGCTTTTGAATTTGCTGAACTATGTGTTGTCCTGGTAACACAATTGAATCCACTTCTTTATTTAAATCTCCACTGAACTGAATGCATTTCAGTGAAAATCTATTTCTTTCTTTCTTTCTTTCTTTCTCTTTCTCTTTCTTTCTTTCTCTCTCTCTCTTTTTTTTTCTGTATCTCTAGTGCCACTCAGGGCTAAAGTATGAAATAGGATCCTGCACAATACATTATTTGTTGAGCTGAAATAAAACAGAGAGTGACAGCTCTTAAGATAACTTTAAACCAAAACTAAAATTCTAAGGTGTCCCCAAACCAGCCATCTGAATGGACCTATCTTCTTGGCTGAGGACATTCCAAAATGAGTTCAGGCCATGTCAGGAAAGAAAGGTTGGACATTGCTCATTATACTCTCCTCCCTTTGGGAATTCAGGAAAAGCCAACTAGCATTTAACATCAACACAGACCTTAAGTCTGATAAGAAACATTTATAATCTATCCTCTCTGAAGCCTGTTGCCTGAACGCTTCACCTGCATGATAAAACTTTGCTCGCCACAACCCCTTATCATTGTAACACGGACATTTCTTTCTATTGATTCCAGGTCTTTAGATAATAAATGAACTCTTTCAACCAATTGCCAATCAGAAAAAATTTAAGTTTACCTATAACCTGGAAGCCCCCACTTCAAGTTGTCCTGCTTTTCCAAACAGAACCAATGTATATCTTACATGTATTTGATTATTGTCTCATGGCTCCCTTAAACATATAGAACTAGGCTATACTCCAACCACCTTGGACACATGTTCTCAGGGTATCCTGAAGGCTGTGTCATGGGTCACTGGTCACTCATATTTGGCTGAGAATAAATCTCCTCAAATATTTTTTAGAGTTTGACTCTTTTTGTCGATAGAACAGTAACAATTGCTTATTTTTCTATCCTGTTCTTTTTTTTTTTTTTTTTTTTTTTTTCCGAGACGGAGTCTCGCTCTGTCGCCCGGGCTGGAGTGCAGTGGCGCGATCTCTGCTCACTGCAAGCTCCGCCTTCCGGGTTCATGCCATTTTCCTGCCTCAGCCTTCCGAGTAGCTGGGACTACAGGCGCCCGCCACCATGCCCAGATAATTTTTTTGTATTTTTAGTAGAGATAGGGTTTCACCGTGTTAGCCAGGATGGTCTTGATCTCCTGACCTAGTGATCCGCCCACCTTGATCTCCCAAAGTGCTGGGATTACAGGCTTGAGCCACCGTGCCCGGCCTTTTCTATCCTGTTCTTAATACCAGATTGACACACAGCTGATGCTAAGATATGTGGTTTATAATGATTTCTTTCCGTGTCTCTAATTCTGACATAGCTTTTTAAAAATGCTTATCTAAAGGTTAATAATTTCATTGAAACCACAGCCTAGATGCTGGGGTCATTGATAAGTATTTGTGTTTGATTATTATTTTTTAAATTATCATTTAGTAAAATTGACATTTTTATTGTGTGGTGTAAAGATTTATGAATTTTAACATGTTTAGGTTGGTGTAACCACCACTACAATTAGCACACAGAATAGTTCTATCAGTGCAAAAAGCTCTCTCATGGTATCCTTTGTAGCCATTTCCTCCCCTACCGATAATCTCTGACAACCAGTGATCTGTTCTCTAGAATGTCCAATCTTTAGTAGTAATGGGAATTTTAGTTCATTTTCCAAAAAGTGTCTTATGTTGTAATAGTTGGAACTCATGCATTTAGGTAAGAAAAAACATATTATGTCTTTAAATAATGCATTTAAAAATAAACGTTAGTAACTGTATCTTTTTCAAATGTGTTTTTTCTCTATGTCGCTGGGTTTTTTGGTTTTATGGTCCATGAAAGAAAACAGAAATGAAGAAGACACATACACACGCATTTCCACTCATTATTTCCCCTGCCTTAAAATTATTAACTTGGTCCTTCCTCAAAATATTTATACTTTAATTAAAATGGCTGAAGGCAAATCTAATTTTTATAGGTGATCACTCCTCACTGATCTCCCATTATAGGTACAGTTGCTATAATTACTCCTGAATTAAAGATACATATAACTTCACAATATAAAATGTCTCCCACAACCATGCATTCCCTTCTCCCATCTGTTGGGTAAGTTGTGAGGTTTTTCAGGACTTCCTTTCTCAAATTAACAAAAGTTGAATATTTTAATAGAAGAAAAGTGGAGGTTCAATAGGAAAATCAAAAGGTCTTTATGGTGAAAGTGTACTTCATGTATTTTGGGGTATGTCAAAAAATGAAATTATACAGTTTGTGACCTTTTGAAACTGGTTTCTTTTACTCAGCATAATGACTTTGAGATTTACTGAAATTGTTGTGTGTATTCCTAGTTCATTCTTTTTTGTTGCTGAGTAGTTTTCTTGGAATTTTATCTGGATAAGTAAAGAGTAGAATAGGGTTCCTATTAAGAGCTTCAGAGAGGAACTTCAATGGAATACACCACAGTGTGTATACTCCCGTTTGCCCATTGCAAGATGTTTGGATTGTTCTAGTTTTGAATGTCTATTAATAGAGCTGCTTTGAGCATTCATTCACATATTTATGCATGAACGTAAGCTTTCATTTTTCTGGGGAAAATATGCAGAAGTCGGATTGCTTGATTACTTGTTAAGTGTATGTTGAACTTTATGAGAAACTGTCTCATAGCTTTTTTGTGTTATTTTTATAAAATTGCCTCAATTTCCATTTACAGCCCCCAAACCAATTTTTTTAAATGGTTTTTCAAATTTTTACAGTAGGTGTTAAATACACTTAGGAAAATCTCTCAACAATTTTCTAAATACATAATCATTGAAAGTACTCTATTGATAGCTTTTTAAGTTAAAATATAGCTATCTGAGAAAGTTTAAATTAAGAAAATAGAGTTCTAATACTTTATGATAAACAATTATGTAAGTGCTTATTAATTTGTTTTCATTATTGACACAGTGTATGGATATGTATAGAAGAATTAGGAAAACAAATACTCTATAGTAACTCACTATAACATGTTAAAGTGCCTTTTAGTGTATATTTGTAGTTTATTTAAAGGACAATTACTTACATATAAAGTTGGAGAGAAAAATATTAGCAAGCTAACATTAATCTAAAATTAGCATTTCCCCATTTTCTATCTATGCATTGCCATAGTCTTAAAAAACAAAATAGATAAGAAGGAAAATCATATAAATAAGTTCACTTTTATGAACACTTTTGTTTGACATTTAATCAGAATAGCAGTATTGACCAGGCTCCTTTTTATTAATTTGAAGAATTTTTAAAGAACAAAAATATTGCATCCATCAGTTGTAATCCATCAGCTACTTGTCAAAAAAATAGTTATGAGTTATTTAGTCTTCCCTCTGGCAAAACTTACAGTGTGTCTGCAAAAGCCATGGCTTTTAAAGCATGATTAGTAATACTTTAATTCAACATAGGAGCAAAAATTGGATTTTTGTTTGCTCTGTGCTTTATGGCTCATGAATTTAACTTAACTAAGTAGTCAAAAAATATGTGAAAACAGCTACAGTGGGCTGTTGACCATGTTTGCTTATATTTTTCAATAATGCTACTTTTCATTTTGGCTAAGTCAGCTTTTCATAGAACCAACATCTATCCTTAAACACCTATGTATCACGACAAAACGGTGAAACTATCAACTGCTCTATTTATCTCAGCTCATTGAACAACACTTGCTTATCTTGCTTTTGTGTGTGTGTGTGTGTGTGTGTGCACGTGCATGTGTGTGTTAGCCTAATTCAGCAAACCCAAGAACCAGACTATTGATTCATTTAAAAAATGTAACCCATTCCCCATAAAATGTTGAGAACCATGAAAAGATCATATTGCAGGTAACACTATTAGCTTAAGGGAAGAACACGCCATCTTCGCTTTTCAATTATAATTCCTAACTAAATCCCAATGTGTGCTTCTTAATGAGATGAATTGAGTGGTCTGGCCAGTTCAATCACAGACCATTGCTTGCTCAGTATAAACATCTTTTTATTTCACAAAGGCCTTGCATTGCTTATAACCTCAGTGATCCTAGCTGTTTCAAAATGTGGAGAGGCCAGACATGGTGGCTCAAATCTGTATAACAGCACTTCGGGAGGCAAAGGCAGAAGGATGGATTGAGGCCAAAAGTTTGAGACCAGCCTGGGCAACATAGCAAGACCCCATCTCTACAAAAGAAAGAATAAAAATAAATATTAGCTGGGCGTGATGGCATGTGCCATAGTCCCAGTCACTCATGAGGCTGAGGTGGGAGGATCACTTAAGCCTAGGAGTTGGAGGTTGCAGTGAGCTATGAATGCACCAGTGCACTCTAGCCTGGGGAACAAAGTGAGAACTTTTCTCTAAAACACATAATAAAAACAACAACAAATCCCAAAATGTGTAGCTACAACTCCAAAGTTTTGCAGTTGAGAAAGCTAAAAGAACTTCTTTACTATGAATTGGGACATAATAATGTACCAAGATAATTTTATGCATGGATCACAAATCTTTTCATCTATACCTCTTTATCTTGAACATTGCCCCATATTGTATACATATTTTAATCCTAGCAACATACTTTCTTTTGCAGATTTATGAAGTAGAAAATCAGCTTCCTTTGTCTACAATATATCAAATCTCACTTCTCTGTGTTAAAATGTTGATTGTCAATGCTAATTTGCTAACTGAAGATATCTTAGACTAGAGATCATAAGTCAGTGGCAACAGCCATCATTTAGTTGTGGATCTTTGGAACACTATCTATATTTAGGAAGTTTGGAGGGCCACATTTGGCTTTGAGGGCAAGAATGTTGAGATAGTGGCCATTCCAAGGGGAGTTTACATTTTAATGGGAGACTTTCAGAAAGAAGAGAATCTTTTAGAATTTACAGACATGTAATTACAAAGATTAAGTAACTTATTTCAGTTTTGGTTGTATATTTTTAATGGAGCAGTAGGTGAAATCAGGCCGACATAGTTGGGTGGAGCCAGCACAAAAGGAAACCCTATTTTCCTCCCAGAATGGCTTACTGACAAACTCTCCCTTTATCTTCCTTATTACAGCTAAATATGTTTGTAGGAGTCATTTTCCTTGTCAGAAACCTTCCCTGCTGATTGCTATCAAACAGGTGGTTGTGAATTCACTTACTATTTTCAGCTCCATCAATTCAGAAACTAGATTGTGGTCCTACAGTGTTAAGTCTGGTAAAGAACAGTCCTAGGACTAATAAGTAGATATGAATTTGGAAAATCAAATGACTTAAACTTTGAAGTCCGTAAGGACTTTATGACCTTGATTTCTCGTAGACATGTTCATGACATGGCTGCTTTCCCCTGATGATGTGTGTAACTGTAGTTGGCAGTTTTATTTTAAAATATTACTTTAAAAAGCCATGTAATCCCTTTTATTTTTCAAATGATGAACAATTTATACTAGTATTAAAATGGCTCATGATAAAATGCCCAGCGGTCCCTTTCAAAATCTGACATCAAAAGCATATTACTTTAATTTGACATAATTGGTTTTTATTCATCTATTGAAAGATTTCTATATACTGTTGTTATTTAAAAAAAATCAAAGGCAATCAAAGTATAAAATTAATGCACTGTGAATTTAATTAGAAAGCTTTTGAAAAATCAAAAACCAAATTATGTCGGCCTACTGAATTCACTTACTAATAAATATATGATCGTTTCAGTATTTTACAACCTATTCCTTATATATTTTATTTTTTTCCAGATTAAATAAATTTGAGACAGTGTATATAACATTTCTTAAATGTCTCACAATGTGTAAGAACATCAGTCATTCAGAATTTTTTTCCCTCATTTAAAAAGGGAATTGTTAAGTTTTGTACTATTCATCATTAATTGACTGAATTCTTTGAGAAAGAAAAAAATAATGATCACATTGGGTTTCTGAGCTTTTGTCTAAGCCAGAACTTCCTCAAACCCATGACATAAAGTCGTCAGGGAGACAGCTCTAAGCAACATTTTAATTGTTCAAAAACTTGAAAGAACTATATTTCTCTCTTTTTTCTCATAATGAAAACTATTATTTTATATATGCAGAAAAGAAAGTTCAGACAGAGGAGAAGAATGGAGAAAAACACTTTATTTTTTTAAACACTGGTTACTTATAAAGATAATTTCTTAATATTTCAAGTTTTCTATGTTCCAAATGAATCTCTCTTTTTTTCTTTCCTCTGTTATCTTTTCTCTCTCTAACATTCACCCAGTTCAGGTGGGATTTTATGACGGGGTGGAAAGAGAAAAGAGGGACCAAACTTTTCCATAGAGTCTGAGTGTTTAAATTCTGTGAAGGAGCTATCACTGAAAATTCGACTTATTTATTGTTCTATAACATATTATTGACAAATCCAAACTGTTTTTCTAATGCTTTTATCGGTGTCCATGGCTCAAATAACAATAAAATAAAATCATTAAGAAAGAGTCATTCTTCTGTCAATCGACTTGTTTGTTCATCATGCAAATATTTAATAGACATTTCTAATGAACCCTGGTACAAATACCGCCATTAATTTCAGGTATTGTGATAGACACAGAGTTTTTGGAAGGGAAGAAGATAGACACAGACCTATCCCCAAATAGATTATATGTTTGATATAGGAAGACACACGTTAAACCAAAAATTATACTAACAAATAACAATTGTCATAAATGCAAATAAAAGAAGTACAGAGTGAATTTATATAAAGAAGACAGGATCAAGATTGGAACTAGCAACTTGTGTAAGGTTTATATAACTAACTTTATTATAAACAATTTCATCAGTTTAACTAAGTATACAAAACATACATATTAACGTTTGTAGGCTTAAATTTATTATTTTATCAATTTTGATAATAAGTGTATAACAGAATATAAATTATATAGACAGAATATATATATGTTTGTATATATAGTTATAGTTTTTACTGATATAAGGACATGTAGCTCACAATTTATAAAAAATAAATTTATAATATTCTGTTATACATTTCCTATAACCAATTGACTTTTTTCAGAATATTTTTATTGATTTTTGCTGACTCTTGTATCTATAACAAAACTATGGTTATAGCTGACAAATGAGCGCAATTTTTATATAAATATTGTTTAATATTTCATTTGCATTGCTAAGACAAAAGTGAAACAATAAAACTATATGTTGGAACTTTATTAGATCTTCAATGTGAGTAACTTCTTTGCTGAATTGGTTAATAATTTTAGAGACAATTGGAAGGGTATTTTCTTGGACTTTTGTGGTATTCTTAATGTAATGGCTAGAGGCATATGCACTTTTAAGTTTAATCTGCATTATAAAGATTTTATCCATCATTTTTTAAAGCCCAGCCAATCAAATGAACAACAAATCAAGCCTTGATTTGTAGCATTTGACAATTTCCATGGTGCTAGTATTCCTCTAATGGCTGATTTCAAACTAACAGTGTGATCACACTAACAATGTGTAGTAGCACACCATCATGTAGTTTTTCCAACTAACAAATACAATAGCAGAAATAAGCTCAAGGGCACAGTTGATAACAAAATGTACTAAAATAACTAGAACCTGAGGAGTTTTGAGTTTTGTTTATTTATTAATTTACTTACTTATTTTTATTTTATGTATTTATTTATTTTGAAACAGAGTCTCACTCTGTCTCCAGGCTGGAGTACAGTGTCGCAATCTCTGCTCACTGCAACCTCCGCCTCCTGGGTTCAAGCGATTCTTGTGCCTCAGCCTCCTGGGTAGTAGCTGGGATTACAGGTACACGCCACCACACCCAGCTAATTTTTGTACTTTTAGTAGAGACGTGGTTTCATCATGTTGGCCAAGATGGTCTTGATCTCCTGACCTCATGATCCTCCGGCCTCGGCCTCTCAAAGTGCTGGGATTCCAGGCTTGAGCCATCACGCCCAGCAGAGTTTTGTTTATTTATTTAACTTAGCAAGTGCTTACAAAATTCCTGAAATTTTAACAAGCAAGTGGCTCTAGCATGCCACTGATGGATATTCAGCAAAATAAACTATTCTGGAAAGTTCATCACTGTATATCTCAGTTCTGGCTCCAGGATTTTATAGCAGGTGGTCTTGTTAGGATTGATTTGTTTAGGAAATTGAAAATATGTTCAGAGGCCTAGGAAGAACAAAACAATGCTCACAATTTGGTTTGCAGGTCCAGGATTTTGATGCCAGGTTCCTTTTCATGCCTTCAGATTCCGAAGATACTTTGTCTTCTTGATGGACAAAAGTCACTTTCACTTTGGTCATTTTTACCTGAAATGTAATTGTTCTGATGGAGTGGATGCTTCATTCATTCAGAATATCCAGGAGTTTGTACTCTGAAGGTTGCCCCAGTAATTTAAAGACAACGTTGTCCAATTTTTTTTTAATCAAACCCAGATACAAATGATAATTCTTTCCATTGTGTTAGGAGTTTGTACTCTGAAGGCTGCCCCAGTAATTTAAAGACAACATTGTCCAATTCCTTTACTCAAATCCTGGTAAAAATGATGATTCTTTCCATTGTGTCTTTTGCATCCTGTGCACATTTTTAATGCCTTACATTCTCTTTTTTTGGCAGATATTCATTTCCTGCTTTATTTTGTTGATTATAAAATTCGTTTTGGAAGAATTTTTGACACTACATGCATTTGACACTCTAGTTAGCACTCAGTACAAATTTACCACATAAATATATGAATGAATAGCAAGAGAGTTGCTTTTCCTGATCTGGCAGGTGTCTTAGTAGAGTGTGCTCCCTTGGACTGGCATTTTCATATGCGCTGAAAGTATGGGTCCAAGTTTCACAGATGTCACTCATTTCCATTACTTGAAAGTTATCTGATCATTTCGTAAAATTATTTGTAGAAATTAGTTCTGACTTAAATATTTTCTCTTGGCAGTGAAATCATCCTGACTTCTGGATCTTTCTCAACCAAATCCTATAATTGTTGGTATCTTTATGGTCAAAGACGGATGAAGTTTCCTCATATACTTTAATCATCATCCTCTTCATACATTTATTTAAATATGTAGATCATCAACTATGTAGGAGACAGAAGGCTAGGCTTGAAAGTCACAGTCATGAATAAGGTATGGTCAATTTCTTTTATGACCTGACAACCCGATGATGAGGGAAAATGAAAGGTACATGGAGAAAGTATAAAACACAGTAAGAGTTATTAAATAAGGGTGAACATAGTTTATCTAGGAATGGACTTCTAAGTAACGCATTTTGTTTTATCATTCAGACTATCTCCAATTTATAAGGAAATTATATAAAGAGAGTAAATGGGGCTATTAGGAAACCAAATACTTCTCAAAATATTGTAAAACATTTGCCATCTTTCAGATCCTGAAGGAGTAAAATTTCTGTTTTTACCTTATGCACAGAATTATTCTAATTAATTCAAAGCTACATTTCATATTGCGTTTTAATATTTTTATTCCTATGGAAATTTTATCTTCAATTTTTTAAATTAAAAATGATACTTTTTATTATCTTTTCAACAAGTCTAATGCGCTGGGAATATTGAAGCCAGTATCACGTTCCTGGGTAAATATTAGTTTAAACTGTTTTGCTGTTAAGCTACTGCTAAGTTGTGCATAGAAGTAACTAATAAATAAAGGAAGGGAGGGAGTACAAGAGGAAGGGAGGGAGTAAAAGAGTAAGGGAGGAGGAGAGAGATCTCCCACAATGAATTTCATTTTCCATAGTTGAAAAAATAGTTTATTGAATCATGGCTATTTAAATGTCTAAGTGAAAAGGGAATATAATTAGTCAACTAATATCATATTGTACTGCTGTGCAAATTAGAAGCAGAAATAGCCTTCTCAACTGTATGTTCTGTTCTCCTGTGTATGTGAGACAAGTTTTCATATTAATCATTTATGTTTCAGTGTAAATTTTAAATGTATCAACATTATTTTCATTAAGTTAACATGTTCTTTATTTTCTAATCCTTTTTACCCAGGAAATTCACAGTCACATTTTAAATAGAATCTTAACACAAATTATATAATCTATCTGTCTGTCATCTCTCTATCATCCATCTATCTATCCATCTATCAATCCTCCAACCATCTTATAATCTGTCATTTATTGCTGTTTATCTCCACTTCACTCTGTCTGTCTCTCTCCTGTCTGGATCCCTTTTTCTTTCCTATGGCTCTAGCTACCTCTGTCTCTAATACGTAATTTGCTTATTTGCCTTATTTATAGAAAGGAGAAAGTAAATGCCTGTGTCGATTGAATGAGATTGCATAGTAATTGCAAAAAAAAAAAACACCCCAAACTATGCTAAGATGTAGAGTCTGAGAAATTGATTAGGTTTGCTGACCATCTAGTGGACCCCTTCTCAATAGCTGGACCCCTGGACAGAGAATTAGCATCAGCAAAGCTAAAATTTACTGAGCCTTTAGTATGTGCCAAGCATTCTGCTAGGTGTTATCTGATTTAGACTGCACAACAGAAATACATGAGGTCATTACTGTTACTATCTATAAAGAGCAGGCACCACGTAACTTACCTAAAATCACAAGGGTAAGTAGAGAGTCCAAGAATCAAATCCAGGCAGTCTGATTCCAGGGGCATAGCATTTTCATGAATTCGGAGACTCCTTATTCTCCTAGGTAGGCAAAATCTCATGCTTGGTTGCAGTAAATATTTTTCTAATTCTACACGATATTTTATCACTTAATTCACACAGAAATAAATTTCTACAATTTAATTCACATGCATCATTTATATAAAATGTGCAAATAAATGTGAAATAATTTTTAGCACAAACTTTTAAGGAAAACACAATTTAGAATATTCTTTCTTTGGAATTTGTAGAATTTGGCACAGCTTGATATTGAAATATTATGTTTCATGTAAAATGCACAAACAAGTGGTCACACACGGAACTGTTTACATATGTCATGAATTATAAAGGGATAAATAAACTGTAGTTTAGATGATACAGCGACATAGATCAATTGATTAAGTAAAGTTATATCATTAAAATCATTGCCGAGATAATATGGTTCCTTAAGGTTAGAACACAAATAAGATTAAATAAAGGGCAAAATTGGGTTGTTTTGAAATGATTCAATTGTTCCTCATTTATGATTTTTACAGATGACACTTTTAGCTCCAAGGCCATTCCTGCTCACAATTGACACACATAAATGGATACTTGAGTGAAATTTTTCCATGAACGTCAAGGTTCTAAAGTAATTATTATTAAAAATAAAATTATTATAATCAGGCAATAATTGTGTGACATAGGAATACATTCATAAACTATATTTTTAGTAATTAAAATATGAGAACAATTCATTTATGGCTTATTTGTTTAGGCTGCTGAGCAGTGATTATTATCTAAAAAAATGTAAGTTTTCTTTTTTTTATTATACTTTAAATCTTAGGGTGCATGTGCACAACGTGCAGGTTTGTTACATATGTACACATGTGCCATGTTGGCGTGCTGCTAAGTTTTCATATGCACATGAAGAAAGGAACAACAGACACTGGGACCTACTTGAGGATTGGAGTGGGAGGAGGGTGAGGATTGAGAAACTACCTATTGAGTACTATGCTTATTACCTTGGTGATGAAATAATTTATACACGCTAAGCATGCAATTAACCTATATAGCAGCCCTGCACATGTACCCCTGAACCTAATATAAAAGTTAAAAAATATGTTTTTATTATCTGTCACTTACAAAATGTCTTATCCAGAGTAAGTTCAGTTTTAATTAATTCTTAGCACTTATGCCAGAATAAAATAAAAATTATATTTTTAAAGACCCACAAAGTAAGGCTAATTTTAGGGCCTGAGGCCCTTCAACAAAGTAAAGGTTTACATGTGTCTATGAAAATATAGATCATCCTTAAAAAAATATCCCTGCTACTTAAAGTAAGATTACAGCTATTAAAATTTTTATCTCTTCTGGCCTATTTGAACACAAAATAAACTTCCTATGTCACCTCATCTTGAATTCAATTTTTAAAATGTGGTCTTTTCAAATTGTATTATGTACACCACTCTAGAATAAAATGTATTGCTTCTCTGCCTTCTAGTCATCTTTTAGCATGTACATGCAATTTCGACTTCCTATCTTTATTTGTGGCTATTGAATATCACTGTACTTATAAAATACTCACTTCAGTAGATGCGTAGCTCGTAGAGTTGAAAATATTAGCATCTGCAGTTCTGTAAACATTTCTCACAGTGTCAGTGTACAAAATAAAAGACTCCTCAAATGTCAAAATAATTCCCATCAGTATCAAAGAATGATAGTTATGTGAGGTAAGCTTGGAAATACTAAATTTAGGTACTGTATACTATACAATATGAAAGGGAAGATCTGTTGACCCCAACTCTTCATTCTCTTTCCACTTGCCACCTTCTTATTTCATTTAGGTCTTTTATATGTATATTCTCCAGTTATGGAAGTTCATTTTTGAAAACTTTCTATAGCTGCTATCTAAAATGGGTGTCTGAATTGCATGTCTTCCTCTTCTTGGAAATTTTATTGCAGACAATCTCTCATTTTAATTCAATGTTGTTTCCATTCTTATTTATAATTTTCTTTTCAAAGAAATAAATTGTAATTATTATGTCTATGTAAGTGTTTTTTTTTTTTCCTGAATTGCAACTATTGGATGTTAGGGAAAAAATTCATATGTATTGTGTTTCTCTGGCAAGAAATATGGCTTGTGTTTTACGTCACTCATTCTTACATGAGTAAAATCTAATTAAACTGATATTGCTGTCTCCAAAATAAATGTAGATTATCATGCATCATCCTTTTACTTCATTCTGTAGGAAGCCAGGATTCACTGGGCAATACGTTTTTTTAATTTCATGTGCTTAAAATGAAAATATATTTACAAGCAAGAAAGAAAGATGTTTGAACACCAAGACTAAAAAGCTAATATTAGTGTCTTTCCTCCTCACTTCACTGTCCCTAGGTTCTTGGTAGATGTCGATTGAAGTATTCAGATTTTGTATATGCCCAATTTAAGTGGCTTGTTTTACTGAATTTATCTAGACAATAAAATAAACCAGTAGACTTAAGTGATTGGCAGAATATTTAGCTGCAATATTTTTAGACACAGCCTCATTATCTTTAGAGATAATTCCAGACTTATGTTTTTATAGTACACAGTACTACTAATGTCATTTATGATTAGTAAGGATTTGGTAGAATTAAAATTTCATTTTATTTATATTAGTGGGGATTTGGGGATCATTCTTATATTTTCTGATGTCTCTAATATGTGATTTCTCATGTTTTTCTTCCGTTCAGAAAAACTTTATCCTTCTTTTTTCTCTTCCAATTGGTTTATTCTTTTCCATTTCTTGGCTTTTTGCCCTTGGCCTTCAAAGTCCCTTTGTACTTTATTTGCCATTTCTTTATTTGAAGATTTTCTGCCCATGCTCTTAGAACTTGTGTACCTGGCATTCAGTTCCATTGCTTGAGTGTCCAGCACAACACAACATGCAATAAAAGGCTTTGATGTATCTATTATTAATAGATAAAACCTAAAAATGTGCTAAGAAAATCCAAAAGCATGTGTTTCTGGGGCAGTGTCATGAAACAGAGTCATAAAGCTGAAAAATCAATAACAGGCGTTATATGAATAAGGTAAGTTAGCCAAGTCTTAAAATCTTGATCTAAATGTTTTCATGCAGAGATAACATTACTGAGGAGTTTCTGTCTCATGAATAAAGCATAACATTCTTTATCCACATCTTATAATTCCAAAATTTTCTTATTTTTAATTAACTCTATGGCTGTCTACCTAAATCCAGTCTGCATTTCTTCTGTAGTAATAAATAGCACTCTCCAATTTTAGGTGGACACTCGCCCCCCTACCCAAATACAAACTAAATTGCTCAAATTTCCTTTTAGTTAAACAGTATCAAATTTCCATAAAATATGATGATATTTAAGGGTAATTGGTTTAGGCAACTTTTGAAAAGTATACTTAAAAAGAAGATTAATGCTTTCTTGTTCACTATTTTTGTAGCCAGGAGATAGATGTATTGACTTAATGTATAATAGCTAGCTTGCGCCACAAAGTGGAAGCTTAGAGATTAATGAAACAAGATAGAAGAAGTTGTGATCCTGGGCAATTGTGTAATTACCAAACCAGGACAAGACTGCTCTTATAACACATAAATGAGTTTCTATATTGTTTAAGGCACTATCATTTTTGGTTTTCTATGTTTGTATAAACTTAATTCAATGGACATAAGCTCCCATTTTTTTGCAGCTAAATTGAATTTTGAAACTATTTTGCTTTGGGATATTTTGTATAGTCCTGATTCTTCAATTTGTGTTGGTGTGCTTGTATTGGGAGCTGATTCACTACAGCAAGTACTCACTCACTATACTACATAATGGCTCTGAAAGATACCTTTTAATTTTTATCAGCGGAACACTGGAGGAGTAGATTTTGTCCATTTGTTCATTTCTCACACCCTCCTTTTAAGTCTGCTTTATTTTTTTCTTCTATTCTTATTTCTTTCTTCTATTCTTCTTACCTTATTTCTTCCTTCTATCCTCCTCATTTTGTATGTCTCCTAGTTGCACATGACCTAGAACTGGAACTAATTCTAGATACCTCCCTGTCTCTTAATCATATCTCCCAATCAATCATCAAGTGCTGTCAATTCTACTTTCAAATTATTTCCCCTACTTCTCCCTGACTCTCCATTCAAGTCTATTTTTACATTGTCCTGCCTCAGATTTTCTCATGTCTTCCCAGCAGCAGTGATCTCACATTGCACACGGCAGCCTTTTTTATCTGTGTCCTACATTCTGTTCCCCTTATCACTTTGGAGAAATTGAACATACATTTTGATCATGATGCCTTATTATTCAAATTCCTTCAGTGACATTATCATCCCCAGAAGTGGTTACATACCATCTTGTGATAAACCCTGAGAGGTTCCTCCATTGTCCTCAGTATTGATAGAAAGGCAGGTGAGGCAGGACTCTGGCCACCCTGCCTCCCTTCACCACGCACATAATTGCCCAAGAATAGGACCACTGCAATTAGTTCTCTAATAGCATGTATGGTCATGTGTCTGGATTGTTTTTCCCTTTCAATTTAACAAAATCATTTTAGTATGTTATATTTGGCTAGAAAAAAGCCATTTACTTCAGTGTTTCAAAGTTATTCATTTGGAGTTACACATTGAATTGCTTTTAGTACTTTTATATTTTCTTATTTTTCAATTTACAATCTTCATTCTCTTTTTTATTTTTGTGGATACATAATAGGTGTATATATTTATAGAGTATATGAGATTTTATGATACAGGCATGCAATGTGAAATAAACACATCATGGAGAATGGGGTATCCATCCCTTCAAGCATTTGTCCTTTGAGTTACAAACAATCCAATTACATTCTCTCAGTTTCTTTAAAATGTTCAATTAAGTAATTATTAATTAAAGTCACCCTGTTGTGCTATAAAACAGTGGGTCTTATTCATACTTTCTATTATTATTTTTTTTTTTTGCTGAACCATCAACCATCACCTCTCCACTAACCCCCCACTACACCTCCCAGCCTCTGGTAACCATCCTTCTACTCTCTATGGCCATGAGTTCAATTGTTTAATTTTTAGATCCTACAAATAAGTGAGCACATGTGAAGTTTGTCTTTCCGAGCCTGGCTTATTTCACTTAACATGATGATCTCCAGTTCCGTCCATGTTGTTGCAAATGATTGGATCTCATTCTTTTTTACGGCTGAGTAGTACTCTATTGTGTATATGTGCAAAATTTTCTTTATCCTTTCATCTGTTGATAAGCACTTAGGTTGCTTCTGAATCTTAGCTATTGTAAACAGTGCTGCAACAAACATGAGTGCAGATACATCTTTGATATACTGATTTCCTTTTGTGTGTGTGTGTGTGTGTGTATATTCAGCAGTGAGATTACCGAATCATATGGTAGCTCAACTTTTAGTTTTTTGATGAATCTCCAAACTGTTGTCCATAGTGGTTGCACTGATTTACATTCCCACCAACAGTGTACAAGGGTACATTGTACATAATTGTACGTTTTCTACATCATTGACAGAATTCGTTATTGTCTGTCTTTTGGATACAAGCCATTTCAACTGGGGTGACACGATATATCATTGTAGTTTTTATTTGCATTTCTCTGATCCTCAATGATGTTAAGCACCTTTTCATGTGACTGTTTGCCATTCATATGTCTTCTGTTGAGAAATAGCTTTTCAAATATTTTGGCCATTTTTGGATTGTATTATTAGATTTTTTTCTAGAGAGTTGTTTAAGCTCCTTCTATATTTTGGCTATTGATCCATTGTCAGAGAAGTAGTTTGCAAATATTTTCTCCCATTCTGTGGGTTGTCTGTTCACTTTGTGGATAGTTTCCTTTGATGTGCAGAACCTTTTTCACTTAATGTGATCCCATTTGTTCTTTTTCACTTTGGTTGCTTTGTTTGTGGGGTATTGCTCAAGAAATTTTTGCCTAGACCAATATCCTAAAGATTTTCCCCAGTGTTTTTTTTGTAGTAGTTTCTTAGATTTAAGTCTTTACTATTTTGATTTTACTTTCGTATATGGTGAGAGTTAGGAGTCAAATTTTATTCTTCTGCATATGGGTCTCCGGTTTTCTCAGCACCATGTATTTAAGAGACTGTCCTTTATATGTTCTTGGCACCTTTGTGAAAAATGAGTTCACTGTAGGTATGTGGATTTGTTTATGGGTTCTCTATTCTATTCCATTGGTCTATGTGTCTCTTTTTATGTCAGTACCATGCTGTTATGGTTACTATAGGGCTGTGGTATAATTTGAAGTTGAGTAATGTGATTCCTTCAGTTTTGTTCTTTTCGCTTAGGATAGCTTTGGCTAGTCTGGGTCTTTTGTGATTCCATGTAAATTTTAAGGTTTTTTTTTCTATTTCTTCACAGAAACAGAGAATATTGATTTTTTTCAGAAAAAAATGCAAATAAGCAAAACAAAATTTCCAATTGCTCCACTGTTCATACATTCAGATATTTTAGGATTTTTTTCTGCCAATATATTTAAAAATAAAATTGTACTGTAAATGATTTTATAAATGTGGGATTTGTTGTTTAATATGTTTAACATTTTAGAATTTTCATTTAACACTATTATTATTATTATTATATCATGTTATAACAGGAAATGAACATTCAAGTGTCAGATAATCAGTTGGATATTTCATTACATGACAACATGAAACTTTATTTAAGGGGTGCCCATTAGTGGATATTTAGTTTCCTTTTTCATTTTTGGCTAATTTTTAGAATACTCTAATGAACAACTTTGTACATATATATTTTCACATGTTCTTTTTTGTTTGGTTTAGTTTTTATTTTACTTTAAGTTCTGGGATACATGTGCAGAATGTAATGGTTTGTTGCATAGGTATACGTGTGCCATGGTGGTTTGCTGCATCTATCAATACCTCATCTAGGTTTTAAGCCCCACATGCGTTAGGTATTTGTCCTAATGCTCTCCCTCATCTTGCCGCCCACTCCCCAACAGGTCTCAGTGTGTAATGTTTCCCTCCCTGTGTCCATGTGTTCTTATTGTTCAACTCCTACTTATGAGTGAGAATATGCAGTGTTTGGCTTTCTGTTCCTGTGTTAATTTGCTGAGAGTGATGGTTTCCAGCTTCATCCATGTCCTTGCAAAGGACATGAACTCATTCTTTTTTATGGCTGCATAGTATTCCATGGTATATATGTGCCACATTTTCTTTATCCAGTATATCATTGATGGGCATTTGAGTTGGTTCCAAGTCTTTGCTGTTGTAAATAGTGCTGCAATAAGCATACGTGTGCATGTGTCTTTATAGTATAATGATTTATAATCCTTTGGGTATATACCCAGTAATGGGATTGCTGGGTCAAATGGTATTTCTGGTTCTAGATCCTTGAGGAATCGCCACACTGTCTTCCACAATATTGAACTAATTTACACTCCCACCAACAGTGTAAAAGTGTTCCTATTTCTCCATAGCCTTGTCAGCATCTGTTGTTTCTTGACTTTTTAATCATCATCATTCTGATTAGCATGTGAGGCTCTTCTGCCTTGGAAAGGGGAAGGAAGAGTGAGGACTGAATCTTGAGGTTTGAGTGCCAGCCTAGCCACGGTACATGCTCTTGCTTTTCTAGTTCTTTAAGATGCATTGTTAAATTGTTTACTTGAAGTTTTTCCTCTTTTTAGACACTTATAGCTATAATATTTCCTCTTAGTACTGATTTTGCTGTATCCCAAGAAGTTTAGGTGTGTTGCATTTCCTGATATGTTGTGTTTGCTGGTATATTGTGTTTACATTATGATTTGTTTTAAGAAATTTTTCAATTGCCTTCATAATTTCTTCATTGATCGAGTCATTCAGAAGCATATTTCATTTTCATGTATTTGTATAGTTTCCGAAATTCCTCTTCTTATTAATTTCTAGTTTTATCCCACTGTGGGCAGAGAAGGTGCTTATCATTTAAATTGTTTTTGAATATTTTAAGACTTGTTTTGTGACCTAAAATATGGTGTATCCTTGAGAATTATCCATGTGCTAAGGAAAAGAATGTGTATTCTTCAGTTCTTGGATAAAATGTTCTGTAAATATCTATTATATTTATTGGGTCTATAGTACAGATTAAGGCTGATGTTTCTTTGTTGGTTTTCTGTCTAGAATATCTGTTCAGCGCTGAAAGTGGGTTGTTGAAGTCTCCAGCTATTATTGTATGGGTCCTCTCTGTCTTTCTCTCTCATAATATATTTTTTATATATCTGGGACTTCCAGTGTTGAGTGCATGCATAATTAAAATTGTTATAACCTCTTGCTGAATTGACATCCTTATCATTATATAGTGACCTTCTTTGTCTCTTCTTATAGTTTTGGTCTTGAAATATACTTTGTCTGATATAAGTATAGCAACTCCTACTCTTCTTTGGCTTCCATTGGCCTGGAATATCTTTATCCCTCCCTTTATTTTTGGTCTATGTGTGTGTTTATAGATGAAGTGTGTTTCTCATAGTCAGGAGATCATTAGATTTTTTTTCTTTTTAATCTATTCTGCTAGTCTATGTCTTTTGATTGGCGAGTCTAGTCCATTTACATTCAATGTTTTTATTGATAAGTAAGGACTTATTTCTGCCATTTTGTTATGGTTATTCTGGTTGTTTTGTGGTCTTCTCTTTCTTCTTTTTTTTTCTTTCCATCTTTCTTTCATGAAGATGATTTTCTCTGGTGATATGAATTAGTTATTTGCTTTTCATTTTTTTGTGTATCCATTGTATGTTTTTGGTTTGAAGTTACCATAAGGCTTGCAGATACAATCTCATAACTCATTATTTTAACCTGATAACAACTTTACATTGTTTGCATAAACAAGCAAAAAGAAAACTAATAAAAATGCTGTGCTTTAACTTTATTTTCCCTGCCCAGTTTTAATCATTTTTTTTGGTTTCTATTTATATGTTGTTGTACTATGTCTTGAAAAGTTGTAGCTATTATTTCTTTACTTAGGGTGAGACCAGTTTACACATCACAGTTACAGTGCTATAATGTTTTTAGAAGTCTAACTGTATTGTAACATAATACAATATGTTGTATTGTACTGTGGCTGGGCTGGCACTCAAACCTCAAGATACAGTCTTCACTCTTCCTTCCCCTTTCCAAGGCAGAGGAGCCTCACCCCACAGCTACCACCACTCTAGGCTATAGTACTGCCAGACTACGAGCAATATTTCCTTAAGGCCCAAGGGCTCGTAAGTCAGCTTCTATTGCATGCTGTCTGGCCTAGGACTCACCCTTCAAGGCAATTGTCTCACCTCTTGCCTAGGGAAGATCCAGAAATGCCATTCAAGAGTCCGTCCTGGAATCAGGGACTTCAAGAGCCCGCTTGGTGCTACATCTCCTGGGGCTTTGCTGGTACCTAAGGAGCAAGACAAAATCTCCTTTACTTTTCCTACCGCTTTTCTCAAGCAGAAGGAGTTTTACCCCATAACCGCCACAGCTCTTAATGTGCTGAGCCTCGCCTGAAGCCGGCAAGTCTCACATGCTCACCCAAGGGCCTTGACGTAGTACCTGGGTATTGCTGCTGGTTATTATGGACCCAAGAGTTCTTCAATTAGCAGATGATGAATGCTGCCAGTACTGGGTCCTTTCCTTCAAGACAGTAGGTTTTCTTCTGGCTCAGGGTGTGTCTAGTAATATGATCTGGGAACTAGGACTTGGAACCCGGGGCCCTGGAACTGGGGCTTCACAACTCTGGTACTCTCTCCTTCTGTGGCTGAGATGGTATCCAAGATGCAATATGAAGTCTTCCCCGCTCTCCCCTCTCCTCTTCTCAAGTAGAAGGAAGGGGTCTCTTTTGGAGCCATGAACTATGCAGCCTGAGGTTAGTGGAGGGGTAATGCCAGTGCTCCCTTGGCCACTCCAGTTTGTTTCTCAGTATGTCACATGCTCCCTCTCCCCAGTGTACTGTCTCTGAGCCTAGTTCAGCACTAGGACTCCCATAAGAGTTGCAGTCTTTATGGCCTAGACTGTTTTTAAAGTTTACTTGGAGATACAGAGCACTGAAGCTCTCAGTGGTGAGATTTGTTGGAATTCAAGTTTTGCCTGCTGGGATTGATGATTCCCCTCTGGCTAGGGCTGGTTTACATGCTCCCTCTGTGGGTGGGCATCAGTTGAGTTTGGTCAGGTTTTCCTTTCTGCTCTAGAAGTACAGCACTGAGTTCAATGCCTCATAATTGCTGTGTTCTGTTTCCCCCAGTGCCCAGAGATGCTTTTTGCACCATGTCACAACTGCCAGCTAGTGATGGGAGGGTAGCCTCAGTAATTCAGGACTGTTTTTTTCTATCTCTTCAGTGCTTCTTTGAGCTATATTAAGTTTAAATCAGGTATGATGAGTGCTCATTTTTGGTTCCTATAAAGGTGTTTTTTCTGTGTATATTGGTGTCCTTGCTTGGAGAATGATCTCTGTGGAGCCTTCTATTCTGCCATCTTGCTCTGTCTCTTCCCTGCATTTTCTATTTTATTCTCAATCAGCCACTTTAGAATTTATCTGTTTTATAGGTCTTTCAAACATCCAAACATCCATTAATAAAACATCCAAACATCCAAACATCCATTAATAAAACCCTTTAGTTTTATTAATTGCTTTGGTATTTTCTTTTTTTTTATTCCCTACTTACTTAAAACATATTAGTTCAGTTTTTGTTTCTTGTTAGGGTATAATTCCTTTCTTATCCTAATTTCTTTATATTAAATGAAGGTAATTCATATTCCTTCTTTCCTTCCTTCCTTCCTTCCTTTCTTCCTTCTTTCCTTCCTTCCTTCCTTCCCTTTTTTCTTTTTGTTTCTCCTTCCTTTTCTTTCTACTTTTCTTCTTTTATGTTTTTAAACTTTAAGTATTTCCAGCACCTCTGGCTATATGTTTTCCTTAGAGCTTTAGTGATACAGCAAAACTTTTGGTATGAACGATTTTGCTTTTAATTACATTGTGTGTAGTTCAAAATTTCAGTTTTATATTTATTTTGATGTAGGAGTTATTTAGGAAAAATACAAATATTTAGGTATTAAAGTTTTAAAAACATTTTATTTCTAGTTTTATTGGTTATAATCAAAGAATCTAGTCTATAAAAGAGCTGTTTTTTTTAGATTTTCTCTTTAAATTTTTTTCTTCCCTGTTGTCCTTATAATTTTTAATGTTCTCTATTTTTGACCAGTAAATAAATGATTACAATTTAATCCAAGAGTTTAACCTATTCAGGTTTATTTGATAACTTATTATTTATCTCTAAATTCTGTTATTTTATTATTTTTAACAAATGCATCAGTGTTGTTTACTTTTACTTTTTCTATGTTATATAACTCTCCCTTCTCTTAAAATATGCCTTGAAATGCCACCACTTCTTAAATACTGGGATAGGTATTTAGCATTGTAGTGATCATTTCTTTGAATTTAAATACTGGTTTTTGCTTTGCTTTGTTTTCCCCTCCTATTTCTCTTAGTTGTGAGCTATAATGAATGTGACCTCCAGAACACTTCATATCAGTTTTGTCAGTCAGAATTCTTTGCTATGTAACAGAATTGATCGAAAGGATTACAGTAGCTTGGAGAATCTCTGAGGATGCTAAAGGAACCAGTGTAGATAATGAGCATGAGCCAGAGCTGGGTTTGTAGACAAGAAACAACTAGTTAAGGTGCTATTGTTGCTGCCACCATGACAGCATACCCATAAGCAATCCCTTTCACTGTTCAACTGTTGACTCTTTTGTTCCTACCATGACTAATACCTGGCTATGCATCATTTTCCCAAGTTCAGTCTTGAGTGACAGAGTCTAATTCATGTTTCTACATCCTAGAACCCTGGAGGGAGATAAAGAAAGCATTTGCCTTCTTGATTTCCTGCCTATCATTAATCATAACCATTGATGGAGTTTCATAAGTGAAGAAGATTGTTTGGATGCTGAGTAAACACATAACAATGCATTTCTATTACATGTAAACATTTTTCTCTGGGTACGCACATAAATTAGTTTTTAAAACATGCAGACATGTTTGCCTTCATTATTTTACTTTCAAAAAGAGAAAACCTCTCATCTAACAATGCAACTTTCCTTCAGACTGTCCAAAGTGTGCTGACACCTTTTCTAGTGGAAGCAAATTTAATGTTTCAATATTTTTTGAGGATGTCTCCAAGATCAGAACTTCTGGATGATGTCCATTTGTCTCATATTACAGATTTGGTCCACTATTAATATTTTTCAGCTTTTGTATTAAATTGAAATGTCAACCCCTATGAACACTCTCCATATGCAGTAACAGATGTGAAAAAAGACAAGTAATACTTAATTATTTTATATGCACATATATTTTTCCCTTTTTAAATAGCAGTGTTCCTGTCTTACATAGTATAAGCACCTAAGACTACAGGACCAATGATTATAGGGAGAAAAAATGTTTTTTAAAAAATGAATGAATCATTAGGCTTAAGTTAACTTTTTGTTTCATAAATTTGGGTATAAAATTGTTGAAAATATAGTATCACAAATACATTGTAGGTTCAGAGTATGTGCCACATGTTATCAATAGTTGTAACTGATTTTCATCAGCCCATAACACTTTCTCATTCTATGTAAAGGACGTGTCCAAAAAAGAAGCAATGCTGGGCAGAATATCAGAACATTCATTAAGCCAAGAGATGATAGTGCATACAGATGCACAATGAATAAGAACATGCAACTCCAAATCCTGAGTAAGTGTATATTCCAATGAGGACAAGAAACTAACTACTTTGTGTTAGGAGACTCAGCTATAACCCATTTAATATCAAAATAGCTGGTTGGGCTCACAATATGGTCACCCATACGATGCTATGGCTACTGGAGATAGTAGGCCCCACAGCAGTGGTTATAAAAAGTCAGGCTTGGTCAGGAGAATTAATGTTTCTGATTCCATTAATTGCCTTTATTCTTTTTACCTTAAACACTTTGTGCTTGAGTTGATTGTGTAAGCACTGCATTGATCAAGGAGGAGGCTGCCTGAAATCAGAGAGTTTATCATGTTTCTACTTCATTAAGAAGCATCTTCATTGGGAGTTTTCACTAAACATTTGCATGAGAAATAGTTCATAACTGAAAATCAATTCCGAAGTATTTGTTCAAACTTGAAAAAAGTTTACATAATTTATTGAAAATTATGAAATTAATCTTTAGATGTACTAAAACAGATTATAAATATATTACTCTGTAAAAAATCAAAGATTAATTTTTAAAACTTGGTGTTAGCTATTGCTTCATTCAAATGGAGACCGAGTCTGAGGAGGGAGAAAGGCATTTGTCATTGTGTAGCCTTTCTTCTTGTTTGGATTTTTAAAATTTATACTTTTGTATATTCATGCGTAGAAAAAGGCACTAGAAGACTCTTAATACCTATTATACAAGGTATCTTTTATATTCATTGCTTTAGAATGCTATTTCATCTACAGTTGTAATCTGGTAAATTGATGGTGAAACTCTCTGAAGATGGTTTGGCATTGGGAGGCATTAAGGAGACCTGGTGTTATTTACATTAGAGCAGCATTTTTACAAATTCAAAGTAAGACTTTATTTAATGAACAATTATTTCATAGATTCTTTGTGCCTATGTATTTCAAATCTAGACATTATTAAATATGGTTGTAATTCTCCTAAAAAATAGCTGCATATTTACAATGCAAATTCTATTGAGTCTATAGAAAACTTGCATTGAAATGCAAATGAGTTTGCAGTGCTCCAACAGCAAGAATATATGAAAGCTTTCTTAAATATTATTTAACACTCATTTATGCCTGTTATGTAAAAAGTACTTAAATATTTTGGGGGCTATGTTTATTTATCATGATGATTCCTTCCTTTATTTCTTAATTCATTTATCACTTATGATCTCCAATATTCTGGAATATTTTCTAGGACTTTAGGTAAAGTTTTCATAGGCATCTCATAATCTATGCTCTGATGGAGCTTGTAATTTAGTTGTAAGGAGGGGAGACAAATTACTAAGGCAAAATAAATATATAAATAGTAACAGTAGCAAAATAATTTTAAACACTGTGTAGTACTTAAAAGAAAGTAAAATGGGTTGATTCAAATGACAAATAGTGGTTGAGGTATGGGTAAGGTTGGGATTGGGGGTGGGTTGTGGGGGTTCATAGTATATGATAGTTAAAGGGAACATACCAGATAATGAGGTAAAGATTTAGAGCCCTGAGAAGGTTTTATTTTCTTTATAGTTTCTTTTCTGTTCTTTTCAGCATATTTTTTTAGGGGAAGATGGTTGTTTATTCTTGTAGTTGCAAGATTGCTATTATTTCAGAGAATTTGATGGGGTAAAAACTGTGTACTTTATTAAAGGCTATCTCTGTTCAAATTTAGAGCGTGTGGTAGATTTAAACAAGTCAGAGAAAACAGTGACTTAATGAATGGCAGATTTGTCTGTCCATGTATTCTCTTATTCATTCATATAAAAACACTCTTTTGAAGTGTCTGTTATTTGTTTTGTCTTTGGTAATATCAGGTTATTCAGTCAATCTTTCATACCTTCTAAAAATTGTATTCGTTTCTACCTACCTAAAAGAAGCAGGAACAATCACATAAAATGTGTCTTGCAAATTGGCATTTATTTATCCCCTATAATAAGAAGAATAGAGAGAGGTGGTTGGTTGTTGGCACTGATACTGTCACTTAATGAATCATCAAAGAACCAGGCTCCTTATGAATTTTTATTCCATCATCATTAGCCGGTTGTCATTTTTCTTCTTGTCTTCAAGATGGCAGCTATATCTCCAGACATGAGGAAGGGAAAAAAGCACTGAATGCCAGAGCCATTGTTATCATTTGGCAGGGAAGCAGAAACATTCCTAAAACCTCTTGGCTAAATTCTGCGTAAGTCTTTTTGCCTAGAATTGAGTCCTGTGGGCACCCCAGCAGCAAGGGATACAGAAGAAGCAAGTAATAGGATTATGAATGGCATAAAACAATTTGTATGCATTTCCTTGAGCTCATCACATCGGTGCTCCATATAAAATCAAAGTTTACTTCACAAGGAATATGAGTGACAGTGGATATTAGGTAGTCAAATATGAGTAATTTTCTACAACTGCAACTTATAACTCGGTAAAAAAAATAAACTCTTTTATCAAATGTATTTTAAAAATATGTCTTTTGGGGAATGTTTTAGCTGCTTGATATTTTCCCAAAGTTGTATTATCTTTTTTATACTGGGGTTTTCTAATTAATTGACTATAAATGAATGATCATCAAAAATAACTGGGGTGATAATAATAGGAAATACTCATAATTACTCTATGTTCTACATGCTTTACATGTAATAACTCATTATACTCACAACTCTGAAAAGAAGGTACAGGTTGGGCAACCCTAATCCTAAAATCTTAAATCTGAAATCCTCCAAAATCAGGAACTTTTTCATGGTGGCATAATGCCACAAGTGGAAAATTCCACATCTGAACTCATGTGATGGGTCATAGTCAAAACACAACCAAAACTTTGTTTTGTGCACAAAATTACTTAATACATTGTATAAGGTGGTGCACCCCTGTAGCTCCAGCTACTCAGAAGGCTGAGGCAGGAGAACTGAACCACCATCACTAAGATTGAATTGTGAGAAGGCACAGCGAGTAGCATATAGAACTTAAGAATCATGCTCGGTTGACTGCCAGCAAACTAATGGGACACTGAATTATCTCAACAACCACATGAGATTGGAAGAGAACTCTGAGCTCCAATAAGAAATGGGGCTACTTTGACATGGATTGCAGCTTTATGGGACTCCGAGAACCCAGATAAGCTGATTGTTAGTTTAGGTGTTACAAATCTACTTCCCTTTTTTATTATTGGCAGTTGACATTTACCAAATGAATTTCAAAGTATTGTTTAAGAAATGGTGTTTGGAGTTTGAACATGTTTGTGCTGGTTGCAACACATAACACAATCCTCATATAAGCAGATTTTAACAATAGCATCTACATTACTCTTAAAACTACACATTGTATTTGGGTTTGACATCACATTATCCATTGTAATAAAGGTAAAATTTCCACCACAAAAATGCATCCATTTGAATATATATAACAAATAATTGAATTTCAGAATTTGAACATGTATTTGCAAAAGTGGAGTTTACTGTTACTTTTGACCTGATGTTGCAGATATGAAAATTATTTAAAATTTGAGAAACTAATTCAATATATGTTATATAGCCCCATTTTTATACATGTATTTCAAGTTATATATAATGCCTTTAAGAAATCCTGATACTTTTAGATACTGAATTTGTTAAACATTGAAGAACTACTTTCATGCAAAGAGTCAAAATGGCTGCTTTCAAGCGGCCCAAAAAAGTGAAAAAATTCTTAACGTCACTAATCATCAGAGAAATGCAAATTAAAACCATGATGAGATACTATCTCACAGTCAGAATTAAAAAGTCAAAAACCAACAAATATTCACCAGGATGCATAGAAAAGGAAATGCTTATTCACTTTTGTTGGAAATGTAAATTAGTACATTGAAAACAGTATGGAGATTTCTCAAAGTACTAAAATTAGAACTACCATGCAATCCTGCAATCCTACTACTGGTTATCTACCCAAGGGAAAATAAATCCTTATATCGAAAAGCACACCTTCATGCATCTATTTATCACAGTGCTATTCACAAAGGCAAAGTCATGGAGTCAACCTAAGTGTTCATCAATGAATGATTGGATAAGGACAATATGATCTATCTATCTATCTATCTATCTATCTATCTATCTATCTATCTATCTAATCTATCATCTATCTATCATCTATCTCTATCTATCTCTATCTATCTATCTATCTATCTATCTATCATCTATCTATCTATCATCTATCTATCTATCTATCGCTCTATTGACACACCACACATGTACCTTAGTATACTATACAGCTATACAAAAGATTGAAACCATATCTTTTGAGGCAACATGGATGGAACTGGAAGCCATTATTCTAAATAAAATGACTCAGAAACACAAAGTCAGGCCAGGCATGATGGCTCACACCTATAATCTCAATACTTTGGGAGGGTAAGGAGGGAGAATCGCTTGAGCTCAAGAGTTCAAGACCAGCCTGGGCAACATATGGAGATCCCCGTTTCTACAAAAATAATAAAAAAATTAGCCAGGCATGGTGGTCTATGCCTGTGGTGACAACTATTCAGGAGGCTGAGGTGGGGGGATTGCTAGGGTCTAGGAGTACAAAGTTGCAGTGATCTGTCATCCCATCACTTCACGCAGCCTAGGTGACAGGGAGAGAGAGAGAGACTCTGTCTTAAAGAAAGAAAGAAAAAAAGAAGCAGAAAATCAAAAACTGCGTGTTCTCACTCAAAAGTGGGAGCTAAACTATGGGTAAACATACACAGTGGAATAATAGACATTGGAAACCCGAGAAGGTGGGAGACTGGGATGGGGGTGAGAGATGAAATACTACCCACTGGGTACAATGTACACTATTTGGGTATTGGTACATTGAAAGTCCAGTCACCACTACACAATATATCCATGTAACACAACTTCACTTGTACTCCCTAAATCTATAAAAATTTAAAAACTGCCTGGCTTCTGTTAACATTTGTGGGGTGCTATTAAACTTAATTATTTCTGAATTAGGCCTTTTATAGGGCAAAAGTTGCAAATTTGCAATCTAGGAAAAAACTTATAAAAATAATTTAGAAATGTTTTTCAATATGCCAGCCAATAACTATATCTATTCATTTTTATTTTTATATATTTATGTAGTTTATGTAATATTATAATATTGTTGAAGCTCAAGATATACCATCTCAAAACATTACTGTATACCAGATTATGGCACCCAAAAATATACTTCATTGGCAAAATGATTCTGTGGAGTTGATTATTTAGAGAAACTGCAGGCACAGGAGTAGTACTGAAAAGCTGCTCTTTTATAAAGGATATTTACATCTATAAAATAAATTTTCATTAGTAAATGTATCTATACCAAGCAGGTATCTCCATCATCAGAGAACTTTAATCTGCATAAAAAGTCAATCTTTTCTTTTTTATTTTAAGTTTTATTTTCGATTCAGGGGGTACACATGAGAGTCTGTCACATGGGTATCTTATGTGGTGCTGAAGTTTGGGGTATGAATTATCCCATCACCCAGATAGTGAGTATGGTATCCAATGGGTAGTTTTTCAGCCTTTGCCGCCCTCTCCCTCTTCCCTCTAGCAGTCTCCAGTGTCTATTTTCCCCATCTTTATGTTCATGAGTACTTGGTGTTTAGCGCCCCCTTTATAAGTGAGAATGTGAGGTAGCTGTTTTCTGTTCCTGCATTAATTTGCTTTGGATAATGGCCTTCAGCTGCATTCATGTTTTTGCAAAGGACATGGTTTCATTTGTTATGGCTGTGTATTATTCCATGGTGTATATGTACCACATTTTCTTTATCCAATCCACCAACATGGGCACCTCATTTTATTCCATGTCTGTACAATTGCAAATAGTGCTGCGATGAACATGTACATGCCTGTGTCTTTTTGGTATAGAATGATTTACTTTCCTTTGGGTAGATATCTAGTAATTGAATTTCTGGACTGAATGGTAGTTCTATTTTATGTTATTTGAGAAATCTGCAAACTGTTCTCTACAGTGGCAGACTAATTTACATTCCTGCCAATGGTGTATAAGTGTTTCCTTTTTTTGTAACCTCACCAGCATGTTATTTTTTGACTTTTTATAATAGGTATTCTGACTGCTGTGAGATGGTATCTCCTTGTGGTTTTGATTTGCATTTCTCTGGTGATTAGTGACATGGAGCATTTTTTCATACGTTTGTTGGCTGCTTGTATGTCTTCTTTTGAAAAGAGTCTGTTCATGTCCTTTGCCTACTTTTTAATGGGGTTATTTTATTTTTTCTTACTGACTTGTATCAGTTCCTTCTAGATACTGGATATTAGTTCTTTGTCAGATGCATAGTTTGGAAATATTTTCTCCCATTTTTAGGTTGTCTGTTTACTCTGTTAATTATTTCTTTTGCTGTCCAGAAGCTTTTTACTTTATTTCAGTCCCATTTGTCTATTTTTGTTTTTGTTGCATTTGCTTTTAAGGTCTTAGTTATAAATTCTTTGCCTAGATCAATGTCCGGAAGAGTTTGTCCCAGGTTTTCTTCTGTGATTTTTATAGTTTCAGGTATTACATTTAAGTGTACAATCTATCTCGAGTTAATTTTTGTATATGATGAGAGATAGGAGTCCAGTTTCATTCTTCTGAACATGGCTAGCCAGGTTTCCCAGCATCATTTATCTATTTGTCGAATAGGCTGTCCTTTGCTCATTGTTCACTTTTATCAACTTTATCTAAGATCATTGGTTTTAGGTATGTAGCTTTATTCTTAAGTTTTCTATTCTGTGGCATCAGAAAAAGATAATCTCCATTCACATTTCCTCCCCTCATCTTCCATTAATTTGTCTTCACTACTGCTCAGAAGCCACAAGTCACTTTTCTTTTTTGTAGCTTAGGATGCTATATAAGTTTAAATCATCTGGCCTTTCCTTGAGTCTCATATTTTTGTAGGTCTCCCATACATATGTAGATAAATAAAATTGATTTCTTTCCTTTTAATCTGTCTTAGTCATTTTAGTTTGTAGCCCAGCCAAAAAACCTAAGAGGGTAGAAGGCAGCAATTTTTCCCTCCCTTACAATATGTAGTTTCCAGTACTGAGTGGATACAAATGGTAGGGAAAGAATAATTTTTTTTTCGACCCTCATAGGTTCTTACTTGGAATGGACCCTTGTAACAAAAGGCAGATTAACAAGAGAAAAGCAAACAGAAGTATATTATCATGTATATTTCATATATACATGGGGGACATGCAGGTAATAGTTTTCAAAAGGTGGAGGCTTTGAATTACAGTTTGTATATCATCTTCAACTATGAACAATACATTTTTAGAGATGTATCAAGACAAAGGAAAAGGACATTAAGCCTCTATGAATAGCAACTTGTGGAAAGACAAATAAACAAATTACAGATAAAGGCTAGTTAGTAAAGCTGTTCAATGCCTAGTCCTCTTGTAGCAACTCCAGGCCCATAAGTGTCTAAAGTTATCTTCCATGGTTAACCTTTATTCTACTTAACCTTTTGTCTTTGGAAATTGATGTCCTGTTTTTAGGCAAATAGAAGGAGGGTAGAAAGCTTTACTGTATGTGCTTCTTCTGAATTGCCTTCAGCTCAACGATCTTTCATATTTTGTGTTGACATATTCTGGTCTTCCACTATTCTTAATAAGTTAAATAATTATTGAATAAACTTATAAAAAACAAGTAAATTCGCTCTCCCTGATCAGGAATTTCAAATACTGCTTTGATATTACCATTGAAAGACTACTCAGAAGATAAGAACAATACTTATTATTATAGTTGTAACAATATTAAAATATTTAACATATAGAGTTTCTCCCACTTTTGTTTTCCCCCTTACCCCAATAATTGATATAACTAGAGTATTTCATGTATTATTTCTTTTTCAAATGATAAAACAATTGTCTCACCCTGCCAACTGGAAATTCAAAAGTCTCAAAAAGCCAGAATTCTGTATTCTTTGTTTTCTGAAGATATTCATAACCACCAAAGAGTTAAATGTAATTTCTATTAGAGAAAAGATGAGCAAATACATTAAATTTTACTATCATTAAAAACTTTTTAATGATACTATTTTACTATCATTAATAATACTATTTTACTATCATTAAAAACTTATTTACTCTATGGCCCTTCAAATGGAGAAATGTAAACAGCTTCCCCAAAATGAGCCACAGATAATGCAGAGAAGTTAAGGAAATCTACATTCAGTTGGCCAATCTCAGAAAAGATTCATCAGCTTTAATCTTATTCTCTTGATTACTCTGAGGTAAATAAAGTACATGAGGGAAAGGCAGAATTTGAGCCATGGTTGGAGTAAAGGAGGCATGGTAAGGCGAACACAATGTAAATGAAGGTACAAATCTGGTGTGGACTTCTTAGCAGAGAGTAGAAACAGAATTCACTCAAGAGGAGGTACTAACTGAAGAAGGTTCTAATAGGATGTCTCGAGATGTGCCATAAAAATATAGAAAAAAATAAGCCAATAAAACGATGAAACAGGTGATATACATTATGCAAAACTCATTTGTCTAAAAAAGACAAATCTCTCATCTGGGAGTAAATACATGCTACAGAGAAAGGGGTTTCATATTACCTGTAATAATATGTTTGTTTTACAGTTTTAGGAATTTAGGTCTGAGAGACTCCTAGAAGGCAGGAAAGGGTAATCATGAATTCTTTTAAAGAAAATATTTCATAAAATAAGTGTTTCATTCTGATTCATACCTGTCAATAATGCAAAGAATGTCTCTCTCCAAAACGGCTCATTTAAAAAATTGTGTTAATTACTAATGTATATACATATTTTTATAAAAAGTATGTTATCTATATCACAAATGTCAAACATGCAGATTTATATGGACAAAATATTAGAGATGCTTTTGCAACTTTTCTGTCACCCTATTTAGCTTGAGTATTTTGTCTACATTGATATTTTTGTTTTAGTTGATCATTTTCTGACCAAGCAAGAGAGAACATATTCTTTTATTGAAGATTGTATTGCTACTAATTCAAAGTGATGCAGCATGAGGAACATATTTTTGGTTTACCAAAATATACTTGACCTTGAAGTATGGAAAGGAATGTTCTGCACTAGTAAATACTCTGATTCATCTGTCACTGAATATGAAGAAGTGATATACATAGGATATCAAGCTGTCATTTCTATGATTTTGTTTTTTTTGGAGGGGTTGTTTTTTGGCTTTAACCAGGAACACTTTGGGAAATAATTTTTAAAAACAGCAATCTGAGACATTTTTCTTATAACTATCAGAGGCAAGCCTATATTCAAGTTCTAGAGGAGAATAAAGAACAGAACAAAGTCAAATTAAAAAACATATCATTGTCATAAGATGACCACATTATTATTATGTATTATCTAAAAATTAGATATATTTTTATAAAACAAATTTAATTCTACCACTTTCTCTTTTAAATTAGTATTTTATTTAATGCAACCATTCATTTCATTATTGTTAATGATTTTTAACTGAAATCAAAATGCCAAGACAATATAATTTATATTTATTATAAAATATTTTAATATAAATTGATGAAATAGGCCATTTCAATATATTGAGTTCCTCCAATCTTATATGAGTCTCATAAATGTTAACAGTCTTTTTGTAGTTAATGAAACTAGCACTCCAGTTCATTATTTTTTAAACCTAAGTGTATGTCTCTAAGAAAACCTGGAAAGATTTTTGGTCTGAAAAATTGTCTTCTATTGATGATTAACACGACAAATAAGAAGCTAAGCAATCTTCCTAAGGCCATAATGCTGTGCAAAGGATAAAACAAAAGTTGAATCTCTGTAATCTTCTTCCAGGCTGAAAAATATAATCTAAATGTAAGATGCAATAATAATAATAAAATAAAAAGCATATGTGATCCCCTTACAGGAAATAATTCAAGTAATAATGGGAAGGCTGTAAAGACATTAAAAAGATCAATTTTGCATAAACAATCTTAGCTATAGCAATGTTCAACTTGCCTTAGTTACAAATAAATTACTGAAAAAATTCAATCAATAATATTAAAGGTAACATATAATTAGCATGTAGACTTGGAAGATCAATCTATTATTGTGAGACAAGTTAAGCTTTTGCTCCACATGTAGCCTAATTTTTTACGTTTTCCAATATAATTAGGATTTCTGATAACAACTATAAAAGTAGGAGAAGAAAATATATTTAAGTAATAGAAAATATTTTTCTTGGAACTATACCATAAATTATTATTTTGATCCTGGAACTCACAGAGCCTGTAAATAGTAGCTATTATAACTAGTAAAAGGACATCACCTGAGGATGATCAAAGGGTTACTACAAAAATTATTTGAAATCATTAGACACTGTCTACATTTTATCCAATGTGCAGTAGCAACAGGAAAAGTAACTTATTCCACAAGCGTTATAATAGGTGGCTTCATATTAGGAGCTTATATAATTAAATATGTTAATAGCTCAATTAAAAAGAGTGATTAATATCAATCATTAAACTAGCTCAGTTAAAAAAGAAAATATATTTTATTCACTCAACTTTGGGTATATATAAATAAAGTTACGAAAAATTTTGTCACTACTATTTTCTTTCAGAAATTACTAAAAATTTAACATTGGAATATATTAAATTTATGTATAACTTTGTACATTTCATTTATTTAATCATTTATTTGAGACGGAGTCTCACTTTGTCGCCCAGGCTGGAGTGCAGTGGTGCTATCTCAGCTCACTGCAACCTTCACCTCCCAGGTTCAAGCAATTCTCCTGCCTCAGCCGCCCAAGTAGCTGGGATTACAGTATCCTGCCACCATGCCCGGCTAATTTTTGTATTTTTAGTAGAGACGGGGTTTCACCATGTTGCCCAGGTTGGTCTCAAACTCCAGACTTCAGATAATCCGCCTGCATCGGCCTCCCAAAATGCTGGGATTACAGGCATGACCACCGCGCCCAGCCGTACATTTCTTTTAAAATGTTACATTTCACAATTAGACTATCAAAATATACCAGCCCTCTCCAAGCGCCAATCCCAAGGATCTGATATGCCTTTAAAAAGCAATTAAGGTGGGCTATGCATGTGCTATTTGAGAATGTTCTTGTAAAAATATTCAATTTTATTTTACAGACAAAATATTTAGTATATTAAAACTATCATGAAACTTTGCTGCTTCCTCAAGATGATAGTATAATTTCTCTTACGAATTTTTAATGCCTGGCATTAGTTCTATAATTTCTGTTTCTTGTTACAGAGATAATCAAATATGTATCCTCTTCCACTGGGTAATATTCTCCAATGTAAGCTATTATTGCAAATAAAAAATCTTAATGAGAAGCAAGGTTATCAATGTAAATACCAGGTTTTATGTTTGTATGGTATTTTGATGGCAATTGATAACTTCAGAGGAGTTATCACTGGGCTATTTATTAAAAAAATAGAATTTAGTACAGAATACAGTCATTAGAAAGAGTATTTATTAGGAAGGTGCAAATGCCTAGAAATGGTGTAGAATGTGAGATCATTATGGCTGGACCTAAGGTTCAACAAAGTATTTTTCATGGAAGTATATGCATACAGTTTTTCTAAGAAAATCTGTGCACTTTTTATTCATCAATAGTAGTGAACAATTTTTCTGTTTAATAACTTTTAAACAGCAATTTAAATCTTCTGTGTTTTGTACTGGGCATACAAATTTGTGCAAGATGGAGGTAGTTTATGTTCTCAGGAAGCTTACAGCCTAGAAGAAACAAACAATCAGTAACAGTAAATATTACAAAAAGTGTATAAAATAATAGATGAAGTATCTAAGACACATGCTTAAACCTTGAGGTACAAATAAGTTGAGTGAGGCAATAGGACTTATTAATGGAAAGTAGCATCAAAATTAAATATACGTTTGAAAGATTAGAAGACAAATTACACAGAAGTAGATAGCAATTTCCTAGGCAGAGGAAATGGTGTATGCAGAAGCCTTAAGAGAGAAATCATGGGAAATGCAAGTTATTGAAAGAAGTCTATCATGAAGGGAAAATCAATTTAGATAGTGGAAGAAGAGAGCATTAGGTTTGCTGCTACTTCCCCAGAAGTTTAAACTGTTGCATCAAAAGAAAGAAGGTTCTCTGAAACTGCATAGTATTTGCTGTCGTCATTCATGTCTTGCTTGCCTGCTGCTCTTCCTCCTACATGTCTACACCACCAGTATGGCTCTCTCTGGCCTTCGTCAGGATTTCTAAACTTTTGTAGGAGCACCTAGCGGAAGTCCAAGGAGTCTTGCAAAAGGTTACTCACTCCCTTTGTATCAGGGGCTTCAGGATATTCTAGACTGACAAGCTATCCACATTTGATGTTTAGAAAATTGTTCAATTTCTTTTTACCCTCTTGTGTGTTGGCTTTGCTCATTGTCCCAGTTCTTCTTTAAGGGTTCTGTCCTTTCCTAAAGTTCAGAATACTCAGTTGCCTTATGACCTCAGTTCTTTGGATGACTCAATAAAAGCTATAACTTGACATTTATCCAACTTTTTCTCACTCTTATGGGGGGACCGACATTTTTGAATGTCATTCATCTTAAAAGGATGAATATATGATTTTAAGAATATTAGTCTCCTTTTGGTGTGGGAAGTAAACTGCAATTTGGAGTAAAGGAGAGAAGTTATTTGTGCCATGGTGCAAAACAGGTAAAAGATTATTATAGTCTAGATCAGAGTATTACTACTAAAAGTGGGAACAATGTATATGAATTCAAGAGAGATTCAGATGGGAAAATTGGCAAGGGTCAATAATTAATTAGAGATTTGATAGAGAAAAATTCAAAGACAATTTTCAGGTTTCTGGCTTATAAATAAAGGAGAGTTTTGAGCCACTGGATCTTTTTCTCATTTTATCTTCTTGATTTTCTTTTTTTGCAATCTCAAGTTGTATTTTTTAATTAATATGTTGGAACCAAAGAATAATAACTTGTCAATTCAATCAAAAACATGTGTGCTTATGTTGCCAATGTAAGTGCTTTGTGAAAGTTCTTTTTTCTTTTTAATTATATGCATACTTACATGCCAGACTCTTCTAGTCACATCTTTTGTTCACATAAAAGGGCTCGATTTGTTCAGGGATTTTCCCTCATACTTTTCACTTTTCTGGGAGACATCAAATTTTGATTTCTTTATCTGACTTGAAAACTCAAATAGGAGCCTTGGCATGTGTTTGTAAAGCTCAATTTTTCCAAAAGTCAGCTTAGAAACAAACTGAAGTTTCACCTGGACAATTTGGTTTTATTTCATCAAAGAAATCCAGAAGCAGACAGTATTTAAAGCAATTACAATATATTGTATTCAGGACCTATTTCAATAGGGGGAAAATACCTCAGTATGGAACTAGGCTCAATTCTGAATACAGCGTGGACAAGTGAGGATTTATAACTAAGAAGCAGAGGAGGGGTCAGAAGATGGAAACATCAGAGATAAGGCGAGGATTGGGGAGTGGGGGTGGAATTCTTGCTAAACTGACCTAACAGAATTCCTGCTGAAGGCAGGCCAGGTTAATCAGATATCACCTAAGGGGTGATGGGGACTGAAAAATTTGATCAGATATTGAGGATGATCAGATATAGGGGTGGGATTCTAACTAAACCAACTTGACAAGATTCTTGCTAAAACTGAGTGATGTACAGATGAATATGAAAGTCCAAAGGTTGAAGTCTAATTAAAAAGAGAACTCGGAGGAGCCTAACTAAAGTTTGGTAAAGGGAGAACATCTTGGTAATTGAAAGAATGACACACCTGACTTGTATTATAGACAGATGACTTATAAATTCTTCATAAAAAGTTGTTTTGTCCTTAGGAGTTTTATAGTACATAATTCAAAAGCAACACATATTAATCAAGTCTAGCATTAATTTCCATTGAAATTGAGTCGGAATAGTTCTACAAATTTGTGAGCTGGAAAGAATCAATTACTTATTCTGTCTCTCAGGATTAAAAACGATGCAGCATTTCAAATTATTCTTGACTTCGAGGTTTTCTGACATGGCAATGCTACTTTGCTTCCTCCCAAAGGATGGCGTGGAGCATATAGGCCATCTTGGCAGTACAGGGGTGTGTGGCTATCTATCACTGTGCAGTCTGTCAGCAAGGATATTCAACCAGCTGGGAACATGTAGCCCTCACGCAGAGCAGGTTATCGCTGATGGACAATGGTGAGCAGTGAGAGATAGGAAACCAATTTATTAAATTGGATCAGGAAATTTAAAATCTAAATACTATTCTCAATTAGCTGCTTATTATTCCTATAAGACTTCCAAAGGAAATAAGAGCAGGGAAAATAAATATTTAATTAGTTTCACTAGAACTTAAATCCAGGCATCTTTCTGTCTTTCTAGACCCCATATTATCCTAGCATTGATATGAAGTCTGGATAAATTCTTTTTGCCATGCTTTACTCTGGTTCATCTTTGGCTTTTAGAGAGTGAGACAGGAGTGAAATGTCTCTAGAAGTGAGAGGGATCTTCTGGATTCTTTTTTAACACCAGACATCAAATTACAACAGTTCCGAAAGTCAGGATTGCGAAATTCTTAGTTACCAATAGAAAAGTGAGGTGTGTTAGAGTAGAATAAATCAGCTTGAAATCATAAAAATTTGTCTTTTAAAATGTGTATATAGTGAGGAGTTTTTAAGTAAATGATTAAAAACTAATAAATTTGTATTAGAATACTTGACAAATAAAACAAGGATAAGACGACATTTATATTTCTTAGAAATTTGGCTTTTATTTTCTCTGCATTTTATGGTGTACTCACATAAAATGAGAATCGAACTAATTAAAGACTAAATGAGAATTCACTATATGAAACTTCAAAATGTTAAAAAAGAAACAGAAATAAAAAGCCTAAAGGTATAAAAAATACATTTCATTTTTTTAAAATTTTTTTTTACTTTTATGGATTTTTAATCTCACTCAGCTGTCACTCATTCTCATTATTTTGGGCACATTCTTCAAGCCATCTAAATTGTTCCCACAGTGGCAGCCAAACCAAATAAACAGTCAAACACTGAAGAGTGTGTGATTTCACCAGAGACCTTAAACAACAGAGTGGCCCAGAAGTTTTCTATTAAATGAAAAGAGGTAGGAAACCTCAATGGCAGCTTTAAACATAGAGGGCAAACATTCTTTGTAGTTTCCCTTCAATGTGTCCCATTAAAACCAAAAAATCCTAATAACCCCAAATAAAAAACAATAACAGTGAAAATCTTCTTGCTATGCACTAGATAAGAATTATATTTTAACATGCAGAAAGTTGTACTTTGAAATGCAATGTAGCTCATTTCATATATGTTTAAAAGAGAGTGAAATCCTCAGCAAAAGAATAAATATATTTTATTTAACCTTTTAAAAATTATGAAACATATGTGCTTAACTGGAATTTTATTTTTTCTAAGTTTTTGCTTTATAACGTGAAGTATCACAAATCATTTCACAAAGAAAAATACCTACATAATGAAGGCTTATACAAGTTATTTAAAAAAACAATTAAGAATCATACTTTCCATATCTCCGAACATATACATCGTCATGTTCTCCTACCTCCAACAGCCAAGTTAAATCCAAACCTAAATATTTGAAAGTCTTTATTTCTAATACAGAAAAATAAAAAGTATATACATTGTGTAGGTGAAAATTAAAATGACTTAAAATTTATGCTCTTGTCCAAAGACCAAAATTGTAGACTCTACCACTATGGTCTATTCATTTGAAGTGGGAAAAAACTTAAGTTTTATTGCTGGGTGAAATGATTTAAAACTAATACACATGTAGATTAAGAGTTTGTTGTAAATAAATGTAATACTCTTTCATTTTTATTTAAATATTGTAGCTAAATAATTTCTTTCTCAGCTTTCTTTACATTAGAAACAAATTAATCAGTATTTGCAAATCTATTCAGTATGTGTCCATTTGTTTATTTTTCCTAAAATTTTTCCCTCAATTATCTCCCATAAATACATGAACATGAGAAAATAACATGTAAAAATTTCCATAACGCTTCACACTTAAACACAAATTACTCTTGTTGAAAAACAGTGCCATGAGGAAGCTCAACTTATGTTTAAGCTCAATGTTAAAATTCTAGCCACATGTTAAAATTTTCTAAATTTCAAATACAAAATGTTGGCTTTTGCTCTGAAGTTAATTAGTTTTATTTGAAAAAGTTTTAGGAAGCAAAATAACAGTAGGCTAATTTTATATATTTTAGCAAATAATGAAATGTTTCAAAAGCAGTGAATAATTAATAATATTTTGAATTTTCTTTATAATATGAAAGTTAATCCACACCTTCTTTCTATGTATTTAGTACTGACCTTTGATTTCATTACATCAAGCCATATTGCACTTTTGTAAACATTACATTTATTCTACGATTCTCATTTGAATTTCAGGTACAAGAGACAAATAATTAAATAATTTAAATAGCTATATATATTTTTAATTACAAAAGTAATACAAGCTCATTGTAGATGGAATAGCAATACTGATGACTAAGATCAAGAAAAAATGATTTATGATTCACCACTCATATTCTTAACATGTTATGTTGTGTTTTCTTATTTATTAGTAAATATTTGTACATCTAAAAATAGATTGTATGTTTATGTAAAGGTTCTAAAAATAAACAAATATGTAATAATATAAAAGCATGAAAAAAATAGATTGTATGTTTCTGTGTCATGTCAGGGGTCACCAAGAGTACCCCCAGCTTTGGGTACTCATGAGAATGAGTCAACAGGTAATATACTTAAGACTATGATTTATTACAGAAAAGGATACAAAGAAAAATCAGCAATGGAAAAAAGTACATGAGGCAGAGCCTAGGAAAACCATGTGCAAGCTTCCAAGGGTTCTCTCCTTAGCAGAGTTACACAGGATTCAGGACAACCTTAATTCCATGAGCAATGAGTTTTGACAGCGCATGTGAAATGTTGTCAACCAGGGAAGTTCTTAAGAAACTAAGTGCCCAGGATTTTTATTGGTAGTTGAACATGCGGGCACCCTGCCTAGTGCATACCTGAATTCCAGACTTTTAGAAGACGGATATTCACTATAAACCATTTTTTTTGCACAGTTTACACAAATGAGCCATTCTTATCTGTCTTGGTGGGAACCCTCCCAAAATCGACATTTCCAGATGTCAGCCAAGAGTCAATTTTGTAAACACATCTTTCAAAGAATAGCAGTTAGGTCTGCTGTGTTAACTCTTTTCTGCACACTTTTATATTATGTTGTTGATTGTTTATTTAATTTTTAATATCTGAACATCTTTCAATGTCAATAAATATTATATTTAATGACTGCATTGATTTGAATTTTGTGCATATACCATTGTTTAGCTAATAATTTACTGGTGGATTTTCCGATGTGGGTTCGTATTTTCACTGTAATAAACAAAAAGGCAATGAACATTATAATTCTTTCCTTGGGACAAATTCCCAAAGTAAGATTGCACGTTGTAAAGGGTTTTGATTAATACTACTCAGCAGCCCAAATTGTCCTCCAGGACTCAGAATTTCTCACTATTGAAGAAGGATACACATGGTACCACTTTCTTCTATATTAGTACAGATGACGATTTTTTTTAACCTTCAGTAACAAGTTTTTAGGGGCTTATCTAAACAAAATCTTATACGCTTATGGATGTTTATAAGATCTTTTAAACCTTGCGTTTTAAGTGTTCTAGGATTTGATTTGTTTTTAAAGTTGAAGAGTTGAGTTTTTAAAATAACAATTACATTATTTAAATACATTTGATGGAAAAGTAAAACCTATTTCCAATTACATTATATATGAAAATGTAAGATATAATTTATTATTTGTGAAATTTGTGTTTTTCTCATGAATTAAGCCCGCTTTCTCCCTAATTACTCTGTTATTGGGAGCTTTTCTTTTGATGCCATTAAATACTTTGGAGGGTTAATTCTTTTGGGGAAAAATGCTTACAATATAATCTCGAATATTTCAAGTATTTGTGTTGATATAGGCTGTTTGTATGCAAGTTTATAACTGGCTGTGATAAATCTCTCTCAATCCCACTATTAGCCTGAAAAAGCAATCAAATTCTCTATCAAAGTATGTTTTCATTTTAAATTCAATAGTCAAGTTTGTTTACTTTAAAGGGTTGATTAAGCAAGTTGAGAAGTAGAATAGTCCCAATAAAAAGCACAAGGTTGCCCTTTATTTAGAAATTATTAAAAATATTTGAAAATATTGTCATTATTTACCTAAGAGAGAAAAGAAAGCGCATGACAGATATAATGATGAGGGCTACACAATAACTATGATTATAATGGAAATCAATGAGGTCTAATTTATTCTGCATCATATTATAAGAACGGGGGTATTCTGAACTGGAAAGGCAATAAATTAGAAGTAGATATTAACCTTGTTTTTAAAATACAGAGAGTGAGCTAGCTAAATAGTGATTAGAAAAAAAACAATAAATACTTAAACATTAGTAAATATTTAATACTAAAAATCCTTGAAACACTGAAAGAAATTTCTTTTCAGTTAATCCTTTGCACATAATCCAATAAAAGGTATAATAAAGAATGTTTGCTTGGCATTTAGAAGGCCACTCTAAGTTGGTAGTCTAAATGAAGACTTCTATATTTGGAGGAAATTATTCTAAATTAATTCAAGAAAGAGTTCACAGGGTGTGCTTTTTGACAGTCATGAAAGAATTCTATTGCACCTGCTTAGGAACGTTTTCCCCTTGTATAAAGTTGTCTGCTATTTTGCTTAGTTTGTGGTAAGTAATTTGCATAAATCCATAATGTAGCTGTTAGATTCTTTTCTCTTGTAGCATTATAATGCTAATAAAGCAGTGAAAAAAAGAATTTAAAAAATCTTTTTAGGCCCAACGCCACTACACTTGACGTCTACATACTCTGTGATAAATATAGCATGAGACTTTTTATGGTAATGCCTTCATGATCTTCACTTCTGGGCATTAGTGCCACGCAGTACTTGCAGAGGACCATAATATGTAAGTTAGAGAGATGTTTTGTAGTGTGTAAGGTATTCTCCTTTTATTTAAATGGGTGGGAGCGGATTGTGGGTAAATAGTTAAATTAATGTTTAGAAGCTTATAGGCATCATTAGCCAGTCATTTCCTCAGCATTTTTCATTTAAAAGTCCTCTATTAAAATGTTTAAGTGAAACCGAGATATAGAAATATTAACATAAAAATATACAAACTTATGAGCCCTTTAAATTGTTTATAATTTCCAACCTAGAAAAACACGTCTTAAATTATTCACCCCCAAGATTTAAATCTATGAGTTTTTTTTTGACTGCTTATGATATTGAAAAAAAAAAAACAGTATTTACCACAAACAGGTTTGACTTTCACAAATGTAAAATTTGCTCATATTCAGAACTACAGTAAGAAGCAAATACAGGATAAATACAAAACAAATACAAACATACAAGCTGATAAAATATAAATTTTATTATACTTATTTAATCTTGTCTTAATAAGGCACCTTTAAGTTGTCAGGCTTAGAATAAGCAGTCATATTATATTTAAACAGATTCCAAAGCATCTAATCAGAAATTATTTTCTTTTTACATTTATTTTTTCCTTTTAAAATATAATTTTACCTACAATAGGACTACAAGCTGTATCTATGAGTATAAGTTAGATTGATGTAAGGAGGAAGCCAAGTTCTTAATGAATTTTATAACATGTCAGGAAAAACATGAGGCAGTGCAATTCAGAAGTGATTCTTAAGAGAGCATCTAAAAAGCCACTTTCCTTTCAACTGATGAAGGAAGATTTTAGTATACTGTAAAAAGAATAAAAAAGAAGATTTCAGAGGAGAAAAATATATTATACAGAGATAAATCTATAAACAAAAGCAAGTATGCAATGAGAGAAGTGAGTCCCTGAGCAATATGGCACATCAAATTCTCAAAGAACAAAATTTCAACAAGTCGAGTTTTAAAGATCTAATTGGCTTTCTTAGCAACTTATAAACTGGGCAGCATCCAATGTACACAATAGAAAGAAGCTCTATTAGTTTTTGTAAGGTAGCTTGAGTAAGAACAAGGAAATGTCATAGCACCAAAAGCAGATGGCTAACATCAGATTACTTCAGATTACTTTCTTTGTAAGGGTTAAAACAGAGGGGACTTACTTATCAGGCTGGCTCAAGTTGACTGGACCTCTTGCTTGGTAGCTACAACCCTTTTATTCTTTTGAAAACTAGCCTTTTTGGTGATTTTCTTGGTTTCTTTTTTTAAGTTTCAGTTCGGTAATGTGGCATTTAACATGAGTGACATTATTTTGGTTTGGTCTGTTGGGGACTAGTACAGGAGCTCAGTCTAAAACAATGGCCTCTCATACATTTAATTTAACAAAATAAAGGGCTTAAAATTGTAAATAACATACAAAGTTATCAATCCAGTCTGGACTGGAAGAGAAGAGGATTCTGAGATTCTTTCTGTTTTTTTCTTTGACTTTGGTTCTATAACCCTTTCACATATTAATATGCGCACACACACACACACTAACCAAAAATAAATTTTAAAAGCCCCAACTCTTCTTAAACAAAAACAACAATTCAAAACATCTATATGTACACATACAGAAGGATTGATAGGATAACTGGATACACATCCAGATAAACATGTAATTGTGCTGTTTGCTATTTTTTGTTTTACTATATCTTTAGTAAATTATTAGGTATTAATTTTGAGGTAACTATATATAAAAGAATGTTATTCACAGGTCTTAGACGTAAAATTCTATGTGTTTTGAAAAAAATATACATCCTTATAATCAACACCCTAATTAAGATATAGAATATTTCCTTCAAATCCGAAGCTTGCCTCACATCTTTTTTAGGTCAATACACCCCCTTCATGAGCAACCTACCACTCTTTTGAATTACATTAATATAAGTTAGTTTTTCTTGTTCTGAAATCTTACTATTTTTGTGTGTTCGTTTAAATCAAAGATTAAGTGGCACTTTTATCAGACACTGAATCCATATATGCAAATCTTTGTTTGTTTGTTTGTTTGTTTTGGTCTCTTTCTTTTAATGATTCCATTTTCTTTCTGCTTTTGTTTGTGCTAGTACCTTTGAGCTGAGATTTCATATCTGGTAGAACTATTCCACTCTTCACTTTTCTTTTTCTATTTTTTCTCCTAGTTATTCTTTTTGATGTTCACTCTAAAATTAGTATCTATCACTTAAAAACAAAAAATCAAAGAAATTTTTTTGGAAAATTATACATAAAGATCAAATTTTAGGATATATTTGCTATTGAAGACCAGGATATATTTCTCCATGGATCTTGATATTTTTTAAGTAATATTTTAATATGCTCTTCTCAGTCTTTCATATTTGTGTTAATGTATTATTTTTGGTGGACTTTTTATTCCATTTAAGGCCTGTTTTTTAATCAATTTTTTTTTAATAGTTCAAGAGAATAAAGACAGTTCAGGACCCATCCAAGGCAACCACACACTCTTCCCTGACTCTCCTTTTACTATGATTCCATTTCTTATTTAACTAAAAAGAACTCTTTCATGATTGAGGCATCTTCTGTGGACTTGCAAACAAATAAGGCCTGGAGAATAGAAAGATGATTCTGAAATATTCCAGGCCCTAAAAGAGAGAAATAGACAACATTTATTTACTTCTGGGGTTCAGGCTGAAAGCAGTTAAGTCTTGAGACAATGATAAGAGTGCAGGTATTCTTAAAGAAAGCTTGTATTGTGAAAATTAGGACAATAAGGAAAAGTGGCACTGGATCATGGGTAACTTGGGAAAGGATCTCTTTATATCTTTATCAGGTGCCAGGGAACAAACTGATGTTTTTCTGGAACTTTGACTGAAGGCTGGAAGCTTACCTGACTGTCCACCACACACTTACCAGGACAGACTGCTATACGGTACAAATAACAAAGCCACCATGTAACCCATCACAACTCTTGGTCCTGTACCCCTAAATAAAACAGAGGAATAAGTAAGCAATAGAAAAAACATAGTACTAGCATACTAAACTGTAGGATTTTAGCAGAAGGTGGCAGGGAGAGAATGAATCAATGAATGAATGAAACGTAATTATTAGAATACCCTAAACGGGTGGAATTCAATGAAATAACATTGCTGACAGCAACTAATAAGAACATGAAGAAAATAAATAAGTATATACAGAGACTTGATTACAGTATAAATGTTATTTTCTGGAATGCAAAATTTGTTTTTTAAATGTAAAAATCCTATAGATAAAATGCAGTGTATATTTACTATTGAGATTTGAATTGTGGCCTGGAGGAGGAGCCTTGAAGAAGTGGAAAAAGTACTGAAAAAACACAGAGTAAAAATCCTATTATGGAAATCATGAGGGAAGAGATGAGAGAATCAGAAGATCCAGAAAAATTAATTTGGAAATAACTGGCTACTAGAAGGAAAAATATAGGAATAATTGGGTTTGAGACTATAGCTAAAATATAATAAAATAAAAAATAACAAATAGACTGGAGAAAATTTTACAATGTACTGCCATTTTCAATCTGCCTCTATTGATTAGAAAAGCAATACAAAACCATATTCTGAAATAATATTAGCCTATAGGAATAGAGATTATCCTAGTTTCTGGAAGAAAAGAAAGAAAAATAAAAGAGTAACAAATAAATTAGGGTGGTCTTGGAGCTTTCTTTTGTATTACATTTGAGCAATTGAGATAAAACAACAATCAAATACCAACCAAGATGACATTTAGCTGTTGGGGCTAAAGGTAAATATTTGCGGATATACAAGGATTCAGCGAATGTATCACATATGAGGAAAACTGTTAAAGCATCTACAAGTAAAAATGGGTTAGAACACAGGTCTCAATGTAATCAATATAGAGATATGTAAATGAGTGGAAGAAATGAATCATGAGTTCTTGTGAATTTATATATGTAAAATATAAAATTTGGAATTGAGATATTAAGCAAAATTATCATAAAGTTATTTTATCTATTATAGTTAGAATGAAGCCTTGAAGAAATGGAGCATCTTGGTGTGTGACACTTAGTATGTTATTTTCATGTACTATTAGAGAAGTAAATATTTTGAGTCTCATCAAGAAGGAAGTAAGTTAAACTGATTGTAACTGTGCGGATTTTTGCATTGTTTGAGAGCACTGCATCCAACAGGCCATCTGTTATACCTTACATATCACGGATATGTATTTTATTACAATTTTTAAAGATATGTAATTAAAGTTATTATTCTAACAAAATATAGTATGATAATTTCTGATTGACTTAATTTTTAAAAATTTTTAATTTTTGTGAGTACACAGTAAGTGTATATATTTATGAGTTACAAGAGATGTGTTGACACAAGAATGCAATGTGTAATAATCACATCATGAATTTGGGGGTGTCCCTCCCCTGAAGCATTTTTGTGTGTGTGTGTGTGTGTGTGTTACAAACAATCCTATTATACTCTTTTAGTTATTATAAAATGTACAATAAAATTATTATTGACTATGCTCACCCTTCTGTGCTATCAAATACTAGGCCTTATTTATTCATTTTAACTAGTTTTTGTACCCATTAACCATTTCTACCTCCCCAACAGTCCCCACCTCCCTTCCTGGCCTCTGGTGATTATCCTTCTATTCTCTGTCTCCATAGTTAAATTGTTTTGATTTTTAGATCACACAAAAAAGTGAGAAAATGCAATGTTTGTCTTTTTGTGCCTGACTTACTTTCCTTAACATAATGATCTCTAGTTTCATCCATGTTGCTACAAATGACTAACTCTCATTCTTTTTAATGGCTGAGTAGTACTCCATTGTATATATTAAACAGGATCATTTTTCTATTAACAGAAAGTGGCAGTTGGGAATCGTGGCTCATGTCTTTAATCCTAGCACTTTGTGAGGCTGAGGCAAGAGGATCCCTTGAACCAAAGAGTTTGAGAACAGCCTGGGTAACAGAATGGGAATGCCTATCAATAATAATAATAATAATAATAATAATAATAATAATAATAAATTAGCCAGGCATGGTGGTACATGCCTATAGTCCCAACTACTTGGTGGCTGAGGAGGGAGGATCGTTTGAGCCTGGCAGGTTGAGGCTGCAGTGACCTGTACTCTTGCTACCACACTCCAGCCTGAGTGACAGAGTGAGACCCTGCTTCAGAAAAACAAACAAATAAAAGCCAAAATCCAAAAAAGTGACCAAATGGGCTAGTCACTATAGACTAGTTGGTTTATGAACAGTAGGAATTTATTGCTCACAGTTCTGGAGGCTAGGAAGCCCACGGTCAATGTGCCAGCAAATTTGGTGTCTGGTGAAGACTCTTCTTGGTTTTTAGGTTGCTGTCTTCTTGCTTTATCATCTCAAGATAAATACACAAGAGAGCTCTCTGGGGTCTCTTGCTAAGAGCAAATCCCATTCATGAAACTTATGACCTTATGAATTATTACTTCCCAAAGGCCCTACCTCCTAATGCCATCATATTGGGGGTTAGGATTTTAATGTATGGGTTTAGGGGAGATACACACTTTCAGTCAATAGCATTCTGGTCCAGTAATTGCTCAACTGTGTTCTTGTCCGCTGCATAGATAAAACAAACTTACTGAGACCGCAGTGTTGCAATAGGGAAAGAATTTAATAACCTCAGGGCCAGCCAAGTGGAAGGATGGGAGATATTTCTCAAATTTGCCTTCTCAAAAGCTCAGAGGGTAGGGTTTTTAAGGATAATTTGGTAGACAGGGGGCTAGAGAATGGGTGCTTCAAATTATATCATAGGAGTGCCCAAACTCTCTTTGCATGCTGAATCAGTTTCTGGGTTGGGGGGTCACAGGACTAGCCATGCCGGCTGTTTGGTAAGAGTCATGGGTCCTGGTGAAGTCAATCAGTCACCAGCATGCAAAAATCTGAAAAATATCTCAAAGACCAATGCTAAGTTTTGACACTAATGATATTATCTATAGTAGCAATTGGGGAAGTTATAAAAATCTTGTGATCTATGGAGCAGTAAACAATTATAGAAAGGTAAGCTAGGGGGCAATGACTGGCTATTGTTTAACTATCCCTATATCTTAGCAGAATTCAGCTTTCTCACATAATCTTGACCTTGTCGCCCTTTATTTGTTTTAAAAAATAAAAGGTTTTGGTCCCCAAGCAAGAATTGAGTTAGTTTCAAGAAGGAACTCTTATATTTGTTTTAAAGTTAACAAAGGCATTTAGCTTATGAGGTGAGAAGCAAGATGAAGTCAGTTAGGTTAGACTTCTCTCACTGTTATAATTTTTGCAAAGGTGGTTTCAGTCTCTCATAATTCATGTCCTTCTCCCATGCACAATACATTCATTCCATACTAATAGCCCCAAAAGTCTTAACTTGTTCCAGCATCAACTTTAAGGTTTAAGTCCAAAATCTCATCAAAATCAAATATGAGTGAAACTCAAGATATGAGTCATTGTAAGGCACACACATCTCCAGTTGTGAACCTCTAAAACCAAAGAAGTTATGTGTTTCCAAAGTATAATAGTGGTACAGGCCTAGAGTGGACATTTCCATCCCAAATGGGAGAAACAGGAAAGAAAAAATGAGTGACAAGTCCCAGGTAAGTTCAAAGTCTAAGGAGACCAACATTAGACCTTACAGCTAAAAAATCACCCCTTTGGCTCCATGCTCTGCCTTCTAGATCCAGGGAGATACTGCCTCCTAACACTACCCAGCAGAGGTTACGTCCCCAGAGCTTTGGATAGCCTGCCCCCACAGCTTTGTGCAAAGTCCAGCTGCCCTATTGAATGGAAGGCCACGGTCCCCAATTTTGAAACTAAGGAGGCAGCCTTAATACTCTCTGAATGGCCGGGCGCGGTGGCTCACGCCTGTAATCCCAGCACTTTGGGAGGCCGAGGCAGGCGGATCACGAGCTCAGGAAATCGAGACCATCCTGGCTAACACGGTGAAACTCCGTCTCTACTAAAAATGCAAAAAAAAATTAGCTGGGTGCGGTGGCGGGCGCCTGTACTCCCAGCTACTCGGGAGGCTGAGGCAGGAGAATGGCCTGAACCCGGGAGGCGGAGCTTGCAGTGAGCCGAGATTGCGCCACTCTACTCCAGCCTGGGCGACAGAGCCAGACTCCGTCTCAAAAAAAAAAAAAAAAAAAAAAATACTCTCTGAATTGCCTTCAGGGTCATTCTTCCTTTGGCATAGGGCATGTTCAAAGACAAATAGTAAGACTTTCATCCTGTGAAATTCAAGAAGTTCAACGACCTGCCTTCATTACTTCCTGTTTCCTTCCTCTTCAGTTTAAACTGGCAGTTTTTCTGCTGAGGAAGCTGATTAAGTCTATGCTTCACACTCATGCAAATCTCTTTATCAATGAGAAATTTGGCTTTATCTTTAGTGTAAGTTACTGAGTCATTACTAGTAGTTTACAGAAATTATGAAAACTGTTTTTCCCCCTGAAATGTTCTCTAATGCGCCTTTTATACCTCTTGCCCTTTGCACAATTTTGTAAGTAATAAATCCTCTGCATAAATTCATTCCTGCTTAAAAATGTCCATAACGTTGCTATGGCTTGCTGGTAATTGCCTGATAAAATAGTGTAGAAAATCTTTATATGCTTGTTCATAAATATATTTGTTACTGCTTTTATTACTAATATTATTATTGCTCATTGTTTTGTGCCAGGCATGATGTTATACGATTTCACATATTCTACAATCCCCATCACAGACCTGAACAAATGGACATGTGTAGCTACTATTTTTAGGGTTGAGAACACTAGGTATCAACAAGTTTAAATAAATTTCCAAAACTAACTGTTAAGTTATAATCCAGGATTTGAACCCACATTTTTGTGGCTTGAAATCATTTACTCTTTAACATAAAATAACGCTTCTTACAAATGGCTTCATTCAGAAATTTTTTTTTTCACTTTTGCTTCTATTAAATTTAGGTCATTCTTATTTAGGGTATTTTTCCCAAGTAATACTGTTTACATAAACTTGTATTATTATTACTATTATTCCAAGTTATTTTAGAAAATTTTTATGTAGCCTAATCAAATCACTCATTTTCTTAGTATATTAGCTGTGATGCAACTTCTACTAACATTATCAGACAATTAACACCTCTTTAATGTAACATATTGCAAATTGAGCTGTGGTGACAAGAAGTCATGGTAGCAAACTAACAGAATGAAATTGATTCTTGCTTAATAAATATTTAAGAGGAAATAAAATTTAGCAGTGAAAAAACTGAAATGGCTGTATGTTCAGCCAATTTAAATACTGAATGTGTATTAGTAGGTGAGAAGGGGGACTTATTTGTATAACTAACGTAAGTTAAAAGTTTCTTCTTTTGACAGTCACAAGAAGCGATTCTTTAAAGATTTCTTCTTTAAAGGAAATGGGTAGACTTATTCTTCCTTTAAAGATATGTGAAAATCTTTAAACCTTTCTTAGTCAGAAGTCTTTCAGCAGCAAGTGATAGAAACCCATATTAAAAACGTTTTAGCAAAAGAAAACAATACAAAAAGAGGACTTTCTTGGTGTCTCTATCTGGGAAGTGTAAGGGTCATGTTATCTTCAACCACAGTTGGACACAAGGACTAACACAACGTTTTTAGGGCTTTGTTTCTCCAGGTGGTAATGTACATGTTTGCTGAGTCCTCACAGTTACTTCTCTATTCCATTCATCTCCATCCTGCAACTTAACCTTAGCAGGCCCAGTGACATGTCCACATGTCAATCCTCAGAAGGATACTGAATAATTGCATATGTTTTTAAACAAATCTATGTATGTAACAAATATTTACATACCGCATTCTATATTTCAGACATCCTTCTAAGTATTACAGACATTAACTTATCAATCCTCTTAACAATGTAAAGATAGTTATACTATTGTTTTCTCCCTTTTATCCATGAGGTAGTTGAGACAGAGGTTAAAGTCACACATTTCATGAGTGGCATAGCCAGGATTAGAACAGTGCAGTCTGATAAAATTCTGTACTGATTCTCCATGTAGGACAAAAAAAAAAAAAAAAAAAAGTTGCCAATGCCAAAATGTTGTTCTGATTCAGTCACTATTAGGCTAAATTTTCATCTGAGATTGAGGTAATTGTCACTACTAGGATTACAGAAAAATGAGGAGGAAACACTTCCCATAGAAATATATATGCTGAGCAGAAAAAAAAAAATGTCAATAGATGTTCACAAAAATAAAAGTGATATCTTGTTTATACATACATAAATATGCATATTTATAAACATACATCATGTATATCTATGTGTATTATATATATATTTCTATTTGAGGATTATATGTCATATATAATATGGGCTAAATAGCAAATGTTAACAGTAAAATATAGCAAAAATATATATAGTGATATAGTCCTGAAATTTTAATGGGAGATTATCAAGCTAAGTGAGTTTATGTTTATTTACTGATAATTAAATATGATTATGTTGTCAAATAAATGGAAAATTTAACCCCCAGAAAAAAAAATTATTCTGTTTCTTTGTGTTCTTTCCTCCATTTAATCACAAATCTTCAATTTTTTGAGCCAGAACTAGAAGAGAACATTTACTGATGAGACTTCAGACAAGGTATTAGATTCTAATGAAGTCTTCCCTGAACCATTCTAAATAAGGTGACTCGTTATTACAGTTTAATTATACTTCTTGAATTGTAAAAAATAGGCTGCCATAGTACAATCCATGTGCATTTTCAAAACTCCTGTAACTTAGTGTCTCTATCTGAACTCTTTGCAGAATGCTTTCCTCCTTTTCCATTTTTAATCAGTTCCTTTTACCCGTTTGCGGTGATGAATGTGAATGAGTTAATCTCCTTCCACTTCTTCATTGGGTGAAAGTAATGATTATCTGTGTGCTTTGAGGTCTCCACCCTGACTCTGTAGACACACCTGTGCGCAGCCAATGACAGCATGTCCCCAAGGAATGTGCTTTGTTCTTTCAACTAACCCACTTCTTCCATGCCACAATCTGGGTCTCAATGTTGGGTGGGGTAAATGAAGGCTTTGTTACATTCCTTTCTAAACTGCTGCTGAATAGCATATGCTAGTGATGATAATGATCACTTTCCTACCCTCAGAGTTCTGAATATTTAGTCATTTTTTGTTACATGGCTTTATTTTGAATACTTAATTTTTTTATTTCATGTGTCCAAAAAAATAAAAAAATCATGAATTATTTCCTTCTAGGATTGTTAAGGAAGCTCCCTTTATGTGAGTGCTTAGTGGAAGATGAATTAAAATACAGATAAAGGAGGGATCTTATACTGCAAGTAGAATAATTCAAAGTATTCTATAAAATTGTAGAAATTAGTAGTGCTTACAATCAACTGGACCTGAGTTAATTTCTTTGATATACTAATTGCTGATGAGACCCTGAATCCCTTCATCTGCAATGTGGAGATAATAATACCTATGCTTTCACATCTAAGGATTAAGTGAAGCTTTATGTACTTATCACATAGCGAATAATAGTGACACACATTTATTAGTAAATGGCATTTATTTTTATTTTCTTTTCAACCTTGTTTACAACCTTATTGATAGGAACTCCATTTTGTGACTTAGGCTTCACTCTCATCATGCACCCCAATAACCTCTCACAGGCTTTCATTCTCTCATTTTGACAAACTCATTTGACACACGGAACTATTTAGAGTCCTCCAAAGCATCAGCCTTTTTCTCCTACCTTACATCTATTTATGCCCTGGGGTATCTATGCTTAGATTATATTGCTTTAAAGGGAGTAAACTGAGAAGGAATCTTTTCAGATATTTTAGTTCTGAATTTGGCATAATTCACCAAAATTTGGAACTCTTTAATTTGGTATGTCAAGAAAAAAATAGAGTTATGATGAATCAGTAAATGGCAATATGTTATCCAGCATCAAACATTTATGGATTTTATTATTCATATGATATTATATAAGCTAAACATGTAAAATGAATTCAAGAAGAAATTAAATTTATGAATGAGAACCAGTAATAGTTTATAAGAGAAAACAAATCTTGCCATGTCCCACAAAGTCTCCCTGACATCATTGTTTAAAGTGAAGACACTTTTGGGTAAGATGCGCTGAGACTTTCTCATACTCTTCATTTTCACTGTAGAATTATTTGTTTAAATACTTTATAAATAGGTACATCAAAGTAGATAAATTAAAGCTGCTTCAGTATTTGCTTTTTCTCTTCTTTTCTGAGCTTTCAGGGACATTCCCTAGATAAACATTTTATATCACCCTTCTTTCAGTTTTTAAGCATGTTTTAAACCAAAAAGGTTTTGTTTAAAGATGTTCCAGCAGATTGATTTGAAATAGAGAACTGGCCTAAGGAGAGTCCATTCTTGGCCTATCCTGAGGAAATCTGTTTTCTCAGAAATTTTGTCTCAAAGTCACACTGTACCCTCAGCAATGTGAACTAAAAGACACAGAGACTAAGAGCAGCAAGAGCTTGGTCTAGAAGGCCACACAGGACTGGATTGCGACATGGAATATGTGCAAAATGGATAAACTAAGTGAGCTAGTCAAGGAGGGGGAAGAATGGAGCAGACGCACCCATGCATAGGTGGAAGTGACAGACACCTTGTTGGCCTTTCTCTAATGGAGGATTGGATTGCTCTCAGTTTTTAATGAAGTTCTTGGTCTTTAAGTAAATTTTGCAGCAGGTCTGGTATGTCTTGGACTATCTCAGATATCTGCATTTATACACAAAATGTAACTTTTATTTCACCCATGATGAGTGGAGTTTTGTTTCTTCTAATCAAAGGGTTCTACACTAAAAAAGACATTTGAGCTATAAATGTGGTTGCAAGCAGTGGGACCTAGAAAACATTGAGAGATTGGTTAAGGTATCATCATGGCTGAGAAGAAGACACTCAGAATCTTTCAACCAGGAAGAAAGCTATCAGTTCATAGATTTTTCATAGACAAGCGCTTAACACAAACTTTCAGAAACCAGAACATACAACTACTTAGGGGGAAGAGTTGGGGAAATTTAGTAGAAAAATGTCAGGTTAGTGATATTTATTGTTATTTCTTGGTTACTCCTTATGCCTATAAGAACACTAAGAACACAGAAACACTCATGTTTGGGAGTATCTGGCTGGAAACAGATGATTAAAAAAAGAAAATAATTATATAAAATTGCTTTACAAAGACATTTCTACTGGTTGCAGGCACTCTGAGACCATTGAGGTTCATGTACAAAAATGCAGCTTGCCAATTGAGCCTGACATAGCAAAGGTATCATTTTAGGTTAAAGTCAATGCTTTCATTGAAACAAATAAAAACCAAAAAACAACAACAAAAACACAGTAAAAGTAAAAACACCCTGGATATTGCAGTAATGTACCTGGAATAAGAAGGATTCCCTGTGTTGCTGGCAAACTCTTCTTGGGGAATCCTAGAAGGACCAGGGTGATCCTTTTATGGGTGGTCAGGCTGCAAACTCACACATCATCTGGGGGCAGTTGAGGTTGTTAGAAAGTTATGGCTAGGCTGGTGCTCTGATATGGGCAGTAACCAGAAATATTTACATTTCAGAAGTTGGCTTTTAACACACTCAGTCTCCAAGAATAAAAATAATAAACATATCCTAGAAGAGTTTTATCACCAGAAAATTTTCTTTAACAGGGACAGGTGACTGACTCAAAGTAGCATGGGAATGAGTCCCAAATGCTCATGTAATGATGGGCACTGAGCTGAAAGGCCTGGGATGCAAATACAGAATTCCACAGCTGTACAACCTGGAGGGAAGCATATTCTCCATTGTCCTTCTCAATGCTGATTCTTCTCAGGTAATTGAAGAATTTCACTCTCCTGCTTCAATTGAGCAACAAGAGATTCATCTGGAAATTAAGATAAGCCCTTCAGATTATCACAGAAATAAATGTACCCAAATATTGTAGCCAGTTGACAGTATTTTCCCAAAAGGACTTGTAGATTTGGGTAATGCTCAAACTAAACAGCGAGAGAAGCTCCCAAATAGAGGAGAATGGATCAGATTTGCTGATAAAATCAGAGGTGCAGAAACACTGTAGTCCCCTAGAGAAAGACAGAATACATAATTCGTCATCCATGGCATCATTCCATTTCCACTTCCCAGGAAGCTGCCTCTACTTTGGATCCATGGTATCTCTAGCCATACCATAGAACTTCTTTTCAGCTAACTCATTTGAAAGGGCTTATATTGCTTTCATTTAAGAGACCTGGCTAGCAGAATTGGAGAATTCATCATTACTTTTTTATCTTACTTCAGACTGCCAGTCACTCCACCATAATTATCACTGTTTCTCCACTTTAAAGTCTATCCATTTTCTTGAGAACTTTTTGGAACTGAACCAAATACAGTAGTTAGTACACTACAGACTTACAGATTGCTGAAGGACTTTCATTGCCCTGTTCCAGGGCCTTTGTGTATAAAATCCTAAATTACTTCTGTGCCTTTGGATCACTATATCCTATTTCAAGTGCATTTTGACATTTCAGATATTTCCTGAGTTCTCTCTGACATTTCAAAAACAACTGGCCATTGATTTTTTTCATTAGTTATGTCCCCCAAGTCCATGTGACACTTAGGGCCCGATCCAAAGTGCCCTATATTAAAATATAACAGCTGACAAGCTGCAAGGGCGGGTCTGGACCAACCAACCTTCTTTCACTCTCTGCCATGATGTAATAAACATTATCCTGCCACAAAGCTGAGAAGCCTCTTGTCTTATGACACCTACTGAGAATGCACAGTTTGAAACTGCCACCATGGTGAACAGGAGAAATGTACTCTGGTGACTAGGGTCTATTTACTGATGGTAGTTTAACAGAGGGCAATGGCAGGTATTCATGCTGTATAATGAGTATTTATTATGTGCCGCTTGTAACTGAAGGCACTTGTTATCATTTATGTGAAAATCATCTTTAGAAAAGCAATCAAAGCAATAAAATAGCAGCTTATGCATAACAAAGCAGCAAACTGAGATCTGATAAGTCTACTATTAAGATAATTTATTTATATATTAAAATTCTATTTCTCATGTATGACTTTAGTGAAGTAATATTACTTTGTGTCATATGTAGAGTTCAGGGCATCTATGATTTTAAATACATTTTAAAATTATAAATCATTTTTTATAAGGTCCTTTTTAAGGAGATTTTAAAACTTATTGATGAATGCAACAGTGACTGGAAGGAACAGAGCAAGAAATATTTCTTTTCAAACTCATCCTTGCAGTGTTTCAAGGAAAGGTCTTCAATTGGTCTATTTCCTGATCAAGATGTTTGTTCTCACAAAATAATAAAAGTTTTCTATTTGCAAACCAGCTCTGCTTATAGTGAGCCAATTATCTATGTTAACCCATTCCATTTACACCCTAGAAGATGCAGTTAGAGGGAAAGGAAAGCAAATAGAGGGGTTTTATAATGATTAAATGAGTTGGGAAAGAACTAGGGACAAAAAGAAAAAATCCAACAGTCTTATATCCTGCATGAACTTGGCAGGTCCTGGTCATGTGGACATGAGCCCACATATTTTCTATTCTATGAAAATTTCTATCTCAAACAACTTACTTAAGCTGATGTATTTTTTTCAGGCTTAATTTTATCATTTGTAAAATACAAAAATACTACTTGCCTCACAGAGTTGTTAGGATTAGATGGGCTGTCATATGAGAAAGGCCCTGTAAGATACTTGAGACTTAGTTGAGACTATATATATATATATATATACACACGCACACTCACATTATATATATATAGTATAGTTATAATATAACTGTAGTATTATATATTATAATTTTAAATGCTTCATTGAACATTTCATTATTTTCAAGAGTCCAAATCATTTCTAAAATAATATATTTCAATTTTGAGCAAGAATAAATCATTCTGCAGAAATGAAGTAGGTATCCATACACAAATCAAAGTATATTTTTAACTTTCTGAAATGTTTCATAATCCTTATCCAAGGAGTTTGTGTTTCATGTGGTTGGTTAAACTTGTAATTTTCTTTCTGAATATATTTTGTTCTTTAAAAATTCTGCATAAATCCAATAGAAAATTTATTTTAATTTTTAATATTGTGCAGCCAAATATTTACTATAAGGACTTACAATGTATGTGACTTACTTACTATTAAAAATCAATAAATGTTTAAAATTTGGTGAAATTCAGACAGCATATCACAAGTAAATGCTGCACTGGAGACATAATAATTTATTATTTCTCAATATTTATTGGCAGTGTTGGAATAATTGGACTGTTGTATTTTATTTGTTAACTAACACCTTGGCTGATGCTTATGATATCAGCACTAAGGGATACAAAACCATATGCTACAGCTTCATACTGCTGAATTTCTGGGCAATTGAAACCAACAGGGATGGCTTGAGCGACATTTTAAAATTGTTTCTTTCCTCTGAGTGGTTTTCATTTAATCACAATAATACTCTGGGTTCTATCTTAGGCCCTGAAGTCTTTTGAAGGAACACAGCTAACAAGACATATGTCGTTTTATACTATTTTCATTTGTTAATATCATGGGATTGTCTTTCCAGTGACCACAATGAGTTTATTCAAGGAAATTAAGTGCAGCTAGATGAAAAACGAGGAAAAAACAGGTTGGTAATAAAAATAAAATATTGCCCAACAGGGGCTTTTGGCAAAACAGACATCACTTTTGTCAAACGTTGTTAAAGTAGCTATTTGGAACATTGTCTATGGAGAGTGTGTTCATGTTTAAGGTCAATAATGAAGTAGGCTGCCTGTGGGAATACCTCCCACGATCTCCTTCTAGCTATATACCCCCATGTCTACTCTTGGCTTCTCACCAACAAAAGAAACTTACCACTAATTTAGCCTGTGTTACTTTATCCATATAGGTGCCAATCTGTTCTATTACTTGGAGTTTAGTTTCTGTCTTAAAAACAGAATGGATAAAGGGTTATAAGGGTTTCCATGAATTTGTTTATTCCAACTGTTGCTTTCAGCAACTTGGGAAATTACCCTAGGATGGGTTGAAAAATTCACTGGGTCCACTGAGAGAACAACTCAGGCCATAATTCTATCAGCCGATTTCCAAAAGCCTAAACTTTGGCCAGTTGATTCCAGTAGTGTTTTTGGTACCCAGAAATTAAATCAACTCAGTGTCACTGTTTATAGATCTCTGAATGGTGTATTCTCTCTTTTACCAGTGTGTATGTAGCCATGTTGATAAATGGCCTGGGTCCCTTTAGGGAAAACTTTAAGGAAGATTTACAGACCTTTCTTGGCAAAGCATTTCAGTGTCCTTCTTTAAGCGGACCTTTTGGTTTTTCATTTAAAGAGTTTGGCTCTATGACATAGCTCTGGAATAGAAACTTGTTTGGAGGGATGAGACTCTCCGTTCTGGTGACTGAAATTAGACATCTGCTCATGAATCCTAGTGTTTCTCTGTGATTATTCATTAACAAATTATTTAAAAGGCTTATCCTCTATTTTATTTCTAGTGATTAATTAGCTACTGCCAAAAATGTCAGTGGGCCAAAATATTCTGACGACTGCTCTGGACCTGTTCTCCATTATAGCAGCTGTGCTCACCCTACTTCAGGTGATGAGGTAGTGAGGTCCTATCTTGTGTCCTCTGCCATCCCAGAAACTTATATTTCAATGGTAGCATCTCCCCCCTTTATCTCTGACCTGCAGAGAACAATCATGAGATTTTCTAAGAATGTCAGAACCTGTCTCATTCCTGCATCTCTCAAATTTGGGAGATAATGGGAGACTGGTGGGTGGGTTGCACATGAAACAATAATGCACTTCAATATTTGTATCTCCGTATGCCTTTGGATCTTTCTTCTAGTAATATATTATCATCAGGAAATCTTGGCATCTTAAGCTCATTTGATGTAATTCACTGTTATGTCCCGCTCCCAGTCAACCAACCAATAATTGTTAAAGCCACTCTGAGCAGCTGAAGCAAACACATTGAATTGAGGGACTTTGGGAAGTTAATCGTAGTAATAAATTCAGACATTTAACCCTTTTCCCGTTTAGAAAAAAAGTGCAGCTCTCTGCCAGTGCTCATTTAATTTTACACAAACAAGCTTTTGAAGGCTGAAGCAAATCCGATTGATTTGCAATGTGAAAATAAAATATGCAAATGGTTCTTGGAGTTATTTATAAACAGAACTAACATCAGAATCATGTGAATCATCAGAATCATCCATTTCAGAAAAATAGAACTCATCAAATGAATCTTTGGCCAACAACTGTTCGAGAGCAATGTTAACATCATATGTAGGAGTGCTACATTTTCTTGGATTTGACATTTTCAGCGATCATGAATTAGTATGTTTTGTAAACGGAAATACCACTACTTAAAACAGAATGCTACGAAGAGAATGATGTCTTTTGTTTCCAAAGTTGATACACTAGAGTGATGGGAAAATAATAATAAAAGGAAAAGATTCCATGGCAAAGTTATCTCAGGGTAAAGACTGCAGCCACAAGTGCTTTCGAGTGTATTCTCACGGCAAACGGAATATATATAGGAAACTGATTACTTAAACTGACTGCAGGAGCAGGAAGGTTGTGTTACCCAGAGCTCACAAAACCCTGCTACTGAGGCTCCTAGCTACGTTGTCTCTGCTGCTGTTAAAACCACTGCCTCTGACACAGGGCAGGAAGCCGGAAGCCCACAGTCATGACATCTTCTTTTCTCCTACCACCTATTCTCCAGCTAGTGCTACTTATCAGCAGAACCACATCGAAACCTTTTAGGCAAGTGCACAGGATGACTTCAGTTGGGAGGCTTCCTCTATCTGGCTAAATAGAGGAGAGAACAAATGGGTGAGTGTGGAGGTTAACACCCACTCTTCAGCGCACTTATATTCGTTCCCTTTTTTAGAATGTACCACAAAGCTCTCCAGGCAAACTGCCAGATGTAACAAACAGCAATTGAAGGAATTTCTAAACTTTAAGAAATTTAGAAGATTTGGTGACCTTCTTTTCTTCTTTTGCTTTACAGTCTCAGGTGATTCTGGACATTTTACTTCCTTCTTGCTGCAGCCCTTCTTTACCTAAGGGTAGAGTCTTTTGACTCTTTTTTTCATTCTCCTAATAATTACATTCTTTTTGCTTTACTTAGAAATGGAGAAAAAAGTTATTTCATCGTAATGTTGATACAAAGTGAAGTATTTATTATTAACCTATTTTTTAAAAATATTGATATAATGAAGGAATTAACATTTATTAGAAGAAATAAAATAGATGAACAATTTCTTCAAGTTTTATCTTGATCTCAGTGTCTTGAAGCTCTTCAAGTTTCATATCAATGTCGTTCTTATGCTCTCAAAAGGAATATATTCTGCTTACCATTATTGCCTTAAATAATATGTACAAGTACATGACGTACTAGCACCACATTCCACAATGTAATAAATTTAATTTATCAAATAAAAAATGAAGAAAAAGTCATACTACAGGTGCTTCCTCATTTTGAGGACCAAAGTTAAATAAAGAGGCCATTGTATATTAAAATATAAACAATATTTTCACTAGCTTATATCAACGAAAAACTGTTGTAACATGCATTTCTCTCCCACTGCACATATTCAAGTAATCAGAAATTTCTGAGATGGCTAACCTATGATTTTTAAATTGTCACCACTGTAACTTGATGAATTAGATTTTCCAGTTTTATGAAAAATGTGTATTGAATAGGCTTTACTTCTATTTCTTTTATTTTATCTCCTTTCAGGTCCATTTGGTCACCTTCCAGGTGATGAGCTCTGTGTTTGGTCTGTTGCTAGTCCTTCCGGAGGCAGTGGTCACTACCATCTAGAATATCTTGGTCATGATGAGTTTGCAGGCTTACTCAAGTTCTATTTTTTCACATCAATTTCTACCATCTTGAAATATCCACAATCTTAGGTTTGTCCTCATGATTTATTTTATTTGGAAATTCAGCATTTCACACAGTGGACTTATTTGCAATGAAATAACACTCAAGTGGTTTACAATTACTTGGTTAACATTAGTCTGTTTCTCATAATTATAAACCACCTAAGTGCAGGACTGATAGCTGTTCTGGCTTACCATAAAATCTCTTGGAACCTAAAAAATGCAGTGTGCCATGCTTGACATTCAATAAATAATTTTTACATAAAAATATGGGAAGGAAACCATATTTGGGATGTTAGAATTAGGTTCAGAGAAATGTGTATAGTTTTCATAGAAAGTAAACAAAAAGATAGACTTTGGAATGGAATAGGAGAGTACACTATGTTTTCATGTAACATCAGATGCCAGTTGAGCTGTCAACGGCAGGAGGTGAGGTGCAATTTCTGATTTTAAGCAGGGCCAGGGCAACAAAAAGAAATGGAAAAAGTCAGGATACTTGGGGGATAATTCAAGAATAGGACTTGTTGATGATAAGCTGTGGGAGGCTATATGTACTTAGGGAAAGAATGGTGCTTTTGGTTAAAGTAGGGAATGCAGAAGGAAGAGCTGATTTGGAAAAACAATCATTTGTTCAGTTTTTAATGTTCAGTTTGTGATGTTGCTGGGATACCCCGCTGGTTGACAATTTAGGCCTATTGAAGAGGTGGTGGGTTGGGATATCATTGAATCAGAATCAATTTTGCTGCTGACTGCTTGAATTACAGGAAACCAACTTGGGCCTGTAGTTCTTATGTGTTAAATAAGGATCCTGTTTAGGGGCTAGACGATTACTACGTTTTCTGTTTTCAAGTTTGCTTTTCCACTCCTTTAGAATTTGTAAAAATTCTGGAAAAGCATAAAATATACTTAAATTTTTTTTTATTTTTCTGATAGTGATAAAAATATAAGAACATAGCATTTATTATATTAACCATTTTTAAGAGTACAATTCAGTGGAATTATGAACCTTCATAACATTGTATAGCCATCATCACTATCCATTTCTGGAATGTTTTTTCATGATTCCATACAGAAACTCTCTACACATTAAGCAATAACTCTCTCTTTCCCCCTTTTTCTAGTTCTTGTAACCTACATCATACTTTCTGCCTGGCTGAATGAGGTACATAGAATAAGCAAGTTCATAGAAAATGTACTTTTTAAATTTGCATTTAGAAACTTATGAATGTCTGCATGATATTGTTCTCATGTACAATATACAATTACATACAAATATAGTATCAGGAATATTAGAATATATTATCGTTGAAGGGGTTATTAGACTATATTATCATAGAAGTTGTATAGAAGGCTTTTAATAGGGCTTTTAAATCTAACAATTATAATTCAGTTCTAAGAACACTGTCATCTCTAACAAGAATATATAAAGGCTATATATGTATATAAAGGATATTATATACAATTATAATAATAATATAATGGCATATATATTATATCCAATAATTATATGTATAATTGTACAGTCTTTAAATATGTGTATGCAATGGAATACATATTTACAAAAATGAATTGTTTTTTGAGTCTAGATGTCATAGTTTATCAGAAAAATATCTTTGAGAGAGTACCTTTAGAATTTCAAGGATTCCAATCAAGGCCTAGAAAAATAAAGTATTGCAGTAGGATCAAAATGAATCCTTGATAAAAGTTCTTCTACAAAAAAGTACAATTTTTCAGTGGTCTGACTTTTGCCTTTCTCAGGCAGTGAATAAATATAGCATACAAAAAGCATAACTTTGGTGGTTTATAGCTCGAGCATTAAAAATATCTAACATAAGCCCATAGCTCATGCTTTATATTCAGAAAATGAAAATGCCTTTGACATTGTCTAATATTAATTATTAACTAGATTTGTGAATTCTTGTTAAGATTCATTCAGATAATATTTAAGATCTACTAATTACAGATGTGATATTCTCTATACATGCTCTGAAATTAATTTAATCTGGCAATATTTCACCTAAACATTTAGACAAGCTAGTCCTAAAATATACCTACTTTTCAGATTTAATTTTATATGTGGGTCATATATCACTGATATTCACCACTTTGATATCTTTTTCTCCCTAAATGCTCAAGAGCAGTTTCGATGTGTGGTATTATAAGCATGTGTGTGTGTGTTGGGGTGTGGTGGTGGAGCAATGGAAAAACAGGTAGTTGTGCTTTCAAATAACTTACAGTTTAATGTCAAACTAGTAATATTCATAATATATTTAAGGGAGTCCAGGAAATGGTACGATAATATAAAAAAGAATAAGGTAGATCGAATTGCTGTAGTTTGTGAGCTAAAGTCATAAGATACATTTACATTATTTTATTTTTCTGAATATTACCTTTGGGAGAAAATTATCTTTTTTCCTCTCTACCATATATTTCTTATTTCTTCTGTCAGAAAATGGATTAGTATTTATGTATTCATTTATTTACTCGTCAAATATATAATGAGCTTCCCTGTAGGTCCTGGGGATACAGTGGTGAACAAGATGCCTAAGTTTTTGCCTGTGAGAAGATTATATTGTAAAGAGAGAGAGAAAGAGATATGAAATAGCATTAACTGCTTTGTAGTGAATTAAAATACAGGGATGTAGTGGTATATGAATAGTTGGGTGGGTTGTCAAGCCAGGCTTCTTTATGGAGGTGACCTGCAAGCTGAGATCTGTGTATTTGAGAGTCGCCAGCCTTGTGATGATCAAACAGAAGGGCATTCCAGGCACATAGACCAGTCAGTGCATGAAGCCCTGAATTAGGACAGAGATTTGGCAGAGAGCAGAAATGAGATAAATACAGCTGAGAACAGTGAGTCAATGAGGAAAGCAGTATAAGTTGAGGTTACAGAGGTAGACAGGGGTCACACAACTTATGGTAAAAACTTCCGTCACTAGTTGGGCATTAAAGACCCTCCATAATTGGTCACAATCTACTTATCTCACTAAACTTCCACTATACTCTATTATTTTGCTCATAGTATTCTACACAAACCTGTGGCTTTTTCATCTCTGTCATTTTATAGCAGAATTCTGCCCACTTAGAATGTATTTCCCATTTTTCTGCATATCCAGGTACCAGTAATTCTTCAAAGTCTGTTTCTTTATAAACCACAGTATAAAACAGATAATATTTTTAATGTAAAATCCTGTGGAAAATATTTTAGAACAATTAATTTATATCTGGTATTTTGATATACTGTCTAGGTTGATGCAATTACATATATATATATATTTTTCTTTTTTGTGTTGTTTTTTTCTCATTAAAAATGAAATATATGCTCCTAGTAAGACTGTTTGAAATCAAATATACAAAAGAACACAAGGAAATGAAAATCAAATTGTTTTATTACTACCATCCAGAGATATCACTGTCAACATTTTAATCAGAAAACCACTCGCTATTTTTAACTTAAAGATATTTTAAACATTTTATTAATCGATTCATCCATATTTAAGAATAAACAACCTGCTATTTTTAACTTAAAAATATTAGATTTAATGTCATAAATTTTTTATTTTAGATAAGTTATCATTTCATTTTTTGTATATAAAGTATTTTAATCAACCCTAGAATTATATGTTTGATTGTTTTCTGATTATTCACAGACTAGCAACATTTCAATGAAAAAAAATTTTTTGGCTAAGTCTTTGTTCAATTATACGCTTATGTTTTTAAGATAAATTTTTATGAATGGAATGACTGACTCAAATGTTATGCAAAATTTCAAAGTTTATGATACTTATTAATAAATTGGCTATTCTGATTTCAACAACAGTCTTATAATTCTTTTATTGTTACATAAGATTGTACACATTAGTAACTTATACTCTTTACGGGTGAAGACTGCACCTTTAATTTAAATTCTTCATATAATTTAACAGATTGCTTTTTCTTTTAAAGCAGTGAACATATTAAACCATAATTTTACTGGACGATAAGCAATGAAAATAATCTTTGCATATCTATGGGCTTCATACTGTGCTGATTTCTCTCATACCCAGTTCTTCATAGAGATGATCTTGATATTACACACTGGCTTAATGCTGACACTAGATTTGCTGGCAATAATAAAGGCTATGTTCTGAATTCAAGACATCCTGTCCTAATAGGAAATTACTCAAACCACATGTTTATATTGTCAGTAATGCTGAATTATTTAATGAGTCATAAGAACAATATTTATCTTTTGAAATTATGCAAAATTAAAAATAATAATACTTTGTTTTATTTTTTATGGCAGTAAACACTGCCTAGCTCTTTGCTCATTCTTAAATTCAGTATAGAATTAAAATGAATGACTAAAAAAGTTTATAAACAACCTCCCTTGATCCCATTTAGCAGTAGCCTATAAATGTAGCCAATATCTTCATACAGTTGCATCTTCAAATTTTAAAATTCAGTATACATTTGAACACAAATCTCATTAGACAGTACTTGAATAAGAACCATTGCCTTAGAGATGCTAGAAATATTTCTATCATCTATTTTCACAATGTTCACTTAATAAATAGTGAGTATTAAAATACCAATGTTATCTTATAAAAAATCTTCACATAAACAACATCAGCAGAATTAAGCTAAAAATCAAGTATTTAGAAAAGGAAAGGCTTTTCTTTGCCCTGCTGAGAAGGGCACTTTAGTTGATGATGGTGCTACCCCTACTGCTCTTAAGTAAATGTCCACTCCAGGGGTCAAACAAATATAGAATAATATATGAAAACAATCATACCGATGTGCTAATTTACAAGTGATTTGGAATGTCTGAGAGATCACCTACTGTTCTCTATAACTTTTTGTGGCATGAGACAATATTCTCAAAACTTGAAACAGGTTTGCAAATGAAAAAGTGCCTTTTTACTCCTTACATATTAATACTTTCAATTTAAGATTTGCTTTAGAATTAGAAAAAAAATAGCAGGAACAAAGTTTAAATAAATTTTATGTGAAATGTCAAATTTCTGATATTCTATATTTCAAATAAAGTACAAACGATTATAAAATAATTCTAAAACACTACAGAATATTACTTATTTGTGACAAAATACAGCAATGCAAAAAAGCTCATTAGCACGTACATTTTGACCATTTTAGTATTATTATATAACAGTGTACAATGCAGTGTACAGCCTATGGCATGGCGGATTTGGATTGAATTATTGTCAATAAGATGAATATTTAGGCACACTGGGGGAACTGAGTGTTATACAGCATACAAATGTCTGCAGTCTTTCTCTATGCTATTAATTTCTTTAAAAATTTTGGCATATTATTCTCTCTTAAACCGGTTTTTAAGCATTTTTACTGCCAAAAGCACTAAATATGATGGTTTAAGGTATCTGCAGATTCAATTAACAATCTCATTTAGCATTTTACAGTCATGACAAATAAATTATTTGGCTAAAAATTCAGAGAATTTGAACTAGCCACAGACATGTTGCCAAATACCTATGGCATACTATCACTGTTACATCACAAACCAACCATATATAAAAACACACTAAGAGAACATTTTTAGAAGAGAGAAAAAAATACAAATATTTAGGTGACTTTCTTTTTCACTCACTCAGATACTTGGTATTTGGCCCAAAGCAAAACAGATCATTTATCCTTTATAAAAACACTTCTTATGACTTCCAAATTTCTGTTGAAAAAGTTACTAATATTTAAATCACTCATATTTATAACCATGAAGTTATGCTTTAATTATCCATTTCCTTCACTCTGTCATCAAATCTGTCACCAAGTTTTGTCTAGTTAACTTCTGTACTATTTTGTCATTATTTTTTCTATTCCCATTGCCAGAACTCCTACTGCATATCCCCTGAACTATTTCAATGTGTCAGGGTGGAGATTTAGCTACTCATCTGGAACACAGTAAAATACATCATAGATACAAGAAACAGACTGAGTTGCACGAAGCATTCATATAGCTAAAATGTTAGTTATATAAAAGTTTGTCAGTAATAGTTTTTTTTTCTTAAATAATAATTTACTAGGCAGAAAATAAACTCACAGAATGACTTCATGGGCTGCTGTGTCATTTTCCAACATCTATGTCCCTAAACATAGAGAGATGCAAGCCCTATAGATAGAGAATTTCTGAATAATTACTCCTCCTTTTGCTCAGTTCAGTGTACCCTGGTAACTCCAGAGGTATAGTAAGGTCTCTGGAAGAGAGTTTAGGAAGAAATATTAAGGAAGTCTACAGAACTTATTACCAGATGCATGAAGTTCTAAAATATAAATCTGGTAAGGACAGAAGAGACAAAAGTTACTTCCAGATTTTTTTTTTCACAATTGCATTAGTGACTTTAGAAACTAATGAAAAGCAAATATAAAATTGTTGTGTTCTTATCTTGAGAAAGTAGTTCCTGGTCAGTGAAAAAGGATCATTTTCACAGGTGGCCACTCAGATTCTGCGACCCAATTCTACCATACGTGTTCTAATTCCATATAGAGAGGGTACAAAAGGGAAATCAAAGACTTTCATTAATTGTGATAAGTGGGTAAATGGAAAGAATGAAGTATAATAACTACATTACTGAAAAAAAACAGATAATGTGTGGCAAAGTATTAGTTTGGGAGAACATGTATGTTAGTTTTGGAGACCCTACAGCAAGATGGAGTGACTATAGGGAAATCATAATAAGGATATATATTGCAGTAGTTGGGTTGGAGGACTTGAGCAGCCTCTGTAAAGCAGTGAAGCTGTGGTAATGATGACACATTCGGAACTATTCATATGTTGGTATTTTGAAGCGTGTGGCAGAGAAAGCAGGAGCCAATGAATGAAGTCTCTACATTTCACAATTGAAAACAAGAAAAACAAAAATATGGAAATCTCATCAGTCTCCTAAAAGGGTAAACTATGAGTCAGGGATAAAATGAAAGCATTTGTTCCTAGCAGGCTTAATGTCTTGGTAGTTTTTCAGGTTTAAAACTTGAAAATTAAAAGCTGAGTTTGAGAATTAATAATCCCAAAGCTTGAGGTGGTATGAGGAAAATTAAGTTTACTCAGGATTCAATATTTAATACTTAAATTTGCTACATGTTATTTAATAAGAACAGGTGCTACATCTATTTTGGACCATAAATAAAAATTCATTGAATGGACATCAGGTCTAAATTCACTAAATATATTCTATATCATTGCATAAATTGTCTTCATGTTTACAGCATAAAGGAATTTGTTTGAATGTTTGAATAACAATGTTATTAACTTATTTTATGGGAAATTAGCACTAGAACAAGTTTTTCCTATGAATAGTGAAGGAAATCTTGGTATTGTAAGTAAATTATAGCTCAATTTTATAGATTAAGAAACAATGAAACAAACATGTTTCTGTGTATATGAGCATGTGTATGAGCATGTGTGTGTGTCTTATCTTTTGAATGTTTGAATGCACATAAGATTTGTCATCTGCTCCATGGTGAATCACACTCTGGAGAACAGGGAATTGAAATTGAAATAGAGTAGAATCTACTAATTACTTTCCTTATGGTCATATTAGTTTTCTATTGGTACTATAAAAAATAACCACAAATATCATGTTTCAAGACAACATAAGCTTACTATTTCATAGTGATGTGGGCCAGGGGAGACTGGAATGGTTCTTACCAGAAACAATAAAGATAGCAGAGCTGCTCTTTTTTTTAATTGTTTTTTTTTTTTAATTTTTGTTTTCTGGACTTTCTAAAGGAGATTCCATTTCCTGCTCATTGAAGCTGTTGGCAGAACCCAGATTTTTGTGTTTGTAACACTGAGGACCCCACCTTCTTGTAGCCATTAGCTGAGGGCTATTTCCCACTTTTAGAGGGTGCCATATGCTTTGACACATGGCCTCCTTCCTCCCTCTTTAAATAAAGCAAATGTGAACTAAATCCCTCCCATGCTTTGCATCTCTCCTGCCTCTATTTCCTAACTTGAATCTCTCTGACCTCCCCATTTTCCTTCCTCTCCCACTTATAAGACTTTTTGTGCTTAGATTGAGCCCACCCAGTTAATTCAGGATAAACTTCTCATTTTAAGGCCTGTAACCATAATCACATCTGTACAATTCTTTTGCCCAATAAGGTAACATATTACAGGTTCGGAAGATTGGACGTAGACATCTTTAGGAAGTTATTATAATGCCTATCACAGTGGTCAAAATAAAATTTTTTTGAGCATCTCATAGAGAGGAAGAAAAACTCTAAATAGAGAATTTAGGGTAAATTGTTAACTAATTGGACCTTGGAGTAAGGCACTTGATGCACAGTAAGTCAGATAAAGGCATTTAGGACAATGAATAAGCCTAAACAGAGATTCAGCACCGGAGAATCTCAAAAAACAGTTTAGAAATAGTAGCACCTGGTGTAGTTAAAGACAAAGATTTAGTGAGAGAAGATACTGGAAATTGAGATACAATTGATCCTCAATATTTGCAGATTCCCTATCTGAGAACTTTCTTACTTGCTAAAAATGTATTTGAAACCCCAAAATCAATACTCATAGTGTTTTCCTGATTACTCACAGACATGCACAAAGCAGCAAAGAATTTGAGCCTGAGGGATGCATGCTTTCCCAGCTAAGGGAGAATAAGACTGTGTTCTGTCTTGTTGCTTCAGCTCTCATATATTCATATATGTTGAGAATACTCAACATATGTCTTTTTGGTGGCCTATTCAGTACCACATTTTTCACATTTTTGTGCTTTTTGTTGGTGATTTTACAGTTTAAAATAACCCTAAGCATAGTGTTAAAGTGCTATCTAAGGTTCTTAAGAGCAAAAAGTCTGTGCTGTTCCTTATGGAGGAAATACATGTATTATAGAAGCATTATTCAGGGATGAGTTATAGTCCTATTGATCATGAGTTCAATGCTAATGAATTAACATTATGGTACATCCAGGAAAAAAAGCAAACATTATCTAATCTATACAGATACCATCCCAAAAAAGTGTTAAATAATACCTGTAGTGTATGATAAAGCTATGGAAAGATGGAAACATGGCTAAAATAGTCACAAGATGAAAATTAATGGATAGCATTGTTATAAGGCTGAAAGCCAAATAAATTTTGGTCATGTTATCTAGGGTCAGGAAAATGTTAAAACCAGCTCAGCTAAAATGTTAAAAGCCTGTTAAGTTTAAAATGTTTAACTCAGCTCTGGAAAATATTTACGTGGAAGAGTAGGTTTCCAAAGTTGAGGAATGTAGCTTGTTTTACAAGGACATTGGTGAACGCATTTATATTAGGCAAATGGTCTCCAAAGTCTCTGACTTTGGACTTTGGAATCTCTCAGAGACCAATTTATTACTTTTAAAAATATATTTTAATGTGTCTTCAAATGGAAATACACCAAAAAAGGACTATGATTACAATGTTGTGACCAGAAACGTGCAGGAATGTAACCTGTATTTCTTCTAGGAGCAATGATTGTATATTGAGTAATTTAGTATTTGCAGCAACTTTGTAGAACATAATCATTGCAAATAGTAAGAACCAACTGCAGATGATTTCAGCCACCACTGTGAAGAGTTATGAGATTATTCTGCATGAAGTGAAAAACCATTAAATGCTTTTAGAGAGAAGAATTATTCTGATCAAATATGGATTTTATAAAAATTATTGAAAATCATTTGAAAATTGTATGCTGTCAGGGTAAAAATCCAGATTTGTGGAAACTGTTAAGAAGCACATCAATTTTCATGGCAATTGATTATAAAGGTTTGAATCAAAGGAATAGGAATAAAAAAGTTTGGATCATTTGTAAAAAATAGTTTGGAAGTAGATTAAACAAAATTGGTCCATTGATTAGCCATGAAGGTGAGGGAGGTGTTGTAGACGACGGTTTATGACATGTTTCCCTCATTAAAGAGATAGTGAGATATAGAATTTCTATGTTATTGTCAAGGATAAAGCTGAGTCAAATTCTTCTCACAAACCCAGCAACTTTATAGATCTTAATCATAATGTAGTGAAAAATTGCTCATTGTGCTAATTTTAATAAAGACTCTCTTTAGTTATCTGATTAAATTTAGCAAAAGGTAGTAAAGGAGAGTGGTTGCTCATGTGTAACATGGAGCCAGCATTGCTGGGTTCGCATCCTTTTCCTGCTACTTACTAGCTGTGTGGTAAATCAATTTCATTATCATGAGAGTCATAGGCTGTTTTGTGAAGAATTAAGTTAATACATAAAGCCAGTTAGGTAGTGTCTGGCTCTGGCAAGCACTTAATAAATGTTAGTTGTATCATTTTAGTGGAAATTTATTTTCACTGATGTCAGGAAGCTATATTACACTTTGAACATAGAGGAGTGAAAGTCAAACTGTTCTGCTGATGAAGGAGACACTACTTTTTCTTTGTGATTTAAAAAAATGTTACATGTTTACTTAATGATGAAAATATATTTTATGGATTAGCTTCACACTTCAAGATGCAAATATGGTGAAGATGAAGGGAAAATGGAAAACATTTATGTTCAATTCATTCTTATTGTAACATGAGTCTTTTGAAAATGTTTTTTCTTAGAAGTTTCTTTTTACCTTATAGTGCTTAAAACCATCTCTGATTGATTGCTTTCTATAAGGATACATTTAGACCTTATAGAGTATTTTTAAGTATTATATTATATATAGTATATATTACTATACTATATAAAGTACATGATATAACATATGTATATATTTGTATTTAATTTTTTCAAACAATTCTTTGAATTCCCTCTGCCTTATTTCTTAGGATAGTCAATAACTCCCCTATGAAGTCATTCCCTCTCTTCTAAATTGGCCAGTAATAATAAAGTTTTCCATAGTTCAAGTAAAATCAGTCAGACATCTGTGCCTAAGTAAATTACGAATAGACTATACTCTTTACTTCTACGAGATCAAATTTGTAGTTTCCTCATGTGAATGAGAACATGCAGTATCTGTCTTTCCGTGACTGACTTATTTCACTTAACAATGTCCTCCAAGTTAATTCATGTTGCCATGAATGACAGTATTTTGTTATTTTTTATAGCTTTCTTATGGCTGAATAGTACTTTGTTTTGTGTATATATACATATATATATATATATATATATATGTATATATTACATTTTCTTTATCCTTTCATCTGTTGATGGACACGTAGGTTGATTTCCATATCTTGTCTATTGAGAATGGTGCTGCAATAAACATGGGTGTGCAGATGTCTCTTTATTATACTAATTCTATTTTATTTGGTTATATATACTCAGTAGTGGGATTCCTGGATCTTGTGATAGTTCTATTTTTACTTTTTGAGGAACCTCTATGCATTTACTGCCAACCAATTTTCATCAGAAGTGCCTAGAACATTCACTGGGGAAAGGACATTCCCTTTAACAAATGGTGATGGAAAAACTGGATATCCATATGCAGAAGTATGAAACTAGATCTCTGTCGCTCAATGTATACAAAAAAATGATTCAATATGAATTCAAGACTAAAATGTAAGACCTGAAATTGAATCTACAAGAAATAATTTTTAATTGAAACTGATACCTTCTTTTTAAAAAATTATAGAATCTTTAAATTTTATTTTTTTCTTTAGAGCTAAAAACCCTATTAATGTCTTAAATAAAAGACTTCCTTGGCTCTAGTATGAGGGTTGCTACACATGGCATATAGTTGATTCCTTTAAATTACTCCATGTTTGAGAAAGTTATGAAGAACTCTGTATGGTTTGTTTATCCTTGTCAAGAACTAATTATTTTAGAAACCAAATATAGATTACATAGAGAAATGTTATAAAATCATCTTGGGAACATCTTGAGGATTTGAGAAATCATTCTTCACCCTTATCAGGAAGAATTAGAACATAACACAAGGTAAATATTAAAGTTTCAGGTTGGGAACCAATAAATACCAGAGTATAGCTATTCTGTTCCAACCCTATTTACAATCAAGCATAATATACTAAATGAGTGCACAGGTTTATAAGTACACAAAAGATGATTAGAAGTAAACTGAATCCATCCAAGATGAGGCTGCACAACATGAGAACCAGATTGAGCTATAGGAACTGAGGCTGGCAGCAAGGAAGTAGAAAAATCACTTCACAAATCTATTCTCTTTACCAAGGCCAGAGGGATCATTATGGAACAAAACTCAGTCTCATGTTCTTCCTTGAAACCATCCAAACGTTCTCCATTGTTTTTAATGAAATGCAAAGTTTCTAACATGTTCCATATGCTACTTTGTCCTGCATCTCTGTCTTCTCACCACAAACCCACATGATGTTTACTTTTCCTTTGTTCTTCACACTGAGCTTGCTTCTGTTTAGGGGCTTGGCATTTGCTAATTCCTGTACATGGCATGTAAACTTCAGAACTACTCCCCCTCAAAAAAAATATATTTAAAGGTTTACAAAGACAGTACAATCTATGGCAAATAATAGATATATGAGACTGAGCAAAGAAATACTAACAAATGAAAGACTGAGGGACTCATATGTCTGATACAGGAGAAACTAGCATAACTATCAATGACTTGTGAATAGATTATAAGTAAAATATAATGGGAAAGGAAAATAATGTTTTATAACAAGTAATGTCTGTTAAAATAATTCAAAACAGTATTACATTTTTTGGCATGGGAATATCATCTATAATACAGTAGAAAAGCTGTTTATGCCTTAACCATAGTTAGTTAATATTGAGCAAACAAGTTTAAGTATTTAAAGTATTTTTTAAAAAGTTATTCTAGTACTCTACTGAATTACTTCCAAATTTGTGCAAAAAATTACAACCACTTTATTTTAACACAATTTTTAGGGTAACGGATTTCTATAGAAATCAGCTGGGTGATTCTTCTGCTCTGTATGGATTTTACTGAGGCCACTTTTTAGGAGTTAGCTAGTGAATGGTTGGTCTGAAGGGTCCCAGATAATTTCACTGAAAAGTCTAGTTCCTTGGTAGAGACAATTGGAAGTCTTGGTGCAACATTAACTATCTACCATAGTGCCTACGTGTGTTCTCTCTATCATAATATTCTTAGTAGAGTAAGATTTCTTACGGGGCTGCTTATGACTCCCAGAGACAGAAAGTGGAGCCTGCTAGTTTTTAAATACCAGAGCCCAATAACTAAAATGACATCATTTCCATGTATTCTATTGGGCAATGCAGGCCTCCTGTCCAGATTCAAAAGGAGAGGAACAAAGATCCCAATTCCCTTTGAAAAGAGAGTTAATGAATTAGTAGCCTTCTTTAATTTGCCCAAGGAGTTTATGTATTCCTGCTGTATTAGCAAGGCAATGCATAGTATAAAGAAAGTGCAGATAGATTTCTAGATTAAAAAGCAATGATATGTGTATATCTCTGGAGGTATACCAAATGATTTATGAAGAAATAAGAGATAATTTTAAAATTTTTATTTTTGCATTAAAAAATTATACATTGATCTCACTAATTTTATGTTTTCCTCTCCAGATGAATTTTGTTTGTGTATATCATGATGATTTCTATTTTAACTTTCATATATATGTTTTACTAAATAATAACATAATTTTGAAATACTTAAATCTTTTTAACCAGTATATTGTGCGTATTTTCTGCAATCTATTTATTTGCTTGATATGTTACTGAGGCTTTTGTGTGTTGACATATATATCACCATAGTTCATTCATTTTAACCATAATGTAGTATTCTGTGATTTAAATATAATTCTACTGTTGATGAACATTTTAAACATTTTTTATTTTAAAACATTTTTGATTTTTCACGATTGTACATTGTTACTAACAACATCATTATAAAGTCCTTTCCCACCTCTCTGTAAGAGGTTTTTCAATGCAATTTCATCAGGAATTGGAATATAGGTCATAGAGTATAAAGTAACTTCTGCTTTACTGTATAATGTTTCCATTACCTCCAAAATGGTTTTGTCAATGCACTCTCAGCAGTATATGAGGGCTGCAGTTCTTCATTTCTTCAGAAACATTAGGAATTGTCTCAATGTTAAATTGTTGTCAATGACATAGGTGTGAAAAGTCATCTTATTGAGGTTTAAATTTCTGCTTTTCTGTATAAATACATTTATGAAAATATTTATCTTTATAAATTGTATTACATAATAAATATAAATATAATTCATGTTTTAAAAAGTGTACTACTGAGGGAGGCTATGTGGTTATTTGCCCATTTGGGTTTTTTAAAATTCTATGAACGGATATCCTATTGATATCCATTGTCCATTTTTCTGTTGTTTTATTGTTGTTATTGTCATTTTGATGTATTATTGTAAAATTTTTCATTCTAAACAAATATTTTTCATAGTCTTTGTGTAGTTATATGTGTTGCAAAATTACCTAGTAGTCTGTAGTTTGTATTGTCATGACGTCTTTTATTTGTGTGTACGTGTCCATGCACAAAATTACTTAATGGCAATACAGTTGAATTTATTCATCTTGATGACTAATGCTTTCTAAAACTTGTTTGACAAATCCATTTCTACTACAAATTCATTAAGGTATTTTATACATGGTTCTGAAGAAAATTTTATTATTTGTGTACTCATTTCCTTTATATTTTATGCCTGAATTGGTTTTGCAAGTTAGATGTGAGGTAGTAATCTAATTTTATATTTTCCTGTAGATAACCAGTTGCACCAGTATTATTTATTGAACAACAGACTAATTTTGAAACCTCTTCTCTCACATATCAAGTTCCCAGTACAAAGTTGAGTGAGAGAAGTGACAGGGAATACTTTCATATATTTCTTATTTTAAAATAATGTCTTATAATATGTTACCAATAGGTATGACGTGTACAGATTTTTGGTAGATGTCAGTTTTTCCTTTAAATGAATTATTCTCAATTTTCAGTTTGCTAAAATAGTTTATAAAGGATCATGAGTAAACATTGATTTTCAACAGGTTTTCATATATTGAGTTAATTATGGAGTTATCCTTTTATAATCACTTAATATAATTACATTAATTGATTTCCTATGTTAAATCATCATTGAAATGCTAGAATATCCTGAGTCCTGATATAAATATTGCTTAGCATTGCTAAATTTTGTTTATTAATATTTTGCTTAGAATTTTGCATTAATTCTCACAAGTGATGTTGCCCTATAATTTTTTTATTTTTATAGAATCCTTGTTGAATGTTGGCATAAAATGACTCAAATGTGAATCTTTTTATTGTTGTTGTTATTTTAATTTATTTTAGATCTGGAGGTAAATATGCTAGTTTGATACATGAATATATTGCGTATTGGTGAGGTTTGGGTTTTTAGTGAACCCATCACCCAAATAGTGAGCATTGTACCAAATAGGCAATTTTTCAACCCTCATCCTGTTCCTCCCTCCCCACGTTAGAGTCCTCAATGTCTTTAATTTACATCTTTATGTCCATGTGTACTCATTCTTTAGTTTCTACTTATAAGTGTGAACATGAGGTATTTGATTTTCTATTTCTCAAGTTATTTCATTTAGGATAATGTCCTTCAGCTCCATCCATGTTGCTGCAAAGTACATGATTTTATTATTTTTTATGACTGCATGGTATTCAATGGTGAATATATACCACATTTTATTTATCCAATCAATCGTTGATGGATACTTTGATTCCAATACATGGCTATTATAAATAGTGCCCTGATAAACTAGTGCAGGTGTCATTTTGATAAAACAATTTCTTTACCTGTAGGTAGATGATACCCAGTAGTGGGATGACTGGGTCAAATGGCAGGAGAATCGCTTGAACTCGGGAGGCAGAAGTTGCAGTGAACCAAGATCATGCCACTGAACTCCAGCCTGGGCAACAAGAGCGAAACGTTATTTGTTATTGTTTTTCTTCTGGTAGTTTTCGGTTTGGTTTATTCTTGTTTCACTAGTTCTTTGAGGTGTGACCTTATGTTGTTAATTTTACATATATCTATTTTTCGATATAGACATTTAATACTATAAACATTCTTCTTAACATTGCCTTTGATAAATCCCAGTGGTATATTGTGTCTGTATTTTCATTTACTTCAAGAATTTTTTAAATTTCTTTCCCAATTTTATTGTTTACTCAAAAGTCATTTAAGAGCAAGTTGTTTAGTTTTCATGGGCTTCTGTGGTTTTGTTAGTTCTGTGTATTGATTTCTAACTTTATTCCACTATGGTCCAAGAAAGGACTTGATATGATTTTAATTCTGCTTTAAATTTATTGAGACTTGCTTTATGGCCATGTATATGTTCAATTTTAGAGAATATTACATGCACAGATAAGAAAAAAGTATATTCTGCAGTGGTTGGGTGGATGTTTAGTAGATGTCTATTAGGTTCATTTAGTCAGGAGTCTAGATTAAGTCGAGTTTCTTTGTAAGTTTTCTGCTTTGATGATCTATCTAGTGCTGTCAATTAGGTGTTGACGTCTCTATTATTATGTGGCTATCAATCTCTTTTCTTAGGTCTGGTAGTATTTGTAAATTTGGGTGCTCCAGTGTTGGGTGTGTACATATTTAAGACAGTTAAATCTTCTCATTGAATTGTACCCTTTATCATTATATAATGCTTTTTTTCTTGTATTTTATGTTTCTTTTTTTTTTTAACTGTTGTTGGTTTAAAGTCTGTTTTACCTGACATAAGAATAGCAACTCCTGCACTTTTTTGTTTTCCTTTTGTATGGTATATCTTTCCCTCCTCTTTTCTTTGAGCCTATATATGTCAGGTGGATCCTTTGTAGGCAGCAGATGGTTACATCTTACTTTTTAAATCCAGTTTGTCAATCTGTATATTTTAAATGGAACATTTAGACATTTACATTCAAGCTTAACATTGATATGTGAGGTTTTGTTCCTGTCATAGTGTTGTTGGCTATTTGCTTTGTAGTCTCAATTGTGTAATTGCTTTAGAGGGTCTATGAACTTTGCACTTACGTGTACTTTTATGGTAGCAAGTATCATCCTTTCATTTCCGTGTTCAGACTTCTTTGAACATTTCTTATAGGGCTGATCTAGTGGGGATGAATTCTCTTATCATTTGCTTCTCTGGAAAATAATTTATTTCTCTTTCATTTATGAAGTTTACTTTGGGAAGATACAAAATTCTCAGTTAGCACTTTTTTTTTTTTTTTTCAGAAAGGCTAAAAATAGGCCCCTAATATTTTCTGGCTTGTAAATTTTCTGTTGAGAAGTTCACAGCTAGCCTGATGGGACTCCCTTTACAGGTGATTTAACTCTTCTCTCTAGCTGCATTTTGGATTTTTGTAAGTTTACAACTGACCTTGACTCTTCTGATGACTATATGACTTTGTGACATTTGCCCCATATAGTATCTCTTAGGTGTTTTCTGAGTTTCTTGTGTCTAGAGGTCTACCTCTCTAGAAAGAGAAGAAAAATATTCTTGAACTTTTTTTCTCAAATATGTTTTCCAAATTTACTTTTTCTTCTTCTCTCTCAGGAATGCCTATAGGTCATTGGTTTGAACACTTTACACAATCTCATTGTCTCACATGCCCGTGTGAGGAGACCACCAAACAGGCTTTGTGTGAGCAATAAGGCTGTTTATTTCACCTGGGTGCAGGTGGGCTGAGTCTGAAAAAGGAATCAGCAAAGGGTGGTGGATTATCATTAGTTCTTATAGGTTTTGGGATAGGCGGTGGAGTTAGGAGCAAGTTTTGCGGGTAGGGGGTGGATCTCACAAAGTACATTTTCAAGGGTGGGAAGAATTACAAAGAACCTTCTTAAGGGTAGTGGAGATTACAAAGTACATTGATCAGTTGTGGGGGGCAGAAACAAATCACAATAGTGGAACGTCATCATTTAAGGCTATTTTCACTTATTTTGTGGATCTTCACTTGCTTCAGGCCATCTGGATGTATACATGCAGGTCACAGGGGATATGATGGCTTAGCTTGGTCTCAGAGGCCTGACATTCCTGTCTTCTTATATTAATAAGAAAAATAACGTAAAATAGTATTGAAGTGTTGGGGCAGGGAAAAATTTTGGGGGGTGGTATGGAGAGATAATGGGCGATGTTTCTCAGGGCTGCTTCGAGAGGGATTAGGGGCAGCATGGGAACATAGAGTGGGAGAGGTTAAGGTGAAGGAAGATTTTGTGGTAAAGGGTGATATTGTGGGGTTGTTAGAAGGAGCATTTGTCATATAGAATTATTGGTGATGGCCTGGATGTGGTTTTGTATGGATTGAGAAACTAAACGAAAGACACAAGGTCCAAATAAGAGAAGGAGAAAAACAGGTATTAAAGGACTATGAATTGGGAGTACCCAGGACATCCAGTTACAGAGTGTCAAAGGGGGCTTGGCGTAATTAGTTGCTTGGTTGGCGAGTTTTTGGGCTCTATCCTTGAGTTTTTTTATGTTGTCATATACCAGGCCAGATTTATTTAGGTAAAAACAACACTCTTCATTTAAAAATATACAGAGTCCCCCTCCCTTTTTTTTTAGCAGTGAGTAAGTCAGGGCCTCAGTGATTTTGGAGGAAAGAGAAATGCAAAGCCAGCAATTGTTTGTTAAAGAAGGATTAGAAACAGCTAGGAGAGAGTGACTGAGATTGACAGTGTGGTGGAGATAGCTGGGGAGAGGTAGAGGGTGGCATAAGAACAGGAACAAGAATAAGAGTAAGTATAAAAGTAAAGAATAGGACTTCATCAGGGTGAAAGTATTGGAGGGTACCTTGTTAATGAAGATCTTCTATCCACTTAAAGAGAGACTTAAGGGTGGCAGTTTGAGGTAAAACCAGGCACTACTGAATATCAAGAGCCTGAGAAACTGCTTGGGTGATTTGACTAGTAAAGGCTGGTCTGTTATCAGACTGTATAGAGGTGGGAAGGCCGAACCGAGGAATTATGTCTGACAGAAGGGAAGAAATGACCACAGTGGCGTTCTCAGACCCTGTGGGAAAGGCCTCTACCTATCCAGTGAAAGTGTCTACCCAGACCAAGAGGTATTTTAGTTTCCTGACTCGGGGCACGTGAGTAAAGTCAATTCACCAGTCCTGGGCCAGGGCAAATCCCCGAGCTTGGTGTGTAGGGAAGGGAGGGGGCCTGAACACTCCCTGAGGAGTAGTAGAATAGCAGAAGGAACACTGAGAAGTGATTTCCTTGAGGATAGATTTCCACGATGGAAAGGAAATGAGAGGTTCTAAGAGGTGGGCTAGCGGCTTGTAACCTACATGGAAGAGGTTAGGAAATGATGGCAGAATAGAATGGGCCTGTGAGGCTGGAAGGAGATCCTTGGTTCAAGAACTATTTGCCTTGTGTGGGAAAGGACTGATAGGTGGAAGTTTCAGTGGGGGAGTAGATGGGAGTGACCAGATGAGAAGGAGAAAAACTGCCGTGAAGGATAGAAGTTGGAAAGCTAGCTGCTTTTTTAGCTACCTTATCAGTATAAGCATTGCCCTGAGTGATGGGATCTGATGCCTTTTGATGGCCCTTGCAGTGCATGACTCCAGCTTCCTTTGTAAGTAAAGCGGCCTTGAGAAGAGTTTTTATTAAAGAGGGATTGATGATGGAGGACCCTTGTGTAGTAAGGAAACCTCTTTTTGCCCATATAACAACATGGTCGTGCAGGATATGGAAAGCACATTTAGAGTCAGCATAAATATTGGCATGTAATTCCTTTGCAAGAGTGAGGGCTTGAGTTAAGGCAATGAGTTCAGCTTGCTGAGAGGTAGTGGAGTGGGGCAGAGCAGTAGCCTGAATGATAGATGTGGAAGATACTATAGCATAGCCTGCCTTTGCTGGTGAGTGGTGATTAGGCCTGGTGGAACTGCCATCAATAAACCAAGTGTGTTCAGGGTGAGGAACAGGAAAGGAAATATGGGGAAATGGGGTGAATGTCAGGTGTATCAGAGAGGTAGTCATAGGGGTCAGGTGTGGTGTCCGGAATAATGTGGGAGGATGGATTGATTTCCGGGCCAGGAACATGGTAATTGTGGGAAACTCAACAAACAGTGAGTATAGCTGAAGGAGCTGGAGGGCAGAAAATATATGTGTCAGGTGTGAGGAAGAAAATGGATTTTGAAAGTTACGAGAACCGTAGAGAGTGAATTGAGCATAGTTTGTGATTTTGAGGGCCTCTAAAAGTATTAGGGCAGCAGCAGCAACCGCATGCAGATGTCAGGGCTAGGCTAAAACAGTAAGGTCAAGTTGTTTGGACAGAAAGGCTACAGGGTGTGGTCCTGGCTCTTGTGTAAGAACTCCGACCACACAGCCCTGCACTTTGGCTGTGTGTAATGAAAAGTGTTGGGATGAGTTAGGGAAAGCTAGTGTGGGGGCAGCTTCTAGGGCTGTTTTTAAGGAATAGAAAGAGGAGTGGCAAAAGGATTTAGGATCTATGGGGTCAGCTAGGTTTGGTTTTGTGAGTTTGTGTAATGGTTTTGTCAGGGTGGCAAAACCAGGTATCTAAAGGTGAAAGTATCCTACCACGCCCAGGAAGAAAAGGAGTTGTTGTTTTGTAGAAGGGATTGGGGTTTGGGAGACCAGCCAGACACACTCAGCAGGGAAAGCATGTGTGTTTTCATGAAGAGTTATGTCGAGATAAGTTATGTATGAGGAAGAAATTTGGGCTTGACTGAAGTAATGGGGGCTGTCCGTGAAGCCTTGAGGCAGTACAGCCCAGATAATTTGCTGAGCCTGATGGGTGTCAGGGTCAGTCCAAGTGAGAGCAAAGAGAGGCTGGGATGAAGGGTGCAAGGAATAGTAAAGAAAGCATGTTTGAGACCCAGAACAGAATAATGGGTTGTGGAGGGAGGTATTTAGGGTAGGAGAGTATATGGGTTTGGCACCATGGGGTGGATAGGCAAAATAATTTGGTTGATAAGGCGCAGATCCCTAACTAACCTGTAAGACTTGTCTGGTTTTTGGACATGTAAAATGGGGAAATTGTAAGGAGAGTTTATAGGCTTTAAAAGACCACACTGTAACAGGCAAGTGATAACAGGCTTTAATCCTTTTAAAGCATGCTGTGGGATGGGATATTGGCATTGAGTGGGGTAAGGGTGATTAGATTTTAATGGGATGGTTAGGGGTGCATCATTTGTCACCAAGGAGGGAGTAGAGGTATCCTATACTTGTGGATTAAGGTGGGGAGATACAAGGAGAGGATGTGAAGGAGGCTTTGAACTGGGGCAAAAGGTGGCAATGAGGTGTGGCTGTAGCCCAGGAATAGCCAGGGAAGTAGATAATTTAGTTAAAATGTCTTGACCTAATAAGGGAGCTGGGCAGGTGGGGATAACTAAAAAAGAGTGTATAAAAGAATGTTGTCCAAGTTGGCACCAGAGTGGGGGAGTTTTAAGGGGTTTAGAAGCCTGGCCTTCAATACCCACAACAGTTATGGAGGCAAAGGAAACAGGCCCTTGAAAAGAAGGTAATGTGGAGTGAGTAGCCTTTGTATTGATTAAGAAGGGGACGGACTTACCTTCTACTGTAAGAGTTACCTAAAGCATCTGTGATGGTCCAGGATGCTTCTGAGGCAATCAGGCAGCATCAGTCTTCAGCTGCTGAGCCGAGAAGATCTGGGAAGGAGTCAATCAGAGAGCCTTGGGCCAGAGTTCCAGGGGCTCTGGAAGTGGTGGCCAGGTGAGTTGAACAGTCCAATTTTCACTGGGGTCCTGTACAGATGGGACATGGCTTAGGAGGAATCCCAGGCTGTGGGCATTCCTTGGCCCAGTGGCCAGATTTCCAGCACTTGTAGCAAGTTCCTGGGAGAGGAGGTTCTGGATGAATCCCTGGCAGCTGTGGTTCAGGCGTCTGGAGTTCTTGTGTGCTGGAGATGTGGTTGGGGTTTGTCTCACAGTGGAGGCAAGGACTTGCAACTCAGAAATACATTGCTACTTGGCTGCCTCTACTCTATTATTGTACACCTTGAAGGTGAGGTTAATTAAGTCCTGTTGTAGGGTTTGAGGGACGGAATTTAATTTTTGGAGCTTTATTTAATGTCAGGAGCAGATTGGATAATAAAATAAAATGCATATTGTGAATAAGACGGACTTCTGGCCTTTCAGGGTCTAGGGCTGTAAAGCGTCTCAGGGTTGCTGCCAGACGGGCCGTGAACTGGGCTGGGTTTTTCATATTTGATGAGAAAGAGCCTAAATGCCAACTGATTTGGGAGAGGTCAGATAAAGAAAAAGGAGAATTAACCTTTATTATGCCTTTAGCTCCAGCCACCTTTTTAAGAGGAAATTTCTGGGTAGGTGGGGGAGGGCTAGTTGCCAAACAAAACTGTAAGCCGGACCAGGTGTGAGGAGGGGAGGTGATAAAAGGATTATAGGGTTGGGCAGCGGAGGCTGAGGAAAAATTGGGACCTAGCTCAGCCTGGTGAGGAGCAGCCTAGGGAGGAGGGGAGAGGTCAGATGGGTCCATAGAAAAGGAAGATTCAAAGGACTCAGAGATGCTTGGGGTTGGGACTGAAGGGACAGGTGGGAGGGAAAGAAGCAAGATTTGGGACGAGTTGCATTGGGAACAGAGACTAGGGAGGGACCAATGTGTAAAAGAATGCCTGGTCATCAGGCATGTCAGACTGCCCATTTCACGACAAGAATTATTTAGATCTTGTAGGATGGAAAAATCAAAAGTGCCATTTTATGGCTATTTGGCACCACTGTCGAGTTTGTATTGGGGTAAAGTGGCATTGCAGAAGAAAATAAGGCATTTAGGTTTTAGGTCAGGTGTGAGTTGAAGAGGTTTTAAGTTCTTGAGAACACAGGCTAAGGCAGAAGAAGGAGGAATGGAGGGTGGAAGTTTGCCTGTAGTGTAAGAGGCAAGTTTCAAGAGAAGGGTAGAGACATGGAGAGAAGGGGTGGGGGAGGCTTGTCCCTCAGGAAAGTGGAGAAGAGGTGGGAGGTGCTTGCCCTCCAGGAAAGTGGAAATGGGGGGGAGGTGCTTGCCCCCCCAGAAAGTAGAAATGGGGTGGGAGATGCTTGCCCCCTAGAAGAGCAGAAAAGGGGTGGGAGGTGCTTGCCCCCCAGGAGAGTGGAAAAGAGGTGGCAGGTGCTTTCCCCCCAGGAGAGTGGAAAAGGGGTGGGAGGTGTTTTCCCCCCAGGAAAGTGGAAAAGGGGTGGGAGGTGCTTGCCCCCCAGTAAAGTGGAAATGGGGTGGGAGGTGCTTGCCCCCCAGGAAAGTGGAAACGGGGTGGGAGGTGCTTGCCCCCCAGGAAAGTGGAAATGGGGTGGGAGGTGCTTGCCCTTCAGTAAAGTGGAAACGGGGTGGGAGGTGCTTGCCCCCTGGGAAAGTAGAAAAGGGGTGGAGACATGGAGAGAAGGGGTGGGGGGTGCTTGCCCCCCAGGAAAGTGGAGAAGGGGTGGGAGGTGCTTGCCCCCCAGGAAAGTGGAAATGGGGTGGGAGGTGCTTGCCCCGCAGGAAAGTGGAAATGGGGTGGGAGGTGCTTGCCCTCCAGGAAAGTGGAAATGGGGTGGGAGGTGCTTGCCCCCCAGGAAAGTGGAAAAGGGGCAGAGACACAGAGAGAAGGAGTGGGGGGTGCTTGCCCCCCAGGAAAGTGGAAAAGGGGTGGGAGGTGCTTACCCCCCAGGAAAGTGAAAAAGGGGTAGAGACACGGAGAGAAGGGGTGGGGAGCAGCCCTCGGCTGCAATGTGGGTGAGCAGCCAAAGCAGGTGTCCCCACAATTGACTTGCTACCAAGGGAATGTGGGTGAATGACCAAAGCAAGTGTCCCCTCAGAGATCAGACACCAATGGAACGTGGGTGAATAATTAGGCAGGCTACACAATGATTAAACACTAATGGAAGGCTGCCTTCCTGAGTCTGTGACCGGCACCAGAGTTTTGGGTCTGCTGATAAAATGTGTCTCCTTTGTCTCTACCATAAGATGAAAGGAATTGAAATTAATTGAAATTAATACACATATTAGTATATATACATGTAATATAGTAATACATACTGTATTACACACTGTATACATACTGTTTTACTTCAACTATATTTATTATATAGTGACTATATTACTATATCTCATATATAACTATGTAACAGATGTTACATAGTTAATAGAGAATGTATAGTTACATAGTTTCTGTAAAATAAATATCTAATCTTATTTATACATCTAAATATATAATATAATATTTATATAACATATATAAATATATATTCATTATATATAATAAATATATATAGTAAAAGGCTAAACAGCATGTAGCCTTTTCAGATGGTTCTTCTTTCACTTAGTAATATGCATTTAAGATTCCTTCATGTCTTTTCATGGATTAGTAGCTCATACCTTTTAATGCTGAATAATATTCTATATTCTGGATGTACCAGTTTACTTATCCGTTCATCTACTAAAGGACATCTTGGTGGTTTCAAATTTTGGCAATTATGAATAAAGTATCTACAAACATCTGTATGTAAGTTTTTGTGTGGTTTTAAATTTTCAATTCATTGGGATAAATATGAAGAACATTAGCTGAATTGTATGTTTAGTTTTTAAATAAATTGACAAACTATCTTCTAAAGTGACTGCATCATTTTGCACTTCTATCAGTAATGCATGAGAGTTTTTGCTACTTCACATCCTTGCTAGCATTTGTTGTTGTTAGTGTGTTGGATTTTCCTTGTTTTTTTGTTTTGTTTTGTTTTGAGACAGAGTTTCTCTCTTGGTGCCCAGGCTGGAGTGCAATGGTGCAATCTCAGCTCACTGCAACCTCCACCTCCTGGGTTCAAGCGATTCTCCTGCCTCAGCCTCCCAAGTAGCTGAGATTACAGGCATGTGCCACTATGCCCGGCTAATTTTTCTATTTTTAGTAGAGACAGGGTTTCTCCATGTTGGCCAGGCTTGTCTCGAACTCCTGACCTCAGGTGATCCACCCACCTTGGCCTCTCAAAGTGCTGGGATTACAGGGGTGAGCTACTGTGCCCCACCTCATTCTTTTTAAATTTGCTGTTCTCTGATGATTTATGATTTTAAGGATATTTTTCCATTCTTATTTTCCATCTGTACATCTTCTCTGTTAAGGCATCCGTTCAGCTTTTTTTTCCATCTTAAAGTGGGGTTTTCACTTTCATGTTGAGTTTGAGTTCTATGTATATTTTGAATAACAGTTCTTTATCAGATATGTGTGTTGCAAACATTTTCTCCTAATGTATGTCTTGTCTTCTCATTCTGTTGACATCTTTTACAGAACACAAGTTTTTTATTTTAGTGAAGTTTAGCTTATCAATTATTTTGTTCATTTATCATGCATTCAACATTGCATCTAAAAATTTATCACCATACCCAAGATAATCTAGATTTTCTTCTGTGGGTTATTGTCTAGGAATTTTATAGGTTTTCATTTAACATTTACTTCCATTTCAAGTTAATTTTTGTAGAGGGTGTGAGGCCTGTATCTAGATGTATTTTTTGGCATGAGATGGCCAGTTTTTCCAGCACCATTTGTTGAAGAGACTGCCTTTTCCCCATTGTGTTGCATTTGCTCAACACAATGTGAAAATTAAAATTAGTTGATTGTATTTATGAATGCCTATTTTTGGGCTCTCTATTCTATTATATTGCATTTTTTCACCAATTCCACACTGCACAAACTACTGTAGTTTTACAGTAAGTCTTGAAGATGAGTGGTGTCAGTCCTATAATTTTGTTCTTAAATATTGAGCTTATCATTCTGAGTCTTTTTCCTCTCCCTATAAAATTTAGACTCGATTTATTAATATTCCCAAAGTAACATGCTGAGATTTTGATTGGGATTACATTACATTTATAGATCAAGTTGGTAAGAACTGACATCTTGACAACATTGAATCTTTCTATGCATGTACATAAAATATTTCTCCATTTATTTAGTTTTCTTAAAATTTCTTTCATCAGAAGTTTGTAATTTTCTTCATATAGATCTTGCACATATTTTGTTAAATGTATACATAAGTATTTAATTTTGGGGTTGCTAATATAAATGGTAATGTTTTTTAAATTTCAAATTCCACTTGTTTATATCTGGTATATAGAAAAGCAATTGATTTTTGCATACTAACCTTGTATTGTGCAATAGTGCTATAATATTAGTTCCGGACTTTTTTTAATGTTGATTCTTCCAGATCTTCTATATATAAATGGTCATGCCATCTGTGAAGAGATACAATTTTATTTTGTTTTTCACAGTCTGTATACCTTTTCTTTTCTTGTCTTACTGTATTATCTAGGACTTCTAGTATGATATTGAAAAGCAATGATGAGAAAAGGCATCCTTACCTTGTTTCTGATCTTAGCAGGAAAGCTTTTAGTTTCTCATCATTTAGCATGATGTTGACTTTAAGTGTTTTATAGATATTCTTTATTAAATCAAGGACATTCCTTTCTATTTCAGGTTTTCAAAGAGTTTTTATCATGAATGAGCAGGATTTTGTCAAATGCTCTTTCTGCATCTATTAATATGATCATGTGTTTTTTTCACTCTTGTTATTTAGCAAAAAGATATGAAAAATTACATAGTTTATTTTTGAATGTTTAACTTGTCATGAATATTTGGAATAAAACCTATTTAATCATAGTGTATAATTATTCTTATAGATTGTTGGATTCAATCTGTTATTTTTGAGGATTTTCACATCTATACTTATGAGAGATATAGGATTTTAGTTTTTTTTTCTTTTAATATCTTTATCTGACTTTGGTTATTAGGGTGATACTGGCTTCATAAAATGAGTCAGGAAACATTCCCTTTGCTTATATCTCTTAGATGTAAAGTACTGGTGTAAATTTGTCCTGAAATATTTGGTAGAATTCACAAGTGAATCTACCTTGGCATGACGTTTCCTGGTTTGGAAGATTTTAAAATATTGGTTCAATGTATTTAATAAATATGGGTCTATTCAGATTGTGTCTTTTTGTGTAAGTTTTTCAAAATTTAATTTTTCAAGGTATCAGTCTATTCATCCAGGTTGCCACATCCCTGGGCACAGAGTTGTTCATGATATTCCTTTATTATCCCTTTAATGTTTGTAGAATAAATAATAATGCCCTTTCCTTTATATCTGGTAACAGTTTGTGTTTTCCTTTTTTATCTCAGTTAGCCTGTCTAGAGGCTTATTTATTTTTATTGACATTTTCAAAGAACCAGCCTTTGGTTGTGTTGATTTTCTCTATTAGTTTACGGTTTTCAATTCACTAATTTCTGCTGTAATTTTTATTTTTATTATTTTTTTCTTTCTGCTTACTTTCTTTCTTTCTCTCTCTCTCTCTCTTCCACTCCCCCACCCTCAGTTTCCTGGGTGAAAGCTTAGATCATTAATTTTAGATATTTCTTCTTTTCTAATATATGCATTCAATGCTATGAATTTTCCTCTAAGCACTGCTTTCACAGTACCTCACAAATTTTGATGTTTTAGTTTAGTTCAAAGTATATTTCAATTGTTCTTGAGATTTCTTTTTTTACCGGTGTATTTATTAGTTTGTTGCTTAGTCTCTAAGTATTTTGCATTTTCTAGCTATCTTTCTCTAATTTATTTTCTAAAACAATCACTGGAACTCTATACATGTATAACTCCCTGACAGTAGATGATTCTTTGGACTAAAGCTCACTATCTTTATTTTAGAAAAGATGTAATCTTAAATAAATAGTTTTAAGGATTCTTCCTGGGTAATGTGCTATAGTTTACTTGAATATTGTCTTTGGATTTTGAAGCCTTTCTGTATATTATATGAGTTAATGTCTACAAACTCAAAATAGAATTTCCCGATTGCATTAGACAAATTTCTAAACAAGCAAAAACCAATCTTTTTTTAATTAACCATTTTTGACTGTGCTTGATGTAAGTAGGTTATATATTTAAGATATTTCTTGGTGAATTAAAAGAAGGGAACTAACTTCCTAATCATCATAGCTCAAATAACAGTCGTAATTTTCTCAATCTGTATTACTGATGCCTATCTCTAATAACTGTATTTATACAGTTTAGGTGCCAATTAATATTTATACAGTTTAGGTGCTAATTAATATTTCAAAATTTTTAAAAAGTGAAATGAATCATTTAATTAGTATTCACAAACTTTTTAAAATACAAATTGCCAGATTTTATAGTGTCTTTAAACTTAAACTTTGAATCCTTTCTCCACAAATTGTTGTCCTTCTAGTATTTTCTCCACAAATTATTGTTCCTTCTCACATACCTGTAGATCACTGCCATTTTTTTTATACAGTACTGTAGATTTTCTTGCCCCGTTGAGAAAATTAAGGACTAATTCCATATTTTATACCCAGTCACTGTGAATAATGTATCCCATTTACTTCATTTTCAGCTTTTTTGGAGGCACATCGTTCATACACAATAATTTTTGTGCATGTACTATGTACCACATATTATATTAGAAGCTTCTACGTCATGGCAGGCAAAGTCTCTGTCCTCATGGAGCCTATAGTCCAGTAGGGAAGATAATCAGCAAATATTGTAATTTCAATAATGCTTATTGGATTTGATGATTAATCCAAAATTAATATGCTCCCCAAACATGTCCTCTTGTTTTTCACTGGTCTTGGCAGGAATGCCTTCTTTCTTGACAAATACTCTTTGCTGCATTTGCAATTTAAGTCCTATATTGCATTAAAATTCTAGCTCAGTCTGAACTTCCTCCATTAGTTATTTCCAAATTTCCACAGAAGATAATCAATCATCTACACTCCTGTTCCTGCATTATAAATCATATTATATATTACCACACTAAGTATCATATATTTGTCTTCCCTCCCAGAACTTACCCTCTAGATCATTCTTAACATGAATTCAACATGCGAATCACATGTGGGCTTTAAAAATGTCAATGTCTGTCCCAATGGTCTGCTGGTAAATGTTTAAAAACTAGCTCCTATGGGAAGGAGAATGGAAGGGGGGAATCTCTGATTTGTAGCATTTGTAGATTTCTGTAGTTTAAATGCTCCCACCATGGCTTATTTCAGCCTATCAAAAGGACACCCCTGAACATGGAGCAGAGAAGAGATCTGCAGTAGTGACCATTGCATTGTATTTTAAGCAAATTCTTAAGCCCACCTCAGACCTATTGACTCAGAAACTGTGGGAGTGGGGCACAGTGATTCATGTATTAACAAACTTTCCAGGTGATTCTGATGCATGCTAAAGCTTCAGAACCACTTATCTAACATAATACCTGGCATGTAATAGAATCTTAATGCATATCTTTCGAGTTTGCTTGCATCAATGATAATGTAACCAGTTTCGTAAACATCATTTTATTTACACTAACCCCCTTATCCTATCTGATCTTATGCTTTAGACAATAATAAAGAAAGTGATTTAAATAAAAATAATGTATGAATGATCATGGGATGGAAAGTGAATATTATTCTAGAGTTTAAATTACTCAAAGGAAAAAAATCTGCACTAAGTTCAAATTGTAGCTGTGGAAAATCTGCATTGTGTGATGTCAAATACTCCGGCCAAAGAGCAAACAAAGTCTCCTCAGTATAGAGTCACATGCAAAATGAACTAAAAAACAAAAGACAAAGAATATGCCAATATCTCAGCTTATATTTTCTCACAACTGTGACCCTAGGTTTTTGGTAAGCTGAGAAAAATTTTATTATTCTGTCTTACCTCTCCTTGATAATTTACTAGCATAAATATTCACAATCAAGCATTGAGAAAAGAACAACAAGAAAATCCTTGTATTTTTTCAACAGTTGTTGAAAAAAGATATGCCATTTAAATAATGTTATATGTAACTTGATTAGTCAGTAAATCTTTGTTGTGAGAGAGCATGCTAACAGAGCAGAAGAGAAAGTAAAAGTATCAGTCTAATCAGACAGCTTTTTATGTCCTTTCCTCAAACTGAAGCTGTCTACTCTTGTGCCCCATTGGCCTTTTAAGTGTTATATTGAAATTTAGTAAACTGCCCTTTGTATATTTGCCTTACCTTAACCACTAGACTTATTTAACTCAAAATTTCTGGTTTCCTCATAGAAATGCATTTCCAATAATCTTTACCCACTTAGTGTGGAATAAAAATCGAATCTCCCCACAGCCAGTGCAGTTATGTGTCTTTAAGCTGCTTCTTCCCAAACACACACACACACACACACACACACACTCTCTCACTCACACACACTCACACTTACTCTCACACACACACACTCAAAACCACCAGCATCAACTCCGCTGTAGCCACAACGCAGCATCAGAATGCTTTCTTTCTTGTTGTCTTTGGGTTATTTAGATTCCACTTTGGTGAAATTACTATTTTTATCTTGCCAGTTGAGCTCATTGATAATTAACTCTGGCTATATTAGAATCGCCTTGAGAAGTGGCTTCAAGTGTCAAAAACCAATGTTTGAGCTGCACGTGAATCAAATAAATAACAATATCTGAAGGTGAGAACAAGGCATGTGTATCTGTTATGTGTATGATGAATATTTGCAGCCTTCTTTGAGAACCACTGTATGCATGGCATACCTGAACAGGAATGTCATTCTACTCAGCTGGACAGCCTGAGCTGGGCACCAATGCTGACATACCAAAAGGAAATTGAATCCACCTGCGTGAAGAATGCCTCCTTAAAAGCTGAGTGGATTCCTTTAGCTTGGGGTACTGCAATGCCAACTAAAACATTAGTTTATAATGTATAAACCAACACTGTGAAAGTAGTTATTTCTATTTTATTGTAAAGTTGACTAAACCAGATTCTAGGTAGTCAAGAAAATATGGGAAATCCAAATAAAAACACTCAAAATGTGTCATTGTTTTCTCTCTCATCCGTGATATAGTAATAAAACTGGCATCCTGGGTTGGGAATTCTACTCCTCTGTACATCTGCTTTCCAGTGGACGTTGGCCTCCTTAGGATATCTTATAACCCTTGAAGAAGAACCTTCATCCCAAGCTCAAAAGCCTAAAAGTAATTCACTTACCCCAGTCTCTTACCCAACTGGATGTTTACACAGGAAATCTCTGATTCATGCATAAGACCTAAACTAAAATTAGGACGTCCAGATTGCAATAGACAAAGAAGGACAAAGTCTATCTATTTTCTACTTTTCTCAGCTTGGTTCCAAGTCAGCATACCTCAGGATATATTTTCTACTAACAGATACAAAGTAGTTACTCATCTTGCATAGTGGTTTCTTTGACTTAACTCCTCTGATTCTTGATTTCCTTATCTTAATGTACCAATAGTAACATCTAAGTCACTAAGAATTTTGTAAGGATTAAATTAGATGATGATGAATACTACCCAATAAGTGATGACTATTTGTTGGAGAAAATATGGTCATAGAGAAGTATCAGGAAATAGAGACAGCTCACAATAAACTAACAGAAAGACACAAGACAGATAGTAGTCTTCTCTAGTATATGTGATATCTGGACTCCTCAATTTGATATTCGTATAAAGGACAAGATGAATTATTTCCTCTTGTATAGAAGAACAGCAACCCCCTCTGCTCACTCACACACACTCACCATCGCAGTGAAGCCAAAACACTAAATACTGTCATTTCAAGATGGTCAGTGAGGACAGGTGCCAGTTAAGTAGTCAGAGGTGGTGGGATGCCTTACAAACTTTTTTGCAGAACTTCCCAGAATAATTTTAACAAATAGTATCCACTGTAATACACGTTGAAAGCATCATGTGCTCCTTCATTGAGTGTTTTCCAGTTGTAAGTTAAATAATTAATTGCTCAATTATTTGTGCAATTTGGTGTTCCCTAGATTCTAATATGTCTGAGGGCAGGGATTTTTGTCTGTCTTATTTATTGCCATAATCCCTGTGCCTGACACTTAGTAGTTCAGTAAATGTGATGAAGAAAATAATTTTGAAACGCTTCCACAACTTTTTCTTTTTTTCAGGATATATTCTATTATAATAGTGTTTAAATATTTAATTTTAATTTTATTTAGTTTTCTTGATCAAGAATGACTAGGGGAGTGTTATTGTTGTGGTGGTGGTGAATTGATTTTTTTTTATTGCTATTTCAGAAGTCTGTGTATATTCTGGAGGTACAAGTTTCCTAACTGCCTCTGCTAAGTCCATCTCTTAAAATGCTATCACAATATGACCTTATAAAAGTCTACTCCTGGGAATGAATACTTTCTTTGACTACAGTTGGGAAAATATGATCTCTTAGCTTCATTACTATTTGTAAGCACCCCCACCCCCAACTTTAGGTGAAGACATTTACTCTATGGGTGTTTGCTCGGTTCCATGGTAAAATCCCCTTTCATTTTTCTTCTGCATGCCAACCTCTACTCTAGGTAGCCGTTAAGAGCTAATTGCTTCCTCACTGGATAATGGTTATTTTATTATTCTTGTGAAGGTGGCTGTTTTCAAAAACTAAAGGTTTGTATCAAAACAACTTAATCCATGATTGTAGACAGCTTACATTTTCTTTTTGACCAGCCACCTCACATACATTTGACTATTATTTATGACTTTTCCTTTATAAATTTTTGAAACAAACTTTAGTTTTAGGCCTGTTGAGAAGCTTTATTTCTTCAAGAACACTTTAATTCTCTTGAAATACTAGAATTTCAAGCATTAAAATATAACAAAATAACTTTATTACGTTTCTCAGTGTCAAGTTTTGGCCACATAAGTATAGGAAACAAAACATTTGCTGAGGGTAATATTGCTTTGGGAAGGACATTTAGCCATGAATAATGTACATAAAACTGTTATTTTGCTGAACTGCAAAATAGTGGATGAATATTCACTATTTATTTTGTTAATATCACAAAATGGTATTAACCTACAGATGTCTGAACAAGATAATTCTAAATTCTTTCAACCATCATCTTTTACAGATTAGCAATGTGACTTTAGGTAGTCCATCAGAATATATCGTGGATCCAAAGTAAGTTCTAGAAAATGTTACTGTATAATTTTTTCAAACCCCATATACTTCAAGGGAAAATATCTTTACTACTGAATATACTGAAATAGTATCTCTATTCCATTCTTCATAGGATTTCATATTTGTTGTACATGTATTCCCTGAGCATGAGACAGTATCTGCCCAAAGTAGAATAATTATTCCTCCTTATGGAGAAATGATCTAAGAAAATCTCTGGGGATTTTTCTAAGTCAGTGCTATTTTTTCAACCATAACTAGAAAAATATATTATGCAATCAGCTATTTTCATATAATTTGCACAACACTTAAAATAAATAGGACAAGTTGAAAGCTGCCACTTGCCTTGGGAAATCAGGACATTTAAAGAGCTTAGTGAACCTCTGGCATAATTTCGTGTTATTTTTTAGTTCTCTATAAGAGGAGTAAATTTCATAAGTCCCCTTTCTTTCACAGTACTACTATTTTTCTAAAATTTCAATTTCAGTGAAAACTTTGATTTTTTCATATATGCAATTATATTTCTAATAAAAATGTGGCTTCTGGGGAAGCGAGTGCCTAGATCACAGAGGTTCTTGAAGGCCATGGTAAAATAAATCTCAGAAGACATGATACTTAAAAAATTTAACATGTTATTCACATATATTATATGATATATAGGATGATTACCATTAGAAGATTATGCATTATATAATTGGAACTCTAAGTTAATTTGCAGTAATTCATGTTTATTGAAATGGGAGGAAAAAATCTGTCTTCTGGGTGGGGGAAAGAGAGCACTTCTGAAGCTGCAGGTACCTCCATCTCTTTGTTGTGTATGCAGTATTCATCCTGCTCTTAAATACAGAAAAGAAAAGTTACTAATACAATTGATCAGAGTCAATAGTGCCAATTGAGCCACAATTATTGACTTGCATTTTGTCTATGAATATACTATTATTTTGCATTTGAAAATGCTACCTTGAATTCAAGTCAGCCCCTGGTTCTGTTTTTTGTTTGTTTGTTTGTTTGTTTTTGTGTTCATTGTTTTTGTGTCCATGAAGCTTCAGTCATCACACTGACTTGTCTTCTCAGTGCAGCTATCATTAGGGGCTCTTCATCACTCTGCCTCCTCTGGTACTCAGAAATAATCAGAAGAAAGGATGGTCTTAAAGGTCTTGTTTTGAGGAAGAAAGTGGCATTTATACTTTGAGACAAGGTTTCCATGGGGAGACAATGGGAAGATCTTGCTTCTCTATTGTACATCACACATGTGGACTCATGACAGTGGGCCAAAGTGGAGTTCAAACAATCTGTGCGCTGCCCTGGCAACTATACCATTTTAATCTCATAAGAGCCCTCTCTAGCATTTACTCATTGTGTAAAGTATTTTGAGGGTTTTGAGGAAAGGATTAATGACTAAGACAAAGTCCCTTTCTTCAAAAAGTTTTCAATCATTTCCTTCCTCCCTCCTTTCTTTTCTTCCTTCTTTCCTTGCTTTTTTGTTTTCAGTATAGCAGGAAATGAAAGCATGAATAAAACCATTAAAAATATACCTATGTTAGAATGTGATGAGTATTAGAGGAGAGGTACAGAAAATTTTCAATGACTACTTATATGAAGAAGAGAATCCCACGGTATGGAAAGAAGAACAGAGGTTTTGAAAGAGAAAGTTTTTTTTCCTAAGTTGCATAAATTTCTGGCCAGTCCTCATGGCAGGGTAGTATTCTGTAGTGAAAAACATGATATGTAAAACCGTGGTAGCAAGAAAGAGAAGAGGTTCAAATTCTTTAGAGGAAGTCCTACATGAATTAACAAACCATTAGGATACAAATTCTTTTAAAGATAACATAGGAAAACTCAGGATCAGACAATGAAATCAGATAGGAACACATTCCATATATTATTTTAAATAATGACTTAGTAATTTAGAGCTTAGCGGGTTCTGAGCTTTAAAGGTTTCTGAATTATAGGCTGATCTTTGGGGAATAATTGTTTCTAGTAACAGTTTATAGAATTAATTTAAAGTGTGGATGCTAGAGACAAAATGTTTTTCTTCTTGTTATACTGTATTATGTTGGTTGAATAAGCAGTGGAAAGAGTGCTGGAATTAGGGAAATGAAAGAGCAGCTAGAATGGAGGTGCTGTAGATGTAAAAAGGCCTTACTTATTAACCTACTGGAAACGATGAGTAGGATAATAGAGGAAATGAGTCAAAATAGACTTTACTATTTTAAGTCTGGGGGTCTGAGAGAACAGTGATGCATTCAGTGGAAATGCAAAAGATTGGAGATACAGCTTAAGAGGAGCTCAGTTTAGGACAGACTGAATTTAACATGCTCATTAGCTATACAGATGGAAATATCAGTAAATATTGTTGCTCTGATGTTCCTGAATGAATGAGTGTATCAGCTGTATGTTTTGGTGGCCTGTCAAGCTCATTTTCTTTTCTTTAAGAAAAATAATCATTGACCTCTCTTAACACACCTCTCTTTGTTTTTAGTTTTTGATGCAGAGTCTTACTCTTTCACCCAGGCTGGAGTGCAGTGACGCCATCTAGGCTCACTGCAACCTCTGCCTCCTGGGGCCAAGTGATCCTCCCACCTCAGCTTCCTAAGTAGCTGGGACTACAGGCGTGCACCACCATGCCTGGCTAATTTTTGTATTTTTTTATAGAGCCCAGGTTTCATCATGCCGATGACTGGTCTCGAATTCCTGAACTCAAGTGGTCTGCCCTCCCCTGCCTCTCAAAGTGCTGAGATTACAGGCATGAGCCATTGCACTTGGCCTGTTTAAAGACCACTCTGAAAGCACTGCTGAGTAGAGAGCTGGCCATGTAACTTGCCTCTCAGCTATAGCTGAATAGATACCTGGCCCAAGTTAGGCTAAATAGGCATCTCTCCTAGGAACCTGAATTTGGGTTTCATAGACATTTCTTATTCTTTAGTTTTCTGTTTAAAATTGGCTTGGAACAGCAGTATGTACACAAAGACTGAGAAATATGCCCAATAAGTAAACAACAGTATTAAGTAATACAAAGAAGTATAGATATGGGAGAACATAGGGAATCGGAGAAAAATGATGTTTTGATAACATGTATATGCAAGCAAATTCCCCATGATCAATCAAACTTAATGTAGAAAAAAGTGAATATAGGCATAGCTACTTACACTTGTTTGACTGTATTATGCTTTGGAGACATAGTGGGTTTTTTTGCAAATTAAAGGTTTGATGCAACCTTTCTTCAAGTAAGTCTATCAGTCTTAGTTTTCCAACAACATATGCTGATTTTACGTCTCTGTGTCACATTTTGGTAATTCTCAACATTTCAAACTTTGTCATTATTATTATATCTTTTATGGTGGCCTGTAATCAATGTTCTACTACTCTAATTGTTTTGGGCCACCATGAATCAGGCCCATATAAGGCAGTGAAGTTAAGTGATAAGTGTTATGTGTTTTTCAGTTGCTCTGCTCACTGTCCATTCTCTCATTTCTCTCCCTTTCCTAGGGCCTCCCTATTCTCCAAGATACAACAATATTGAAATTTGCCAATTAATAACTCTACAATGGCCTCTAAGTGTTCTTGTAAAAGCATGAGTCACACATCTTTCACTTTAAATAAAAAGGTAGCAATGATTAAGCTTAGTGAAGAAGGCATATCAAAAGTCAAGACAGGCTGAAAGCTAAGACTCTTGTGCCAAAGAGTTAGTCAAGCTGTGAGTGCAAAGAAAAAAAAGTTCTCAAATATAATTAAAAGTGGTACACAAGTGATAAGAAAATGAAACAGTCTTATTGCTGCTATGGAGAAAGTTCTAGCAGGTTGGATAGGAGAACAAACCAGCCACAATCCTCTGTTAATCCAAAGCTTAATCCTGGCAAGTTCTGAAGCCTCTTCAATTCTACGAAGGCTAAGAGAGTTAAGGAAGCTGCATAACAGAAGTTTGAATCTAACAGAGGTTGGTTCATGATGTTTGAGGAAGGAAGCAATCTCCATAACATAAAAGTGCCAGGTGAAGCAGCAAGTGCTGATGTAGAAGCTATAGCAAGTTATCTAGAAGATCTGAATAAGAAGTTAATTGATGAAAGTAGCTGAACTGAACAACAGATTTTCACAGTAGAAGAAAGAGCCTTCTTTTGGATGAAGATGCCATCTAGGATGTTCATAGCTAGAGAGGAGAAATCAGTGCCTAGCTTCAAAACTTCAAAGGGCAGGCTGACTCTTTTGTTAGTGACTAATGCAGCTGGTGGTTTTAAATTGAAGCTGATGTTCATTTACTATCTCCAAAACACTAAGACCCTTAAGCATTATGATACTCTACACGTGCTCTATAAATGGAACAGCAATGCCTGGATGACAACACATCTCTTTACAGCATGATTTATTTAATATTTTAAGCCCACTGTTGAGAACTACTGCTCCAAAAAACATATTCTTTTCAAAATGTTACTGCATATTAAGAATGCACCTGGTCACTCAAGCGCTCTCATGGAGAAGTACAAGGAGATTGATGTTGTTTTTATATTTGCTAATACAATATTCATTCTGCAGCCCATGGATCAAGAAGTAATTTAGACTTTCAAGTCTCATTATTACAAAAAAAATTTTGCAAGGCTATAGCTGCCATACATAGCGATTCCTTTGATGGATCTGGACAAAGTACAATGAAAATCTTCTAGAAAGGATTCACCATTTTAAATACCATGAAGAACATTTATGACTCGTGGGAGGAGGTTGAAATATTAACCTGAACAAGAGTTTGGAAGAAGTTGATTCTAACTCTCATAGGTGATTTTGAGGGTTTCAAGACTTTAGTAGATAGGATAAGTCACTGCAGATATGTTAGAAAGAGCAAGAGAATTAGAATTTTAAGTGGAACCTGAAGATGTGACTAAATTATTGCAATCTTATAACCAAACTTGAATAGATGAGGAGTTTCTTGTTATAGATGAGCAAAGAAAGTGCTCTTTCTTTAAAAAAAAAACAGAATCTACTCCTGATGTCTGAGATGCTGTGAATGTGAATTAACAACAAATAATATAGAACATTAGATAAACATGCTTGATAAAGTAGCAGCACAGTTTGAGAGGACTGACTCCATTGACTCCAGTTTTACTTATTTATTTGTAGATGAGTTCTCACTATGTTGTCCAGGCTGGAGTGCAGTGACTATTCACAGCCATATGGTGCACTACAGCCTTGAACTCCTGCGGTCAAACAATCCTCCTTTTCAGCCTTCTGAGCAGCTAGAGCTATAGGCATGCCACCATGCCAGGCTTGACTTCTACCAATACCAAGGTTGGGCCCCAAGAACTATATTTTTGCTACGCAACCATAACAGACTCAGAGTTACCTATATTAACCAAGATGGGTTAATTCCCAGTTTCTTTTGCATAATTTGGATCTATTTCAACTTAGTGGCACTGAGAAGAGATGTGATTGTGGCTTTTTCACCTATATTGTCTAGTGGATATTATTTGAACTTGCCAAGGTCCCTAGCACTAGCTTAGATTCTGCCCCTCATGATAGTTGGTTGAGACTTGGATCCTGTAATTTAATTTAGTATCTTTCCATTAAATTTCTTGTTTATTCAAGCAATAATTATTTTTTGATACATGCAAGTAAAAGAAACATATCTAATTCAGTATATGAGAGTATTTTTTTTTTTTTGAGGCAGGGTCTTGCTCTTTCACCCAGGCTGGAGTGCAGTGGCGTGATCTTGACTCACTGCAAGCTCCACCTCCCGGGTTCACGCCATTCTCCTGCCTCAGCCTCCCGTAGCTGGGACTACAGGCGCCCGCCACCATACCCAGCTAATTTTTTTGTATTTTTTTTAGTAGAGACAGGGTTTCACCGTGTTAGCCAGGATGGTCTGGATCTCCTGACCTCGTGATCCGCCCGGCTTGGCCTTCCAAAGTGCTGGGATTACAGGCATGAGCCACCACGCCTGGCCAGTATATGAGAGTATTAAAAAATAAAGTTCTAATACAAATGGATGTTTGTCAATGGACACTTGATAACCATGCACTTTCCATGTACCAACTACAGAGCTCTATGTAAGCCGTTATTGGGGTTACAACAAGGTAATATGGCATTAATTTCAGCATTTATTTTACATCACTTTCCAGTTTTTGAGGCCCTATCCCTTCAATTATTTTTTTGTCTTCACATTAGTTTTACTCACATTTCACAGATAAAAAATGTTAGAGTAAGGGAGTTTATATGACTTACCCAGGATGATGTGAATAGGTAGTGGCAGGGGTGCTTCATCTCCAGGTTTTCGCATTTCAAAACTCATTTACTTATCTCACTGTATCCATAGTTATCATTTCAAATGGTTATAAAGCATTTTCTAGATATTAATACTTTAATCCAATTTAAAATTAAATAAATTTTAAAAATAAAGTAGAATAAGTCTATCTTAATAGCTTTTAATAAAGCAATGACAATTTGAAATTCATAGAGCTTTAAGATTTTGCATTAGAAATACTGAAAATTTCTTCATTGTTCTCACATCCCTTACTTAAAGACCCTGCCTTTTCTATAACTTTTGAGTTTGTAGCCTTATGAACTATGTAAACTCAATCCTTTGAGTTCATAGTTTATAAATTTAGAGATCAGTGTTTAACTTAAGCCAGATATAGTTTTATTCTACCAAGATCTTTTATTTAGGGCATACACTAAGTTCTAAGTTCTGCGCACAAGGCCTGTAAGGTCAAATAGACTCAGGAGCTGAGATGGCAATTTAGGGTGGCCATGATGGACAGTGTGCAAATTGCTGAATCAGCTGAGAACTCTAATATGCAAAAACAAAGAAGGTAAATAGAGAAAAGAAGAAATGACAGATCATTTAACTCCAGGGAGAAAGAGAGGGAGAGCAAGAGAAAGTTTATGATGTGATTACTGGTGTGGATGTTTGTCTCCCAGGTATCTTTCTATCAAGGTTGAGATTTACTCACTGTTCTTGCATTCTAAGCGAAATTCCTGTATCCTTCCTTCAAATTCCCCTTGGTTGGAATGGATTTCTGTAATAACATATTCTCTGTTTAAGAAAAAAAAATATTCTAAGATAAAGGGATATTCAGCCCAATTTTCATTTAAATATTACATAAACAAATGGCCATAATATATAAAGTGATCTATCAATAATGAATGAAATGCAAGTTTGTGTCTCTACAGATTTTATTTTAAATGACATTCTGGATACTATCTTCAACTTACAATATAAATAATATAAATTCCTTTTACATCATTATTTATAAAATAATGCATGAAATAATTTCCTATTTCTGAAGTACTGCCAAACAAAGTATAAACAGCCTTGTCAAATCATAAATATTGACTGTATGTGATAGCAGCTTGGTAGTTCTCCAAACAAAGGTATCATGTTGCCCTCTGAATTAGATTCCTAGGAGCTGCAATAAACAGCAAACAGGATGGCTTAAAACAACAGTAATTTATTTCCTCACAGTTCTAGAGGCCAGAAGTCGCTGAAGACACTAGGGAAGAATCTGTTCCCTTCCTTTGTCTTAGCTTCGTGTGTTGCTGGCAGTCCTTGGCATTCCTGTTTTGTAGATGCATCACTCTAATTTCTGTCTCTGTTGTCACATGGTGTCCCTTCAGTGTGTCTCACTCTGTCTCTTCTCCTTTTCTTATAAGGGCACCATTTCTATTGGATTTGTGCCTATCCTAATTCAATATGACCTCGTCTTAACTTGAATTCACCTGCAAAGACCCAATTTCCAAATAAGATCACCTTCATAAGTACAATGGCTTAGGACTTCAACATATTTTTTTGGTGGACACAATTCAACTCATAACACCTTCAGGAGAAGGGAAAATCATGCTAAACAGGTAGTAAAAACAGATATCACTAACAGAAACATTACTCCTCCTACACAGAAAATGCTTCTTGGCATTAAAAACAAAATTAAATATAATATGATAAATAATAAGCAATGTGGACAGATCGAAATTATCTTTCCATCTTCCGTGGTAAGTAAATATATTGTTTGAGTTTCTCAGGTAACAACTGCCTATCATAGAAAGAAGGGAAGGATTGATAGAAGAAGGAAACACACTTCCTTATCAACTTGACAAGGTAAAAGCTATGTTAATGAGTTTTTGTCATCTAAGTGAGAGTAAATACTAGATTATGATATGTAGGACTTTGATGTAAAGGATCTCATTGCTCAGCAGGTCAACTTACAAGTGGCCTGATACAGTGACCCACACATGACACTGAATGAGAGTTAGCATGTGTTCAAAGGAAAGAGGCTGAAATCTGAGCAGCTTGCTGACTCAAATCACTCTCTTGTACCCTCTGTCCATACTTTCATTGAGAAAATGGCTTAAAAAGAACAAAAAAACTGCATTAAAAAATGAAAAAGGAATGAGATAATGTCCTTTGCAGGGATGTGGATGGAACTGGAAACCATTATCCTCAGCAAACTAACACAGGAAGAGAAAACCAAACACCGCATGTTCTCACTTATAAGTGGGAGCCGAACAGTGATAACACATGGATCCAGGGAGAGGAGCAACACACACTAGGGTCTGTCTGGGTTGGGGGTTGGGGGAGGGAGAGCATCAGGAAAAATAAATAGCTAATGCATGCTGGGCTTAATACCTAGGTGGTGGGTTGATATGTGCACCAAACCACCATGGCACACATTTACCTATGTAACAAACCTCCACATCCGGCACATGTACACCAGAAATTAAATTAAAAAATAAAGCAGCCATAGACAGTTTTAAAGGACTAATTATGCTGTGTTCCAATAAAACTTTAATTACAAAAAAAAAAAAGAGAGAAAAAGAGCAACAACCACAAAATTAGCAGGGGACTTAAGGAAAGATATGTAAAGATTCAAAAACAAAATGAACAAGACAACTAAAACAGAGATAAAAAGCATGCATGATAATAATTTTATAACAATGCAGATGAGAAGGATGGCCAAGGGTTAACAATGGAGTTTTACAGGAACACTGACTAATCAGAATGGGCACCAGCCGATCAAAATGGACCCTTATGTTTTCTGGGGCTTAAAGGAGACATCATTCCTGGTGACGTGGAATAAAGGAAGAGGTGATAAGGCATGGAAACAGATGAAATGCCAGCTGGAATATGTCCAAATAAGTGGAAATATAAGAGTTATAATGTCACTTTAGAATCTGACTAAAGAATGGACAATGCTAAAAACAGGGACATTTAGTATACATACGAGAAAATCAAGCAAAGTAAACGGGGGAAAAGTAATAGATATGGAAGAAAAAGGAGATTCAAAGTAAATAAAATTGAAGTTTCCTGAAGAAAAGGTTGGAATGTGTATTAAAGGTTATAGAGGACAACGTTCCTCATAATAAGTCTTATAAGGAGTTGACCAGGCACATTCAACATTGTTGGGTATTTTATTTATCTTTCTGGATATTAAAGAACTCTGTTGGCAAGGATACTTCCTTGAAACTGAAAAAAAAATTCTATGGGGGCATCAGGGCCAAAACTCACATTACTTGTAGGAAAGTTACATCTCTATAGCAACATTCAATGGGAGAAGACAGTGGTATAAATTCTACAAAGTTCTTGGCAAGAGACATAGTGTGCAAGTCATACAAATTCATGGAATATTATTCATAAAATCTTCTTTAAAACAAACAAAAATATAAACTATTATATTATAATCTCACCAATAAACATGAATAGGAACTCTATCTAACCAGCTTCAACCATAGAACTCTGGGGGAAAGTAGGGTGCAGGGAGGGGCAGGGCAGCATTCACTGCTGAGACCACATCCAAGTCATTAAGTCTCACTACTATCAATAATAATGCTGGCAAACTGCTACAAATTACCCCAGATCTTCTCAGACTCACAGTTACAAAGCAATGCTATTAAGCAATATGTTTCATGCCTTGAGTAAGGGTCAATGCCATGAAGGAAACTCAGTAAAGCATTACTGGCCAAAAAATCTACACCTGTTGAGGTAAATTCTAGCAGCACAGTTTCCATCCCAGTACTACTGAGAATTTTGGGGGGTTGTATACTCATAATACGTACCTCCAAATCTTAGGATGCACGTATACTCAGTTTCAGTATAATCTTCCAGATTGTCTTGCAGAATAGCTGCATCAATGTACACCCTCAATTACTACACAGGAATTCTTGACTACTCATATTATTGCCAACACTAATAGGTAATATTACTTTTCTACTATATAGAAATAAAATACTTTTTTGATGTTTAATTTTCTCATTTAACAACACAATATTTAATGATGATGGGGAGATTCAGCATTTCTTTACTTTCATGTTGATACTTCCGTGAAATTGCTGTTCATCTTCTTTGATCCTAATTTATACTGAATTTTCTATAATTATCTTCTATATTTTGAGAAGTTTTTGGTACATATTAATACCAACTATCTATTTTGTAGAATTAATCTCATAACTTGGAAATATTTTCTTTTATTTTATCTATTTTTTTCACTTTGTGATTGAATAGAAAAGGCTCTAATTTTGCTATAGTCAAATCCTTCTTTTTATGTTCCTGGATTTTGTGCATTTGAGACCTTTTTGAATAAATCTATCCTACTCCTAAATCTGGTTCTTTTACCATTTTTATTTCTAGAAAAATTTTATACATTTTAATGCACGTAAAGCCCACTTTTCTATGTATTTATATTAAAGAATAATTGCCTTTAGTATGCTAATTCTCCCAATATCAATCTACCAAGCAATCTGTGATTTCCATTGCTTTTTTTTATCATTGTTACTATAATTTCAAATATGTCAACTACATATCAGAACTCTATGTTTTATTCCATTTGTTTCCTCAAGAGGCGATTCCACACTATCTCCATTACTTGGACTTGGCATTATGGCTAATTATCTGGTATAAAGAATTTGTCTCTGTAATTCTCCTTTATTTAAGCTGGATTAGCTCTCTATTGAATTTTTTTGTCTTTTTACATGTATTTTTCAATGAGCAATACACATTCCAGCTGAAATTGTGATTGAGATGTATTGAATTTGTAGATAAACTTGAGGCAATTGTCATTTTTTCCATGTTACATCATATTAACATTGTATATTATATCCCTTCATTATTTAAATGTTCCTTTATTTCTTATATTCAAATTTTAACTTTTTTTACAGGATCTTTTATTTTCACCAATAAATTTAAACAGCATGTGTTTTATAACCTTCCTGTTATGCAATAAAGTAAACGGAATATGTGGAAATATATGACAGATGATAAATCATAATCAACATCTATTTCTCAGTCCAAATACATTTTTCCTACTAATATTACCAATTTTATAGTTTTGTATAGTGTTTATATGCAATCATTATAATTTGTATATTTATATAATGTACTTATATACATTTATATTGAAATAATATACATGCTTATATAAAATAAAAAAATATATATAAACATGAAATAAATACTAAAATTACTTTATTCCCACTAGTAATGTAAACTGTTATTTGTCCATTTTTATAGATTTAAAATAATAGGACTTTATACTGTTAATACTATTCTTAAATTGAAAAGATGAAGCTCCTAAAATATTATAAAATAATTGTGGGTAATTTTAATATTATGGTCATTATTTCTTTCCTTCTGAAAAATAAAAACTACAGTTAACATTATATGAGAAAAAAATTTGCAGGGATAAAAGTATGTCACATATGGCCAAATCTATCCATAATTAATATTTGCTGTTTTATAACCACTGGAATTCAATGTAGATAATTACCTCATAAGAATAAAAAGAATAGTTTGCATTTATGAAATGCAAATAAAATGGTTAGTATATGCAACATTGTATTTTCTGGCTGATAAATTTATAAAGAAAAACAACCGAAAAGATTTGGTGATAGATGAATACCTTACTCTTAGAAAATAGTATAAAGCATGAACTTATTTGACTTAAATTATGATTTTTAGGCACATAATTGTTAATTATTAATTTCTTTTGATGAAAAGATCAAATGGAATGAGTACAGAAAACTGTGATATTTATACTCTATATCACATGATAACTCACACATTATTTTGAGTTTGAATGTATTTTAGAATGATTTGGCTTCTTTTTTTGTTGTTTTAAAAAGTTGCCAAAGTCGCATGACCCTATGTTATAGCTATTTATTTTTATCTAGCTTTCTGGCTACTTCTTATTATGTAATCAGGCTTTTTACTCTCCTGGGATGTAAGTCTTAAAGAGCTCACAAACACATGTAAAAGGATTTAGATTCTCTCCTTGAGCTAACAGGTTATTCTATAGTTCCTTTTTCTTCTTTTTTTTTCTTTTTTTTTGAGTCATAACTGATATCTGCTAACAGAAATTTTTCACTAACGTTATTTAAAATTTATAATTATTTTAAAGTAAGCATTTAGGCATCTTGATGTATACCGTACCAGAACATTGAGAACTAGAGACCTAAATTTGAAAAGCAATACTTTAAAATATTTAGAAGAAATATCTAAAAAAATGGAATTGTTGATTTGAGAAAACAAAATATTTCTTTAAAATGATTTTTTATTTAAAAAGCAAGCACAAATTATTAAAATATTGATTACTTTGCTTATAATGACATAATTTACATATATTTGTGTTTATAAATAAAGGACAAGCTACAGACAGGAAGACATATTTCCAAAAATCACAAAAATTAGGTTTGCAATTGAGAACTTGAAAAAACTTCTGCGTCGATTAAGAAAAAAACAAAAGGTAAATCATACATTGCAAATATTATAATTAGTTAACAGTAAAGAAAAACAAATAGTCAATAAATGTATTATGCTGAAATTTATTACTAATTTTACTAATCAGGTATCATTTCACACCTATCAGAAAAAAGACCTGGCCATCTTGGCCAGTATTATGAGAAACAAGAGAAATTCTTACTTCCCCATGAGAAGTTTGAATAATATAGTATATATTTAAAAGCATGTGTTCTAGAATTAGTCCTTTTCTGTTTCAAAACTGTTATACCCCTTAGCTTTATATGCTTTGAGCAAGCTACTTATCTTGCTATGAGACAATGCTCTATGTGTCTCCTGCATTTCTGCATGTCCTGTGAGTAGAGCACTAAGTACTCTTCATTCAGAATTTTTGAGGATATTTAGTAAACAGTCTTTGAAGATACAATGTCTCCCTCTGGAACAAAGGGCAGGGCAGGCACACTTTTAGCCTATTATTAAAGGTTCTTGAAGCTCAATGTTCCTCTTCTATCATGCAGCCCACTGCACATGCTGACATTACATGACCCTTCTCATGGGAATTGGGTTTTGGGGAGTCACTGCAATAAATGCTGATACTATGGCTACTGTTATTGCTATAAGAAATAAGTGGTCCTTTGTCTAACCTAGAAGTCTTATGTCTTCTACAGGTGAATCTTTGGTAGACTAACTAGTGAGCTTGCAAGTGGGGTGACATCTCAGACCTTTACAATCCATTGCAAATGTCTCTGCTTAACTTGTTTTTATCATCTGTATAATGGTAGTCTGTGTGTGGAAATATTTTTTATTTATAGGACGGTAATATTTACCTAAATTAAAATGCAAACTGTTTAGAACAGTGTTTTGGTACCAAGTAAGTGTTCAACATTATTCTGTGAATGTGAAGTTCCAAAAACCATCCAGTAAATATTTTTCTCCCATTCTGTAGGTTGTCTCTTCACTTGGTTGATTGTTTCCTTTGTTGTGTTTTTCCTTGATAAAATCCATTGGTCAATTTTTGCTTATGTTGCCTGTGCTTTTCAGCTCTTACTTCAATGGCTTTGCCTGGACAAATGTTCTAAAGCATTTCCCCAAAGTTTTCTTCTTGTAGTTTTCTAGCTTCAGGTCTTACATTTAAGTCTTTAATACATTTTGGCTTTAATTTTTGTATATGATGAGATAGAGGAATCTAGTTTATTTGCTCTGTATATGAACAGCACAATTTATTGAAAAAACTGCCCTTTCTTCAATGTGTGTTCTTGGTGTCTTTGTTGAAAATGTGTTGGTTGTAAATGCGGGATTTATTTCTGGGTTCCCTGTTTTGTTGCATTGGTCTATGTATCTGTTTTATGCTAGTTCCATGGCGTTTTGGTTATCAGAGTTTTATAGTATATTTTGAAGTCAGGTAGTGTGATGCTTCCAGCTTTATCTTTGTGTTCAAGATTGTTTTGGCTATTTAAGGTCTTTTGTGACTCCAAGAGAATTTTAGGATTGTTTATTCTACTTTCGTGAAGAATATCATTGGTATTTTGAGAGGAATTGCATTAAATCTTCAGATCAATTTGGGTAGGATTAACATTTTTAACAACATTAATTTTCCCAAACCATGAACATGGACTATCTTTTCACTTATTTTGTGTCCTCTTTAATATCTTGCATCAATGTTTTATAGTTTTAATTGTAGAAATCTTCACTTCTTTGGGTAAATTTATTCTTAGGTATTTTTTGAAGTTATGTGAACGGAATTGCTTTCTTGATTTCTATTTCAGATTGTTCATTGTTGCCATATAGAAATGCTACTTATTTGTATATATCGATTCTGTATCCTGGAAATTTATTGAATTCATTTATCAGTTATAAGAGCTTTTTGGTAGAAGCTTCGTGTGTTCTTAAATATAAGATTATGTCATCTGCAAACAAGGACAAGGGATTAATAACTAAAATATATACATAAGCCAAACAATAGCAAAAAAAATCTGATTTAAAAATGGGCAAAATATGTGAATAAACATTTCTCAAAAGAAAACATACAAATGGCCAACAGTTGTATAAACATGTTTAACATCCCTAATCATTAACAAACTGCAATTCAAAACCACACTGACATACCATCTAGTCTCAGTTAAAATAGCTGTTATCAAAAAGATGGAAAATAATAGATGCTGGTGAGAATGTGGAGAAAGGGGAATGCTTGTACTACTGGTGGAAATGTGAATCAGCATAGAAACTATGGAAAACACTATTGAGGCAGCTCAAAAAACTCAAAATAGAGTTGCCATATGTTCCCACAATCTCACTACTGAGTATATATCCAAAAGGAAGGAAATCAGTATATAAAAGAGATATCCGCACATCCACATTTATTGCACAATATTCACAATATTCAAGATATAGAATTAACCTAAATGTTTACCAACAAATGAATGGATTAAAAATATGGTATATGTTTGCAATGGAATATTCTTTAGCCATAAGAAAGAATGAAATCCTAACATTTGCAGCAACATGGATGGAACTGGAGGACATTGAGTTAAGTGAAATAAACCAGGCAGAGAAAAATAAAATATCACATATTCTCACTCATATTTGGAATCTAAAATATTTGATCTTATGGAAGTAATAAGTAGAGTGATGGTGATCAAAGGCAGGGAAGGGTGAGGTTGGGGTTGTGTGAAAAGAAGATAGTTAATGAGTATTAAATACAGTTTAAGTAGAAAGTATGAATTCTAGTGTTCAATAGCACTTTAGGATGACTGGAGTTAACAATAACTTATTACATATTTTAAAGTAGGTAGAAGAGAAGATTGGGAATTTTCTAATACAAATAAATAATAAATGTTTGAAGTGGTGAATATGCAAATTACTCTGGTTTTACACATTGTACACATGTATTGAAATATTATATGTATGCCAAGAATATTTACAACTATTCTGTATCAATAAAAATTACGAAACATTAATTACTATTTCCTTTCTATAGATGTATATATGTGTAATAACACAATTTTAAAATATGTAATAATGGACTCCAAATTAATTGTAGTTGTTAATGGGAGGTAAGAAGACAAATGGGATCAAGAGGCATTGTGCAGAGTGCTTTGGCTCTATCTACTCTATTGTAGTGTTTTTTTAAAAAGTCTCTGAAAACAACACAAAAAATATGTTAAGATTTCAAAAGGCTGAATATTGTGAACATGGTTTTTTACTTTATCACTATATATACTTACATATATATTGAAAATATTTTATAAAATACATTTTTTAAATATATGCAGCACGTTATTTTGAGTGACAATTTTAGGACTCCAGAGTTGTTATTTTTTAAATGTGAAACAGCACATTTAGAAAAAACTTTCTACTTATTTGAAAGACAATCTAAACCACTGTGACCATTTTACCTATTTTCCTAGCTCTTTAATTTTATTCACAATTTTTTTTCCTGGCACCTCCTTAGCTTATTACATTCTGTGACAGTTGTAAAGATGATCATAGATTTTTGACACTCTTTACATCTTCTCCCTGGTCTAAATGACTTTGCTTGTAATTACTGAATGCACCTGCAGGGACCCCAAGAGCCGGTCACTGATGCCATGCAGTTTCCACCCTGCTTGCTGGACTACCAACTCTTGGAACCCTGAGCTACCACATAAAACATCAAAGCACTCTGAGTCTACTGTGCTGAGATTGACCCAAGTGCAGGTTCTCTGGGACACTCAAGTCCAACGCCAGACATGTGAAAAGCATCATACATCTGACCCTTGCCCTCAGATATTTAAGTCATCCCTTTCCTCTCCCACTCCCATCCCACCTAGTCTCCTGAGTTTGTGTAGCAGAGAAAAACCATCCCCACTATGGCCTCACAGAATTCCTTTGAACATAATAGAATGTTTATTGTTGCTCACTGATATGGTTTGGCTGTGTGCCCAGCAAATCTCATATTGAATTCCCACCTGTTGTGGGAGGGACCTGGTGTGAGGTAATCAAATCACGGGGGCAGATCTTTCCTGTGCTGTTCTCTTGATAGTGAATAAGTCTTATGAGATCTGATGATTATATAAGGGGGAGTTTCCCTGCACAAGCTCTCTTCCCTTGTCTGCTGCCATGTAAGACATACCTTTCCCCTTCTGCCATGATTGTGAGCCATCCCCAGCCACAAGGAACTGTGAGTTCTCCATTAAAACTTTTTCCTTTGTAAATTGCCCAGTCTCAGGTATGTCTTTATCAGCAGCATACACTAAGTATACTAAGTACTTACTAATACACTAAGTTTGCGCATGTTCATATGTGGCAATAGATAACTAATAAGCTTCCCTTAAAAATATCTTATTTGATGGTTACAATGGTGGTAGAGGTGAGCTGATGTGCATGTCATTTAAACAAAGTCAGCATTTGTGCAGATGATCAGAGTACAAGAATAAGGAGTACAACAAGGAGCAGCAAAGGATGGCTGAAATAAAAACAAAACCAGAAAAAAATTCAAAATGGTATTGAGCAAGGTAATGTGGTTTGGTATGAGATAACTGTTGGAAAAACATGAGAATGTTTTGAGTTCAACACCTATAAAACCAAAATGGTCATAACTGAAACGTGTTAGCATTTGATTAAGTTATAGGCAGCAATTTCAGAAGGTCAAATTATTTAATTAACCAGGGATGAATCTAGTCTTTTTCCCCCTTTTGTGAGATTTTATCAGAACATTGTAATGCTTAAAATTATATTTCTATGAATATATAATTTGGATGTAATAGGAATAAATATGTTATTATTATTTTTCCTTTTGATAGGTTGTTGGTAACACCTGTTCTCTGAGTTGTTCAAGCTGAATCTTTATAAAGCAAGTGCTGAAATTTGGGATCTTGCATCATATTATTTCATTTCTAAATTAATAGACTTTATTTAAATAGAGTCATCTATCAATTTCTGTTTTTGAGAAAATCCAAATCATTTTCTGAGGAAATTTTTGCTCGCCCATAGAACCTCTTTTTCTCAGGTTCCTATTTTGATTAGATACTTATTTATATTAAAAATAAAAGAGGACAGCTTTGTTCCTTTTCATTGATTTTATTATTAGTCAAACAAATGTAAGTTCTTTAGATTTTTACTAGAAATTATAACTTTACACTTTCTGCAGCTAAAACTTATCCAAAATTGTGTATGATAACTACATGAAAGCTTTTCTTTTTTTTTATTATTATACTTTAACTTTTAGGGTACATGTGCAGGTTAGATACATATGTATACATGTGCCATGTTGGTGTGCTTTTTTTTATTATTATATTTTAACTTTTAGGGTACATGTGCAGGTTAGTTACATATGTATACATGTGCCACGTTGGTGTGCTGCACCCATTAACTCGTCATTTAACATTAGGTATATCTCCTAATCCTATCCCTCCCCACTATCCCCACCCAACAACAAGCCCCAGTGTGTCATGTTCCCCTTCCTGTGTCCATATGTTCTCATTGTTCAATTCTTTCCTATGAGTGAGAACATGCGGTGTTTGGTTTTTTGTCCCTGCGACAGTTTTCTGAGAATGATGGTTTCCAGCTTCATCCATGTCCCTACAAAGGGCATGAACTCATCCTTTTTTATGGCTGCATAGTATTCCATGGTGTATATGTGCCACATTTTCTTAATCCAGTATATCACTGTTGGACATTTGGCTTGGTTCCAAGTCTTTGCTATTGTGAATAGTGCCGCAATAAACATATGTGTGCATGTGTCTTTATAGCAGCATGATTTATAATCCTTTGGGTATATACCCAGTAATGGGATGGCTGGGTCAAATGGTATTTCTAGTTCTAGATTTCTGAGGAATTTCCACACTGACTTCCACAATGGTTGAACTAGTTTACAGTCCCACCAACACTGCAAAAGTGTTCCTATTTCTCCACATCCTCTCCAACACCTGTTGTTTCCTGACTTTTTAATGATGGCCATTCTAACTGGTGTGAGACAGTATCTCACTGTGGTTTTGATTTGCATTTCTCTGATGGCCAGCGATGATGAGCATTTTTTCATGTGTTTTTTGGCTGCATAAATGTCTTCTTTTGAGAAGTGTCTGTTCATATCCTTTGCCCACTTTTTCATGGGGTTGTTTGTTTGTGTTTTTTTTTTGTAAATTTGTTTGAGTTCATTGTAGATTCTGGATAGTAGCCCTTTGTCAGATGAGCAGATTGCAAAAATTTTCTCCCATTCTGTAGGTTGCCTATTCACTCTGATGGTAGTTTCTTTTGCTGTGAAGAAGCTCTTTAGTTTAATTAGATCCCATTTGTCAATTTTGGCTTTTGTTGCCATTGCTTTTGGTGTTTTAGACATGAAGTCCTTGCCCATGCCTATGTCCTGAATGGTATTGCCTAGGTTTTCCTCTAGGGTTTTTATGGTTTTAGGTCTAACATTTAAGTCTTTAATCCATCTTGAATTAATTTTTGTATAAGGTGTAAGAAACGGATCCAGTTTCAGATTTCTACGTATGGCTAGCCAGTTTTCCCAGCACCATTTATTAAATAGGGAATCCTTTCCCCATTGCTTGTTTTTGTCAGGTTTGTCAAAGATCAGATAGTTGTAGATATGCGGCATTATTTCTGAGGGCTCTGTTCTGTTCCATTGGTCTATATCTCTGTTTTGGTACCAGTACCATGCTGTTTTGGTACCAGTACCATGCTGTTTTGGTTACTGTAGCCTTGTAGTATAGTTTGAAGTCAGGTAGCGTGATGCCTCCAGCTTTGTTCTTTTGGCTTAGGATTGACTTGGTGATGCAGGCTCTTTTTTGGTTCCATATGAACTTTAAAGTAGTTTTTTCCAATTCTGTGAAGAAAGTCATTGGTAGCTTGATGGGGATGGCATTGAATCTATAAATTACCTTGGGCAGTATGGCCATTTTCATGATATTGATTCTTCTTACCCACGAGCATGGAATGTTCTTCTATTTGTTTGTATCCTCTTTTATTTCATTGAGCAGTGGTTTGTAGTTCTCCTTGAAGAGGTCCTTCATGTCCCTTGCAAGTTGGATTCCTAGGTATTTTTATTCTCTTTGAAGCAATTGTGAATGGGAGTTCACTCATGATTTGGCTCTCTGTTTGTCTGTTATTGGTGTATAAGAATGCTTGTGATTTTTGCTCATTGATTTTGTATCCTGAGACTTTGCTGAAGTTGCCTATCAGCTTAAGGAGATATTGGGCTGAGACGATGGGGTTTTCTAGATATACAATCATGTCATCTGCAAACAGGGACAATTTGACTTCCTCTTTTCCTAATTGAATGCCCTTTATTTCCTTCTCCTGCCTGATTGCCCTGGCCAGAACTTCCAACACTATGTTGAATAGGAGTGGTGAGAGAGGGCATCCCTGTCTTGTGCCCGTTTTCAAAGAGAATGCTTCCAGTTTTTGTCCACTTAGTATGATATTGGCTGTGGCTTTGTCTTAGATAGCTCTTATTATTTTGAGATATGTCCTATCAATACCTAATTTATTGAGAGTTTTTAGCATGAAGAGCTGTTGAATTTTATCAAAGGCCTTTTCTGCATCTATTCAGATAATCATGTGGTTTTTGTCTTTGGTTCTGTTTATATGCTGGATTACGTTTATTGATTTTTGCACGTTGAACCAACCTTGCATCCCAGGGATGAAGCCCACTTGATCATGGTGGATAAGCTTTTTGATGTGCTGCTGGATTCTCTTTGCCAGTATTTTATTGAAGATTTTTGCATCAATGTTCATGAAGGATATTGGTATAAACTTCTCTTTTTTGGTTGTGCCTCTGCCAGGCTTTGGTATCAGGATGATGCTGGCCTCATAAAATGAGTTAGGGAGGATTCCCTCTTTTTCTATTGATTGGAATAGTTTCAGAAGAAATGGTACCAGCTCCTCCTTGTACCTCTGGTAGAATTCGCCTGTGAATCCATCTGGTCCTGAACTTTTTTTGGTTGGTAAGCTATTAATTATTGCCTCAATTTCAGAGCCTGTTATTGGTCTATTCAGAGATTCAACTTCTTCCTGGTTTAGTCTTGGGAGGGTGTATGTGTCAAGGAATTTATCCATTTCTTCTAGATTTTCTAGTTTATTTGTGTAGAGGTGTTTATAGTATTCTCTGATGGTAGTGTGTATTTCTGTGGGATCGATGGTGATATCCCCTTTATCATTTTTATTGTGTACATTTGATTCTTCTCTCTTTTCTTCTTTATTAGTCTTACTAATGGTCTATCAATTTTGTTGATCTTTTCAAAAAAACCAGCTCCTGGATTCATTGAGTTTTTGAAGGGTTTTTTGTGTCTCTATTTCCTTCAGTTCTGCTGTGATCTTAGTTATTTCTTGCCTTCTGCTAGCTTTTGAATGTGTTTGCTCTTGCTTCTCTAGATCTTTTAATTGTGATGTTAGGGTGTCAATTTTAGATCTTTCCTGTTTTCTCTTGTGGGCACTTAGTGCTATAAATTTCCCTCTACACACTGCTTTGAATGTGTCCCAGAGATTCTGGTATGTTGTGTCTTTGTTCTCATTGGTTTCAAAGAACATCTTTTATAAATGGGAGTTTTATAAAGGCGAGATGTGATAGTTTTATAAATGGGAGTTCCCCTGCCTTACAAGCTGCCTTTCCTGCCACCGTGTAAGACATGCCTTTGCTTCTTTTTTGCCTTTCATCATGATTTTGAGGCCTCCCAGCCACGTAGAACTGAGTCCATTAAACCTCTTTCCTTTATAAATTACCCAGTCTCAGGTGTGTTTTTATTAGCAGCATGAGAACAAATTAATACAGTAAATTGGTGCCAGGAGAGAGTAGGGTACTGCTGTAAAGATACCCAAAAGTTGTGGAAGTGATTTTGGAACTGGGTAACAGGCAGAAGTTGGAACAGTTTGGGGGGCTCAGAAGAAGACAAGAAGATGTGGGAAAGTTTGGAACTTCCTAGAGACTTGTCAAATAGCTTTGACCAAATGCTGCTCATCTCAGATGGAGATGAAGAACTTGTTGGATACTGGAATAAAGGTGACTCTTGCTATGCTTTAGCAAAGAGACTGGAAGCATTTTGCCCCTGCCCTAGAGATTTGTGGAACTTTGAACTTGAGAGAGATGATTTAGGGTATCTGGTGGAAGAAATTTCTAAGCAGCAAAGCATTCAAGATATGACTTGGGTGCTTTTAAAGGCATTCAGTTTTATAAGGGAAGCAGAGCATAAACGTTCAGTTAATTTGTAGCCTGATAATGTGATAGAAAAGAAAATCCCATTTTCCAAGGAGAAATCCAAGCCAGCTGCATGTATTTGCATAAATGATGAGGAACCAAATGCTAATCCCCAAGACAATAGGGAAAATGTCTCCAGGGAACGCCAGAGGTCTTCATGTCAGCCCCTCCCATCACAGGCCCAGAGGCCTAGGAGGAAAAAGTGGTTTCCTGAGCTGGCCCAGGGTCGCCGTTTAGTGTGCAGCCTAGGGACTTGGTGCCCTGCATCCCAGCCACTCCATCTGCAGATAAATGGGCCAACATAGAGTTCTGGCTATGGCAGAAGGTGCAAGCCACAAGCCTTGGCAGCTTCCACATGTTGAGCCTGCCAGTGTACAGAAGTCAAGAATTGGGCTTTAGGAACCTCCACCTAGATTTCAAAGGATGTATGGAAATGCTTGGATGTCCAGGCAGAAGTTTGCTGCGGGGGCAGGGCTCTCATGGAAAACCTATGCTAGGGCAGTATGGAAGGGAAATGTGGGGTCAGAACCCTCATTAAGTCCCTACTGGGGCACCACCTAGTGGAGCTTTGAGAAGTGGACCACTGTCCTCCAGACCCCAGAATGGTAGATCCACTGATGGCTTGCACAGTGTACCTGAAAAAGCCAGCCACTCAATGCCAGCCCATGAAAGCAGCCAGGAAGGAAGCTGTACCCTGAAAAGCCACAGGGGTGGAGCTGCCTAAGACCCTGGGAACCCACCTCCTGCATCAGTGTGACCTGGATGTAAGACATGGAGTCAAAGGAGATCATTTTGCAGCTTTAAGATTTGACTGCCCCACTGGATTTTGCACTTGAATGGGTCTTGTAGCCCCTTTGTTTTGGTCAATTTCTCCCATTTGGAATGGCTGTATTTACCCAATGCCTGTAACCCCATTGTATCTATGAAGTAACTAACTTGCTTTTGATTTTACATATGAAAGTCCATATGTGGAATGGACTTTCCTTGTCTCGGATGAAACTTTGGGCTGTGGACTTTTGAATTAATGCTGAAATGAGTTAAGACTTTGTGGGACTGTTAGGAAGGCATGATTGGTTTTGAAATGTGAAGACATGAGATTTGGGAGGGGCTGAGGTGGAATGATATGGTTTGGCTGTGTTCCCACCAAAATCTCATCTTGAATTCCCACGTGTTGTAGGAGGGACCTGGTGGGAGATAATTTAATTTGAGAGCAGATTTCTCCCCTCCTGTTTCTGTGATGGTGAGTCACAAGATCTGATAGTTCTATAAAGAGTAGTTCCCCTGCACAAGCTCTCTCTCCCTTTGCCTGCTGCCATCCATGTAAGACATGACTTACTCCTCTTTGCCTTCCACTATGATTGTGAGGCTTCCCCAGCAACATAAAAATGTAAGTCCAATTAAACCTCTTTCTTTTGTAAATTGTCCAGTTTCAGATATGTCTTTATGAGCAGTGTGAAAATGGAGTAATACATGCTTATTATACAAAAATAGGTTGGGATCTAAGATTAATATCTAAGTTGACATTTTAAAAGAATTGATAAGAATCCAAAGGTTAGAAGTGGTTAAAAGTAAGAGTCAATAAGAACTAAAAGAACGTCATAGAGACCTTCATAAAGGTAATAAATTGACTACATCTATTTTTGAGAAGGCTATCCTAGTGACTCTACATATTTTTATTTATTCCTTGACTTTTGATTAAGTGTTCATTTTCAGTGCTAAAATTTTGAATTCCAGATAACTGAGCTTCACTGTAATATAATTTTTGTCAAATCCTTTGTATTTTTTAGAAATAATATATGATATATTACATTGTGTATTATATGTATATACTTATTTTTATAATAAAATAACAAAATATTTAAAATGAGAATAATACAATATAAATAAACTAATACAATAATATAATTAAATATTACATGCATACTTATATAAACTTAGAGGATATCTCTATGTAGAAATGTTCAACACCAAAATAGAGATATGCTTAGAATATTTATCATGTGTCATATTGGTGAGTGTGGCTAGGATGAAATGTAATAAGCTAATAAAAAACACAAAGGCTAAGTGTTTCAAAGGCACAAGAAGCAGAGTGATGGAGAGAGGGATGCATAGAAAAGCATCCCCCCCAACAACACAGACAAACATCTACATCAATATGTCACCCTTTCCTTTTCCTTGCTAACTTGGCAAAAACTTGGACACCAGAATACTGGCAACTGTAGAAGAGCATATCAAAAAATAGAATTTAAAGTGTTATCTAACTCTAAGCACATCTGTTCTCTAAATCGGCTTCTCAAAGATACATTTCATTAAAATCAATCTTGCCAACCCTTGTCACTTAGTCATTGACTCTCTGTCACTCTTTTACTGTCACCTTTCTTGACAGGATTCTGACAAGGTCCAGAAGGTCAGTTAAGTTCTTTGCTGCTCTTTTCCATTAATGGTTTATTAACTAGGCAAGGCTAAATATATTCTTTTCTATTATGTGTCTCTAGCCAAAAACCAGCTCTGCAGAACAGTAGATTTCTTCCCAAATACCATGGAAGTATCATCTCCCTCAGTCTTAGAAAGAGCATGCATGCGGATGTTTTCAGTTACACTTAGACATAGTTTTTCTTTTATTAACTACAGTGGGCTTGAGACATTTTTCTCTTTCTGATAAAATCAGCATTTTTTTCAGAGTTCTTTTAAATTAATTTGAAAATATCATCTTTTTCATTTTTCCTTCCAGATTGCTTTTTTCCTTTCTCTCAGACCTGGATTTAGAATATTTCTCTTATTGTTAATTATATTCCATAGAAGTCACTAAAATATCTCTCTCAGTTAACACCCAATTAACTGAAGGACTTTAGAAGTAACCTTCCTCTGAAGCATACTCTGCATATTCATGGCTCCCTTTCTACAGTTTGCATTGCTATAGTGTTTCTCTCACTGCAGAGCTAACAGAAAGTAATTCCCTGAGGTCTAGCTCTAGGAGGATCTACTATTATTGCCTCCGTCAGGGGCCTTACCTCTTATCAAAAGGAGGGCCATTGCCATCAAAATATTTTTTAGAAAAAAAGATTTTTAAAATACAGGATTCTTGAAATGCAGGGGTCTTTAAAACAGCCTGCAGAGTAACTATGAATCCTTAGATAGCATATGCTAAAGTGAGTCTTAAATGTAAATTTCTAGGAAGATTAGTCATGGCTTTTTATCAAATTCTAGATGAATCTACAGCATTACCAAAATTAAATACTCTAAAATGATGCACAAATCTTGTATTTACATATTTAAGAGATGGCATATGGTAACATGTATAAGTACAAACTTTTTAGCAAAATAAAAATCCATGGAATTTACAGTTAATTTAGAATTTGGGTATCACCACTATGCTTTCATTCCTTAATTTAGTCAAAAATGGCAAACAACTTCCAGCCTTTATCTGCCCTTCAGCACATTGTTTGGGAGCACATAAATATTCACATGCTGCTACATTCACATACACATATATCACATGAAGATTTGGCCTGACGTTACTGAAAACTTGCCATCTACATACTCTGTTCATTCTTCTACATCTACCATTTTTTTTATAATCTAAAAAACTTCTATAGTAAAAAGTTATCTTATTCATGGTAACATGTTTTGTTTTTTAATTTACTATGTATACATTCTTTGTTCTAAGATAAACTTTGCTTTTTTTGTTTTTCTTTGTATTGATTTCATCTCAAAAGATTTAATTTTATTCCATATATCTATACAAGAAACAAGCAGTATCCAGTCAATTTTAATACTAAATGACTTAACACTGGAGAAAAATCAAATAAATGCAAAAATATCAAAAGGCAAATTAAAAGATAAATTAATACAGAGTGTTTGATAATATTTAATTTGTGGACACATTGCATTGAAAAAGCAGCTTCAGTTTATTTTGAGGAAGTCACAGATCTACAAGTGTGACAAATGGTGTCCACATGAGAACAAAGCATTCTGCCAGACTGAAAAGTAGAACACTCTCTGTTTGGTAACAGTAGCTGATTGGTTACTGGTTGAAATTGTTTCTAAATGTTCTTTCTCAATTATCTATAAAACCTACTACTTAATTTCCTACTGTGTTTGTATTAAATTTCAATGTAACTAACATTTTGAAATTCAATTGTCTTTCTTCTCTGTTTAATAAGTGAGGCCCCTCCAAAAACAAACATCAAGGAGAATTCGCCTTTACCTTTGTAGTCCAGTGGCTGGAGAGAGTCAGTGGAGAATTACTCTGATGGTTGATTAAGCACATGTCAAAAACAACAGAAACAGGCACAACATGGTGCACACAAGAGAAAGAGGGAGACTGAAAGAAAGGAAAAAAGAAAAGTCAGCCTCAGTGAAATTATTTCAGAATATGTAGATGTTTGCTTCATTTCAAAATAAAAACTTTATTTTCTATCACATATGGTAGCATGTTAGTATGTGGTAGGGTGTGGGGAGGCGGTGCCATAATACATTGAGTGCTTGGGCCTCCAAGGCTCTTCCTTTACCCGAGATAGATAGAGTGCATCTAAATTCAGATATTATAATTCTTCTTAGAAGGCAACTAATTCACTTTATTTAGCCAGATGTTTTTCCTTTTGAAGTTATTTGAGATTATTCATATTAGAGAGAAATGATGAAATGAATTTATTCAGCAATTAAGTATTAAGTTAGATATAAAGGAGTGTTTACATAAAACTACACTTTTTGAGTTTAATTTTCATCACAAATCCATTTTTACTGATATCCTAGCTTTGGGTCTTTCTTCATTTGGGGTCTCATTGTTTCTCATCTTTATCTATTGGCATCACCTCTCTGGGTTGCCAATGTTCTTGCAACGGACTCTCACACTTTGTACTGTGCCACAAATCACTGCTTGGGAATTGGCCAGAATCTGGGATGGGAGTGGAACAGCAGAGTAAAAATATCCCAGTTGATCATGTGCCTTCTTAGCCCACAAATCTTGGTTGGTAAACCATTGCAACTCATTCATCGTCCAATTTCCTAGGACATACTTAGTATGTAGGCTTTATTGTCACTGTTGAAAATCCATGAACTCAGACATCCTTTCTCTCCTCTGGGGACTTGCTCTCTTGCATCTTTTCTGTCTCACAACCTAGAGTGAGTACACTCCCTTTTAGCATAAGCTGTGCTACCTCATCCTGATTCCTCTGCTGCTACAGCCACTCTCTGGCTTTTGTGCTCTAAGTCAGCAAATAGCTCTATTTTATGCTGCTCGTCTGTTAAAGAGCTCTTTCCACAACTTGACTTTGATTTTGTTGACCTCTGTTAGGGAGCACATTCTATGCCCCATTGCTGTGTATTCCTGCCTCTGGAATAATTCCTAATTCCTTAATCAATGTATCCAATCAACATTAATTACTAAGGACCTTTTATATGCCAAGAGGTGTGATGAGTGCTAAGAATAAAATAATACATATGATAGATACATACCCTGCCCTTGTGAAGTCTTCTGTCTGGCAGAACTACTAGTGATTCTGAGGATATCTTTATTTTCATCAGGAGATATCTTTGTTTATTTAGGACAGAATTAAATTCTTCCTGGGAAACTGTCAAATATTGGTCTGTGTCCCAGCAAGCAAATCAAACATACATTTTTTGGTGGTTTTTTTTTTGTGACACTTGCTATAAGCAAATATTGTACATTCTTAGATTTTCAAATGTTTCTTATCGAAGTAGAGCCCTGGTACTGTATTACTATAGCAGAATTTTGAATGTAGAAACAGCATTCTGCTTCTTTATTTTCATCCACATTATTAATTCTGAATGCCTTATCCATTCTGTTCTCATATTCCCGTTTCCATACAGATCTGCAATGCATGCACCCCTGGGAGGGGTAATCAATTATGAGATAACAAGGTTAACCAGTTATCAATATCCTTGATTGATTGTTTATTCTCACTTTTATTTTCATTGCCAACTACTACAGACTGCAGGTTTTTAGCCTAATAAACATCTCTCGAATCCATAACTTTCCTCTTCATTCTTACCTTGTCCTCAAGTTCAGGACTCAGCTGGAAGTTGTCCCTAAACTACACTCTTTTATCCCTCACAAACATCAACCATATATTCACCAGGAAATATATGTTAAAGGAAATTCAAGCCATATTATTTCATGCATAAAATTTTTAAGTAAGTCTTATTGCTTACAGAATTAACTCCAATCTTAGTGGACTTAACATAGCTTGAGTTTCTGCCTTGTAGTCCTGACCCACTTTTCTCTCTTCTGGTTAAAGGCTGCTACCCAAAGACCTTGAAGAATATACCTGTAGTCAAACAAAGCTGTAGTCTTAGTACTATAGCAAGGTAAATGGTACATCATAGAGAATAATAGGATATCTCAGTGAAAAAGTGTGAGAATAGGCTGGTTACAGCATTTGAGTTTGTGTGAGGTGAATGGGGGTGAGTTTAAGAAAGTGGGAAGTTTTCTCTGGTTTGAGTGTTGGCAGGAAGTAGGCTAAATATACAAATTGTTATCTTAATTCTCTTTCTCTTTCATTTTAAATCCGGGAGGCAGAAGCAGTGAATAGGAACTAAAACTGTAGTTAGTTAAGAACCAACAGTCATTTATGTCAGCCAGGTAAGAAAGATGTTCAGTTTTTTAATTGAAACACTGTCCTTGTTTTTCTCTCTTTTCAGACATAGATACAGTGTAGTTTTGGTTTTGTTTCACTCATTCATATTAGAGAGCACCTGTCTGATACTGTTGCTGTGGGAATCACTTTCGATTAAGTAGAAGACATCATGAACTACCTGTTGTTGCCAGGTCAGCCATCAGTTAACACTGGCTGAGGATGCTTTTCTTTTTCTGCATAAATAATTTGGAACTATTATGCATGGCAATTTTTTCACTTCTCCTTTACTTATTTATTTATTCAACCATTTATGTCAGTATAGACGTATGATTATTTGTTTTGTAATTTGGATTATAATACTATACTACTTTATTAATTCTACTTGTTTTGTTTTCCAAATTGTTTTCCAGCTTTGGCCATTGAGAGGTCTTTTCAATTGGCTCCTGTGCCCCTTTGACATTCCCCAAGGAGTGTTTTCATCTGTTTGTTTCGTTACTGAGCATGTCCTCATTTTCTGGTGCCTCAAGATGCTCTATGTTCACCTTATATATTTTCTGCACCAGTAAAATATATTACTTAGAACCAGCTACTTATCCAAGAAGACTAGTTTCTTTTCATTAGAGAATAATATTAGAAACCAATATCTGTGCTCTGTCCTACTGGGTAGCAGGTATTTTCAGCTGACAGAACAAGGAAACACATGTGCCTATAGACTATGTGTGTGTGTGTGTTTGCGTGTGTGTGTGTGTGTGTGTGTATAGGATGTAACTACACGTATATATATATATGATGTAACTACATGTGTATATATGTTACACTAAACATGAGTTTATGCTGATGTCTTAGATTCTAACCCATTACTACATCATTCATTCTAAATTCCTCCCTTCCTTATCTGTAAATTTGCACTCCAAGGGTAAGAAATCTAGGTGCCGTCATCTGCCATACGTTTCCTCAACTTTTCACTTCCAATGTAAATGAACAGCAGTATCAAAATTGTGAACCCACACGCTCACAGGAAACAACTTTAATTACGAGAATACAGCTTTATGTGCATTTTCTTTTACTATTGGTCCACTCATTTCCAGACTCCACATATTTCCGCAGTTACTTAGGTCAATACTTTTTTCTCCCACTCCTTTTACTGAGCTGGTTTCATATGTTTGTAATAAAGTTTCTTCTTTTGTCACAGTTTACATTCCTTCTGTGGTCTCCCACCTTTCTAAATGATTTCTTTTTTAGTTTGCGTATATTAAAGTCTACTCTGTGTTGTAACCATCTATGAAGTTTGACAAATCTGTAATGTCTTGTATCCACCATTACAGTATCACATAGAATAGTTTCTCTGCCTTCAAAATCCCCTTTGTTTCATAAATTCAACCTTTCATCTTTCCCTCAACACTCGGTAACCATGAATTTTTGAATTGTGTATATAGTTTTGCCTTTCCCAGAATGTTATATAATTGAAATCATACAGTATGTAACTTTTCACACTGGCTTAGTGCACTTAGCAATATTGACTTAAGGGTTCTCTGTCTTTTCATTGCTTTATAGCTCATTTATTTTTACTCTTAAATAACATTCCGTTGTATAAATGAACCACAGTTCATTTATCCATTCACCTTTTAGGACACTTTGGTCGTCAACAGTGTTTTGCGACTATGAATATAGCTGTTATCTTTCTCTTTTTTAAAATGCACTTTAGGTGTACTCATTCCTTAGGTTGAGTACACCTAAAGTGCATTTTAGATATACTTATCATCTCTGTTTCTGTAATGTCATTATCATTAAAAACATCTCATTGTGTTATATTTATATGCTTATAATTCTTTTTTTCTTGCAGTCAACTGTAAATCTCTTAAGGACTTAGACCATGTCTAATACATCTTTGTATTCCTGGTCCCTAAACTGGATTTCAGAGAATATTTTTAGCTGAATGAATTTGCCAGGCGGTGTATGCAACAATTTATATTTCTTGTGCATCATATCATTTAACACCACACACACACACACACACATTCACAAGTAGGTTAAATGAATCACCCCAAATAACGAACATGAAATTCAAAATACTTTTCTTTAATGATTACCACATTCTGAGTTTTACCTATGAGGCTACTTTGGTAAACTCAGTCTAGTAGTTAAAAGAAAATTATATAAGTAAGGATTTAAAACTATTGGAAAAAACTACTTTAGTCTCTATCTGTATTATTTGAAATAATATAAAACAAACTCATTAATATTAATGGAATCGGAAATTTTCTCTATTTAAAAAATAGTTATTCTTTTGTCTTATTTTTATCCTTAAAAATAATCTTTTTTGGCTGGGCGCGGTGGCTCATGCCTGTAATCCCAGCACTTTGGGAGGCCGAGGCAGGCAGATCAGGAGGTCAGGAGATGGAGACCATCCTGGCTAACATGGTGAAACCCCATCTCTACTAAAAATACAAAAAATTAGGTGGGCATGGTGGCGGGTGCCTGTAGTCCCAGCTACTCGAGAGGCTGAGGCAGAAGAATGGCGTGAACCCGGGAAGCAGAGCTTTCAGTGGGCCAAGATCACACCACTGCAATCCAGCCTGGGTGACAGAGCAAGACTCTGTCTCAAAAAAAAAAAAAAAAAGTATGTGTGTATATATATATATACATATATATATACACACACACACACACATACATACATACATATATATGAACACACATATATACACACACATATATATGTGTGTATATATACACATATGTATGTATATACACACATATATGTGTATATATACACACATATATATGTATACACACATATATGTATATATACACATATATGTGTATATATACACATATATATATGTGTGTGTATATATATATATACACACACATATATATGTATAAATCTTTTTTGATTGGGTGTTTTGTGCCAAAGAATATTAATGCAGTAGACAGTTGTGAAATATTTTCAGAACAAACAAAAATGCAATTCTCTTCTTTTAGTTGAGTTCCGTTAAAATTACAAGTCATCTGAAAGATGATAAACTATGTGCTACTTTTAAAGTCCCAAATATAAAGAGTCAAATCAATAATTCATTTCTCTATGAAAGAAGAGACATATTCAACATTTTAAAGAAATTTTCTAAATTACCCAGACACACTTAAAGTAGAGTGATTTATATAATTCTTTGTATATCAAGTTCTTGTGTTTTACTGAGAACATTTAAAATTAGTTTTATACATTTTATTAGCAATGGAAAGATACAACATTAGCTATAGCCAATTCTCATTATTTGTGGTAGTTATGTTCTATAAAGTAACTATAAACACTGAATTAGGAAACATTGACCCTTTGCTCCTAGAAGAAATACAGGGTTAGGTTCCTGCAAACCTGTAGTCATATTTTCATCAACCAATCAACACATAACCTTTGTTATGTGTGTTTCTGCTTGATGTCTTATTTACTGTACATTGTTGATTCATTAACATTGGCTTAGAGTTAACAGCACTTAAATCATCCCTAAATGAAATCTATCTAATACATATATTTTGTCAATAGGGCACATTACAGCTTTCTTGTACTTAGGAACTGTATTAGTCCGTTTTCATGCTGCTGATAAAGACATACTAGAGGCTGAACAGTTTGAAAAAAAAAAAGAGGTTTAATTGGAGTTACAATTCCATGTGGTTGGGAAAGCCTCATAATTATGGTGGAAGGCAAGGAGGAGCAAGTCACATGTTACGTGGATGACAGCAGGCAAAAAGAGAAAGAGAGCTTGTCCAGGGGAACTTCTCTATTTAAAACCATTAGATCTCACGAGACTTATTCATTATGATGAGAATAACACAGGAAAGACTTGACCCCATGATTAAATTACTTCCCACTGGATTTCTCGCACAACACGTGGGAATTCAAGATAAGATATGGATAGGGACACAGCCAAACCGTATCAGGAACACTAAACAATTCTTTAGCACTATGCTTGGGGGCCAGTTTATACAGCAAAATCAGCAACAGAAAGCATGCATACACACACAAACCAGAAAAAGTTTTAGCTGATGTGCTTGTTTATAACACATCAGCTGAAAGAAGAAGGCAGAGCAGTTCCATTTTGGCCTCACTTTTTTCTTACAGCAACTCTGTGTGGTTGATTATTATTTTCCTAATTTTACAAATGAGGATGCTGAAGTTTCATGAGGAACAAGAAGGAAAGTTTCCAGGAAGAAGGTGAGGTTAATGTAAAATTTAGATTTAAATGCTGAATTAGAATGAAAAAGGGAAAGTGAACTTTTTAAAGCTGACTAATGGAAGGAAGGTTTGTTCAGAGCAGTACTTAGTCTACAGCTTATTATCTCTCAATATTGGGAAACTGCCTTCTGAGAACTCCACCAAATGACCGTCAAATTATGAAGTTTCCAGAATGGTTAACAGATATGAGCACTGTTTCCTTCTTGAGGGCAGGGAAATAACCATTTCAGGTAATTGGAGAGAACGTTACTTGAAGAGCTGGGAATATTAAGCTTTAGACTAGGGACCATATGAAATCCACCTAACATATCACAAAAACAAGACCTAAAAGGATCAAGGTGTGTTCCAAATAACTACATGCTAGAACAAATTTGAATAATATTTACAAGAATACAAAAATATCCAGCACTTCAAATATAAAACTCCCAATTGCTGGTATCAATCAAAGACTACCAGGTGTATTAGTCTGTTCTCACACTGCTATAAAGATACTACCCAAGACTGGGTAATTTATAAACAAAGGAGATTTAATTGATTCACAGTTCCACATGGCTGGGGAGGCATCAGGAAACTTACAATCATGGTGGAAGGGGAAGCAGGCAATTTCTTCACAGGGGGCAGGAGACAGTGTGTGTGAGAAGGAGCAAGTGCCACACTTTAAAACCATCAGCTCTCATGAGAACTCCATCACTATCCTGAGAACAGCATGGGGGAAACTGCCTCCATGGTCCAATCACCTCCCACCCAATCCCTCCTCTGATATATGGGGATTACAATTTGAGACGAGATTTGTGTGGTGACATAGAGCCAAACCATATCACCAGGAATACAAAAAAGCAGGAAAATATAACTTATAGTGAGAAAAGTAATGAATCACTTGACACCCACCCCAAACAACTACAGATGTCAGAATTAGAGACAATGACATTAAGACAATTTTTACTGCAGCTATATAAACTACAGAAGTAACGTGGGGTTAATTGACCTTAAAAGATGATTATTAAAGAAATAAGTAGGCCAGACATGGTTGCTCATGTCTGTAATCCCAGCACTTTGGGAGGCTGAGGTGGGTTGATCTTGACGTCAGGAGTTCGAGACCAGCCTAGCTAATATGGTAAAACCCCGTCTCTACTAAAAATACAAAAATTAGCTGGACATGGTGGTGCACGCCTCTAATCTCAGCTACTCAGGAGTCTGAGGCAGGAGAATCGCTTGAGCCCACAAGGCAGAGGTTGTAGTGAGCCAAGATCATGCCACTGTACTCTAGCCTGGGCAACAGAGTGAGACTCCGTCTAAAAAATAATAAAATAAAAAATGAGTAATTAGTTCTTGGACCAGAACCCTCATATTAGAAAATAACATGATCAGATAGATTAAAAGAAGGGAAAATTAAAAGAAATTCTTACAGGATTGTGTTGAAAAGAGGAAATCATTATTGTAGAAATAGTGTCAGGTTTGTAGTCGCTCCAAATGAGTTTCAGTCTTTACTCTGCCATTTACTATTTATATGACTTTAGAAAAAATATCAATTACTGTGAGTGTCAGTTTTCTTATCTGTAACAAAGGAATAATAATAATAACTCACACTGGTATAAATATGTAGTAAAACCAATAATATACTTCATATATATGAATATATACACATACCTTTATACTTATGGACTTCACTTATACACATATGCGCAAACACATATAAGTGTATTCTCATGACAGTTTAAAGTGTGACTTGGCCATAACATAGTAAATGAGTTTACATGGGCAGAAGTCATAAAATTCTGATAAAACAGAGCATAACTTTTTTCATCGGCATTGAAAGGTCCATTATTTTAGGTATGTTTTTTAGATTATATTATTAAGGAACAAAATTATTTTATAGTTTTGTTCAGGACATGTGATGGACACGAAGGCTTTAAAAATAAGGGGAGACTAGAGACAATGTTCAACCTTCAGCTTACAAATAAGAATGGGTTCAGGGAAGCCAACATAATTATCCACGTTAGAAAAAGAGCTCTTCTAACCCCGACAGGTTGTCAGGATTACAACAATAAAGAAAACTTTTTAAAAAATGTTAATAACTGGGGAAAGAAAAAAATGTAACTTTTTAATTTTAGCAGTGAGGTCACGGGGGTCAATCAGAATCTAAGACATATGATTAAAAAGACCAAAAATGTAACTGTGCAAGTTTGGATTATTCATTTCTGCTATCACCTCAGTTTTTGAATTCTAAAGCAACCTAGGAAAGAGCTTAACTCTTGCAGTGGGTGGTGGGGCAGAGTTACAGACCTTATTTGGTACTCTCATTGCACTATTTATAATTCTGTACAAAAACAGACATTTTTACAGCATGATTTTGTAGTTGTCCTATCTCTAGGGGATGTGTAAAAACAAAATAACAAGCATTTTTGTTAGGTTAGACTGGATATGTAAATTTATGACTAAGATAGATCGATATTTTCTTCAGACTAGTGATTTTTTCTCTTCATAATATAAACATAATTTTAATGAGATAACAGAAACAAAGTTTAGTTAAGAGGCATAAAATTTGTAGACATGTCAGAATTTCCTGATAAATTTGGATTTTCAGCCTACTTACAGCTATGATTAAATAACAAAATTCAGGCTGGGCGTGGTGGTTCATGCCTGTAATCCCAGCACTGTGGGAGGCCGAGGCGGGTGGATCAAGAGGTCAGGAGATCGAGACCATCGAGACCATCCTGGCTAACACAGTGAAACCTCATCTCTACTAAAAATACAAAAAATTAGCTGGGCATGGTGGCAGGCGCAATATTCCGAGCTACTCGGGAGGCTGAGGCAGGAGAATGGCATGAACCCCGGGAGGTGGAGTTTGCAGTGAGTGAGCCGAGATCACGCCACTGCACTCCAGCCTGGGCGACAGAGCGAGACTCTCGTCTCAAAAAAAAAAAAAAAAAAAAAAAAAATTCAAAGATATATCTAGAACATACTATCACAAAATAAATAATTCTACATGCTGCTACACTTTGATAGAGCGTTGGTTAATTTTAAAAACATTAGTTTTTATTATACAAGTTCCCATCCTCCCCCTTTCATTTGGATAAAATAATTCCAACAAGAGAGTCGAAATTGAGAGCAAATACCTTTGCCATATTTTGAATCTTATTAATGATGCTACTTGGGGGGGAAATCTGCATCCTGCAGCTTGACTTTTCATGCTGATTTTGACTTGTTAGATTTAAGTAAAATGACATATCATAGGTTAATATGAAGTAATAAAATAAAAGCTTAGCTTAGGATTTTGTCATCTTCATCAGTGGATCTGTTCTGAGGTGCTAAAGGATTTTCTATAAGGATTTACTTATTTATTTTTGTTTTTACTTTTACAGCAATATAAAAGGACATTGGAAGCATTCTGAATCCTCAAGATGAGCACTTTGCAAGTGAGTTCTATTAACTGATTTTATAGCTGTATTTGTGATTATCTTTCTTGCTTCTGTATTGGGGCTAAAGAACTACTAAAATGGCATTAGGATTTAATGTGTTGCTTCTCAAACTGGGATCTTTAGATATCTGAGGATCTATTCAGATATTTTTGGGAATCAGTGAGTTCTCGCTTTACTACTACTACTACTACTACTACTACACACACACACACACACAGGAGTTTCCTTTAGTTACTTTATAAAAATGGATGTTGAAACACTATTGATTCTTGGATCCTGTTAAACATGCTTCTACTTCTTCCTCTCCTAACTTGTGAACATCCACTCAGGGGAAAAAAAGCAAAATGTACCATATGATGGGCAGGAATGCTGGCAAGAATCTTGTAATCTCTCTTCATCAATGGATCTGTTCTGAAGTGCATCAGAATTTTCTATAAGGATTTACTTATTTATCTTTGCTTTTACTTTTAGAGCATATTGTTGGCAAAAAACTCAGCTGGCAAGAAACTCACAAAATTATTTTCGAAATGTAAAGTTTCATGATAACAAATCATTCATTTTTATTAAAATGAATAGTGAAAAAGGCAATGATGACATTTTGCATGGATAAAATAGTAAGAAGCAATTTCAACAAATAAAGGGTAAAGCAATGACTCAAGTAAGATTTATGAGTTCAAAGCTCATGCTTATTTCACTTGGTTTGTGAAATATGCATAGCGCTTCTCAACTACAGCTTTTCATCTCTTGAAGTGCCTTACTTATAATGCTTTTTAGTCATTGTATGACACATAATCAATATGAGTTGCACATCTTACTTCAAAATAATACACTATACCTTACTATGAATAATCCAAATACCTAGAATAAAAAATCATAACTTAATAGTGTCTCCAAATATATTTAGTTCCATGGTGAATCTAAACATTAAGTGAAAATAGCATATATATATTCTAATTTTGCTCAAAATATGTTAATTTTGCACAAATCCTTGAAACTGATTGCCTTTGACCCACCCCACCCCCAAATCCCTCTGCTGTACATAACTCTTCTGGGTGATAATGAGGTGTAGGAGAGCAATTTTAGCAAGAGTCTGATAATGTTGTTCTGATACCACACTAATTGGTACAGATCATAAGGACATTATATTTTTGTGATCTACCCCTCTCAGTTTCCTTCTAACCATTAGTGTCAGTGGGTAGAACTGGCTATACATGATGAACATACAGCTATATAATTAGTTATCCACACTGACCTTGATAACTGTGACTGAGAAAAACAACAAATTGTGCCATACCAGGAGACTCTTTGGCATATAAGCTGAACCTAGCCCCTTAACCCTTTTATAAATAATTCAAATTAATACCTTCTTATCCTCATTCTTTTTCTGTGGTTCAGTTCAACTCAGACTTCTCTCTAGATTTTCCCCCATGTTAGGGGTGGTAGATTATCACTAAATACTCTTATCTCTAAATACTGCTTATTTAATTTCCATGTGTTTTTTTTCATAATAAAAGCATTATATGGTGGGAATCCTATTGCCATGGCAACCAGGAGTGGCAGCATCACATCATCTGAAACCTAAATAATGCTTAACAAAACCGCTGCTGCATTTTCATCTCACCTTGTTAAAATGATGTACAATCTCTGCAGTGCCTGCACTGTTATTTTATTTGTTTCTTCACAAGGTCTCAGTAACCTGTAATATATTCTCATGATTTCATATCTACTTTTTTCACTAATTAACATTGATTCATTTTTCCCCACATAATTATATAAGTTATCCACATCAATATTGCACATGCATTCCTATTTTTAAGAGAGTGAAATACACTGAGTCAAGTTAAAGCGAAAAATTTTAGATGATTTTGATATAACTCATGTTATGTGCATTTCTATAGAAATAGCTAATGTCATTCAGAAATGAAAAAGTTTTTTAGATAACACATTAAAGCTGTTCAGGCTGACATAATATGCACTTACAGTATGAACTATGTAAATAGTATATGCTAATTAATTGGGCACCAGAGTGATTTATCATATTTCACCACACATACAAGGATTGTAACAATCTTAGAATATAGAATGTAGTATGTGTCTCTTGAACCATACACACAGTATTGTCTCAGTGTCAGTGCTAGGATGAATAAAAGCATTTCAATTTGCTTATTTTTTGAATTTCTTAAGTTCCTGCAGCATCAGGGATAAAGAAAATTGATGAAAATACAAAGGTGAATAAGACAAAGTACTAGTCTTCAACAATCTAGTTTTAGTTGGCAAGAATAACTATTAATTTCCTTGGTTATTAAACTATTATTTGTTATCCTGCTGATTTAAAAATCAATATTTATCTTAAAACCTATTTTTTTCATTGTTTTAGAGTCAAAGAAGTGCTTTACTATTCATTTGTAACTTAGATGCCATTGAAGGAAGGAGAGACAAGGACCCGACTCATGCTGGAATCTGGAGTGGGTTTTTCAGGGGCAGACAGAAAACTGTTTTACTATGAAAAAAGATCAGCGGGACATCTTATGCACATTATTGGATTGTATGCACATATTGACAAGGAGACCTCATGTTTTTGTTAAATATATTAGTAAAGACTTTTGGGAATGCTCCTCAAGCAAAGGAACTATACTATAGAGACTACTCCACGTCTCTAGAGTAGTGACTTCACCAAAACCTCATGGTCCCTCACCCAAAGTCATATAAGTGTCTTACTTCTCAGACCAATATTTTAGTCTTCCCATAATATATGTAATAAGACATTCTAGGGGAGGTTGAAATAAAAATACAATAAAATTTTGTCAGAAATCAGAATTTTCTTCATTTGTGAGATATATAAATTATCAGTGAAAAAGTTCTGTTAGCTGTTCTAACACATCTTGTTTCTGACAGAAAAATGATGCCCTTGGTTATCCCTACTTCCACTTGCAAAATACAGTATTATTGAAAAAAATAAATTATCCCTGTGACTATTAAGATTTTCTTAAAATGGGATTTGGTCTTTAGCAGAAAATTGTATTACATTTCATCCTTACTAAGCAATTTACTTCTATGCTTGATATACATTTCAATTGCCACTTTGGGAGGAAGCTATATTTTGAGATGGTTGGAAAAAAACCTTACCATTCTGTCAAGTGACTCATGCTACTTTTTGTAAAGGCTTATACAGAAGTTTTGATAAAAGGAATATTTAACTACCTTCATGGTCAGTCCTTTATAGATTTAAGAATAAAAAAGTGATTGTGGAATTGTTTAACTTACTATTATTTTTTTCATTCTTATTACCCCCTTTTCCCCATAATATCCACACACTGTATTCTTGTCTAGTTCCATTCACTGAGATCATTCTCATTCATCTAAGAAGTCTTGGTCTTCTTTTGTGATTGGGTTATGAAGAGTTTAAGGTCAAGATGGCATGACATTTTGATGAAACCCTTTGACATTTGCAACTTTTTAAACAAAAGCATTTAATGCCAGGAGCTTTTTGACATAGCACTGTGATGTGCAATTTTCACATAATGTTGTTTTTGACATGGCTTAGGAAAACTTAATTTTTCAGCTTGTATTATCATTATTGGCCTCACCTTATCATTGAGCTAACCTCACCGTACAATGAGGATAGGAGAGAAGGTAGGTTCTATGCAAAAAGCAGGTGTTAGTGCTAGAGTAAAGTTTAGGCAAGGGTTACAGAAAGGGGATTAATCCCAATCCAGATGAAATATCATGTATCTAGGAATCAATACTTAACCTCTTTTCACATATCACAATGCCCACCAATTGTTAAAATAAGTATGTGCTCATTCTCTCAGGACTCACCTGCATCTGTGATTGCTTTATTTCAAACTTTCTTATTTATTTGCATCAACTATAAGACCTGGAGAAAGATGGTATTTGAACACAACAAGATCACTTATTATCATTTCAAATGGCCTAGGAAGTCCAGTTTTTCATTTTATTTCTAATAAATAGTTCTCTGTATACAAATTACATATAATATTATTAAACGGAAAATTTGGGAGATAAACCTGATATCCCCTTAAAGAAGCATAATGTATATCTCATATTAACATATGTCTTTATTTTGTATTCTAGAGGTAGCATCTAATTATACAAATGTTTAAATAAGATATAAAGTAGAATACTTTGGTAATTGAGGTCTGGGCTAGACATGTCTGTAGTGGATATATTTTAGTAAAAAGAAATGAGATTTAAATCTAATGCCTTAACAAGGTTTTTTTTTCACTCCATATTAAAATGACTGAATCAAAATGGCAATGTCAAAATATATTGTTTCAAAATAGTCAAGCCAAAAATGATTGCTATTAAAGAGTTGGGCATTTGAAGAGGTAACTACAGTTGAATTTCTTTACCTTTCTCATTTTTTCTATGTAAGCTTTATTAAATCCTGTGCCTATGTTGTCACTGAGGTGTGAACTTTAGCTGAATGATCTTTGCACCAAGATGTCATCAACAGCATCATGGTTCAGAAGAGGGATTACAAATGCCATGTAGTCAGTGCAAATGCTATGTGGTCAGTCCCCATAGCAAAACTCACTGCATTACTGGATAAGATCCTTGAGGACTGAACCAGAGGAAGCATGCCATCTTTCTTAATAATTGCCCGATCCTATTGCTTACATTTCGCTATGGGAGAAAGGTGAAATAGGAAGTAGTTGAAAAGATTTTGTAGAAAGAGATATAGGATACACAAAATTTAATGAATCCTTATTTTCCTGAAATGAGCTTCCGTTATTGCTCACTCCTAGGACAGTGGTTTACACCATGCTGTAGTCAAGTCTACCTAGGCTATGAAAACAAGATTAATCTTTTCTTCCATGTCTCCTTATTTACATTAGGAAAGTTATAAATTCTGAAGAAACAGTGTGGGTGTTTAGGAGAGGGCCATGGTGGGAAGTCTTCAATAATAAGAGTTCAATATTTATTTTTTAAAAAGAATTTCTAAATAAATTAATGACTATACATGTTACTTGGGTACTCTTTGGTTGACAGTAGTGGAAAATGAAGTTTTTTTTCTTCCTTGGGGATACCCAACCTCTTCATGACTTTCCTATTTTTTATATTTTATTTGATTTTTCATTCCTCTTATTAGCCAAAGTTTTAATACTTTTGCATTCTGCTATAGTTTCCTCTTGGAAGATTGTCACTGAATACATAAAACACATACATGCACACAGTTTACAATCATTCAGATTCTCTCCTGCTTCAGTCTAGGGACTTGAATCACAATATGTTGAAATACAGAATATAAAAGCAAGTTGGTTAATGTGCTGACAGCTTATTTTGTTTGGAAGTAGTTGCTTGTAGATGGGATATAAATTATAATTATTTCACAAATAGATGAAGAAAAGCTCCTGAACCAGGGAGAATAAGATTCTCTGATATATGATGAGGTGTCTTTTTTATATATCTTGAAACACCGATTTAGCTATCAAAATTGTTTTCAGTTCTGAGATAAACATAATATGAAAAAAGAAAGCTAATTTAGTCTGGTGAATGTCTCAATATAAACAGTCTAGATATAAGAAACATGGTTTTGTTATTGAATCACTAATTTTTCTTTTCAGCCTAGAAATCTGATTATCTGAAGGCCTTACCGTATTATTTATACAGGACTAGAACTCTCATATTCAAGTGTCTATTTTGTTTTCTCCCATAGGCGTAAAGAAGCCAACCTAAAAGAAGGACTGAGTGGGAAATACAGGACAGTAAGAGGCCCTAACTAAATTCAGCCACTTTAGTATGTGGCTGGCACACACTAACTGAGGGCAAGAGCAGAAAACACTCCTCTGGGTAAAATAAGATTTTCATAGAACTCAGAGAATTGTCTTCTGGTCAGGGGAGAAATGGCACTTCCATCAGTTGAAAAAGTATTATTATAGTTAGAACTTGATATTGCTAAAAGCTATCCCAAAAAGAGAGTGTGCTGCTTTCATCTACTTGTGAATGGAATTGAGGCTAGCTGCATTTCTAAAACATTGTAAGATCTCCTCAGATATTTCACTCTCTTCTTCATTCCAACTAATCAAGGATACATATTCAATATTTTGTCCAACATTTAAATCATTATTACTCAGCTATTTCCAGTTTAGGGTTGCTAATACCATACATTTATTTCAATATATGGTGTCCATAGAAGATGAATTTATTATGTGGTTTATAGATAAGATAATACCATCTGAAAAATAGATATTTAAGAATTCCACTGGTAATGTGCTTTTTTTTACTACGAAGAATTCTTTTTATTTGTAGACTATTTTATAGTTGCCAAATTCTTGCTCTCTCACATGTTTTTGGAGTTTCACTGCCATCCTGTGAGAGAGGCAAACTGCAGCAGCTCAGGAAACCACTTGGTCAGGCAGTGGCTGTCACATTGTGCTTGAAATGATGAGATGCCTCACTTCTCCCTCGTCACCACTGAATAGAAATTCATGCAGCTTGCAAAGAATTATACCTGATTTCCTTTTAGTTGTGGCTAATGCTTGTCAAAAGAAGAGTGGGAGAACTGGAAATGGGAGAAGCCTTCCTTGACACTTTCATCTTACCTTCAGGGTAATGTTCCAAGAGGCATAGCTGGAAGATATTTGGAGGTGTTCAAGAATCCAGGAGCTCACAAATTCCAGCAACATATGAAAAAAGAAGTCTTAGGGCAGTGATGCTGGACTCAAAAGCTCAGCAAAGCTTTGTTTTGTTCCTAATTTAGTTTTTTTCTCTCATCACTTTCCTTCCACACTGCTCCCAGCTCAAGAATCCAACAAAGACTCTGTTTTCCCTTTCTCTTTATGTGGATGACAAGAGAATGAAGCTGCTTTTGAATGCATGCCTCAACATTTTTATGTGCTATAATTTGCACACTCACTATAAAAGCCACTCAAAATAGCTTCAGATGCCACAGGTTACTCATCTATGCAATGAAATAGAAAAGGCTTACAGTTTACTTTCTGAAATATTTCTTTAATATAGCTAGACTTTCATGTCTCTTTTAAAAATTTTAAGTCTTGTTTATTAGTAATCATTTAAATATTTGAAGGAAATAATTATACATTTTCATACTTACTAGTTTTATTAGTTATAAAGAAATTAGCATATGACATCCAAGATTATAGCTTAAAAATTAATATTTTGTATTCCCTAAGGTTTTACCATATTTTAAAAATATAATATAATTTCATGAAATTTCATTTCACATTTCATAAAATGCTGGCTTGTATCTTAATTTATTTTAGGTCTGTGTAAACGTGCTAATACATCTGACTGGAATATAATAAAGTGGTTATTTCTATGTCTGACTGAAAGTTATAAAGTCCTTAGAACCAGAAGCTGAATGCAGGAAACCCATGGTTGTCACGGTAGCCATGAAATCTTTAGATGCTTCCGAGTGAGTATTGATCAAAAAGACAAATACAGACCATTCTCAAAATTTTGTGATCTTACTGTCTGAGGTCATTTGAAAGTCCCTATTAGAAATATCTATCTTAAAAATTACAAAAAAACTATACAAATGGGTTACTAAAGAGAATGTATGTATTTCCTATAGATGAAGATCAAATAATATTAATTATATCCTTTTTATGATTGGAAAGGGAAGGGCATTTACATCAAATGATGTACACGAATCAAGTTGAACATATTCCTATAATTTCTAGATTTCCAAAGTCAGACAGAACACTAGAACTACAGTCAGTTCACTAATTTTCAGCTATCACCTTTATACATTTTCATCCTACTAAAATATATGTAAAGAGATATAATAGCTATGCTCTTTAAAGTAATACTGTTATCACTCTCATTTCATATATGGAGAAACTAAGGTTAAGAGAGATTAAATTGCATCTCTGAAGGTTTTTAAAGTTACAATTTCTATATATAAGTATATATATTTTTAAAATTACTGAAATTAGGGTAAAGATTTCAGGCAGAAAGTCATTTTTCTCTATATATCCTTTTGTCTTACATTAATCAAACTTATCAGTGAAATACATTTTAAGGTGGCACAATATAATTTTAAGGGAATTTTAAAAATATGATATCAACTTAAAGTATCATACACATTTGTGATATTGCCCCAGTGCATTTGATTTCCATTTATACTTTAAAATATAGTGCCATTTTTTTCTTCTGTGAATAAAAGTATCTAAAATATAGATGAGCCAATTTAAGATACTATAGAAAGGAAAACTTGTTTAAAACTATAAAGCAAAAATTATACCCAGCATTTGCTCGCTTTATACTTTCATGAACTTTAATTACCATATTTAATATCCTTCCAAAGAGTTTATATAGAAAGTGCTAAAATAAACCAAATTTCCTTCCAGGTAAATATCTCTTATCATTTAACTCTTAGGCTGTGAAAAAAGTACCACGTGCAGGCACAGGGCAGTAAATCTTCAATACTTTTTATCACTTCTCATCATCTCAGAATATTATATGAAACTTAAAAGGTTTCAAAATGAAACCTTAAATATCAAAAGGCAGTAAAGAAATCATAGAGCCTGAGGGAATAAGCGTGGAGATCCTCAGAAAAGTGATTCTTTAGGTAAGTGGAAGATTTGGAGATGTCTCCTTTCATATGAACCCAAGGCATTTTCTACAATCAGCTGGTGGAGCCCTCTCCATTCTTCCCTTTAGGCTCTCTTTGGGAATCATTGCTGAGCTTTAGCTCTGTAAAGGAAGAACTGAGGCAATCATCTAGGATAGGAAGGAAGGATGGGAAAGGGAAGAGCCCTTTTATTCATCCAAAAGGATAAATTTTCAGTTACAGCAAATAAGCTTAGAATTTATTCTGTGATATGGGGAGTTTTAAGCAAATGATTAAACATCAGCTCTACTGAAATCATAAGTAGTGATTGGAAACTATAATCAAAATCCTAAATACCTTCTTCCTGTGTGTACCCAGGTTTCAGGTTGCTTCCCAACAACTTGTATACAGGCCGGTACACAGATACACAGAAAGTACCATATGGAGACACACAGGAACTTGTCTTCTCTTGGAGGTCCAAGACAGTTTTAGAGCCAAAACATATGCTACAAAAATTTTGTTCTATCAAGACTGAAACTTTGAATGTTAGCATCCATGATCACAGCTGCCTGTTCTACAATATCTGACATATTTGCATTACTGGTATTTTCCATACTGTTGTCTGTTTCTCCTCTGTCAATTACGTGACAGTTGATAATCTCATCGCCTTTAGTCTTTCCATTAAGTACTGCAAGAGAAATATGCCTATCAAATCTATCACACATCTGCTCATATCTTCCTTCTGTACAAAATTCTTGGCTGTGTCATGCATAGTAATACCTAATAAATATTTGTTCGATGGATGAATATTTCCCAAAGGCTTGCAGCAGAGATTCTAAAACTTTGGGAGACAGAAATAAGTGACTCATCCCCCATAAGAATAAATCAGTGGGAGGAGGTGGCAGTATGTAATACCAAAAAAAAAAAAAAATTTACAGGTTCAATAGATCTATTATTTTTCTAATGCAAACTACTAAAATACAACTTGTTTTGCCTAGTAGATATGTGTAGAAAATTGACTAAAAACAAATATTAGAGGGAATACAATTTTTAAAAGGTTGAGAAATATTGGTTTGAAGTTAAACATTTTAAACTTTTTTTGTTTGTTTGGCATCGGAATCCTTCATTGTGACCCTTGTGAGTGATCCAGGCTCACCTCCACTCACTCCACATGTGGATACTGCCCCCTTCTTCTCCTCATAACCAGAAGCATTATGACCTTCCTGGAATATACAGTGCCTCTAACACTTCCATTATGAAGCCTCTCCTAACTCTCACAAACAATTTTAACAGCACTGTCTCCTAGTCTCTCCTCTTAACATGGCCAAAAATAATCAATTCAATTATTTCCAGAGTATGTTTGTCTTGACATAAACTAGTGCCAAAGATTATAATACTAATTGTGAAACTAATTTAAAGAATTTAACAGACCTTAGCATTACACACTAAATAAGATATTGGTGATTTTAAAGAAGTATTGAAAGTGACTTTAAATAGTTTTATAGGCTAAATTTTCCATGGCAAATGTGTCAAGTTGAACTCACTTTGAATATTATTTATATGATATATAATGAAAATACATATGTGATAAATAGAATATCCTGAAATATTCATGAGTTATTTTCATCCAATTGTTTCAGACACTGATAATTTTTTAAAGTGGAATTTCAGTTAGTACTCTTAGTTGTTTTGAAAATAGATTAAATTTTAATTTAATATATGAATTTAAAACTAAATATATTTTTGCTAATCAAATATATTTAAGATAAAATTTTAATAAATATCACATCTTAAACTACTATTAGGATATTTAAAATGTACTACCTATATTTGCTGATATTTCTTCTCTGCTTGAATCTTAGTTGACCCTTCTCACCTCTTAATTTGGCAAATAATATCTTCCCAAGAAGATTGCTCTTATAGAGCAGTAAAAAGAGCTTTGTAAGTATTCTCGAAAATACTTGGGAGAGCATCTTTTGCTTTGGTTAAAATTATGACTTTTTTTTCCAAGTATAAAATTTGTTCTTACTGAGAGACATCACTATTTTGTGAACATTAATCACAAAATAAGTTATTGTGACTTAATATTGCTTTAAGAACCTATTTAAATATGCCAGCAGTATAAATAAAATCTAAACATTGTAGAAAAATAACCTTGTATGTGCATCTTTGTGTGAAAATTTGTGTAGATCAAGACCAAGTCAAATTCATAAACAATGCAATTTTTGATCACTAAAGTATAAAAAGATTTTGGAGACAGAAATGGTCAATACTTGCAAAAGCAAATGTTTTATCACTTAACCTCTGAATTTTGAGTTTTTCTCTGATTAACCTTCTACTCTATGATTATAAGCACATTTACAAATGTCATTCTAGCATGCATTTTTAAAAATTTCTAATGCATATGGACATTATTTTTGTGGAAGTCCAAAGAGTTATTGAATAAAACTTTCCTATTTATGTGTTTATACATTTTATTTGTAGAATATGTTTCAGTTACTTATAGAACGAATCCTTTTGTTCTCACTAAATTGGTATAATATCATATCTACTAGATTTTAAATATTTATATCTTTGTTTAAACTTTTAATTTTGCCAGAAGAAAAGAACAAAAGCAGTTAGATCATAGAGAACAAAAGAGCTTAATTTTGCAAAATAAAAGTGCTCTTATTAATAAAATAGTGTAGCCCCATAAAAAACTAAAGAAATGACATTAATAGGAAAGTTTTACAAAAATTATAAACATTATCAATAAGAATGAAACAAAATCTCTTTTCATTTATAATTCAATAAAAACAAGTTAAAATAACAGCAAGATAATTGTTTCTTCTTCCTTTTAGTAAATAAAAGTTTAATGAAACCCAGTTTCGGCAACAATGCTGTATTAGTTCGTTCTCACACTGCTATGAAGAAATACTCAAGACTGCGTAATTTATAAAGAAAAGTTTAACTGACTCACAGTTCTGCATGGCTGGGGAGCCCTCAGGAAACTTACAATCATGGCAGAAGGCACATCTTCACAGGGCAGCAGGAGAAAGAATGAGTACCAGCAGGGGAAATGCCAGATGCTTACAAAACCATCAGATCTTGTGAGAACTCACTTACTATCTGGAGAACACCATGGGAGAAAATGCCCCCATGATCTAATTACCTTCACCTGGTCCTGCCCTTGACACATGGGGCTTATGAGGATTATAATTCAAGGGGAGATTTGGATGAGAACACAGAACCAAACCATATCAGATGCCCCAAAACAAACTTTTGTGTACTTCTTGCTGAAGAAATGAGTTGATGTGGATTCTTTGGAAACAATTAAAAAATGTCTGTTACTTAATTGGCATTGGTAATATGTTCACAGTAATTGCAGTTTAGAAATATATTTTAAGATTTAGCTGCACCCCAGAAAATGCCACCTAAATTTATAGTGCCAGAAAACAGATCATTGGTTGCCTAGGGAAGGGGATAGGATGAAGGGTGTCAATTCAAAGGGACACTTTTGGGGCTGGTATATACATTCACTGTGTTGATTTTCACGATGGTTTGAAGGGTGGCAAAATCTAGAAAATTCTATGCTTCATACGCAATCATTACATTTCAGTTATACCTCAAATCTGTTGATAAAGAGAGATATGTACAAATATAAAAAAATTTTGTCAAAAGTCCCTTGCATGATCATTTGAAAAAGGACCAACCTGTACGCAATCTCCTACATGCATTGTATCTACCAAAAAATTATTAACTAGAAAATATTCACAAACTACCCTTTATTCATAAGTTACTTTAAAAAACAGAATAAATAAAAGTATGTACAAAACAACACTAGAAGCAAATTGATAGAAAACTTACAGAGAATGTTTTCTTTATTCAAAATGTGCACATTTTCTAATATTGTTTTACTGTGAATTTTATTTTTTAAAAAGAAGAAAAATATTTTAACAGATAAATAAGACATAGACACTATGAAAGACTGTATTCACTGAGTAAATCATGCCAAATTATTTCTTTGGTTGCTATAGGGCAACTAAACTGTTATATTCTGTTGTTAAACTAAAGAGAAAGCATTTTAATTTAAGCAAAGTATACAGCAAAGGGTTGATTGTATGTTGTTTGAGAAAAAAAAATGATAGCTCAGTTTGCTTCACTTTGGCTATGGTTTGAATGTCCGTTCAATTTTAAAGTCTGTGCAGTGCTATTGGGATCTATCTGACTGTTTATCCCCCATGGATATGTATGGGACTGGAAGGTTTTCTGTTACTTCACTTCTCAAAGTCTTTATTTAGTTTGCTGACTAGGATCAGATTCACACATGTGCAGCTCTGGGAAAGAAGCCCAGGATTTTTATAAATAACTTTATGGCTTTGATTTCCTGAGCCTTCTTTGCAATTTCTGCAGTACTTTCTGGTTCCCCTGGGCTTCCCTTTTTAGTCCTTTGGCCAGAAAGTTGGTGTTTTCGTTACTTCACTCTGGCACATACTTCTGTGGCTGTGCCCACATCTGGGGTCAAAACAAAATAGCAAGGAACAATTGTGAAGATAATTCAGCTCACACTTTTAGGACCACAGCACCATTGATTGGACAGGAAGGTTTTGATCCCTAATACGTTTGGTTCCTGTGGGGTCCCTTGCAGGTGTTACTGTTATAGACAGGATTGCTTGGACCTAGGAATAAAGGACCTCTGCTAGAACTCTCTGTGCCTCAGTGCTCACTTCAGGTTTTGGCCTAATATGACCTTAGGCAGGGGGTAATAGAAAAATAAAACTGGTAGACTCACCACTGATTCCTTGATGCTTCAAGTTGCCATTCTTTCCTGATTTTCTGGCACCTATTTTGTATTCAGAGTTCTCAAACAGCAACTGCATGCATTCTGCCCAGATTTCATAGCTGCATTCAGAGGGAAAGACATGGTGGAGTGTGCTTGCCCCAACGCTTGGAATTAAAACCCAAATACTTTTTATTTAATAAATTTTCTACAAGTCTTTTTCTATTAAATTCAGTTCAAGTGGGTCCCTTAACTGTTCCTTTGACTAAAACATATGATTGGAGTCAATAAAATTTACATATTGTTATGATTTTACTTAAGAATATGTGCATATAAATATTTCACTTTAAAATTAGCCTTATGCATATCCATTTTTCTCAAGCTCTCCCTTGGTTCACTTCAGCAGTGGTCCAGCCCTGGTTGTCTCTTTAAGTACGCTTGCCTACAGTTCATAAATCATAACGTGTAGTTCATATCAATGATATCAGCAAGCTTTATTTTAAATTTAAAAATTAGTTTTGCATTTTAAAAAGCTTTAGAACAGAGACTATTTCTCTAGATGCCAGAAAGCCTGTCATTTTCTTTACGTAATTCAATTAAATGCACATGTACTAAATGTGAAAAATTGACAGAAGAGTTCTAAGGGTATAGAATGAACTAGCTGGGAAATCTTTGAATGTTCACATGAATGGTGGATTATTCCTGGATAAGGGAGATGTTTTACTAATTAGCATGCATATATCAATTTATACAGTTTAGCCAAGGTTATCCTATGCTTTGGAAGCAAGCTTCATGAATTTGGAGACTATGAACCATTGGCCAGGGCCCAGGGGAGATAGAATATCTGAATAGTCTGGCTTAAAATTATTGTTTAATTTTAAGGCCCAAATATTCATCTTTATACTTATATAACAAACAGAAATTTGTTCACGAAAGCTGGGGCTAAGTAGATTTTCTTTTTTCTATCATTTAACACAGATGCAAAGCTTGACCACTTTTGACCACCTTGACTGCTACCTACCCCCGGTCCAGGCCAATGCCTTCTATTATCTTATCATTGCAATAGCCTCCTAACTAGTCTCCTTGCTGCTGCTCTGTACTCTCTACAGTGGAAGATCCAGAACAGATAAAGTCATCCTTTTAGGACTTAAATCAGATCATGCTGCTCCTCTGTTCAAAACCCTTCAATGAGATCCCTTCTTCACTGCAGTAAAGCTGAACTCAAAGTCCTTACAATGGCCCACAACACCATTTGTTGGACTCAAGATGTCTCTAACCGTATCTCCTACTAATATTTTCTCTATCTTCCCTGCTCCAGCCTTGTGGACCTCTCTGCATTTGTCTGAACATACCAGAGACACTTCTGTCTCAGCAGGACCTTTGTACTGGCTATTCCCTTTATTTGGGATTCTCTTGTCCCCTGAACTCATATGGTTCATTCCTCCCCTCCTTAAGTGGGAGCTTAAAGGATAGATTTCAACGAGGCCTTCCTGGCCACTTTATTTAGAATTGCAACTTTCTATACCATTGATCCTTACTATTCCTCTTCCTGGCTTTGTTTTTTTCTATAATTCTTATCATTATCTGATATATAGTGTATTTTATTTAATTTATACATTAACATATTATCTGTTTACCATCTCCTAGATGGTAAGCTACAAGACAGCACAAATTAATGTCTGTTTTGTTCACTGCTATTATATCCTCAGAGGGTATAAGTGTGCATAGCACTTAACAAAATCTAATAAATATTTATTGAATTAATAGGTAAATTCTTTAACAGGTGCTTGTAGATATAAGGGCATGGTGCTTACTATACTTATACACTGGAAAACACAAAACTGATTCTGACAGCTCTCCAATATCAATAGATTTCTAATCAATATTATTCAACAAAGTTCTTCAGATAAGAAGTGGAGTGAGTTCTGCCTCTTCTGGATTTCCTTCACAATACAGGGGAGTTTGATTATAGTTATATGGGGTTGTTGCAAAGACACTGGAGTCCATCTCTGGAACATTTTTCATACTTATATTTGACTTTCCAGTCTTAAGGCAATTGCCCTAGATTCTGGTCTCATTAACTCTCAGCTTTTTTATGACAGTAACTTCATAACTGTCTTTCCAATTTGTCTTATCCCCCCAGTCTATCATACACATTGCTTTTTAAGTAATCTTCATAAAGGATGGCTCCAATTTTGTCAGCACCCCCACTGAAATGTTATTTCATAGCATTCGGGGACTTTCATTATCTGTTTGTTTTTTTGCCTTAACTACCAGAAATGATTCCATACTAAATGTATTTTCTTCTATGCAATTAGAATCTCTTTACTCTCTAAACCTATCTGATATTTTTCATCTTCCAAGCTTTTGTCCAATGCTATTCCTGTATTTGTCAGTGTGTGATCCCACCCAAGTAGTCCTGGGTCATAAGTATGTATATAGAATTGAAATCTGTGTTAATGTCATTCTGTGGGAGCACCCCATCTATAGCTTCCTTCATGTAACTCACAGATTGTCTAGAAGGAGGGATCTAAAAAATTTGCTGATTCCATTCAAGCTGTCCACTGGATTGTCTTCCATCTTCCAAACTCCAAGGAATACCTCCAACCACAGTCCACGAGGAAGTGGGAGAATGAAGAATGGGGGTGTCCATATTCAAAGCAGTGACCCTGCTCTTCAGCAGTACTTGGTATCGGTATTTAGTTGGTTCTAACTTGACCCCCCTCAAAGTTTCCTCTCAGCCAATATCCTAGGAAAACCCATCCTCATTACACACGTTAAATGTTTCAAAAGCCTATAAACTTTGTGACTTCTTCTTCTTACAGCTGGGAGTGGTAAGTATGCCCTTAACAAACCTATTAGGGAGCTCAACGAATAAACAGAAAATTAAAGTTCTACTGCTAAGATATTTTAAAACATGGTCAGCACACAGGATGGGCATTTGACTCCACGGGAGAGATTGTGAAAAAGCTTTAGGATGGGTTTAACTTCTTTCTTTTCTTCTTTTCCTGATTTATTTCAGTCTCTGCTCCCCCTCCTCTTTCTCATTCTGTGTGCGTGTGTGTGTGTCTTAGTAGATGTGTAGAGAGCAGCATATAAATTGAATAGAGATGAAGTTAAAATGGAGGTTGAGATTTTTATTGGAAGGCATGAAATAAGAATTATATTTTTCATTGTTATAAAAATGATTATGAATTTGGAAAGACCTTCCAAATCAATCATATACAGGATGAAATAACCCATAACAGGCACATATGGTGAAACATATGTGGCCTAATTATTGGTCATACTGTAAATGGCAGAGATACCCTGTGAAGGCCTGGATGGTTAACAAAAAGAATGACAGAATTATTTAAAATGACGAATGAAGTAAGGGGAAGAAGGAAGTGAGATAAAGTGTGGTATGTGGAAAAAAATCTCTAGATTTAAGTTTCTACTGAGTTCACCCCCCGACCCCCAACTTTATAAAATAGGAATTACAGTTCATGGCTGCTGCCTGGATATAGAGCTTTTGTCAAGATGAAATGAGATAATACTTGTGATAGCATTTTGAAAAACTCATACATTTTCTACAGATTATGGTATTAGTAGCAACTCTTTAAAAGTCAAGGCACTTACCATATCTCAAAGTATTAGAAGATAAAGTACTTATTTTCAGAATTAAGTTTTAGACCATGTACAATTATGCAATTTTTAGTTTGTTAAAATGATTTTTAAGCTTGGAAAAATTTGGGGACAGTTCTAGAAAGGCTAAAATTTGGGCTGCTCCTTGACCCAGGTTTCCTAAATGGTGCCCCAGATCAATTGCCTATAGTTAAGTAGATGGAGAAAGTGTAGCATGATTGTAAAGTTTCATAATAAGCCCAAGGCATTATTAAGGAATGATGTAATGTTAGGTTTTTTGATGTATTATGTATTCTTGGCAGGTCTCTTTAGCCATTTCCAATTTTGAACACTTTTGCTCTCTTGGTTTCTTTGTTTTCTTACTAATTGATTTTATTTGGGATAATAAAAAAGAACCAAAAAAGCAGCTTAAAAATAATTTAATCCTTCTTTTTAGTTTTATGTTTTATCAATTTTAGTTTTGCTTTTTATTATTTATTTCTTCCTACTCTCTGTTGCGGGAAGTCAGGGACCCCGAACGGAGGGACCAGCTGAAGCCATGGCAGAAGAATGTGGATTGTGAAGATTTCATGGACATTTATTAGTTCCCCAAATTAATACTTTTATAATTTCTTACACCTGTTTTTACTGCAATCTCTGAACATAAATTGTGAAGATTTCATGGACACTTATCACTTCCCCAATCAATACCCTTGTGATTTCCTATGCCTGTCTTTACTTTAATCTCTTAATCCTGTCATCTTCATAAGCCTCAGGACCCTGTGATGGTTGCATTAACTGCACAAATTGTTTGTAGAGCATGTGTGTTTGAACAATATGAAATCTGGGCACCTTGAGAAAAGAACAGGATAACAGCAATGTTCAGGGAACAAGAGAGATAACCTTAAACTCTGACTGCTGGTGACCCGGGTGGAACAGAGCCATATTTCTCTTCTTTCAAAGGCAAATGGGAGAATTGTCGCTGAATTCTTTTTCTCAGCAAGGAACATCCCTGAGAAAGAGAATACATCCCTGAGGGTAGGCCTCTGAAATGGCCGCTTCGGGGGCAGCCGTCTTTTATGGTCGTAGCTGTAGGGATGAAATAAGCCCCAGTCTCCCATAGTGCTCCCAGGCTAGTAGGATGAGGAAATTCCCGCCTAATAAATTTTGGTCAGACTGGTTGTCTGCTCTCAAACCCTGTCTCCTGATAAAATGTTATCAATGACAATGCGTGCCCGAAACTTCATTAGCAACTTTAATTTCGCCCCGGTCCTGTGGTCCTGTGATCTCGCCCTGGCTCCATTTGCCTTGTGATATTCTATTACCTTGTGAAGCATGTGATCTCTGTGACCCACACCCTATTCGTACACTCCCTCCCCTTTTGAAAATCACTAATAAAAACTTGCTGGTTTTGTGGCCTGGGGGGCATCATGGAACCTGCCAACATGTGATGTCTCCCCCTAGACACCCAGCTTTAAAATTTCTCTCTTTTGTACTCTGTCCCTTTATTTCTCAGACCAGCCGACACTTAAGGAAAATAGAAAAGAACCTACGTGAAATATCAGGGGTGAATTTTGCCTGATATCTGGCTGAATTTCCCCTGATAACTTTCTTTGGTTTTTAAACTTTTTTTAGTTTGAGTATTTTCTTTAATATCTCTTCTTTAATGCTATAGTCATTTTGATGGTACATTTTGCTGTCTTCACATTCTGATAAGACAGCGTTTTCTGTTTGTTGTTTTCTAGATAATGAGTGATTTCAGTTTTTGATTTATTCTTTGACATTTTAGAAATATGTTTCTTAATTTTCAAAGAGTCAGAATGTTTGTGGTTAACACTAAAGTTCTTTTTCTAAATTTTGGGGGAACTAAGGTTATAGTTTTGGAACTTTATTAGTTATTTGGCTAAATAAAACACTTTTTAAAGATTTAGGAAATTTTCATGGTGTCCTAAAAACATATATTTTATGATAGATTTATTAAATAGAGTTGTCGATTTTATTTTTTTAATTCCCCTATGTCCTTGCTTATTTTTACTTGCTAGTGCTGTCAGATTTTTAAATAGTTATTAAAATATTACCATTGTTCCCATTTAGCCTATTTTCATTGCATTTATAATACTTCTTGAATTAATGTTGAGCAAATATTATTATAATATTGTTTCAATGTTTATATATATTTCATAAATTAAGCATTGTATCAGTATATCATTTTTCTTTTTTACTATGTTTTGTGTTTTCATTGATTTTTGTCTTACTTATTTGGATAAAAGTTTTCTGTCTTTCATTGTCTACTTTTTAGCTTTGTCAATTTACACAGGTTTTGACAATGCCCACCCTCTCCTTCAATTCATCTCTAGAATATTTTTATTGCAAAACAATGTTTTCAATTCTTTGAAGGTTTTTTTTTATGCTGGAACTGAACAAATGCCCTTGCTATTCTTTTTTTTTGTTCAAGTGATCAACTGTTTTTTCATACAGTTACATTCCACTTGGAGCAATTTTTATGGAAATGTTGTCTTCCTACTTCCATAATGTGGACTTCTTCATTGAGGATCATGTTTAGCAGCTGAGATAATTTACACAGAAGGGATCTTCTAAGTAAAGGCAGGACTAGCATCTGTCCCTATAGGCCAGCTGTTACAGACCTGAAAATTGTCATTCCTCTGTTAGGGCATCAGATGCAAAGGCTGTCACCCTCTAGCTCTCAAGATTCAGGCAGAATCTGCTGGCTTTTTAGCTCTCTGCAGCTCTCCTGTAGCCAGATCACCCCAGGATACTCATGAGGCTTAGCTACTCCTCCACTCAGGGCAAGATTGCAACTTACAGTTATGTTTTGAAGGAAAATAAATACAGGCCAAATTCTTGCTTTTGCTCTGCTCCCCAAGCCTGAACACCAGCATTAGACTATGTACAGGGGCACCTAGTTTTTTATATAAAGAGCGCTTTCTGCTTAGCAAGCTGTTTGCTCGGAGGAGGGATTTTATTTTGAATCACCCATCGGAAATAGGCACCTTTTCCTAGTTTCCCAGAGGCAGTGTGTAGGCGAGTGAAGGCCCTCCCTTTGGCGTCTACAAATCTTCTTATACAAAATGTTCTCTCTTTCTCCCTCTCTGTCTGTCTGTCACGAATCATTACCCTGGAATTCTCAACTGCAAGTCTCCTGGCTCATTTTAGGATCCAGGACTGAAAGAAAAAAGGATGAGAATCCTTTACTAGCGCTAGCCATCCTGGACCCTCACAGTTTCAAAAGTCTTACTTGGGCCCTCCAGACCACTTCCTTGAGACTCTAGAGTCAGTTTAGCTCAGAAGAAGTAATTAATTATTAAATTGGAGTTGAATGGATATGAACAACACAGACTCATTTAGGAAGCCGTTTTTGCAGCATCCTATAGAATCTCTCTGGATTTTGAATTCTCAAAGGCTGTTTAAGTATCAACTATGGCAGAGTATAAACTAAATAACATTCATTTCATGCATGTCAGACCCACCTGGCACGTCTCTTTTACTTGCTTTGTCAGTCTAGCCACTCCAACTTCTTTTAGTGCCTCCTCAAATATTCTGTGCTTCTTAAAGACCCAAAGGTCTTGATTCATGTACTCTGTTCCTTTTACATTGTTCTCCATACTGCATTTCTCAGACCAGGATACTCATTCCAGGTAGGCTTTCTTGAAGACCTCAGCCAGGTGAGGGCTGTGGACTAGGCCACCCTCTGCATTACACCTATCATAGCATCTGGTATGAGCATCCATCTCTTGCACTAGATTGCAAGCTCCATGCAGACGCAAGACCATATCTGTTCTATTTCTCCTTGTGTCTACAGGAACTAACCGCAACAGTGCTTAAACAGTAGAAACCAATGGGGTTTTTCGCATGACTAAAACCAGGAAGAAACCCAGGTGCTGCATGAAAGTTTTTCTAAGAAATCAAAAATCTCAAGAATATTTGAAGATAAAATTTGGTGGTTGTTAAGTGAAGGAATCTCATGCTAAACGTTCTTACATTAAGAAATGGCATTGCCCAACATATTGCTGTGAAAAAATTCAAACATACTGCCAAGTTAAACTTATAGTGATCATCCAATACGCCTAGTTTCTACCATTAGAATTTGGCATTGCTTGTTTTATTACAAATCTGTCCATCTACCTATTCCTATATCTATCTTTTAATTCATAATATTCAATAAATTGCAAAGTAAATTGCAGACAAGTACATTTCTCCTTAAATATTTCTATGTACATTATTAATTATAGTTAAAACTTTTTAATTTTTTACTCTTTTGAAGTAATAATTCACAGACAATGAAATGCACAAATCTTAACTATTAATTTACTCAGTTTTTGATGAATGCACACACATCACACAAATACAATATCAACATATATAGATTATTATCACCTCAGAGAGTTACTGCATACCCTTTCTGAAAGTCATTTGTAAAAATAGTATAATACTACACTGCATTTTTCACTAAACTCTTATAAATTTAAATGAGTGATAAAGAAATACATAAAGATAGTAATACAACCAAGCAGCACTACTATGGGACAATGTAATTTAGCTGAAATCTTAAAAAATTAAGAGAATGTATCCTTTATAATCTGTAATGTGCTTTTTTTAGTGACTTCTTCCTCCATAATTATCTAAGTTCCTACTATTTTTGAGGATTTCACCTTAGTAGAAAAAGAAAGATATCCGTTTGAACTCTTTCAATACATGAATCAGGCTGATAGTCTCACCTCCTTTTAAGGAGGCTTTTGGGAATAGTGGGTAGAGCATAAATTTTGGTGAATAATCTATTTTATCCAGGTGAATGACTTTAGTAAGTTATCTAACTTTTTGATACATAGTTTCATTATTTGTAAAATGTAGAAGATAATACTCACAGAATTTGGGGAGTGATTGAGAAGTAAGTGTCGATCATGAAATGAAATAATACACTATAAAACTGAAATCTAGTTCATTTTTCTCTTATCTTTGAGCTCCTTATATTTGGGTGCTTTATGTGTTAAAAGATTATAAAACAAAATTAATCTATGCTTAGGGCAATGGCAGGAAGAGAAAAATGAAGATGTTTTTAAGTTTTTTAATATAAGCACCAAAACCTATATTATTTTTACTATACCCTGAAGCCTTCTTAAAAAGAGGTAAGACTAAAAGTCTTATCTATTTATCTATCTATCTATCTATCTATCTATCTATCTATCTATCTACCTATCTATCTATCATCTCTCTATCTAAACAGAGTGTGTGTTTTTTTGGGATACCTTCGATTTATACCACATAGGTACCTCTATGTATGACACTGCCAAATGATCCTCTAATTAAGTGCTTTGAATCTCAAAAAAATTTGTTTTCAATTACTTCATGATGCTATTGTAGAAAAAAAAGAAAAAAAGAGTGGCTCTAGAGCAAGGTGGCTCAGAAATGATTCTCCAGAATGCTTGTCTTCGTATCTCTATCAACTACTAAATGCGTAATAGTGGGCCAGTTACCACCATCCTGTGCCTCAAGTTGTTTTTTTTTTAATATGTAAAAGACAAGCAATAATATTTCTTACTTCATTGTGCTGTTGTATTGATATACTGTCTTTATGTAAGTTCTTAGAATACTACCTGGCATATAGTAAAGCCTCAATAACATGAGTTGTTATTATTAAAAACAGGCAGACATAGGTTGAAATATATCACTTATATTCTGTGTGACCTTGAACAAGTTACTTCTCTGAGATTGTTAACATATTAGTACATATAATTAATAAAATATGAAATAATAATATTTGGAGGACAGTGTCACATAGTCAGTGACTAATAATTGTTTTTGTTGCATTTTTCTGTTTTAAATCAAGATTTTATCTTGATTGAAAATTAGATTTTTCAAACACATTGATGCCTACAATGACTGTTTCACCAGCTACTGAAGACCAGAATTTTGGGAACCTTTGCCCCAGAGAAACCATAAACACTGGCCAGAGAGAATTAAATTAAGAAATGTTAGATCACATTTAATTCTACTGCATTAGCATTAATTTTGCCATATCTTTTTAGAAAAATGCTGGGGATTAGATGCATTATTACATTTATTATTCTAATTATTATTATTGTTGTTTGTTGGGTTCTTGAGAGTGCTTTTATTTCCCTTCTTACTTTTCATATAATAAATGGCTTTGGAGTTTACCTTACATGATGGGTATATTTTTAAAATATTATATCTTTGTTTTTATAATTCTATTTAAAATTATTTTGTTATAGATGATACAATTTCTTTTCTATAATGTTCTATGTGTAGCTAATATTATTTGCCAATTTTGACAAAACCGTAAAATTACTGTCTTATACTTTTGCTACTAGTGTCTATTACAAATAGATTTTTAAACTGAGATTTTTTAAAAAGGAAAAAAATAAAGAGCATTTTAAATGTTTTCTGTGCACATTTGCAATGTGAAATCACTTGTAACAGACCCATACGACAAATTAGCAGATCTTTATTTTGCCAGGTTTCTGACCAAGTCAATGTGACAGTGTATGGGAAACCATACCAATTAACAGGCCTGAGCAAGCTCCTCATTTGACAAACATTTAATATGCAATAAAATAGGAACTTGGAAGTACTGAAACTCACTGATGGAAAAAAAGGGAGAGAGGAGCTCTGTTGCTTATCTGGAATAAAGATGAAACTTAATTAAGCTAACAAGATGCAAGCTATAAAATATATTTTTTCTTTTCAGGGTTGAGCTGAATTTTACTTTAACAGGCAACTATGAGAGGTCATCTCACCCTTCCTTCCCTTCCCAGTCTACATTAAAGCATAACCGTGGAGTCCACTGCCTGCTTTCTTTCTGAGAAGCGGTCATTCTTATTGGGAATGATTATGTTAGAATATAACTTTTTGTTTAAAATTCTATTGAATACATCCTATTTCAAGACATAGTTTTGAACTTTTGCAAATTTCTAGTGACTATCGTTTACTAACTGCAAGGGCTGGCCATGTCTATGCCTCTTTCTGCCTTCTTCCTGGTAGACTGGTGTGTATCTAAGAGTCTCTCAGGCAGCTCACTAAACTTGAAATTGATTCACACCATTTGTGTATTCTCCAGGCATTTCTTTATTAATAAGCCCTTCCCACTTTGCTTTGTCATTCAATAAAAAGATTATGCTTCAGTCAGTAATTTAAAAAATTATCAAAACCCATGTTTCTTGAATAATAATATCAATATTTTAGGAAATTTTAATTTACATGTCCATATTTATTTTATTTGCAACTGGTATACATTTAAAAAACTTATTACAGATAATATGAACTGACAAGACAAAGTAGAAGCTCATTATTCATATTAAAATTTATTATCTATTAAATAGCTGTACATAGCATTTTTATCATAAGATTTAATGCATCTTAAATATGAATCAATTAATTTTCAATTTTAAATATTTTATGAATGTTGATATTTTATAACTGAATTCAGTTGTAATCTCTATTTTTTAAAGTTAATAAAGTGACATTAAAGGCACTAAATCAAGCCAAGATTAATCAATGTGGGGCTTTTTAACTAATTCAGAATGAATTTATTTATTCAAACATACGTTATTATATATTATCCAATTCATACAACTTTTAATTGAAAAAATAAATTCATTGAGCACAGACTCTAAATCAGGCATTTTATTAAGCCTCGGGTACAGAAGGTAACAAATAGATATGGCCATTGTACTCTTCATGCTAAGAAAGGAATATAAGAAAATAATCAGAAGTAGCATCTGTAAGCTCAGAGTTTAAGGTCATGATCTTTGTTTTTCTACTGTGTTTGGCTTACATTAATTTGATTTTGAAAGGCCGCTTATAAACTGTGAAGTATATTTTGTATACAGGCTCTATACAGTTCAAAAGAAAGAAAATAATATTGTAATTAGCAGTGTCATTAACAAGAACAGCAGACTATAAATGCCTTTTTTATACATTACAAAAAATTATCAGTTGACATATTTTGATATTTAGACAGTCTTTAGATACCTTTCATATGCCACAGAGTGTTCTCATAGCCTTCTTGTTGAAAAGGCTTTATGCTTTTTATTGATATTCCAGGTGCAAAGCTGATCTAAAATTCATTAATATTAAGATGAGAGAAACTATATTGCCAAAAATCAAGGCGGTATTACGTTTTAAAGACAAGAAATTCCCTTTACAATGAATTGGGAATAATCTCAGAGCAAAGGACTCCCAATTAAACATTATTCTTTTGTAAAGAATATGTCTTCATTTACCTTGATAAGTTGATGGTAATCACTAAAACTGCAAGAAATTATCTATTTAGGACAGCACTAGGAATTTGAAATAAAAAATTTTAGAATTATGAATACATTCTCTAATACTAAAAAAAGATAAACTGTATCATTGGTATGTAGATTGACTTTTTTTTCCACTTTTGTTTCTGTTATTCCACTTTCTGCTTTAGATTCTTTTATGTACCAACCTCTGATATGCTTATTCATGTTTGCTAATATTAAATTTAAAACAATTTTCTCTACATGGGAGGCATTAGTAATGCTATCAGGAAGAAAAAAGAGAAAAGAGGGAGAAAAAAGAAAGAAGTAAGTTCTAAGATCTTTCTGTTTGTGTGTGTGTGTGTGTGTGTGTGTGTGTGTGATATAGTGGCACATAAAATAGAAACAAAGTCACAATAAGCCTACAATAATCTAAAAATTTATGCAGACTTTGGTGATTGGGTTGATATAGGTATTTGGCAGGATCAGTTTCCAAGACAACAGTCCACAAGACCTTGCTGTAAGACAGGAGAAAGTAAAAGAAACCAGCTAAGACCAGCTAGAACCAAGATGGTACTGCCACTGCTCATTAAATGCTAATTGTAATACATTAAAATACTAAAAAAAAAAACCTCCCACCAGCCCATGACAGTTTACAAATGCCATAGTGATATTCAGAAGTTACTCTGTATTATCTGGACAGAGATAAAATCCGGGTTCCAGGTGCTTCTTGCTGCTTTCCCAGAAAAACGCATCCCTAATTCACCCCATATTCAACATATGATCCAGAAGTAATCATAGATATAATCAGCGAGCAGCCCAGAGGGGCGGCTCTGCCTATAGAGTATCATCCTTTTGTTTCTTCGCTCTTCCAACAAACTTGCTTTCAATTTTCTCTATCAGCACTCTCTAGAATTGTTTTCTATGTGAAGCCAAGGACCCACCCAGACTACTGGGTTGAACCCCAATTTGGGGGTTTGCCCTGCAACATACTCTTGGTGCCCAACATGAGGCAAGATGAGGAAAGACCTTCACCCAGACCCCAAATTAAGAACAATCAGCTCCATTTGGCCACCACAGATGGGTGAGTGTCCTCTTCGTTCCCCCTTGACATCAAACTCTTTGCTCTGATATTCCTTTCTCTTTCACTCTCTTCTCTCCTTCTTTACCTTTCTGGGTGGACCAGGCAATGGGAACAGGGTATCTGGCTTCATAGTCAGTTCACTGTTCCTCCTTCTGTTCTCTGGGTGCTTCAGATGGGAGCATGCCTGGCCAGCCATGTCATTTATAACCTACCTTGTTGCTCCTCCTCTCGGACATTTTCTCTTTCCAATAACTGGCTGTTTTACTTTTCCGCTCTTAGGGACAAAACGCATGCTTGCGGTTGTCGTCACACTTGTAATCTTTGCCTATTTGGGCAACTGTTTTTATTCTGTGTAAGGCAAGACAGAGGTCCCCCATTGTTCTGACTCTGGGTTGTCAGAGTCACATTGTTCTGTGGCCCCAATTGTGCCTTTGGTGTTCACTGTTGGGCACCTTCTGGATGTTCCAGGGCTTTCAACATGTGATGTGGGGAGCTTCGTTGGCTGATACCTGGATGCTCCAGGTCTTTCAGTATTTGGTGCCCTGGATACGGATCGGGTGATTGTGTTGACAGCAAGTCCGAATTTGTTTTATTTTTACTGGAGACTGTGGAACCACACTGCATCGTTTGTCAGTGTTGTTCTTGATATTTTTCCCTATGCTGACTATTTTCAGGACTTTTTTTTCAGTCTGTTCTGAAGTTAGAAGTTACTATTTTCTGCAATAACCAGCTGACTACCCACTCTAGGCTGTTTGCTCTGCCATTGCAGATTGCCACTGGAAAGAATCGTATCAAAAGGATTTGCTTCTAATTTATTACTACCATTCTCTTAATCAATGGTGTATGCTTATGACTCTAAAACTCCAACTTTACCTCTGGTTTCTAAAATGGGCAGGAACCTTAATCTATTTACCCTGCTTGGAGACCTGGAGCCTCCACTTTCTTGTCTGAAGTTTCAGCCTGCTGGCATTCTGGTCATTATTATTGCTGCCAACTTTCCCTCTTTTGCTCATAACCAAGACGCTTTCTTCACTCTTTGTGGAATTCAGACCATAGTTGCTCCTTGGGTCCCCACTGCTATATCTGCACTGAAAACTCTGATTTTGGTCACCCTATTTTCACTTCACCCTCTATACTGTTCTTGTTCAAACAACTCTTTTGTCACATTCTGTATACTGGTGTACACAGTCATCATTCCTCTGCTCACTGGTATCTCATCATCCACTTTCATCACACTCTGCTAAGTATACCTGTGCCCTCTCTGCAGGAATTGGTAGTAATAGCTTTACTGACTTTTATTGAGGAAAACAGGAGGTGGAAATTTGAGAGAAAACAGCTGGGCTCTCACTAAACTTGGAACAATCCCTGTGTTTAGTAAAATTCCTTGTCAAAAATGAACAACAGCTACCATTTTGAAGGACTCATAACTAGAGTGCCTTTTAGGCAACTGGAATAAATTCAAATGCGATGGTCAAAGGAAAACTAAACTTACTCTCTAGGCGAATATTCCCTGGGTCCATTACAAACTGAAAGACCAGGAAGTTTGGCCTGAAAATGGTTCTTTGCACTATAACACTACTTTACAATTGGACTTCCGTAAAGGAGAACAAAAATGGGGAGAGGTCCCTTATGTTCAGGCTTTTATGGCCTTCTACCAAGATCCTGACTTGAGGGACACATGTAGAATGTGTCTGGCTCGTGTTATGTCCAGGCACCAAGAAACTGTGCTGGACATCCTGGGTGATCCCCTCCTATGCTGCTCCATATCCCCTGCTTGATATCCCCTATCAAGTATTGTTCAATCTCCCTACTACATTTAAACTTCAGGGAATCACTAGAGGGGTACGACTGTCCAGAGTTAAACCTGTTTCTTATGAGTCCCTGCACACACCAGAAGAAAACACAATGACCTACACTTGTGAACCTCTAGAAGACTTGAAAAGCTGTTGTGTCATTCTCAGTTCCCCCTACTAACAATAATATTTTTTTCCTTTCCCTCTTAGACATTGCTACACATAACATTCTCTACCCCAGTTATTTACTAGACACTCCAAAAACTCTGGCAAGAGGACAAAATTTCTGTCGAAGTTGGATATATTTTTACATCCTGGTAGAGGTAGGGTCATCCTTTCAGGCCATAGCTTCCCAGCCACCTAATGTCTACAAGCTTCAGCACTACCTACCAAGTAAATCCTACACATATTTGTCCTCATGATACCACCAATTACAACTCTTCTTACTCCCTTTGGAGGATCTTAGTCCCTCTACAGACCACTGTGTCTTTCTCAACTCCCATAGCTGCTTCCCGTGATAATAGCATTGCTTTAAATTACTACTTTCTCCGCCAAATTCTTATCCTATTCATGCTTAAATCTAAGCACCCCTTGATAACACAAGTACTCAACTTTCTTAACAACTCTCATCCCATATGAGGTTTACACCTTCAATGGATACCTATAGCTATAGGGACACCTATCCAATCAGCCTATAACTTGTCTCTTATTTGAAATCATAAAACATATGGTTACCAATGTATTGACAATGTTTGGTTCAGGGGTCAACATACAATAACAAAGACAAAGCCTTCTAATATACAATTATTTAACATTACTCACCCGAGAGCTAAGTGGGCAACTGTTCCTATATTGGCTGGAGTTAAGGCTGCTGTCAGCTGGTTGGCCCCATGGGTAGGATTTGCCTATCACAAGGCAACTCTTCAAAACTTTACTTCTTCACTCTACATGTTGTCTCATAGAATGGGGGGATGTTCAGATAAATTGAGACACTCCCTTGATTCCTTAGCAGATGTACTAATCAGTAAGATTAGTGTTGGACTATCTGTTATTGGAATGAGGAGAGGTATGTATTATGATTAATAAAAACCTCAAGTCAAATAGAGGAAGATATCAGCAAGATACAGAAAAACAAATTACCTGGCTACATGGAATTCTCATCCCCAATACCCAGACCTTATGGAATTCAATAAAAGGACTTCTACCTCAGTCAGTTGGTTTCTACACTTCCTGGAACCTTTAATATATATCTTGTTATTACTAATATTTGGCCTTTGCTTATTTAACCTCCTTGTAAAGTTTGTGTCTTTTAGATTACAATGATTTCATGTAAAGAATATGCTGGCACAAGGCTTCCAACCCATCCCATCTTCTGACCTGGGAAATAAAGACACTCTCTCTTTGGACCCCTTAGATTAGGCATGCAGAAATTTTTATTGCTCCAATAGGAGGCAAAGCCTACACCTATAAAATCAGCAGGAGGCAGTTACATTGGATAGACCTTTGTTCTTCTACAACCCCTTAAAATTAAAAAAGAATATATAATCTCTGAGCAGGAACTGGGATGGGTATTTGGCAGGACTAGTTTCTAAGACAACAGTCCAAAAGAACCAGCTGATAAGACAGGAGACAATAAACAACAGGTCACAAGACCCCACTAATAAGACAGGAGATAGTAAAAGAGACCAGCTAAAACCAGCTAGAACCAACATGGTGATGAACGGGACTTCTAGTTACATTTACTGCTCATTATATGCTAATTATAATGCATTACCATGCTAAAAACCACTTCTACCAGCACCAGGACAGTTTACAAATGCCATGGCAATGACCGGAAGTTACCCCATATAGTCTGGATGGGGAGAAAACCCCGGTTTTGGGAGATCCCCACCCCTTTCCTGGAAAACTCATGCATAATCTACTTCTCATTAAGCATATAATCAAGAAATAACCACAAATATAACCAGTGAGCAGCGCAGGGGTTCTGCTGTGCCTGTGGAGTAGCTTTCTTTTTGTTCCATTCTTCTTCCAATAAACTTGCTTTTGCTTTATGCTCAGTCTTGAATTCTTTCCTGAACAAAACCAAGGACCCACTTGGTCTCTCAGGCCAAACCCCAATTTTGAGATTTTCCCTGAGACAAGGTTACCAGTTCACTGCAGTCAGAAATACTAATGCTAATCTGGGTCAGCATGAAAAATCCCCTGAGCTATAAAGAATATTTTTCTTATCAGACTGTTCACCATACAGCAAACTTGGGTGTTTAGTAGCCATTTTAATGTAATAATGCTACAAGGTTGCCCACATAAACTGATTTATCATTGGAACAGGCTTTTGTGTAGCCAACCAAGTTTCATCTGCATTAGTGACTAAGCATGATCTTTTGCATAATATGTTATTGATACATTTCTGGTTAAACAGAAAAATAACATTAGATTAGTTTAGAGGGTTATATCTGGGCATACTAGAGTTTTTCACTTTTATCAGTATATTCAATTATTGTTAGAGGTGGTCAAAAATTATGCTCTGCTTCAGATCTACCTTGGAGAGTTACCTTTCTATCTTAATTGAGATGAAAAACAATATAAATTTTTATTATTAGACACAGTTTATGTTATACAAAACAATACAAAAATATTATACTCACTGTTTACATGCAGTTTTATATTGAAGTATTAAATGATAACACTTAAAAACCCAAGTGTCTGAGCAATGGCTTCAAATATTTTGAATAACAAATGGAAATAAGAATATTTAGGAAAATGTTTTTGAGCAATGCATTTGTGTCATCAACTATCACAGGCCATCTGAATTGGATTCCCATGTATTTTCCAAATTTATTAATGACTAAAGAATATTAATTGCAAAGATAATTAACTATTATAGAATAAAATTTTGGGAAACATGCAATTTGATTACTTCCACTTAATAAGTGAACAATTATTTATTTTGAATTTGTTTTAATGAAATTAAGTTACACGCCCTGGATTTGACATTTAAGTTATTAGTAATCATAGCCCCTGGTTTGTAGGCGGTTTTCCTGAGAATGGGTGAGCACACACATGCACACAGAAAAACGGATAGTTTATAAAAAGACATTTTAATAGGTTAAATAGTATGATTGAAACATCGCAACAGCAGAGACAGGAAGGCAAAAGAGTTTATGTTTTAAGACTATTGTGCTGAGCTCGCAAGACCTTCGAGCAAAGTAAGCAAACATTTTCCTTTTGTAATTAATTTGAATAGTCTAAAATTTAAACAAAGCTAGAGTCGAAGACACATCCCTCAGCCAAATCCTGTTAAAAGACTTTAGAGTGGGTTTGATTTAAAGTACTGGCAAGTACTGGCAAGTATGGCAAATATTTCCATACACAGGTAGTACATACATATAATAACAGTATATAATAATCATCACTATAAAACAGGACAATGTATTGCCTTTTACCTTCCTTATTTCAAAACTCTGTCCCACACAACAGTCTCTCCAGGCCTTAGTCAATTTATCATGTGGTCAAATTGGCAAAAATAATGCCTAAGATACTGCCCAACAGACTTATTTTAATCATTAAAGGACTTATAAAACAATTTTTAATTGCAAAGTCCTTTATAGATATGATACTTTTTGTTTTTTTAATATTTATTTTATATTTAGTTTTTCTTGCCAGTTTATAATATTTTTATTGTATATTTGGCTAAATGAACCCAGGATGGTTTAAAAATTGACCCCAAGGGTAAGCTTTTTACCTAATAGCTTGACTTTAAAAATTAACCAGGGAATTTTAGAAGTGTCTTTAAAACATGTTCTCTGTAACACCTGCAAATTTGTTATCTAAGGTAATAGGCATTGAAATCTGTGAATATTATATTATTCATTAAAAATCTCAAAAAACAACTGGAAAACCTTATAGACTTGAAAAAAAAAAACCTATTAAATCCCGGAGAAATCTGACTTATAACCTTTATTTTGGTAAGAATAATAGTGTTTTAAAATAAAATGTAATTTTTCTCATTAAATAAAATGAAATATTTATAACATGCTATGAATAATCATATTTCCTGAGAAATAAGCAGCAAACAAACCTTATGCCGATTTATTAGTGTGCTAAGGCTGCTGTAACAAAGCACCATGAGCTGACTGGTTTAAAAATAAATTTATCGTCTCATAGTCCCAGATGCTAGAAGCCCAAAACTAAAGCGTTGGCAGGGTTGATTCCTTCTTAGGACTGTGAGGGAGACAGAATCTCTTCCATGCCTCTTGCCTAGCTTCTGGTGGTTTGCTGGCAGTCCTTGGCATTGCTTGCTTGCAGAACCTTCATTCTGATCTTTGCCTTCATCTTCACGTGGTTTCTCTCTGTGTGTATGTCTGCTTCCAGATTTTTCCTTTTTATAAGGATATCAGTCAGATTAAAGCCCACTCTAATCAACTCACTTTAATTTGATTACTTCTGTCAAGATCCCTGCCTTCATAATAAAGTCACATTCTGAGGTACTAGGAGTTAGAACTTCAACATATAAATGTTTTAGTTGGTGGGGTGGGTAGGGAGGAACACAACAATAAAATCATTTAAAATAAATTACCAAAATCTATTTATTTAGGTGTAAAAAAGATCATGGGTTGGCAAGCATAGAAATTCTAAAAATTCATTTTGCCATTTTTTTCTGAAATGATTATTTCATTTATTTTAAAATGTCTTTGATCATTTACTTTATATGATAAGTTTTGGGGCTATTCATTTTTATCAGTGGCAAAAACAAAAATATTTTTACCCTTATAGCACGTAGAGTATGGCAGAAAGTTTGTTGTAGTTTTGTAACTTTGAAGTTTTGCTTGAAATTGAGAAATATGTACTAATTTTAATGACTTTAAGATATTGATGCAGGAGATTAATAACCATACTCTCACAAAGGGCTTTAGTACACATGCTGTTTAAGAGAATTTTATTTAGTAGGGCACCAAATAAGGAAGAATTTACTGTAACAATTTATTTTTAGATTTGGCTATTCTTCCTGTGCTTTTATATTTGTATTTTATAAGTTTTTTTCCCTTACAAATTGAGATTAGAAAAAAATATGACTTCCTAGATTATATTTTAAGCCATTGCATTATAATGTTTTGTTGAAACTTACTATCTGAACTGACTCTCAGGCACTTAGTCTTAAACCTGGAAAACAAATATGGAATGTGTTTTTAATTCCCTCATGAAATCTTTATGATATTTCTATTCCTGCCTTTATGAAGCTTTCAAAGATATATTTCACCTCTCAGGCAATGATGGAACTCTTAATATTTCCTTCTATTGCTAACGCTGAGGCGAGATGAGGTGCAGTAAGCTGGGCTGCCTGGGGAAATAGCATCATAAAACATGGAGGCTCAACTCATGTTCTAGTCTGTGGTATTTTGAAAGACTCTATTATTATAGCACAACATAGTTGTACTTAACACAATATTGAAATTCATAGACACAAAGGCAAGAATGTAAAAAACAGTACACTGGAGGATAGAGATGCTTTCACTTTATGTATCAGCCTTACCCATACTTAAATATCATCTTTTTTTCTTTCTTAGTCTTCAGACAAATATTTTGAATGACAGAACAATTAGAAAGAAGCCAGAATGCAGTACCTATATCTGTCACTATACTGCACCCTGGCAGACAAAAATCCCCTGCTGATTTTGCTGTAATGTGTTATAGGAGAAACAAGCTAAATCTTAATCTAGTTTTTTTGCAGTGTAGCAGCACACTGGAAGAAATGCTTTCTTCATCCTGCTATGAAAGTTGCATTTTTCCCTTCTATATGATAGAATTTTGACGGATAAAGTCTACTTAGTTTGTTACAGAAAGTTTCTATTAAAAAAAACAATGTGGGATGGCTGACACAGGAAACTACATGCTGCACAGTGGACTGTGTGAAATTGACTAGGAGTATCCAGATAATTTCAGAGGAAATGAAGACCAGTTCTACAGGACCATGAAAACACCAGTGATCTCCCTGGATCACTAGTTTCAGTCCAATTTCCAAAGGCAGTTGTTCCATTGGCTGTTATTGCTTCAGTGATTCCAAAGTATATTTTTATCAGCTTACATAACATTCTGACAGCCCTGTATACTGAGTTATGTAAAACATCTTTGTACAAATATATAACACATAACTCTCTATCAATTGGAACAAAAATGAAAGTCAGCATTCTTGTAGGAACTACATTAGTAGATACAAACTCAGAAACTTATGGCTTCAGGAAATACGATAAAATGGCTCTTTTTTGTGCCTTAATTAGCTGATTCGAATTTGTCATGGGTTTTGAGGGAAAAAGTTATTTTCTTCATTTATGACAAACATGTTCCTTTACCATTTGTCATCATCATAATAAATTAAGATCAGTTTGCTTTTATTATTGAAAGGCTAAAGGTAACATTTTTAGACATAGCACAAGAGCTATGGGTGGGAATATTGTTCATTAGACATCAGTGTACACAATGAACATTTTGACCCTGCCAGTTGGATGCCTACAGCTAGAGATTTTCCCAGTCATCCAATTAAGAAGGTAGCAACTGTTTATAATTATGCATATCTGATGCCTCACCAACCCCTTTATTCTTTAGATGAAAATATTTGTTGTCTTGATATCTCTCTATTGCTTTGAATTGAATGAGCTTTTATGTTATAGACTTGATCAATATTTCCTACCCTTTTCCACAAAATGGAAAATAGAATTTCCAGGCACTTTATTGTACTGCAGAGGTCTCAACCATCAGCTGCAGCAAGAACATTAGTGTTCAGTTAATTGCTACAGATGGCCACAGCACTGATTTTACCATTTCATTCAGCTGAGGTCTAGAGACTGGGCCTGGAATGCAGATGTCAGACCAGAGACTTTGCTGTTATTTACTGGTATCGCTTTCAAATACCATTCTCTCTCTCTTTCTTTCTGTATGTGTGTGTCTCACTGCTCTTTTATAAATTTAAAACAAAGAATTTAAGAAATTTATATGCTTAAAGAAATAGACGTTGTTCATATACTGAACAATATTTTTAAATATGCATTTTTGTATATCACTATGTTTCTGTTTCAGAATGTTCTAGGTAAAATAGTGAAACAAATGCATACTTTCAGAATATTCTAGGTAAAATAAAAACAAGTCAAGCACATACAACTTAAAAACACTATGAGGAGCAGTGAAGGAAATCAAGTTATAAGAGGGGTGGCCCCTGTTTATTGGAAGGACATACCGTAATGTGAAGATTAGGGGTATATACTTAAAGAGCAGTACAATTTTTCAAAAAAATTACTTAACATTTAGAAACTTTAATGCAAAATGAAAAGAGAAAAGGATGATATATGGCAGAAAGTCACCTAGGAAAAGTGCTAAAAAACAGAAGGAGAAATACCAATTTGGCCTAAAGTGAAATACAATGATTCAATAGAAAAGAGAGATTTGGGCCGGGTGCGGTGGCTCACGCCTGTAATCCCAGTACTTTGGGAGGCTGGGAGGCCAGGGCGGGTGGATCATGATGTCAGGAGACCGAGGCCATCCTGGTCAACATAGTGAAACCCTGTCTCTACTAAAAATACAAAAATTAGCTGGGCATGGTTGTGCATGCCTGTAATTCCAGCTACTTGGGAGGCTGAGGCAGGAGAATTGCTTGAACCACGGAGTCGGAGGTTGCAGTGAGCTGAGATCACGCCATTGCACTCCAACCTGGCGACAGAGTGAGACTCCAACTCAAAATAAATAAATAAATAAATAAATAAAATAAAGATTTTGAATAAAAGATGAAGAACAGAGGATAAACTTTGCAGGAGCAGAAACAGGATGGCAAACCCACGAGATTTGTGAGGATGATGAGTAGCATCACAACTTTTCAGGAACTGGTAGTTAATGGCTTATGAGCTAAAACCAGAAAGTTTTGTTCTTGCTAAATTTAAGAGGTTTGAAGTTCTACCTCGGGAATTTAAAGTTTTTCCTTGTTAGTGATTCACTGAAAGTATGGAGAAAATTGAAACAGAGAAAGAGGGCAGAGAGTGGGAGGTCTAAAGAGAGAGACTATAAATTTATGATTTATAAATATATTTATTTTATTTAGAAATATTATTTGTTTGGTTCAATCATCTATATTAGGGATTGGCAAATTTTTTCTGTAAAGGGCCAGGTAGTAAATATTTCAGGATTTGAAGGCCATATGACCTCTGTCACAATTATTTAACTCTGCCTCTGTAGCATGAAAACAGCCACAGGCAATACAAAGTGAATGGGTATGGGTATATTCAATAAAAATAGTTTTTATGGACACTAATATTTTATTTTTATAAAATTTTCATGTGTCTCAAAATATTTTCTTTTTCTTGTGATTTCAACAATTAAAACATTTTAAAATTATTTTTAACTCACAGGCTATACAAAAAGGGGCAGTAGACTATAATTTGTCTGCCTCAAGCTAAACAATAAAATGTTTCTGCTCCATTATATCTCCCATAGTAACTATGCTTTTTTATGAAAATAGCTTCTTATTTTGTAATAAAAGTTTTTAAAAAGTGGTAGGTGTATATATTTATAGGGTGTATGGGATATTTTGATATAGTCATACCATGTGTAATAATCACAACGGGATAAATGGGCTAAGCAACACCGCAAGCAATCATCCTTTGTGTTACAAACAATGTAATTATACTCTTTTGGTTACTCTAAAATGTTCAATAAATTATTGGTGGCTAAAGTCACCATGCTATGTTATCAAATACTAGATCATATTCATTCTACCTAACTGTATTTTTGCACCCATTAACTCTCCCCATTTTTCCCCTGACCACTATCCTTCTCAGCCTCTGGTAACCATCATTCTCTTCTCTATCCCCATGAGTTCAATTGTTTTCATTTTTTAGGTTCCTCAAATAAATGAGAACATCTTAACCCAGATAAAATGGATTTCATCCAAAAGACAGGCAATAACAAATGCAGACAAGGATGTGGAGAAATGGAACCCTTGAACACTGATGATGGGAATGTAAATTAGTACAACCACTATGGAGAAAATTAATTTCTTTCAATTATAATTTGATTTAAGTAATTCCTGGACAATCTTTATATAATCATTATTTATTAAACTGCTGTTTTCTATGTTACATACAGCCTAGGTAGAAACACACTTGCAATGGATGTATATTTCACTTAGGAAAAATCATTCAGAGTGAGTTAGGTGTAATATGGGCAATACCACATTTAACTTCTTCTTAGAATATAGGTTAGCTTTGAATCATTACTGGCATAAGTAATTGCAGTGGAATGGATTACAATTTTTTGATATAATGTGCAATAAAAAAAGAGTCATCCTCATGTCACTACCATTTACAATATAGTTATAAGTAGGAGATCACTTTTTGTTTCCTCACATCATTCAATACAGAAAATATAAAATAATTTAGTTAAAAAATAAATGGTTCATGAATCAATAGATCCAAACACTCATACAAATAACTCAGCTTCTACTAATCTCATGGGAGTATGCTGCTGAGGTATTGAAAGCTCTCTCATCCCAGACCACTTTCTCTGGCTCTCTAATGTCAATCTAGGTAGTTGATTGCATCTTAACCAAACCACTCCCATTGGGGCTGTTCCACTTGCTAGTTGTCTGACGGTGGATGAGTTGCTAAAACCAAGTTTCCTTTCTTCATATATAGGATGGAAATGACAGTGGAAATTACAATTATGTGACTCAATAATAGTTTTAAGAATTAAATGAGATAACACCTGCACAGTGCTAGGCACAGTATCCTATATATGGCAAACATCTAATAACTGCTCCCTGTTACTGCTTTTATTCCACTGTTGCCAACAGAAATCTACATTGATCCTCCTCATGTACCCCAATTAACTGCTCTGGATGCTCCTGTACTGTTTATTCTCTGCATCTGGAAATGAATCTTTGAAGCCCAAATGCTTCAGAAAAGTGCTATTTTAAAATAAGTAGCAGTAAAAGTGTAGTTATTATTTGCTTATGCTCTCACAGCAAATAAAAATTTACATGGAACTTATAGGATCAGGAGGACCAATGACACAATGACCAGTACAACAGAGCTATGACTTGACCCCAGGATCCATGTGTACACACCGTGGGATCAAGTCATAGCTCTGCTATTTACAATGTTACTTTCTCAATTTTCTTATTTTATAAATGACAATGTCGACAATAATTTCCATGTCTCTCTAGTGAAGAAATGAAAATTATTTGTTAAGGTTTCATCAGTGCTTATTGCTTTGTAGCTGAAGGTTAGTTTTAAACCTTTCCATTGGGCTAGCTCCTTCCTCCCTAGAGCAAGTGAGTTTACTTTTCCACCTATGAGTATGATACTTTTTACAAAAGGTAACTATATCAAACACTTTTTTTTTTTGACAGAGTCTTGCTCTGTTGCCCAGGCTGGAGTGCAATGGCACAATCTCGCCTCACTGCAACCTCCGCCTCCTGGGTTCAAGCGATTCTCGTGCCTCAGCCACCCAAGTAAGCAGGATTACTAGCGCCTGCCACCATGCTTGGCTAATTTTTTGTATTTTTAGTAGAGACAGAGTTTTGCCATGTTGGCCAGGCTGGTCTCGATCTCCTGAACTCAGGCAATTCACCTGCCTTGGCTTCCCACACTGCTAGGATCAATAAACGCTTCTTACTTACATAAAACGATATATGTGTGACTACTAAAATATTACAGAAATCTATATGTGCATCTGTGTATATTTATATGTATGTGTATGCGAAAGGAAAATATTCTTAGGGCCCCAAAATCACTAATCTACATGGAAAAGTCAATCTGGGAACTGCTTAGGGCAAACCGGCCTCCCATTCTACTCAGTTATCCCTCTGCTCACTGAAATAAATGTATATCTGATTGCCTTCTTTGGAAAGTCTAATCAGAAAAAAAGAATGCAACTATTTTTGTCTTATCTACCTATGACCTGGAAGCCTCCTCCCTGTTTTGAGTTGTCCTGTCTTTGCTTAGAGTTGTCCCGCCTTTCCGGGCCAAACCAATGTTCATCCTACACGTACTGATTGATGTCTCATGTCTTCCTAAAATGTGTAAAATCAAGATGTGCTCAAACCAGCTTGGTGACATGTTGTCAGGACCACCTGAGGCTGTGTCATGGGTGCACTTCCTCAACCTTGGCAAAATAAACTTCCTTTTTTAAATGTTTTTAAATTATACTTTAAGTTCTAGGGTACATGTGCACAAAGTGCAGGTTTGTTACATATGTATACATGTGCCATGTTGGTGTGCTGCACCCATTAACTCGTCATTTACATTAGGTATGTCTCCTAATGCTATCCCTCCCCACTACCCCGACCCCATGACAGGCCCCAGTGCATGATGTTCCCCACCATGTGTCCAAGTGTTCTCATTGTTCAATTCCCACCTATCAGTGAGAACATGCAGTGTTTGGTTTTCTGTCCTTGCGATAGTTTGCTCAGAATGATGGCTTCCAGCTTCATCCATGTCCCTACAAAGGACATGAACTCATCCTTTTTTATGGCTGCATAGTATTCCATAGTGTATATGTGCCACATTTTCTTAATCCAGTCTATCATTGGTGGACATTTGGGTTGGTTCCAAGTCTTTGCTATTGTGAATAGTGCCACAATAAACATACGTGTGCATGTGTCTTTATAGCAGCATGATTTATAATCCTTTGGGTATATACCCAATAATGGGATGGCTGGGTCAAATGGTATTTCTAGTTCTAGATCTTGAGGAATTGCCATACTGTCTTCCACAATGGTTGAACTAGTTTACAGTCCCACCAACAGTGTAAAAGTGTTCCTATTTCTCCACATCCTCTCCAGCACCTGTTGTTTCCTGACTTTTTAATGATCGCCATTCTAACAGGTGTGAGATGGTATCTCATTGTGGTTTTGATTTGCATTTCTCTGATGGCCAGTGATGATGAGCATTTTTTCATGTGTCTGTTGGCTGCATACATGTCTTTATTTGAGAAGTGTCTGTTCATATCCTTCGCCCACTTTTTCATGGGGTTGTTTGATTTTTTCTTGTAAATTTTTTTAAGTTCTTTGTAGATTCTGGATATTAGCCCTTTGTCAGATGGGGAGATTGCAAAAATTTTCTCCCATTCTGCCTGTTCACTCTGATGGTAGTTTCTTTTGCTGTGCAGAAGCTCTTTAGTTTAATTAGGTTCCATTTGTCAGTTTTGGCTTTTGTTGCCATTGCTTTGCTGTTTTAGTCATGAAGTCCTTGCCCATGCCTATGTCCTAAATGGTATTGCCTAGGTTTTCTTCTAGGGTTTTTATGGTTTTATGTTTAACATTTAAGTCTTTAATCTATCTTGAATTAATTTTCTTATAAGGTGTATGGAAGGGGTACAGTTTCAGCTTTCTACATATGGCTAGCCAGTTTTCCCAGCACCATTTATTAAATAGGGAATCATTTCCCCATTTCTTGTTTGTATCAGGTTTGTCAAAGATCAGATGGTTGTAGATGTGTGGTATTACTTCTGAGGGCTCTGTTATGTTCCATTGGTCTATATCTCTGTTTTGGTACCAGTACCATGCTGTTTTGGTTACTGTAGCCTTGTAGTATAATTTGAAGTCAGGTAGCGTGATGCCTCCAGCTTTGTTCTTTTGGCTTAGGATTGTCTTGGCAATGCGGGCTTTTTTTTGGTTCCATATGAACTTTAAAGTGGTTTTTTCCAATTCTGTGAAGAAAGTCATTGGTAGCTTGATGGGGATGGCATCAAATCTATAAATTACCTTGGGCAGTGTGGCCATTTTCATGATACTGATTCTTCCTATTCATGAGCATGGAATGTTCCTCCATTTGTTTGTATCCTCTTTTATTTCATTGAGCAGTGTTTTGTAGTTCTCCTTGAAGAGGTCCTTCACATCCCTTGTAAGTTGGATTCCTAGGTATTTTATTCTCTTTGAAGCAATTGTGAATATGAGTTCACTCATGATTTGGCTTTCTGTGTGTCTCTTATTAGTGTATAGGAATGCTTGTGATTTTTGCACATTGATTTTGTATCCTGAGACTTTGCTGAAGTTGCTTATCAGCTTAAGGAGATTTTGGGCTGAGACGATGGGGTTTTCTAAATATACAATCATGTCATCTGCAAAAAGGGACAATTTGACTTCCTCTTTTCCTAATTGAATACCCTTTGTTTCTTTCTCCTGCCTGATTGCCCTGGCCAGAACTTCCAACACTATGTTGAATAGAAGTGGTGAGAGAGGGCATCCCCGTCTTGTGCCAGTTTTCAAAGAGAATGCTTCCAGTTTTTGCCCATTCAATATGGTATTGGCTGTGGGTTTGTCATAAATAGCTCTTATTATTTTGAGATACATTCCATCAATACCTATTTTATCGAGAGTTTTTAGCATGAAGGGCTGTTGAATTTTGTCAAAGGCCTTTTCTGCATCTATTGAGATAATAATGTGGTTTTTGTCTTTGGTTCTGTTTGAATGATGGATTACGTTTATTGATTTGCATATGTTGAACCAGACTTGCATCCCAGGGATGAAGCCAACTTGATCGTGTTGGATGAGCTTTTTGATGTGCTGCTGGATTCGGTTCGCCAGTATTTTATTGAGGATTTTCGCATTGATATTCATCAGGGATATTGGTCTAAAATTCTCTTTTTTTGTTGTGTCTCTGCCAGGCTTTGGTATCAGGCCTCATAAAATGAGTTAGGGAGGATTCCCTCTTTTTCTATCGATTGGAATAGTTTCAGAAGGAATGATACCAGCTCCTCTTTGTACCTCTGGTAGAATTCGGCTGTGAATCCGTCTAGTCCTTGACTTTTTTTGGTTGGTGGACTATTAATTATTGCCTACATTTCAGAGCCTGTTATTTGTTTATTCAGGGATTCAACTTCTTCCTGGTTTAGTCTTGTGGGGGGGGGGGGTGTATGTGTCCAGGAATTTATCCATTTCTTCTAGATTTTCTAGTTTATTTCTGTAGAGGTGTTTATGGTATTCTCTGATGGTAGTGTGTATTTCTGTGGGATTGGTGGTGATATCCCCTTTATCATTTTTTATTGCATCTATTTGTTTCTTCTCTCTTTTCTTTTTCATTATTCTTGTTAGCAGTCTATCAATTTTGTTGATCTTTTAAAAAAAACCAGCTCTTACATTCAATTGATGTTTTGAAGGGTTTATTGTGTCTCTATCTCCTTCAGTTCTGCTCTGATCTTAGTTATTTCTTGCCTTCTGCTAGCTTTCGAATGTGTTTGCTCTTGCTTCTCTAGTTCTTTTAATTGTGATGTTAGGGTGTCAATTTTAGATCTTTCCTGCTTTCTCTTCTGGGCATTTAGTGCTATAAATTTCCCTCTACACAGTGCTTTAAATGTGTTCCAGAGGTTTTGGTATGTTGTGTCTTTGTTCTCATTGGTTTCAAAGAACATTTTTATTTCTGCCTTCATTTCGTTATGTACCCAGTAGTCATTCAGGAGCAGGTTGTTCAGTTTCCATGTAGTTGAGTGGTTTTGAGTGAGTTTCTTAATCCTGAGTTCTAGTTTGATTGCACTGTGGTCTGAGAGACAGTTTGTTATAATTTCTGTTCTTTTACATTTTCTGAGGAGTGGTTTACTTCCAACTATGTGGTCAATTTTGGAATAAGTGCAATGTGGTGCCGAGAAGAATGTATATTCTGTTGATTTGGGGTGGAGAGTTCTGTAGATGTCTATTAGGTCTGCTTGGTGCAGAGCTGAGTTCAATTCCTGGATATTCTTGTTAACTTTCTGTCTCATTGATCTGTCTGAAAATCAGAGCACCTCTTCTCCTCCAAAGGAACACAGCTCCTCATCAGCAACGGAATAAAGCTAGACGGAGAATAACTTTGATGAGTTGAGAGAAGAAGGCTTCAGACACTCGGTAATAACAAACTTCTCTGAGCTAAAGGAGGATGTTCAAACACATCACAAAGAAGCTATAAACCTTGAAAAAGGATTAGACGAATGGCTAACTAGAATAAACAGCTTAGAGAAGACCTTAAATGACCTGATGGAGCTGAAAACCATGGCATGCGAACTACGTGATGCATGCACTAAGCTTCAGTAGCCAATTCGATCAAGCGGAAGAAAGGGTATCAGTGATTGAAGATCAAATGAATGAAATGAAGCAAGAAGAGAAGTGTAGAGAAAAAAGAGTAAAAATAAATGAACAAAGCCTGTAAGAAATATGGCACTATGTGAAAAGACCAAATCTATGTCTGATTGGTGTACCTGAAAGCAATGGGGAGAATGGAACCAAGCTGGAAAACACTCTTCAGGATATTATCCAGGAGAACTTCCCCAGCCTGGCAAGGCAGGCCAACATTCAAATTCAGGAAATACACAGAACGCCACAAAGATACTCCTCGAGAAGAGCAACTCCAAGGCACATAATTGTCAGATTCACCAAAGCTGAAATGAAGGAAAAAATGTTAAGGGCAGCCAGAGAGAAAAGTCAGGTTACCCACAAAGGGAAGCCCATTAGACTAACAGCAAAATAAACTTTCTAAATTAACTGAGACCTGTCTCAGATATTTGGGGTTCACATGTGTATATACACACATTCTCATGCATATACATATACACAACTATGTAGTCTTACAGTAGATATTCCCCAGATTCAGAATGACTCAGGAATCTCTCAGGGCCCTATTCTTATAGAAATTAGCACCAAGAATGCAGCCAAGAAATAAACTGTAGGCTGGTCGCAGTGGCTGATGCCTGTAATCCCAGCACTTTGGGAGTCCGTTACAGGAGGATACCTTGAGCCCAGGAGTTTAAGACCAGCCTGGGCAATATAGTAAAACCCTGTCTCTATGGAGATATGCAAAAATTAGCTGTGTGTAGTCACACAGGCCTGTATTCCCAGCTACTTGGGAGGCTGAGATGGGAGGATCACTTGAGCCCCAGAGGGGTAGGTTGCAGTGAGCCGAGATCACACCACTACATCCCAGCCTGAGCAATAGAGTGAGACCCTGTCTCAAAAAAAATATAGAGAGACAGCAGGTACTCACATGATGGCATGTTTTATTGATTCCTGTCTACTGTGATTACTGTCATTTTCTGGAGTAAGATTATAGTTTGTATAGAACTGAAAAGCTATCATCCAACATGACTCCTGAGTACTTATACACTGGTTAGATCAAATAGGCGAGTTAATCACATCCCTTTACTCCGAAGTAAGGTAAAGTAGTAGAATCAGCTCTTGACTGGGTTTTGCACAGCAGGGTAAGTCTGGAATTAGTGGTGACTACCTCCTTGAAACAATGATTGCTTGATGAACAGGAAGGGAAAGAAGGGAGGATTTAAGGTCATTGAAGAATTTAGGTTGTGTAAGGGTGCATTGTGTATCTTTTCATCCTGTCGTTTTTCTAGGTCTACATGCTTCACACTTGATAACGTGTGTTATTGTATGGGTGATAATCTATAAAAACAGGTGTCCTGTGCTAATTTGTTGTAATGAGATGCTGTAGCACAAAGGGCATCTCCTCTGCATCACTACCTTTCATTCCCAAACAATATGTAATCCTTATTAAAGAATAAAGCTTTATCATGAAAAATACTCACAAACTTGCATAGGCGAAAGGTGAGCAAGAGAAGAGAAGGTAAGATTCCTTTTGATCCTCCTATCTTCATACAGAGAAATATATCAGAGCAAGGTCTGGAGGGCGAGTCTACATTCCAGTGCAAAGACTCTGCCCTTGCTGTGATAGGGTGAAAAAAATGTTCCCCTCAACACATCCAAGTCAAAGCCTTGGAACCTCTGAATGTTACTTTGCTTGGAAAATGGGCATTTGCAGATGTAATTATGTTAAAGATTTGGAGAGGAGATAATCCTGGATTATACGGATAGACACTAAGTCCAGTGATGTGTTTTTATAAGAGAATGCCCTCCCAGACAGACAGATGGAATAGGAGAATGTTTAGACAGAAGAAGAGAAGAGAATGGGAAGATAGAGGTAGTGACTGGAATGATGTGGCCATAAGGAAAGGAAGTCAAGAAATGCTGACAGCCACCAGAAGCAGAAAGAGGCACGGAAAATTGCCCACCCAAACCGCTGGGGAGGTATGGCCTGGGACACCTTGGTATCAGATATCTGGCTTGCAGAACTGTGAGAGAACAAATTTCTTCTGTTTTAAGCTTCCCAGATTGTGATTATTTACTACAGCAGCCATAGGAATCTAATAAGTACAATCCCACTCTCTTTCCACTCATAGATGAAACAAGAAAGCAAACTTTTGCATGTAGGCATAAGAGGATAAATTTGAAAATCTCTTGATATGAAGTCAGCTGTTTGGGTATGACCACTGTCTATAGCCATTGTCTGAGAGTGCCTGGTGACCACACCTAGAGATTGTGACATCAAGTCCTCCCTGACAGAGGACACCGATCTCAGGTACAGTCTCCCTCACTGCAAGCCAAAGACAAAGGAATACTGAGAAATTAAGGGATAACTGTTATTTTAATCAGTTCTGCTTACATTGTTCTTATTTCTGAAAATGTTACATTCTGTTGCAGCAAAAATCTGGTGTTGGGACTAACAGTGCTCACCAGATAATAGATTAGGTACAAGGTAAATTTGTGATCGAGAGGAGAGATTTTATCAGTGTTATTTTGGTAAATGTGTATCTTTCCTTCTGGAAATGCCTATCATTATCTGAGAAAAGGCCAGTTGAGAGATGTAAATAGTTATGATCTGGGCTGATCATTTTCTTGTTTGTGCTCAAATCTACTCCTGTTTCTACCCTGATACTTCTACCACACAAAAACACAAACAAACAAACAAAAAACCTGAGCATTACAAACTGCCAGGCAGGTTTCTGTCTAATGCCAATGATTGGTGACATAACATTGGTGTGTAGGAGAAATAGAAAAGTCAGAAATATTTCCCTGGCTCCGACATGGATGGAATTTCTCACAGTAGCTACATTTGCACCTTGGTCCCATCTCCTGCCACACACCTTTCCTCTCCAGTGTTACAGATCCCACTAAGGATAGTGTTTCAGTTTCTTTCTGTTTACTGTCTTTGTGACTAGTTGTTCATACTAAATCTCTCTGTTGAACCAACTGGACCTTGACTGAGTTGAAATCAAAGGGGAAAGGTCACACTGGTTCACCATCAGTTTGAACTTAAATCAGTCAGTCCTGAAAGATTTAAGTTCACTTGGGTGTTCTTGGTTTAAATAATAACCAATATGTGGATGATGATTAAATTTTTCAAATAAATCTTATCTGTTCACTGTAGTATCCCAGAAGAGAGAGGTAGGACAGAGATATCTGATGATGCAGACCACCAATAAGAAGCATATCTAACGTTTGATTTAAGGCATCTGTCCCCAAAGCCTATGATCTTTCTCTAATCCAACAGGAAGATGTGCCATCCCCTTGATAGCTGGAGGGTATGGTAAAATGATGGTATTTTAATTACTTACGAGCAAAGGTGAGATTCACATCAGGTTTCTGATTTCTGAGGGAGATGAAATTCTTATTCGCTAATAGTATATATTCAAAAAGAGAGCATTGAATTATTAGTTGTTAAGATGGATATAATGTCGGTCTTCTTATATGAATTGGAAATCTTTGGCCCATTGAAATGAAATGATTAAAAAACCATATTCTAGAATTTGGTATACCTGCACATGAACTATAGCTTCACAGTCCAGAATGCATGCAAAAATATTTCACAATTTCAAGTTAATATTGAAGCAAATATTAAATTGTAAATAATATGTGATTTTTATATTTCTGCAAACTTTTCAATGAAGACCATAGTATTTCCCTCAGGATGATTTGTTTCATTTAAGAAATTATACTTTGTTATATTCTTGCACAAATATTTCATTGTTTAACACAATTTATATTTTATCTATCCTGATGCTTTAGGATTAGGATAGATAAAATGCACTTAGCATTAGGAGAGATACCTAATGCTAAATGACGAGTTAATGGGTGCAGCACACCAGCATGGCACATGTATACACATGTAACTAACCTGCATATTGTGCACATGTACCCTAAAACTTAAAGTACAATAATAATAAAATTATAAAAATAAAATAAAATTAAAAAATAAAATAATTTAAATTTGAAAATATATATATATATTTTATCTAATATGTTTAGGGTTTCTGGGGCAATGCTAATCATTGAAATACTTAAATTGTGTTTGCTATGTATCCTCAAGTAATAAATATGCAAATAATTAAATATTATAAAACATGACTAAAAGCTTGATTTATTAATAGTGTTATTGAAATAAAATATTGTTACTTCCAAACATGCAAAAATGAAAATAATAGACAGTAGATATAATAATTAATAGACATGGATTTGAAATCTTCAAACATTAAATTTCTAGAAAATTAAAATAGAGAAAGAATTAAAAATATTTTTTAAAATACAAATACTTTTAATAGCTTTATATTTTCATAGCAGACATTAGAAATTCAACCTTGTTTCCAGCAAATAAGGACTTATTCAAGCATAGAGGACTTTTTAATACCATAAGAATTCTCATTTTATGTTGCCTTTAATTTTAAAAATTATCAATAAAGTGCCTTTAATTTGAAGAATGTTTATGTGTTAAATAATATTTTAAAGGTATTTTAGTATTAATATTTTATATAAATTATATTCCTTCATTAATGAGAAATGCAACTGACATTGGGCTATCACTTTTAGGAATGTTGGTTAAGTGTTTACAAAGTTTTTTATAATGATAATTTTATAATTTTTATTTACCTAAATTTCGGAGAATGTTAAAAATTACTATATGTAAGTATTTTTACAGATAAGTGAGTATGTCACTTGCTATACAACATATTCTCTATAATTGAGATTTGTATGGTTGAAAAAAATCTGTGCAATAACAAGAGGGGCAATTCACAGCAAATATTTTCAGCACATCTTCTTACATGCTTCTAATCCATATGACTTTAAGGTAGAAGTGAAAAAATTTTCACTCCAGCCTTCCTATCCTAAAAATGAGACGACTCACTTCCAAAGAGGCTTTTGTCTCAAAATAAAACAGATGCCTCATAGGAGAAGATAACACAACAAAACATTCTGACTTACACCCTATTTTTTTTCTTTATATTTGCTGCCGGCTTTCTAATAGACAATAGATTTCTCATCTCCCTTTCAAATTCTTATGATCTTTGCAAGTATCTATAAGGCAGGTATTATTACCATTTTACAGATTAGAAAACTGAAAGATTATGTTAACATAATCTTTATTTCTTGAGTAGCACACTACATTAAATGCTTTTTAATATAGGTAATCATAGCCATTATGTGTCAGAGTGCTTTCCATAAACCACATTCTGTGTTAAGTCCTTTATATGATATTTATTTAATTCTCTCAATAGTATGAGTTAGATTTTAATGTCACCATTTTACAGATGAAGAGACTAGACTTTAGAGAGAGTAAGTTAAATGTCACCTCTTCTAAATGGTAGAGATAAGTTTTGAAACCAGGTCTACCTGATTTCAAAGAGGAAGCACTTCCTGTAAAAAATAACTTGATATTAGAAAGGAATTTCATTAGGTCTATTTCTAAGCTTTTAAGTATGTGGTTACATATCCATTTTGCATATTTCAGAAAAGTCAAATACTATTAGCCCTGATAGTCACTTCTTTTTAAAAATTGTTTCTCTTGGACCTGAGAGCTTACATTTCTACAGATAGAAATACTAAAGTTGAACAACCTTGTTCCAATTTAATAAATAGTAATTTGTATTAGAGTAGTAGGAAATGTATTTTAAAAGTCATTGTATATGTCTGATTTGTTCAACCTAAAGTTCTATTCAAATAAAATGGTAATGTGGGATAGATCATTAATTATAACCCCAATTTATTTCATGGATATGGACTGTACATTCAAATTTCATTTATACCTTTAGTCAATGCGTGCACGTGATCAGGAATGTAAATGACTTAATACCATTCATCTATGTGACTGGGGAAAATTTTAAACTGAAAGACCTATTATAGATAAATTAACATTTTTATTTCTACTATGAAAAATTCCAGTTAGTTTTAATAAGAGGAATATATACCCTTCATAACCCAAGTATGAAGTTATAAGTACATAACAACATATCAACAGAGTGACTGCAAAGGAAGTGTCATAAGTAGAGATTTACATCATTACCCACCCCATAAATAAAGAAATAAAAAACATGCAAAAATAGTTGAGATAAGAGTCCAATATGCATGACAAATAAAAAATTGCAGAGAAATGCATGATTTATATAAAATGGGAAGGGAACTTTGAGGGCAGACATAGAACTCTTGAAGTTATGAGCACATTGCCGCAAAGCAAGAAATTAATATCTTGGGTGGTACTACTAATTTTTACCAGAATATGGTGATGAGAATTGATTATGCCTCAAGAAAGACAACAAATACCTGATTACAATCCCAACACTGATAATTAACAATGTACTGGGGCTGAGAAAACAAATCAACCTGTGTGTCAAACAGATATTGGAGCACAGCTGATTGAGCAGATAGAATTTTTGTGTCACTTTTTCTTGTATATTTAATCTTTCATGAAACTGCCCAAGTGCTCTTTAGGTACATGTATCATTTTGTAACACATACCCTTAGCAACATATAAACATTTTAGTTTCTTTACAACTAAACAATAGTTGTTATCTTTTTTAATTTTAGCAAATTTATTGTGTATTGATATTTCATTATTATTTGAATTTGTATTTCCTTGATGGCTAAAGATGTTCAATCTCACAGGCATTGAAACATAGGATTACAGATTCGATGTAGATATCTTTTGAGGACATTTTTTAGCCTACCAGTATCTGCTCTTTGGAACTCAAAGATTCATGTCCATCCCACATGCAAAATACGTTCATCTTATTCCAATATCTTTCAAAGTACTAACCCATTGTAGTACCAACTTAGGTTCACAATGCCATTTAATTATTATAAACTCAAAAATTTCAAAGCTCTTTATCTAAATAACCTAAGATAGGTATAGATGAGTCTTTGGGAATAATCACTCAGTGGATTTTCTCTCCATCTGTGGACCTCTCAAACTAGAAAAGTAATCATGCTTTCCAAATACAATGGTGGGACAAGCATAGAATAATAGTATAGCTATTTCCATTTTGAAAGGGATAAAATGTAGGAAAGAAACACTAGTCCCAAGCAATTTTGAAATGTAGCAAAAAAAAAAAAGAAATGTTTTCAAGGCTTGGGAATAATTTCCAGTGGCTTTAGGTGGCATCATCTGGACCTATTGCTCTGCTGTTTTTGCCAACAACTTGGGCATCTGCCTCTGAACTCACTCAGCTCCACTCTCTGATTCCTCAAGATATTCTTTTTTCTTAAAGCGTGGTATATGTTTTTAGATAAGTGGTTTTATCAATCTATTTCCCACCTGTGAAACTGCAAGAGTGATAGTCTTACTCATTTCATCCTGTCGCTGTCCCTTTCAGTTGAAGCTGGCAGTGTTTTGGCTGATACACCATTCTAAAAAACCCTGTAAATCTGCATGTGTCATGGGGATTTACACCACTGGCAAGAGTGTCTTCCACAGGTATTTACTGAGGAATCCCATTTCTGACATTCCTTTGCTTATGGCCATATGATTCAATTCTTTGCCTCCGTCTTATTTCCTTCACCTTTCTGCGTGTATAATCCAGGGTAATTTCTCCATGTCGTGATACTTCCTTAATCACATCTTAAAGGTTTTTCTTTTAAGGTACCAGAGATTAATAGAACCTGATATATTTCAGTGTTTTTTTTTTCTTTCTGTTAGAAATGGTTTCACTGGTTGAAGTCAAGCAACTGGAAGTATAGGTCTCCTATTAAAGGAAATAAAGATTATTGCAGAAGCAGCAAGTTTGTTCTTAATGGTTTTAAAAAGTACATAGCTAGCATTATAACTAGCACACAGTAAGTTCCCCAAAATTGCAGCTCACTATTAATTGATGTTATTTATTTATTATTGGACATCTCTGAACATACTGTAAATCTCATTTAAAATATATTTAACTTCTCAGATTACTAGTTAAGGATACATTTAATTCAATTATTTTGTGAATATTACTTTAAATTTTTTTAACTTTTGTTTTAGGTTCTGGGGTACTCGTGCAGATTTGTCATACAGGTAAATTCTGTGTTGTGGGGGTTTGGAGTACAGATATTTCATCACACAGGTACTAAGCATAGTACCTGAAAGTTACTTTCCTGAAGCTGTCCTTCCTTCCAACCCCTCCTTCTGGTAGGCCCCGTGACTATTGTTCCCCTCTTTGTGGCCATTTGTTCTCATTATTAACTCCCAGTTACAAGTGAGAACATGTATTTGGTTTTCTGCTTCTGAATTAGTTTATTAACGATAATGGCCTCCAGCTCCATTCATGTTTCTGCAAAGCACATAATCTTGTTCTTTATTATGACTGCATAGTATTCCACTGTGTATATGTACCACATTTTCTTTATCTAGTCTATGATCGGTGGACATTTAGTTTGATTCCATGTCTTTGCTATTGTGAATAGTGCTGTGATAAACATACATGTTCATGTATCTTTATGGTAGAATGATTTATATTCCTTTAGGTATATATCTAATAATGAGATTCCTGGGTTAAATGGTAATTCTATTTTTGGTTCTTTCATAAATTGCCAAACTGGTTCCACAATGGCTAAACTAATGTACACTCTCAACAGCAGTGTATAAGCATATCCTTTACTTCACAACCTAGCCAGCATCTCCTAATTTTTGACATTTTAGTAGTAGCTATTCTGACTTGTTTAAGATGGTACCTCATTGTGGTTTTGATTTGCATTTTACTAATAATAAGTGATGTTGAGCATTCTTTCATATGCCAGTGGGCCACATGCATGTCTTCTTTCAAAAAGTGACTGTTCATGTACTTTGCCAACTTTTAATAGGGTTGGTTTTTGCTTGTTAATTTGTTTAAGTTTGTTATAGATTTTGTATATTAGACCTTTGTTGGATGCATAGCTTGCAAATATTTTCTCCCATTCTGTAGGTTGTCTGTTTATTAATTTTTAAGTTTTGGCTATTCAGAAGCTCTTTAGTTTAATTAGGTCCCAATTGTCAATTTTTTCTTTTGCTGCAATTACTTTGGCATTTTCAACATAAATCTTTGCCTGGTCCTACGTCCAAAATGATATTTCCTAGGTTTTATTCCAGGACTTTTATGGTTTTAGGTTTCACATTTAAGTCTTTAATCCATCTTGAGTTGATTTTTGTATATAGTGTAAGGAAGGGGTCCAGTTTTGATCTTCTTCATAGAGCTAGCCAGTTATCCCAGCATCATTGATTAAATAGGGGGTCCTTTCCCCATTGATTGTTTTGGTTGACTTTGTTGAGGATCAGATGATTGCAGATATGTGGCATTGTTTCTCAGTTCTCTTTTCTGTTCTGTTGTTCTATGTGTCTGTTTTTGTACCAATACCATGCTATTTTGGTTACTGCAGCCCTGTAGTATAGTTTTAAGTTTGGTAATGTGATGCCTCCAGCTTTGCTCTTTTTGCTTAGGATTGTCTTGGCTATTCTGACTCTTTTTTTGGTTTTACGAGAATCTTAAAATAGTTTTTTTTCTAGTTCTGTGAAGAATGTCATTGGCAGTTTGATAGGAATAGTATTTAATTTATAAATTGCTTTGGGCAGTATGGCCATGATAATTCTTCCTATCAATGAACATGGAATGTTTTCCATTTGTTTGTGTCATCTCTGACTTCTTTGAGCACTGTTTCGTAATTTTCATTGTAGAGAGCTTTCACCTCCCTGGTTAACTGTAGTCCTAGGTATTTTATTCTTTTTTGGTTATTGTGAATAGGATTGTATTCTTGATTTGGCTGTCAGCTTGGATGTTGTTGGTGCATATGACTGCTTTCAATTTTTATATACTATTGCTTTATAAGATTTCTCATATTTATTCCTTTAAAACCTCTAAACTTTGCTTTTTATTATAGCAATCATTGTGGCACTCCAGAATAATGATCTTTAAAACTTAGCTAGTAGAAGTTCAGATCTCCCTGAAATGTCAAAGACTCTTTGAAAGGCTGAGTGATAATTATGGTTACATTTAATTGTCAAAAATATGAACAACTGCTGTTAAAAAAAGAAAGAACATATCCTTTGAGAATTTCTGCTAGTTTTAAATCATTGAAGCTTTTTTTGTAATTATCATTTTTATAGCATTGTGAAAGAAAGCTTAAGATTTAGGTCCAGAAATATCTAAAGTTAGTTTAAAGTTATTGATTTATTTTACTCTTCATTATAACTGTGAATAGGTATAATATGCTAATCATATAATTTTTAAATAGTCACTGTCACACACCAACGAAGTGCTAAAATGATTAAGAAGTTAAATATCTCTAATGAAATCATGTGTACTTATTTACCATTTATTTTGCTTTTGCTTATGGAAATAGTGGCTATAAATATTATATAGAACTCATTTTTTCAATGTCAAAATAAAGAGGTTATAATCAAACAACTTTAAAAATATATATCATACTTGATATATATATTTTCTATTATACTATTTTAAACATATATATATATATATATCAGTAGGCACTGTTTAGACGCTTTGGATACAGCAGCAAACCAGAAAGTAAACCCTGCCCTTGCAGAACTTACATCCTAGTGGAGCAGAAGCAATAACAAATAAACAGTTCAAAAAAAAAAGAAGACTAGATTAGAGAGCAATAATTCTATAGAGAAAAGTAAAATAGAGAAGAGAGAGTAGTGGTAATGAGAAGTGACATAGCAATTTTCAGTAATGTGGATTGATTAGACTCATTGGAAAGTCAGTATTCAAAAAAAGACCTGAAGGGTTGAGAGACAGAGCCTTCTGAATATCGGAGGGAAAACATTTGACCAGAGGAAACTCTGTTGTGTTTGAGAAACACTGATAATGCCAGTGTGTCTAGAGCAGAGTGAGAAAGGGGTTAGGGCAGTGGTTGAATATAAGGTTAGAAAATAATGGGGCCCACCCTATTGGGTCATGTATGCCAGGGTAAGCATTTTGGATGTAATACCGACGGAGCAATGTTTCTTTGGAAAGTTTTGAGCAGAAGACTATGTTATCTAATTGCATTCAAAAAGGGTTATTTCTTTGTGAAGACTGAACTCAGTTTAGCGTAGGGTGTGTATTGATAGCCTGGAAGGTTAGTAAGTTACCGAGGAAAAATATTTAATCAATTTAATATGTTAAAGATACCTAAACTCCATAATGAATAAAACTTATTTCAAAACTGATAACCCAATAAATATGGAATTATAATGTACTACAGTTTTATTAAATAATACTGACAAAACTTTCTATATAATTACTAAATAAGGCAACTGTAAAATTTGTTTTTTGCTCTTGAACCTGATTTTAGGAAAATTAACTGAACTTGAAAGAACAATAATTAGAAGCATCTAAATTTGGAGATGCTTGAGTTGTTATGTAGCAGGATTGTATATCTTCATCGAGATTTATTTCTTCAAATAAGTCTTGGATGCCAGTCTGATACAGAAAATCTTTTAATGGTCATGGTTGCATGATTCTTTAGTGTGTCCTTTAGGAAGACACTCTTATTACAAGATTTTACTGATTTTTCTTTCATATTTACTTTCCCATATCTGCTCTGTCCAATAAAGTAGCCACTGCTTACTTGTTTCTCTTGAACACTTAAAATGTGGCTAGTCTGAATTACAATGTGCTGTAAGTGTAAAATACATGCTAAATCTCAAATATTTAGCCTAAAAATAAGCTATTTATTGATAATTGTTTTTATATTGCCTATGTGCTGAAAAATAATAGATTACATGTGAAAATATTTTTTACATATTGGGTTAAACAAAAAATACTATTAACATTACTTTGTACAGCCTCATTTTATCTTTATTTAAATGTGGCTGCTAGAAAATAATAATAACATTTTTATTGGACCGTGATGGTTTAGACACCAAATAAACTCTAAAGCTAGTTTAGTTTTCAAAAGTATAATCCTTATACAAGAATAATAAGTAGAATAAGATAGAGTCAAAATAGATTTAATGTATGTGGGATTTTGCATGTGATAGTGATAGTAGAATACATAATTTGGGAAAAGATAGTTGAATTAATGATATGGGTGCAAGTGGACAGCTATGTGCAAAAAATCTGGTTCTTTTTCTATGAGAATCAGAGCTTTCTATAGTGTATCAACATTTAGAAAAATAAATTTAAGATAAAATATCCCACACAAAGAACCCGATAGCCTGAAGTGTTTTGGACCAAGAAAAATCTCAGGGTAAGCTCTGGCCACAACAAATTGCTTTGATCTTTCTTTTTTTCACTATCTCTCTGTCACGCTCATCTGTTTTCCTCTTTAACGCTTTGTTTTTCTAAGTAGTTGCATCAAGTATTTCAAAAAGAAACTTTTTCACATACAACTGTATTTTTAAATAAATTCGACATTATAATGCCTGACTTCAAAGCTTCAAGTGACAGACTAATGCAGCTGATGACTTTAAGCTGAGGCCAATGTTCACTTACCATCCCTCAAACCCTGGGATTCTTAAAAAATATGCTAAATCTACTTTGTCTATGCTCTATAAATGTAAGAACAAAGCCTAGATGACAGAACATCTGTTTACAGCATGGTTTACTCAATATTTTAAGCCCACTGTTGATACATACTCTGCAGAAAAAGATTGCTTTCAAAATATTACTGCTCATTGAGAATGCACCTGGTCACTCAAGAGTTCTGATGCAAATATACAAGGAGATTTAGGCTTTTTTCATGTCTGCTAACACAGCAGCTATTCTACAGCCCATGTATTAAGGAGTAACTTTTACCTTCAAATCTTATTATTTAAGAAATATATTTTATAAAGTTATAGCAGCCATAGATATTGATTCTTCTGATGCATCTGGGAAAAGTACATTTAAAACCTTCTGGCTGGGTGCAGTGGCTCACACCTGTAATCCCAGCACTTTGGGAGGCCGAGGCAGGCAGATCACGAGATCAGGAGTTTGAGACCAGCCTGGCCAATATGGTGTAACCCCGTCTCTACTAAAAATACAAAAATTAGCTGGGTGTGGTGGTGCGTGCCTGTAGTCCCAGCTACTTGGGAGGCTGAGGCAGAAGAATTGCTTGAACCCGGGAGGCGGAGGTTGCGGTGAGCCCAGATCATGCCACTGCACTCCACCCTAGGGGACAGAGAAAGACTCCGTCTCAGAAAAAGAAAAAAAAATTTCTGGAAAAGATTCACTATTTTAGAGGCCATTAAGAACATTTGTGATTCATGGGAGGAAGTAAAACATCAACACTAACAGGAGTTTGAAAGAAGATTCCAACTCTTATGGATGACCTTGAGGGGTGCAAAACTTCAGTGGACGAAGTTGCTGCAGATATGGTTGTTGCAATGTCATTATAAAACTTGAACAGGCCAGCTGCGCTGGATCACGTCTGTAATCCCGACACTTTGGGAGGCCGAGGTGGGTGGATAATTTGAGGTCAGGAGTTTGAGACCTGCCTGATCAACATGGTGAACCCTTGTCTCTACTAAAAATACAAAAAAAAAAAAATAGCTGGGTGTGGTGGTGTGCACCTGTAGTCCTAGCTAGTCAGGAGGCTGAGGCAGGAGAATCACTTGACCTCGGGAGGCAGAGGTTGCAGCGAGCCAAGACTGTGCCACTGCACTTTAGCCTGGGTGACAAAGAGAAGAGACTTGGTCTCAAAAAAAAAAAAACTTGAACAGATGAGGGATTGGTTCATATAAATGAGCAAAAAAATTAGTGGTTTTTTGAGAAGGAATCTATACTGTGAAGATTCTGTGAAAACTGTGGAAATGAGAGCAACACAGCATTTAGAATACAAACATAAGCAACAAAGGATTTAGCCTATTTCATAAGCTTAGTTGATAAAGCAACAACAGGGTTTGAGAGGATTGACTTTAATTTTGAGAAAAGTTCCACTGTGGGTAAATTGATATCAAACAGCATCAAATGCTACAGAGAAATCTTCTGTGAAAGGAAGAGTTAACTGATGCAGCAAACTTCATTGTTTTCGTATTTTAAGAAACTGCCACAGCTGCTCCAGCTTTCAGCAATCACCACCCTGATCAGTCAGCAGCCATCAAGGCAAGATCCTCTACCAGCAAAAAAGGTTAATAAAGCAATTTTTCTTTTTAGCAATAAATAATCTTTTCATTAAGATGTGTACTTCTTTTTAGACATAAGTGCTATTGCACACCTACTAGACTACAGTATAGGGTAAACATAACTTTTATATGCACTTGGAAACCAAAACATTTGTGTGATTTGTTTACTGCAATATTTACTTTATTGAGATAATCTAGAACTAAACCCTCAAAATCCCTGAGGTATGACTGTAATCGGAAAGCAAAACAAGAAACTTAAGAAGATATGAAAGTAGGTTATTGTTTGAGTCATCCTGAATAAATAATACAGCTGTGGTGGGAAGACATCATGTGCCAGAACTAACATTTCTTCTCCAAAAGAGGAGTAAACAGGTAAGCAATGATGGTGACAACATGGAATTCAGGCTGACCTCAGTGACAGTGAAGAAAAGTTCATTATGAGCATTCTGTAGGAAGCATCTGGGAGAACTGAGGAAAGGCAGGATGCTAACCTTTCACTTGAAACTAGAGTCATGTCATCTGGAAGGCTCCGGGAAAATTCATATTCCAGGAGGGAACCAGAATCCAGTTACGTAAAAAAAGATGGAGGGGGATTCTTAGTAAAGAGGTCAAGGTAGGCTTTTACAAAATTAATTAATTTTTTTAAATGTTTATTACCATGAAAGGGATATTTTAGACAGCCTGGTAAAAGGTTTAGGGGAAATGGGATGGGTTGAGGGAGAAAGAAGTACAAATAGGTTTGAGGATAAAATTTTATGAAAAGACAAATGACTGGAGAGGTTTACACTGCAGGCCATGAACAAAACATTGTGGATGTAGTAATTGGCCAAATGACTGACAAAAGAGTTACATATCAGAAATGCTCTGATGGATAGGTTGCGGTGGTAGTCTCATCTGTGGATGCTAAGGGCACAGAAGGTAAGGCCACTTAAGGTGCTGGCTGTTCTCTGTAATGGCATGTGGGAAGGGTGTTAAACCCTGGAGCCCTGGTAGTATTGATGCCAATAGTAGAGCTAGCAGAAAGCCTTGTAATCAGCTTGCTACCCACTCTGTAGACATTGAGGTGGACCAAGCAGAGCCCAGAGGGCACAGCTTCTCTTTTGGCAATAGAGAAATATGTTTGCCAATGAGCATCATGAGCCTCTAGATTGGATCCAAGGAATGCCAGATCTGCTTCTACAAAGATGGCATCAAAGGCTCATACATTCTACTTGAAATGCTCATCTTCTTCATGAGGAGGTCTTATAAAAACCATGCCAAAGATACTTTTAAAGGGTAATTTGTTCTCAGCTGATTGCTCCCAGAACTGAAACAATTAATACTCAGTGAAAATTATGTAAAAAAATAATTGAGAGAAGTTATAAACTAAGGAGGCATGCTTATGAATAAAAAACTCTAAAAGCTAACATTATATAATTTTTGGTTTTCCTTATAGTTTTGAAATTTATACATATACTTTACATGAAGTATTTAGGGCACAGATTTAGAAAAATAAAGGAGAAATATTTGCTTGTGTTGCAAGTACTTTTCTTACAGAGGTTAAGACCTCACCATATATATATACCTATAAATTCAATGTACATACTCCCATACATCTAACGCTAACTCTAGCCTTGAAATAAATTGGTCCTCTTGTGGAGAAAAATCAAGCATAACACCATGAGCACGAATGTTTCTTTGAAGATACCAGGCATGAGGAAAGGGTGGAGGTTGTAACCTCAGGAAGTGCGGTTGACTATTTTACAGGGCTTTAGCAGGAGGCAGCCAGCTGAAGTTAGGTTAGTTGTACAGAGACAGTACTAAAAAGAGGGAGGCATTATTTTTTCAGATTAGCAGCCACTTTTGTACTATTTGGATTTTATCAAAAGAAGGGAGATGAAGAGTTAGGGCCTAGGTCACATGCTAGGAACATGTTATACAATAGCTACAAGGGACAAGGACATGTGAGGGTCAGAGTGGATGTTTTTCAGTCTTCCATGTCTCTCATAATGATCTATTCCTGTTTTATCAGTAAATAAAATCAAAAGTAAATAAATCAGCTTATATCCACATGAAGATTATAAACCAAAGGTGAAATTTTGAGTTTGAAGCTTATTTGGAGCTCAAATTTCCTCATATTCCAGAAATAAAATTTTGCCCTGTTGATTTAACTATAGGATTAGTTTGGAATCTATGTGTAGCACATTTTAAATCTAGGCCATCATTCATGCATTTACTTATTATTTTATTCATTGGCAAACATCTATTAAAGAGTTACTATGTGCCAGGCTGTACAAGGCACTCAGTAAAAAACAGAACAGAAGAAAAAATAATTCCTGGTCTTAAAGGGCTTGTGTTCTTAAACTATAAGTTATGATATCTTACTAAACACCATGACTTAATAATGACTTCGTATCTCAATCTATAATATCGTAACAAGATTATTAACTGCTAATCTGTAAAATGAAAATTTAAAGGTATGATATAGTGATAAATGTAAATTACAAGAAAGACATTCAAATGTGTAAATATGCCTCATGCAGCTTGTATTTGTAGAATTCTTTCTTATTCAAAGAGATTTGAAAATTATGGAGAGAATGAGGTCATTCAATGTATATAGCACCCAAAAACTAGTTGCGATGTGAGTAATTGAAATATAAAATTTATAATGTTTATCTTTGTACCATGAAGTATTATTCAATACTCAAAAATAGTATGTTTCAAATAACCTAGAATATTTTTAGATTTTTATTAATAACAGTTTTAAAGAAATGCATATAACAAGAACTAGACAGTTGAATGAAAGATTGAAATGGACTGTACAACTGCCTGTAAAGGTCTTATTTTTTCCTAGCCAAAGGGGGAAAAATGTAAAAGGTGGAATAGGCCTGAGAGAACTTTAACTTGCGTGACCAATATTCAGTGACCTTGGCTGTTTTATAGGAGATCACATTTTATTTTTGTACAGATAAATTGCTGAACAGTATCTGCAATGCACTGAAAGAAAAAACCTTTTTCTGCATTTATCATGTTACTATAACCCTCCTTCCACCCCCTGCTCACTGAGATGTTCATTTCTTTTTGCAACTTAGAGCAGGACAGAAGTTGTATGAAAAAAATTCACCATATACTTCTAACCATGAGTCAAAGTTTTAATACAAAAAAACTTCCCTAGCTGGAAATCTTAACCTGCTTTTGAACCTAAGGGAAAACAGCTTCACATCACTTTAATTTACACATTTTATAATCATAATGTCATTTAAACATTTGCTTATTATACATGTATAAATGTATACTAGTTTTACACATTTCATCACTTATAAATCATTAACATATTTTATATTTAACTGTTATGAAAATAAAAATCATCCTGAGCATTAAGCCACTTGTTAGTACTAAGACATTCCAAAACGGATTTTTTCCTTTGTTCAATGTATCACTTTTCCATATTATTACCCTTTTAAAATCACTTTATATAGTGATTTCTACCCATGTTTTTTGGGGGGGGGGTTCCAAAATTTAGTTTCCTAATAGTGAGATGTACAAACAAATGATGTTTTGAAATAATCAATGGGATTTTTATTTAAGAGAATACAAGTTTAATAACCATCAGAAGGATCTTATTAGAAATCAAAGAGTAGAAGTAAGGGGATTCAGTTACATTAAAGGGTGCATGGTATTCTCTGAAATACTCTAATTTTTATTAATGAAATAAGTAAAAGTAAATGACGAATTTACTTTTTTACTAATAAGTAAAACGTAAAATGACTCATCATTTAGATGAGAAAAAGTTTGATTCCACTTTGTTTGTAGAGGTAAACACAAAAAATACCAATTCCAGGAAGTGATAAGAATAAGTATATAACTGTAAACGCGAAATATAGCTTGTGATATATTGCGAATTGAATTCCATGTTTAATCCTTGTGATAACTCTCAGAGTTAGATTAAACTTGAGCAAAATTTATTTTCCTTCTGCATTCTTATAATGACTTTTCAGTCCTTGGCATTTCTTGAATTTTCAAATATATGAAGTCAAGGGTCCATTTTTGAAAAGATTTTTCTTAAGAAGATATATGCATATATATATAATATACATATATATGTATGTATATATGCATAGTTGCATATATAGTTGCATGAAAGATTGAAATTGACTGTACAACTGCCTGCAAATGTCTTATTCAACCGCAGCCATGCCCGGCTAATTTTTTTTGTATTTTTAGTAGAGACAAGGTTTCACCATCTTGGCAAGGCTGGTCTTGAACTCCTGACCTTGTGATTCACCCGCCTCGGCCTCCCAAAGTGTTGGGATTACAGGCGTGAGCCACCGCACCCGGCCCACTTATATTTTTTTGACATGACATTCTATAAAGCAAATCTTACTAATGGTATTCATAATTCTATGAAGATTGATAAAAGGCTGGGCTTTTGTTTGTTTATTCCTGCTAATTACTCACCAGTATTTTCCTGATCTTTTATTCAAGCTTATTTCTTTATGTTGGGGTCTGCCAATCTTATAACGTTCAAACCTGTTGTATGAAATGGAAATGATTTGCCTTCCTACTCGGAAAAAACTTTATATTATTTTAATATAGACTTCTTTAATAATACATGATTTTTCCTGCCATAATTTTTACTTCTGGTACCTTCAGTAGCATCCTGTGAAAAGTTTGACCTAATACATATCCATTTCTCTGTCTAGCATAAGAATGACAGAGGCAAAGAAGAAATGAGAGATGAGATGAATGATGACTCATTTTTCAATATCTTAGAATAAAAAGACTGTTGGCTTCTCGAGTTTAAATTGCCATTTCCAACTCACATTGAACTATTATAGCTTACAAACTTGTCGTTTCAATGAAATTAACATTTATTGAACATTTCCTAAGTGCCTAGTCACTAGGCTGTGAGGGACAGTAAGATGAATCATGTGGCTGTAGTGCTTCAGAATTTTGTGAACAAGTGGTGGAGACACTAAAATATGAATATTTTTATTCAAAAATACAGAACACAGTGATAATAGAAACACAAAATTTTATGAGTGTTAAATGTGGAGAACTTGATTTTCTCTGGAATCATTCTCAGAAGGCTTCGTGAAGAGGGTGAGTTTGAAACTGCCCCATGTTCTTCACCCTGCATACAATATTACGTCCATTTTCAAATTAAAAAGTCCCAATCACAGCAATGGTAATTTGTTCTTTGATGTATTCCAGAGGCAAGCATGACCCTTCCATGAGGGACGTGGTATGGAAGTGCTGATTCCTAGCGAAGATGATTATTGGCTAAGTCCACCAAAGTGTTCCCTCTGGGATTTAGGCCAGATAATATGGAGGTAACATAATTGCCAGTAATGAGATAAATTTGAGAGGAACATTTATTTAGAAACAAAAATGCAAAGAGAATACTACTAAATGCAATAGGGGAAAACCACTTCTCAAAACTGACAAAACAAGCAATGGAAAAATAACTCCCTATTCAATAAATGGTGCTGGGACAACTGGCTAGCTGTATGAAGAAGGTTGACACTGGAACCCTTCCTTACACAATATACAAAAATCAACTCAAGGTGAATTAAAAACTTAAATGTAAAACCAAAACACTAAAAACCCTGGAAGACAACCTAGGATATACCATTCTGGACATAGGAACTTACAAAGATGTCATGACAGAGATGCTAAAAGCAAAATTTGACAAATGGGACCTAATTTAACTAAAGAGCTTCTGCACAGCAAAATGAATTATCAACAAAGTAAACAGACAGCCTACAGAATGGGAGAAAGTATTTGCAAACTATATGTCTGACAAAAGCCTAATAATGCAAATCTATAAGGAGCTTATATAAGTTAACAAGCAAGAAAAAAACAACTCCTTTAATAAGTGGGCAAATGACATGAACAGACACTTTTCAAAAGAAGACATACATGTGGCCAAGAGGCATGTGAAAAAATGCTCAACATCACTAATAATTAGAGAAATGAAAATCAAAACCACAATGAGATATCATACCATTCTACCCAGCAATCCTATTTCTGGATATATACCCAAAGGAATATAAATAATTATATTAGAAAGACAAATGTATGCGTATGTTCATTGCAGCACTATTTACAGTAGCAAAGACACGGCATCAACCTAAATGACCATCAATGGTAGAGTGGATAAAGGAAACGTGGTACATATACACATATGCTTTGCAGGAGTATGGGTGGAGCTGGAGACCATTATTCTTAGCAAATTAACATAAGAACCGAAAACCAAAAACTGCATGTTCTCACTTGTAAGTGGGAGCTAAGTAACGAAAACCAATGGCCACAAAGAGAGAAACAACAGACACTGGGGCTTACTTGAGGGAGAGGGTTGGAAGAAGTAACTCTCCAGTAATATGCTTAACTCTCCAGTAATATGCTTAGTACCTGGGTGACAAAATAATCTGTACACCAAACCCTCGTGACACAAGTTTACCTATATAACATACCTGCACAGGTACCCCGAGCCTAAAATAAAAGTTTAAAAGGAAAATAAACTGAGAGAAAAAAAAGTCTTTCAGAAGAGCATGGTCAGCCAACACATGAAGACCAATATGCTTAGAAAATGAGATCATGGTAAAATTATATGATGGAAAAATGGAATTGTGGTTTGTGTCCATATTTTGAAAGCATTTGAGGCAATTTATTTTTAATGCAATAGAGAATCACTTAAATATTTATTTAAAACTTGTGGAACAATAAAAGTTGAAATACAGAAAGCCTATATTGCGATGTGCCTGGGACAGTCCAACTTTATCCGAATGGTTGTGATATTATTAATAGTAACTTCTTTTATCCTCAAAAGTGGTCTAGTCTGAGGATTATTTTTCAGTCGAATAGCCTCTAGGAGACTATTTATGATTTCTTTACATTTACCTGTAGATCATTCCTTTAGGTTCCTACAGATAGTCCTCTATATAACACCATGCAAGTTGGGATCAATATGAATAGACAAGTTTCTAAATTTCTTGCTGTTAGCTAGAGTCCTACTACTTTGATGAACTTACTGAAAATGCTTAATTTCAAAGCACAAACTGGCTCCTAGGCAGTTTCTCAGTACAACAATTAGTCAAATTTGGACAATAAATAGCCTTATTAGTCACTCCTTTAAGCATCTGCAATACAAATATCTATTTGCAGAATAGATTTTATTTCTGCTCCTAACACATTTGTAGCTGATATAAAGGAGAGCTGTATTTTTTGTTAACAATTAGCATTTGCTGCCTTTATATAAATACACTGAGTGTTGGTGGCCTGAAGCTGAATGGCAATAGTCTTTAATATCATATGGCTTACAAATAATGTAGTAAATAGTCTCTTCTCTCATCATGCAACTCCCTGGTGTGGTCAGAGGCATTATTTTGTTATGCAAATGCCCTATTTAAAGATAACATGTATACAAAGGAAAGTAATAGAAGGTCATTTCTAAGACTGGACAGATGGATGAAAAATTCCACAGAGTGCTTTGCCAAGCACCTGGCATTATTTGAATGACAGCTGATGATTAGAATCACAAAGAAGAATTTGTATTATCACAGGTGACAGTGTGACTAATTGAAGAGGTTGCTTATTACAGAAATGGTCAGTTTCCGTTCATTTACATTCAGGATCCAAGGGCTGCAGAAAATGAATACACAGCACACAGTGTTTTCTTGGGGGAATTAAATGAAGGTAGGAGGAAGAGGGGAGGAAGTCTTGCTGAGGGTGTAACGACTCACAGCGGGCTTGAGATATGTGCTGCTGAGAAGATGCTCACAGCGCAGTTTTAAAGTTGCAGAGGAAATAAGAGATAACATACCTTAAAGAGATTTTTATGTCATTCTGTAACTACACTCGACTATGGCTTCTTTTGGAAGCACACAAAAAAATCCGATGGATTTGGGCCTCATTATGATATGTATCACTCTTTTCTAGATAATAATATGCTACAAGGCATCTTGGTGAATATTTTAAGCACACAACAATGCAGACTGTAAGTATCTGTGCCTCAATTAGAATATTCAGAGATTTCACATCTTTCAAAGGGGCTTAGCCAAAGGCTTCCCCAAGCTGCACACACTGCTGCTTTGCCTCTCCTTTATGCTTTATTGAATCTGTTAGAAGAGAAACACATCTCTTAGTCATCAGACTTCTTGCTGACAACACCTGTCAGTCTGTCACTCTACTTCAGAGATAGCTACTACACGGCATCATTTGACAGAATTAGGAAGAAAATGGGAAAAAAATCTATCTGAGATAATTATTCTCACAAAAGGAATGCTACAACTATTAGTTTTTGAAACTAAATTCAAGGAAATACCTGGAAAGTGAAGATTAGAATGATTTTATCAAAAACATGTATCAGCGATGTTAGAAATCATGATGGATTTTCATATATCATCGAGAAACTTGAAAAAAACTCAGATGTCTTGTATCAAAAACTGAACATATATATCCTTTTCCAAAATTTATTTCTACTGAAAGGGAAATATTCTCACTCAAATTTTTGTGAAGCTAAAATATTAAATATTTCAGTGTGCAAACAAGTTTTAGAAAAGTAATTGACTTCAGAAAAGCTTTGAGAATTAAACTTCTATAGCAATTTAAAAAGCTTACTAAGTGAGATATTTCCAAGACTAATGATTTTTAGAGTCTTTTTTTACAGAGTCTCTTATTAGTTCTTTTTATTAATTTATCTTTTATTTATTCAATACATTATAATATCTAACTTGATATAACATATTTTACAGTATTATCTATAAATAAGAGACAAATTACTTTAAAAAGCATGAAGTTATGTTTTTTCTTCACTGTCTTTGCAATTACTTTCTTTAAAATCAAACTATCACATAATCAGACAGCTTTAATGCCAAGAAGCACACACACACACACACACACACACACACACACAACACTATACTATATTCCTACACTCATTGATATTTTAAACTGTTGTGTTCGTCTTGTTGTTTTTCTTTATTTTGTTGGTTTAGATGCTTTACTTTTTATGAAACTATTTTAGGTAAGTAGAAAAAATCAATCAGGAAACTTTAATTTTGCCACTCTAAGTCACAGAGTCATTGAGGAATGAGTACATTGGGATTTCTTTCTTCAAAATTGTGACAATGTTTTTGTTGTTGTTGTTTCTTTGTCTCATTTTTCTTAAGGATGAAAAGGTCACCTGGAGCCTCCAGAGGGAAAAACATATAAATTAATGAAAATTTAGTTAATACAATGTGTGAAATGTGTTTTTTTCTTAATGACCACAACAGAGACTTTCTTGGGCAACTATTCCTATTAGCTATGGTTTTACTATTTATTATAAATATATTTATTTCAAATTGGATGAAATATTTGTTTGGTATGGAGGCATCCTATAAAAGTAATACCAATAATTTTTATTATTTCCAACAGCAGAAAATAATGCCTCTGGTATATATCACAAGATTTGATATGTTCTCGAATTAAGTATTGATGTCTTTTTTTAACCACAAATGACTAATTTCGTATATTTATATAATAATTTTTTTTACAATTTAGTAAGGTGTTCCTTATTTGTCTATATGTGTGCATGTATATATAAGTGGATATATATGTGGATATTTATGTATATGACTTATTTTAATCTGTGTATTTTTGTTGTTGCTAAGGAAGTTTCTACAAAAGAATAACTATAGTAATGACAATAAATAGTTTTTAAATTCATTCAGGTCATGAGACTTCTTAATGTGCTATATGTTATAACTCCTTTGTTAAAACATTATTTGTCAAAAGAAATCCCTTCACTGATTTTCTTGGGAAAATATTTCAATGCAAAATGGCTCAATTGTCCTCAAAGTACAACTTTAACGTCATTGTTCATAATCAGACCCATTGCCATATTACCTTATTTAAAATGCCTTTCAACAGTAATGATTTTAGCTGAAGAAGAACAATTTTTAAAAATCTCCTAAAAAGCTCTTAATCAGTGAATCAGAAATCATGGGAATCATGAGCAAAATGACCCAAGAGCTTGCCTTTAAAAAATACAAGAACTGAGTACAATCTGTACTGGTATTTCAGAACCACTGCTTTTAAGAATGTTGCTTTTTATTTTAAATGTAAACCTCACATCAAATATACTTTCTGAAAGTTAGTAGTCTGTTCAGAAGTGGAATTCTATAATCATGTCTTTATTTCATCTGAGTACTTTTTGTTCTGCATTCTGAGTTCTTATTGTTTGCTGCAAATAATAGCAGGGTGTTGGTTTTCTTCTTATGAATGCTTTCTTAAAGTTTCTTCTCTAAAAAGAGTCATTTTGCCTAAGGTTCCACAGGCACATTTTTTTAGAAATATATTTTTCTTTATTTTTCTTTCCCTAGCTTCTATTCAGAGGTTATTTCTAGGGTTTTCACAGCTTTATCTTTGAGCAGCCATAGTAATTGGAGTGAAGGTAGATAGATATTTTGTTACAAGATAGGTGCTCACAATAGCCTCAAATTAAAACCATAGTAAACTCTACCTATCATCCTAGGTACCTGCCACTGATACTGACCATTTGGGTCTTGGTGTGAGTATCCTTAGCTTCTCCCCCAAATTACGTAGTCTTACAACTATTTAAACCTTCCATATCATTTATTTGCAGGCAATTTTATGGGATGTTTGCAGGTTACACTTCCAGTAACACCTTGCAAAATACATATCTAGCAAAGTCAAGAATAAGATTGAACAAATTTGAAGTCTATCATGTACCAAAAAGCCTCAGAAGTACCAAGATTTGAGTCAATCATCAGCTTTTACACTAACATTTTGTCCAGGAAGAAGTTTACTTAAATTATTAAAAAATCATAAAATAGTAGCAAAGGGCTAGGAAAATTATGTTTAGTACTTGATATAAAATGAACATAACATATTGACCTATTATTTCAAATCATTTTAGTGGCTTGAGAATATAAATATCTAAAGAAGAATTGATTTTTATTTTAACTTTTTAGTAACTTTGATCAGAATGTAAAGTCACATTATTCACTCAATGTGCAGCAGGTAGCATGTGAGAGGACTGATTTTCAAAATGGGATTATCTAGAATAAGAAATATGCTGCACATCACATATGAAGAAAATGGCAAATGTGTAGCAAGAAACACTGTTATATTCAATGGTTTCATTCACTTGGAAATATTTTCTTATACGTATTTATTTTTTGGCAAATAAGAATTTAAATTTTTATGATTCTTATAACCCTAGACAAAATTTTAATTATATCATTAAGATCAAACTTCATGGAAAGTGATTCTGTCACAGAGAAAATGTGAAGACCAATGAGTTTAAATATACATGTGTGCGTTGGTTGGAGGGGGTGTGTGTGTGTGGATATCTTCTAGAATGGGAAGTAGAAAAATTTATGAGTACGTCAGAGAAATAAAATTTAACTGAAAAATGACCTTCAAATAGACCTTTAGAGAAAGTCTAAGTGGACAATAAGCAGGGTTATGTTAATTACCATATTTCTATTCAAATAAGACTAATGAAACAGAACTTAAACTATGAGATTTTTTTAATTTCAACTTTTATGATACGTTAAAGGGTATATTTGCAGGTTTGTTACATGGGTAAATTGTGTGATTCTGAGGGTTGTGGTCCCAACAGTCTCATCACCCAGGCAGCAAGCATAGTATCAACAGATCATTCTTCAGTGCAAGCCCCTCCCCCTCCCTCACCCTTCTAGTCATCCCCAGTGGCTATTTTTCCCATCTTTCCATTTCTATGTATTCAACATTTAGCTCTCAGTTATAAGTGAGAACATGTGCCATTTGGTTTTCTGCTCTTAAGTTAATTTGCTTAGGATAATGACCACTGGCTCCATTCATGGTTGCTGCAAACAACATGATTGCATTCTTTTTATGACTGTGTAGAATTCCATGTTGTAAATATACCACATTTTCTTTATGAAATTCACTGTGGATGGGCACCTACTTTGATTCTATGTCTTTGCTGTTGTAAATAGCACAGCTGTGAACATATAGGTACATGTGTCTTTTTGATAGAATGAATTAGTTTGTATTGTGTATAACCTTTTAAGCTCTCTAAGAAATCTCCAAGCTGTTTTCCACAGTGACTGAACTAGTTTTCATTTCCACCAACAGTGCATAAGCATTTTCTCTTCTCCACAGACTTGCCAACATCTGCTGTTTTTCAGCTTCTTAATAATCATCATTCTGACTGATGTGAGGTGATATCTCATTGTGGTTTTCATTTGCATTTCTCTGATGACTACTAATGTGGAGCATTTTCTCATCTTTGTTACCTACTTGTTCATCTTCTTTGAGAATTGTCTGCTCATGCCCTTTGCCCATTTGTTAACTGGAGTTTTTGTCTTTTGCTTGTTGATTTAAGTTTCTTGTAGATTCTAGATTCTGGGTATTAGACCTTTTTTAGATACATACTTTGCAAATGTTTTCTCACATTCTGTACTCTATCTGTTTTAATCTTTTGGTAATTTGCTTTCCAGAAGCTCTTTATTTTAATTGGGTCCCACTTGTCAATTTGTTGTTGTTGCAATTGCTTTGGGGCACTTGGTCATAAATTATTTGCCAAAACCTATAGCACGAAAAGTATTTCCTAGGCATTGTTTCAGGATTTTTACAGTTTGAGGTCTTAAATTTAAGTCCTTAATCCCGCTTAACTTTCATATACGGTGAAAATTAGGGTTCTAGTCTCATTTTCCAGCATATGACTAACCAGCTATCCCAGCATCATTTATTGAATAGGGAATCCTTTCCCATTGCTTAGTTTTGTTGATTTTTAGATGGCTGTAGGTGTGCAGGTTTATTTCTGGGTTCTCTAATTTGTTTCACTTGTCTATATGTCCATTTTTATAGCAGTGCCATGCTGTTTATATTACTGTAGCCTTACAGCATAGTTTGAAAGTTGGGCAATATGATGCCTCCAGCTTTCTTTTTTTTGTTGTTGTTTAGGACTGCTTTGGCTGTTTGGGCTCTTTTTTAGTTCTATATCAATTTTAGAATTGATTTTTCTAGTTCTGTGAAAATTACATTGATATTTTGATAGGGATTTTCTTGAATCTGTAGTATGGTCATTTATACTATACTGATTCTTCCCAACCATAAACATGAACTATTTCTGTATTTATTTGTGTCATCCATGACTTCTTTTAGCAGTGTTTTGTAGTTCTACTTGCAGAAATCTTTCACCTCCTTGGTTAGATGAACTCCTAAGTATTTCATTTTCTTTGTGGCTATTGAAGCTGAGATCTATTTTTTCTTAAAGAAAAACATTGATTTTTTTTTCAAAGCATTGTATACAGGAGACCTGAATGTCACAAGAAGTCCATTTGACAGATGGTTGAAAGAAAACACATGTACCTCTTGATCATTTTTATCACCTTAACACTATTAAAATTCACAGATATGTTCTATAATTTCAAAAGGAAAAATTGCAAGATATACATACTCTAGTAGTTGTTGAACCTAGATTTCAAACACTTTTTCAAATTGTCTTAAATAAGTATAGCTCTGAGATGAGACTAACTGCTCTTGACAGCAGGATTATATCAGATCATCATCATCAGAAATGATTTTTAATGTTTATCTCAAAGTCTATGCAGCCTACATGCTTAAAACTGTCAGATAGAAGTTTTTCCTACTTAGCTGGTTTAACAGAAGGTTTAATGGAAGAAACCATTGTGAAGGAAATTTGTTCTCAGTACTGATCTCTATATAAATCAGATTATGATAATTTTATGAATCTCTATGTACCCTGTACTGTTTATCAGACATTGTATAGTGTAGCTTTCTGGAGCAGGTTGTGAAGAAGTGACTTGTGACCTTGAGGGCTACAGAAAGGAGTAAAGAAAGTGACATCATTTGCATTCATTTTCATAGTACCAAATTTCCTGGATTAAGGTCAACTAAAAATCATTATGAGGCCACTACTATATAAAGAGTAATATATAATGCAGTGCATAAACATTGTAAGAAAAAATAAACCAAACTATGTGATCTTGAGAATAATAATGTTGGAAAGTTCTGCACAAACGAATTTCTACTGGTTACCTACATAATATCACTAATTCTGTCCTCTGGGCCTTAGTTCATGAAATGTCTTTAGTGGCTTGGTACTGGCCCCCTTTTTATCAGAATAACTGTTACTTATTCCTATGGCTCAGCACATATGAGTTTTTTTGTTTTGTTTTGTTTTGTTTTTTGAGATGGAGTTTCACTTTTGTTGCCTAGGCTGGAGTGCAATAGCGTGATCTTGGCTCACTGCAACCTCCGCCTCCCGGTTTCAAGCAGTTCTCCTGCCTCAGCCTCCAGCCTCCCGAGTAGCTGGGATTACAGGCATGTGCCACCATGCCTGGCTAATTTTGTATTTTTAGTAGAGATGGGGTATCTCCATGTTGGTCAGGCTGGTGTGGAACTCCCAACCTCAGGTGATCCACCTGCCTTGGCCTCCCAAAGTGCTGGGATTACGGGTGTGAGCCACTGCTCCTGGCCGTGGCTCAGCTCATATGACTTCTAAAGGAACCCTTATTTCATATTCCTTTCTCCTGACTCAGGCTACGACACCACTATCTTTTTTTCTGCTCCTATGGTTCCCTACCCTGTGCTCTAAGCAATGTGAGGGTACAGATCATGCTTACTTGCCCTTCTATCCTCACTCTCTAGCCCAGTGCCAGGCACACAGTAGAAGTCCAAAGAGTGGCCTCAGAAGCAGGGAGTGAATGAATGCATGGGTGCTTCCCTGGCATGCACTTTGGAGGTGCACCATTCTAAACCTTACAAGTCAAAGAAAAGCTTCCCACTGTTGAGGGAAACTCAAAGCATCTGCCACACTACACTTTTGTATAATACACAAATCCTTGGTTTAAATTCATTCACTTTACAGCTTTGGGCTTTGATTTGTGTGGTTTTAATGAGAAGAGGAGAAGTGAAGATGTAGGGGCATTGTTAGGAGAAGGTGCCACATACTTTGAGATAATCATTTCCAGAGGCAAGACAGGCAATACGAGACAAGCACATCCTTTCTCTCGTTTTTAAGTGTGTTTTGTATGTTTTTATCTTTTTTTGTGTGAGACGCTTCAGAAGGCCAGACACTTTTTCCCTTACAGCAGCTGAGGTCAGGGTGAAGAGGAATTCAAAACCAATCAATAATAGCATATAAGCATGGACATGTTGGAAATGGCTTTCATTTTCTGTTTCTTTACTTCTTGGCCCTGGATATCGTCAGACATTCAATATGTTACATTGTGAGTCCTTCTGAATAAAAATAAATTAAATTAAATCATATGTCTTTCCCCCTACCTTGTACAACTTACAACAGAAATATATTTGTAGATGTGTGTATGTGTGTATTTAGAGAGAAGGAGAAAATCTCATAGTTATATCTGGCTACTAGAAAATAATTATAAATTATATGATCAAGGCCCTTAGTCACTCTATAGACTTCAACCCTCCTTGGCCCCAAAAGTGTCATGTTTACAGGGGCAACTGAGGAACCTGAATAACGGTCAAAGAAACGGAAAAAAGCGATGATGGTCATAAAGAGATATGGATCATTTATTAAAAGGTTGAGCTGCCACTGAACTTTGTCATAAATTTCAAGAACTTCAAGAACCCCATGTGAAATAGAGACCTGAAGCCGACGTGACCTTCAGACTCCCACCCCATTCATATAGATTTGTAGTTTGTAAAGGGGCAACTGTCTATTGAATGGCCTTACAGCAGTGCCTGTACCTCTGCACATAAATGATTTTTTTTTTTGCTTTTAGTGGAAAATGTCTACTACGTAGTTCTAAGACACTGCATAGACTACATAGACTATGACTATTAATGGCCATACTAGTAGACCTTGCAGTAGTAATAGGCTTAGACTAGTACTACTAGTACACTATGACTAGAATCCTCTGCAGAGAAAGAATCCTCTCCAGAGAGAGGCTTTGTGTAAAATTTTCCTGAATGCAATGAAAATCAAAACATTCCCAGTTAGAAAACACTGTCGATTTCATTTGATAAGAATAGTAGACTATGGCTGCTATTCATATGAGTAGACTACAGCTCCTATACTTGTGAGATAATGCTGTTTAAATCTCCAGTCTCACAACCTTATTATCCAAAAGGAGAAAAAGAAACAGAAAGATTGTGAAACATCCAGTGAAGCGATAGGGGCTTGTCTTACATGAGAAAAGAATGTTATTATTGCCTCTGCAATCTTAGGTATCACTGGTATTGCCCTTCTAACCATGATTTCTGCTTTAAATATTGGACTGTTTGACATAAAATAGTCAATCCCAATAAAAAGCCATTTGAAATGAGAATAAGTAATATGTGAGTGGGACAGCTGGTGCTGCAAACCTCACCTCATGGGCTCATAATCTGAGATAGCTGGAGTACTACTGGCATTCGTTAAATTAATTGTTAGAGGAAAGTTGAACAAAAACCGCTGTAAGTTGTATTATACATGAAACCTATAAGCATTCTTTATTTATTGAAATGCTGTAATGCTTTTAAATGCAGTAGTATTTTCTTGATTACAAAATAAAGAACACATCTTTTTTTGCTTGTTTTTTGACATAGTTGTTCAAAGTTGGGATAAAAATAGGGATTTAGCTGGAGTAAAAATTAAATGTAAAACTACTTGCCTATCTAAAACAAATTAGGTATTTGATTTTAGAAAATGTGCTTTGAGCCTCACAACTGTTGTGAAGATTGAATAAGATAATTTTTAAAACACTCAGTAGAAAGATGGATATAAAATAATTGCACAATATGAAAATTAATTATAAAAAATAAAGCTACATCATAAATCTTTAAACAAAACGATAAAATTCAATATACCATATTTTTAATTTTTTTTCAATTTCTGACCACCTTTTATATTACATGTTTCATTGCCTTTGACAGTGATGACAAATGGAATAAGATTTTTGTTCACTAGAGGAAGCTCAATAGTATTTATCATGGCAATCAACTTGGAAATTTCTGGTGGGTAAGCGTCACTCAGGTGCCTATCAAACAACAACTCAAGGACTCACATGAATCCTGGTTGTTTTCTTAAAAAATACTGTAAAATCTGGAATTATGCATTAAACATGTTCATTCTGATTGTGAATCCCACTTGAGTCACATGGTATCAGATGGAAAATGAGTAGAAAGGGACAGGAAGCTGCCAACTGAAAGAAGAAGAGCTAGTATGAGTAGAACATTTTGCAAGATGTGGCTTTGATTGTAAGTGAGCCATTTTTAAAATCCTCATTATTTTAGGTTAGTACATGATCTCTTTCCTGAAGGTGAGCAGACTCCAGAGGTACACACTTGGAACCCAGAGTGAACTCTGAAATTCATCTAGAAACCTGCATCATTGAGCATTTGAAATTAATCATCACGATGCACAAGGAGAGCATGCTGAGGCAGAAAGGACAATTTCATTTGAAAATAACAGAATGCACGTTTTAGCTGGGAATATTTTGACTTTCATTGCATTCATGAAAATTCTGCACAAAACCTCTTTCTCTGGAAAGGATTCCTGAGAAAGAGAAGGGCTTCCTATGTGAACATAAAACACCCTCAAAGCCCTGGCTTTATTTATCTGTATGTTTACATTTTCTACTTTTATTTTAGATTCAGGGGATGCATATGTAAATTTGTTACCTAGGTACATTGTGTTGATGCTGACGTTCGGAGTATAAGTTATCCCATCTAAGTATAGTGCCCAATAGTTTTTCTAGTACTATAGTGTCCAATAATTTTTCAACTCATGGCCCTCTTCTTCTCTTTCCTTCTGGGTAGTTCCCAGTGTCTCTTGTTGCCATATTTATATTCATGAGCACCCAATGTTTAGCTCCCACATATAAATGAGAACACACTGAATTTGATTTTCTGTTCCTCTGTTAATTTACTTAAGATAAAGGCCTCCACTTGCATCCATGTGGCTGCAAAAGACACAATTTTCTTATTTTTCTGGCTGCATAGTATTCTATAGTGTATATATACCACATATTTTTTAAAAATCCAATCCAATATTGATGGACACCTAGGTTGATTCCGTGTCCTTGCTACTGTGAATAGTGCTGCAATGAACATGCAAGTTCATGTGTCTTTTTGGTAGAACAATTTGTTTTCTTTTAGATTTATACACAGTAATGGGATTGCTGGGTCAAATTGCAGCTCTGTTTTAAGTTCTTTGAGGAATTTCCAAAGTGCTTTTCATAGTGGCAGAACTAATTTATATTCCCAAAAAAATGTAAAAGCATTCCCTTTTTTTCACAGCCCTGTTAGCATCTGTACTTTTTTCACTTTTTAATAATAGTCATTAATTAATAATAGTCATTCTGACTGGCGGGAGATGGTATCGCAATTTGGTTTTGGTTTGCATTTCTCAGATTATTAGTGATGTGAAGCAATTTTTATATGTTTATTGGCTGCTTGTATGTCTTCTTTTGAGAAGTGTCTGTTCATGTGTTTTGCCCATTTTTTATGGGCATACATGTTCCTAGTTTGTTCAACAAAAACATTGTTTAGGTTTCTTATTGAGTTTAGATATTAGACCTTTGTCAGATGCATAGTTTGAGAATATTTTCTCCCATTCTGTTGGTTGTCTTTTTACTCCGTTGGTAGTTTCTTTTGCTGTGCAGAAGCTCTTTAGTTTAGTTAGGTCTCACTTGTCAATTTTTATTTTTGTCGAAATTGTTTTTGAGGACTTAATCATAAATTCTTTCCCAAGGCCGATGTTCAGAATGGTGTTTCCTTGTTTTGTTTTGTATTTTTCTAGGATTTTAATAGTTTGAGATTTTACATTTAAATCTGTAATCCATCTTGAGTCCATTTTTGCATGTGGTTAAAGGTAGGAAATGTGTGTGAATTTACTTTTTACAAGGAATGACAAGTCTGGTCCCTAGCTGATTCTTTTGGGAGTTGACTATTCTCATTTACATTCACTGTAATGTTTTTGTATCAATTCACCTTATTACTGGATATCTCCATTGTCTAATGCTATTTAGGCATCCTCTATGGAAGGAACATTAAGTGGTGCTGAATTTAAGATGCATGAGCTTGTCAGAGTCACTCTTGCCCTTCTCATTTTCATACTTAGCAGTTTCATTCTTCTGCATATGGCTAGCCAGTTATCAAAGCACCATTGATTGAATAGAGAGTCCTTTCCCCATTGCTTACTTTTGTCGACTTTGTGGAAGATCAGATGCCTTTAGGTGTATGCCTTTACTCTTGGGTTCTCTCTTCTGTTCCATTGTTCTATGTGTCTGTTTTTGTAGCAGCACCATGGTGCTTTGGCTACTGTATAAGTAGTTTACTGTATAAGCCTTATAGTATAAGTGGATAATGTGATGCTTCTAGCTTTGTTCTTTTTGCTTAAGATTTCTTTGGCTATTCAGTCCTTTTATTGGTTCCATATGAATTTTAGCTTACTTTTGTCTAGTTCTGTGAAACATGACATTGATAGTTCAATAGGAATAGCATTAGATCTGTAGATTGCTTTGAGCCGTATGGCCATTTTCATGATATTTATTCTTTTAATCCATGAGCATGGAATTTTTTTTCCATTTGTTTCTGTCATCTGTGATTTCTTTTAACAGTTTTTATAGTTCTCTTTGTTGAGATCTTTCACCCCCTTGGTTAGATGTATTCCTATGCATTTATTTTTTGTGTGTTGCTATTTTAAATGGGATTGTGTTCTTAATTTGGTTCTTTGCTTTAATGTTATTCGTGTATAGAAATGCTACTAATTTGTGTACATTGATTTTGTATTCTGAAACTTTATTGAAGTTGTTTATCAGTTCCAGGAGCCTTTTGGTGTGATCTTTAGGGCTTTCTAGGTATAGAATCATATTGTCCATGAACGTAGACAGTTTGACTTCTTGTTTCACTATTTGGATGCCTTTTATTATTTCTCTTACCTGATTGCTTTGGCTACCACTTGCAGCACTATGTTGAATAGGAGTCGTGAGAGTGGACATCCTTGTCTTGTTTCAGTTCTCAAACAGAATACTTCCAGTTTTTGTCTATTCAGTGTGATGTTGGCTGTGGTTTTGTCATATATGGCCCTCATTATTTTGAGGTATGTTCCTTAAAGGCTTAGTTTCTTGAGGATACTTATCATGAAGGGATGTTGGATTTTATCAAAAATAAAATCTGCATATACTAAAATTATAATATAATTTTTGTTGTTAATTCTGTTTAGCTGGTAAATCATATTTATTAATTTGTGTATGTTGAACCAAGCTTGTATCCAAGGAATAAAGCATATTTGCTCATGTTGAATTTCTATTTTGATATGTTGTTGAAGTTGGTTTGTTAGTATTTTGTTGAAGATTTTTGTGTCAATATTCATCAGGGATATTGGCCTATAGTTTTCTTTTTTGCATTGTATCTTTGCCAGGTTTTGGTGATATACCACATTTTAGAAGAGATTAATACTAGTCATAATGCTCATGAGTCTTGCCATGTCATGAGACAACTTCCAATACAGAGTGTAATTAAATATAAAGTCAAGCTGTTTAGAAACTCTACAGATTTGTTTATTTCCTGATGCATCAAAACTGACAATAATAATTTCAAGAATATATATGTTTCTTTATAACATGGTTCCTTTATTTGACTCCTCAAAGACTGTTTTATAAACAAAAGAAAAGCTATTTCAAAGAGTTTAAATGTCATAAAATTTGGAGAGGAAAAAAAAGCTGATAAATTCATGTCTTTCATGATCTTTTTCAAAAGGAAAGGCAAGTATTTAAGTGATCTCTTGAGTCTATTTGGACACAATCAACTCTTAATTATCTAACAATATGTCAAATTCACTGACCCCCAAATCAGACCTTCCTGGAATTCTGTTTGATTTCAAATTCTTTTTAGACTAGCTTTCCTATTTTAGTAACTGTTTTTCTTTCATCATATTTGAGATTTTATTTTATTTTATTTTATTTTTCTTAAATATGCAATTTTAATAAAACAAGAATAAATTTAGATTTATTTAATGTTTGGGAACAATACTGAGATAAAAAATCCTATGGCATTCATTAGTTCTGTTTTACTAATGTGGCTTCTTTGTTTTCTAATTTTAGAATATATATTCTCTGTATGTTAATTTATGCATTTTCTTTTTTTATTTTTATTTTTTAAATTATTATTATTATAATACTTTAAGTTTTAGGGTACATGTGTACAATGTGCAGGTTAGTTACATATGTATACATGTGCCATGCTGGTGTGCTGCACCCATTAACTCGTCATTTAGCATTAGGTATATCTCCTAATGCTATCCCTCCCCACTCCCCCCACCCCACAACAGTCCCCAGAATGTGATGTTCCCCTTCCTGTGTCCATGTGTCCTCATTGTTCAATTCCCACCTATGAGTGAGAACATGCGGTGTTTGGTTTTCTGTCCTTGCGATAGTTTGCTGAGAAAGATGATTTCCAATTTCATCCATGTCCCTACAAAGGACATGAACTCATCATTTTTTATGGCTGCATAGTATTCCATGGTGTATATGTGCCACATTTTCTTAATCCAGTCTATCATTATTGGACATTTGGATTGGTTCCAAGTCTTTGCTATTGTGAATAGTGCCGCAATAAGTGTGCATGTGTCTTTATAGCAGCATGATTTATAGTCCTTTGGGTATATACCCAGTAATGGGATGGCTGGGTCAAATGGTATTTCTAATTCTAGATACTTGAGGAATCGCCACACTGACTTCCACAATGGTTGAACTAGTTTACAGTCCCACCAACAGTGTAAAAGTGTTCCTATTTCTCCACATCCTCTCCAGCACCTGTTGTTTCCTGACTTTTTAATGATTGCCATTCTAACTGGTGTGAGATGGTATCTCATTGCGGTTTTGATTTGCATTTATCTGATGGCCAGCAATGATGAGCATTTTTTCATGTGTCTTTTGGCTGCATAAATGTCTTCTTTTGAGAAGTGTCTATTCATATCCTTTGCCCACTTTTTGATGGGGTTCTTTGTTTTTTTCTTGTAAATTTGTTTGATTTCATTGTAGATTCTGGATATTAGCCCTTTGTCAGATGAGTAGGTTGCAAAAATGTTCTCCCATTTTGTAGGTTGCCTGTTCACTCTGATGGTAGTTTCTTTTGCTGTGCAGAAGCTCTTTAGTTTAATTAGATCCCATTTGTCAATTTTGGCTTTTGTTGCCATTGCTTTTGGTGTTTTAGACATGAAGTCCTTGCCCATGCCTATGTCCTGAATGGTAATGCCTAGGTCTCAGCCCAAAATCTCCTTAAGCTGATAAGCAACTTCAGCAAAGTCTCAGGATACAAAATCATGTACAAAAATCACAAGCATTCTTATACACCAATAACAGACAAACAGAGAGCCAAATCATGAGTGAACTCCCATTCACAATTGCTTCAAAGAGAATAAAATACCCAGGAATACAACTTACAAGGGACGTGAAGGACCTCTTCAAGGAGAACTACAAACCACTGCTCAATGAAATAAAAGAGGATACAAAGAAATGGAAGAACATTCCATGCTCATGGGTAGGAAGAATCAATATCGTGAAAATGGCCATACTGCCCAAGGTAATTTATAGATTCAATGCCATCCCCATCAAGCTACCAATGACTTTCTTGACAGAATTGGAAAAAACTACTTTAAAGTTCATATGGCACCAAAAAAGAGTCCGCATCGCCAAGTCAATCCTAAGCCAAAAGAACGAAGCTGGAGGCATCACGCTACATGACCTCAAACTATACTACAAGGCTAACAAAACAGCATGGTACTGGTACCAAAACAGAGATATAGATCAATGGAACAGAATGGAGCCCTCAGAAATAATGCCGCATATCTACAACTATCTGATCTTTGACAAACCTAAGAAAAACAAGCAATGGGGAAAGGATTCCCTATTTAATAAATAGTGCCGGGAAAACTGGCTAGCCATATGTAGAAAGCTGTAACTGAATCCCTTCCTTACACCTTATACAAAAATTAATTCAAGATGGATTAAAGACTTACATGTTAGACCTAAAACCATAAAAACCCTAGGAGATTTTATGAAAGATATGTTTTCATTGTCTAGATGGTTGACTGTGTTTTGTGGTATAATTTTATGGTGTATATTACTTGCTATATTTAAAAATATGGACTCGTTTTTAATTTTTTTAATTTTCCACATATATATTACTTATTCAATGAACTGCAATGCCAAGTCAATGATGACTGTAGGTATTAACTGTTAGCATGATGGCATTGTCAGTAAGAAAGATATTATCAGCCTCTGGCCAGTCCCTCAAGACTGCTTTTAAAATCTGTCAGGCTAAAGGCAGGAAACCATTTTGTTTGCTGTACAGAATTCCAGCAATCGCTGACTGTGCACTGGCAGCGTTGTGTGTGCTGGCATTGGCCTTCCCTCTTGGGTACAATGTTTTGAGCATTGCTGCCATTTAAATTCTTGAAATAGAATGGATCAGTTCCAAGTGGCATGATTGGTACAGGCAGTGCAAGTTTATTAGAGAGACTGAGGTTTGCCCTTAATCCCGAGAGAACTGTTACTTAAGTCTTAAAAAAATCTTTATGTTGTATGAGAGCAAGTGGTCTATAGCATCCATTTTATGCTGATAATACTGCAATGACAAAGTGCAAAATGTGGTAGCATGAACACAGAATGCATGCTTTAACCTAGCCACATAAAGCTTAACATGCTGCTGCTAGCAAAGTAAAACAAAGCTAGATCTATACTTTTATAACTATGTTCATATTTAGGCAATTTAATATTGACTGCTTTATATGAATTTGACACATCTCTATTATGTGAAAACTATCATCTTGCCAGTATAGTTTTTAATCTATATTGAGATGCTTACTTTTGGCACAAGATGGCACTTTAACTTCAGAGATTCAATGTAATCTCAATCAGTTTTCTCATTGCAAATGGAAAATATTCAGTAATTCATCCTTTGAAAACAGAAACCAGAGCTAGAAACAGGCAAAGATAAGCAGAGAACAATTTTGTAATAGATAAGTTGTTTACATTATGATGCAAGCGAGGGTGAATGGTGGAGGTGTGAGGGCAATTGCTGCAATAATCTTTTGTTTAATGAGTTTGAAAATTAGAAATTTGAAAATTATTTATTTTACATATGAGCAAAGTACACCTCCAGAAGTATTTTTCATTTTAAAACTCATAGAGTTTCTCATCAATTTCATTTTCTTGAGTCATGTCTAAGATATTGTATTGTGACTCAAAAAATCTCACAATTGTTTGTATCATGTTACCTCACAAGTTACTTATAGTCTTAGTGCTTCCATTACTACTGTTGCTGCTGCTGCGTGCATGTATGTGTGTGTGTGTGTGTGTGTGTGTGTGTACTTACTGTTTTCAAGGAGTGACAATACTGGTCCCTAGTTGATTCCTTTGGGAATTGACTGTTCTCATTTACGTGCATCGTAAAGTTTCTGTATCAGTGCACCCTATTACTGGATATCTCCATTGTCTAGTGCTATTTAGGTATCCTCTTGGGAAAGAGGATTGAGTGGTGCTGAATTTAAGATGCATGGGCTTGTCAGAGTCACTCTTGCCCTTCTCACTTTCTTACTTAGCTGAAAGCATTGTTAACTCATGGCATTCCTTGTTCTTCATTTTACTGAATGATTTTAGACTTGATATTTAAAATTATTGGAACAAATTTGGACTACCTCTACACCTGCTAATATTCATGATTGCTAAACCATTATAAGGAAGGAAATAGTAAAGAAAAAAGGTTAAATAATCTAGCATAATTGAACTTTTTATGAACTATATACATATTTTGCTTCATTGTTTTTAAGAAGCACATAAAATAAAAGTATAGTAGAATAACAGATTGGAATTATTTAAGGGCATATAATAATCACAATGACATCTTTTATTCATATGGTGAATACATGTTTACTGAGCATTTTTATATATACTCTTTCTTTTCTAAAACAAATATATTAAATCTTTTATTAAATGAATGGAAAATGTATCCCGGTTTCCTCATTTATATGTGTGTACAAAATTTCTGTCCTATCTGCCTCAGACAGTTTTTTTTTTCTGTCTTTTTGTTAACTTCACACCTACAGTTGTGAGGATTTTTGATCTGTTTTGTTTTGTTTTTGAGACAGAGTATACTTCTGTCGTCCAGGCTGGAGTGCAGTGGTGCCATCTCGGCTCACTGTGACCTCCGCCTCTCCAGTTCAAGTGATTCTCCAGCCTCAGCCTCCCAAGTAGCTGGGATTACAAGCATCCACCACCATGCCTGGCTAATTTTTGTATTTTTAGTACAGACAGGGATTCACCATGCTGGCCAGGCTGCTCTCGAACTCCTGACCTTAAGGAATCCACCCACCTTGGCCTCCCAAAGTGCTGGGATTACAGGCATGAGCCACCGCACCCAGCCTAGTTATAAGTTTTTAATTGGAACAACTGGGTTCATTCTTGCTAATTTAGGGGTTTATGTGATGATACTTCATGGGCCTTGCAATGGCTAGGGAAGATAGGCTTGAATGCTACACTCAAAACAAACTCATCTGCAACAGAGCCCATCACACCACAGGACTGTTCTGTCAACAGTTGCTGCTCAGTGCTTATCACATTGGGATGGGCATGTGGAGTGATCCTAGAAGAAGCAGACACATTTGCCACCCTTCTTACCAGAAGACGACTCTCTCACACAGTCATTACTTCGTGTTGCTCCCTTCCACATCTTTATTTCAGGGAGTACCGTAGGGTTGGTAAAACAGATCACGTGACTGCATCCCAGCTTTAAGGGAATCTGGAAATGTAACATTTTTCCCTTACAAAAGCACAATGTGGAAAATGTCAGTATACATAGAAATGGTTCAATGGGCAGGTGGCTAAAATGTTTTTTTGTTCTGCTGTTTCAGAAACAGAATTCAGAAATTGGAACTCAGAAATTTTGAGGTTCAGTTTTTATAAAGAACATCCTATCAGCCCTGAAATTGCTAATATACTAAAAATTATAATATTTTAATATTTAAATTATCTGCATTGTTAAGATCTCTTGGGAAATCTCAGCACTAACTAGGATTATTACTATGTATTAGAAATATTCATTTTAAAATGAGAAACCTGAGTTTCATTTTAGTAGAGATGTGCTTATTATGTATCCCTAAGGCTAGAAAAATTTTTGGCACAAAGGCAAAATCAGTTGGCTCTAGCAGCAGCACAAAAAATAATAATTAAAAAAAGCAAACTTCTTGCCAAAATTCTGGCCTTGGTATTTCAGAAGGAAGTATTATTTGAAAGAAATAATCATTTGTTATTGGATCTTATATGGAGAAAAATGGCCTATAGTCCCATAAATTTCTAACTGAAACACTCCTCAGTGCTACTTACCAATTTTGGTTGATTATATGTAAATCTTAAATTGTTGCAATCTCTTCTCACAATTTTTTTACACCCTGCATAGAGGTGGGCACTGATATCTTCCCCTCCCTTCTGGGCTTTGCAAAGTCATGTTTTCTATTGCATTGCATTACTTTACTCTCGCTTCTATGGCTAGCATAAGAAGCATCACGAGAGTTATTTAATTGATGTGGTCAGCCATTAGACTTTTGTTAAAGTTATAAAACTCTATGGAGTGTATGTGTCTTTTGCAGATACCTCTAGCTCTGATTATTTCTTAAATAGTGAAGTTCATTATTGGCAGAAACCGAATGAAAAAAATAATGGAAAACGAGATGTTCTGATTCATGAAGTTGGAGAGGAAGTAGAAATAGTTCAGAATACATAAAAAAGCCTCACGGATTAGAACCAGGGCTTTAGTACTACCAGAAATGTTTTTCTTTTTCTGTCTTCACTCCTATTAATTTTGTATACAGTCTCTATCCACATGGCAGAAACAATGATAATTGGCAAATCCAGTTTTCTATCACTCAAGTAAGTAGTTCTAGAGATAAAATGGTGTTTTACTCCTGGCAAGCATATTTCCAGACTTAGAGAACAATATGATTGAACATATTTGGGTTACCTGTCAATAGATTGATAACAATTATCAGCAGTCTAGGGCATTAGAATTTCTGAGCTTGAATCAGAAACCAGCTTTATATTCTGGGGAAGAGATTGCTCTGACCGACAACCACACTAGGACCACAAACAATCGATAAACTCTTCCCAAAAGAAAGGGTTATTGTTCAGAATACAAAGAGTAAGAGACCACTAGGTTACCCAGTTTTCTGCCCTACAGTCTTCTCATTCTGTAGACACTGATGAGTATTCTATTTTGCTCATACCCTTTAATCTCTCCAAGTTTCACGAGCCTGAAACACTAAATAATATTACAGCAATACTCAACATTTTAGTGACTCCAAACTTTTGTCAGCTCAGCAAACATTTGAATATTTTAATAGTTTTCTGAAAAGTGTTTATAAAGTGTTTACAAAGGAGAGAAGCCATATGAATTACAGTAATAGAATACCCACTATATGAAAGAGAACATCAGCAGTAAGGAGAATTAATTCTACAAGAGCTGTTGTATTTCTTCAGTATCTAAGTATTAATGAGTTTACAGTAAATGTATGGATAATCATTTTATTATTCCTTTTTCCACAAACAAATATAAGATTAGGTAAGGCCTCCTTATTTACATTCCCAGAGTACTGTTTTAATGATTACATCCAAAGAAGATGGATAAAACTTGTAGTAATTAGTACTTACATTATAGTAATTAGTAATTAATTAGTTCTTAAATTAGTAAGTACTGTGATGTCCCCACCTACTCCCCATCTGTATGAGGCTGATCAAATGCAATATTTAATAGTATTAAGGTGCAAAATGAAGTTTAAAAATAGATAAGTCATTGTATTATTCTCCCTTACCTGTAGTAGTGTGAAAAACTTCTCATAAATGTATCTTAGGCTTGGTGTCCTATAATCTAGAAATAGGGAAACGGTGAAAGAAAAAAAATTGAATTAATTCTAAATGCCTAGATAATATACGATGGCCTTAAAACTTTGGGAATATCCCACAGAGCAAAGACTGTGTAGCTCTCTGAGATGATCCTAAGTAATTTCTATCTATTCAACAAGGGTTTATATGGTTTCAGTGCTGATGTTTGACATGGAGATTATAGGCAGTCTCAGATTATTCAAGGAATAAAGCTTCTGGATTTCATCTCTAGAATTCAGTAGGGTTTCTTTCTGGGGAGGAGTCTAAAAGTATTTTTTCTATACACATTTGCTAGATATAAGCCCTCATCAGCCTCACTTGTCTGCAAAAGCCATTTAGACAAATGTCTTAGATATAGAATATTCCAAGGTATTAGTGTTCAGTGGTTGTTTAACATCTCAAAAATATTGATTGAATTATAATTACATCTAGTATATTTAATCATTTTTTGTTCATAAGAAGCTCATAAATTATGCATAGACAATAATTAATGAGACATATCACAGTATTTTCTGTGATCATTTTCTTCCATGACAACCTGGCACATAATCTTATAGGTCACATTTATAACACTCTGTGTTCCTTGTCCATGTGTCTCTATCAGCCACTTGCTTATAACACATATTTTTAAATTATTTGTATAAAGGTAGTAGTAGATGTTTATATGTTTAGGAGGCAAACATGAATTCAAAGTTTGCATTGAAAACTTGTAGGCTTCTGTTAGACATTTAAGAGCCAGACATTGTGCCATGTTTACCACTGAATTTTTACCACATAACATCTAGTGTATATTAAAGTTTTAGTCAACATTTATTAAATAAATAAAAAAACCAAATATTTATTTCTTTGTCAACAATAAAATCATAGGCATACTCAGAGTCACCCATAATGGGCTCATTTTGCTTCTTCGTATTCTTTGGAAACTCATTATAGACACAGTGTCCAAGATTGTCATTTTTTTTCAACTATTTTTTTAGATTCAGGGGGTATATGTGAAGGTTTGTGAGCAAGGTATATTGTGCGACGCTGATATTTTGGGTTCAAATGATCCTGACATTCAGTTACTGAGCATAGTACTTACTAGCTTTTTGACTTTTGCCTTTCTCTCTCCCTCCTTGCTTAAGTAGTTCCCAGTTTCTGTTGTTGCTCGCCATCTTTATATCCACAAGTACCCAGATATTGGCCCCTACTTATAAGTGGAAACAAGCATTATTTGGTTATTTGTACCTGGAATAATTCGCTTAGGATAGTTATATCCAGGTGTATCAATACAAATGCAAAGGACATCATTTCATTCTTTTTTTATGGCTGAGTCATATTCCATGGTGTATATGTACTATGTATTTTTGTATCCAATCCAACGTTGATTGGCACCTAGGTTGAATGCATGTCTTTGCTGTTGTGAATAGTGCTGTGATGAACATGCAAGGGCTTTTCTGGTTTTGTTTTGTTTGTTTGTTTTTTGTTAGACGGAGTCTCGCTCTGTCGCCCAGGCTGGAGTGCAGTGGCGCGATCTCGGCTCACTGCAAGTTCCACCTCCCAGGTTCACACCATTCTCCAGCCTTAGCCTCCCGAGTAGCTGGGACCACAGGCACCTGCCACCACGGCCAGCATTTTTTTTTTTTTTTTTTGTATTTTTAGTAGAGACAGGGTTTCACCTTGTTAGTCAGGATGGTCTCCATCTCCTGTCCTCGTGATCCACCTTCCTTGGCCTCCCAAAGTGCTGGGATTACAGGCGTGAGCCACCGTGCCCGGCCGCAAGTGATCTTTGTTAGAACAATTTGTTTTCATTTGGATACATACCCAGTAATGAGATCGCTGGGTCAAATGGTAGTTCTGTTTTAAGTTATTTGAGATATCTCCAAACTGCTTTCCACAGTGGCAAAACTCATTTACATTCCTACCAAAAATGTATAAGCATTTCCTTTTCTCCACAGCTTTGCCAGCATCTGTCGTTTTCTGACTTTTTAATAATAGTCATTCTGACTGAAAGAAGATGGTATCGCAATGTGGTTTCGATTTGCATCTCTCTGATGATTTATCATGTGAAGCATTTTTTCATATGTTTATTGGCCGCTTGTATGTCTTCTTTTGAGAAGTGTCTGTTCATATATTTTGCTCATTTTTGATGGGCATATTTGTTGTCAGCTTATTCAATCGTCTAAGTTTCTATAGATTCTAGATATTAGACCTTTATCAGATGCATAATTTGAGAATATTTTCTCCCATTCTTCAGGTTGTCTTTTTACTCAGTTGATAGCTTCTTTTTTCTGTGCAGAAGCTCTTTAGTTTAATTAGGCCCCACTTGTCAATTTCTGTTGTCACAATTGTTTTTGAGGACTTAGTTATAAATTCTTTCCCAAAGCCGATGTTCAGAATGGTATTTCTTTGGTTTTCTTTTAGGATTTTTATAGTTTTAGGTCTTACATTTAAATCTACAATCCATCCTGGGATCACTTTTGCATATGGTGAAAGGTATTGGTCCAGTTTTACTCTTCTGCATATGGATAGCCAGTTATCTCAGCACCATTGGTTGAATAGGGAGTCCTTTCTTCATTATTCATTTTTGTCAACTGTGTGAAATACCAGATGGCTGCAGGTCTATGCCTTTACTCCTGGGTTCTGTCTTCTGTTCCACTGCTCTATGTGTCTGCTTTTGGACCAGTTCCATGTTGTTTTGGCTACTGTAGCCTTAGAGATTAGTTTGAAGTGTGTAATATGATGTCTCTAGCTTTGTTCTTTTTGCTTAAGATCGTTTTGGCTATTCAGGCCCTTTTTTTCAGGTTCCATATGAATTTTAGCATAGTTTTGTCTGGTTCAGTGAAACATGTCATTGATTTTTTTACAGGAATAATGTCGGGTGTGTGGATTGATTTGGGCAGTATGACCATTTTAATGATATTGATTCTTCTAATCCATGAGCATGGAATGTGTTTTTCATTTGTTTGTTTCATCTATAATTTCTTTTAGCAGCGTTTTATAGTTCTCCTTGTAGAGATCATTCACCTCCTTTATTAGCTGTACTCCTCAATATTTCATTTTTTGTGGCTATTATAAATAAAATTGTGTTCTTGTTTGGCTCTTTGCTTTAATGCTATCCATATATAGAAGTGCTACTGATGTGTGTACATTGATCTTGTATTCTGTAACTTTATTGAAATCATTTATGTGTTCCAGGAGACTTTTGGTGGAGTCTTTAGTGTTTTCTAGGTATAGAATAATATTTTCCATGTAGAAAAATAGTTTGATTTCTTGTTTTCCAATTAGGAAGCCTTTCATTTCTTTCTCTTGCCTGATTGCTCTGGCTAGCCCTTTCAATACTATGTTGAATATGAGGGGTGAGAGTGGGCCTCCTTGGTTTGTTTCAGTTCAACGGGAATACTTCCACTGCTTTCCCATTTGGTATGATGTTGGCTGTGGGTTCGTCACAGATGGCTCTTATTATTTTGAGGTATGTTCTTTCAATGTCTAGTTTCTTGAGGGTTTTTATCATGAAGTGGTATTGGATTTCATCAAAAGCTTTTTCTACATCTATTGAGATGATCATATAATTTTTTGTTTTAATTCTGTTTATGTGGTGAATCACATTCATTGATTTGTGTATTTTGAGTCAACCTGTCATCCTAGGAATTAAGCCTACTTGATTATGGTAAATTAACATTTTGATGATCTGTTGGATTCAGTTTGATAGTATTCTGTTAAGCATTTTTGCTGCTATGTTCATAAGATATATTGGTATGTAGTTTTCTTTTTTCCTTGTGTTTTTGCCAGCTTGCAGTATCAGGATCATGCTGCCTTCATAGAATGAGTTAGGGAGGAGTTTGTTCTCCTCTATTTTTTGGGAGACATTCAAGGGTATTGGTATTAGATCTTTTTATATCTGGTAGAATTTAAGCATCCAGGTTTTTTACTGGGACAGCCATGTAGGCACTTTGGTTATCATGTACCAAAATTCTAGACTCCCAGAAGGAGATTAAGTGTTGCATAAATCATGCCATTTTTATAAAAAGTTTATTCACAGTGATACACTCTCATCAATTAGAGAAAGTTTTATATCAGTGTCGTTAGCTTTACCAGTCCAGTTCTCAGATGCAAACCAAGGGCCAACTTTGAAGCAGACTTTTTCAATGATAGTTTCTGAGGCCTGCTGTGTTAGCTTTTTTCTGCACACAGGTTCTGTCTCTTCCAAGCTTGCAACTTCATTAATTTATTTTCTGTTATGTTGGAACATATGGATTTGTCCTCAATTTTTTTTCTTATTACTATCATCACCGTTTCTATTATTTCTAAAAGATAACATTTAGTTACAGGGTTTATTTTGGGTAATGAAAATCTTCCAGAATTAGTGGTGAGAGCTGTACAACTTTGTGACTATACTACAAATGACTGAATGTTACACCTTAAGAGGTCATTTTTAAGGTATATCAATTATATCTTAAAGAAAATTTAATAATGTATTTTTTCAGATCTATTTGAAAGTTTTCTTTTTTTTAAAGATATTTGTTTAAATAGTGCTTTTCTCATAACAATATCATTCCCTTGGCTCCAAGCTAAATACAATTTTCCAGATTAAAATTTTTTATGGAGAGGGGCATTCATAAAATCTTCACAGTGGTGGTATGGTGGTAACTTTTTGTGGATTGTATTTTATACTGTGCAAATGAAGTTTATGTATATTATTTAACTTTATCCCTCACACCAATTCTTTTTGCTCATTAGGCAATTGGATAATCAAAAATATAATATTTGTATTTATTAATGCTATAATTTGTTCAAAGGACATGACTAGAAGTTTGTCGTTTAAAGAGATTTGTCATTTAGAAGACCTTAGTGCAAAGTCTTCTAAGTATGATGTCAGGAGATATCTCAAGCTCTGCACAGATTTGTATGAATCGCTTTGAAAAAGATTAGAACTTTTCCAGGTAGGTACAAAGAACAGATTACCCAGTCTCCTGAAAATGACACAATGCATTCTCTCATTTAAGGTTTTAATTGCATACTGAACTGTCTTCATACTTGTTAGTAGCTCAAAATAATAACCATTTTATATTTTTCTGTATATTTTGTGGGCAAGGAAATTGGGATAAGTCCAAATGGATTATAGTTCTTCCCCATGTAGCATGGCAGATATAATTTGGTGCTATTCAGCTAACAACTGAGCTCATCTAGTGGGTCCCTGCCAGTTTCGCTCAAATGCCTGGTATCTTGTTGGGGATAGAAGAAATGTGTGCCACAGATTACTCTATCATGGTAGCAAGACATTTTAAATGGTGGCTCAAAGCTCCAAAAGACCAAAGCAGAATCTGTTGTTACCCTAAAAGGCAGGGCCACGAGCTTCACAGCAGTAGTTTACTTATTATACTCTGCTATTGAAGGCAGTTACCAGCCAGCCTAGACTCAAGAACAGCCACCACCTTTCAATCCACATAATTTCTCGCAGATGATTTTGTGATTTTATGTTTGCCTTTATGGTGCAGACCTGATGACTAGCTCTTTAGACCTTCAGCAGTAGCCTGTGACTTGATAATCTAGGAATTTGCTTGCATATCTTTGGTGAGTAACAGGATAAGACAACATAAAATTGGCCAGGAAATCCCCTGGGTAATTGCTAAAATAAACCTTTTAAACCTCTCACTTCTGCCCTTCGTTATTAAACACAAACATTTCTTATGAGGCATTCATATGAACCCATCAGTGAAAATTTAGAATGAACAATTCAGTACATTCTTCCTGGTAGCTAGGCTAAATAATTAAAGGTTTATCAAAGATAAGGTCAGACATACTTACTGCTTCAAAAAGCTGTCCCTTTCCTAGTGAATGCAGGATTAGTTTAGCACACTGACCTCTTTGGAGCCCCAGAATACATGAAGCAAAGCTTTAATATATTTTAAAGGTGTGAGAAAAGTGGAGGGCAGAGATTTCAAATCCATGAAAATGAAAATTCCAGGCAAAAACAAAAACAGTAGGCTTTAAGTTTTATGGTGTCTGGGGCAGGCATTTGTATAGAAAATTGTTCTGAAAGAGCAGCATGAGGAAGGAAGACAAACTTCATTTACTTTACACTTTTAACTAGGACATTCTCCAGCTAAAGAGTTGAAAGAAAACACCATGACTTAGTTTAAATATTTCCATGCTCCAACTTTTACACTTAATAAATGGGAATATGTTTAATTCTGCCTTATGTTAGGAGTCTCAAACACTTTGGCATCGGTGAATATTGTTTAATTATTGATGTAACTGGTCTTTGACTATAAAATACTCTATGTGTTATTAAAATATTCCCAATATTGATTTGCTATGTAATTTATTTAATACTTATTGAACACTTACTTAGAGCAAGGCCTTGGAAAATTAAGTTTTAAAAAGCTCGAAGTTAGAAATTTAGAATGAATATAAGTTAGTGAAATAAATCAGTATCATTTTTTGTCCTTATCTTTCTTTTCATTTTTGGAACAGAATTAGACTTTTGTTGTTGTTGTTTTTATAAAGAGTGTTTTGACCTTCTTCAAAAAGTTTCCAATCCATTAGAGAGATCCAGACTTCATGGCGGATACCTGGGACTATGAAATGTGCACTTGCCCAAGGTGACAGAATACTGTCATGCAGTGTTTGTTGGCTTTTAAAAATAAACATTGTCATGTCCGAACAAGTGAAAAAAATAGCTACCCCTGCTGTACTTCCAGCTTCTTCTCTGTTTGTTGTCCAGAAGCTCTCTGCCTGAGGTTGAAACACTGAATGGTTCTCACATAAGTCTAAATGCATTCCTTGCTGTGAAGCAGGATGGAAACTGGATGTTTCTTATGGTCTAAATTTCCTTGCAATATTATGAACTTTTCTTTTCCTCCCAAAGGGCAAGATAAACAAAGTAAACAAAGAAATAAGGCACATCTTTTAGCATGCTCCGTATTGTAGACTTTAGTTTCTACCTCCTTCACTACGACTCTTAAGAACCTGTGACAATAGCCTTTCTTGAAAAGTTTTCTTGATATTCCAATCCAAGTTTTATTCACTCAGATTCTATTACAGTATTCGACTTCATGTTTCATGTACCACTCATAACAATATATTTATCTCCTCTATGTTCCAAATTCTTGGAGGCCACTGAGTTATTTCATTTCAAAGTTTAGTTGTTGGTTATCCAGAAAACAGAGACACAGAGATAAGGTTCTCCAAAGAACCTTACTGCACATTTGAGAACCATAGTTTCTGGGCTCAAATATCTCATTTGAGAACCGCAGTTTCTGAGCTAAAAATATAAACACCTTCATAAAATAATTCAAAAATCTCTTCAAACACAAGATTCATTACACACACACACACACACAGAGAGAGAGAGACAGAGAGAGAGAAATAATGAAGCGTTAAAATTGTTAAAATCTCTCAATATGTGTAAAATCTAACATCTGTTTAATACAATGATGAATAATTGATGCTACAAAAGATAAGGCTGAGGTTATTAAATGTCTAAAAAGTCTATAGATTATCTAGGTTCATTTGCATGATTTCTAGTCCAAAAGAAAGGTAGGGTATATGTAACTAATTGTAAATCTTGAAAGTATAAATAATTTGCATTTAATTATTAATGTAACTGATCCTTGGCTATTCAGTGTTGCTCTACACTGTTGCATCAAGAAAATTTTGAGGATATGAAGAGAAGAGATGGGAAAAACAGCAAGTTCTAATGGGAAAAGTACTGTAGGATAAAAGTAGTACTACTTCTCTCTGAACCCACTTTCCCTGTTCTCCTGAGCTACCCACATTTACAACAGCCAAGTTTCCAGGAGTGTCACAAAGTTCCAGTTCTATTTCAGGCATGTGTCAATATAAAAGAAATAGCTCTTTACAAGATCATGATCTTGTAAACTGTAGGTCACTATGGTTTCTGGAAACTGCAGACTCTCTATCAACTGCAGTTAATACTGTTTATCAAGGAACCCAATCTAATATGAAACAAGAGGGGCTAGAAATTAGTTACAGACTCCCAGAGACAGAATCAGAGAAAGTTAACAATATCCATCTGAGTTTCAGAATTACAAAAAGTTGGAAAATTTGTAGGTAGTCAAAAGATTCAAGGGTTAGGATGTCCAAAATTTATTCACTGATTTAAAATAATTCTACAAATATTTATTTTGCTAGTCACTGTGCTAACTAAGCACTAAGGATAAAGTACTAACAAAAATGGTTTCTCCATTTAATTTTATATTCTCATGGGAGACACAGGCACTGAAAATTCATATAAACAAATTACAACTTAAATATATGATATAAAACAAAAAATACAGAAAGCTACTTGAGGCTAAAAAGAGATATGTTTTCTTCCCCTTAGCTATGGAGCTGGGGAAGAGAAGGTAAACCAGGACATGCTGCTAATGCTGTGAAATATCACAGATTCATTGCCTTTCAGGTGACAACCCCAAGACAGAGTGGTAGATGCCTGTTTCTCAACTGCATTTGCATAGTTCTTGTTGTGTCACCAACCAAGCCAGATTTCCTGGGGGCTGGAAAGTTGACTGGCTGACTACTGTGTATATCCACGGAGGACTTAAGACAGAGGAGAAAATTACATCACTGGTTGAATCCACAAATAAAATTTGAATTTCTCATGGAGAAGATTTTTCCAAAGTGTAACATATGATTGCAGTGAAGAGTGAGTCTTTTGAAGCTTGTCATTTTTCCCAAACTGCTTCTTATATCCGCTTCCATGTTTTTTTTTCTATTAGCACTACTCATTCCCAAGCTTATCTGTTTTTCTTATGTGCTTCTTTATTATTACCAATGAAAAATGACTTAGTAATATTTCTTATGCATTCGTAAAATATTCAAGTTTTGCTGCCATTAAAAATACCATGTAGATATTTTGGCCTTCTGTCAAAAGTTAATTTCCAAGACAATTTTAAGTACAATACAGCTGTTAAACTGTTTAAATAGCCATCCTCACCCTTTTAAATTAATATAAGACACTAATCAGAATAGCATACTGCTGTTGTATATGATCTCAACATCTCTTTAAATTGGTGAAGAAATAGATTTGAGGCATTCTGTAATGTAACTAGGATATAGGTTAAAATTTTGAATAAAATGATGTTAAAATATGTATATTTCTCTCTTAATATTTAAAGTTTCAAAGTCCCCATCATTATACACTATGTTTTTATCCTTCTCTTCAGTACATGTGATTAACATTTCTAGCTGAAGTGGAAATAGGAAATTGTCATGGCTAAATTGCTTCTTGTTAATTCACTTTCCATTACAATGTGTGTAGTAAAATCTCAATGTGCTCAATCATTTCCAGGAACAAGAACCACTTTATGTTTTTTGTTCATTCTCTTTAAAAGTTTTGATTTGATTAATCATAAGGTGCCTGAACATTTGTTCGAAAGCTGTGCCAAGTATCTTCAAAGTCACTGGTGTGTAGAAATAAAATACACACTCTCAAGTTATTTTAAAACATAAAATGCTGACTTTAAAGGTTCTAATACTTCTGTGACATAAATGATATTTGTATCAGATGTAGGCATCTCTGAAACTCACCAATAAACATAGCTAGATTTCTATGTTGTGGAAACCATCTGAAATATACATTTAGGCTCTTAGGTATGAACCATTAATATATTTGTTGTGGTTTAAACCTTTATAACTAAAATATTCATCCTGAAAAAATACTATTCCATTAAGAGCTAATCAGAATGCTTCTGCTTTAATTGTATAATTAAGGTTCCTGTTTGATCCTTACACACATGCTCCTGGAGCTGTGCGGCACATGCTTCAGTTTGTCCAGCTTTATCAGCCCTGGCTCTACTTTTCTCACTTTTCTCACTCCAGCCTCATTAGCTAGGTGACTTTGGGCAAGTCTGTTAACCTCCCTGGACCTCAATTACATCTTCTATAACAGGAAGAAGTTGGAATAGAAGCCATCTAAATTATAATCTAATACTGATGTTCTATGATGAATGGCAGCCTTTAGTTAATAGTGAAACTCTCTCAGTACTCTGATTCTAAACAATTACTTTACTTAAGTTAATTTGAATAAAATGATCACAGCCTTACTGCATGTTAGCCTTGGCTGTATTTTTTAAGTATAGTTTCATAATATGTCAGTAAGATATAAATTAGAAAAACTGGTAAACAACATTAGCTCATTCATTAAGGTAATATTTCAATATTCTGAATATAGAAAATGTAGAGTTCTCCAATCTGAATAATTGGCATGCTCATATGAAACGAATGTATTCATATGAATAATAGGAATTCTTTGTATCCCATTTGTTCACCCTACTCTACTCCAGAAGCTGAACAATAGAGCAATACATTAAGGAGCTAAGTGACACCTAAAATATCCTGAGCACTTTGTTGTTCATAAAGCTGTATTTAAGAACTTTATTGGGCCCCAAGCTGAAGCTTCATGCATTTTCCCCTAAAATGTCAACATTAGAACTTGCCAATAAGGGAATTCGGGTTCTTAAAGCTTAGCTAGCCAGACACAGGAAAATCATAACCAGTAATGATCTGTCCTGCATTGCAAAAGAGACCTTTCTCAAGGAAGGCTCAGAATGAGGCAAGAGTATGGTGAGGGAGTGGGAGAGTGAGAGAGACAGAGACAAGGAGGGGAGGGGGAGAGAGAGAGAAAGAGAAAGACAGAAAGAGAATTGACCATGTTACAGACATAGAAATTGAGGCTCCGAGAATAAGAGACTTTCATTATCAGTGTATTAAGAAGGTATAAGAATGGTCTGTTTAGTGCTAAATCTGGTCCCTTTCACTTCCACACTCTTTTGCTCTTGCAGGCACAAGACATAGATACATGTTGATGTGTACTTCACAGCCACTAAGTGAGCCTCCATTTTATACTTTGATGATTCCTAATCCTTTATAAAGAGAAAAAACATATCAGTGTAAAACACAATCAAAGAATCAGAGTATAATTTTAGGACATATGGATACATAAAGACATATTTCTCAAATAGAGTATGTTTAATTTTATTGAGCTTACGGTTTATGAAAAAAAAACAGAAAATGCATTTTGCAATAAATTTTCATGTGGGAATTTGGATATCAAGACTAATTTAAACCCTAGTTTGTCTTCTGATAAGCATCATTAGGCAGTAAGTTAGACACTCCTGAGCACTATAGCACCTTCATTAAAGGCATCCTTGAAGGTGGCCTTGCACTTTATATCTTCCACCCCAACTCCATTCCCCAACAAATTATTTAGCTGGAAAGCATACAATCTCTGATTGAAGTTGTGACTAGACCAGTATGAGCCAGGCATAGGCTGACGCACAGTCCCAGTGATTTAACTGCTTTGTTGTGCAGTGCTGAACAAGCCTAGTAATAAGTTCTGTCCGATTCTTCGGAAGGAAAAGTAGTTGCCCCAAGCGATAGAGCTCACTAGTAGGGGACACCAGCTACTTGTTTCTCTAGGCTAACAGCCTCCCCTTTATCAAACTGAGGGTAGGGAGGCATACTGTGAGATCCTTACAAGCTGAAGACATGTATTTATGAAATCCTTTTAGTATGTAAATAGTGACTTTAAAGGACAGCCAAGATAAAATACATTTAAGTTGAATTGCTTTTCTCACTGAACAAAGTTGTGGAAATCTTGTCTCAGAAAAATGTCCCAGTAAATTTGTATTCATGAGTACTTTTTTTACTTAATAATATTTACTTTTGTAAGTACTTAAATATATTATAATTTATTTACATAATATATTTATATATTTAATTTAAATTTATATTAAATAGATTTATTATAAACTATCTTGAAACTGTGGATTAAATAGAACACCATTTAATTTTGACATTGGTTAACCTGCATTGCAATATTACCTTGATATAATTTAGGAAGAGAATTATGGCATTATAATAAAATGACTGAGTTGAGTGACCATTAAGAGAAAGAGCAACAGGTACAGAGAGGAAGAGTAACAAAAACCACCCATATTTGCATTAGACAGAAAAATTATCTGGTTTTAGTATTTGCTATTTTGTTTTGAAAACATCTTAAGTCATGACATCTTCATAAAAATTAAGAATGGTTTAAATAAAGGAGCTACAATAAGATGAAGGTAACATTCTTATTGGATGCCAAAGACAGCTTTAGGAAAAGTCTAGATTTTAATCAAAAAGATTGCATTTTAAGGAATACCTTGGAAGAGGGGCTCACTGTTGACTGAAAATGATGTGACCACTTTTACTGATAGGACCATTAAATTCTCGCCATCAGTACTCATGATCCCTGCCTAGGTTATACTTTAACAGCATGAGCTTTTAGAAGTTTCACTTGTATGAAAAATAAAATTGGGAATAGAGTGACGGTTTTCTCTTTTCTTTTCTTTTTTTTTTTTTGAGATGGGGTCTTGCTCTGTTGCCCAGGCTGGAGTGCAGTGGCTCCATCTCAGCACACTGCAACCTCCACCTCCTGGGTTCAAGCTATTCTCGTGCCTCAGCCTCCTGAGTAGCTGGGATTACAGGTGCCCACCACCACGCCTGGCTAATTTTTGTATTTTTAGTAGAGATGTGGGACTCACCATGTTGGCCAGGCTGGTCTCGAACTCCTGACCTCAAGTGATCCACCTGCCTCAGCCTCCCGAGTTGCCTGGATTACAGGTGTGAGCCACTGCTCCCAGCCTTATGTTTTTCTTTTTAATCTAGAATAGAAACAAACAAACAAAAAACTAGAATGTATGACTTCTTATTTTAGTAAACACTGAAAAATGTTCTAGATATATAAACAGTTATTGGAAATCAAAACAATTTAATTATAGATAATATAAGGTTTTTAAATAATTTTCATTTTAGAGACAAAAAGTTATATTTAAAAAGATACCTTTCTCAGAAAAAAATGTACTGATAATATAATGCTCTGTTACAATATGAGTTAAGGTAAGATATATGCGCAAATCAATATATTATTTGGTATAAATTATAGTGTTAGAGTAGGTAGTTAGGTAGACATGAACAGGGCAGGAGAGGGCCCTCCCCGACCAACCAGGAATGTCAGGTGACCATCAGGTGAGGGTCAGGCAGCTGCTAAACTGTATCTCTAAAATAATAATAGTTTGCAGTCAGTGCCAGGGAAATGCAGCCTCTCAATAGATAGAAAACACCCAAAGCTGGTGATCAGCAGCTTCCCCATAAGATGTCAGGAGCTGAGTGAATGAGGTCAAGAATGTGTACTAAGAGGAAAAATGGCAGAATTTAACTGGTATATGACTTTCTCCTAGGAACACTTGACTAGTAAGGGAAGAATGCCTCACATGAACATGTGTGCAACTTTCGGAAACACACTGCACATGTGGCCCCTCCCAAGTGCTGGCAAACCACTGCACACACAGACAGCCCACCCCAAGGGAAAAATCAGGGGAAAAACCAGGGGACAACCCTGGAAGCATGCCAACACGCCAAACCCCAAGTCAAAGGTCAAACCACACAATTGAAACTCTCAAGTCATCCGCTTGGTCCACTTCCCAGTGTACTTTACTTACTTCTTGCCCTAAAAGCTTTTAATAAACTTTCACTTCTGCTCTAAAACTTGCCTCAGTCTCTCACTATGCCTTAGGTCCCTTGGTCAAATTCTTTCTTTTGAGGAGTCAGGAACTGAGGTGCCTGCAGACCCGTACAGACTTGCTTCTGCTAACAATAGAATCACAAAATGACATGGAATCTTGATATTAATCAACAATTTCTTTATTGATGCATCAAGTTTATTCTTAAGCACTTCTGGAAAGAAAGATTTATTATTTAGATAATACAACTCTTATATTTGAACGCCATCTTTGAGGAGGTTCCTCTTAATGTTAATGCTAAATATTTCTGCTGTGGTGTATAATTTTGAAGGAGTAGAATTTCTAATAGAATATATTTAGCATATTGGAGTTTAAATAATATTTTTCAAATAAGTAGATAACTATCTGAGTATTTTTTTCCTCACAAAAGGGAACTAAAAGAATGAGGGCAGTATAAAGGGAGATGTACCATATAAATACCAATTGGCATACATGGAAGTGAGAGAAAAGCAAATCAAAGGGCTGGTGTATATATATATGCATAGAATAGCATATAATACATATGATATAATGTATAATATTGCTATTATCTTGCTATTGTTTTGATTGTTTAGTGATTTATTTATTACTTATTTAGCAAATAAATTGTTTAGCAGTTACATAATATAGGTTATTTATATTTAATATATTTATCCTCTATTTTCTTTCTTATTTTTGCTATCTTACATTGTTCCCAAAAGATACTTCATTTTTCCACAGGAAAGAAAGGTAGAAAAATTAACATAAGAAACAATATATTTAAATAGCTTTTTCAAAGGTAATTTTTTAAAGCTGAGAGAAGAATATTAAAAAGCAAATGGAATATTATGGCACTAAGGAAAAAAAACTTTTTAAATGTAGTTGTAGTAAATGTTTTATTGAATTAGTAGAGAAATAGAAGCATATATACATATAATAATGATGGTACAATTAGAAATATAAATACTGAATTTAATACTGCCAGGAAGTAACTAAACAGCTTAGCCCAGAGGCAAGAATAGAAGACTGTACAATGTATGTAAATGGAAAAATCTAAATGATTTAGCTTCTTTTGAAGACCATATATTTGTATTTTAATGACTCTTAAAGATTATACTACAGTGATTATTGCATCTGTATACCAGAAATGAGGATTTAAAGAATAAAATGAAAAGCCAGTGTATTATGCTATATTTTCTAAATTTAAATAATTTATTTCAAAGTTAGGTTTTTTCTGCCAGGGTTATTGGGTTATTGAGGCATAACTGGAAAATAATGATTGTATATACTTAAGGTATTACAACGTGATGTTTTGGTGTACATCTATATATTACACATATATATGTGTGTATATATATGTGTGTGTGTGTATATATGTGTGTGTGTGTATATATGTGTGTGTATTACCACAATTAACATAATTAACATCCATTGCAAGAATTCTTGACACAGGGGATCAAAGCAGACCCTGCTACCACAGTATTTATACCTCTACAACTTGCATTCTTAGGTCTAGTTTGGTAAGAAAGAACACTCACTCCAGTCTAGCAAAGCAACTTTATTATTCACAACAATCAACAGAAGTCTGGAATCCATGGCAAGCCAATTTCCCAAGGCTTAGAAGAGCTGCCCAAGATGGCTGGAGTCTCATATACACATGCCCCATTTTGTAACATAGTTGAGGTACCCTGAAAGCACTCTACTCTGGGTTTCATATCCCAAGTGATACTTGATGACTAGGAAAAAGTATTGCAGGCCACCCTGCTCTGGAACCGAGGACAACAGAGGAGGATGTTCCATAACATTACTCCTTATCTTAGGATACTGCATTTTTGGCACATTCTACAGTTATTCTGACAACTACAAGCAGGATGAGGTAGAGAGCTGGGTCGAGGCCATTCAGTGGCCTGTCCTCCTGCAATTCACCTCTCATCTTTCATATTACACATATAAAAGTCAGTGTATTTTTTCATGCACACTAACTTTCCTCAGTCTGGAGGCAGAAGTTTGTCCCATCAGATTGATGTACACCTTGATTAATGCAATCTCTTTGCAACATCATTGAGCCATAGGCAGATGTATTTCACTAGGCCCATGAATATCACTGCCATAAACTGGATGCTCAGGCCTGCCTGAAACTGTGAATAGCTCAGGATTCCAGTGATTCAGGTAGAAAGTGGCTAACAGATAAATTGCTGAATGAATTAGAAAACAGACAAATAAATGTAATCCAAGTTTATGCTGCCTAGAAGAGTACATCAGGCTTACTAGAGACCTACCAAGCCAAGTATAGTTCATTTATGTCTTTTATGAGATCTTTGGTATTATACATAGGAGTCAGTGATAAGTGATAAAAAAGCGATAAGAAATCTGTCCCTGTCCATGGCAGGTATTACTTCCTCCACTGCTACTGCTTTGTCAGCTCAGCAGACGTCCCTCAACTCCATCAGGAAGAGTATTTTAAAGAACATAATTGTTCTAGACTTTAATTGCTAGACAGAATTGCTCCATCCAACTGGGAGGAGTGTGTCTAGTTGTCAGTACCTCCTGCTGGATCAATGTCTCAAGAATTATAGACAAGTCAAAGAGATTTTCCAGTCTGCAGATCCACTTGCTGCAGACAGTGAGACCATTAGAAGAATCATTTATTGATCTCTTTAGCCACCTTTTACCTGAATCACTGGAATCCTGAGCTATTCACTGTTTCAGGCAGTGAATTTGACCAATTGGAAAATTTAATCTAATAATTTGAGTAATTATTGATAGATGAAACTTATTTCCATTTTGTTAATTGTTTCTGGCTGTTTATTATAGTTTTTGTACTTCTTTCCTGCTCTGTTGTTATCTTTCTTTATTATTTGATGACTTTGTGTGCATTGACTCCTTACCCTTTATCTTCTGTGTCAGCAACAGTTTGTTTTCTTTTTGGATAATTTGGGGCTCACCTAAGGCATCATATAGTTTAAACAACCTGTCTCAACCTGCTAGTAATTTAACTTAAGCCACAAATGAAAGGTCTACACTTTAACTTCCCTTTCCACATTGTTTATTGTTGTCATAATTGACATCTTTTTAGAGTGAATCAATTAAGAAGTTATTGTAGCTATAGCTATTTTTAATATCTTTCTTTTTTAACTTTCATACTAGAATCAAAAGTGACTTGTAGACTACCATTACAGTATTCAAAGATTCTGAATTTTACTATGCTTTACCATTAAAGTCAGTTGTATACATTCATACATTTTACTGTTATTAGTGAGCATCTTATTTTAACTTAAGAACTTCTTTTAGCTTCTGGTAAAGCAGATCTAGTGGGAAAAAAAACTTCCTGATGTTTTGTTTGAAAGTATTTACCTCCCTGTCATTACTGTAGGAGGGATTTTCTAGGTACAGTTTTTGTTTGGCAGATTTTTTTCTCTCTCTCAGATCTTTAAATGTTACCTCCAACTCACTCTACCCCTGCAAGCAGATTTCTGAAGAGAAATCTGCTCACAGCCTCCTGGGGTTTCTTTCTATGTTATGGGTCACTTTTTTCTTGTTGCTTTTAAAATTTTCTTTGGAATTTTGAGAATTTGTTTATACTTTATGTTGGTGAAGTTGTGTTTAATCCATTTGGGATTCTCTGAGATTAATGAACCTTAATGTTTATTTCCCCCTCCAAATTTGGAAAACTTTCTGTCATCATTACTTCAATAAGTTTTCTGTCATTGTTTTTTCTTTCTCTGCTCATTCTGGTACTGTCATAATGTGTATGTATGTGTGTGTGTGCATATATGTATATATTTATTTTTTTAATGGGGTCCTGTGAGTCTCACAGACGTTCTTCACTATTTTTCATTCTTCTTTCTTTTTTTTTTTTGTTCCATTGACTAGGTAATTTTAAATGACTTAATTTCAAGTCTTTGATTCTCTTTTCTCCTTTATTGAGTCTGTTATCACAGCTTTCCGTACAATTTTTCACCCAGTTTTATTCTTCAGTTCCAGAGTTTCTCTTTATTTTTACAGCAGTTTATCTTTGTTGAACTTCTCATTATTTTCATGTTTTGTTTTCCTGAATTTATTTAGAATTTATTTAGTGTATTCTCTTGCAGCTCACTGAGTTTCTTTAAGATGGTTATTTTGAAATCTTTGTCAGAAAGTTCATAGATCTCCATACGGTTAGTTACTGGTGCTTTATTTCATTTCTTTCATGTTACCATATTTCCCTGATTATGTATGATTCTGTGTTTCTGTTTTGATGTCTACTCTTTAAAGAGTAAGCTCCATTTTCAGTCTTTAAAGATTAGCCTTGGCAGGAAAATCCTGTCAGCATTCAGCCCATCCAGAGATTTTGAGTGGGCCGACTGTGGAGATCTGTGGGCAGACTTGCTAGTGGAATCCTTGGGCACACTGGTCTAGTGCCTATGACAGCACGTGTGAGCAGGTCTTGTGTCTGGGTCCATAGAGGTTTGCCTGTTGCCTGGGTCTGTGGTGGCAGTCAGAGAGCCTGAGTTCATGGAGATGGGTAGGGAACCTAGGTCTGCAAGGGCCAGACAGATAGTAGAGTCCCATGGGGTGGTCCTGGCTGCTGAGACTGTGGGAGCAGGCATTGAGACTTGGTCAAGACAGCCCAGTGTGAGGCCTGGGTTTATGGAGTCAGATGTGGCAGTAGGACATATATTGGGTCTTAGTCTTCAGGGACTGGGTTGCCACTGGAGCAAATCTTGTGCCTTGACCCACAAAAGTAGGCTTGGACCTGATTCCATGAGAATGCCCTGATACCTGGGTCCATAAGTGCAGGCATGGTGCCTGAAGTCATGGGGACTAACCTCGGGCTTAGAAAATAAGGAAGAGGTAATGAAGGTAATATGAAAATGTTCTTCCTACTCTCGTCAATTTGTATTTTCTTAACTCGTACTTTAGGGATGGTTGCTAAAATTGATTTTTCTGAGGAGTGAGCACTGGAAACTCTTATTCCACCATCTTGCTTATGTCACTTGCCCGAAAATAATCTTTAAAATGTATTTAATTACATTACATTACAAATATATTACACTACAACAATTAGCTCTTCAGAGTAGTTGAAGACAATATTCCATGGACAGGTACTTCTATTCAAGCACGAAATCTTTTGAGTGTTGCTTTTTAAAAAATCTATAATTCACCATGTCACTGTCTGCAAATTAGTTCAACATGTGGCAATATGTGAGAAGCTAATGCTATTTAAATCATGCTGATTAAATAGATGAGCATCTCAGTTCTAAGGAACATTAATTTCATTCCAAAATACAAGATGATGGAAAAAGAAACAATTTTCTATGTCATTACAACTGCAGTAAAATACAACATGATTGCTCATCACAAACTTGAGCCTGCTTAATGCTCTTTCATCAAGTGCAGTTTCTAATATCAAACAGCAAATGTTTTATTAAAAGTTCAAATTATATATAGTTTTACATTCTTGATTCTAAATTAATAAACTTTAGGTTGTTCTAAAGCTATCTTATTGCCATGGAAAATAATTCTCATCATTTTTTATTTTAATAGCAAAATAAGTAGAAACTACTTATTGGAAAATGCAAAATGTTATTTGCCATTAAGTTTTGCTAAGAATAGATTTATTCTATAATAGATAACTCATGGGAATTTTAATATCCTCATAAATACTAATACAAGGGGCATATATTTGTCTGCTGACAGCCTTCAGATAGAAAAAAAAATTATTCTATCAATCATAAGAAGTCAAGAAAATTTTATTCTAGCCTTAAGTCACCATTTTTTTCTTTATGCAATAGTAGCAGCAATACTACTGCATTATATATATATAATTATATAGTATTATATATTATATATATATTATATATCATATATAATATATTATATATTATATATCATATATATAATATATTATATATATAATATTATATATTATATATGATATATATTATATATAATATATTATATATATTATATATAATATATTATATATATTATATATATGATATATTATATATAATATATATAAAATATATCATATATATAATATATATAAAATATTATATATTATATATATAATATATTATATATTATATATATAATATATTATATATAATATATATAATATATATAATATATTATATATATTATATATATTATATATATTATATATATAATATATTATATATATTATATATAATATATTATATATATAATATATTATATATATATATATTCAGTTTTCCCAGCACCATTTACTGAAGAGACTATCTTTTCACCAAGTTATGTTCTTGGCACCTTTTTCAAAAAATGAGTTCAATGTAAGTGTATGGATTTGTTTCTGGGTTCTCTATCCTGCACATTTATTTCTGGGTACATAGCCAACAGTATTGAAAACATGATCTCAAAGAGATGAATGCACACTCATATTAACAATAGCACCATTCACAACCATCAAGAGGTGAAAGCAATTCTAATATCCATTAATGGATGAAGAGACAAGTGTGGTATATACATACTATGGAATATTATTGTCTTAAAAGGAAGAAAATTCTGTCACATTCTAAAATACAAAAAATGAGGACATTATGTTTAGTAAAATAAACTAGTCTTGAAAAGACAAATGCTGTACAATTTCACCTATTTGAAGTATCTAAAGTATCCACAGAATTTAAAAGTACAACTGTGATGACTATGGTCTTAGGGAAGGGGACAAATAAGAGCTGTGGTTTAATGGCTACATGGTTTCAGATTTGCAAAATGAAAATGTTTTTGAGATCTATTTCACAACCCACGTTCATATACTTAACACTACTGAATTATAGATTAAAAATGATTAAGATGGTAAAATATCTATGTCTCCATTTATTTATCTATCTCTACATCTGTATCTACACCACCCAAAATATTTCACTTTGGCATAATGATTATTTTGAGCTAAAGACATTTGAGATTCAAGGGATGCAGAAAGAAGCCTTGCCAAAGCTCCCTTTATCTGCCGAAAAGAAGAAACTCCTTACAAACAAGGACTGTTGTAAATACCCTCTTTCGGGGAAAGTTTATGGCTATGAAGAACACAGAAAGTTAACACAGAGATGGGCTTATGCAAACAAAACTTGCTAAGATAGTCCTTATATTCCATTAGTTTTCACCATATATTTACCTTCCCACAGTTTGCTGCCCTTGGAAGCCCCAAAACCTTTACTTTGTGTTGTGACATCTCCACAATGTATTGTACTTTGTTAAAAACAGTATATAAGTTTTTAGGTCAATTGCTTTTTCGGGTCTTCTTCTCTAAGAAGGCATTTGTGTCATGTAAAAATTGACATCACAAAAAATTTGCATGCTGTTTCTACTGTTAATCTTTTATCAGTCTAATTTATAGGGCTCCAGCCAATAAACCTAAAGACGGTAATGAAAAAAGTGCTTAACTATCTTATGATATATAGATCTGAGAAGTTTTGTTGTTGTTTCTTTTTGTGTGGATGGATGGATGGATGGATTTTGAGTCAGAGTCTCTCTCTATTACCCAGGCTAGAATGCAGCGACACCATCTCTGCTCACAGCAACTTCTACCTCTCAGATTCAAGCAATTCTCATGCCTCAGCCACCCAAGTAGCTGGGATTACAGGCATTTTGCCACTGCACCTAGCTAATTTGTGTGTGTGTGTGTGTGTGTGTGTGTGTGTGTGTGTTTTCAGTAGAGATGGAGTTTTGCCATGTTGGACAGGCTTATCTTGAACTCCTGGCCTCAAGTGATCTGCCTGTCTCGGAGATCTGAGGTTTTTAAAAATATATATATATTTTAAATTGACTTACTTATAAAATGACATTAATTTACAATTCACTTGTAACCAGAAAATAAATTTATTCTGAATTTATTATTCATGAAAGTTGATGGAGTTCCATGTTTGCTCTCTTAGACCCAGTTCATTTTCTCTGGAGCACTCTGTAAGCCCATTAGTTATATACTTCTTCTATTATGCCAAGGATCAAATCTCACCTTACAATTAAGGACCGTTTCTTGATGCCCAAGTTATTCATAAGGAATGCTGTTCTCATTTTCTACCATTATCTTTGCCCCTTCACATTTCCTTTTCCTTTGACAGCATAGCATTTTTACTGGAATAATGAAAAATTTTCCTTGCTCTGCAGTCATTATGTATTTCTAAGCTGGTTTTGTCATTAGTATTTAATTTTTCTATGTTTTAAAAAGACAAAAATCTTTCCGTACCTCTAAACACTTTAATCTGTTTGTTTATGAAATGTGTGTTGTTAAACAACTTACATAAAATATATACGTATATAAATATACATATACATATATATGGCTCCTCCAGATCTGCTTTAATACAAGTGGCATTTCATGATGAAGCTGAAGGAACAATCAAGCAAAAAAAAAAATAAAGATTTCTTTTAATGTTTGATTTGAATTTCTTATTTACCAGGTTCTATTTACCTTTTTCATATCAACTCAAAATAAATAACATGTTGTTTTGATACTTCTGTCACTCTTCACCAAAAAAAAAAAAACTTTTGTAAAAAGCAAACACCACTGTAGTCAGTAACTTTATATTATAATAATTGAATTTTGATGAAACTTTGACATTCTGAGAGTTCAAGTTAGGAAAACAGCAGTTGCCCTGATTGATGGGCATAATGGTATGTGTACACTCCTTATGTCCTTCAACTGTATATATATATATGCAGAAAAATGAAACTACCCCCCTATCTCTTACCATACTCAAAAATCAATCTAAGATCTCAAACTAGGAAATTCCTACAAGAAAATATTGGAGAAAATCTCCAAGACATTGGTCTTGGCAAAAAATTTTTGAGCAGTAACCCAGAAGCACAGGCAACCAAAGCTCTGTAGTACAACTTGAAGTCAGGTAATATTTCTTCAGTTTTGTTTTTCTTCCTTGGGATAACTGGCTATTCTGGGTCTTTTCTGGTTCCATATAAACTTTAGAATTTTTTTTCTATTTCTGTGAAGAATGTCATTGGTATTTTGATAGGGATTGAATTAAATCTGTAAATTCCTTTGGGTAGCATTTACATTTACTAATATTCATTCTTTCAATTCATGAACCTGGAATATTTTTCCATTTTCTTGTGTCCTCTTCAGTTCCTTTTATCAGTGTTTTATAGTTTTCATTATAAGACTCCTTCACTTGTTTGGTTAATTTAATTATATTTGAAGCTATTGTAAATTGGATTAATTTTTTTTTTGAGACATTGTCTCACTCTATCACCTAGGCTGGGGTGCAGTGTCATGAACATGGCTCACTGCAGCCTTGACCTCATGTATTTAAGTGATCCTCCCACCTCTCAACCTCCCCAGCAACTGGGACTATAGCCATTCACCACAAAGCCTGAGAAATTTTTGTGTTTTTGTATTTTTTGTGTGTGTAGATTGAGTTTTGCCGTGTTTCCCAGGCTGGTCTCAAACTCCTGGTTTCAAGCAGTCTACCTGCCTTGGCCTTCCAAAGTGCTGGGATTATAGGCATGAGCCAGATTACTTTTTTTTTTTTTAATTTTTCTACATGGCTAATGACTTCTAGTACTATGGTGAATAACAGTGGTGAAAGTGGGCATGCTTGTGTTTCAGATCTTACATTAAAGGCTTTCCATTTCTCCCCATTCAATATTGTACTAGATGTGGGCCTGACATATATAGATTTTGTTATATTGAGGTATGTTCTTTCAATCCCCAGTTTTTTGAGGGTATTTTATCATTAAGGGATGTTGAATGTTATCAAGTGCTTTTTCAGGAACACTTGAAATGATCATACAGTTTTTATCCATCATTCTGTTGATATGTATCATGTTGACTGATTTGCATATATTGAACCGTTCTTACATTCCAGAGATAAATCCCACTTGGTCATGGTGTATGATCTTTATAATGTATTGTTGAATTTGATTTGCTAGTTTTTTGTTGAGTATTTTTGCATCAATATTCATCGGAGATATTGGCTTGTAGTTTTCTTTTTTTGATGTGTCTTTGGTTCTGGTGTCAGGGTAATGACCTTGTACCATGAGTTTGGAAACAATCCTTCCAGCTGTATTTTTTAGAATAATTTGAGTAGGATTGGTATTAGTTCTTCTTTAATTGTTTGATCGAGCTCAGCAGTGAAGCCATCCCACTTGGTCATGGTGAATGATCTTTATAATGTATTGTTGAATTTGATTTGCTAGTTTTTTGTTGACTATTTTTGCATCAATATTCATCAGAGATATTGGCTTGTAGTTTTCCTTTTGTGATGTGTCTTTGTCTGGTTTTGGTATCAGGGTAATGACCTTGTACCATGAGTTTGGAAGCCACCCATCTGGGTTATAATGTATTGTTGAATTTGATTTGCTCGTCCTGGGCTTTTCTTTACTGGCAGATGTTTTATTTTGGCTTCAATCTCATTACCTGTAATTGATTTGTTCAAGTCTTGGATTTCATCCTGGTTAAACTTTGGTAAATTGTATGCGTCTGGGAATTTGCCTATTTTTTCTAGATTTTCCAATTTCTTAGTATATAGTTATTCATAGTAGACAATAATGATCCTTTGAATTTCTTGAGTATTAGTTGTAATGTCTCTTTTTCATTTCTGATTTTATTTACTTAGATCTTCTCCCTTTTCTTCTTAGTCTGGCTAAAAGTCTGTCCATTTTGTTTTACTTTTTTTTTTTTTTTGAGATGGAGTCTTGCTCTGTCCCCAGGCTTGAGTGCAGTGGCGTGATCTCAGCTCACTGCAACCTCTGCCTCCCAGGTTCAAGTGATTCTCCTGCCTCAGCCTCCCGAGTAACTGGAACTACAGGCATGTGCCACCACTCCCAGCTAATTTTTGTATTTTTAGTACAGATGGGGTTTCACCATATTGGCCAGGATGGTCTTGATCTCCTGACATTGTGATCCACCTGCCTCGGCCTCCCAGAGTGCTGGGATTACAGGCGTGAGCCACCGTACAAGGCCTACTTGTTTTTTTTTCAAACAAATAAACAAACAAAAAAGTTTTTCATTTTATTGATTTTTGTATTGTTTTCTTCAATTGAATTTCATTTAGTTCTGCTCTGATATTTATTATATCTTTTCTTCCACTAAATTTGGGATCGATTTCATCTTTTTTTTTCCAGTTCTTTAAGATGCACAATTAGATTACTTAACTGAAGTCTTTCCTTCTTTTTGATACAGGCACTTATAGCTATAAACTTCCCTGTGAGTATTGCTTTTGCTATAGCCCATTGGTTTTGGAATGCTGTGCTTTCATTATCATTTGTTGCATGAAAGTTTTCAATTTCCTTCTTAATTTCTTCATTGACTTACTGGTCATTCAGGAACATATTGTTTGATTTCCATATATTTGTATAGTTTCCACAGTTGTTCGTGTTATTAATTTTTTGGTTTATTCCATTCGGAACAGAGAAGATGCTTGATATTATTTCAATTTTTTGAATGTGTTAAAACTTGTTTTGTGACCTAAAATATAGTCTATCATTGAGCATGATCCATGTGCTGAGCAAAATAATTTGTGTTCTATAGCCATTGAATTAAATGTTCTGTAAACATTAGATCCACTTAGCCTATAATACAGATTAAGTTTGATTTTTCTCTGTTGCTCTTCTGTCTGGAAGATCTGTCCAATATTCAACCTGGGATGTTGAAGTCTCCAGCTAGCTCTTATAATGATTTCTTTATGTATCTAAGTGCTTCAGTGTTGGGTGCATATATATATTTAAAATTGGTATATCCTCTTGCTGAATTGACCCCTTTATCATTATATAGTGACCTTCTTTGTTTCTTCTTACAGTTTTTGTCTTGAAATCTATTTTGTCTGTAAAAAGTATGGCAACTTCTTCTCTTTTTTTGTTTCCGTTGGCATGGAATATCTTTTTCCAGTCTTTTTTTTTTTCAGTCTATGTGTGTCTTTATAGGTGAAGTGTGTTTCTTGTAGGCAACAGATGAATGGGTCTTGTTTTTGTATCCATTCAGCCAGTCTATATATTTTGGTTGTTGGAAGGTTTAGTCCATTTATATTCAATGTTGTTGTTGATAAGTAAGGACTTACTCCTGCCATTTTGTTGTTTTCTGTTTTTTTTTTTTTTTTTTGGTGGTCTTCTGGTCCTTCTAGCTTTGCTTCCTGTCTTCTTTTAGTGATGGTGATCTTTTCTGGTGATATGAATTAGTTTCTTGCTTTTAATTTTTTGTGTATTCATTGTATGTTTTTTGGTTTGAGGTTATTATGAGGCTTGCAAATACTGTCTTACAATCCATTATTTTAACCTGATAAGAACTTTATATTGTTTCCATAGACAACAAGACAAAAAGAAAACTATAAAAATTCTATGCCTTAACTTCATCCCCACTGCTTTTTAACTTTTTGTTGTTTCTATTTATATCTTATGGTACTGTCTGTGTCTTGAAAAGTTGGTGTAGTTATTATTTTTGATTGGTTCTTTCTGGTTAGAATGAGTAGTTTATACCCTACAGTTACAGTGTTGCAATACTCTGTGTTTGTCTGTGTATTTACTATTACTAGTGAGTTTTGTAACTTTGGGTGATTATTCTTCATTAACATTCTTTTGCATTTGTTTCTTTCTAATTAAAGTATTCCCTTTACCAATTATTGTATGACAGGTCTGGCGTTGGTGAAATCCCTTAGCTTTTGGTTTGTGTGGGAAAATATTTATTTCCCCTTTATACTTGAAGGTTATTTTTGCCAGATATACTATTCTAGAGTAAATTTCTCTTTTCCTTCAGCACTAAGTGTGTCATGCCACTATCTCCTGGCTGGAAATGTTTCTAATAAAAAGTCTGTTGCCAGATGTATTGGAACTTCATTGTACATTTATTTATTTATTTCTCTTGTTGTTTTAGAATCCTTTTTTATTCTTGATTTCTAAAAGTTTGATTATTAGATTCCTTGAGATAGTCTTTTCTGGGTTAAATTTGCTTGACGTTGTATAACCTTCTTGGACTTGAATATTGATATATTTCTCTAGGTTTGGGAAGTTCTCTTTAATTATTCTTTTGAATAAACTTTCTACCCCTATCTTTTATTCTGCCTCTTCTTTACTGCTTATATTTGCTCAAGGTCCTGGGGCGCTACAATCAGCAGGTGGCAAGGCCAGCTGCATGGGAAAACCTTTGTCCTTCCATTTAGAGCAGTGAGGTCCCCAGGTTCTGGGTGAGTCCAGAGGTGCATTCCAGGACTCAAGGACTAGATTCAAAAACCTTAGAAGTCTATCTGGTATTTTATCGTACTGATGCTGTGCTAGCACTCACACCACAAGATATAGTCCTTCCCAGTCTTCCCTCCACTTTCTAAAGGCAGAGGAGCCTCACCTTGTAGTCATCACCACCGGAGACCATGTAAAGTTCTGCTAAACTAACTCTGATATTCCCTTAAGGCCTAAGGTCTTTTAAGTCGGCTTGTGGTGAATGCTGCCTGTCTTGGGACTCACCCTTCATGGCAGTGGACCTCCCTCTGGCCTAGAGCAGTCCAGAGATGCCATTCAAGAGTCAAGTCTTGTAATTGGGTACCCCAAATGCCCACTTGGTGTTCTACCTTGCTGTGGCCATGCTGTACCTAATGTGCAAGACAAAAGTCCCCTTTATTGTCACTCTGCTTTTCTCAAGAAGGAGTTTCATCTTTTAGTCACCAAAGCTGGCAATGTACTTGAATGTCAAAGCTACTCCACCCACACCATCAATTAGCAGAAGTGTGGTGCAGGGAGCATTTTAAGGTACTGAGGGAGGGAGAACACAGCAACTGTGAGTGCTGTCTTACCTGAAGCCAGCAAGTCGCAGAGGCTCATCCAAGGCTTTCTACATAGTACCTGGGTATTGCGGCTGGTTGTTCAGGACCCAAAGGCTCTTCAGTTAGCTGGTAATGAATGTTGTCAGGAGTGAGTTCTTCTCTTCAAGGTAGCATATTTCTTTCTGGCCCAAAGTGTGTCTAGAAATGTCATCTGGACATCCAGTTCCCATTCTAGGACCCAGAATGACGGCCTCACCACTCTGACCAATTCCCTATCCTGCTGTGGCTGAGCCGGTATCCAAGATGCAAAACAAAGTCCTCCCCACTCTTCCCTCACCTCTCTTCAAGCAAAGGAAGGGTTGTCTTTTGGAGCCACAAGCTGTGTAGCCTGCCGTTAGGGGAGGGGTGATGCCAGCACTCCTTTGGTGCCCCATCTAGTGTCTCAGTAAATTGTCTGACCCCCACCATCCCACTGTCTCTGGGTCTAGTTCAGACCTAGGACTCACTTAAGAGTTGCAGTACTTATGTCCTAGAATACCTCAGAGCACTGTAGCCCTTAGTTGTGAGGTTTGCGGACACTCAAGTTCAGACAACTGGGATCCATGATACCACTCTGACTAGGACTGCTTCAAATGCTCCCTCCCTGGGCTGGCATCAGCTGAGTTTGCTCTGGATTTTCCTTCAGCTGTAACAGGACAGCACTCCCAATTGCCGTGCTCTTCCTCCCTCAGTACCTTGAGATGCTCCCTGCAGCAATTTCTGCTGATGGATGGCGTGGGAGGAGTGGCTTTGGGATTCAATACTTTTTTTTTTAATCCCTTCAGTGCCTCTTTCAATGTTATGTAGTCAAAAGAAGGTACCATATGAGGGCTCACCTTATTTTTTGTTCTTATGAATGTTTGTGTGTGTAGATAGTTGTTAAATTGGTGTTCTTCTTGGGGAATGATTGGTGGAGGCTTCTGTTCTGCTTTCTGTTCTGTTTCCAATCTTCATTAATGTTTTGATTTACATTTCTCTGATGATTACTGATGCTGAGTATCTTTTCATATGCTTGTTGGCCATTTTTATACCTTTTTTATTCCTTCTTTGAAAAATATATTTTCAAGACCTTTGCTAATTTATATGTATATACACATATACATATATATGTACATATTTATATACATATATATGTACATATACATAAATATGTACATATGGAACCGGGTGCGTTGGCTCATGCCTGTAATCCCAGCACTTTGGGAGGCTGAGGCAGGCGGATCACGAGGTCAGGAGATCAAGACCATCCTGGCTAACACGGTGAAACCCCATCTCTACTAAAAATACAAAAATTAGCCAGGCATGGTGGCGGGCACCTGTAGTCCCAGCTACTTGGGAGGCTGAGGCAGGAGAATGGCCTGAACCTGGGAGGTGGAGCTTGCAGTGCGCTAAGATGGCGCCACTGCACTCCAGCCTGGGCAACAGAGCAAGAAGACTCCGTCTCAAAAAATATATTATGTACATATGTATATGTGTCTATACATATGTATATACACACATGTATGCATATATACTTATGTACATATATGTATATACATATACATATGTATATACACACATGTATACATATATACTTATGTACATATATGTATATACATATACATATGTATATACACACATGTATATATATACTTATGTACATATATGTATATACATATACATATGTATATACACACATGTATATATATACTTATGTACATATATGTATATACATATACATATGTATATACACACATGTATACATATATACTTATGTACATATATGTATATACATATACATATGTATATACATATATACTTATGTACATATATGAATATATATGTAGATACATGTGTATATGTGTATATACATATATGAATACATATGTGTATATGCATGTGTATGTGTGTATATACATATATGAATACATATATGTATATACATAAGTATATGTGTGTATACATATATTAATACATATATGTATATACATAAGTATATGTGTATATACATATACGGATACATATATGTATATACATAAGTATACGTGTATATACATATATACGTAAGTATACGTTTATATACATATAAAATAAGTATACGTGGACGTATACATAAGTATACGTGGACGTATACATAAGTATACATAAGGATACGTGTATATACATGTATGTATATACATATCTATATATAACTATATAGCAACTATATATTTATAGTTGAGCTGTAGGAGTTCTTTACATATTCTGGGTGTTAACATCTTATTATATGTATATGCTTTGTAAATATTTTCTCCTATTGTGTAGATTGCCTTTTCATTGTGGATTTTTCTTTTGATGCACAAAAGTTTTTTAGTAAGCTTGTAAGCTTGTTATGTCTTATTTGTCTATTTCTGCCTTTGTCACCTATACTTTTGTCATATCCAAGAAATCATTGCCAAGTCCTATGTTCTAAAGCATCTTTCTTATGTTTTCTTCCAGGGTTTGTATGATTTGTGCTTTTACATGTACGTGTTTTATTCATCTTAATTTTTGTGTATGTTATAAAATTAGGGTCTAACTTCATTATTTTGCATGGGCAAATCCAATTTTTCCAATACCTTTTGAAGAAGAGATTATTCTTTCCACATTGTATGGTTTTGATATATGATATCTTGATATTAGATATCTTGAAGTTAAATATCTTGATATTTAATAGTCAAATATTAAAGATCATTTGACTATACAAGACAGTTTATTTCTGGAATCTGTATTCTTCTTTAATTTTTAATTTTTGTGGGTACACAGTAGGTATACACAAATATATACTTGTGGGGTACATTAAATATTTTAATACTGGCATGCAATACATATTAATCACCTTATGGTAAATGAGGTATCCATCCCCTCCAGTATATATCTTTCATGTACAAATAATCTAATTATACTTTTAGTTATTTTAAAATGGATAACTTAATTATTATTGACTATAGTCACTCTGTGTGTTATCAATTGTTAGGTATTATTTATTCTTTCTAACTTTTTTGTACCCATTAACTATCTCCGCTTCTCCTCTCCCCACCAATACCCTTCTCAGTTGCTGTTACCATTCTTCTACTCTTATCTTCGTAAGTTCAATCATTTTAATTTAAATTCTAAAAATAAGTAATGTCATTCTTTTTTATGGCTGTACGCTACTCCATTATGTATATGTACCACATTTTCTTTATCAATTCATCTGTTGATGGACACTTAGGTTGCTTCAAATTTTGGCTACTGCAAAGAGAGCTGCAATAAATGTGGGGGTTCAAATATCTCTTTAATATCCTGATTTCCTTTCTTTGAGTATATATATACCTAACGGTGGGATTGCTAAATCAAATAGTAGTTCTATCTTTATGTTTTTGAGGAACCTCCGAACTGTTCTCCACAGTGGTTGTACTAACTTATATTCCTGCCAACAATATATAAGAGATTATTTTTCTCCATATTCCCTCCAGCATTTGTTATTTCCAGGACTAATTATTTTTCTTTTCCCCGAGGACAAATTCTGACTCCCAGCAGAGGATATATAAGGACAGCTTTTAATGCAGATCTCTCTAGATACAAGCTTTCCTACCTAACACATACCTTCCTAATCGTTCATGTGGTAGCCCATATCTGGGAATATCAACTATCACATTCTATGAGATTCTGATTTAAGGCCTTTAGGGAAGAACAGCCCATTTGTGGCTCAAATAGAGCTCTGGATTTGTCCCTTTTAAGAGTATTGGCAGAAAATTCTTATGGGATTATTTAAGGCACTTGTTCTCTATGGCTGACCTTGACAGGTTTCCTTATAATTAGGCAGTAAGCTTATCAAGATAGAGTAGACATATATGCCATTCCCATTTAAGAAAAGTTGGCAGCACTTATAATGCTGTAGATGGATACTAATACTAACTCTTGGGCTCTGTATTCTATTGCATTGGTCTATTTGTCTGTCTTTATGCCAGTGCCCTGTTGGTTTTATTACTGTGGCTTTGTAACATATTTGAAATCAGAATGCATGAGTCTTTCAGCTTTTTTTTAAAATTTTGTTGTTTAGAATCTCATGAGATTTCATATAAATTTTAGAATATTTTAATTTCTTCAAAAAATTCAGTTAGAATTTTGATACAGTTTTATTAAACCTGAAGATTGCTTTGGGTAGTATAAACATTTTAATAATATTTTCTTCCAATCTACTAATATAACATCCTTTTTTATTTGTGACTTTAAATATATCTTTTAACAATGTTTAAAAGTTTTTTTGTACAATTCTTTCACCTCTTTGGTTAGGTTTATTTCAAAGTATTTTCTTTTTTTATATGCTGTTGTAAATGTAATTGTTTTCTTAATTTTCTTTTCAGATTGTTCATTGATTGTGTATAAAATGCAAATTACCCTGTGTACTGAATTGCATTTCTATACAGTTACAACGAATAATCTGAGAAGAAAATTAAGAGAAAAATACTTTTATGGTAACAATAGGCACTGGGGATTACAAAAGAGGAGAGGGAGACAGGGTAAGAGTTGAAAAAAACTACCCATTTGTACTATGCTATCTGTATGATGGATTCATTCATATGCTATATCTCAGCATCACACAATATCCCTTCATAACTAATCCCTTCATAACTAATACCCCCTGATTTTAAAATAAAAGTTGAAAGTGAAAAAATTGCAATTGACTTTTGTGTGTTGTCTTTTTATCCTGCTACTGTCTTGAACTTATTTATTAATTTTAATTTTTTAAATGTAGAATCTTTAAGATTTTCTATATATAAGATAATATCATCTGTGGACAGAGATAATTTGGCTTTTTCCTTTCCAATGTGGATGACTTTGATTTTTTTTCTTCTTGTCTCATTGCTCTTGGTAAGGTTTCCAGTACTATACTGAATAGAAGTGGAGAGGGTAGGAATCCTTGTCTTATTCCTCATCTTACAGGAAAGGATTTCAGTCTTTCCCCATTGACTATAATATTCACTATAAAATATTCATATTTGGCTGTATTATTTTTCAGTAGTTTCCTTCTATTCCTAGTTTGTTGGGGGTTTTTATTTTAAAAGTGTATCGACTTTTTTTTCAAATACTTTGTCTGTATAAATTGAGTATATTCCTTTAAAAGCCAGGGTAAATTTAAAACCTGTAATTAATAATTGCCACTTTGTTGTCAGTGTAAATAATGGCATAGCAAATCCTTAACCCAGTAACCCAGGATGGGCCAAATGCATTCAGTCGGTAGTGGCAACTGCTTTGCTAAAAGTAGAAAAGTAACTTTTAGAGGAAACCGCGTTGTGAGCACACCTCACAAGTTCAGAGTTATTCTAAGTCAAAAAAAGCAAAAAGTAGCTTACTAACTCAAAAATCTTAAAGTATGGGTCTACTATGTTAGAAAAGCATAATGTAACTCCAACCACTGATAATTCCCTTAACCCAGCAGATTTCCTATCAAGGGATTTAAATCTTAATTACCACAAAAAAGTCCGACCAGACCTAGGAGGAACTCCCTTCAGGACAGGAGGATAGATGGTTCCTCCCAGGTGATTGAGGAAAAAACCACAATGGGTATTCAGTGATACGGAGACTCCTGTGGAAGCAGAGTTAGAAAAATTGCCTAATAACTGGTCTTCTCAAACGTGCGAGCTGTTTGCATTCAGCCAAGCCTTAAAGTACTTACAGAATCAAAAAGACTATCTCGATCCTGACTCAAAAGGATACCTACACCCTCTCTGAAATGAATTTGCATAAGAATTGCTTTTATGGAAATGCATCTTGATGGGGCAGCTGGGTTGTTATGAAATAGGAACCCAGCCCAGCTCTAGGACTCACCCCTGAACGCAAAGGCAATGTTGGGCACGCTGGTAAAGGACCACTAGAATCCAGCAGCCTGGACCCCTTTCTTTGTGGTCAAGAGAGGTGGGAAAACAGGTGCAGGACTGCTACATCGGTGAGCATAACTAATTCAATAAGCAGAGGTCCATGGGTGGTTACACACCCTGGAAAAGAATAAGCATTAGGCCCTTAGAGGACGCACTAGGTCTAATGCTTATCGGAAAATGACTAGGGGTGCTGACACCCCTATGTTCTTTTTTCAGATGGGAAATGTTCCCCCCACCCCAAGGCAAAAACACCCCTAAGATGTATTCTGGAGAATTGGGACCAATTTGACCCTCAGATGCTAAGAAAGAAATGACTTGTATTCTTCTGCAGTACTGCCTGGCCATGATGTCCTCTTCAAGGGGGAGAAACCTGGCCTCCTGAGGGAAGTATAAATTATAATACCATCTTATAGCTAGACCTCTTCTTTAGAAAGGAGGGCAAATGGAGTGAAGTGCCATATGTGCAAACTTTCTTTTCATTAAGAGACAACTCGCAATTATGTAAAAAGTGTGGTTTATGCCCTACAGGAAGCCCTCAGAGTCTACCTCCCTATCCCAGTGTCCCCCCGACTCCTTCCCCAACTAATAAGGACCCCCCCTTTTACCCAAATGGTCCAAAGGCGAAAGACAAAGGGATAAACAATGAATCAGACAGTGCCAATATTCCCCGATTATGCCCCCTTCAAGCAGTGGGAAGAGGAGAATTTGGCCCAGCCAGAGTGCATGTAACTTTTTCTCTCTCAGACTTAAAGCAAATTAAAATAGACCTAGGTAAATTCTCAGATAACTCTGATGGCTATATTGATGTTTTACAAGGGTTAGGACAATCCTTTGATCTGACATAGAGAGATATAATGTTACTGCTAAATCAGACACTAACCGCAAATGAGAGAAGTGTCGCCATAACTGCAGCCCGAGAGTTTGGCGATCTCTGGTATCTCAGTCAGGTCAATGATAGGATGACAACAGATGAAAGAGAATGATTCCCCAGAGGCCAGCAGGCAGTTCCCAGTGTAGACCCTCACTGGGACACAGATTCAGAACATGGAGATTGGTTCCACAGACATTTGCTAACTTGCATGCTAAAAGGACTAAGGAAAACTAGGAAGACTATGAATTATTCAATGATATCCATTATAACACAGGGAAAGGAAGAAAATCCTATTGCCTTTCTGGAGAGACTAAGGGAGGCACTGAGGAAGCATACCTCTCTGTCACCTGACTCTATTGAAGGACAACTAATCTTAAAGGATAAGTTTATCACTCAGTCAGCAGCAGACATTAGAAAAAAAAACTTCAAAAATCTGCCTTAGGCCTGGAGCAAAACTTAGAAACCTATTGAACTTGGCAACCTCGGCTTTTTATAATAGAGATCAGGAGGAGTAGATGGAACAGGACAAATGGGATAAAAAAAAAAAAGGCCACCGCTTTAGTCATGGCCCTCAGGCAAGTGGACTTTGGAGGCTCTGGAAAAGGGAAAACCTGGGAAAATCAAATGCCTAATAGGGCTTGCTTCCAGTGTGGTCTACAAGGACACTTCAAAAAAGATTGTTCAAGTAGAAATAAGCCGCCCCCTCGTCCATGCCCCTTATGTCAATGGAATCACTGGAAGCCACATTGTCCCAGGGGACGAAGGTCCTCTGAGTCAGAAGCCACTAACCAGATGATCCAGCAGCAGGACTGAGGGTGCCCAGGGCAAGCGCCAGCCCATGCCATCACCCTCACAGAGCCCCAGGTATGCTTAACCATTAAGGGCCAGGAGGTTAATTGTCTCTTGGACACTGGCACGACCTTCTCAGTCTTACTCTCCTGTCCTGGACAGATAGATCTGTCACTATCCGAGGGGTCTTAGGACAGCCAGTCACTAGATACTTCTCCCAGCCACTAAGTTGTGATGGGAGAACTTTACTCTATTCACATGCCTTTCTAATTATGCCTGAAAGCCCCACTCCCTTGTTAGGGAGAGACATTCTAGCAAAACCAGGGGCCATTATACATCTGAACATAGGAGAAGGAACACCCGTTTGTTGTCCCCTGCTTGAGGAAGGAATTAATCCTAAAGTCTAGGCAACAGAAGGACAATATAGATGAGCAAAGAAAGCCCATCCTGTTCAAGTTAAACTAAAGGATTCCACCCCCTTTCCCTACCAAACGCAGTACCCGCTCAGACCTGAGGCCCAACAAGGACTCCAAAAGATTGTTAAGGACCTAAAAGCCCAAGACCTAGTAAAAGCATGCAGTAGCCCCTGCAATACTCCAATTTTATGAGTACAGAAACCCAACGGATAGTAGAGGTTAGCACAAGATCTCAGGATTATCAATGAGGCTGTTGTTCCTCTATACCCAGCTGTACCTAGCCCTTATACTCTGCTTTCCCAAATACCAGAGGAAGCAGAGTGGTTTTCAGTCCTGGGCCTTAAGGATGCCTTTTTCTGCATCCCTGTACATCCTGACTCTCAATTCTTGTTTGTCTTTAAAGATCCTTCGAACCCGACGTCTCAACTCACCTGGACTGTTTTACCCCAAGGGTTCAAGGATAGTCCCCATCTATTTGGCCAGGCATTAGACCAACACTTGAGCCAGTTCTCATACCTGGACATTCTTGTCCTCCAGTATGGGGATGATTTAATTTTAGCCACCTGTTCAGAAACCTTGTGCCATCAAGCCACCCCAGCACTCTTAAATTTCCTCGCTACCTGTGGCTACAGGTTTCCAAACCAAAGGCTCAGCTCTGCTCACAGCAGGTTAAATACCTAGGGCTAAAATTATCCAAAGGGACCAGGGCCCTCAGTGAGGAATGTATCCAACCTATACTGGCTTATCGTCATTGCAAAACCCTAAAGCAACTAAGAAGATTCCTTGGCATAACAGGTTTCTGAGGAATATGGATTCCCAGGTATGGCAAAATAGCCAGACCATTATATACACTAATTAAGGAAACTCCGAAAGCCAATACCCATTTAGTAAGATGGACACCTGAGGCAGAAGTGGCTTTCCAGGCCCTAAAGAAGGCCCTAACCCAGGCCCCAGTGTTAAGCTTGTCAACGGGGCAAGACTTTTCTTTATATGTCACAGAAAAAAAAGGAATAGCTCTAGGAGTCCTTACACAGGTCCCAAGGATAAGCTTGCAACCTGTGGCATACCTGAGTAAGGAAATAGATGTAGTAGCAAAGGGTTGTCCTCATTGTTTGCCGGTAGAGGCGACAGTAGCAGTCTTAGTGTCTGAACAGTTAAATAATACAGGGAAGGGATCTTAATGTGTGGACATCTCATGATGTGAACGGCATACTCACTACTAAAGGAGACTTGTGGCTGTCAGACAACCATTTACTTCAATATCAGGCTGTATTACTTGAAGGGCCAGTGCTGCGACTGCACACTTGTGCAACTCTTAACCCAGCCACATTTATTCCAGAAAATGAAGAAAAGATAGAACGTAACTGTCAACAAGTAATTGCTCAAACCTACGCCACTTGAAGGGACCTTTTAGAGGTTCCCTTGACTGATCCCAACCTTAACTTTTATACTGATGGAAGTTCCTTTGTAGAAAAAGGACTTCGAAAAGCAGGGTATGCAGTGGTCAGTGATAATGGAATACTTGAAAGTAAGCCACTCACTCCAGGAACTAGCGCTCAGCTGGCAAAACTAATAGCCCTAACTCAGGCACTAGAATTAGGAGAAGTGAAAAGGGTAAATATATATACAGACTCTAAGTATGCTTACCTAGTCCTCAATGCCCTTGCAGCAATATAGAAAGAAAGGGAATTCCTAACTTCCAAAGGAACACCTATCAAATATCAGGAAGCCATTAGGAGATTATTATTGGCTGTACAGAAACCTAAAGAGGTGGCAGTCTTACACTGCTGGGGTCATTGGAAAGGAAAGGAAAGGAAAGGGAAATAGAAGGGAACCGCCAAGCGGATATTGAAGACAAAAGAGCCGCAAGGCAGGACCCTCCATTAGAAATGCTTACAGAAGGACCCTTAGTATGGGGTAATCCCCTCCAGGAAACCAAGCCCCAATACTCAGGAGAAGAAATAGAATGAGGAACCTCACGAAGACATAGTTTCCTCCCCTCCAGATGGCTAGCCACGAAAGAAGGAAAAATATTTTTGCCTGCAGCTAACCAAATGAAATTACTTAAAACCCTTCACCAAACCTTTCACTTAGGCATGGATAGCACCCATCAGATGGCCAAATTATTATTTACTGGACTAGGCCTTTTCAAAACTATCAAGCAGATAGTCAGGGCCTGTAAAGTGTGCCAAAGAAGTAATACCCTGCACTGCAGGGCACACATTTCAATCCCTGTATCTTTAACCTCCTTGTTAAGTTTGCCTCTTCCAGAATCAAAGTTGTACAACTACAAATCATTCTTCAAGTGGAGCCCCAGATGCAGTCCATGACTAAGATCTACCACGTACACCTGGACCAGCCTGCTAGCCCATGCTCCAATGTTAATGACATCAAAGGCACCCCTCCAGAGGAAATCTCAACTGCACGAACGCTACTATGCCCCAGTTCAGCAGGAAGCAGTTAGAGCGGTCTTCAGCCAACCTCCCCAACAGCACTTGGGTTTTCCTGTTGAGAGGGGATACTGAGAGACAGGACTAGCTGGATTTCCTAGGCTAAGAATCCCTAAGCCTAGCTGGGAAGGTGACCACTTCCACCTTTAAACATGGGGCTTGCAACTTAGCTCACACCCGACCAATCAGATAGTAAGGACAGCTCACTAAAAGCTAATTAGGCAAAAACAGGAGGTGAAGAAATAGCCAATCATCTGTTGCCTGAGAGCACAGTGGGAGGGACAATGATCCGGATATAAACCCAGGCATTCAAGCAGGCAACAGCAACCCCCTTTGGGTTCCCTCCTTGTATGTGAGCTCTGTTTTTACTCTATTTCACTCTATTAAATCTTGCAACTGCAAAAAAAAAATAAATAAATAAATAAAATAAATAAATTGAGATTATCATATGGTTTTTATCCATGATTACGTTAACATGGTATATTACATTGACTGGTATGTTGAACCATCTTTGTATTTTAGGAATAAAGCCTTCTTAGTCATGGTTTATAATCCTTTTCATATGCTGTTGAATTTAGTTTGCCAGTATTTTATTGAGAATTTTTGTACCAATATTGATCAATTATATTTATCTATAGTTTTCTTTTCTATCTTTGTCTGGCTTTGGTATCAGGGTTATGTTAGCTTCATAGTAGGAGTTTGAAAGTATTGATCCTTTTTAATTTTTTGAAAGAATTCAGGAAGATTGGTATTAAGTATTCTGTGATAAGTGTCTGGTAATTGGTAGAGGAAATATTTGGTAGAGTTTTCCAGTGAAGTCATCAGCTCCTGGACTTTTCTTTGTGTGGAAGTTTGTAAATTATGAGTAATTTTATTACTATTTATTGGTCTGGTTCAACTTTGGTATGTTGTGTGTTTCTAGAAATTTGTTGATTTCATCTTCGTCATCTAGTTTGTTGAAGTACAATTGTTCATAATACTCTCATAATTTATTTCTTTGTTATGATTGCAATGTTTTCTCCTCCATTTTCTAATTTTAGTTCATTGAATCTTGTCTAATTTTTTTAGTGAATCCAGATAAGAATTTGTAAGTTTCATAGATTTTTCTAAAAACTAACTTCTAGTTTCATTTTTTTTCTATGGTTTTTCCTCTTTATTTATCTCTCTACTTTTTATTTCACTTACTCTGCTAGCTATGGGTGTAGTTTGTTCTTTATTTTCTAGTTTCTTGAGGTGTACAGTTAGGTTGTTGGTGTGAGATCTTTCTGTTTTTTGTTAAACCCTCTTACAACTATAAACCTCCCTCTTAGTATTGTTTTTGCTGTGATCCATAAGTTTTGTTATGTTATAGTTCTGTTTTTATTTGTTTCAGGGTTTTCTTTTTTTTTTTTTTGCTATGATTTCTTTGGTTCATTGATTTTTAAGAATGTGTTTCATAATTTCCATATATCTGTGGATTTTTCCAGTTTTTCTTTTGCTGCAAATTTTTAGCTTTATTTCATTGTGATCTGAAAAAATTTTTGCATGATTTTAACCTTTTTCAAATTGTCGAGACTTCTTTTGTGGATGTCCTATTTTGTTTTGTACCGCTTTAATGTAATACTACAGGAAATAATATTTACAATCAACAGAAATTTATGGGATCAAAGATCTGGAGGTTGAGAATTTCAATAGCAAAGCACCAATATTTGGTGAGGGCCTTTTTGCTGTGTCATCACATGATGCAAAAGGAGAAGGGCAAAAAGATAAAAGGAGGATAAACTCATTCTCTGATGACAGCAATAATCCTACCTATGTGGGTGGGGCCATCATGACCCATCACTTCCCAAAGTTCCCACCTTTTAATACAGTTACAATGTCAGTTAAATTTTAACATGAGCTTTGGAAGAACAAATATTCAGATTACAGCAGTGGCCTAATATTTGGTTGATACTGAATAATGTTTCATGTGTACTTAAGAAGTACCATTGCTATTGTTGGGTAAAATATCCTATATATGTCTGTAAGGTCTAATTGATCTACATTGTTGTTCAAGCCCTCTGTTTTCTTACTGATATTCTGTTTGGTAGTTATATCTATTATTAAAAGTGGAGTAGTAAAGTATCCTATTCTTACTGTGTTGCTTTCTACTTCTGTCTTCAATTCTCTGAATGTTTGCTTCATATGTTTAGGAGCTCTGTATTTTGGTGCATAAGTATTTATAACTGTTACAGCTTTTAAGTGGACTATTTTTTTCATTGTGTAATGCTCTTTTTTTCTATTATAACATTTTTTCACTCAAAGTCTGTTCTGTCTAAAAACTGCATAGCTACCTTTATTGTGTTTTTGTTGCCATTTACCACAGAATGCCTTTTTAAAAAAAATCCTATGACTTCCAGCCTATGTTTATTTTTAGAACTAAAATTAATCTCTCTAGAGAAGGCCTTAGGGTTACATCCTTAAAAAATAATTCAGTCAATCTATGTGTTTTGAATGGGAAATTTAATTTATTTATATTTAAAATAATTACTGATAGGCTGGGCGTGGTGGCTCACACTTGTAATCCCAGCACTTTGGGAGGCCGAGGTGGGTGGATCACTTAAGGTCAGGAGTTCAAGACCAGTCTGGCCAACATGGTGAAATCCCAACTCTACTAACAATACAAAAATTAGCTGGGCAGGGTGGTGCATACCTATAGTTCCAGCAGCTTGGGAGGCTGAGGCTCAAGAATCACTTGAACCCAGGGACAGAGGTTGCAGTGAGCTGAGATCATGCCACTGCACTCCAGCCTGGGTGACAGAGTGAGACTCTTTCTCAAAAAAATAAAAATAAAAATACTTAATAAAATAAAGGAATTACTGATAGGCAAAGGCCATTTTGTTAATTATTTACTGTATTTCTTTTAGCTTTAGTTTCTCTGGACTCTTTAACTGTCATCTTTTGTGTATTAATAACTTTTTATAGTGAAAATCTTTGATTCTCTTCTCATTTTTATTTGCATATATTCTGTAGATATTTTCTTTGAGATTACCATTAAAATTACACAAAAGATCCTAAAGTTACACCATTCTCTTTTAAACTAATAGCAATTGCAATTCAATTTCATACAAAAACTCTACTTCACAGCTCCATCCCACACATTATGTTATTAGTGCCACAAATTCTTTGTTTGTGTTTTCCAACTAGCATAGATTTACAGTTTTTGTCATTAAAATTTTATGAATTGATATTGAAATTGTACAGGCTACTAAGTTTGTTCTTATATTTACTTTTACTCTTGAACTTTAAATTTCCTTTTGGCTTTGTGTTGCTTTCTAGCATTTCTTCATTTCAACTTGGAGGATTTCCGTCAGTGTTTCTGTAGAGAAGATTTAGTGAAGGGCACTTTCTCAACTTTTATTTATTAAGGAAAGTCTTAAATCCTCTTTCACTTTAAAAGAACAGTTTTACTGGATACAAGATTCTTGGATGATAGAGATTGTTGTTGTTTCAGCACCTTAATATATCTTCTACTTCCTTCTGGCCTGCAAGATTTCTGCTAAAAAATTCACTGATTCTTGTATGCAAATTTTCTTGTATGTGATGGCTTTTTTGTTGATTTCAATTTTTTTTTTTTTTTTTTACTATAGACAGTTTTATTACAATATCTGAGTGTGGTTTTCCTTGCATATGTCCTAGAGTTCTTTCAGCTTTTCTATTTTTTATGTCCATTTAATTCCTCAAATTTAGGGAGCTTGAGGTCATTTTTTCTCAAATAAGCTCTCTCTCAAATAAGAAGTGATAATGTCTCCTTTTCTATTTCTCAAATTCTAAAATTCCCAAGATATACATGCCTCCTCTTTTGTGTCTAACCGAAGATAGGGGCAAAAGAATGAATGAACAAAAGACTGAAGAGGAATTCTTCACTATTTTGTTTTTAACCCTAGGGAAGAGCCCAAGCTTGGGAAGTTTCTTTCCAGTTGTATATGCTGTGCTGTATGTGGGGAAGAACACGGGCATGCCTTCAAAACACTGCAAATTTTCTACCTCTTTCTCTGGAATCCTTTTTGTTTTTACATTGACCTGGGTACTGTAACTTCTCAACTAGTTTCTAGAGTATAAATGGAGGTATTCTAGTCAGTATATGGTTACTAATTCAGTATCTCTTCCACGAAAGAAGGGTCTGGAGCTTTGTAGTTCATATTCTTGCTGCATCACTTCTATTTATGTATAATTTATTTATTTTATTTTATTAAGTGGACAAATAATCACATTATTACTTTTTTTCATCATCTTATTCCTTTGCATTTATTGTATTATAATTTACTCAGGGTGAGCCTGGGATTAAGTTTTCTTTAGAAGAAAAAAACTTTAACTGCGGGGTGAGTTTCTGTAATTTTTTTAACTTGATTTATTTGGGAATAAATGCTTACATAGGACTTTTAACTAGTTCTGATAAGTGACTAATATGGATAGCACTTTTTTAATACCACGAATAGTTCTTATTAAAGAAATCTCTAAAGCTGAAATCTGATGCTTAATCAAATAAATGAAGTGAAGTGGTCAAAGCTTTCTTGTATTTCATTCCCTGGGGGAATCTGTGGCAAAGCAGAGAAAGGAGACATATGCTACAGTTAAATAATATAGGAGTATGAGAAATCTACAACTGCCACACCTAGAAAGACTAGGATAATCACTCCTGGAAGCAGGCCAGGGTGGGCTTCTCATCTAGGAGCGTGCTCCTTGCTGTACATTAACATTAGCTGAGCACTATTGAAAAGTATCAATGTTATGCTTCATCCCTTGATAGTATGACTTAATTTTTTTTGAATGAAGAATCTGATTGAATTAGTCTTGGAAAGTAGCTACCAGAATTGATAGTTTATTATGCCTCCTCGATGATTCTAATTTTCACCCAAATTTGAGGACTATGATTCTAGGCGAAGCCCTTCATGTGGCCATGTGAGATAAGAAAGGTGTAAGGTGATTAGACATACGTTTCTGGCTTTCCAGATCCTGTGTGCAGGAATTCATGTGCACCTGTGTACCCGCTTGAGAGATTTGAGATGTGTATATTGAACTTGTATTTCACACAAATATAAAGAGGATCTTCTCTGATGACCAGGAGCAGTAGTGTGGCAGAAGTCTAGTCATAGATTACGTTATGTCAAAAAGACATAGAAAGAAGGATGATGATTAGAGATTCTGTCAAGGACACCTGCTTAACTACCCATGGTTAAAGAATAATGTATGTAAATCCCACCACCTCTTTCCAGCACACATAGACTCATACACTTTCTCTGGCATCCAGTACCATCCAGGGTAATAAGTTGAAGTTGAACATGAAATGTCTGCATATGTACCTGAAAAAAATCAATCATTCAGTGGAGACAATAATAACCTACAAATGCTGAGATTCTCAAATTTAAAGTTTCTATGCAAGGTAGGGAGCTCAGAAAAGAGATTAGAAAGAAATGGCTACATTTCAATTGTGTTATATGTATAACATAGTTCCATACATCTTATGTTCCAAAAAATAATTACCTTCCTTTCTTAAAAAAAATTCTTGGAGCTTGAGACAGTTTTAATCAATCAGGCTGAATAGAAAACGTAGTATATTTAAAGTTTGGCAACTATATACAAATATATTTCGGAAACAGAAAGTATGCCTGAGCTCTGCCATTTGCTGGCTATGAAACTTCAACTATAGCCACCCTAGTTGCCTCCTATGTAAACTGTGAATGACTATGTTTTTCCAAAATTCTTTTAAAAATTATATATATGTATATATACACACATATAAATAAATTATATGCACACACATATATATATAGTGCTGTGTGATATGGTTTGGCTGTGTCCCCACCCAAATCTCATCTTGAATTGCAGCTCTAAGAATCCCCACATGTTGTGGGAGAGACCCAATGGGAGGTAATTGAATCATGGGGACAAGTTTTTTTCGTGATGTTCTCGTGATAGTGCGTAAGTCTCACAAGATCTGATCCTTTTAAAAAGGGTGGTTCCCCTGCACTTCTCTCTTCTGCTGCCATGTGAAGAAGGACATATTTGCTTCCTCTTCTGCCATGACTGTAAGTTTCCTGAGGCCTCCTAGGCCATGCTGAACTGTGAGACAATTAAACCTCTTTTCTTTATAAATTACCCAGTCTCAGGTATGTCTTTATTAGCAGCATGAGAATGGACTAATACAGTAAATTAGTAATGGGTAGTGGAGGGCTGCTGTAAAGACACCCACAAATGGAGAAGCCACTACAGAACTGGGTAACAGGCAGAGGTTGGAAAGGTTTAGAGGGCTCAGAAGATGAAAGGAAAATGTGAGAAAGTTTGGAACTTCCTAGAGACTTCTTGAATGGCTCCGACCAAAATGCTGATAGTGATATGGTCAATAAAATCCAGGCTGAGGTGGTTTCAGATGGGGATGAGGAACTTGTTGGGAACTGGAGCAAAGGTGACTCTTGTTATGCTTTAGTAAAGTGACTGGAGGCATTTTGCCCCTGCCCTAGAGATCTGTGGAATTTTGAACTTGAGAGAGATGATTTGGGGGTATCTTGTGAAAGAAATTTCTAAGCAGCAAAGCATTTAAGAGGAAGCAGAGCATAGAAGTTTGAAAAATTTAGAGCCTGACAATGCTATAGAAAAGAAACCCATTTTCTGGGGAGAAATTCAAGCCTGCTGCAGAAATTTGCATAACTAACAAGGAGCTGGATGTTAATTACCAAGACAATTGGGAAAATGTTTCCTGGGCACGTCAGAGACCTTTGCAGCAGCCACTCCAATCACAGGCGTGGAGGCCTAGGAAGAAAAAATGGTTTCATGGGTGGGGCCTAGGACGCCCCTGCTGTGTGAAACCTGGGGCTGTGTGTAGCCTGGAGACTTGGTGCCCTGTGTCTCTGCTGCTCCAGCTGTGGGTAAAATGGTTCAAGGTACAGCTAGGGCCATGGCTTCAGAGGATTCAAGTCCTAAGCCTTGGCAGCTTCCATGTGGTGTTGAGCCTGCGGGTGCATTGAAGTCAAGAACTGAGGTATGGGAACCACTGCCTAGATTTCAGAGGTGTGCTTCAGGGACAGAACCCTCATGGAGAACCTCTGCTAGGGCATTGCTGAAGGTAAGTGTGGGGTCGGAGCCCTCACACAGGTTCCCCCACTTGCAACACTGTCTAGTGGAGCTGTGAGAAGAGAATCACCATTCTCCTGACCCAAGAATGGTAGATCCACCAACTGCTTGCATGGTGCACCTGGAAAAGCCACAGACACTCAACACCAGCTCCTGAAGGCAGCCAGGATCTTGGTCAATAGGTCTTACAGGTGCTTTAAATTTTAAAGTAGAACATTTTATTTTTGAGAGAGAGAAAAAGGAACTCTCCCTATAAAATTGGTTTTGGCCAAGGACCCTATGAATATGTCAGTTATGGAATTCCATAAAGCAATTTCTTTTTTTATTTGGCCATGACTTGCACATTTTTCCTTGATCAGAGTAGCAATTGTGGCCTTACCACTGTTATTAACTAAAATCCATGGTAGTACATAGAAAAAGAGGCTCAAACTAACAGGACTGACATGAATTTAGGCAGCGTTTTATTCTATCATGAGCATAAAAATACATATTTTTACAGGCTTTTATGCATTCAGGCTTTCCTTTCAATTTCTAATGTCATTTATGAAATAAAACTGTCTTTTCTTTAATAAGCAAAGTGAATATTTGACTAATACTCACATATATTCTTTGCTGATTAGTGGCATATTTTTCTGCTATGCACAGGAATTATGTGCCATGTATGGATTCAGAATTGAATATTTTCAACTTCAGTGCCAAAAAGACTTTATGAGGAAAGGTAGTTTTAAAAAAATATGTTCATCCTCTATTTGAAATATTAGCTGCCCCTCCAAGATAAAGAACTAATTCATTCCAATAACTGGCTTTTTAAACCCATGTATATTATGGTCTTCATTTTGAATGAAACCTAATGCACCTATGAAATTCTGAGTAGGCATCTTTCATTACAGACTTAAAATTGGTAGTAAGCCTCTTCAGCAAGGTACATAATAACTTCTAGAGAGCAAAGTAAACTTAAATGAGAGTAGAATAAAGCAAGTGTTATTATTTCTCATGGCAAAAAGCTGATTGTAAACACAATAATTTTATAACTTCTTTTAAAATTTTGAAGCATAATACTTGCAAATTTCTCACATTTACATGAAAAACTACAATGTTTTATATCTTTAAGTGTGATATTATATTAGCTCACACATAAATCAATAACTGCAACATTTCTTAATCCCTGTTTATAGAAGTGGAATGAATTTTGTGTCTTTATTACACACTTATTTTACAGATAAAGGTAAGGGAAAGGCTCAATTAATGAAGAAAACAACAAAAGGTTATGTTTGTACTTATAAGCCATTTGTTGATACATTCCCCACATTTACCAAAAGTGTCATGTCACAGATATATAGAATCAAAGAATATTAGAACCCTAAGAGACTCTAAAGTATGTTCCCATGTAATGCCATTTAATTAATAAATAATTACAGGTAGTGTGTCCAAAATTGGTTCCTTCTGGTGGGACCCTGGTCTTGCTGACTTTAAGAATGAAGCCGTGGACCCTCACGGTGAGTGTAATAGTTCTTAAAAATGGTGTGTCCAGAGTTTGTTCCTTCAAATACTCAGATGTGTACGGAGTTTTTTCCTTCTGGTGGGTTCATGGTCTTGCTGACTTCAAGAGTGAAGCTCCAGACCTTTGAAGTGAGTGTTACAGCTCTTAAAGGTAGTTCGTCTGGAGTCGTTCGTTCCTCCCAGAGGGTTCATGGTCTCGCTGACTTCAAGAGTGAAGTTGCAAACCTTCATGGTGAGTGTTACAGCTCATAAACATAGTGCAGACCCAAAAATGAGCAGCAGCAAGATTTATTGTGAAGAGCAAAAGAACATAGCTTCCACACAGTGGAAGGGGACCCCAATGGGTTGCCGCTGTTGGCTCTGGTGGCCAGCTTTTATTCCCTTATTTGGCCCCGCCCACATCCTGCTGATTAGTCCATTTTGCAGAGTGCTGATTGGTCCGTTTTTACAGAGTGCTGATTGGTACATTTACAAACCTTTAGCTAGACACAAAGTGCTGATTGGTCCATTTTTACAGAGTGCTAATTGGTACATTTACAAACTTTTAGCCAGACACAGCGCTGATTGGTGTGTTTCAATCCTTTAGCTAGACACAAAAGTTCTCCCAGTCCCCACCTGACCCAGAAGCCCAGCCACCTTCACTTCTCAGTAGGAAGGTGGAAAACCTTCACCAAAGCCACAAAATTTATAAATGATAGTATTTTAACTTTTGGTTTCATTCATTTACTTGTTTGTGTATCTGTTTTTTTTTTTTTTTTTTTGGTTATGTATTTTTAAAAGTGATTAAGAAATAGGATACTGATATGACCAAGGTTTTTGAAAGTCTCTGTGTATTCATTCATATGTACATTTCAGATCCTTTAATCCAATAATAATTGCTAATTTGAATGTTGATTTATCATTTCCTTTCTTTCCTTTATTGTTTACTACATGTGTATTTGTTAATAAAATGTGTGATGTTCATTTTCTACATTTTGGAACTTTAAAATGTAAGCAGTATTATACATACAGTATTCCTCTGAGACATTTCATTGCTCATGATTTTTCAGATGCAACTACAGTAGTGTGTAAGATGTAGTGCACTCATTTTTGCTGCTGTATCTTATTCTATTTATGAATATATCACTACTTATTCTTCTATTCTCCTTTTGATATACAATTCAGTTATTTTTGGTTTCTTGTTATTACAAGCATTACTGTTATGATCATTCTTGTACATGTGTTTGGTTAACAAGGTCAAGGGTTCCTCTATGTTATATGCTTGATGTTATTTTGCTGACTCAGGATGTTTGACCATATTTTTACTAGGTAATGGGAAACTGCTTTTCAAAGTAGCTGTATCAAGTTTCCCTTCTTCCTGCAACTAATGAGAATTTCTGGTGCTCTATATCCTGGACTAATTTTGTTATTGTTAAACATTTTGAGTTGGGTAACCTGGTAGGTTTCAACGATTACTCATTTTTGTTTTAATTAGCACTGCTATGAATTCCAATGAGGTTGACCATATTAAGAAGTTTCATTTTGATAATATTTTACATTTTTTCACGTTGATAATATGGTTAATGTCATATATTTTTGAATAACAAATAGTCCCCAAGAAAATATATGTAAGAAATTATTAGCCAGATTTACACTATGAAATTAATAGTAGACATCCACCTGCTCCTTACTGCCCCCTGCAAAGGGAGATTTTGGCTCCTTCCTGTTTTACTTTTCTGATGAGAGTGAATGTAAGAGAAGAGTGATGGAATTTCTGGTTATTGACAAATGTTGAAATGAAATATTTCAAGGTTTGTAGCAATATCCTTCTGGGTGGAACTCAATTTTTCTGTACTTTCCTTGTTGTACAGGATTTCTTAGCACACTCATCAGTTCCTACCTCCAACACAAGCTGAACATTTCTTTCTTCAAACTTTTATTAATTGTAAACACACATATTATATGGAACTTTTATTAATCGTAAACACATTTTTTCTTCCCTGTGCTTTTCTGGTTTTTAGAGAAAAGGCTCTGACCATCATTTTATTTTTTTTGTAACTAGAGCTTTTTCTTGCAGAGATATAAATGCTGATACTTACTGTTTTGTAATTAAAAAA